>NC_057350.1:8534000-9851000 GCF_016509475.1 Prionailurus bengalensis
TCAAAATACAGTCCAAGGTCAGCTTTCCCGCACCTGAATTTCTTATCATATTACAAATAACTGCACACATAACATATACCACATGTTACGTAAATTAAATACATGGTCCTTCCCAGCCTGATTAGCTCTTCAGCATTATAAAAGTCATCAACTTACATTTTAAGATTTTAAAAAGGAAAGGTAAATTCTATGAAAGCAAGCCATTACTTCAGTAAGTATAAAGCCATTTAGTTACCAGTGCAGGAAACAAAAGAATAGTGGTGGAGATTAATCTTTACCCACAAAGCCCTCAGCCTGAGTGTATTTGCTCAGACAACATGAATTACCCCAGGAGTGCTTGCAGACTGGGCAAAAGTCCTTCAGAAAGGGCCAGATGGTGGGCTTTTAACAGCAACTTCTGGGCACCCCAGACTGGTCTCTGCCCTTATTTGCACTGTGGTACCAGCCCAGCAGTAATGGCACCCTCAGCTTTTCTCTAAGGAGAGGGGAGGCAGCCAGAGACAGCCAACCCCTCCTCTCTCTACCCGCTGGCTTGCAAGGGGGAAAAACAACATAAAAGAAATCTCCCTTTCTTTCTCTCAGAATGCCCTTGAAAGAACTAGGCCATAGCTAGGCTTTGCTTTTCAAGAAAGAAGCAAGCAGGGGCGCCGGGGTGACTCAGTCGGCTAAGTGTCCGACTTTAGGTCACAATCTCATGGTTTGTGGGTTCGAGTCCCACATCCGGCTCTGTGATGGGAGCCTGGAGCCTGCTTCTGATTCTGTGTCTCCCTCTCTCTCTTCCCCTCCCCCACTCATGCTCTGTCTCCATCTTGCTCTCAAAAAATGAATCAAGATTCAAAAGAAGACAGAGAGAGAGAGAAGCAAGCAGGAGCCCAATCTTTGCATGTGACTCAGGTCTGATTAACAGCAGCCTCACCCAGGCTCCCAATCCCAAACCCATAGGCACTTCTGTATTAGACCACTGAGAGAGGGACAGGCCTTCATGGTCATTTTTGAGTTGGTGCCACTTTCTGGCTGAACTGTTGGATACCACAATGCCCCCCTTAACCTTACCGGGTTTCCAGCTGCGGGCAGCTCAGTTTCTTGGGGTGTCAGGATCCAAGGTCTCCATGGCGTGGGGCTGGAAAGGCAGGGACCAGAGATGAACCCCAGCATTTTCTGCTCTTTCAAAATTATGTCATAAGGGGCACCTGGGGGGCTCAGTCAGTTAAGCATCCAACTCGATCTCAGCTCAGGTCACGATCTCATGGTTGTGAGATTGAGACCCATGTGGGGCTCTGCCATGACCATGCAGAGCCTGCTTGGGATTCTCTCTCTTTCCCTCTCAAAACAAATAAACTTAAAAAAAAATATCGTAAGAGTTATCATTCTTATCAATTCTAATGTTTGCCTGAGAAAAGGTCACTGGATACCCCAGAAAGTTCTCTCAAGTTCTCAGTCTGTGGATAAACCAGTACCATTGGGGGTGGGGGGGGGGGTCTCTCTCTCTCTCTCTCTTTTTTTTTTCCTCCTTGCCACATTATCAGTTCTCTGCCTTCATTGGGTTTTGAGAAGTCCCAAATCTGATGCAATGATCAGAGGACACATTAGCTGAGGGATTTCTCTCCCAGCCTGACTGGATTCTTCCCTTGATTCCCCACTGTAGCTGGCTACTTTGTGGCTCATTAATTTCTACCGCACCCCCCGCGCTGTCGAAGGATCTTGACTTCGCAGAGACCATTCCACAAGGAATCTAGGATGCAAAAGGGGCAAATGGTTTTCTCCTGTCAGGCTGCCTAGCCACGCAGCCCCTTCCACGCCTCCTTGGCTAATTCGATTTTAACTGTACTACCTTGAAAGGGCTGAGCCCCAAGCACAGGGCCAACCAAACACTGTCACCAAGCCTGTGACAGTCAACGTGAGGGGACCCCTGATAGGCACGCCGAGAGGCCCCGAGACTTCAACGTTCCCAGCCCAGTGATTTCCGATCTATGAATGGAAGCGTTGGCTCATTTCCTCGCGGGGCGTTCCTGGGCCTCCGCGCTCCGGCGCTGTACCCCGAAACCCGGAGGACTCTGCGTCCCTGACTAAGGTTAAGGGACTTGCCCTGCGTCGCCGTCGGGCTCCGGAGCTCCGCCCGGATTCTGGGGGACTCAGCGGCGCACGGGGCATCCCGCTCTGCGCCCCCCTCACCGTCGCACCGCGGGGACACCCTCACCTCTCCGGCCCGCGCGGCGGCGGTGGCCTCCGGGGACCGTCGGCGGGGCAGTGACAGACGCGCCCCCGCGCCTCCCGGGCTCCGGCCGCCGCCTCGGGTCTCATGGTGCCCGCACAGCCAGCGCCCCTCCGGCGGCGCCAGCGACTCGGCCGCGCCTCTAACCGCTCGGGCGAGGGCGCTCACCTACCAGGGCGCTCGGCGCCAGGTTTAAAAACGGGGGCGGGGCGGGAGGGGACAGGGGAAACCGAGGAGGGGGTGGGGAGGGCGCGGGAGAGGCTCGGGGAGGGGACAGGGAAGGCGGAGAGGGGGAAGGGACCAGAAAAGGTCCCGAAGAGGCGCGGCGCGGGGGTTGGGGGGGGGGGGTGGGATATCCTTGGAGAGGACTCTGGAAGCTCGGGGCAGGGGTGTGGCGGGGACAAAGGAAACCCAGGGAGGGTTGCCAGGGCGGGGGCGAGGCACCCAGGGGAATGGGCGACGGCAAGTGTCTCGGGAAGCGCGGGGAAGAGGACACGTGCGGGGGGGGGGGCGTGTATTTCTGCAAGGAAGTCACCCTTATGGGTCAGGGGTGGCGGGACCCTCGCCCGGGGGTGTCCCCCGCCCGCTGCGGGAGGGGAGGGGCCCCTGGCTTCTTCCCGCGGCCCCTGGGGTTCTGGTTGCTGCGGGAACGTCTGGGTCCCCAGATTTCCGCAGAACCTCACGCCCGCCACTTTTAAGCGGCAGGGCGAATTTGGGGGGCGGCTACGGAAGTCTCGGGACCCGCGTGGACCCGCCCTGCCTGCGGTGCTGGAGCGCCCGGGACGCCCCGACGGCGCTGCGCGAACCGGGTGGGGTGGAGACGCGGCGACACTTCCAGGCGGGTGGAAGGCCGCGGAGGGGAGAGCGGGAAGACAGCGCGCTCCCCGCCGTCGCGGGCCTTGCAGAGGAAGGTGGCCCCGCGTGGGGGTGCGTGGGACTTGCCTCCGGTTACCCCGGGGGCCGCGCTTAGAAAGCGCCTGGATGAGCCTGGCCGCTGCCGGACGGTGAGGACACGTCCCCAGGCTGCAGGGCCGGAGCGGGACGCGGGAGCGCGGCCGCCACCGTCACCGGCGCGGGGTCAGGTGGGAGGAATGCTGGTTTATCAGTTGCCCGGGCGACAGAGCACTGAAGGCCGCGGGCCCGGCCTGGGGGCCCCTTGCTTAAATAGCGTCTGCTCCTCGGTGCCCCACTGACTGCGTTTGAGAACTGGAGCTTGCTGCCTGTGATTTAAACTAATGGGGGGTGGGGGGTGGGAAAGCACTGAACTTCAGAGATAAAAATATTTCCGCATTAAAAAAAGTATATATAGGGGCGCCTGGGTGGCTCAGTCGGTTGAGCGGCCGACCTCGGCTCAGGTCATGATCTCACGGTCCGTGAGTTCGAGCCCCGCGTCGGGCTCTGTGCTGACAGCTCGGAGCCTGGAGCCTGTTTCAGATTCTGTGTCTCCCTCTCCCTGACCGTCCCTCCCCCATTCATGCTCTGTCTCTCTCTGTCTCAAAAATAAATAAACGTTAAAAAAAATTTTTAAAAAAAGTATATATATATATATCCATATTTTCTTTCCTTAAAAGCAACAGATTTTCGGGGCTCCAGGGTGGCTGGGTCGGTTCAGCAGCCCCGCTTCGGCTCAGGTCATGATCTGTGGTTGGTGAGTTCAAGCCCCATGTCCGGCTTCGTGCTGACCGCTCAGAGCCTGGAAACCGCTCGGGATTCTGTGTCTCCTTCTCTGCTCCTCTCCTGCTCACGCTCTGTCTGTCTGTCTCTCTCTCTTTTAAAAACAAATAAACATTAAAAAATTTTTTTTTAAAAGCAACAGATTTTTTGGCAATTATTTGGCAATAATTAAACCTAATGAAAGGCAGAGGGGGGAATTAATAACTAAGCTTACTATATAACATTTCATGCAAACGACTAAAGAGGACCCTGAGTATATAACAGGGGTAGAGGAAATCAAAGAACATTGGCAGACATTACAACAATAAAATGCTATATTTAACGTTGGGCAACCTTAAAATGGGTGCCTTAAAATGAGTGTCTTTCATATAGCCTGTGGTAATGTAGTCAGGTTACCTTTCTGAGAAAGCATGACAACGTAAATCATGTGCCTTAAAGATGGTCACATCTTAAAGATGGCTCAGTAATTCTCCTTCTGGGTCTATATTAAAGTATATTAGGGGCGCCTGGGTGGTTCAGTCGGTTAAAGGGTTAAAGCTTCTGACTTGAGTCTCTTCTCCGCTTCTCTCTCTGCCCCTCCCCAGCTTGCACACGTGCTGTCTCTCTCTCTCAAAATAAGTAAATAAACATGAAAAAAAATTAAGATATTAATTAACAGATGTTTATGATAGTGTTATTTATAATGTTGAAAATATGTCTAAACATATGGCAATGGCTAAATCAGTGGTGATGGAATATCATGAAGGTCGTAAAAAGGTTTATTGAAGCATGCAACTACGTGGATGGAACTGGAGGGTATTGTGCTAAGCGAAATAAGTCAGAGAAAGACAGATTATCATATGTTTTCACTCATTGGTGGATCCTGAGAAACTTAACAGAAGACCACGGGGGAGGGGAAGGGGAAACAATAGTTACAAACAGAGAGGGAGGGAGGCAAACCATAAGACTCTTAAATACAGAGAACAAAGGGAGGGAGGATGGGGGGGGTGGAGGTGGGGGAAAGTGGCGGGTGGGCATTGAGGAGGGGACCTGTCGGGATGAGCACGGAGTGTTGCATGGAAGCCAATTTGACAATAATATATATATCTATTTTTTAAGTTTATTGAGTTTTGAACAGCACGGAGAGATACATCTGTATAATGTCGAAAGAACAAAATTGGATGAGTAGAACCCAAACCATACAGAGGCTACAAATGACAAAACAGAAGTGGCCACTGACTACTGGGATTACCAAGGATTTAAGACACTTTAAAAAATGTTTTCTAAATTTTATTTAAAAAATTTTTTTTAAATGTTTATTCTTGAGAGAGAGCGCAAGAGGAGGAGGGGCAGAGAGAAAGGGAGACACAGAATCGGAAGCAGGCTCCGGGCTCTGAGCTGTCAGCACAGAGTCCGACGTGGGGCTCCAACTCACGAACCGTGAGATCATGATCTGAGCCGAAGTTGGATGCTTAACTGACTGAGTCACCCAGGCACCCCAAAAATGTTTTCTAAATTTTAAACAATGAGCATATATTTTTGCGTGGGGGTAAAGTACACATAACAATATTTACTGTTTTAATCATTTTCAAGTCCAGCCCCTCGGCCTTAAGTGCATTCACACTGGTGCATCCATCAGCATTGTCCATCCCAGAACATTTGCATCATCCCCAAGTGAAACTCTGTCCCATTAAACACGACCTCCCCATCCCCACTGGCAACACCGTTCTACTTCGTGTCGCTGTGGCTCTGACGATTCCAGGCACCTCATACAATTGGGACCATTTGCTCCTTTTGTGGGGCATGTAATTAATTCATAAACTATCAATTTACTCCTCATCCCCACTCTGCAAATACGCATTATCCTCATCTTACAGATTAAGAAACTGGGGTTCAGAGAGGTTAGGTAACTGGTGTAAAGTCACCATCGGGTTAGAGAACCAGGACTTGTGCTCCTGAGGGCACGTGGGCTTCAGAAACGGAATGCTGCTAAAGTCAGCTTAGAGGACAAGAAGGGGGTGCTCGGTGACTCAGTAGGTTAAGCATCCAATTCTTGGTTTCGGCTCCGGTCATGATGTCACGGTTCATGAATTCGAGCCCCGCGTCGCATCGCATCAGGCTCTGTGCTGACAGGGCAGAGCCTGCTTGAGATCCTCTCTCTGTCTCTCTCTCTCTCTGCCTCGTCCCTGTTCATGGTCTCTCTCTCTTTCTCTCTAAATAAATAAATAAACTTAAAAAAAAAAAAAAGGACAAGAAGGACCCAAGACAGCACCCTCACACAGTAAGCACTCTTTTCATGTCTTTTGTTTTGTATTTTTCTTCCTTCTGCTGAGCATATGTAAGACCCCGTGTCCTGGCAGAGCAGGGACAATGAGAGCACAGACACAAAGCAGTATTGGATTATAACCCAAAGTATACAATAAATATCAGTGAGTTCATGACGATACCAGTAAATATTGAATGAGGAGAAAAAGCAAATGTCCCTAACAGGAGAGCTCGAAAGGATTTATGCAAATATGCCACCCTCAAACAGGTGGACTATAACTCCACAAACTATAATGAAAATGAATAGCGATGCATGTTTTTGCCGAAAATGTATTTAATGAAAAACAAACTCATTGGCAATACAGAATAAAGGTGGTAGTGGGTTTGGTTTTTTTTTTTTTTTTTTAAGTTCTCTTTCTGCAGGTAGCGGAATTAAAATACAGTAACAGGAGGCGTCTGGGTGGCTCAGTCGGTTAAGCCTCTGACTTCAGCTCAGGTCATGATCTCATGGTTCATGGGTTTGAGCCCCTCGTCAGGCTCCTGCTTCGGGTTCTGAGTCTCCCTCTCTCTGCCCCTTCCCCTGGTGTGCTCCCTCTCTCTTGCTCTCTCTCTCAAAAGTAAATAAATAAACATTAAAAAAATTTTAAAAATATATAATAAAAAAATGAAAAAATAAAGTACAGTAACAAATAAACTCCCGTTGAGGTAGTTGGGAATTCAAAGGGCTTTTGTCTTATCAAGTATGTTTCAATTATTCAACTTTTTTTGGGTCCAAGGAAGATGTTTATTATAGAGGAAGTAATTTGCCAAAGGGTATAAAAATCTTAAGAAATTTAATTAGGCCCTTGGTTGATAAACCAGGGGAAATTGCATAACTTCAAGTGTATGAATTCCTGCCTGGGAGGTGATGTGGGAAACAGATAAAATTGAGGCTCTATTTCTTGCTCTGTTCTCTTTAATTAAAAATTCTTTTTTCATTTGCTGACTTTCAGCCGTTGCTTAGAAACAAAGAGTAAAGATGTCAACCCTCAGGGTTTCCGGCTTGCCTAGGAGGAGGATACCAAAAGTCAAAACATCTCAGAGGGCAGAATATTTTTACATAAACAGTGTCGAAGACAAGCAGGGAAATGGGTGTTTCCTCTCCTTGTGTTTAGACCGACCCTGTTTCCTGTTCTCCTCTCCACAAAGTGCTCCGCAACTCCCAAAGCTGATTTAGAAGCTACAAGATGTTGTTATTGCTGTTGCTATTATTTTCTAAGAGATCTTTTGTGTGTGTGTGTGTGTGTGTGTGTGTGTGTGTCTGACAAAACAAAAAGTATATTTTTTTCCACAGGAATAAGATGCGTTGGGGTATTTTTGTTTTTAAAAATTATTTTTTTATTTTTTTTAAATCATGGTAAGATACAAATAACGTAAAACCTACCATTTATTGTAGTCGACACAATGTTACCTGAGTTACAGGTATACAGCATGGTAATTCACCAACTCTAAGGGATGCTGTGCTCACCACGACTGTAGCTACCCTCTGTCCCCACACATCACTATTACAATAGCATTGATTGTATTCCTTTTATTCCTGTGACTTATTTATCCCATAATGGGATGTTTAAGTCTTTTTAAGTGTATAGTTCAGTGCCATGAAGTACATTCACACTGTTGCACCACCATCATCACCATTGTCTCCAGAACTTTTTCATCTTGCCAAATTGAAACTTTGTACCCATTAAACAGTAATTGCCGTTTCCCTCTCCCTCTGCCCCTGGTACTACTTTCTTTTCTACTTTCTTTTCTATGAATGATTATCTAGATGCATCATATAAGTGGAATCATGCAGTTGTTGTCCTCTTGTTTCACTTTGCTTCAATGTCCTCAAGGTTCATACATGCTGTAGCAGGTGTCAGAATTTCCTTCCCTTTCAGGGCTGAATAATATTCCATTGCATGGGTAGATCCATTTTGTTTATCCATTCATCCCTCAACGGACACAGGTTGTTTCGGCCTCTTGGCGACTGTGAATAAAACTGCTATGAACAGCATTCATCTGAGCTCCTGCGTTCAATTCTTTTGGTATATATTCAGAAGTAGAATTGCTAGATGATATATATTTCGTTTTGAATTATTTTTTTATTTTTTTAAATATATTTTTTAAAGTTTTTATTTATTTTTGAGACAGAGAGAGACAGAGCATGAGCAGGGGAGGGGCAGAGAGAGAGAGGGAGACACAGAATCTGAAGCAAGCTCCAGGCTCTGAGCTGTCAGCACAGAGCCTGACGCGGGGCTTGAACTCACAGACTGTAAGATCATGACCTGAGCTGTAGTCGGATGCCTAACTGACTGAGCCACCCAGGCGCCCCTGAATTATTTTTTTAAACATTTATTTATTTTTGAGAGAGACAGAGAGAGCATGAGCAGGGGAGGGGTAGAGAGAGGGAGATACAGAATCTGAAGCACACTCCAGGCTCTGAGCTGTCAGCACAGAGCCTGATGCAGGGATTGAACCCACGAACTGCGAGATCATGACCTGAGCTAAAGTCGGACGCTCAACTGACTGAGCCACCCAGGGGACCCTGGTTTTTAATTCTTAAAGCTTGAGTTTGCTTTTAAAACATTTTTTAGTTTAGGGGCTCCTGGGTGGCTCAGTTGGTTGAGCATCCGCCTTCGGCTCAGGTCATGATCTCCTGGTCTATGAGTTTGAGCTCCGCATCGAGCTCAACGCTCTCAGTGCAGAGCCTGCTTTGGATCCTCTGTCTCCTCTCTCTGCTCTTCCCTTGGTCTCTTGCCCTCTCTGAAAAATAAATAAACATTTAAAAAAAAAAAAGAAGAAGGGGCGCCTGGGTGGCGCAGTCGGTTAAGCGTCTGGCTTCAGCTCAGGTCACGATCTCACGTTCCGTGAGTTCAAGCCCCGCGTCGGGCTCTGGGCTGATGGCTCAGAGCCTGGAGCCTGTTTCCGATTCTGTGTCTCCCTCTCTCTCTGCCCCTCGCCCGTTCATGCTCTGTCTCTCTCTGTCCCAAAAATAAATAAACGTTGAAAAAAAAATTAAAAAAAAAAGAAATAAAAAAAAGAAGAAAAAAATTATTGCTTCAAGATGGCCCAGAAAATCAGAACTAGGACATGAACCCAGGCAGACTCACTGGAGTCTGAGGCTTAGCACGCATACCACACAGAAGACAGAACTCCCTCTGTCATCTGTCACAATTGGTGTCACTCTACCTTCACACTGGCTTCCCAGGGGGCTAGTGATAGGAAAGATAAATTATGCTGGAGACTGAATGGACATTGGCCTCAAGACCATAGCTCATTCTCAAATGAAATCATTCAGGCTCTGGGTCCCGCGGAAACTGCTTCTATTCTGAGAAGTTGAAATTAAGACCCTCCATGTAAATTCTGCCTCTTTAGGATTTTATGTTGTTGAAAGCGAAGACACTTTTCTGTGTATCTATATTTTAATGGAGCTGGGAGAGGTATGGGAAACATGAAGTAAAAGTGGGACAATCCTAGGCATCTATGGCTCCTGAACATATACAGCAATTTTTAAAATATTTTTTTTTTAATTTTTTTTTTCAACGTTTATTTATTTTTTGGGGACAGAGAGAGACAGAGCATGAACGGGGGAGGGGCAGAGAGAGAGGGAGACACAGAATTGGAAACAGGCTCCAGGCTCTGAGCCATCAGCCCAGAGCCCGACGCGGGGCTCGAACTCACGGACCGCGAGATCGTGACCTGGCTGAAGTCGGACGCTTAACCGACTGCGCCACCCAGGCGCCCCTAAAATATTTTTAAATGTTTATTTATTTTGAGAGAGTGAGCGAGTAAGGGAGGGGCAGAGAGAGAGGGAGAGCAAGAGAATCCCAAGCAAGCTCCATGCCCAACACCAAGCCTGATGTGGGGCTCGAACCCATGAACCCAAGAGATCAGGACCTGAGCCGAAACCAAGAGTAAGATGCTTAACCGACTGAGCCACCCAGGTGCCCCCTATGCAGTAATATTTTCTTCTAATCTTTGAAATAAAGACCAGCAAAACTTGTCCACATCACTGCTCATTCTCTCTGATGAAGAATGGGGAGCCCTCCCAGAAAACGGGCATAGCCTTTTTTTTTTTAAGTTTATTTATTTTAAGAGAGAGAGAGAGAGAGAGAGAGAGGACAAGCAGGGAGGGGGCAGAGAGAGGGAGAGAGAATCCCAAGTAGGCTCTGCACTACTCGAGCTCAAACTCACAAACTGCAAGACCATGACCTGAGCTGAAATCATGAGTCAGATGCTTAACCCACCGAGCCACCCAGGTGCCCCGGGCATAACCTTTTGAACGAAGTGTTTGCAACCTTCTGAGTGGTCTCCGTGGTCCGTTAGTTAGGTGGGTTGAGGCTCACACCTAGAACAGGCAGCAGCCCGTTATTTTCCCAGGCTGGCAGAAGTTCAAGCACATGGTCAGGGAGATTGCTGCCCCCCTGTGGCATGTCTATGCAGGCACATGGAAATGGGGGTCTGTCCCGCGGGGCACGACCCTCAGATCATCACACAAGTCCGTGACATGAGTCGAGTACACCTGCAAGCTCATCTTTCTGCTGGCGTGGACACCACCTGGATGAATATTCCCAGCCCCAGCCCCATCCTTTCTGATGTCCCCATTGCCTGTTCTGCCCCTGCCCTTGCCCTAAACCTCAGCCCTGCCCCTCTGGTCTGACTTGGCACTCTGTCTTGCTCTTTCGCTCTTTCCTATGGACACTGTCATACATTCGCCCCCGGGGCTCAGGTTCCATCCAGAGGCTCCAGGGACCCTCTCATGCACCTGTCTCCAGCCTCTGGGATTCCACAGTGAACCCAGTTACGCACCAGCCAGACCTGGCCTGGCTCTCCAGGAGGGGGACTGAATACATGTCGCCTGAGAGCCTTCACAGCTCACCTGAGCCCACTGTGATAACCTCTTCTTGTCCTGTCTCCATGGGGTGACAGGCATGGCTCTGTGCTTTGCAACCAGGACCCCATAGAAAAGGAGCCTGTTATGGGCTGAATCATGTGTCTTCCAAGTTAATATGTTGAAGTCCTAACCTCCCATTACCGCAGAACATAACTGTATTTGGAAATAGGGTTTTTATTTATTTATATTTTTAATTTTTTCTTGAAGTTTTTATTTAAATTCTAGTTGGTTGGGGCACTGGGTGGCTCAGTTGGCTAAGTGTCCGACTCTTGATTTTGGCTCAGGTCATGATCTCACAGTTCCTGAGATTGAGCCCCAAGTCAGGCTCTGTGCTTACAGCGAGGAATCTGCTTAGGATTTTCTCTCTCTCTCTCTCTCTCTCTCTCTCTCTCTCTCTCCCTCTTCTTCTGTACCTCCCCAGCTTGTGCTCACTCTCTCAAAATAAATTAATAAACATTAAAAAAAATTCTAGTTAACATATGGTGTAATATTGGTTTCGGGAGTAGATTTTCACTAAAATCTTACATCACTTACAACACCCAGTGCTCATCGCAAGTGCCCTCCTTAATGCCCCTCACCCATTCAACCCATCTCCCACCCACCTCCCTCGAGCAACCCTTAGTTTGTTTTCTATAGTTAAGAGTCTCTTCTGGTTTGCCTCCCTCTCTCTCTCTTTCTTTTTCATTACCCCAATGTTCATCTGTTTTGTTTATTAAATTCTACATATGAGTGAAATCACATGGTATTAGTTTTTCTCTGACTGACTTATTTCACTTAGTTTAATATACTCTAGCTCACAAAAAATACTCTAGCTCCATCCACATTGTTGCAAATGGCAAGATTTCTTTCTTTCTGATGGCTGAGTAATATTCCATTGTTTATATATATGCCACATCTTCTTTACCCATTTATCAGTCGATGGACATTTGGGCTCTTTCTATAATTTGGCTATTGTCGATAGTGCTGCTATAAACATTGGGGTACGTGTGTCCCTTTGAACCAGTATTTTTGTATCCTTTGGGTAAATATCTAGTAGTGCAATTGCTGGGTCATAGGGTAGTTCTATTTTTAACCTTTTGAGGAACCTCCACACTGTTTTCCAGAGTGGCTGCACCAGTTTGCATTCCCACCAACAGGGCAAGAGCGTTCCCCTTTCTTGGAGATAGGGTTTTTAAAGAAGTAATTAAGGTCAAATGAGGTCACATGGGTGCGCCCTACTCTAACACGACTGGTGTTCTTTCTTTTCTTAATACGTTTTTATGTTTGAAAGTAATCTCTACAGCCAACGCAGGGCGCAAACTCACAACCCCAAGAACAAGAGTCTCAAGCTCTTCCAAAGAAGCCAGCCAGGCACCCTGATTGGCTCTTATAAGAAGAAGAGATTAGGACACAGACACACGCAGAGGGAAGACCACGTGAAGACACAGGGAGAAGACAGTTGTCTACAAGCCAAAGAGAGAGGACCTCAGAAGAAACTGAACCTCTAGCCTGTGAGGAAATCAATCTGCATGGCTTAAGTCGTTCAGTCTGTGATATTTTGTTATGGAGGCCCACGCAAATGAATGCAGGGCTCTTGGCATCTTTCCTTGTCTCTTCGGGGCCATTTGTCCTGCACCATTGTGCCTCTGCTTCCCCTTGTAATACCTGATAAATGACTTTGCTCATTTCCTGCTCGTGGCCTAATTTCAGCTTTAGCTGGATACTCCTACAACAGGTGCCTGGTTCATAATGGACACTCAATAAGTGACTTTTATTTTATTTTACTGTTTGTTAAATGTTTATTTTTGAGAGAGAGAGAGAGAGAGAGAGAAAACAGGCACACAAGTGGGAGAGGGGCAGAGAGAGCAGAGGACAGAGGATCTGAAGCAGGCTCTGTGTTGACAACTGAGAGCCCAATGCGGGGCTTGAACTCGCAAACTATGAGATCATGACCTGAACCAAAGTTGGATGCTTAACTGACTGAGCCACCCAGGTGCCCCAACAAATTATTTTTAAATGAACAAATTCTATTACTTTTTAAAACACTTATCTTCCCAAGTAGAGTGGAACTGTGTTCTTTGCTTTGTAGTCCCCAAACCCAGAAGAATCTCTTAGTATTAGCATGGATATAAGTTTGACTGTGCTTTAGAGGCCCCATGTAAGAGTGACTTACACAAGATAGAAGTCAGTTTCTCACATAAGAGTGTGGACAGAGGTGATCCGGAGCTGGAAGGGAGCCCAGCTTAATTAGCTTGTGTAGGTTCATGCTCCCTGCCTAGGTGGTTGAGAGCCCAATTTTGATTTTGAATCAGGTCATGATCTCATGGTTCATGAGTTTTAGCCCAGCGTTGGGATCCGTGCTCACAGTGCAGAGCCTGCTTGGGATTTTCTCTCTAGTTTGCTCTCTGTGCCCCTCCCTGCTCATGCGCGTGTTCTCTCTCTCAAAAAAAAAACCAAAAAACAAAAAACACTAAAAACGAAAGTGTACCTAAATAATAGGGGTGTAGAGAAAAAACCCACAAACTAGCAGCATATACTTTAGGAAGCTGAAATATACATTGTGGTGTCAATATAAACTCCAAATCTAGTTCAAAATAAAGGTCTAAAACATAGGCAGCCTTAAGCAGTATTTTGTATGCCAGAAACAATTAGAATAAATATACACATATGGCAGAAATAACTTCTACGATGATCACCCATTTATTTCAAGCAGCACTTGATATGTATGAAGTTCAGCTGGAATTTATCTTTTTAGATCTTTCTTGAAACCCCCTATCTCCAGTCCCATTGACACTACTGGTCCCAGACATCATTTCACACCTTCCCCATGTCAGTCTCTCCTCCCTCTGATCTAGACTGTTCGCTGTCTTGAGCGATTTTTCCTGATGCTATGTACTGGTTCAAAACATCAGATGATTCTCTGATCAATTCCTAACCTCTTGGCTGAGTATCCTGGATCTCCATAGTTACTTGATATTCAATACAAGTTGACCTTTGAATAGCTTGGGGGGTTAGGAGTGTACCTCCCTTTCAGTCAAAAATCTGCATATAACTTAAAAAATTTTTATTTAAATGTTTATTTATTTTTGAGAGAGAGAGAGAGAGAGCGGGGGAGGGTCAGAAAGAGAAGGAGACACAGAATCTGAAGCAGGCTCCAGGTCCCGAGCTGTCAGCACAGAGCCCGACGCAGGGCTGGAACTCATGAACTGTGAGATCATGACCTGAGCCAAAGTCAGAGGCTTAATCGACTAAGCCACCCAGCTGCCCCAGCATATAACTTTTTTTTAAGTTTATTTATTTATTTATTTTGAGAGAGATAGAGAGAGCAAATGCATGCATGAGCAGGGAAGGGGCAGAAAGAGAAAGAAGGAGAGAGAGAATCTCAAACAGTCTCCACACTTAGCATAGAGCCTTATGCAGGGCTCGATCTCATCAACTGTGAGATCATGACCTGAGCTGAAATCAAGAGTCAGACGCTTTACCAACTGAACCACCGAGGTGCCCCAAGCACGTAACTTTTGATTTCCCCAGGACTTAACTACTAATAGCCTACTGTTGACCGGAACCCTTGCTGATAACGTAAGCAGTCAATTAACACCTATTTTGTGTGTTATACGTATTATGTACTGTATTCTTACAGTAAAGTAACCTAGAGAAAGGAAATGTTATTAAGAAAATCATAAAAGAAAATCCATTTCAGTGCTATGCTGTATTTATGGAGAAAAACCTGCAAAAATCCGCATCTAAGTGGACCCCTGCTCAGTTCAAACCCATGTTTATCAAAGGTCAACTGTGTATCCAATTTACTCCTCACTCTAGAAAACCAGTTGTCTTGACATACTCCTTATTCATTTTTCATTACGTTTTATTAGTAGATTGTGACATGGCTCAGAAATAACCCAATATAAAAAGTGACAGAGTGAAAAGTCCCCTTCCTCTTCCTGTGGCTTTCCACGGCATTCCCCTGTGGCCAACTTTTCAAAGTGTCTTGTGCAGGCTTCAGGGTTCTTTATGCAAATACAAGCAAATACACTTACATTTTCTTATCAGCCTCTCTGCCTTTGGCACAGAAGGTAGATTACTATATTCCAGGTATTTCTATTTAAAAAATTTTTTTTAATGTTTTCATTTATTTTTGAGAGAGAGAGAGAGAGAGAGAGAGAGAGAGAGAGAGAGACAGAGCATAAGTGGGGGATGGGCAGAGACAGAGAGAGGGGGAGGGAGACACAGAATCTGAAGCAGGCTTCAGGCTCTGAGCCGTCATCAGAGAGCCCGACTTGGGGCTTGAACTCATGAACCGTGAGATCATGACCTGAGCCCAAGTCAGATGCTTAACAGATGGAACCATTCAGGAGCCCCTAGATATTTCTATTTCTATATCAATGCACAGAGAGATTCTCCTCTTTTTTTTTTTTTAAGAGTTGTGCAGTGTGCCAGTGTGTGGAGTACCAACATTTACTTAACTGTCCCTACCTGATGGACACTTAGGTGGTTTCCAACCTTCTGTGACTACACACAGTGCCTCAGCCAATAACCTTATGCAGGCAGACAGCATTTTGCACATATGTGACTCTATCTGCAGGCTATATTCTTGGAAGAGGTGCCTGAGTTTGTCATCACTATACCTTGTCCTCTTTCCTTTGGAACCACCTATGGGCCTAGGCTTCAATGCCAGGAGCCTGTCACACTCCCTTGTCCCTTGGAGAGATTTATTCGACAGCGCAGTTGGAGGAAGTAGCATATTGTACGTATGACTCATGGAACACGTTGAACACAACGTTACCTTTCACCATCTCTTTAAATGCATCCAGGGAAATAGTCTCATGGCCCGGGATGAAAACTCTAAGGGGCTGTAGGAGTTTCCCAGGGCTTCTGTAACAAAGTACCGCAAACTGGATGGCTTAGAACAACAATTTTATGGTCTCACAGGTCTGGAGGCTAGAATTGGACTAGTAATTCTTAGCAGGGCCATGCTCCCTATGCAACCTGCGGGGGGGGGGGGTGTCCTTCCCGCCTCTTCCCCACTTTGGTGGGTTGCTGTGTCCCTTCAGTCTCTGCCTTGGTCGTCACTGCTGCATCCTTCCTGTTAGGATGACCTCGTCTTAACTCATTCCATGTACAATGACCCCATTTCCAAATAAGGTCCCATTCTAAAGCATTGGAGGTTAGGACTTCAAAATATCTTCTTCGGTGGGGGTGGGGGGACATGATTCAACCCCTAACGTAGGCCCCACCCTTTTCTGCTCATTTTAGGCAGGAGATAATGTGAGGGTTACTTTCGGTCACAAGCTCATTCTCAGTTCAGAAACTATTTCTAGTCCTAGCAATTAATCAGTCCTTCAAGCCCCATTCCAAGGCCAGCTGTGGGTCAGGAGCTGGCAGGTGCCTGCCTGCAGGAAGGGGTGTGGTTGGAGCTTGCTGCTCTCTGTTGACTTCCTTGGTGACGGGAGGTTCCATGCTCTCTGGGGCTGTTGTTCAGGTCTTTTTCCTCTCGTGGGTATTTTTGGAATTTCTTTGGAGATTTCCAACTTGGAGAATTCTTGGCTGCCGATCTCCCGATTCTGGCAAATGCAACTTGATTTGGGGAATTAACTTGCAACTTCTTCAGCCCTAGGAATCCAGCATTCCGCCCTCTGCCCCCAGGCAGCCCTTTTGGGCAGGGCCCTCAGTGATTCAATGCCAGCCTCCTACTCTCCCCCAAGGCCCACAAGTGATTCAAGGACCTCTAGAAGGACTGCAGACAGCTGCAAACTTTGAGCCTTGCCACCAAAGCAGTTGGTCGGTCCAACTGGACTTCCTACAGGATATCAGACGCATGTCCACAGGGTCCTCCAAATGCAGGGACACAGACTAAGACACTCTCTGGGCTACTCCTGGTAGGAGGGGCTGGAAGAAACCTCTCAGCAAGCCCAGGACTGTCCCCAAATAAATCTCACCCCACTCCTCTCCTCACTCTGACCCCTTGTATTTCCTTGTTCAGGTTGATGCACTGAGGGACTAGGTCAGCATCACTTCCTTTGCAGCTCTAACAGGTGGAGCTCTTCCTCATCCTCCCTTTGTAACTGATATACAGGTATCATTATGGCATCTCACAGAAGGTTCTATTCTAGTATCTTCCTACCTGCCAGCATACTGACTATAAGTAAAAGAAAGTGGTGGTTTATGGGACACCTGGGTGGCTCAGTTGGTTGGGCATCCAACTTTGGCTCAGGTCATGATCTCATGGTTTGTGGGTTTGATCCCGGAGTCGGGCTCCGTGCTGACAGCTCGGAGCCTGGATGGAGCCTGTTTCAGATTCTGTGTCTCCTCTCTCTGCTCCTCCCGCACTCGGTCTCTCAAAAATAAATAAACATTAAAAAAAATTTTTTTTTTAAAGTGGTGATTTACATATTCTGTCCTTGCCTTTTAAAGAAGGTGGGTCCAGAAAACTGAAGGGCCTTTCCAAATTTTTTTAAAAAAATAAACTTTATTTTTAGAATAATTTTAGATTTACAGAAATTTCGCAAGATAGTGGAGTTCCTATAAACCATTTTACCGTTATTAACATATTACATTATTACAGTATATTTGTTACAGTTAATAAACCAATATAGATTGTCTGTAGTTTGTACTTTATTCAGATTTTCTGTTTTTCCATAATATTCTTTTTGTGTACCAGGATCCCATCCAGGCACACACATTATATTTAACTATCAATTTAGGCTCCTTTTGGCTGTGAAAACCTCTCAGATGGTCCTTGTCTTGAATGACCTGGACAATTTTAAGGTCAGGTCAAGTATTTTGTAGAAATTTCCTCTGTTGGGATTTATTTGATGCTTTTCTCATGATTATTAGATCAGGTTATGGATTTGCGGGAGTGTGGTATAAATAATATATTGAGTCTTTGTCCCCAGTTCCTGGCACAAAGTTCCTAAACCCTTGGAAGTTCCTGGCAAGGACAACCACAACTGAGTTTTGTGAATGAGGTGATAATTGTGGGCTCCCAGGTGGCTCAGGATGGGGGAACCATCCTGGTAGCTGGGAACCAACCGAGTAAGAGGGTTGTCACCTACCTCACCCTCCACCTATCTAAATGAAATCCTATGAACCCATAAACGGAAGGGTTCGGGTTGGGGCCAAGTGGGGCCCCGGCAAAAGGCACGGGAGCTCTGGATCCCCCCTTCTGAGCTTCTCCTCCATCGCACTGTTCCTGAGTTGCCTCCTTCACGGTACACGGGGAGCAGGAAGTGAAGCCCTTTACTGAGGTCTGAGTGTTCAAACTGGAGGGGTAGGTGCGGGAACCCAGGAATTTGTAGTCGGCGGGACAGAAACGTGGCTGGCGTCTGAAGTGGGGGCAGAGAATCGGAGACCTGGTTGTTGGTGTTGGAAAGGACAAGACACCACGTGTTTTGTACGAGGAGAGAGAACCCCCTTAGGGAGAACGACCAGAGAAGGCCAGCGGAGAGCCTCTGTTTTTGCTGAGCATCCCGAGGGAGGATCTATAAGGCAGTTGTAAGGGGATGAGAGACTGGAGGGCTGCATGGAGGATTTAAAAAAAAAAAAAAAGTCTACAAGGGACAAGGCGGGGACAGAAGGCTGGTACAAGAGAAGCACCCAATGGCTGTTTCCCCAAGAGCGTGGTCCCGCGTCTAACGCTAGAGGAGCGCCGGGCGCCGCGACAGCCCCGGCGTTTTCACGCCCTCCCGCGACCCCAGGCGATCCCGGCAGAGGAGCTGGCCCGCCTCCATTCCGGCCGCCGAGGGGGCGCGACAGGATCGGGCCAAGTCGCGGTCCCGGCCGCGGGGCAGGTCGGAAGACCCTCTCCGGCCCGCGGGAGAGGGCGGCGCTTCCGGAAGGGCGCGGAAACCTCTGGGATCCGCAGCGCCGCCGCCCTCGCGCTCCTCCCTGCGGGTGCCCCGGCCAGCTGGACTCGCCCGCCAGTGCGCACGCGCGGCGCCGCCGCCGGGAGGCCCCGCCCTCCGCCCGGCTTGGTCATAGACGCACGTGTGCCAGGTGCCAGTGGTGGCGGGAAACAGCAGGACCGGCCCCTGCGCGGCCGGAAATCGGGTGAATTTTCTGTAGCGTGGAGGCGGCGGAGGCTTTCCAGTGACCCACATCCAGATACGAGGGAAAAAAAATATTGGTACGTTTGCCAACATTGAAAAACAAAAATGGTTTTGGGGCGGCTGGGTGGCTCAGTCGGTAAAGTCCGACTTCCGCTCAGGTCAGGATCTCCTGGTTTGTGAGTTCCAGCCCCGCGTCGGGCTCTGTGCTGACACCTCAGAGCCTGGAGCCTGCTTCAGATTCTGTGTCTCCCCCTCTCTCTGCCCCTCCCATGCTCATGTTCTGTCTCTCAATAATAAATGTTAAAAAAAAAACAAAAAACAAAAGAGAAAAACAAAAATGGTTTTATGGGCAAACGAAAGCCTACCGGAGAGAAAGTAAAAGAGGGGGAGAAAATATTTGCAACGTATGTCACAGGTACAGATAAGTCAATAAGACTGAGGGAACCAGAGCTCAAAATTCCAGTTTTAAAAAAGACAAGAGACATGAATGGACAATCTGCAAAAAATAGTATAAAACGGGCTCTTAAGTGAAAAAGTTTGGTTCTTCTAATAGAAATGCATATTACTCAGCGATATTTCTCACAATCCAATTTGCAAAAGTCAAAAGCGAGGGACAGGCTGTGTGGCACTCACTGCTGGTGGGATTGCAAGAGCCTACGGCTCCTGTGGAGGGGAACTTGGCAACGTCTGACAAAACTTGATAGGTGTTTGCCCTTTGACCCGGCAGTTCCACAGCTAGAAACTCAGCCTCAAGAAACACCTACACCAATATGAAAGTATGTATGTGTACAAAGTTACCTACTGCAGCATTATTTGCAATGACAAAATTTTGGAAACCATTTTAGTGCCAGTACATACATAGGCAATGGATTGGCCAAACCGGGACATCCACACCAGGAAGTACTATGCAGTTGTTAAAAACGAGTGAGGAAGATCTCTATGAACTGATACGGAATGATTTCGAGGATATACTGATAAGTGAAAAAAAGCTACATACAAAAAAGTACGTACATTATGCTATTTTTATGTAAAATAAGGGTAAAGAGTAAACTATCCAAGTATCTGCTTTTTAGTAAAAAAAAAAAAACAACTTAAGAATCAACTAGAAACTAATTGGTTACTTACAGTGGCTGGGTGGCAATGGGGTGAAACTCTAAGAGGGAATGACATGTATTCAAGCATACTTTTGGGGAGTAGTTTTGACTTTCAGAAACGGTGTTTTAAGCAAAAAGTAAAATCAACAAAGATGAGGGAAGAGAAAACTAAAATTGAATACAAACAGAAGTAAACAAATGAACTAAATGGTATAGTAAATTAACTGCAGGGGAGAAAGTAAACCCAAATTACTTTTGAACACAAATCTTTGTATACCTTCTGTGTGTAAACAAGCAAACAAAACTACAAAGAAATTGTGAACTTCGCTTAGTTGGCAGTGGTCTGGTGTAGCCATTCTGAAAATATTTTCTGCGTTTTGTGGGATTAAGTACATTGACGAACATAATACTGATGGGAGGCAGGATTCTCACTGGGAGTAGGGTGTCACAAACATGGAGGGAGGGATGGCAAGGACGAGCTCTGTGGATTGGAACCAGAGCTCTGTGGATCAGAATCTATTTCCTAGATCTGCCTGCTGAAAGAGCCTGGGGAACAGGACCACTTCAAGAGCCAGGAGCATTCCTGTGTCCGTATCTTGGTTTCTAAACACCATTGTCCAGCGCTCCCTGGAGTAATGGCAAGGAAAGTGAAAGAGAAGGTAGGAACAGGTTGAAGTGCCAGCTGAGAGCTAAGAGGTGCTCAAATAATGATGGAAACAGGCCAGGAAGGACACAGTGGGGGCAGATTGACAGGGCTTCCAATGGCCAAATTTGCAGCAATTTGAAATCAAAATGAATTATGACAGTGGTGAATTATGACATTGGAAAAAAAAAAAAAAAGGATCCGGGAGCCTCGGTGACTCGGTTGAGTGTCTGACTTCAGCTCAGGTCATGATCTCACGGCTCCTGTGTTTGTGTGTTCGAGCCCGGCATCAGGCTCTGTGTTGTCAGTGTGGAGCCTGCTTCGGATCCTCCGTCCTCCCCTCTCTCTCTGCCCTCTCCTGCTTGCTTGCTCTCTCTCTCTTTCTCAAAAATAAAATAAAAACAAAAAGAAAAAAAAGGACGCGTAAGTCCAGAATGATACTAAAAAGCAGATAATCTTACAAATACATACACAGAGGTAAAAGGGACAGCCCTTCTTTACAGTAGAATGCCAGCTAATAAATACTAAAGGAACAGCAGAGTTAGAAAAGTAACTCCATTACAACTATTATAGCAATCACTGACTCAGGCAGGAGTTGTTAATGGATGCTAAATCTGCTGGTTGAAAGCTTGTTGGGGAATACTACGCAGGCTCACTCCACAGGAAACTTTATAGTGTGTGTGTGTTTACTGTTTATTTTTGAGAGAGAGAGAGAGAGAGAGCAGGGGAAGAGAAGAGAGAGAGGGAGACACAGAATCTGAAGCAGGCTCCAGGCTATGAGCTGTCAGCACAGAGCCTGACACAGGGCTCGAACCCACAACCTGAGCCGAAGTCGGGTGCTTAACCAACTCAGCCACTCAGGTACCCCTCCAGAGGAAACTTTATAGTGGAAAAATCTGGTAGATACCACTTTAACCGAGTGATCAAAGTCAGCATCATCAATAAGGGTGACCTGACATCATGTGCCCAAAATGCATAACCTGAATTGGATCATGAGGAAGCCTTAGACAAACTCAAATTGAGGGATAATGGTATGAGATGCATTCTTAAAAATTGTCAAGATCTCGAAAGACAAAGATTAAGGAACCATCCAGATTAAAGGGGAATAAAGAGACATGACAACTGCATGAAATGTGTGACTTTGGAAGAGAGAATATTGCCATAAAGGATGTTACTGGGACAATTGGCAAAATATGAGCATGTACTGAACGAGATATCGGCCTTTGATCAATGTTAAATTTTCTACATTTGAACATTGCAATGTGGTTGTGTAAGAGAACCTTCTTATTCTTTTTTTTTTTTAATCTTTTTAAAAAAAAATTTTTTTTTAACGTTTATTTATTTTTGAGGCAGAGAGAGACAGAGCATGAATGGGGGAGGGACAGAGAAAGAGGGAGACACAGAATCGGAAGCAGGCTCCAGGCTCTGAGCCATCAGCCCAGAGCCCGACGTGGGGCTCGAACTCATGGACTGCAAGATCGTGACCTGAGCTGAAGTCGGACGCTTAACCGACTGAGCCACCCAGGTGCCCTGAGAACCTTCTTATTCTTAGGAAATTTATCCTGAAATACTTAGGGGTGAAGAGACACGATTTCTGCAACTAATCTCAAATGGTTCAGGGAAGAAGAAAAGTCTGTGTCACACCTTGTCCCACTTAGTGGACACACCCACTTTGCATAATATATTCCCTACTGTTGAATGTTAAAAATTTTCCCATTAAGGGAGTGCCTGGGTGGCTCAGTCGGTCGAGCATCTGATTCTTGGTTTCCACTCAGGTCACGATCTCATAGTGTGTGAGTTTGACCTCCACATCAGGCTCTGTACTGACAGGGCACAGAGCCTACTTCGGATTTTCTCTCTCTCTCAAATAAATAAACTTAAAAATAAATAAATAAAAATTTCCAGTTAAGGAGTGCCTGGCTGGCCCAGTTGGTAGAACATTTGACTTTTGATCTTGGGTTAGGAGTTTGAGCCCCATGTTAGGTGTAGAGATTACTTTAAAATAATAATTTGGGGTACCTGGGTGGCTCAGTCAGTTAAGCGTCCATCTTTGGCTCAGGTCACAATCTCATGGCTTGTGAGTTTAAGCCCCACATCGGGCTCGGTGCTAACAACTCAGAGCCTGGAGCTTCCTTCAGATTCTGTGTCTCCCTCTCTCTCTGTCCCTACCCCGTTCACATTCTGTCTCTCTCTCTCCTTCAAAAATAAACAAACATAAAAAAAATTGAAAATAAATAAAATAATTAAAAAAATAAAAAAGTAAATTTTCCAATTAAAAAATCACTCAATGTTGCTATCAATATCTTTATGAATATAATTTCTTCTTTTGTTACCATTTTTATTTACTACTTTTTAATTTTTTATTTTTTAAGAGAGAAAGCGGGGGAGAAGGGTAGAGGGAGGGGGAGAGAGACACTTAAGCAGGCTCCATGCGGAGCCCCAGCACGGGGCTCAATCCCATGATCCTGGGATCATGACCTGACCCGAAATCAAGAGTCGGATGCTCAAACCGACTGAGCCACCCAGGCGCCGGTTGTTACCATTTTTAGAATAAATGCCCACAATTATGAATCCCAAATCGAAGAGTGTGTGAGTGTTTTTATGAGCTTTAAGAAGAGTAGTAGTTCAAGATGCCAAGAGTGGCTGGTTTAAATAGAAGGTTGTGTGTAACAGGGGAGGTGACGGCATAGAGCTACAAATAGCAGGAGATTCTAAAAGCAGCTGCTGGAGCTACGGTGCAAAGGACTCTTGTGTCACTAAGAAAACTCCCCACACCAAGCTCACAGCAGGACACTTAGCTGACTGAACCACCCAGGCACCCCACAGCAGACCTCATAGGTTAGTAACACCCCTGCCATTGTCCTGGGAACCATGGGTCTAATCGAAGCCACCGTGGCCTAAATTTGGTGCACAATAAGGGATTTGTGATTAGCTGGCTCACTGCCTCCAGAGGATTCTTGTAAAAACCACAATGTGAAGTTTTGTGTTTGACAACCTCACAATTCTCCAAGGCAGATGTGAAAATCAGTATAAATTGCAAATCAGAAAGAACAGCATGGGGTGCCTGGGTGGCTCAGTTGGTTGAAAAGTCCGACTTCGGCTCAGGGCATGATCTCACGGCTCGTGAGTTCGAGCCCCTCGTGGGGCTCTGTGCTGACAGCTTGGAGCCTGGAGCCTGCTTCAGATTCTGTGTCTCCCTCTCTCTCTGCCCCTCCCCCGCTCATGCTGTCTCTCTCTCAAAAATAAATAAATATTCAAAAAAATTTTTTTAAAAAAAGCGTCTGGCTCTTGATTTCAGCTCAGGTCATGATCTCACGGTTCGTGGGTTTGAGCCCTGTGTCGGGCTCCTCGCCGCTGGTGAGGAGCCTGCTTGGGATTCTGTCTCCCTCTCACTCTGCCCCTCCCCTGCTCACTCTCTATCTCTCTCTCTCAAAATAAATAAGCATTAAAAAAAAAAAGAACAAGTATTTGGCCTAAAAGATATTCAGTTGAAAACAGATAAAAACCACTGGTAATTGGAGGTAAATTGGTGTAACTATTTTGGAAAACAGTTTAGCATTATCTTTTAAACCCGAACATTATTAGCTCAGCCTAGCAATCCCTCTCCTGGGTCCACACCCGAGAAGTGTTTGCTCACAGGCTCTGGAGACAAGGGGACGTTCAGAGCAGCGTTGTCTGTCACAGCAAACAAACTGGAAAAAACTCCCATGTCCATCATTTGAACAGTGGCTAAATAAATGATATTGTAGTCGTGCACTAGAATATTAGCCGTGAGAAGGACTATAATGCAGCTATGCAAAATTATATGTGTCAATCTTAGAAAGATTGCGTAGAAAAATGCAAGGCTCAGAAGTGCACTTACTGAAGAAAAAGTATACATACTTTAAAAAAAATGTTTATTTATTTTTGAGAGAGAGCTTGAGCAGGGGAGGGGCAGAGATGGGGGGAGAGAGAGAATCCCAAGCAGGCTCCTCTCTGTCAGCACAGAGCCTGATGCAGGACTCGAACTCATGACTGTGAGATCATGACCAGAGCCAAAATCAAGAGTCAGACACTTAATCGACCGAGCCACCTGGTGCCCCAAAAAGTGCACTTATTGAATTTAACCCAAAACAATGTACTTTGTAGGGATACGCTCATTTGTATTTAAGATATATTTTTAAAGCAAGGGAATGATAAATGGAATAATAATGGAAAAATAAATGGAGGATGAGGAGTCTGTGGGATGAGATAGATAAGAAGTACAGAGGTATTGGCAATATTCTAGTTCTTTTCCCGTTTAAATGTGCATTGTGAATCTCCTTCACAGGTGAAGAAATGCAAATGGCCAGTAAAACATAGAAAAACAAAGTTTTTCTGGTAATTCAAAAGGAAAGAAGAACTACTCTTTTAATGTTTATTTATCTTTGAGAGACAGAGCACGAGTAGGGGAGGGGCAGAGAGAGGGAGACGTAGAATCCAAAACAGGCTCCAGGCTCTGAGCTGTCAGCACAGAGCCCAACACAGGGTTTGAACTCATGAACTGTGAGATTATGACCTGAACTGTAGTCGGATGCTTAACTAACTGAGCCACCCAGGCACCCCAAGAACTACTCTTTTAAAGAGAGATATCATGGGGCGCCTGAGTGGCTCAGTCGGTTGAGCTGCGGACTTCAGCTCAGGTCATGATCTCATGGCTCATGGGTTCCAGCCCTGCAGCGGGCTCTGTGCTGACAGCTCAGACCCTGGAGCCTGCTTTGGATTCTTTGTCTCCCTCTCTCTCTCTGCCCCTCCCCTGCTGGTTCTCTCTCTCTCTCTCTCTCTCTCTCTCTCTCTCTCTCTCTCTCAAAGACACTTAAAAAATTAAAAGAAAACAAAGAGATACCATTTTTCATTAATGGAGTAAAGATTTTTAACTTTATTTTTAATTTTATTTTTTTTAGCAAAGACTCTTTAAAAAGGCTGTGCTAAAATAGCCCCTAATCCTCCATTAGGAGATAAAATGATACAACACTCAAGAAGTTTGGCCTTAGGTTGCTGTAGTCTTAGGTTCATATCCTTTGACCTAGTAATTTCACTTATAGGAACGTAGGAATATATGCTGAACAATTACCAGAAAAGTGGCTAAAAAGTTTTGTATAGGACCCTGCTCTTCAGCACTGTGTGAGCAATCACTTGGGGAAAAACAAACAAAAAACAACAAAGCAGCCCAACAGAAGACTGTTTAACAAAATCATGGAACTCTCAGATGTGGAATATTTTGTATCTGTCGGCAATTATTCTTGAAGACATGCACTCTGGTCACCCCTGAATTCTCCTTTTTTTATGAGAATCCTCGGCAGTGATGGTAGATCTCAAGTTGAGGTTTTCTCTGACCTGAAGCCATCCCCATCCACTTACTTGGAGGTCAGACTGGATTCCTTTTCCCAGATGCTTAGTCTTTGCATTTATCTCCTTTATTTTCTTTGGGGGGGGGGGGAGGGAGAGGGTGGGCAGTATTCCTGATAGACATCATGTGTCATTGAAGGTCCTATCACAGGATAATGAATTCCCTATTCCCCAAAACACAGATGGGGAAGGCTCAAGTTCTTGCTGGCAGAATCCACGCTTGGGGTAGCAATGGAAATCTACCAGGGGCCCCTAGGAAAGGAAGAGTAAATCCAGATCTCAGTCCCTCTTGTGATGAAGGAAGAAGTGACACCGGCAAAGCAATGCACTGAATAAGCAATTTTAAACCCATACTCTGCATCTCCTTCACCAAACATCCCATCAAGAGGGGCTCAATTTGGCTACTTTTCCCTCTTATTTAGCAAAACCTTTAGCCACCTTCATTTCACTATGTACCAGGAATAAAGACAGATCCTGCCCTTGCCTTTGGAGAGTTTCCAGCCTCAAAGAGAAGGCAGACGCACGGTTCAAGCAATTACAAGGTGGGTGAGATGTTGCTGGAGTGTGTGGAAGGTGGGGAGGGGAGGCTCACCTAGCCTAGGGGTCGGTCCAGCGAGACCTCCCTGAGAAGGTGACACTTTGACGTTTAAGGCAAGACCTAAGGACAGGCAGGAGAAAGTTGGGGCAGGCCAGGCAGTGTTCTGGGCGGCCAAGTGGACGAGCGACGCGAGAAGGTGCTCTTGGTGGAGCCAGAAGTCCCCGTTAGTGTGGCCAGCGGTGCCTGAGCGGTCAGAGTTTGGGGTTGTGCGGCGGCAGTGGGGCCCCACCGAGGGGTATCCCTACCTGGCCTTTCCCACTGTCTGTTTCCGACGCCCCTGCTGCCACCTGCTTTGCTTTTGGCGGCGACGCCCCCGCGCCCCATTCGGGTGCATTTCACCGGGCAGGTGCAGGTGCGGCCCTGCCGCGCGGGCCCCGGGCCCTGGTAACAGGTACGTGCTTGCGCGGATTGCGGGGCTCCGTCTTGCCAGGTCAAGTGCCGGTCCGGCTCCACCAGGCACTAGGTGCGGGCGCTCCTCGGTGGGTTCTCCAGCTCGGGTTTCCGGCCTCTGAGCCTGTTTATTCCCCTAGGGGGAGTTATTTATAGAAAGGAAGCGTTTGATCGCCTCCTGCTCTTCTGGTTTTGCTTTTTCTTTTCTTATTCAAGATGCCTGACTGGGGGCTGGATGCAATCATCTTTTCGGGGTTGAAATCTAGTTCAAAGCGGGCTGTATACAGCAGCTCCAATTCAGCTGCGTCATCTGCTCTTGGCTTCCCTAGGAACGGGCCCTTGTCTCTATTTAGGGCTTTAGGAGCATTTTTAAACACTGTACATATAACTCTGTGGTTACTGAGTTACTTCTTCCTTTTCCACAGTCTGAATTTCTCCTTTATTCCACCAGATTTATATTATTTTATTGTAAACTGCCTGCAATGCTTTTGAGGCTAAGAAGTGGGATTTGCAGAAACTCATTTTATTTTTTTGTTTAGCTATATTACAGTTTCTTTTTAAAAATTTTTATTCAAAAGTTAGCTACCATAAAAAAAAAAGGGTAGCCAACATACAGTGTAGTCTTGGCTTTAGGAGGAGAACCCAGTGATTCATCACTTACATACAATTCCCAGTGCTCATCCTAACAAGTGCCCTCTTCAATGCCCATCCCCCATTTTCCCCACTCCCTCCTCCCACCTCCCTCAACCCCAGTTTGTTCTCTGTATTTACGAGTCTCTTATGGTTTGCCTCCCTCTGTTTTTATCTTATTTTTCCTTCCCTCTTCTATGATCATCTGTTAAGTTTCTCAAATTCCACCTATGAGTGAAATTATATATCTTTCTCTGACTCACTTATTTTGCTTGGTATAATACCCTCCAGTTCCATCCACATTGTTACAGATGTCAAGATTTCATTCTTTTTCATCGCTGAGTAGTATTCCATGGTGTGTGTGTGTGTGTGTGTGTGTGTGTGTGTGTGTATACATCACAACTTCTTTATCCATCAGTTGATGGACATTTGGGCTCTTTCCATAATTTGGCTATTGTTGATAGCGCTGCTATATTATAATTGTTTATCTGAACTGTAGTTGACAATGATTTAGGTGTACAACATAGCAATTCGACAACTCTGTATGTTATGTTATGCTCACCACAAGTGTGGCATAAATACATTTAAAAAATCACAGGTTGGGGTGCCTCGGTGGCTTAGGTGGTTAAATGTTGGACTTCGGCTCAGGTCATGATCTCACGGTTTGGTTTGTGAGTTCTAGCCCCTTGTTGGGCTCCATGCTGGCAGTGTGGAACCTGCTTGAGATTCTTGCTCTCTCCTCTCTCTGCCCTTCCCCTGCTCATGCTTTCTCTCTCCATCTCAAAATAAATAAATAAACTTTTGTAAACAATCAGGCAAACAAATAATCACAGGTCAACCTGCAAAGCAAAGGACACCAGAAAGGGCCATGGCTGCTTTTCTGGGTCCCTTCCTGGAGTCATGATGCTTGTGCCTCTATGGAAACACAAATTCAGTGAAAATAAGAAACCAAAGCCATGATGGCCTGGGAAAGTGGGAGGCTGCATGTAAAACACTCCTATTTTCCCACCGATTCTTTCCACCAAACTTTGCTTTCTGACCCATGAAATTTCCAGTAGCAAAAGTTTATAAAAGGACTTTTTTTTTTTTTTTTTTCCTGTTTAAGCAGTGATTGGCTTTCCCTCAGCACATGTCATAGTTCCTAGGAAAAAAACGTCCAGGTTGGCTGAGGGAGAAAATTCAGTTATGATGTGGTGCCTGCAGCCACAAGGGGAGAACTCATCTGTGCTGGTGTTACTGAAGCGTCTGTAATTTCCGGCTGAGTTTGCTCTTTGGTAAATTATCTTCATCTGTGCTTTGCTGGGTGACATTCTCAGGGTGCTCTGCCGAAGGGCTCTTGAAACTTTTGACCCTCAGTCCTGTCACTCTCCCAGTTGTCCCTTGATGTCCCTTTGGTCTTTCTTGCCCTTTTCTCAGGGCTCAGACAGGCTCTGTCCTGGGTTTTACCCAACAAATTGTATCCCAATGGTTCTGTCCTCTTTCCTAGACACTGGGTGGGCGTGAGCAGAGATGGACGTCTACTCTGAATTTTCTAAATTGATGTGATAGATACTAATACAAGCAGTAGTCCAGAACTTGACACCGACTTCTATTTAAATCTCATTCTGTTGGGACATTAAATGACTTAACCTACAGGAGGGGTTCAAATGGTAGAGGCGTGAGGCATAGTGACTGATCATCTCAAGAACATTTGGGGGCAAACACACTTTTCCATGCCTCAGAAGGCAAGCTGATCCTCTTGAAAGAACCCTGCTTTGGGTAGACCACAGCCCGAATTTCCTGTGTTAGATGGACATAATAACATCCTAAAAGGATGAAATGAAAGCACCTTGCCCATCTATTCCCCTCCTGTTGACTTGTCCAGGTGGGCTGTCCCTGGATCACATCAGGCACTACTCAGCCCTGTGTGCCCACCTCCTTCTTAGTCCTCAGCCAGCACCACGTGGGTACTGTTATTCTCACAGGAGAGCTATGGGTACAGAGGTACCGGCTCACAGTCGTATGATCACTGTACGTGTCCGTGCCCAGGTGGGGAATTGGGGGTCTGGGGCAAATCTGAACCCAGGATGCCCGAGTCCAGATGAGGGCCTTCACTATACAAACTTCACTATACAAACTGCTTCACTATACAAACTGCACCTCACACAGGCTCAGGGGATACAGTGCTGATGCTCTTTTCATTTTGGTTGTAAAGGTTTTAGTCAACTGCCACAGTCATTCATTTGACCTTTTCCCAACCAGCCTTTTAAAAGTGAGACCTTTTGTTCAGGAAATAGGAAGACAGCAACAATGTACTCGAGGTGAGTGGGGCTCCCCTGTTTGCAGTTCAGTCTCTGATCTATTGAGGGGGTTTAGACTTTTGAAGCTGCTGAGTACCATGTGTGTGTGTCTAATCTTCTGGAAGTTTATGGTACTAATCGCCCCAACTGGAGGTCCTGTCTGATGGGCAGGAAACTATTCACAGATGGTGACTCCCTTCCCCCAACCAGGAATGGATTTTTATGTACTTGGGATGAAAAGGACCACTCCTGTCTGTTGGATGAAGATAACTTTGCTTTCAGGGGAGAGAATTTTGTGAGCACTTCGCTCTCTAGTGGCCAAATAGGCAAAAGAGGTAATAGTTACACCTCCTCTTACAAATTGAGATAGGAGTCAGCTTAGTTTCAACAACTTTTATTGAGCACCCAGTACATCCTAGCACAGTGCTAAATACCAGGATTATGAATATGACTAAGATGTCACTGCAAATCACGTCCTTGTAATGTCAATCACGTAAATGTAGTAGGATCCCAGAATTTTATTTATTAAAAAAATTTTTTTTAACGTTTATTTATTTTTGAGACAGAGACAGAGCATGAACGGGGGAGGGTCAGAGAGAGGGGGAGACACAGAATCTGAAACAGGCTCCAGGCTCTGAGCGGTCAGCACAGAGCCCGATGCGGGGCTCCAACTCACGGACTGTGAGATCATGACCTGAGCCGAAGTTGGATCCTTAACCGACTGTGCAACCCAGGCGCCCCAGATCCCAGAATTTTAGAGTTTGAAGATGATCTGGTGTGTGTCACTCCATTCTTTTTAAATAGTTGAGAACTCGGGGTCCAGAGAGAAAATGATGTGAAGACCACATGGCTAGTTTGGGACAGGGGGAAAAGTGCCAATGAAATTCAGTAGAAGGTCATCCCCCAATTTTTTAACTTTTTGAGATAATTTTAGACTTACAGAAGTTGTGAAAATAGTACAGAGTTCTTTGCTCAGCTTCTTCCAGTGTTAACATCTTACACAACCATGGATTTATCAAAACTAGTACATTAATGGAACTACCAGACTTCAGATTTCACTAGTCTTTCTACTGAAGTTCATTTAATTCCAGGATCCAATCCAGGATACCACCACATAGCATTTAGACGGTCTTACCCACTTAATTTTCCTATACTTGTGATTAAGATGTTATTCAATCAGTGACATTCAGCTGTTGTACAGAAACTGTATCCCAAGCCTCTTTTGGCTTTTGGAACAGGCTTTGTTTTCCGAGCCAGCTCTTTGCCTGGAGGATCTTGGTGCAATCTCACTTACAGCTTTTTGGGTGTGCCCAAGTTCTAGACCATCACAGCCTGTCTGATCTGGATACAAAAGGCTGCCCTCAGGGCTGGCAGCTCAGCAGCCTGAACCTTCTGTCCCTGTTCCCTCTCCAGTCTGATTTCTATGTATTATTGTTGTGCGTAGAGCATTCTTTGCTCTCACGTGTTTAGTTCATCTGGTGAAGGACTTTGGGGTCAGAAAGATAGAAATTCAGCCTCCAGCTCCCCCATACAGTCGTGGCACCTTGAGTGAGTCACTCAACAGCTCCTCCGCAAGATGGGGGCAACAGCCACCCTGTGGAGCTGACAGGGTTAAATGGAAGACTATACGTAGTGATTAGCCTAGTGCATGGTGCACTGATGTGGAGTGAATAAAGGAACGGGCGGATGGCACTCCGAGACCAGGCTAGCTGGGTACAGTGCAAAGTTCTCGAATGCCACATGAGGCCCCCCCTGAACTTCCTGGTGGGTAAGGGCAGACCCTGAAGGGTTTGAGTAGGGGAGTGATGTGGTCAGAGCTGACTTTAGTAAGTCACAATGCAGAGATGGGCTGGATTACAGAGCAGTGGGAAGCGGAAGGCCCAGAAGGAATCCTTAGGAGGTTATTATGTTAGTTCTGGAGAGGAGATTATTCTGTTCGTTCCGAAGACAGGAGGTAGGGAACTTGGCCTGAAGGAGGGGTGGGATGGAGATCTGGAACTCTCTGGAGACTAGAGACAGTGTGGAGGTGCCACACGTATCACTTTGTGGAGCATTTTCCTTTCTCCAACTGCTGACATGTAGTACTGTAGCACATTTCTTCCTCCTGCTTAGAGACATACCACACATGCAATTACATCTGTATATTTATAGATATGCTTTTCTAGAGATTGTAACTGCTCTCCTTCATGAGAAGAGACAGAAGAGACACAGACATGGTGACAGGTGGGGACGGTCCTCCTGCAGTGGGTACTCAGCATCCCTGTCCAGACCTCAAGTCCTTCCTAAATTAAATTTCCTTATTATGTACTTCAATTGCTTGATTAAACAGTTTATATAAATTAAACTTATCAGTACGGCAAACCCGATGTTGTCTTAGATGTTTCAATATTCTTTAAAAATCTTAGTAAGATTTCAAGTTAAAAGCTGGGCCTAAAAAAGCCTCATTGTCTAACACATTTCAGGCATATACATACTAAATACACATAGATTCCTTACTAATCCAGAAATATACATCTATGGTTTTGTTTCTTCTAAGCCTGTCTATATTTAACTCAAAACTTTATTGGATTGGGGGTGGATTTATTTATTTATTAGATTTTATTTTTAAGTAATCTCTATACCCAACGTGGGGCTCAAATTCACAACCCTGAGATCAAGAGTTGCATGCTCCTCTGAATAAGCCAGCCAGGTGCCCTAGAAGATGGATGTTTTTTTAAGAAAACAGTTACTGCCCTGGTTAACTGAGATCATTTATCATCAGAGAGTTTTGCTGTTTTTTTTCCAGAGTCTTTAATGAGACACTGAATCCTACCTATCACGATCCTATCAATGATTCTGTAATCTCTAAGAGTGCAATCACTTAGCCCTTCTCTGATTCAAGTCAAAGCATTACTTATTTTTTTTTTAATTTTTTTTCAACATTTTTTATTTATTTTTGGGACAGAGAGAGACAGAGCATGAACGGGGGAGGGGCAGAGAGAGAGGGAGACACAGAATCGGAAACAGGCTCCAGGCTCCAAGCCATCAGCCCAGAGCCTGACGCGGGGCTCGAACTCACGGACCGCGAGATCGTGACCTGGCTGATGTCCGACGCTTAACCGACTGCGCCACCCAGGCGCCCCTAAGCATTACTTATTTCTGAACCAGAGAAGCCTGTAGCTCAGCTCCCACACTGGGTGATCAATTCTCAAGATTCATCGAAATTTTAAGATCTTTGGACCTAAGGACATCTTGTACTCTGCTATATTTTTAGGACTACCCAACTCTTCAGGAGCCTTAAAATGAGAGCCAACTGAATTCTGGCCCTCTCAGTTCTGGCTTCACAGCTTATGGGGTCTTTGTACTGATGATTCTCCCTTGGCTCAGAAATAGCCTTCTAAAGGAAGAACTTAGCATTTACTAACTTTCCTTCAATAGGATAAATGAGTCAGTACAACTGTAATCAAATAACAAGACTCACAATACTTTTATTGTGGATCATCATGAACTCATGGCTCTTCATAAATTTAATGCATTTCAATTTGATACTCAAATTGTCCTGATTTGGCTGGGGGGGGGGGGTTGCTCCTGTATCCTTTTGACACAATTCTATTTTTCTTTGAAGCTTACCTTCTTTCTGGCACAGGTGTCTTGGAGTAGGCACTGCCTTAACACCTGCACCAGGAGTTTCTGCGAGGATCTCTGGTTCCTTTTAATGGAGAAAATAGCACGCACACTGGGAGCTGAGCACTAGGGTGCATTTCAGGGTAAAGTTGCTTTGAGGCCATCTTCGTGAGCAAAGCTGGAAGAGGTATTTCTTTTTCTCTTAAAGACATGAGTTTCTATTTTTGATAGTTTGAGGTGCTCTAAGTCAAAATTCTTTTGATCCTCTAATTTTATCTCCTTTCCTCTTTATGTTGATTAATCAAGTTGTCTTTTGCTTGATTTAACAATGTGCATGTTCTAAAACAGTATACTAATGTGAGCATTAAAGCTCATATGAATCATATACTGAACTGATCTCAAGATTTTCCTACAGTTCCCTTGATTCTTAGTATCCCAGGAAGGATGTTTAGTAATTCATAAACTCTTGTTTGGTGTGGCTCATTGTATATTTATCTGATGGAGAATTTTCTGCCACTGTTTTATTCTGCTTTCAACTTACGGGTGCTGGTCTTCTAATAGCTGACAGTTTCAAGTTCGTACAAGGTGGTACAATTTGGCAACTGGTCCCCAGCATCCTCCAGATATTGACTTACTGGAGGAGGGTCCGCCTGGCCATTCTACCTGGAAATCAGCTCAGTCTACAACGTTCTCTAGAAGTTTCATTTCCTCATTACCATGTCCCTATACTGTCACTTAAACCACAGTTATAAGATACATGTGTGTGCGATCTTTAGCCAAACTGGTTCTGCCTATTATTGAACAACTGATATTAGAATCAATACATTTTACATAGTTGATAAATAAATTTTAACTATGCTGAATCCTATCTTAAAACTTACATCTTTTAAAATATATGTTAATACTCTCTTACCAATTTAATGTGTTACATACTGTTATGCCAAGATTTAGAATGAATAAATTCAAATGATTTCCCTAGTTAGCATTATCTTGACCTATTCTCAGTCAACATGTTTATTTTTACTGCAGGGACATAGCTATTATTTTGGCATTCCATATAATGAAGAAATGACATATTGAATATAAGCTCTTAAGGTTTTATGTGAAAGCATCCTTTAATTCTTGGGTCAAAATTCACATTTTGCCTTTATTATTATTATTATTATTTTTTTTTTTTTAAGTAATCTCTACAGCTGACCTGGGGCTTGAACTCACCACCACAAGATCAAGAATCACATGCTCTTTAGACTAAGCCAGCCAGGCGCCCCTATTATCTGTATTTTTAATTACAGATAACTGTGTAGAACTTAGAGTCCTTTTAATAAATATAAAACTTCCAAAAGCAACAATATTAGAAAAATAACCAAAGTTTATAAAAATAAAATGCAATTAAAATAGTAAGTTCTCAGCTTTCTTATATAATTATAAGGAATAGTTTATGGAACTGTACAAGGCATTTAATACAAAGGTTTCCTATTTGGAATAAATGTTTTTAAAAATTGGGATTCCAGAATCGATCCTTGACCAAAGGTGGGGTCTTTGACCAAGGGTGGGGTGTTGGTTGGTTTGATCTGTACCTTTTTGGGGCCTGGCATTTGTTAATCAGCAAGATTTAAAATGACAACTTTTTTTCCCCTTTGAGGCCCTGATCGCCGCCCAGTTCTAATTTAAACGTTTCCTGGTATCTTGTTTCTATCAGTCCAAATTGTAGTTTTCTTTTTGGTTTTAAACCAATAATAAAAAGGATTATTGGCTTCAAACTGTTTAATTTTCTTAACAGTTAACTGCATATGCCAATAGTCACCCTGACACTTTCTGGCTTAATAAACATACCACAGACATTCAAAAAGTTAAAGAATGTTATAGCTTTTACTAACAAAAACCTCATGATTTCAACCAAATTTGTATTTAAATAATTTTTCTGGAGGATATTTTTTTCAAACAGATGGTCATTCTTGAGACCCTGGGCTCTGTGAATATCATTTGTTTTAGCACTCCCAACACCGATGGAGGGAACAGATTCTCTTACGTATAAAGCAGAGACTATGTACTTCAATTGCTAAACGTGAACTGTTTACAGTTACAGCTATTTAAAATTCAGCATCTGCTAAACGCTTCCCATTAGACTAAGCTCCCTTCACAAACTATCCTTCTCGGCTCTGGCCATCTGACTGAGTTCAGAATGCTTTCCCAAGGCAGACAGAGCTAATGTCAGTAGGACAGGCTTCCCCTGGGGAGGAAGAGTTAATCTATTTAATGGGGGAGGACAGGTCCTCTGGGGGAGTGACACTCTTTTGGTTAACACTCTGCCTTGTCCCTAAACCATCATTTCCAGGGCATGCCTCCTAAGTGCAGACTAGAGACTGGGTCGGCTTTTCCCGTAGAAAGCCAGTCATGGTGAGGAGTTACTGAGCTGGTGTTCAGTTGCTGGCTGGTGAGCACTTCAATTCCTTCCTGCAGTGATGTTCTCCTAAATGACAGTGTCTTGCTTTTAAACTTCTAGTCTGTGGTTCTATTCCTAGTCTGTTCTCCACAACCATTTGGAAGAGTCTAGTTAACGGTCCAGAGCGACCCAGACCCAGGGAGTGATAGAAGTGGACTTCAACAGTGCTCCAATTTTTAACGTGTTTGTGAATCACCTGGGGATTTGGTGAAAGTGCAAATGCTGATTCAGTAGGTCCGGGGTGGACCCTGGGGTTCTGTATTTCTAGTGAGCTCCCAGGTGATGCTACTGCTGCTGGTCCAGGGACCACAGTTTAGAGTGTCGAGGGACTGTAAGTTGTGAATCAGGTACACACACAGTAAGACCCCCTGATGTCTTAGTTTTGCATCCTTCCCTTTTTCCTTTACTCTCTGGGGATGATGAAGCCAGGCTCCATCCTTGAGCTTGCCCTGTGCCTGTTTACTCCTCTGTCTGCCTGCCTTTCTGGGCGTGAATGGTGACAGTGCTCCTCAGTCCAATGGTCAAGAAGGAACCTCACCCACTTCCCAGTTAATGTTCACTCAGACCATGTTCGTGGTCCCCATTCTTTATAACCCAGAGCTGTATACAGAATTGACGCTCACATTTCCCCATGATGTCTTCTGAGACCACGACATCTTGAAGCATCTAAGGGCAAACCTGGAGAGTTCCTATTCTGGCTCGATGGAGTTACGGTATCCGGGAAGGGGGGGTTACAAAGCTCTTAAGGAACGTGGAAAAGCTAGAGATGCTTAGGACTTACAGACAGAAGCCATGACCTCTCCATACCAGGAGTGGAGAGACTGGTCCTTAGAGCCTTAATTCAGCAAACTCCAAGAAGGCTATATGCAGGGTTTGTCCAGTGAAACATTAGGGTTATCACTTTGTTAAGCCTTTTCATTTTCTTACTCCTAACTTGTTAGCCCTGTGTTATCCTGGAGGGGCTAAGGCCTTCCTCAGAGGGCATTCATTCGTGTCTTTCTCCAGTGACACAATTTCAGGCCTTGTGTCTATGCAGGAACTCCCTTCCCAACTGCCACTGTCCTGCAAGGAAGTGGAAGATATGGCTTCACCCTTGCTCATCGCTTACTTGTCTTCCAGTTCTGGTCCACCGTGATGCTTATCTAGTTTTTGAGCCCAGTTATTTCTTTTTGGATTCTCTCTCTCTCTTAAAATCTAGTGTTGCTGTATGCAATGAGAAGTTCCTATGTTCTCTGACTGTAAGTTTGAAGCTCTAAAAGTGGGTTATCTATACTGCTATTTTAAAGCGGACGAATAAATGGTCAGTGCAGTTTAAAAATCTGTCCTTGGATTAAGTGAGATTTGGGAGTGGTGTACCTGGTTGCTACTGTATTATGCCGTCCACTTACAACGAAGGCCAGAGTAGGAAGCAGCACAGAGAAAATCCTTGCTATGCTTCAGAGGTGCTGGGGACGCAGTGTTTTGCAAACTGCCATTTAAACAAATGCGGTTCCAGGGGAGAAAGCTCTGTCACTGTCAAGAATAATTATGCTTCTCTTAGGGGACAAGAACATCGTGAAACATAACTGGTAAGTTTCCCTTTTTTCTCCTGGTGTTAGGATGCTCACAAATTGGTGACCCACATGTGCAAGAACACCCGACAGCCTTTTTAGGTCTGTGTTCAAGTCCTTATTTTAAAATATTTAGAGACCAGAATACGTATGTATATTATGCGTGTATTATGTGTGTATATACGTATACATACATGTATCTGTATATATGTATATCTACATTTGTATATATAAAATATATAATTGCATTGTATGCATTTATGTAATTTATTGTAAAATCCTTTTTGCAAAAAGGCCTAGAATAATCTAATAAAAACCAGTCTCACTTTATATTCCCAACTGGACTGGGCAGAGGCTGTATGTTAGTTGAATCCCAGTAGGGTGCGGATTAGTTAATGTAAAAGTACCTGCAGCCCTTCTTCAGTCTGCCTCCCAGCTCTCCAAAGAAGGGAGGTTCGACTTTGGCTTAAAGCTGGCAGCCAGTGGGCCTAAACCCCCGGTCTCCAACCTGTCAACCCCCTCTCTCTAATGCCTTTCTCCCTCCATCATGCCTCCTGCCTCCCTCACTGCCGCCCGCCCTCCGCACGCGGCTTCCAACCTCACCCAGCCCCTCCTCACCCCCCCCCCCCCGCCCCAGTGCGGCCTCCCTCCATCCTCAGCCGCGCGCGGCCTCCCTGCTCCCTCCATCCTCACCGTACACCCCCTGCTCCGCTCGGCCTCCCTCCGTCCTAAACCCCTCCTCTCAGCGCGTCCTCCCTCCATCCTCATCCCCGCTCCTCCAGCGCATCCTCCCTCCTCCCACCCCCCACCCCTGGCGGCCTTCCCCAGCCCGCGCTGCCTCACCCCCACGGGGCGGCCTCTTCCGGCCAGCGGGAGGGCGGGCGGCGGGGGCGGGGCCCTGAGGGAGGGGCGGGCCGGTGGTGCGAGCTTCCCGGGCCCGCGCCCCGCCGCCGGCCGGCCGGTCGGTCATGCTCATCACGCTGTGCTACCTGTACCTGTGGGCGCGCTGGGGGCGCCGGCCGGCCGCGCTCGTGCGCGCCACGGTGCAGCGGCTGCGCGCCTCGCGCTGCTCCTTCACCTTTTGCGGCGCGGCCGTACAGCCCAGGGGCGCTCGCGTGTGCTTGAGCCGCGGCGGCCGCGTCTTCTGCGTCGGCGAGAGCGAGGTGGGCGGGCGCGGGGCCGGCGGGGCGCGGGTGGGGCCGGAGGCGCGCGGGGGGCGGGGCCGGCGGGAGGCGCGGCCTCGGGGCTCAGCCAGCCGGAAGCGCTCGCGGGCCCCGCGCTGCACCGGGGCTGCGCGCGTGGTGGGGGGGAGGCCCCGGGCTTGGGGTCCCGGGAGGGCTGAGCTCGGGGCGCTTCTACTGGCTATGCCCTCGGGAGCCGGGACTGGGGGGACCAGAGGTCCGGAACTGCGACAGGCGGCTTGCCGGGTCGAGTGTATGGGGAAGATTAGCACCCGAACGCCCTGGGCACTGTCCGCTCGGAACGTCTTTTCTGACATCCTCTCCTCTACTGTGGGTTCTACAGGTTCAAGTTTATGAACCTGAATTCACAGAAAGACAACAAATCCTCAGTCTTATGTCAGATATCTCCTAAGTGACAAAAACGGCTCAGTCAGTCGCGAGTTTTGCCGACCAGGGCACCCCGCTGATTGTCTTTGCATTTATTTTATTTCGGTTTGCACACGGCCTTTGTTTTTTGGCTTAGTACTTAGCCGGATGGCTGCAAGTTCAGCAGGCCCTTTCACGTGGCTGTCGTTTAATCTATGCGAAACCTCCGTTCCCTTTCTGGAAAAGTGCGGTGCTGCGCAGATTTCCACTGACTTCACTAACACTGTTTTCGTTGACATTTAAAAGCGTTTGCTTTTAATCGGTTTCCCTTTCCTCTTCGTTCCTGAAAGTTGGCTCACTTGGCGTTAAAGTAAGGTTTCCCCTGTGTGCGAAACCGTAGCACCTGCGTGGGAATTAAAATCTTATCTCAGGTTGAATACTTTGTTGTATGCTTAGGTACGGAATTATACTGTGCTACTAACAAATCAAAATTACCCTTATTTGTTAGTATAAACAGAGAATGAGTAACTTTTCTCGGTTGTGAAAGAGTATGCAGCTACTATCACCTAGATGCAAGACGTTTAGACATTCATTCTGCCTGAGGGTCTAATTAGGGCTTAATTGTCCAAGGAACCTGGATTGAGAGAATTAACAAAATAAAGAAAAATTGAGGGGTGCATTTTTCTATTGCAGTTTCCAATCTGGACTCATTTACTTAAAATAGAACCCTTTAGATTAAGGATTTTGGACATTCAAAAATATCGAGATGTAAGTATTTTTAATTTTCTTGGAAGACAGTTTTACTTTTGAACATCTCTATGACTTTATTGGTCTTCTTTTTAACTACCGTACCCATAACTAGTGCTTCTCAGCCCTTTCTGATTGCTCCAGCCTGGTGTGGGGGCACCCCGGCCATACTAGCCTTGGCCTTCGGGGATTCTGTAACCTGATATGCTCTTGCTATTTGAAGTTAACTTTGCCTCATCCTAGAGCTTTGCTGAAATATTGTCTCAAGGAAATGTTCCCTCATTCTTCAAACTAGATGGGACTGGCTTGCTCTGTGCCCAGATAAACTTTAAATTATCCTTCATATTTCCAGTTTTTTATCTTTTTCTCCCTAGGAATTGGGTCTCTTTCGCTTAGCAGCTTGCCCTGTGATAATCACTCAGTACTTCAATGAATGATGGAGTGGTTAGTGGTTGTGGCCTGCGATTGGAAAGCTTGGCTATTTGTGATTGGCTGCTGTTAATTCAAGATCTAAAATATTGTGAGGTTAATGATCTGGTTCGCTAAATACCTTATTGTCAGTCTACCTAGATTGAAGTAACTTTATAGAAGTCAATCTTATGACTTTGTTGTCTCCACATTTTGCATGCTTAGAATCCGATAAATAGAATGTGTATGTTTATATAATTGAAGGTCCCACAGAAATTGATAAGTATAACCAAAGAGTTTATAGAAACTGGAATTTTTTTTAATGTTTATTTATTTATTTTAGAGAGGGGGAGGGGCAGAGAGATTGCAGAGAATCTCAAGCAGGCTCTGCAGAGCCCATCACAGGGCTCGAACCTACGAACCTGTGAGATCATGACTTGAGCCAAAATCAAAAGCCGGCTGTCCAACTGACCACCCAGGCGCCCCCAAACTGGAAATTTAAGGTTTTTGTTGAATATGTACATATTCTGTGTTTGAGTAAGATGGACAATCTGTTTTTTGTTGCTGTTTTTGTAAAAAAATGTTTTTAAATGTTTATTCATTTTTAAGAGAGAGAGTGAGAGAGAGCAAGCAGGGGAAGGGCAGAGAGAGAGAGAGAGAGAGAGGGAGTCCAAAGCAGGCTCTGCGCTGTCAGTACAAAGCTGGACACGGGTTGGAACCCACAAACCTCGAGATTGTGACCCGAGCCGAAGTTGCATGCTCAACCGACTGAGCCACCCAGGCACCCCTGTTTTTTGTAGTTAACTGCTATATTAATAATATAGTTTACCCATGTAGAGGAGTTTTTTCTCCTTCAAATTTTCATTTGTTAATTAGCTCAGTAGATATTTATTAATACTGTACTATGTGCCAAGTTATTAGGCCAGGTAAAAATGCCTTTTGATCTCCCAACAAGGGCGGATTTGAACTGGATTTGTGTGGAGCTTGACCATTTTGCTATTTTTTTTGTTTTTTATTAAAATTTTTTTTATTTTTTTTATTTTTTTTAATTTTTTTTTTCAACGTTTATTTATTTTTAGGACAGAGAGAGACAGAGCATGAACGGGGGAGGGGCAGAGAGAGAGGGAGACACAGAATCAGAAACAGGCTCCAGGCTCTGAGCCATCAGCCCAGAGCCTGACGTGGGGCTCGAACTCACGGACCGGGAGATCGTGACCTGGCTGAAGTCGGATGCCTAACCGACTGCGCCACCCAGGCGCCCCTAAAATTTTTTTTTTAATGTTTATTTTTGAGAGAGAGAGAGAGAGAGAGAGAGAGAGACAGAACACAAGTGGGGGAGGGGCAGGCAGAAAGAGAGGGAGACACAGAATCCGAAGCAGGCTCCAGGTTGTCAGCACAGAGCCCGATGCCAGGCTCGAACTCACGAACCACGAAATCATGACCTGAGCTGAAGTCAGACGCTCAATTGACTGAGCCACCCAGGTGCTCCTGAGCTTGACCATTTTCTGGTGGTGGTGACAGGGCTCACCTCCTGCAGCCTTAGAGTTCAGCTTTTCTCCTCTGGATATGCCTTGATTTTAGTGGGTCAAAGCCTTTTAAAATTAATTTACTGGCCTTTTGGAGGGATTTCAGGAAGGAGAGCACAGGTAAATGGACATACCCAATCTGATAACCAATGTTGATGCTATAATGGCTGGAGGAAGTGGAAGAACAGGGAAGAACAGGTCTTCAGGTTTCTGTTGGTAATGGGCTTCGTTTCACGGCTACGTACTTCTGAGCCTCCTCACCTTTATTTATTTATCTTTTACATTTATTTGTTTTTGAGAGACAGAGACAGCGTGAGCAGGGGAGGGGCAGAGAGAGAGGGAGACACAGAATCCAAAGCAGGCTCCAGGCTCCGAGCAGTCAGCACAGAGCCCGACGTGGGGCTCGAACCCATGAGCCGCGAGATCATGACCTGAGCCGAAGTCAGACGCTTAACCGACTGAGCCACCCAGGCGCCCCGGGGCCTCCTCATTTTTAAATGGGCTTCTGAGTTGTAACTTGGAGAGCTCTCTGTACTGTAAGCAGTAAGGAATGGTGGGGGTGAGCCCAGCTTCAGAGTGAATTGTTGATAACAAATATCTAGAGATGTTAAAGTTGTCATGAATCATAGAAGGGATGTTGCAGGTGTTTAATAGCCACAGTTCAACAAGAAACACAGGGTTGATGTGGTCTGCAGGGGAGCATCTGATAAACTTGTATTGATCTCACCTGGGGTTCCAGAGGAAGGGCTGTCCTGGATGTTGATGTAAGTGGCTGTTGTGATTTGAAGTGATACTGAATCCCCTCCCCTTTTTTTGTGTTTCTTTCCCTCTATGCAGTCCATTGATGACTTGAACAAATGGGCCCTGTTTCTTGTTTCTCCTTTTATACTCGAAGCAGAACACATAGCATTTGTGACTGAGAGCATCTGGGTGCAAGGTGAGACTTTACAGAGACCATCTTCCTCTTCAGAAAGCGTGAGTAGCATGTTTTTCACTTGTGTCTCATAAGAAAACTATGTCTTAACCAAAAGTAAATTTGTTTTTTCTTTTTCATTTTCTTTAAAAAAATTATGTATTTTTTTTGAAAACAATTTTTTAATGTTTTATTTATTTTTGAGAGAGAGAGAGAGAGAGAGAGGGGAAGAGCGAGCGAGCAAGCAGGGGAGGGGCAGAGAGAGAGGGAGACACAGAATCCGAAGCAGGATCCGGGCTCTGAGCTGTCTGCACAGAGCCTGACGTGGGACTTGAACTCACGAACCCATGAGATCATGACCTGAGCCAAAGTTGGACACTTAACTGACTGAGCCACCCAGGTGTTCCTAAAACAATGATTTCAGTGTATTACAGTTACAAATCACATGATCAATTAGTTTGAATCATGAAATTGCTAATACTTGGCTTTTTTTTTAAACCTATGAAGAACCCATTTGTGGTAACCTAAGTGTCCTACTTTGGGCTTTTAAGCCCTATTTTTTTTTTTTTTTTAACGTTTATTTATTTTTGAGACAGAGAGAGACAGAGCATGAATGGGGGAGGGACAGAGAGAGAGGGAGACACAGAATCGGAAGCAGGCTCCAGGCTCTGAGCCATCAGCCCAGAGGCCGATGCAGAACTCGAACTCACGGACTGCGAGATTGTGACCTGAGCCGAAGTCAGACGCTCAACCGACTGAGCCACCCAGGCGCCCCAGGGATCACTTTTAATGGCATTTCTGAATAATATTTATCCTGTTTACAAGCTCAAATGTCTTAGAATATTTTATTTTATTTTTGGACTCTAGCTACCCAGACTTGGGTTAATCCTAATCAAAATGTACTCTCATTGTTGGTTCACACGTGGCCCTCATTCACTCATGACTTTGAAATTTGTATGATTAATACCCACAAATTTACCACTCAATATGGAAATGGAACACGTACCTATGTGGTCCCCTGGAGTCTATCCACCTGTCTACCTGCCCTGCCCCTCCCTCCCCAGACCAGTTTCTTTTTAGGTATGTAAGTCATCTAGGTGAACAAACACCATCTTTCTGAACACCCACATAATTCTTATAAATTACTATTTTTTATTTAATAAATTTATTTAATAAATAAATTTTTATTTTAGGTTGAGAGAGAGAGAGAGAGAGAGAGAGTGAGCACGCAAGTGGGGGACGGGCAGAGGGAGAGAGGGAGAGAGAATCCCAAGTAGATTCCTTGCTCAGCACAGAGCCTAAGGTAGGGCTCGATCCCACAACCCTGGGATTATGACTTGAGCCAAAATCAAGAGTTGGATGCTCAACCAATTGAGCTACCCAGGTGCCCCAATTTTATAAATTATCAAGCTCATAGTAAGCTTGATGTTTTCTTATATATGCTGATATTTATATGTATATTTTGTAAGATTTCAACTTAAAACCAAGGCCAGCACAAAATGTGACTGCTGTGCTGTTAACTTCCTAAATCGTTGTTACTTAACTGTACTTTTTTTTAAGTTTATTTATATATTTTGAGAGTGAGAAGGAGAGCACACAAGCAGGGGAGGGGCGGAGAGAGAAGCAGATAAAATCCCAGGCAGGCTCTGCACTGTCAGCTCAGAGCGTTATATGGGGCTTGAACTCACAAACTGTGAGATCCTGACCTGAGCCGAAAACGAGAGTCAGATGCTTAACCGACTGAGCTACCCAGGCACCCCTTACTTGTATTATCTTTATAGGGTTAAGAGATGTATAGCATCTGAAGGAACACAGTTACTGTGCCATGTAGGGTAGAGGCTAAGCTACTATATCAGAGACCCAGAAATGCAGCTATGCAAATAAGCTAGAATTTTCTCTCTTTCTCGGGAGGTGGTTCTGCTCTGTAAGACCATCCAGGGACCTAGTTCCCTTCTGTTTTATTGCTCTGTTATCTGCCCTCTGCCAGCCTTGTTCTCTCTCTTGGTAGAGACTGGTTCATACTGCCCCAGCCACCTCTGTTAACCTCATGCACATCTAGCCCTCAGGATGGGGGAATAGAGAAGGTGGGAGCCAGCCAGCTTCCTCTTTAAAAACTGTGACTCAGAAGTTTCACGGGTCACTTCTGCTCCTGTCCCGTCAGCTGCAGGGCAGGCTGAGAACTGCAGTCCTAGCTGGACAGCCACAGGTTGAAGGGAAGAAAGACAGACTAGAAGATACTGGGAGATAATTAGCATTTCTCACAGTTACCATTTCATTTAATATATAGTCTAACGAAGATTTAATTAAGATCTTGCTTAATGGCGGGGTGCCTGGGTGGCTCAGTTGATTGGGCATCTGACTTCAGCTCAGGTCATGATCTCACGGTTCGTGGGTTTGAGCCCCGTGTCGGGCTCTGTGTGACAGCTCAGAGCCTGCAGCCTGTTTCCGATTCTGTGTCTCCCTCTCTCTCTGTCCCTCCCATGCTCACACTCTCTCTCTCTCTTTCAAAAATAAACATTAAAAAAATCCAAAAATTAAAAAAAAAAATCTTCCTTAATGGCAATACCTTACTTATTTCTTGATTTTCTGAGGTAGAAAGATGCCTGCCCACCAGGGAAGATAGCTACTATCCAGTTATTTCATTTATTTGTGATTAGAGGCTTGGTTGGTAGGTCCTGCAACCAGAAGCTGGAGACATTTGGAGCTAATTTTTGGACCACCCTATTACACCGAATTCCATTTTATAAGTTGGTCCTTTGGAAGGAATTGATCTCGGGCCCCTGGCTGGCTCAGCCGGTAGAGTATGCAGCTCTTGATCTCAGGGTCATGAGTTCAAGCCCTGTGTTGGATATGGAGTCTACTTTAAAAAAAGGACTTGAGGGGAACCTGGGTGTCTCAGTTGGTTAACATCTGACTCTTGATTTCGCTCAGGTCATGATCTCTCAGTCCTGAATTTGAGCACTTGAGTGCCTTGCTGGGGCTTAGGATTTTCTCTTTCTCTCTCCTTGCACCTCCCCCATGTGCACGCGCGCGTGCACTCTCTCTCTCAAATAAACTTAAAAAAAATAAAAAAGGAGTTGATCTTGTATCTCACTGTCCTCATTCAGGTTGATTGCTTAATGGGATTTCGCATGGGGGGTGTTATCAATCTATTTTGCACTTAACTCTAAAGTCATTTGAGTTTAACAGGACCCTGAGATACTAAGTTGAAAATACAAATGTAAGAAAAGACTTTTGAACTTAATGAAAGGTTACGTTCTTCCATATTCCTAGGATTATAGAACTCCTACAGATACTTAAAGTATCTTTTTTTCTTTTTTATTGAAAAAAAAATTTTTTTAACGTTTATTTATTTTTTTTATTTATTTATTTTTTTTTTTTAATTTTTTTTTCAACATTTATTTATTTTTGGGACAGAGAGAGACAGAGCATGAACGGGGGAGGGGCAGAGAGAGAGGGAGACACAGAATCGGAAACAGGCTCCAGGCTCTGAGCCATCAGCCCAGAGCCTGACGCGGGGCTCGAACTCACGGACCGCGAGATCGTGACCTGGCTGAAGTCGGACGCTTAACCGACTGCGCCACCCAGGCGCCCCGACGTTTATTTATTTTTGAGACAGAGACAGAGCATAAACGGAGGAGGGTCAGAGAGAGGGAGACACAGAATCTGAAACAGGCTCCAGGCTCTGAGCTGTCAGCACAGAGCCTGACGCGGGGCTCAAACTCACGGACCGTGAGATCATGACCTGAGCCGAAGTCGGCCGCTTAACCGACTGAGCCACCCAAGCGCCCCTTAAATATCGTTTTGAATTTGGGATAGCTCAAATGGCTTTCGTTTATGGTCATTCTATAGACCCTAACAACAAATAAGTGAATCTTAGGAATTCAGTTTTTCAAAAAACAGCATTCATATATTCATATTTTCACTTACTTAGTCATTCATTAGCCTGTTTATTGACCATCTACTATGTTCCAATTATTTTGCTAGGTACTGTAACAAATACCAGTGGAGCATGATAGATTCAGCTCAATTTTCAATACCTTCTGTACTGATATCAGCAGTCCTATTTAGTAAGAATTGATGACCCAAAAAACTTACATAATTCTTTGCTGCAGAAAATTCACTTATGTTCCTTGTACTCTTACCAAGGCATTCATTCACTCATCCAAGGTTTATCAAGTGCCTATTATATGCCGGCTTGTGTGCCAGAGCTGGAGTTATGTGTCATGTGGAGGTGACAGATGCATTCAGAGATGATGGTCCCTGTCATCTTAAGGAGCTCCCAGTGTGGGAGGAAAGACAGCTAAGTAAAGGAACAATTAAAGTTTCAACATGATAAGTGCAGTGAGAAGGCATGGATAGGGGTGGTGGGCAACCTGTCTATGTAGGGGTGAGGACAGGAAGGGCCTTTCAGCAGAGGTCGTGTCTGAGCTTTACAGGAAAAAACAGGAGTTTGGTGCAGAGGAAGGAAGGGCTTCCCAGGCAGAACAGCAAGGGCACAAGCACACAGAAGTTTGCACCTGAGGCAACCGCACATGGTCCAGTAAAATTGGAGTCTCTGGTGACATGAGTTGGGGAGTGGTCCAAGATAAGGACAGAGGGGAAAGATGGGGCTGGACTGCTGTATGGGAAATTACCTGGGTGCAGCAGTAGCTTCTAGGAACATTGCCAAGGCAAGGGTGCCTGGCTGGCAGTCAGTGGAGCACACGACTCTCGATCTCAGGGTTGTGAGTTTGAGCCCCACATTGGGTGTGGAGATTACTTAAAAAATAAAATCTTAAACATTGCCGGGCAGGTTCTCTCAACAGTCACAGAGTCGAGAAGCTTGCAGATCAAGTTAAGATGCATAATTCACAGCTTATTAAATAATTTTGGAACATGCACAAGGAACACCTGGAGAGATTAGGGGTCAGTTAACACTTAGGATCAGGGGCCTGCAGTGTGGAAGGACTGTACACCTGAATCCTGGGCTGTGCAGTGTTCACACATCCTGCCTCTTTGCTGCACCAGCCTTCCTCACCAAGGGCGTAGGTACAGGAGCCAGAGATGAGGTTAAAACTGGGGGCTCAGCAGATGGAGGGTGCATGGGGCCAGCCACACTTGTTCTCTTGGAGAGACTCAGGACGTGTATGTGCGTGGGGCCAGCCACACTTGTTCTCTTGGAGAGACTCAGGACGTGTATGTGCGTGGGGCCAGCCACACTTGTTCTCTTGGAGAGACTCAGGACGTGTATGTGCGTGGGGCCAGCCACACTTGTTCTCTTGGAGAGACTCAGGACGTGTATGTGCGTGGGGCCAGCCACACTTGTTCTCTTGGAGAGACTCAGGACATGTGTGCCTGGAAGTGCTGTGCTGTGCCACCTGTGCTTCTTATCTGTTTTTAGAGACTATACATGGTGCCCTAATGGGTGACTGATTTAGGGATGATATACTGCCAATCTGGTGGTGGTGTAATTTGTGTGTTAAATTTTTTTTTAACGTTTATTTGTTTTTGAGAGAGACAGAGCGTGAGCAGGGGAGGGGCGGAGAGAGAGGGAGACACAGAATCTGAAGCAGGCTTCAGGCTCCGAGCTGCCAGCGCAGAGCCCGACGTAGGGCTCGAACCCACAAACTGTGAGATCGTGACCTGAGCTGAAGTTGAACTCTTAACTGAGTCCCCCAGGGGCCCCTTAATATTTAAGATTTACTTGGCCCGTCCATGACTTTCTGCCTAAGGGTAATAAATACTCTCTGTTGTTCTTTCCTTTTTATCTGGGTTCATTACAAATATTTTCCATTTGTTTCATCTATCTTTAGAGTGTCTGACAAGTTCCTAACTTGATGTACAAGTCCCATCCATGCTGTTGGTTTTTCTTGTTTTCTGTGTAGCAGAACCGAATATCCTTCAGTCGTACAAACACGCATATGCACAGATCACGAGAAGTTTATGTGTGCTAGTTAGGAACTTGGACTTCACCCAACGGACAGTCGTTTTTGGTGGATGCTGGATCATTCGTGGAGATCGGGAATATGGCAGGGAGGGCTGGTGGAGGGACTGCTGAAAGCAATGCAGTTTTGTGCGTTGTTTGGTCAGCTTTGCTGAAATAACACATGGCCCTAGCACCTCAATTGCTTCTAACAAATACTGGTTTCTTGCTCATGTTACAATATAGGCTCAGCAGGTTCGCTGTATTAAGCTGTGACTCTGCTCTGGGCTCTGCTCCATGCATCCTTCTTGTGCAGGGACCCAGACTGAGGGAGCATGTCCGTCTGGGGACATGCCATGCGCGTGCAGATGGCAGGAGTACGAGCTGGCAGAAACTCGGTGTGGTGGATGGTTTGTACACCCAGGGTTATGTGGTGGAATGACGTTCTGGGACCTCCAAGGCCAGATCATAAGAAACTTTGCAGCTTCCGCCTGGGCTCTTGGAACTCAGCTCCCATGCTGCCAAGTGAGGAAGCTCCTGCTGGTGGGCAACCATCTTGGGGAACCATCTTGGATGGGGATCGTCTGGGCCCAGTTGAGGCACCTTAGCCGCATGGAGCGGAGTTGAACTGTCCCTGCCAAGCCCTGCCCCTATTGAGATTGAGCAAAATGAACGATTAGCTTAAGCCACTAAATTTGGGGGTTGTTTGTTGCCCAGTGATGGGTAACTGGAACACCTGGGATATCTTTTAAATCTTCTGCTCTCAGCTTCCCAGGATCAGTGGGGTGGGCACGTAAAGTGGGCAGTGAGCACTTGGGGATGCTAATGCAGGATACCGTAGGGGGCCTCAGGTGCTTAGGGGACACATACGGAACCCAAGAAATAGAAAAGGGGTGTGTCAACAAGGGTACTTCTGTTATTTTCTGACTAACTCTCACCTACTCAGAAGATTAAGGTGCCTGAACCCTCCTTTTCCTTGGGTGTCTGCTCAGCCCTGGTTTTCAAGTACCACTTGGTTTCATCCATCAGCTCGTTACAGCTCCTGCTTGCTATGGAGTTGTGACGCCCCTTACACTGTCACTCGATTTTCCGGTACCCTTCTCCTAAAAGTGCCACAGGGCACGTTATCCTGGGAAGTAACAGAGTGTGAGAATGAAGTTTGTCGTGATCCTTTCCCTCTGTGTTTCCAAACCTGAAGTCTGCAGGGTTACCCTCACGTCAGAGGTAACCCCCTTCCTTCGCTCTCCCAGCGTCACACACTTCCCATCTCTGCGTGCCTCACACTCCTTCATCCAGTTTGTCACTAGAAATTTTAAAAACCAGGTGCGCCTGGGTGCCTCGGTTGAGCGTCTGACTTCGGCTCCGGTCATGATCTCACAGTCGCGGGTTCAAGCCCCACGTCAGGCTCTGTGCTGATTGTTCAGAGCCGGGAGCCTGCTTTGGATTCTGTGTCGCCCCTCTCTTTCTGCCCCTCCCCTGCTGACACTCTCTCTCAAAACTAAAATAAACATTAAAAAAATTATAAAAACCTAACGTGTGATTAAGTTGATTTGGAAGAAAGGAATAAGAGCCAGGTACATTAGCAACATCAATTATCTGACTGGAGAACTGATTGTAACTTGTTGTAGTCTGGGTTCTTCAGAGAAGCAGACCCAACAGGGAGTGTGTGTGTGTGCACCACAGCAGGTGTGGCTGTTGAGTCAGGAGGTCATCTGAGGGCAGAATTCCTTCTTCCTTGGGGGACCTCAGTCTTTTTCTCAGAAGGTCTTCAACTGATTGGGCGAGGCTCACCCACATTATGGTGGATAAACTGCTTGACTCAAAGTCCACTGACTTAAAATGCTGATCACATCTAAAAAACACCTTCACGGTTACATCAGGATGGAAATTTGGCTACATGTCTGGGTACCATGGCCTAGCTGAGTTGACGCATAAAATTAGTCATCACTTGGTTAACTATCAACTGGCTATTCCCACCTTTGCTGTAGAACTTCAGCCCACCGCGTGCTGCGGGCGGCCTTGGGAAGGACAGTTGGTTAGAGAGCCACCCCTGAGAATTGAAGCGAGTGCCTCTTGGCCCTGGGCCTTCCTCATGGACGTCCGCTGAGTGGAGCAGGTGCACCACTGCTGCCTGCTGTCAATCAGGGTGACAACAAGTCAGGAGCTTTGGTTATGGAAGGGATTTCTGCCAGGAAATCCCTTTGTGTGGGGCTGACCAGGGCTTCCTTAGCTTTGATCTTTGGGAGTAAGCCTTGGGTTTGACTTCCCCTTTCTTTCTCGGTCCCTTTGTTTCCACCTTGAAGGGCAAAGTGGAAGTGCCCTGTTTGCTCTCAGACAAACAGCCCTGGATGCCATCAGTGACAGTGTGGCTTTGCTTTGATGGAGCACACAGTGCTGCTTGAGGAGTTTGCACGGTCTGTGGCTCGTGGACCACGTTTCTACAAAAAGGAAATGCACTTAGGTGAGGAAACAGCTGGCTGAGTTGAGAAACTTGATCAGGGACCTGTGTGTATTGTTCTCTGGCTGCTTCCTGTCCTTCCCCGCGATTCGTTTATCTCCCACTTCTCTCCTCCTGGGGGCGGGGGTGGGGGGAGAATTTAATTATTGGGTTCTTTTACACTAAATGCTTTCTTCAAGGCATAGCTCCCCAGCAGTGCCTGCTCCAGCAAGGTGCTAAATCTGCTTCTGAGTGACTAAACTCTGGGCTGGGTCTCCACTGGCTGAGTGTTTTTCCTCATTCTTTGATTGCCAGCCATAGCCCTGAGAACTCCGGTGCTTTTAGCCTCATTCAGGACGTTGGTTATCCTGTTTCTTTTCACGTTTCCCATTCACCCTCATCTGCAAAGTCCTCTTGCCAAGGCGATAGTTTATCTTCTTATCCTCCTGAGCTGACATCCTTCCTCTATTCTCAAAGCTGGAAATCAGCTAAATATGTGTCTGAACTGTAAGCTTCTGAGCTCTGCTCTCATCTTGGATCAGAGAGGGCAGATTTGAAATGCAGAGTCCTACTGAAACGCTGGTCAGGTGAACCCTACTCTGGCTGCACATCTGGTGGGAGGTAGAGAAGTTGGTGATCAAGTGGAAGGAAGGCCACATGTAGAGCCAGAAGGAAATTCTGAGGATTCTTTTTCCAAATATTCTAGACCCATTAGTGGGTTTCCACCTTTTTTTTTTTTTAAACATTCATTCTTGAGAGACAGAGCATGAGCGGGGGAGGGGCAGACACACACACACACACACACACACACACACACACACACACACAATCTCAAGTAGGCTTCAGACTCTGAGCTGTCAGCACAGAGCCTGATGAGGGGCTCGCACTCACGGACCGTGAGATCATGATCTGAGCCCAAGTTGGACGCTTAACCAGCTGAGTCACCCAGGCGCCCCAGTGGGTTTCCACCTTTTGACTGTGAAGGACTTGTATTTGTTATTTTTCCTTCTAAGACAGTGATTCCCATCTTTTAAAATGACTTCCTGAATTAGAAACATTAGATTCAATTTGGAATCTAAGGAGAGAAATGAAATACTAAGGAATAGGATTTTGTGGGGTGGAGTTCACCCTTGGAGGGCTACAAACTCTTGTGACATCTAGAACTTTTTCACCCTCCACCCCCACTCCCCTCCATCACCCTCAAACCAGTTTTTTCCCATTTGGTGGGTATACGGTCCCCACTGAGAATACCTGTTTTGAGGACTCCATGTTTAGAATAATAAGACTGCCTCTCTATGGACCAGGTACTTGGCGTATTACTCCCGTTGATCTCTCCCAGTAACCTTCTGAGGTAGGTAGTCTTACCACTTCTGCCTTACAGACAGGAAACCCAAGCATGGGTTTGAGTGACTTGCTTGGGTCATTTGGGTCATATAGCTATTAGCCAGGGGAGCCAGGACTCAGTTCCGGAAGTTGGGCTCTGGAGTCCTCCCACTATCTAGACTGCCCTGGAACAGTGTGGAAATAAGTCAACTGCCTTGATTCTTTTCTTTTTTCTTTTTATTATTATTTTTTTTTATTAAAAAAATTTTTTTTTTAACGTTTATTTATTTTTGAGACAGAGAGAGACAGAGCATGAACGGGGGAAGGGCAGAGAGAGAGGGAGACACAGAACTGGAAGCAGGCTCCAGGCTCTGAGCCATCAGCCCAGAGCCCGACGTGGGGCTCGAACTCACGGACCGCGAGATCGTGACCCGGGCTGAAGTCGGACACTTAACCGACTGAGCCACCCAGGCGCCCCTCTTTTTTCTTTTTAAAATGGAGATACAGTTCACATACCATAAACCTCATCCTTTTAGAGTATACAGTTATAATTCATTAGCTGTGCGGTCATCACTGCTACCTAATGCCATTTTCATTGTGCCCCAAAGAAACCACGTATCTACCAGCAGCTGCTCTCCACTCCCTCATCCCTGGCCTGGCCACCCCTAATCTACTTTCTAACTGTTTAGATTTGTCTGTTTTGGATAGTTCATACACATGGAATCGTGTAATATGTGACCTTTAGTTATCGGCTTCCTTCACTTAGCATCGTGTATTTAAGGTGCAGCCATGTTGTGACAAGTAGGTGTGTTGTGATGTAGTTGTGACATGTGACATACATCTACATGTGACATTCATTCTTTATCATGGCTGAATAATACTCCACTGTATGGATATATGCACTTTGCTTATCCCTCCCTCTGCTGATGGACCTTTGGGTTGTTTCCACTCTTTGGTTTTTGTGATTAATGCTGCTGTGAACACCTGTATACAACTTTTGTGTGTGGACGTACATTTTCAGTTCCTTTAGGTACATACTTAGGAGTGGAATTGCTTGGTCGTTTGGTAATTCTATGTTTAACTTTTTGAAGAACTGTCAGGCCTTTTTTTTAATGTTTATTTTTTTATTAAAAATTTTTTTTAATGATTATTCTTGAGAGAGAGAGAGAGAGAGAGAGAGAGAGAGAGAGAGTGAGTGGGAGAGAGGCAGAGAGAGAGAGGGAGACACAGAAACCGAAGCAGGCTCCGGGATCTGAGCTGTCAGCACAGAGCCCGATGCGGGGCTTGAACTCAGTGAACCGCAAGATCATGACCTGAGCTGAAGTCGGAAGCTTAACCGACTGAGCCACCCAGGTGCCCCTAATGTTTATTTATTTTTGAGAGGGGGAGAGAGAGACAGAGAGAGAGAGTGAGTGTGAGCAAAAGAGGGAGGGAGGGGGCAGAGAGAGAGAGGGAGACACAGAATCTAAAGTAGGCTCCAGGCTCTGAACTGTCAGCACAGAGTCCTGTGTGGGACTCGAACTCCTGAGCTGTGAGATCATGACCTGAGCCGAAGTTGGATGCTTAACTGACTGAGCCACCCAGGTGCCCCAAGCCTTTTCCAAAGAGGATGCGCCATTTTATATTTCTATCAGCAATGTAGTGGGCTTCTGATTGCTCAACATCCTCCATGATACTTGTTAGTAGCCATCTTTTTGATTATATCCATCCCAGTAGAGGTGAAGCATCGCACTACGATTTTGATTTGTTTCCCTTAATGACTAATTAGGGATGTTGTGCATCTTTTCAAGCGCTTATTGCCACTTGTATCTTTTCTTTGGAGACATGTCTGCTCAGACCCTTTGTTTTCTAGTTCTTTATGTGTTTTTGTACGTTGAAGATGCAAGTCTTTTATCACGTATGTGATTTGCAAACATCTTCCATTTTGTGGATTGTCTTTCTATTTCCTTGAAGCTGTTCTCTGAAGCATAAAGATTTTGATGAAGTCCAGTTTATCTGGTTTTTCTTTTGTTGCTTGTAATTTTGGTGTCCTATCTGAGAAACCATTGCCTGATCCAAGGTCATGACGATTTACGCCTGTTTTCTTCTAAGAATTTTGTAGTTGTAGCTCTTACATTGAGGATTTGATCCAGTTTGAGTTGATTTTTGTACCTGGTGTAAATAGCGTTAGGTAGGGGTCCATTTTCATTCTTTTGCATATAGATACCCAGTTGTACTGGCACTGTCTTTGAAAAGTTTGTGGTTTCTCCGTTGCCTTTCTGGGCAACCTTGTCCAAAATCAGTTGTCTGTAGATATGTGTGTTTATTTCTGTGCTCTCAGTTCTGTTTCATTGATCTATATGTCAGACCTATGATGCCAGTTGGACCTTGACTTTTGAACCCCACATTTCCTGGATGAGCAGGTAACGTCACGGTTTGACTTGTGGCAATTCCCCTTACTTCTAGGGTTGGGATTTGCCCCAGCCTTGGGCCTGACAATACTTCATTATCTAGTTGTTTCTTCAGTGCTGTTAGGATGATGTTCTATTGATGTTATCCAGCGTGTTTTCACTGTTTTCAGCAAGAGTCACTTCTAAAAACCTAACCTATCAATATAAAAAAATGGAATTCAAAATCATTTATCTCTGTTTAGGAAATTTGGGGCAGTGTATCACTGAGACAATTTATTTTGGGAAGCAGAGAAATGATTCATGGCATCTTAACAAAAGACCACTCTGTTGCTTTTAAAACCAGCTTCATTAATAGCTAATAATAGTGGCTTTCACTAATTGAACACTTTTTCTGTCCCAGGCTTTCTGCTGGGGGCATTACATATATTCTCTAATCTCATTAACACAGCAAACCTAAAAGATGACTGGAATGAGGAAGCTGGGACTCACGGGGTTCTGAGATTTGCCTGAGGACACACAGCCAAGATAAGCCCAGTCTGACCCAGACCCAGGTCCTTGACTCCAGAGCCAGGCTCCTGTCCCTTGGGGCTCCCCTTCTTGTCCTGGTTTCACATTCTTCTTTTACAAAAACTGGAGCACATCAAGGACGGAGTTTTGAACCGGGACAGGCGGGAGCTCTCTGGAGTTTTCCAGTTTTAGGAATCGCTGGGAAGCCCCTTTAGAACTTCTGATTCCTGGGCTGCAGCTGCAGAGTCCGGCACGCCAGACGGAGCCCGGAGCCTGGACGGGAGGTGTTCACAGGCCCCTGGGGAGTTCCGGTGCAGTAGGTCTTGGACCACACTTAGAGCAAAGCTGGTCTACAGGTTACATTATAAATCACTGGATGGAGAATGGCCCTTTCCCCTTTCAGCTCCTTGAAAAGTGGTTGGGACCTCAATCGCTTTTATTTATTTATTTATTTATTTATTTATTTATTTATTTATTTATTTTTTAACTTTTATTTATTTTTGAGACAGAGAGAGACAGAGCATGAACGGGGGAGGGTCAGAGAGAGAGGGAGACGCAGAATCTGAAACAGGCTCCAGGACAGAGCCCGACGCGGGGCTCGAACTCACGGACCGCAAGATCATGACCTGAGCCGAAGTCGGACGCTCAACCGACTGAGCCACCCAGGCACCCCCTCAATTGTTTTTAAAAGAGAGGATTGTATTTAGTACTTTGGAAGCCTTGTTGTCCGGTGGAAACAAGAATGTTCGAGCCCGAGCCACTTTGATGTTAATAAAGTGCGATATCCAGTAACTCATTATGTTTGACTGTAATTTAGTGGTGGGAGTGGAAGGGAAAAGTAAAGTATCAGGTTATTTTAGAGAAGAACAATCTCACCCTCTCTTTGTCTTCCTTCTCCTTCACCCGTGTAGTCTCAGATCGTGAAATGGGCCGACTGTTGTTTGCCATTAGCTTGCAGACCTGGGGATCCTTACCAATTAATCGCTGAAGCAAGTGTGGACAACTTCAGCAAGCTGGGGGTGGCGTTCATGGAAGATAGACTCCAGATGGCTGATGGACTGGTACCCCAAAAGATCGTTTGTAAGTGACTTTAGAAATGTTTCCCTCAGGGGTGCCTGGCTAGCTCAGTTTTAAGAGCATGATACTCTTGGTCTGTGGGTCATGAGTTCAAGCCTCAGGTTGGGCATAGAGATTACTTAAATAAACAAAAACTTAAAAAAAAAATGTTTCCATCATAGCCATTGGTTATTAGCTTAAGGACTGTTGAGCACTCTTTTCGGTGTGGCTTAAGGTCGATGCTTATCTTTAATGCATTAAATGGGTTGGATATAATTATAATAGAATGAGGTTCATACACATGTCAGGTTTTTTGGAGGTGTCTTTAATTTTTTAAAATTTATTTTACTTAATTGTTTTTTAAATGTTTATCTATTTTTTTATTTTTTATTTAAAAAAAAATTTTTTTTTTCAACGTTTATTTATTTTTGGGACAGAGAGAGACAGAGCTTGAACGGGGGAGGGGCAGAGAGAGAGGGAGACACAGCATCGGAAACAGGCTCCAGGCTCTGAGCCATCAGCCCAGAGCCTGACGCGGGGCTCGAACTCACGGACCGCGAGATCGTGACCTGGCCGAAGTCGGACGCTTAACCCACTGCGCCACCCAGGCGCCCCTAAATGTTTATCTATTTTGAGAGAGAAAGCACGTGAGCGAGCATGGAAGCTAGCACACCGGGGAGGGGCAGAGAGAGTGGGAGAGAGAGAATCCCAAGCAGGCTCTGTACTGTCCGTGTAGAGCCTGACGCAGGGCTTGATCCCATGAACCTCAAGATCATGACCCAAGCTGAAATTGAGAGTCATGCTCAACTGACTGAGCCACCTGCCACCCCCATTCTTAATTTTTAAAACAGGATTTCCCATAATTGCACTGTCCATGAGATGCTGTGTAAGTGTAGAAGCCATATAATATTTGTTTCACACAATCTAAAAAATATAACTAGTTTCTGGACTGTAGTTCGACTGAATGGAAAGCATAGCCAGTGTTACTATAAAGATATAAATTTAGGAGTTTTTGACTTAAAAAATATATATATTACAATTTATATGTTACAATATATATTACAATATTACAAAGTCTTTTTTTAGGAAACATGCAAAATGTTTTTCCTTAATTAGGCTTAAAAATTGGGTTTCTATGTCCATGAAAGCCTTCATTTGTATCCTGAGCAAATGTGTATTACTAGCTCCGGAAATCTGTGTAAATTACTTAATTTTCCCATTTGGCATGTGCATGCGCCTGATACCATGTCAGATGTGTAACAAGTGCTCAATAAATGCTTAAAAATTCTTTTTAATATGTCTATTAATGTTTATTAATTTCTGAGAGAGAGAGAGAAGGAGGGGGAGGGGCAGAGACAGAGGGAGACACAGAATCCAAAGCGTGTTTCAGGCTCTGAGCTGTCGATACAGAGCCCCATGCGGGACTTGAACCCACGAGCTGTGAGATCATGGCCTGAGCTGAAGTTAGATGTTTAACTGACTGAGTCACCCAAGCACCGTTTTTTTTGTTTTGTTTTGTTTTTTATGTTTAGTTTTGAGAGAGACAGCATGAAGTGCTGGGAGAGGGGAGGACAGAGGATCCGAAGTGGGCTCTTAGCTGACAGCAGCAAGCCCAACGCGGGCTTGAACTTATGAACTGCAGAGATCATGACCTGAGCCGAAGTTGGACTCTTAACCGATTGAGCCACCCAGGAGCCCCATCAATAAATGTTTTGTTTTTTTTTTTAATTTTTTTTTAATGTTTGTTTATTTTTGACACAGAGACAGAGCGTGAGCAGGGGAGGGGCAGAGAGAGAGGGAGACACAGAATCGGAAGCAGGCTCCAGGCTCTGAGCTGTCAGGACAGAGCCCGACGTGGGGCTCGAACCCACGAACCTTGAGATCATGACCTGAGCCGAAGTTGGATGCTCAACCGACTGAGCCACCCAGGCGCCCCAATAAATGTTTTTCGAATCAGAGATTGTAAACTTCTCTTTCAGTCCTGAGATAAGATACTGCAAAGACTCTTCTCCCCCATGATCCTATGAAGTGTCCCAAGAGCACCTGCTGCCTGGGGTGTGCTTGGACCCACTAGATATAGACCTATTTTTGTTCCTTAGTTTCATTCTCTTACAGGAGATCGATGCCCAAGAAATTGAATCTGTAAGGAAGTAGGCCTGATGACCTCTCTGATTCACATGGGACAGGTGTTGTGGAAACGCGGGGTTTCACTGGGAGGGGGTCATCAGGCGCCGTCCCCCCCGCCCCCCCCCCCCAGCAGCAGGAGCAGTGACTTGGATCCAGAGGATGCCACAGAGTTGTGGTGGGGACATAGGTGGGACTGGCAGGGGGCTGCCCTGAAGCGAGAGTCACAGAGTGCGGAGAGCACTGTGCGGTCTTGAACTGAGCTCTGTGACAAACCAGAAGCGTTGATGGGCTGTCTGTTCTGTTTGTATTTTAGCAGTGCACTTGCAGGACTCCACTCTGAAGGCACTTAAGGATCAGGCCTCAAACAAGCAAGCCCAGATCCTACAGCAGAATCCTGAACCTTCCGTTGAGAGTAAGCCTGAGCCAGACGTTATGGAGCACGTTGGTGGAGATGACCTCAAGGTCCTTGGTGCACAACCCACAGAAGGGGAAGATGGTACCTCTGGCCGCGAGCCTGCTGGGGAGGGTGACGTAGGAGTGGGCTCCATCGAGCACTGTCACCTCCATCTGTCTAGTTGCCATGAGTGTTTGGAGCTTGAGAATAGCACCATTGAATCTGTCAAATTTGCATCTGTGGAGAAAATTCCAGATCTCCCATATGATCACAATGGCACTTTGGAGGATGTTGCTGATGACATCTGCCTGGACAGAGAAGGGAGGAAAGTCAACATCACGGGGAGGGCACCCAATATCCTCTTCTACATGGGTTCTGCCTCCCAGGAATCCTTGGGCAGGTTCCAGGAGGTCCGGTCCGTTCTCGCTGACTGTGTGGACACCGAGAGCTATACACTGTACCCCCTGTCAAGGGAAAGTGCTCTCAGAGACCCGTGGTCGGACAACTGTCTGTTGTTGGTCATTGCCACCAGGGAGGCGATTCCTGAAGATCTTTCCCAGAAATTCATGGCCTACCTTTCTCAGGGGGGGAAAGTGTTGGGCCTGTGTTCGCCCTTCACGCTTTCTGGCTTTCAGGTGACGAGCAAGAGTGTGCTGCGGGAGACAGTCCAGAACTTGGTTTTCTCCAAGGCTGACCAGACCCACGTGAAGCTCAGTGTCCTGAGCAGTGGCTATGTTTATGAGGAGGGCCCTGGGGGACAGCTCAGCCTGGGCAAGCTCCAGGGTCACCTGGAGAATGAGGACAAGGACAGGCTGATAGTGCAAGTGCCTTTTGGACCACGTGGAGGAGAAGCTGTTCTTTGCCAGGTATGGAGGCCGGCATCCATGTGATGACCTTTGGGGATCTCTGACTGAGAGCATGCTCTCTAAGGTCGCACACTGAAAGGCTCAGGAGTCTGTGTTCGTGGGTTGCTTTTTGATCCTTGCCTGGGAGTTTTTGCTGACAGGGAGTAGGTTTAGATGAGGGCTTTCCTGTCATTTGAATATCCCATTTCACCAAAATATTCGTGATGGAGGGACATAGCAGCAGGTGTCATGGCCAATTAGACTCCTGGTTAACGGAGGATTAGTCAGAAAATTCGTTCCGGTTTTGATCTGTACTGGTATTACTCTTTCCAAAATATATTAGTTTACTCTTTTGTCTCAAAGCACAATATAATCGAACCTTTAGTTAATGTAGGGAGTTGAGTGCCTTGGGCTGGTGATTTTAAGTGTTAGTAACCATCACATTACAACATTATAGGTCATGCCAGGGACCACATGAATGAATGAATGCTCACCAACTTCTGGGGTAGTGAGTGTTGAAAACACTTCAAATCCTCAATTCTTTTATGATTCTGTCACTCTTAAAATCTAAGTGCTGAGAAAAGTTGCAAAGAGAATATTGACGCAATTTAGTTTTGTGGCAAATTAATACAACCTACCCTCAAATAATACGGCTTTAAACTGTGTGGGTCCACTTGTGTGGATATTTGTGGTTAAATACAGTACAGTACTATAAATGTATTTTCTGTTTCTTATGATTTTCTCTCTCTTTCTGTCTTTTTTTTTTTTTTTTTTGTGAGAGAGAGGGAGAGAGCTCACGTGAGTGTAAGCAAGTGGGGAAGGGGCAGAGAGAGAGAATCTTGAGCAGACTCTAAGCCCAGTGCAGAGCCCGATGTGGGGCTCAATCCCATGACTCTGACCTGAGATCATGAGCTAAGCCAAAATCAAGAGTCAGACGCTCAACTGACTGAGCCACCCAGATGCCCCATGTTCCTTATGCCTTTCTTAATAGTTTCCTTTTCTCTAGCTTACTTTATTGTAAGAATAGAGTATATAATACATGTAATATACAAAATACATGTTACTTGACTATTTTATTGGTAAGGCTTCTGGTCAACACTAGGCTATAGGTTAAGTTTTTGGAGAGTAAAAAGTTATATGAGCATTTTCAGCTGCGTGGTAAGATTGGCACACGAGCCCCCACATTGGTGAAGGGTCAGCTGTATCTAGGTAAGGAGACAACGGGAAGGAAGGGCTTGCTGTTTCCCTTCCCAAACCTTCCCTTTGGCTCATCTGCTGGGTTTTTTTTTTTTCCCACCTTCTTTTTCCTTTTAGTTTTTTGTTTGTTTAAGCAGATGGAAGCAGGAGAGACTATTTCAAAATCCCTGATCATTTACTGCAAACTTTTTAATGCTTCAGGGCAGAAGTTTTTGATAGAGTTAGATGAACACTTGTTCTTAAGGATTTTTTTTTCTTTTTTTGAATGTTTACTTACTTTTGAGAGAGAGAGACAGAGACAGAGACAGAGTATGAGTGGGGAAGGAGCAGAGAGAGAGGGAGACACATAATCCGATGCAGGCTCCAGGCTCTGAGCTGTCAGCACAGAGCCTGATGTGGGGCTCAAACTCACAAACTGCGAGATCATGACCTGAGCTGAAGTGGGATGCTTACCCGACTGAGCCACCCAGGATCCCCTTTAAGGATTTGTTACCTTAAATAAGAAAACTGAGTGATTGTAGGTATTTTTCCCAGAATAGTTCCCAGGATGAGTATAACAGATTTTGTTTTATTACAGGGATGTTTTTATTGAATTAGATAATCATTTCCTTTTTTTGTTGTTTATTTTCATTTCATATGTCGTCCTAGGAGCTAAGTCTTTTGAGGTTTTCTGACCAAATATTCTTCATGGAGGTATAAATTTGTCTCTTTATTATTCCAAAGCCCACTCATTTGTTCTTAAGCTAATGCTAGGGCAAAGATGCCTGTAGTGAAGAAATCTGGACATCAGGGTAGGTAAATGTGTGCAAGCCAAGCAGGTTTCATGGAGGCTGCAAAGCACATGAATTAGTTTGGAGGCCTAATAAATGTTCCTCTTATCTTTTTCTCTGCAAAGATGGTAACTATAGCAACTGTGCATTCTCAGAAAATCCACTTAAAAACCTGACTTCCTAGAGCCGTATTTCAGTTTTGAATAGTGACTTTTACCACCCCTGTGCACAGACTTGTACTAGAAAATTGATTCGGCACCGTTGCGATGCATTTCTGGGAGTTACATGGCAACTCTGTTGGCTGCACCATTTAAATTGACCCCGTTACTGTCATAAAATTTGAAACTGCACGCATCGCTCTAGAAAAAAAGGCAATACGATGCAGCTTCAAAAATCAGATTCAGAGGATTAGAATGTCATTTTTGATTTTAAATGACTTCCAGTCTCTGTGTGACAGGCTCACCGCTTTCTCCTTGGGCCTGTGTCACTACGGTACCTCGCCACCGAGATCAGCCAATAAATGTTACCACAGACTGGCCAGTTTCCTCTTTCCTTGGTCAATTTCACAGTCTTCATCTCTAATAAATGGAGTAATGATGTAACCCAGTAAGAGGGTGCAAAGCACTTCAAGGGCAAACCACAGCCGCACAGTAGGTGGTGGTCTCATGGCCTAGGAGCTGCGTGGGGATGCCTTTACCCTTCATCGTAATAATAAATGGAGTAATGATGTAACCCAGTAAGAGGGCTCGTAATAAAGAAAAAGGAAATTTTCGTGTGCTTGCTATAATGATCAGGTTTGCAGGGGAAATTTAAGGCTGTGGGTTCATGCTGACATTTGATTATCAAATGGACCAGGACCTTGGCATGGAGTTGCTCAAGTAAATGTCTCTCAAATGGATTTAAAAATATTTTATTTCCTTCTGTGGCTTAGCACATGGCAGCAGTGGTATGGCGTTTACAGTGGGGTTTCTCAACCATGGCACTGTTGACATTGGGGCTGATCCTACCTCGTTGTGGAGTCAGTCATTCGTGCATTGTAGGGTGTTAGCAGTATTTCCCAACAGATTCCTGTAGCAGCCCCCACCCCCAACCCCACCCCGGTCCTCAATTTGTGACTGGAGATGCTTTAGTTCTGGCTTTTGGTCTGGTCAGAAAGCTTTAATTTTAGAAGAAGCCAAGTTATAAAAATGGACCCATCAGTATGGTAACAGTATTCCAGCCAGAGGATGTAACATTCGTCAGATGCCATAGAGAACCAGGAGTGCAAATCCAGAAGCACTTGCTTTTCTGTCCTGGGAACTGAGGCACAGAGCCCCAAATCTGTCATAGAAGCGCTGACTCTTGAAGTCCACAAAAGCACTCCTTGCACAATGTCTGTGTCACCTCCTGGAACCCTGGAGGCCTGCCCGTGGGGCGAGCCCTCCTTGTCTTCCTCAGCGAGTTCAGCACACCTCACGTGTGTGCTTGGATCTTGTGTGTATCACTCAGGCTGGGGTGTGCGTGTGCCATTCGTCACTCTCACGCCTTTCTCCTGGGCCCACTTCGCTCATTTTATTTCTGCACCTGTAAGGGGTAAGCTCCAGGAGAGCCGCGTGCTCACATGAGTTGAACGTGACCCACAGCTCTGCTCATTGCCCCAGCACTGGCTTTGTCCACTGGAGAGGAGAGGCCACATTTAAGGAGAGAACCCAGGGGAGAAGGAGACTCGGCAGGCTTTGGATACTTTGAACGATTTTACTTTTCTCCCTCCTCTTCTCTCCAGGGCTCTTTGGAGGACACTCACCCCTGCTTCAGTGGCCAGCTCACCCGCTGTAGTGGCAGGATAGTCTCTACAAACCTTTTCAGATTGACATTGACTTTGAACAGTTGGACCATTTTGGACAGTATTTTTGACTTGGTGAAGGCGTGGGTGGGAATTGAGGGATTTTATATCGTCTGAAGGCTGGCACTTTGCTTTTTATTTTCATAATGCTCCTATAATATCAGGTCAGGAGCTCTGCGTACAACAGAAACCCACAGCAGACCCCTGTCAAAAGCAAAATAAAGCAAACATGCTTAGGTTGCTCAATGTTGTGGCACCCTCCAATGCTCTACGGGCCACTTAAAATCTGATCTCAAGAGGGCCAGAAGTTCGAGTCTGTTCCTTTATACCAAGGCACATGCCACTGCTAGGAAAGTTCTAGGTGAAGGGAGCTAGAAGATCTAGCATGTTCCTTCAGACCATGTTGATAGGTGGGACTGGTTTGATTTTAAGTGGACAACAAAGCCTGAACGAGACAGATGAAGTCCTGAATCTTAAATTCAATCAGAGGGTGGTGGGTTGGGCCTTTCTGGGGTCCCTCAAACCCCACTCCTATGTGAAGGCCTGCAGACACTCTTACAATGGTGAATAAGGCTATATTCCTCCCTGGTATTGTTCCCCAGTGGTTGTGACTAACAGGTAGAGTGAGAGTTTCAACATGACCATCACGCCTCCCTGAGTTCAGTAGGGACTTCACTTGGGTTCTCAGCCTGATGGGATTTCTTTCTTTTTTTCTTTTTAATGTTTGTTTATTTTTTGAGAGAGAGAGAGAGAGAGAGTGAGCTCGCACGCACACGCCAGGGGGAGGGGCAGAAAGAAAGGGAGACAGAGAATCCAAAGCAGGCTCTACACTGTCAGCACAGAGCCAGATCCGGGGCTTGAACCCACGAACCATGAAATCACCACCTGAGCCGAAGTGGGAAGCTCCACCGACTGAACCACCCAGGCGCCCCAGAACTATTGTATTTCTAAGCATTTCGGTCGAATGATCAAGTTAAGCGACTTGCCCAGGGTCCACTGCCTGGTTAGTGATAAATGTCTGGACCTGGACAGAGTCTGATCACTATCCAGGCTTGTTTCCGGCATCGCTTTTCTGCCTGACAGCCACCGTGTCAGTTGGCTCCTTTGCATCTTTTTATTGCTTGTCATTACTCTCCAAATGTTCAAGTTCAACATTTACATGCTGTTGATAATTAGGATTCCTGTTTTAAGTTTTCAGAAGAGCCGGCGAGGATATTGTTTCTATTGAGGTCGGTAAGTGCCCCGATTTACCAGGTGGTATCTTTTTCCCTCAGGCGCACTTAGAACTACCTCCCAGCTCTTCAGTGGTGCAAGCCCAGGAAGATTTTAATCTGCTCAAATCAAGCAATACGAGAAGATACGAAGTCCTTAGGGAGATCCTGACAACGCTCGGCCTGAACTGTGACCTAAAACGAGCTCCTGCCTTAACGCCTCTGTACTTACTGCCTGCTGCCGAGGTGAGTGTGTGCGCTCAGCCCAGAAGGGGGCGCCTCGGATGCCTTTCTTCCAGACGGTGACCCTTTTCCTCAGGGGTTCCGTTGCGGTGGGTTTATGGTGTTGATTTCTGTTTTTATTTTGACTTCAGATTTGGGAGCTGCCTTAAAGATATCAAAGTATACCTGATATTTTTGGTGTTTGTAAGGGAGGGAGGGAGAGAAGGGAGTTTAGAAGGTATTAAATCTTAAAGGTCACATCGTATCCATTTTATGGTTAAAAAAAAGGGTTACTCTTTTATGTGTCAAGAGTGTATTTGGAAACCACATTTTATTCATTTGGGATTAAAAACCTCTGTTTTGGTTTGGGCCTTTCTCAGTGAATATTTGGATGGGAAAACCCCAAGGTTTGTTTCATTTGTGCTGATGTCTGCCATCTTGTGGCGGAAGGGCTCTGGATTTCAGTTTAGATCTAGTTGTGTCTAAAAGGAAAATGCCCATGGAGCTGGGAATGTATTCAGGAATTTTCCTGGTCTTGTGTCTGCACTTGATGCCTGTGGTTGTTACCTGGTTTGGGCAGGTTGCCAGGTTCCCTAGGGGTGTCTCCTGCTAACCCCTTTGCTTTGTTTTGTCAAGCTGTCAATTTCTTGTTAATTGTGGCAAATGATTTTGCGGGTCTTTTTCTCAGCTCCCCTAAATGGGGAAATTTATGAGTTTAGTGATGTAACCGTGCAGTTTTAGCAAATATCTGATAGTCCAGGTGACTCTAAACACCAAACTTACCTGCTTTCCCTTGTCCTCCATCTCTCTGTCCCCCCCCACCCCCCGCTGCTGTGTGTGTGTGTGCGTGCGCGCATGCACATGCTCTCTCTCTCTCAAAAACAAACATTAAAAAAAATAAAAAAAGAGGAGGAACTCCCTTTTAGGTTATACTCTGTCCCTTACCAAACTTAGTTTTCAGAGGAGAACAGAGCTGTAGGCTATCTGGGTGGGATTTGCTCACATGTAGAAGACGGGTATAAACTCTGAGGGTTCTAGTATTAAGATACCTTATAGGATTGGGGCACCTGGGTGGCACAGTCAGTTGACTGGCTGACTTTGGCTCAGGTTGTGATCTCGTGGTTCATGGCTTTGAGCACCGCTTCGGGCTCTGTTGACAGCTCAGAGCCTGGAGCCTGCTTCAGATTCCGAGTCTCCCTCCCTCTCTGCCCCTCCCCCACTTGCGTGTGTGCTCACTCTCTTTCTCTCAAAAATCAATAAACATAAAAAAAATTAAAAAAAAATTTTTTTTTCAACGTTTATTTATTTTTGGGACAGAGAGAGACAGAGCATGAACGGGGGAGGGGCAGAGAGAGAGGGAGACACAGAATCGGAAACAGGCTCCAGGCTCTGAGCCATCAGCCCAGAGCCTGACCCGGGGCTCGAACTCGCAGACCGTGAGATCATGACCTGGCTGAAGTCGGACGCTTAACTGACTGCGCCACCCAGGCGCCCCAAACATAAAAAAAATTTAAAGAGATAGCTTATAGAATTGTATGAGGTCTATAAGAAAAAATTCCTACAAGAAATATATGAGGGGTGCCTGGGTAGCTCCATCGGTTAAGTGTCCGACTCTTGGTTTCAGTTCAGGTCGTGGTCTCATGGGCATGGGATTGAGCCCTGTTTTGGGCTCCATGCTGATAGCACCGAGCCTGCAGCCTGCTTCAGATTCTGTGTCTCCCTCTCTCTCTCTGCCCTTCCTCCGCTTGTGCTCACTCTCTCTCTCTCTCAAAAATAAATAAATAAACTTAAAAAAAAGTCCAGTGATTAGTAGTATTATTATTAGATTGTTGAGAGTTTTGATAAATTACATGTGTATAATGTGCCCAAAAGTGCCTGATGCCCAGTCTAAAAATAGACTATAGATAATAATTTTAAATTTTAAAAATGAATAATATTGCAATGGATGATTTTTTTTTCATTTAAGAGACATTCTTTTATTGCATTTTCATTATGGCTTTCAGCCAGTTTGCACTCTTTTTATTTTATTTTATTTTTTTTATTAAAAAAATTTTTTTAACGTTTATTTATTTTTGAGACAGAGAGAGACAGCATGAACAGGGGAGGGTCAGAGAGAGAGGGAGACACAGAATCGGAAGCAGGCTCCAGGCTCCGAGCTGTCAGCACAGAGCCCAACGTGGGGCTCGAACTCGTGAACCACGAGATCATGACCTGAGCTGAAGTCGGACGCTTAACCGACTGAGCCACCCAGGCACCCCAGTTTGCACTCTTTTTAATGGGTGCTCTTAGGAATTAATGATATGACTTTGGTTTTGTGCCTTCAACTTGGGAATTCAGAACTCCACGTCATTTGTCTCTGTGTGTTCAGTTAATAGAAGGAAAAGCATCAGCTCTGTCTTGTGACTTTTATCAAAATAAAGTGGGTTCTCAGAGCTTCAGCTCCTTTAGATGACCCACGTGTGGTCCCTCCTGCTTTGGGGGGATGGGGCGGAGCCTCGTGGATAAGGGTTACTGGTCCCAGGGGAGATGTGACAGTCACTCTCCTAAATCTTCTCTGTCCCCCCTTTCCTGATCGTGGAGGGCTGAGACTGGAAATGTGAGGAAGTGCCTGCTTATTCTGAGGTCATGGAGCCAGAGAGACCAGGCCTGCCCTTGGCAGTGGTCTTTGACCTTTCTCAGGAATTCTGACTGCACTGGCCTTGGGACTCGCCCCTCTGGACTCTTTGACTCTCGCCCCTCTGGACTCCTCAGTGAAGAGGAAAACGTGTTCCCAAGGTTTGGGTTCTAGGCATTTCCTGTGTCTTTAAGATGGGTATGACCCGAAATACCTAAGCAGAGGCTTTGTGTTGCATGTCTGCTTATATTAACATACCCAGTAGATGCTTTATATTTTTGTCCTTTTGGTTCTTTAAACCGCCTGCGGGTGTGGGGGAGACATTTTCCCCCTACTGATTGGTAACCCTCATTCACAAATCTTGGGAATGAATGAAATGTTTGAACAAAATGAAAACATGTACTTGTTCTACATACAGATTCACAAATACCCTATACAGGCACCAAACCGACCAAGTTCCTTATTACATAGTAACTTTGGGGAAGAGCAATTTTCAGAAATGTTCTCTTCTCGTTTTGGGTCATCCAGTTGGTCTGCTAATCCTGTGCATTACATTTTCTCCCGACTGCCTTTCTCTGAGTTCCTTTTTACTTTGGGAGCCCAAGGAGCTGAGGGAGTGGGCATATGAGTGTTGTGTATATCCACATTTCTTAGTTTTATTACTCTTCTAGAAGACTTTGAATCTGCTGCTAAAAGAAATACAAGAATTCAGGATGTTAGAGTATGTTTTCCTGGGATACAAAATCTTTAAGGGATTATCATGCAAATGAATATGAAAGCAGAGGGATATTCACCGACTTTGATGGTCTTTCTGGAGGCAGGTGCTCATTTCCTCTGGCCATCCTCTTAATGTCTAGGTGGAGACATTTAGGAACATCTGGTCATTGTGCCGGTGATGGCTCAGCACTTTTAGCTTTTACAGATAGTTGGGAATGACAGATTGGGAACAGAGCTGGGTCGTACTTTCTATTTGATTTTCTTTCCCGCAGCCTTCTTACTAGGTCTCATTGATCCCCATGTAATGAAGGTGCGTGAGAGGATGTTGGTATCCTGGCATCTGTAATACACGGCCCATCCTTAGATTCATCACCTGCCTTGCAGACTCGATGCCTGTGCGGGCCTCTGCTTCCTGCTCCCTGTAAAATACTCTGTGCTGTTGAGAATCAACCACCTCTCACCGCACGGTGTCGCTGCTGAGCTAGGCTGCCTGGTGGACAGACTCCCTGGAATCTGTTCAGATATTTTTTTTTTCTCTGCATCAGCTTCACATACTGTAGTAGTTTTCCATTATATTGGTGGCACTTTCTTTTGGATGTGTAGGAATTATTTCAGTGCCACAGTTAATAATATCCATCTTCCATTAAACATTTGCTGGATGCTAGGTCCTATTACAGGATGGAATATGAAAGAAGAAAATAAACACACTAGTTATCTGAATAGTTTTACTGCGTACCAGCTGTGTTTACACAGTTTGGTGCCTAGGCCCTCGCTCTTCATAGCAAATGGTACAGAAGATTTATGAGGCACCTATGAGCTTCCACATTACTATGATACAAATGGAAAAGAATAGCATGGTGATCCAGGTAGGGGAAAAAAAAAAAACCACTCACCCGGAGTACAGTCGACTCTTGGTGTTTGCTAGGGATGTGTTCTGAACCTTCACCGACACCCACATGCCACAGCAGCATGTGATTTCCCCTATAAAATCCAGTCATGTATGGCTTCAGAAGCATCACGATGCATGACACCTTGAGGAAGCAGGGCTCCGCTGAGGTGCATTCTCTGGGTGAGCGGGGCTTCCCATTTAATTGAAACCCCTGGGGGCAGGATTGAAATTCAGCCCTCGGCAAGATTATGCTCTGTCAAAGCAGACAAAACACATGAACACATGTACACCACACACACACGTCTACAGAAAAAAGACTGAAAGGAAATAACAGTATGTATAGGGTGTATTTCTAGATGGTGGGCTTAATTAGGGCTGATTACACTAAACTTTTGTGTTTTTTACACTTTCTGTAATGTACCTGTATTATTTTTATTATGAACAAACCTGGTTACTAAAAATACATGCAAATTACTGTTACTAGACTTCGAAGACAGCCCATAAATGGTCACCACTTGAGTGTTAATGCTCAAAAAGTGAGAAAAGCCATTAACCAGGGACAGGTTCAATACCAAAATGGAAATATGATTATGCACTACCGTAAGTAATCACTGGTCCCAGTACATATTGTGTATTCCTGTGCTTAAATAGCTCCTCTTTCAAACTATAGAAGATGCTTTTTGTGCGTTGTCCTAAGGCTGCCATACCTCAGTCCAGGTAGATGAGGGGATGGGTTAAATAGATGATGGGGCTTAAGTGATGAGCACCGGGTGTTGTATGTGAAGTGTTGAATCACTAAATTGTATACTTGAAACTAGCATTACACTGAATGTTAACTAACTGGAATTAAAAAAAAATTTTTTTTCTTTAATGTTTATTTATTTTTGAGAGAGAGACAGAGCACGAACAGGGCAGGGGCAGAGAGAGAGGGAGACACAGAATCTGAAGCAGGCTCCAGGCTCTGAGCTGTCAGCACAGAGCCTGACGCGGGGCTCGAACCCACGAACTGAGAGCATGACCTGAGTCGAAGTCCGACGCTCGACCGACTGAGCCACCTAGGTGCCCCTTAACTAACTGGAATTTAAATAAGAACTTAAAAAAAAAAAAAGTAAGGACTGTTGTGTAGATACGGATAACTTATTTAATATTTGACATCAATATTATTTTTTTTAAATGTTTATGTTTTTGAGAGAGGGAGAGAGAATGCAAGCGGGGGAGGGGGAGAGAGCAAGGGGGAAAGAGGATCTGAAGTGGGTTGTGCACTGACAGCAGAGAGCCCGATGTGGGGCCCAAACTCATGAACCATGAGGTCGTGACCTGAGCTGAAGTCGGACACTCAACCCCTGAGCCACCCAGGCGCCCCTATATTAATTCCCTTAGAAGCGCTAGCTTTGTTAGTAATGACTTGACTCTGGTGAAAGGCTAGTTCCTGCTACACTGCTGGTTTAGCTGTGGGCACCATGGGCATCAGCAATCCGTTCATGCCTGTGGGTGGAAGGTACTACTGGGGGGCCTGTAGAAGTGCATAATTCGAGCACCCTTGCCCCCGCGTGGATGTTTCTTGACGGAACCCCTCGAACTGTTCCTCAGAGAGGACCACACATGTGCTGACATCTACACAGTGAGTCCTTTCAAACAGATAACCTCCTTCCTGGAGGCGTGTGTTGAGTGAGAGAGTCAGAAGCTACACGGTTGACCCTAGATTACTGGGTGGCTGCCACACGGACCTCCCGCCACTGGTGCTGGTGGGAAGTTAGCAGGAATACACCTTTCCGTGGGGGAAGCCATATGCGTTTGTGAGCGACCCCGATTGGATAGAAAACCACAGCTCTTTCCCTGGCACAACCTGAAGTCCCATGGAAAAACTCGCCTTTTTGTTTCTGTTTCTCTGGGCTCTGTTTCCATTTTTCTCTCCACCGGGGGAGGGCGTGGGGCAGAGCCCGAGGCTCCGAGCAGCAGCTGGTTGATGGGGACGAGCCGGGATGGGACCTCCGAGCCGGGATCGGACCTCTGTGCAGAGTGGGCTGCCAGTGGATCCCTTTGGATCCCCCAGCCGGCCAGGGGAGGGGGAGGAGGGTGGACTGTGCACAGCTCGCCCGGCACGCTCCCCTGCCCTGGGACATCCCTGTTTGAGGCCTGGGGCTTTCTGAAACTGCAAAGCTGGCATTCTCTTGGGCGTTCCTCATGGCTGATGGCACCGAGGTGTCCTGCAGGATGTTGGGGGTCCTGCCACGTGGAGGGGTCTGCGGTTCCTTTGCCTTGGGGTCGCAATGTCACCGTAACAAGAAGTGACAACCAGAGTTGCTGTGAAAGCAGCTGGGCAGAAACCGTCCTGTTGTGTCTACGTGTGTGATTTGGGTAGTGTGTGGGTGTTGTGGGATGGGTCCTGCATGCTTTAAAACAAAAACTAGTATCACATTTCATTTTGATTCAACCCCAAATCATTTGCTGTGGAATGCCTCCTCCCCCACCCAAAAGGCAGGTGGGAGTACTTTCCGTATCTGTCAACGTATTAATATCTCCTAACACAGTCCCTTCCACCCTGGGGAGTTCCTCTTCTGATGTTGGTTGCTTTAGGGAGAAACTGAGACGAAATCATGCTACATGGTTCCTCCCTCCTCCTCTCACCAACCTCTGCACTTAGCAAACATCTGAGTGCCTACTGGGCGTGAGACGTTGCCGTGGAAGTTTCCGGCCGACAGAGACATTCCCATTTTGTGGCATGCGGCATAAGTAACTAGGTGCCTCCCCAGGCCTCACCTGGGTCTCACGGCGGCCCTGACAGGTTGGAAGGGCAGGGTGGGGGTCCTTCCCCCTTCGGAAGAGCAAGCCAGGTTGTGGAGCAGTGAAGCATCTGTTGTATTTTTCGGAGTTAATTAGAATTCTCCAATTAAAACAAAAACAAAAACAAAAACGTTTGCTTTCCATGTTTTAGCGTAGGCAGTGCGTCCTCGCTCCTTCTGCCTTTCATCTTTGCTCTGAATCTCCAGTAAGTGCGGTGAGATGGAAACTCCCCGTGTTACTTTAAAACACAGCTTAGAAAATAATTTTTAGGGGTCCAAATTAGAGAGAAACTCAGAATTCCAGGTGCGCCCTGAATAGCTTTTGACATGTGGCTGACGTGGTGTTGTGGTGACTCTTTTACAATACAGCGCCAGCTCAAGAGCAGCTGGCAGATTAAAGCAAACATTTAAAAGCTTTTATAGCTACGAATGTTTCAGGGTCCTTCGTATACCTTTCTCTCCTTTTCTTTCTTCCTTCGCCCTTCACCTAAACTGGAAATGTTTTGTTCGTTTTAACTGACTTCCTGTTATCAAACATAATGCCTGTGTCAAAGGTGACGTGATGTGTTTTGATGTTGAAATGCTAAAGAGATAATAGCTGGGGTGTTTTCCTTAGCTGCCTTTTATTTTGGTCTATCTTTTGGCGGGGTGGGGGCGGGACGCTTTTCGGCTACTGTAGGTGCCATATTGTTATTTGAATCTTATTTCCACAAGAGTGTTTCCAAGCGACTCCTGCAGGAGTAGATACTTCTGGGCCACAGGGAAGGCAGGGACCGATAATTTGCTTGTAGGAAACACAGGCAGTCACGACTTTGGTTGTTTTCTATTTGTGATGGATGTTGTTTTCGTTTGGTTCTAGTTTGGTTCTTGCTGGCTGGCGTGGGGCAGGGGTAGGCGAGAGCGAGCTTCTCTCTCCACGGTTTCCTTCTGGGGGGTAGCACTCTATCTAGGAAGGGCGCTTTTATTTCCTCAGACTATTTATATCCACCGCTTATGCAGTCACAGATCCGTGGATGGGAAACAGGCCCTTTTGGAAGAAAAAGTCCTCCCAGTCCAAATGCTTTCTGTCTCCTACAGCAGCTCCCTAATAGCTGCCATGTGTGAGCGGGGACGGATTATGGCGTTGCCTCCTGGGGAAGTCGATTGAAGCTGTCTCTAGAAGTCTTGCAGCACTCTTAGGAGCAGATTTTGGTCTCCCGGGCGTAAAAAGTACATCCCAGGGAATGAGCCCATGCTGGCACCAGGCTGGAGGGCATGGCCCAAGGGTCGAGCTCAGGTGCAGAGCCGAGATCCCCGCCCCCCCCCCCCCCCCCCCCCCCCCCCCCCCCCCCCCCCCCCCCCCCCGGGTCAGTCCCGCAGTGCTGGGTGCTGAGACCTGAGCACCATCGAGAAATGTTCCGCTTAGTTTTCCGGTGTGTGAATTCCAGACAGGGAGCACATTTTGTTTCCATTCATGCTAAAAATTTGGGAACGGTGCTCGGAGAATTGTGCCGTCTTGCAAAAATGTTTGATCCCGTTTTGGGGTTTCAAAACTGACAGGCAATTTGTGGCCCTGAAGGGTGTGTAATCTGGTATCCCCTGCCCGAGTGGGAAGGTAGAGACAACCCGAGGTGGTGGTGATCCTGTGTTAGACCTCAGCCGGGAGTACAGGCCAAGACCTCTCTGGCTACCGCTCCAGAGTGGGCAAACCCGGCTAAGGTTAGTCTGTCTGTCTGTCTCTCTTTCTCTCCGAGGTACGGGAATGCTATCATCCCTTTTTTAGTTTCTTCTGGTTCTGGCTCCTCGTAGCTGCCTGTGAGTGGATGCTTTTTCCCAGGCGCTGTTGGGCCAAGTTTGGCCACACACAGCCTTCCAGATACTGGATGTTTCTAGAAAAACTCTGTATTATTCTTCTGCTTGTGTTGTATTTTTTTTCTTGAAACGTCTGCAGGCTTTGGGTTAATAATAGAATCAGTGGAAGGAATCCTGGAGTATGGGCTGTTCTTTTAGTTCTTAATTGATTGTTAGAAATATTGCCCTTCGTAAAAAATTCTAGGGGTCAAACCCCATTTGATGACTTGGGGAACATGGATTTGTATGAGAACAATTAAGGGTCTTTAGAATATTTGTTTTAGGGGCACCTGGGTGGCTCAGGCGGTCAAGCGTCTGACTTCTGCTCAGGTCATGATCTCGTGGTTCGTGAGTTCAAGCCCTGCATTGGGCTCTGTGCTGACAACTTGGAGCCTGGAGCCTGCTTTGGATTCTGTGTCTCCCTCTCTCTGCCCTTCCATTACTCGTACTCTGTCTCTCTTTCTCTAAAAAACAAACATTAAAAAAGATTTAGAATATTTGTTTTAACTGATAGTTTTTAGTAGTATTTGAACCTTTAAAATTTTAATATATGAATTAGCATAAATAATGAATGAATGAATTAAATATATGTGTATTTTCCTCTGTTTGCTTTAACTAAAACTAGTAGAAAATGCTATACAATCGCTGAAATAGAACCTTCCTTTGTGGGGAGGTCTTTTTCCCTGAGGATGAGAGATTTTGGTGAAAATATCTACAGATTTCTGCTAAAAAGGAAACATACTTTCCCATCGGCTCATGGAGATTTACAGTTTAATCTTGTGACATGAGTGTCAAGTTCTCCTGTGTGTCTCCTGTTCCTGTGTCCGGGTGTGGGGAGATCGGGGTTCTAGGTGAAGAGAACAATTGTGTGGGCATTTGGCTCTTGCACCTCCAAGATTTAAATTCAGATTCTAAATAGAATGTCTTACAAAGGTGGACTGACACCAGCCCTCCCTGGTCAGCGGGATCACTCGATTCTGAATGGGTGCCTCCCTGGGCTGTTTGCTGGTGTCAGAAACCACAAATCTCTCCTGAGTCCTGAGCTGTGAAAGTGTGTAGTTTAAACCTACTTGCTTCCTGCGGGCAAAGTAAAAGTTTGAAATGTAAAATTAAAGTAAAAAGTATTGTTCTAAGAAAACTTGCAAAATTTTCCAAGTATTTGACAAGTTGGTTTCTTGTCTTTGAGCAGAAATGAATCCATACGGCAGTTTATTAATGACTAATTAGGTGATGGCACCACTAATCCCCCCTTCCTGTTTTTAATCTCAGTAAATAAGGAAATATGTCTTTTAAAAGAAAACACTCAACTGTGGTTTCGTAAATTAAAAAATGATGGTCCATTTTTTTTTGAGGGGAATGTCCAGACCCATTCTGCCTTAGAATTGTCTAGATTATTACTCCAGATCATTGCTTTCCACAGGCAACCTTGATCTGCATGAATATTTAAGTTTTTCCTCTGGCTTTTTTGTCTGTAAAATGTTCTAAAGGTCAAAGGTCTGTGATTTTGAGGATTCCCCTTTTGGTGTGTACTTTCCTTCCGTGATGATGGGATTGCGTGTGCTCTGTCAGGTTGGCCAAATGAGTTTGTCACGCAAGGTGGCTTTTTAAAGGACACCCACGGTCACCAAATTGTCATTACCAAACCCTCTCTGTTCTTCGTGGGAGGATAGATGAGATGATCTTTCACATTCTTTCTAGGACTCTGGTATTTATGCTGGTCCCAGCAAAGCAATCAGATGCACAAAAAAAAAAAAAAAAAAAGAAAAGAAAAGAAAAGAAAAAGTTACTACTATTTTCATCCTTATCCTGGCATAATTGAAGCAAAGTGAAAGAATGTTTTGCTCTCTGCTTTATTTTCTTTAGGTTCTTTCTCCAATGGATTTCCCTGTTAATTTATCAATGCAATATATAGGAGCCTCAAATTTGCAATCAAGTTATGTTTTCAGAATATGTGTGCTAAATTGGCTGTTGTAAAAACATGGTTATTTATGTCATTTGGGTTTCTGTACCAGCTCACATATGTTCTCATGCTCCATAATGCAGTTAAATACCATCCTGTGGTGCTGTTTCAGCCAGACCCTGGCCTGGTTGGCTCATGAACGCACTAGGAACGCACGGAACATCTCTCTCTGCTTCTCCAGGGTTTGACTTGGAATTCAACGGCTCTGTTTCAGACGTTGCCCCAAACAGTCCTGTTGGACGCCTAGTAATTCTATAGTACATATATATCCTTACAGGGAGTCAGTGAATTTGTGTCGGTAGGTTAATACTTTCCTCATATTTAAGAAAATGGTTTTTTTTTTTTGAAACTGTTCTTTTTCTTTTTTTGTAGTAACTGTTGAATTGTATACACACATAAAAGGAAATGTTTTGCGGGCACCTGGGTGGCTCAGTTGGTTAAGCGTCTGACTTCAGCTCAGGTCATGATCTCATGGTTCGTGGGTTCCAGCCCCGCGTCGGGCTCTCTGCTGGCAGCTCGGAGCCTGGAGCCTGCTTGGGATTCTGTGTCTCCCTCTCTCTCTGCCCCTCCCTTGCTCCTTCTCGGTCTCTCTCTGTCTCTGAAAAATAAATAAATATTTAAAAAATTAAAAAAAAAAGGAAACGTTTTGTAGAAAATTTGAAATGTACAAAAGTAAATGGAAAATGTAATGAACTCATGAACTCGATCAGTCTGCTTCCTAGGTTTTTATTCTGGCCAGTCTTATTTTGTCTAATCCTACCCACTCCTCCATATTATTTCGAGGCAAATCCCAGATATTCTGTCAGCTCTCTCATTTTAGTATGTGTTTCTAAAAGATAAGAGCTCTGTTTAAAATCATAACCAGAATACCCCTGACACACCTAAAATAAATCAGTTCTTTTGTATAGTCTCGTAGCCGGTGTTCCATTTTCTAATTAGACAAATATAAAGACTGGCTGTATTATCTGTCCACAGTGTATAAGCGTGTTGGTTCCTTTATAAAACAAATGTAAGAAGAAAGCAACTAGATATAAGCCAGTATAACTTCTGGGCAAGTAATTTGGAAAGTAGATTTCCGTGTCTCTCGAAATGCCGTATTTTAGCTCTTGCTACTAGGGTGTTCTGAAAATAGCAGCAAATACTCATTTGTAATAGCATGCAAGACAGCCATGCGTTGAAACACGGGAGTTTTGTCTGACGCTCGTCCGTTCAGAGTGAGGTACGAGTCTCTCTCCCTCTCTTTTCTGCATGAGGAGTCCTGGCTTCTTTAGCGGGGACGGTATTGATTTTTGCTCCGTATGCTTTCGGTTCGGGTTGATGTTTAGCCTTTGACCCAGCCACTTTCTTACAATAAACAGTTTGTTGATGAGAGCAGCTGCCCACCAGATTGTTTCCAGATTGTTCTCTCCTGGCTGAGGACAGAGTGCACCTTACGAAGGAGTCGGCTCTAAGCTTGTGGCTTCCCCTTCTTACAGCTCTCCGCCTTTGAAGCCAACTGTCAGCCTCTGAACATTCTAGTTGTATCCAGTAAAACGGTGAATCCATGACACTGGAAATCAGGCCTCCCTTACATAAAATTTTGACTATTTTATTTCATTCTCTGAAGGAATGATAGCATTTTCTAGAAGTTATCTGCCCTATGGACCAGTTCCTTATATTACAGTAAGAATTCCCAGCATTTGGTATGTGGAAATTAGTGGTAGCGGATGGATCTGCGTAGAGAAGTGGACAGAACACGCTTGATTTTGGGTAGGAGTCTCTGCTCCTTGAATATTTAACTGTTTTCCACACAATTAAGAAACGAGGTAATCTTCAAAACGAAGGTAAGTATTACCTGCCTTGTGTTATGATCTTACCCCTTTAAAATAAATTCTTTTTTTCTAAATTCTGTCTTTTTTTCAAAAGACAGTACTACATTTTTTTTTTTTTTTTAATGCAAGCGACAGGTAACCTAATGACTTGTCAATTTATGTGACTCAGAGGTGCACCTTGGTTTGAATTTTTGCTGCTTTCCCTAATCACCCCACAGCTGTTACCTGGAGTGGACTGTCTGCTCGCAGCGACCTTCATTAAGACAAGGTTGGAACTTTCAAGCCTCAGAGCCAACACTTTTCGCTAAACTGGCCACCAGGGCCTGCTGTCAGAATGGCGAGACTGAGCTCACCTCCCTAGAGGCGAGTTTACTTTTTCTACAACCAGTAAATTTTGTTAAGCTACCAATCCTGGTTTCAAAACTCAGGTCTCACTATGTAGCCTCCAGTCACCAAGCATGCTTACAGCTGTATCCCTTCCAGCCAGGTATTACGTACGGCCTGGACCCAATTCAAGACCTAAGATTAAGACTTGTGTGTTTTTCATTCAGTGCCAATAAGCTGTTATTAATACACTGATTCCACATATACTGAAAAGCTTCACGAACGTACTGGGGTTTGTGTTCAGGGGGAGTACGTCCTGCGTTTGGACCGTTCAAGATCCAGGCCTCTGGAGGAACGGCCCAAGCGATGGCAATCTGGATTTTCAGGAAAGTGTTCTTGCCCCAAGTGGCCATAGCCTCCCTGCCCCAATGCGGGGGTCATGCTGATTCAACTAAAACGTGAAACGCTAGAAGATGTTCTTGGTGGTTGTTTGGGTTTTTAAAAAATTTTTTTATTTTTTATTTGAGAGAGAGAAAGAGCAAGAGAGAGAGAGAGAGTACACCAGTGGGGGAGAAGGGCAGAGAGAGAGAGAGAGAGAGAGAGAGAGTTTGATTCTCAAGCAGACTGCGCTCAGCGCAAAGCTCGACTCAGGGCTCGATCCCTCAACCTTGGGATTGTGACCTGAGCCAAAATCCAGAATTGGACACTGAACTGACTGTACCATCCAGGCGTCCCTGATTTCTTTTGATTTTTAACTTTTTTGTTATAAAGGCTGTGTCCATGATGATTCTAGGATTAATAGCAGAACAGAAATACATAGTGAATGTTGGAGCTGGAGGGGCCTTAGAGCCTCTGGAACAAATCCCTTCATTTGTCCTAAACTTTCTATTTAAAAAATTTTTTTTTCAACGTTTATTTATTTTTGGGACAGAGAGAGACAGAGCATGAACGGGGGAGGGGCAGAGAGAGAGGGAGACACAGAATCGGAAACAGGCTCCAGGCTCTGAGCCATCAGCCCAGAGCCCGACGCGGGGCTCGAACTCACGGACCGCGAGATCGTGACCTGGCTGAAGTCGGACGCTTAACCGACTGCGCCACCCAGGCGCCCCTAAACTTTCTATTTAAAAAAAAAAAAAAAAGAAATCTAAGAAAGGTGAAAGAATAGTACATAAACCACATGTAGCCTTCACCTTGATTCACCCTTGTTAACGTTTTTGCTACATTTTCTTGATAAAGAGTGTTTGGGTTTTTTGGGAAGATTCCTACGTTACTGCCTTTAAGTAAAACGTAAATAACTTGTAAGTTATTTATGAAAGCGTGAGACTTTGACATTGTTGCTTCTAGGAGTTGGCAAGAGAGTGGTGCTAGTCTGCATTTGGCCCTGGGCTGGTTTTCTTTATTTGAAGTAAAACCATAGCCTCCTGGTCTGTAGTGGTTCTGGGTGGCTGGTCATCGCCCTACGGGCACATCCCCTCCTCACATCGGCCAGCATGTATGAAATTCTTACATTATAATGTGTCTTAAAATCCTGAATTATAAAACATAAAACATCTTGGAGCCACGTGTTAGGAAGACAACTAGTTGATCTTTTATGGCTAACAAAGGGTTTCTACCCCTGATCTAGGAAAATTCCACTGATGACCACGTCATGAGTATAGGATTTACAATCTTTCTTTCAACTTTCTAACTCAAGTATTGCGACTTGGGAACTTTAGATCTTATTGCTTGCTTCCATAAGAACTTTTTTTTTTTTCTTTTTTTTTTTTGGTAAACTGTAAGTAGTGTACAAACGCTGTTGTATTATTTATGTGAATATCTGTCTGCCCCATTAAACTGTAATACAAGATCATTTGAAAGCAAGGACCATATGTTGTTAATCTTCCCAGTATTCGGCCTATAGTAGGCATTTAGTAAGAGCGTTTTGTTTGAACACTTAAGAAGCGTTTTGGCTTTTCCCACTAACGTATTGTGAAACGTTTCCCCTGCTCCTGTGTCTGGGACACCCGAGGGGCCTCCGGGGACAGGCTAGCAGCAAACAGCCCACCCAGCTCGGACTGGCTGCCCGTCCAATCTAGTTCTGTCACCGTTTATTCAGGTAGAATGGGAATTTCATAAACAACCATGTTAAACAGTTTAAAAGAATTGGCTGTTGACGTGCCCAAGGAACACCAACCAGGTGGAGTTTAGGAGAACGGCGGAAGAGTTTTATCTGTTATTAACATGCTTTCCCGTTTAGAAATTTTAGTGTGTTCTCGCTGGTTGGTCAGCCGCTCGTTGCCGTGAACGAGGAGTTACCGTCTGAAGCACAGGCTTCTCCTGTGACTGTACCGAGGACAGTGTCCTGTGCCCCCTCCCTACCCCCCACGGGTGTGGTGTGCCCCGGGATTTTCTGGGCTTTCCAGAATGTTCTGGTGGCAGCCAAACACATGAACCTTTGCTAAAATAAGTGGACTGGAGTAGGAGGCACTTGGTCTTCTCTGAATGCACCCCCAGCCGGCTCGTAACACGTGTTTTTCAGTATTGGAATCCTAGAGATGATGGTACAGTTAAAAAAAAAATTTTTTTTTAACGTTTTATTTATTTTTGAGACAGAGACAGAGCATGAGCAGGGGAGGGGCAGAGAGAGAGGGAGACACAGAATCCGAAGCAGGCTCCAGGCTCCAGGCTCCGAGCTGTCAGCACAGAGCCCGACACGGGGCCTAAACTCACAAACTGTGAGATCACGACCTGAGCCGAAGTCGGTCGCTCAACCGACTGAGCCACCCAGGTGCCCCGATGACGGTACAGTTTTAACTGAGCATTAAACATTTGGGACTAAACGTTGAATTAAAAAAAAAAAAATTTAGTGTTTATTTTTGAGAGAGTGAGAAAAAGAGAGGGAGAATAAGTGGGAGAGGGACAGAGAGAGACAGAGACACAGAATCTGAAGCAGGTTCCAGGTTCTGAGCTGTCAGCACACAGCCCGATGTGGGGCTTGAACCCACATACTGTGAGATCATGACCTGAGCCCAAGTCTGATGCTCAACCGACTGAGGCACCCAGGCGCCCCTAAAGGTTGAATCTTGAAGCTGAATCTTGAATGTCAAAACTGAAAGGGATGTTCTAATTGTCTTTTTTTTTTTTTTTTTTTAAATTTTTAACGTTTATTTTTGAGAGAGAAAGAGAGAGAGCATGAGCAGGGGAGGGGCAGAGAGAGAGGGAGACACAGAATCTGAAGCAGGCTCCAGGCTCTGAGCTGTCAGCACAGAGCCCATGTGGGGCTTGAACTCTTGAACCTTGAGATCATGACTTGAGTTGAAGTTGGACGCTCAACTGGCTGAGCCACCCAGGCACCCCCAATTTTCTTGGTTTAAAAATGAAACTGGGGCTCCTCCTGGCTGGCTCAGTCAGTTAAGCATCAGACTTAGGGCTCAGGTCATGATCTCGGGGTTTGTGAGTTGGATCCTTGCATTGGGCTCTGTGCTGATGGTGCAGAGCCTGCTTGGGATTGTCTCTCCCTCTCTCTCTGTGCCCCCTCTGTGCCCCCCCCCACGCCAGCTTGCACGTGTTCTCTCTCTGTTAAAAATAAATAAACGTTAGAAAAATTTTTTTAAATGAAGAAACTGAGGCCCAGAACAGGCAGGGGCCTGCCCACTGGTTGGGAGCAGAGCTGTGGACCCGATTCCGTGCTGGGTTCTGCTGCTTCCACGTACAACGACTAGAGGGCTGGAGGCCAGGCCCAGGGCTGCTGGGCCGGTGGCTCGAGGGGGGCCCTGGAAATCAGCCTGCGCCTGGCATCTTCCACATCCACGCACGTCAGCGGGACACGCTGTCTGGGGTGAGCGGGACAGGCTGCCCGTGGGCGCCCCCACTCGCGCGGGCCCACCTGCTCCGTCAGGCCTGCTTGTGTTGGCCCGGGACAAAGGGCGTTTCGTACAGGCAGGCTTAATGAAGGCCCTGGAGACTTAGCCGGATGTGGAGCCCGGACCCGCGAGTCCTGTCGGTGGAAGTTAGCGCCTCTCGTGTGGAAGTGCCGGTGGAGCTCCGGCCGCAAAGCCTCCCTTTCTTTTAGTGCCGTCCACGGCTCCCTTCTCCTCTGCGCCTCGCGGACTAGATTTCACCTCGAAAACGAGCCCATTTGGCCCCGCCGAGGTGTGATGCCTATAAAAGCAGCCTTGTTAGAAATGCCTCATTCATTACCCCTGTTTTACTGCTCCGCCCGTGCCTTTTGTGGTCTCCCCTAGTTGGCAGGTAACAAAAAAACGCAGTAAATCTGTGGCCTTTCGGAGCCCGAGCCTGAGTGATACTTTCACGCAATTAAAGGAATACAGCTTCACAGACGTTGGTTGGGGGCCTGCTGTGTCCCAGGCACGGGGACCTGGAGTGACCGTGGCGAGTTCAGCTCACGAGGGCCACCTGTTGCCGGGATTTGGCTATCTGATGCCATCCTGAGGCCTCTGGAGTTGCTGGGTTGAGGTCCCTGGTGTGGTGTCGACCGGTGAAGGATCAGCATGTGTGGAAGGTCAACTTACTGCAGGGCCCAAGTCGAACTTCTGGGCCGGTCTTTGAGAGACGGTCGGGTCAGAGAGAGCCACCCCACGGGCTCCGAGCAGCTTTGGGTTCTCCCTCGGCAGTTGTGTGTCGGCCACTGTCCAGTGTGCCCTGTCCCCTTGTTCCCGGCCCTTCCTGGGCTCTGCCTGTTATCGGCTACAGGGTTGCATGGGCAGGAGGAGAGCATGGTGGGTGGATTTCCTCTGCCCTCTCGGCCTGCGGCCCCAATGGGCAGCTCTGTCCTCCTCCTCCTGCAGGCCCGTCGCTGGCCCAGGTGTTCCCCATCACCGAGCTCTTAGCGTCTCTTAACTGCCCACAGTTCCGTAGGTGGCCCTTCTAGATACACCATCTCTCCCTGGCTGAAAGCAGAGAGGATGAGTGATAACTCACTTAAATGGTAAAACTTTTGTTTCTTTGTGAAAATGTCCTGGGGACACCTGGGTGGCTCAGTCGGTTAAGCAGCCAACTCTTGGTTTTGGCTCAGGTCATGATCTCACAGTTCATGAGTCCAAGCCCCACATCCGGCTCTGTGCTGACCATGTGGACCCTGCTTGGGATTCTCTCTTTCCCTCTCTCTCTGCCCCTCCCATGTGTGCTCTCCCTCCCTCCCCTCCCCACCAAAATAAATAAATAAACATTAAAAAAAAAAAAAGTTGGACTTAACTGGAAAGCAGTGTCATCGAGGGCCCCATGGGAGATCTTGCTGCATTGGGGCCAGACTTGATACAGGACCAAGATGAGTGGTTTCAAACCCAAATGCCTATGGGGCAGAAGGGATAGCACACCAGAGTCCAGCTGCAGAGTGTGTCCCCAGGTGATGAGGGCGGTGCCACTTGGCCCCAGCCAATTACTACCGTGTGGGAAAGAGTTTCCATTTACTCCAAAGCCAACAGGATATTTGATGTGAAATGTCCTGGTTTGTGAGTGTTAGCAACTAGTTCGAAATGAGTGGGCCAAATAAGATACATCCCCTGTGGGGTCATTTTGGCCTGTGGGTAGGCTAACTTTTGGCAGTGGGTGACCTGGATGTGTGTGGGGATGGGTAGGTTTCAGCAGTGTGCCATTAAACTATCAGCCCCTCAGGTCCAGTCCATTCATTGTGGGGTAACAGTGCTTGGGACTGGTGGCTGAGCCTCTCTGGAGAACCAGTAAGGCAGGGGTCTTGGGAACTCAAACTGGGATGCAGTGCTGTCCAGAGTGGAATCTGGACAAGTTAGGTGAGGGATGATCAGACTGCAGCAGGGTCAGGAGGGCTGGGCCAGAGGCACTTGCATGGGGGACCCACCGGGTGAGGAGGAGAACACGTATTTCAGACCCTGCCCTACTCTGTACTGGTGCTCCGAATAAAAGTCCACCCGGCAGTTGCCAAATGAGCAATCCCTACCTTAACTGAGGTCAGGACCAAAACTGGTCCTGCTCTTCCAGGAGTGACATCTTTTGATTATAAAGATCTGCTGCACTGTGTGCTTTCATCACCTGCGTGAAGTCCACGTGAAATTGGCTCTGAATATTTTGTTTGGAAAATACTGCTAATAAGCATTGGGTTGCTTCATATAAATTCCATGAGAGTTAGAAGAACATCAGCTCCTGTTTCCTTGAGAGCATTTAACTGGGAATGGGACACCCATAAAAAAGAGCGTATAGTCCATGTCTTTGTAGACTCATTTTCTGATCTGCCCGCTTCCGGTTGCCTAGCAACGGACAGTGTTATGACTGAAGCACAACTAATTCGATTATTTACAATGAGGCACATGTTCTCTGAGATAGGAAACCTTTATAAGTTAAGATCAGTTATTTGGCGTTCCTTGGGAAAAGGAGCACCAAAACACAAACAGATGACAATCAATATTTTAATACATCCATCACTGAATTTTCACCCGGTGGATCTTGTTAGGTGGGTAAATGTAGCAGATAAAGACGAGTGATGGGGTGAAGTGGCTGTACTGTGACGTGACACAGAATCCAGTATGCCTCTGATCTTCGTTGCCCTTCCTGTAGCAGACGTTACAGTATGTTAACTAACCATACAGCAGCCACTCCTGTGTATTTACACTGAATATAAAAGTAAGCATTCATCTCTCCAGAAGTTGGGATACTGGTATTTTTTGGACATTAGTGAGTAATATTGAGTCTCATGGACTCTAGTTATTCTTCAGTGTTGCGAGGGCTGGTTACTATTTGCGTTTTTCAAAAAAAAATCAATGTCAGGTATAAGTTAGATTTAAGAAGATGCACTCATTTCAGTGTAAGGTTTGATACATATATATGCCTGAGTCACCATCATTACAATCATGCTATAGAGTGTTCCAGTATCCTCCAAGATTCCCTTGTTCTCTTCCTCAGTCAGCCCTCATCCACTCCGCACTCCTGTACCCAGTGTCAGCAGTCACGGATCTGCTTTCTATCACTGTAGGTTAGATTGGTCTTTTTTGAAGTTCTACCTGAATAGAATCCTACAGTAGTACATACTCTTCTCTGTCTTTTCTTTTTTAAAAATCAGAATTATGATTTGGCAGAATATAGCATCCATTCTTGATAAAAACCCTCAGCAAAGTAGGTATAGATGGGACATACCTCAACATCATAAAGGCCATATATGAAAGATTCACAGCTCATATGATCCTCAATGGGGAAAAACCGAGACCTTTTCCTCTATGACAGAAACAAGACAGGGATGTCCACTCTCATCATGTTATTTAACATAGTACTGGAAGTCCTAGGCTCAGCAATCAGACAACAAAAAGAAAAGGCATCGAGGGGCGCCTGGGTGGTTCAGTCGGTTGAGCGTCCGACTTTTGCTCAGGTCACGAACTCACGGATCATGAGTTCGAGCCCTGTGTCAGGCTCTGTGCTAACAGCTCAGAACCTGGAGCCTGCTTCGGATCCTGTGTCTCCTCTCCCTGTTGGCTCCCGCTTGCTCTCTCTGTCTCTCTCTCTCTCTCTCTCTCTCTCTCTCTCAAAAATAAAGGCATCGAAATTGGGAAGGAAGAAGTCAGACTTCCACTGTTTACAGATGACATGGTACTCTATGTAGAAAACCCAAAAGACTCCACCAAAAAATTGCTAGAACTAATATATGAATTCAGCAAAGTTGCAGGATATAAAATCAATATATAGAAATCTGTTGCATTTCTTCTATACAACAACAATGAAGCAGCAGAAAGAGAAATCTAGGAATTGATCCTATTCGCAATTGCACCAAAAACAATAAGATACCTAGGAATAAGCCTGGCCAAAGAAGTGAAAGATCTGTACTCTGAAAACTATAGAACACTTATAAAAGAAATTGAAGAGGACACAAAGAAATGGAAAAGCATTCTATGCTCATGGATTGGAAGAACAAACATTATTAAAATATCTATACTACCCAAAGCAACCTACACATTTAATGCAGTCCCTACCAAAATACCACCAGCATTTTTTGCAGAGCTAGAACGTACAATCCTAACATTTGTATGGAACCACAAAAGACCCCGAATAGCCAAAGCAATCCTGAAAAAGCAAAGCAAAGCTGGAGGCGTCACGATTCTGGACTTCAAGCTATATTACAGAGCTATAATCATCAAGGCAGTATGGTACTGGCACAAAAACAGACACACAGATCAATGGAACAGAATAGGAAACCCAGAAATGGACCCACAACTATGTGGTCAACTAATCTTTAACAAAGCAGGAAAGAATATCCAATGGAAAAAAGACAGTCTCTTCAACAACTGGTATTGGAAAAACTGGACAGCAACATGCAGAAGTACGAAACTGGACCACTTTCTTACACCATACACAAAAATAAACTCAAAATGGTTGAAAGACCTGTGAGACAGGAAACCATCAAAATCCTAGAGGAGAACACAGTAACCTCTTTGAGCTTGGCTGTAGCAACTTCTTACTAGACACATCTCTGGAGGCAAGGGAAACAAAAGCAAAAATGAACTATCTATCGGGACTTCATCAAGATAAGAAGCTTCTGCATGGAGAAGGAAACCATCAACAAAACTAAAAGGCAGCCTATGAAATGGAAGAAGATATTTGCAAATGACATATCTGATAAAGGGTTAGTATCCAAAATCTCTGAAGAACTTAATCAAACTCAACACCCAAAAAACAAATAATCTAGTTAAGAAATGGGCAAAGGACATGAACAGACATTTTTTCCAAAGAAGACATACAGATGGCTAACAGATGCATAAAAAATGCTCAATGTCACTCATCATCAGGGAAATATAAATCAAAACTACAATGAGCTATCACCTCACACCTTTCAGAATGGTTAAAATTAACAACACAAGAAACAGCAGATGTTGGTGAGGATATGGAGAAAGGGGAACCATCTTACATTGTTGGTGGGAATGCAAATTGGTTCAGCCACCCAGGAAAACAGTATGGAGGTTCCTCAAACATTTAAAAATAGAAGTACCTGATGATCCAGCAATTGCACTATTAGGTATTTACCCAAAGGGTACAAGAACGCAGAGTCAAAGGGGCACATTCACCCCATTGTTTATAGCAGCATTATCAACAATAGCCAAACTATACAAAGAGCCCAAATGTCCCCATCAACTAATGAATGGATAAAGAAGGTGTGGTGTATGTACACACACACACACACACACACACACACACACACACACTGGAATATTACCCAGCCATCAAAAATAATGAAATCTTGCCATTTGCAACGACATGGGTGGAGCTAGAGTGTATTATACTAAGTGAAATAAGTCAGTCACAGAAAGACAGATACCCCATGATTTCACTCATATGTGGAATTTAAGAAACAATGCAGATGAACATGTGGGAAGGAAGGAAAAAAAGAGAGGGAAACAAACCACAAGAGACTCTTAATGATAGAGAACAAACAGGGTTGCTGGAGGGAGATGAGTGGAGGATGGGCTAGATGGGTGATGGGCATTAAGGAGAGCACTTGTAATGGGCACTGGGTGTTATATGTAAGTGATGAATCACTAAATTATATGTATTAACCAGCTAGAATTTATTTTTTTTTAATGTTTATTTATTTTTGAGACAGAGAGAGACAGAGCATGAGTGGGGGAGGGGCAGAGAGAGAGGGAGACACAGAATCTGAAGCAGGCTCCAGGCTCCGAGCTGTCAGCACAGAGCCCGATACGGGGCTCGAACTCACGGACCGTGAGATCATGACCTGAGCTGAAGTCGGACGCTTAACCGACCAAGCCACCCAGGCGCCCCTACCCGCTAGAATTTAAATAAAAACTTGAAAAAAAACCGCAGCATTATGGTTTTGAGATTCATCCATGTTATTGCCTATGTGACTAGTTCAATCCTTTTAATTGCCAAGTAGTGTTCCATTGTATGGATAAGCCTTAACTTACTTATTCATTTACCTGTTAGTAGACATTAGGGTAGTCTGTAATTTTTGGCTATTGACCATTCATGTACAAGTGTTTTTGCGGACGCGTGTTTTTATTTCTCTTGGGTAAACACTTAGGAGTAGAATTGCTGAGTCATACGGTAAGTGTATGTTTAATTTGAAAATAAACTGCCAAATTGTTTTCCAGAATCACGGTACCATTTTATATTTGCATAAGCAATCTCTGAGAGTTCCCAGTTATTTCACTTCTTTGCCAAAAGTAGATATTGTCAGAATTTAAAATTTAACCATTCTAGTGGGTGTGTAGTGGTAGTTCATTGTGGTTTTAATTTGCATTTCCCTGGTGACAAACGATAGGAAGCAGTTTTTCATGTACTTATTGACCAATGGGTATTTTCTTTTGGGCAGTGTTCAAATCTTTTTGTTGATGTTGTGTGTTGAATTTTTTTCTCTTATAATTCTGATTCAAGAATGCTTATTTATAGATTCAAATCTTTTATCAGATATATATACTGAGAAGAGTTTCTCTCAGTCTGTTGTTTACCTTTTCATTTTTTTAACATTATCTCTTTTTTTTTTTTTTTCAACGTTTATTTATTTTTGGGACAGAGAGAGACAGAGCATGAACGGGGGAGGGGCAGAGAGAGAGGGAGACACAGAATCGGAAACAGGCTCCAGGCTCTGAGCCATCAGCCCAGAGCCTGACGCGGGGCTCGAACTCACGGACCGCAAGATCGTGACCTGGCTGAAGTCGGACGCTTAACCGACTGCACCACCCAGGCGCCCCAACATTATCTCTTAATGAGCAGCAGTTCTTAATTTGAATGAAGTCCAGTTTATTATTTTCGTCTTGTATGGTTCATGCTTTTGATTTATCTGAGAAGGGCTTTACTTTTCCCAAGGTCAGAAGTTTTTCTCATTCGTTTTATTTTGGAAGTTTCATATTTGGGTCTGCAGTTCATTTCAAGTTTTGGGTACCTGGAAGGTATAAGGGTCAAGGTTATTTTGTTTGTTTTGCATATGGATGTTCAATTTTTTCAGTACCATGTATTAAAAGATGATCCTTTTTCAGGTGAATTACCTTGGTGCTTTTGTCAAAAATCTATTGAATATGTATGTGTGGCCTTATTTCTGGCCTCTATTCTGTTTCGATTATCTGTATCTGTAGGCTAATACCACACTGATTTGAATCCTGCAGTTTTAGAATAAGTCTTGAAATCACATAATGTAAGACTTCCAAGTCTTTTCTTCCCAAAATTCTTTTGGCCATTCTAGGTCTTTTCCATTTCTGTGCAAGTTTTAAAATCAGCTTATTAATTTCTACAAAAAAAAAAAGGATGGGATTTTGATGGGATTGTATTGCATCGATCAATTTGGAGAAGAATTGACATCTTAACAGTATTGTGTCTTCTGATCTATGAACATGGTATATCTCTTCAATTATTTAGGGCTTTAAAAATTTAATTCAGTAGTGTTTTGTAGTTCTGACACCTATTTTAAATTATCCCTAAATGTTTCAGATCTATTGACACCATTGAAAATGGTATCTGAAGGGGCGCCGGGGTGGCTCAGTCGGTTGAGCGTCCGACTTCAGCTCAGGTCACGATCTCACGGTTCTTGAGTTCGAGCCCCGCGTCAGGCTCTGGGCTGATGGCTCAGAGCCTGGAGGCTGCTTCCGATTCTGTGTCTCCCTCTCTCTCTGCCCCTCCCCCATTCATGCTCTGTCTCTCTCTGTCTCAAAAAAATAAACAAACATTAAAAAAAATTAAAAAAAAAAGAAAATGGTATTTGAAAAAAAAATTCATATTCTCAGTACTAATTGCTAATATATAGAAATACACCCAAGTTTTGTGTATCGACCTTGTATTTTGCAACCTTGCTAAATGTGCTTACTAGTTTAGTACTTTTTTTTTTTTTATAGGTTCCTTGGGGATTTCATGTTGTATGCAACATGTCCCAAAAAAAAGAAAGCTATATTCACCTTCCTTGAGAATGGCTAGTGTTTCCCCACTGCTGTGGCTAATTCAAAGGGCCAAGCATATATGTAACTATAAAACATTCAGATTTTGGTTTCACCTGAATTGCATTCATTTGGGTTGAAATCTTGGGAAAGGTAAGTACTAAATTCTTGTGGTTCAAATGTTAAAAGAATAATATCAGAAGGTTTTTATGAATTTCATTGTGGTGAAATTTGATAGCATTTGTTTTGTTTTCAATAGGACTGACTTGACTTTCAAAGATTTCAGATTTCTTTTTGAGGCTTGTGTATCCATATCAAGACCATCTCTTATCAGTGCTTTTTTTGGATTTTACCTCTTGGGATACAAACACACATTTATACATGTCTACATCTATATGTATCTACATCTATATATCTATATCTATTTCTATATCTGTAACTTGTGGAGTTTTGATAAGGACTTTAACGTGCATTTATATGGTGAATGCTTACTAAGCATGGACTATTTGCCAGATCTCGTACTGGCTGCCATGGATACAGTTGGGAGCAAGACTGAAATGTATGTATGCTGTCTTTATGGAGCTTACATTCTAGCAAGACAGTGGGACGTTGAATAAATGGTTATACAGATTATGGAATTACAACTTGATAAGTGCTGTAAAGTCACTGTTTATGAATAAGAATTCTAGCCTAGATTGGGAGGATCTGTGGGTCGGAAAAGACTTCCCTAAAGAAGTGACATTTAGCTACATTCTGGTCATTGAATTCAAAAAGGTAGGTTTGGGGGTGGCATTTCCACACTGCCTTAGTGGTCCTTAGTAGACTTAAGCCAAGAATCGCGGATTAATTCTTTTTTCCTACGTGTGTTAGCAGCTACTTCCACAGCTCTTAAATCATGGTAACTTGAGTGCATCTGAGAGGATGTATCAGGCAAATTTGCATCCAACAGGTAGTAATTTTGATATGTCTTGTAACCAGAATTTTATTCTCCTGTCCAGGGATGATGGACTGTGTGTACTCAGTTTTACTTGATGGCGTAAAGTTGCATTTGTCTATCGTGAATATAAATATTTAGGAGATTTATAGGTAGTATACAGTTATCTTTCTTAAGATGTTACAGGTCTCATTTTATATCTTTTAGATTATCTTTATTCTGAGTAATATATTTGGCTCTGAGTAAGTCCTGAAAGATTACGTGAAAGAGGCATAAGAACAAAAACCCATGTTCCTTGCTTGCGTCAATTTATTTTGCACGTTTGTGCATCTCAAGTATTGGTTTCAGAAACAAATAATTTGGAATATCACTTTAGTAATTAGTAGACATAACAGTGATAATGTAATTCCTTGAGAATCTGGCTCCCAACTTGTAGGCAAATAAGAATAAGTGGTTAAATTTAATGAGCCACGTTGACCTACTTGGCCAAAGGTTATGTATATTTGAATAGTTTGAATGAATTTTTTAAGCACGTGTCATACTAGGTTTTAGTTGTGTGTATGCATACCTGTATTTCCTCCTCTCTTTATTCTGTGGTACTATTTTTGAGAAATAGTGGGTGCTCCATATGTATTTCTTAGATGAATGATGTGTGGGTGGCCAGTTGAATAATTCACTCCAGAGGAGATTCCCTGCTTTGTTCCGTTCTAAGTGTTACCTGGTGCCAACCGTTTCTTTTTGGTTTCCTCGACTTTGAATGGAGATTTACGTTGCCTCCAGCTGCTGGATCACCACTTAACCCTCTGCTTGAATTAACGAAAACTGCAGTTAGTTAAATACTTGCTTTCCAGATTATTTTCCCTTTATTTTTGTGACTTAACCTATTCACGCATACATATGTTTAGCCTTCGTGGTGCACTTGTGACATCCTGCTGACCTGGGGAATGTGAGGAAGGCAATACCTTAAGGGCATTGACCAAAGTTTAAGGTGTTGGTTATAACTAATGAGGTTTGGAGCTATCTCAGTTCAGGCTGCTAAAACAGAAGTGCGTAGACCAGGTGGCTTATAAACAACAGACATTTATTTCTGATACTTCTGGAGTCTCCACGTCTGAGATGAAGGTGACAGCATGGTTCGTTCTGGTGAGAACCTACTGTTGGGGTGCAGAGAGCTGTCTTTTTGCTGTGTCCGTGGTTGGTTGGAGTGGGTGAGCGATCTCTGGGGTTGCTTTATGTATATGTATGTATATGTATATGTATATGTATATGTATATGTATATGTATATGTATATGTATACATATGTATATACCTATGTAGTTTTTTAAGTTTATTAATTTAGTTTTGAGAGACAGAGAGAGTATATGTACAGGCGTGCAAATAGGGGAAGGGCAGAGAGAGGTTGAGAGAGAGAATCCCAGGCAGGCTATGCACTGTTAGTGCAGAGCCTGATGCAGGGGTTGAACTCACAAACCATGAGATCATGATCTGAGCGGAAATCAGATGCTTAACTGACTGAACCATAAGAACCACTCCCATAACCCATTCAGGAGGACTCCCCCCTCATGACCTCATCACCTCCCAAAGGCCACCACCACCTGATGTCATCACCTTGGCGATTTCAATTTCAACATGAATTCTAGGGGGACGCAAATGTTTAGTCCATAACTGGGGGTTACCTTAGTATGTTTTTTATTCATTCATTCTGTCTTCTTTCTCCAGTAGAATTTGTATCAAAGAAATAATAGTGAACAGGGAATACTGTGTTTAAAATTTATCTTGGTTCTTTGTGCAGAGGTGGAAGGTCAGGGTTATCGCTTCTGGTAGCTCACATCAGCTTGCCCTCTTCCCACAACTTTTCTGGTGCTTGTTCGAACAGAATCACTTCCTGTTTTGCATTGCTCCTGGGCACATTGCTTTTCCCTCTGGAACTGTCCTCTGCTGTTCTGTACTCCTCTTGCTGTCCTTCCCCCTGGCTTGTGAGCTCATAGGCCAGGACTATCCTGTTTTCCATCTTTATGTCTCCATCGGGGCCTCATTTGCAGGAGGTCAGTAACTTTATATGCCCCCTCAGCTTCCTCGGTACCTATTCCACATAGCTCTGTGGCTGAGTGTGGCTGGATAAAAGCACAAAATTGTGCCAACGGTTCACTCTAAATTGAGAAACACTAACCTGGAGTGGACCCTGAACACTTCCAGTTGCTCATTCTATTTTCCCTGCTTCCTTCATTTTCTCCCTCTGCCTTCTCAAGCCTCCTTCTTCCTTTTCCCTCTTAGCTGATGATCTTGCCTGTTATTTATGAGAAAAATAGAAGGAATCCAAAGATGATGTCGACAGCTTTCGGCCCAGGACTCCTACCTGCCTCCCTGCAGACTGGGAGCAGAGTGCTGGCAGTGTAGATGAGTTCCCAGGGCTGATCTGGATGGCTGTGTGGCAGGCAGGGGTGAGGGAGGGCTGTGACCCAGTGGGGGAGCAGGCTGGGTGTCTCCATCGGGGATGTGAGCCCTGTCCATCCCGGTGGGGGAGGGCTCTGCCCCCGAGGCCGACCTCTCTGCTTGAGCATTAGGATCCAGTCCTCACCTGTTCACCTGTTACCTTTCTGGATAGGACCATTCTCGTCATAATTAAAAAAACGTGCTGTTACTTCTCACCTTTAACCAAGCCATACCTGTTTGGACCCCCTTCCTCCCTGCAGCCACTGCCCCAGTCTGCTTTTCCTCTTGAGGAAACTCCTTGCCAGAGTTTTGTTCTTGGAGTCTGCAGTCTCTTTCCTTCCCTTATTATTATTATTTTTTAATGTTTATTTATTTTTGAGAGAGAGAGAGAGAGAGAGAGAGAGAGAGCGAGCATGTGTGGCGGAGGTGGAGAGAGGGGGGATCAGAGGGTCCGACGTGGGCTCTGTGCTGACAGCCAAGAGCCCGATGCGGGGCTCAGACCCACGACCCGTGAGATCATGACCTGAGCCGAAGTCGGACGCTCAACTGACTGAGCCACCCAGATGCGCTTCTCTCCTTCCCTTATTAACATCAGGTGTTGCCTGCATCCAGTGGGCTCTGTCTTGAGGAGCCCAGTGGTTACGGCTCAGCCCTCTTCTTACTGCCCTAGCGTCATCCTCGTGCCTTCTTGCCACCTGTGAAACTGGGCCCCAGAACTCACAGGGCACCCCCCTCTACCTACACACACACATGGACACTTGATTTTCCTTTGCCTTCTCGTCTCCCTGATATCTAAGCACTGACACCTTAGTTGTGGGTTGTATTTTGTCCCCCCCCAAAAGGTACATTGACGTCCTAATCTCCAGAACCTGTGAATGTGACTGTATTTGGAAATAAGGTCTTTGCAGACGTAATCCAGTTAAGATGAGGTCACTAGGGCTGGCCCTAATTCAATATGGCTAGTGTCCTTATAAGAAGAGGACAAGAGAGATGGACACATAGAGGGGAGCCAAGGATTGCCAGCAACACCAGAAGCTGGGAGAGCAGCCTAGAACAGATTCTCCCCTAGAGCTTTCGGAGGGAGTGTGGCCCTGCCGACACTTGATTTTGGACTTCCAGCCTCCAGAATTCCGAGAGAATAAATTTCTGCTGTCTAAGCCCTCCCGGTTTGTGACACTTTGTAACGGCAGCCCCAGGGGACCAGTGCAACCACTCTTTTCATCCACAGTAACTTCCTCATTGCTTTCAGCCTGTCTCCTGGCTTCAAATTATCATCCATAGTCTGGAGTTTCCCAAATTGATGTCCTCGGTGTGGACCTCTCCCCTAACTCCCTGACTCACGTGTCCCAGTGCATCTCCCAGTGCCTGTCTCAAACGTGCCGTGCCCGGAGCTGGCTCTTCCCTTCCAAACCTGTCCTTTCCTGCCCTTGCTATTTCCAGTGGTAGCTCTGTTCTTCCAGGTGGTCAGGCCGGAAATCTTGCAGAAATAAGCCTTTATTTCCTTGTTTTGCAAATAAAGCTGGCTGAATTGGTTGCTTGGGCTCATTTTTGACTCCCCATTTCTGCTGACATCCTAAATGTGATCTCTCTGCCAATCTTATAGCCGCTATCCCAGAGTCCCTTCTCACATGCCCACTGTCACACCTGTCTAGGGGCTCTCGTCACCCTCCCGGGAACTTCAGAGGCTTCCTGACTGGTGTCTGCTTCCGTGTGTTTGTGTCCCTCAGGTTGCTGAGCGAGTGCTCCTGCTGTGACTCTGCCGAGTGGGTTACCACGCGCCCTTCTTCAAAGCCCCCAGGGCTCCTCGTTGGCCCCGGGCCCCATAGCGGCCCTGAAGCCTCTGCATGGTGTGGGTGCTGCTACCCTTTGCCCTCTGAGCTCCTTGCCCTCCTCCTGGCTTGTTCTGCGTCCCGTAGGCACTTCCCTACCCCCTCATGCTCCCTTGGGGCCTCTGCTTCTCCTTGGAATCCTCTATATAAATAAAGGATAGCGGGGTGCCTGGGTGGCTCAGTTGGTTAAGCGTCTCAGCTCAGGTCATGATCTCTCAGTTCGTGGGTTCAAGCCCTGCGTCGGGCTCTGTGCTGACAGCTCAGAGCCTGGAGCCTGCTTCAGATTCTGGGTCTCCCTCTCTCTCTGACCTTTCCCCACTCATGCTCTGTCTTTCTCAAAAATAAACTAAAAAATAAGGAAAAATAGAGAAGAGTGATTGTATACGTTAATAATATACAATTAATAGTATGTATATGTTGCATACAATTAGTAACATAATGTATGGGTTGTATATAGTTAATAATATAATATATACATTGTATACAATGAGTAATGTAATTCCTTCCTCGAGTCCGTCCTGTGTTTGTCTGCCCTCCCTACGATGTCTTAACCTCTGAACTACTTCTCTCTCTTCTCTCCTTGGCACTTAGGACAATCTAATGTTCTATGTCTTGTGCTGATGGATTTGAAAAATTAACTGGTTCCTGTTCTAGAATATAAATAAACCTTATGAGGATGGGAACTTTGGCCCCTTGGTTCACTGCCGAATCTTAGAACCTCAGAGAACGTCTGCCATGTGGTAGGCGCCCTGTAAGATCGTAATATTTGTTGGATGAGTGGATTGACAAAACATTTTAGTGGAATGTGCTATTTTTATAATAGTTAATGTTTATTTTACCATTTGTGTGTGTGTGTGTGTGTGTGTGTGTGTTTGTTTTCTTTTTTACTTTTAATTATGATAGTTTTAAAACCTGGAGAATAGAGAGGATAGTGTAACAAGTACCCCACATATGCATGATCTAAATTTAACCGTTATTAGTATTTTGCCTTTTTTGCTTCATCTAATTTGGGGGTAAATTACAGACATTGTGACACAGGCACTTTTCTAACATTAAGGACGTACCATTAACATGCCTACTGAACCTGACAGTGAATCTTTGTTATTTGATACATTCTGTCCATATTCAAATTTCCTCATTGTCTCAAAATGTCTCTTCCAGCTGGATTGTTCAAACCAGACTCTGGTGAAGAGCCACTCATTGTATTTGATCAGATCTTCTTCTTCTTCTTGTTATCTTTTTTTGAGAGAGAGAGCGTATGTGTGAGCACACGCATGGGCGGGAGGGGGGCAGAGGGAGAGACAGAGAATCCCAAACAGTCTCCACACCCAGTGCAGAGCCCAGTGCAGGGCTTGATCCCACGAACCGGGTGATCATGACCTGAGCTGAAATCAAGAGTCCCGACACCTAACAGACTGAGCCACTCAGGCGCCCCTCTTTTTTTTTAAATAATAAAAACCCACTGAGAATTCCTGGGATGGTGATTATCGCCCCCCATCCCGAAGGGAGGAGCCAACACTGTAGGAAATCACTCAGAAGTCACACAGTCCCAACACCTCTGGCCAAAACAAGAAGGAGAAAAATCATTCCCCTGAGTATTGGTCAGGCTTTGTTCATCCCAGAAGGGTTGGGAGGACAGACACAGAAGGGACCCTGGCGTGACACTGGGGGTGGGATGGTGGTGTGCTGGACCCCAAGCTGGCTTCTTCACAAGCTGGGGGAGACACAGATCCACTTCTTCTCTGGGGTTGGAGTTCTTGGTCACCGGGCTCATTTCTTACCCTTCATGAGGCTGTCACTGCCCCAGGGAAAATTTCCATTCTGTAGGTCCAAGACAAGTTTGTCAGTAGTGAGGTAGATACAGTTCTATGATGAAGCCATCATCTGGGAGATGTTCTGGGCTGCCCAGACTTTGTGTGGTCTGATACAGCCAGGGTTCCTGCTCAGGGCTTCTTCAGGGTGAGCAGGTTGGGGTCAAGGGTTCACACAAGGTTTGGTCTCAACCCCTGTTCCCATCCTTACTCCTCTCGCCCTTCTTTGGGCTGTCAGATCCAAGGTTATGCTCAGATAGCTCATGCCCGGTCCCACTTTGGTCCCCACCTGTGGACCCGCTTGCAGGCAGCTGCTGTATTTGGTCGTATCTTCTACGTCTCTCTTCCTCCAGACGGGGTCTCCCCCTCTTCTCTCACCCCCTCTCTTGCCTTTTTGTGCCCTGTGACACTGACTTGCGGATCACTGTTTTGTGAAATGTCTCACCTTCTGGATTCTTCTGATTCCTTCCTTCCAAAGCTGTTGAACTTGTTCCTCTATCCTATGTATTTTCTGTGAACTCAAGTGAGTTTCAGTGGTCTGTTTGAATCGAGTTGAATAATCTTTTATCTTCGAAGCTACTTCTCTGTGGCCACGTGCAGCTTTGGGACATACCCTCGTGTTACCAGAGGGGTACTTTTCCTCTTTTGAAAGGCCTAGCGTTGGCATGAAGATAGCATAAGAGCCAGGATCTGTGTTTACTGTGACAATTTGATTTTAATACATTTGGTGTTGACCTCTTGGGGTGATGACTCCCTCGACCCATAGTTCCCTGGTACCCCACCATGGAGGGAGGCCTGTGGGCCCTCCAGGGCCCAAGAGGAAGTTGCGGCCTCTTGGGAGGCTCTAGGGCCCCTGCTGGTTTCAGGGGTAGAATGGAGAGCTTTGTTCTGGGTTAGGCGGGGTTTCTGGTAGGCTCTACTTCACCGCTCCCCCACCCCCACCCCCACCCCCCGAGGCCCACATTTGGCAAAGAGAAAGCACGTGTTGGGTTTCCCATTATCTTCCCGTGTGAAAGTCAGGTCTCCCCTGCTGGTGACCTGTCAGTGGCTGGTGGTGGTCAGCTTGTCCAGGAGAGGAGTTGAAGGTTCTCCAGAGGCAGAGAGCAAATGCTGTTGTCTCAGTGCCTGGTCTTCTGTGACTGCTTTCACCTGGCTTTTTATGGTATTTCCCCAGCTAGGATAATGAATTTCCTTGAGGGGCAAAAGTAGAAAGCTGTAAATTTTCTGCAGAATGTATAGACTAGAGGATTACTAATGAATTCTAGAGCTGGAGAAGACATCTAAGGATTTAGGATATTATGTAGGATAGAAAATTTAATAATGAGCTGTATTTATTTCTTTGGGTCCTGGCTTCTAAACAGTTTACAGGTTACCCTTAAACAACATGGGGATTAGGGGAGCCACCTGCCTCCCAGTGCGGTCAAAAATCCACAGCATATACCTTTTGGCTCCCCCAAAACTTAACTACTGTAGCCTACTGTTGAAGCCTTACTGATCACATAAATAGCCAATTAGCATGTGTTTTGTGTGCTATATGTATTATATACAGTATCTTTACAATAGGGCAAGCTAGAGAAAAGGAAAAATTATTAAGGAAATCCTAAGAAAGGGAAAATACATTTATAGCACTGTACGGCATTATTTTTTTAAAGTTTTATTTGTTTACATAATCTCTACACCCAACGTGGGGCTCTAATTCACAACCCTGAGATTGAGTCGTATGCTCTTCCGACAGAGCCAGCCAAGTGCCCTAGCACTGTATTGTGTTTATCGAAAACAGCCTGCATGTGAGTGGACCCATGCGGTTCATAACCCACGTTGTTCAAGAATCCACTGTATTTTTATAGCGTAAACATACTTCGTGGACTTATTGTCGATTGTGTGGTAGCACAGATGTTTGGAATATGTTACTTTAGCTGTTACTGGTTGTGATTTAGGAAGTACTTCTATTACCAAAATGGCATTTTATTTTTTTTTATTTTTATTTTTTTTTACTTTTTTTTAACGTTTATTTATTTTGAGACAGAGAGAGACAGAGCATGAACCGGGGAGGGGCAGAGAGAGAGGGAGACACAGAATCGGAAGCAGGCTCCAGGCTCTGAGCCATCAGCCCAGAGCCCGACGCGGGGCTCGAACTCAGGGAACGTGAGATCGTGACCTGAGCTGAAGTCGGGCGCTTAACTGACTGAGCCACCCAGGCGCCCCCAAAATGGCATTTTAAGGGAAAGCTGCCCTCACCGAATGTAAGGCCAAATTATGACCTTTTCATCTCTTTCTTTGTAACACAGGAAATCTGGGATCCTCTTATGCAGTGGCTAGGGAAGCATGTGGATCCTGAAGGAGTAATCAAGTCCAGCAAGCTCTCCCTTAAGTTTCTTTCATCCTACACGTCCAACATAGAAATCACCCCATCTGCTCTACCCGTGGTGACTGACGTGGAGTCCTTCTTATCAGAGAATTTTAACTTAGAGATCTACCGACAAAATCTGCAGACAAAGCGACTTGGAAAAGTAATTCTGTTTGCCGAAGTGACGCCCACCACGATGAACCTTCTGGACGGGTGAGTTCTGGCCAGACATCGTGCACCGGCTCAGAGGAGTCTCATTATATCGATTGTTCTGTCTAACCAGTGCTGGGGGAGAAGGGGTAAAGATGACGAAGGAGAGTTCTCATCAACCCATTAGCAAGGTGGGAATACCCTTGTCCTGTCCGAGGTAAAGCACAGGGAGAAAAATTAAATAATGATTTCCTTGACCACAGATTCGTATTTTAAAGCAGGAGATTTTGTACATTGTGACCCACTTCCTTTAGTATCAGGCCTTTCAGATGATCCTTGGCAAAAGAACTTTATGAAAAAATGTCTTTAACAGGTGGCCTTATTACTCAGGCCATCATTTGATTTTTTGTATTGGTATAGCCAGTGTTAAACATTTAGTTGAAAATGTTTTGCGGGAGCACTAGGATAGCAAATCTGAACGACACGTATGCGGCGCTAGATGGAAACGCAGTAGAGATTTCGTACTTTTGGAAACCTGTTTTGGTATGTTCCCATCCAGCACATTTTGTCGGCACTCTGCCGTCCCATTCGGATGTTCAAGATTTATTCTTCCTGAGTTTTCCTTCTTATTTTTTCTGTCTCGTGGACTTTTTTTAAAAAAAGTTTTTATTTAAATTCCAGTTAGTTAACTTACGGTTTTGGGTGTGCAACGTAGTGATTCAACACTGTCGTACCTCATCCTGTGCTCATCACGACAAGTGCATCCTTAATCCCCATCACCTATTTCCCCCACCCCCCACCCGACCACCCACATGTCCTCTGCAGTTAAGTGTCTGTTTCTTGGTTTGCCTCTCTCTTTGTTTTTTTCTCCCCTTTGCTCGTGTTTCATGGACGTTGGTTAAAGGTTAAAAAATGGCAAACAGATGAAAGGATTTTTTTTTTTAACTCTTAAATTCGTATTAATCAGTACTCTTCTATTGAGATAGTTTAAAACGTAGGCTTATAGAAGGAGTGAATAAGAAAGACATCTTCCCTCAACATGGGACTAAAATTTCAGGAATGTTAAGACTCCAAAAGAACGACTGGATTTACAGTTTCTAGGCATTTTCTTTCATAGGACTGCACAATAAGATGCATAATTCAATGCAGGGAAATATTTGGGGCTTTCTTAATAACTTCTGGAATTCGGTAATATGTTGATACGGTATGTTGAAACGATACAATACCTTAGTATTTTCTTGACTGTCCTGCTCACACCTACTCCCTTCTCATGGAACTGGCAGTTTTATGTGGGGATAGTATGGAGAGAAAGCACCAGTGTAGTGGAATTGGTAGAGCGAGGCAGGTGTAGTGGGAAGGGGAATATGAGCCATGGTCATGAACAGTTCTTGTTTGCTGTTTCTTCTTGTGTTGTCAGGTACTTTCATTTTCCAGCGTTCCCACCCTCTCCCGCCTCCCCTCCTTCCCAGTCCCTGTTCTCAGATGAGCAGGAAAAAGCCTGTGTTGGTATATGGAACGATCATTACTTGCTTGTGTGAACTCTGTGATAATCCTTTGTTACTCAAGAGAACAGTATATTGAAAATATTGAAAAGGTGACCTATTATTATTATATTTTCCAAATAAAAAATCAGACCTAGTACTTAAGACAAGATTTGGAGAGATTAAATTTAAATAGAAAAATATTGGCACGTCTTGTCTGTTTTTGTTGGACAATCAGCGAAGAATATTTTATGTTGGGATGATCTTGAGTTAGTGGAATGATGGCCTCTGAGCTTATATAGCGGGCAGTGCGTTACTAAGAGGGCTCTGAGCCCTTTCGAGTGGATGGACTGTGTGTCCTGTGTAATCAGATGGTTGGGTTTCTTTATATCCTGGTGAGCATGTGTTTTAGGATAGAAGAAAAATGCCATGTAAATACACCTGCTTTAGTGCCCCTGGATCTTGGTAAGTTCCTTTTTGATATTGAACTTTTGTTTTTTGTTTTTGTTTTTTTTTAATTCTGTCTTAAGCAACTCGGGTCTGTAAAAATGTGTAGGTGAGCTCAACAGTAGTGGAGTCAGAACCTTCTGGAGGATAAAGAGTTTTTATTTTTACCAAGGAAAAAGAATATTTTGGCCTTTCTGAGGGCATTTGGGAAGCTTCTTTGTTTCTCTTCTTGTCTGGTCTCTGTAGAGCACAGAGAATGAAATGGCTTTGATGATTAATGATTAATCCCTCCGCCTAGCACAGAGCAGATATTGAATAAATAAATAGTGGCTGCTCCGTGTAACTTACAGATGTCTTCTTCCACTGCTCGTGTGGGTCCCGTCCTAACACTAACAGATAAAGTTACTCACTGTAGCCTCGTGAGTCAGCAAGCCTGGTGAGAAGTTCCTGGGGGTGGGGTGGATGGACTGTAGCCTTTTTTAGGCGAAGAACTTTGAAGTGGTCACCTTAGTGCCAGAAACTCAGTTGTGCACAAAGGGACCATGAGATAGATATGTGAAATATATGGCTTATCACTCTCTGAGAGTGAGACCGAGACCATTTCTGTAGCTAATACTCTATTTGATCCCATGTGGGCTGTCCTCATGGAAGCACAGTCTATGGTCGTGGTAATAATAATAATAATAGCAACTAACATGTATTAGAAGCTTTTATCTTCCAGCCACTGGTGCTGCGTATGTTACACATATCCATCAATTCCATACGTCATCTTTTAGTGCCTAGGGCCATCAGAGTCAAACTCTAGTATCACACCAGCATGTAGGAAGCTACGTATCACAATTTACTGTATGTGAATTGTTCCTGTGGACTGACCACATCAATAAGTCCAGGGCAAGAAGACTTTTCAAAACTGTGGCCTGGGTTTGAACTCTGTGTGTGCCTCTGTCTTTACATCTGTTACCTCTGTGGCTCTTTCCTTATAGTCTGGAATAGAAGTAAAATGTAAATTAGATACTCTTTATTATAAGGTTTCTAACATCCTTTTTCTGTGCCCCTCCTCACCCACGGCGACTTATAGCAGCTAAAAATTGGGAGTTCTCTTCCTGAGAAGGGAGGGGGAAAGTACGCAGTGGGGAACAGCCAGCAATTTCTGCCACAGTCCCAAATATCTGTGTTGCACCTTTTTCCCCGTTTCCAAAACTCTCGCCCCCCTCCTCCAGGAAGATAGCCCTGCCAGTCTACTTGTTTATTTCCTCTCGAGCAGATTCAGGATCTCTGGGGATGGAGTCTTCTTACTCAGGGCTGGACGTGGCTCCCTGAGGCCTGGCGGTCTGCTGGTTAAAACAGACGTGTTCTCAAGGGCACCTGGCTCAGTTGATTAGGCTTTCGACTCTTGATTTCAGCTCAGGTCATAATCTCACAGTTTTGTGATTTCGAGCCCCGCATTGAGCATGGAGCCTGCTTGGGATTCTCTCTCTCCCTCTCTCTCTCTGCCCCCTGCCCCGCTCACACCCTCTCTGTCTCTCTGTCTCTCTCTCTCAAAAAAAAAAAAAAAAAAAAAAAAACTAAACTACAAAACCCCCCAAACCACAAACACAGGCATGTTCTGTGTCCCCAGCACTCCTGTGCACTGTGCTGCTGTGGGTGAAGTGGGGACTATGGAGTACCCTGGGCGGGGAGAGGAAAGACTCCCTGAGCTGGCGGTAGGCAGGTTTCCCGGCTGTGTCTGGCAGCCCTGGTTCTGTTCTCCAGGAAGGTGTCTGTGGGGTCATGGCTTTGCCTCTTGGGGAGGTCTTAACTGCACCACGTCTGAGATGTGCATCAGAGGGGCTGGGCGTATGACATCCACTGTCTATGAGGGTTTGGGGTCTGGGTATTGTTTTGAGGGTGAACAATCACAGCCTTTTCTAGGTCAGCCTTATGGTTTCCATGGAGATAGAAGTTTCTGAAGACTTTAGTAGGCCTCTGATGGTTCCGTGTGACTAGCCGTCAGCGATCTTATCAGGACAGGGTGTTTCAGTCTAAAAACTCTGGTCTTTCAAAGGCCTCGATACTCTGCTCATCCCCTTCTCTCCCAGTTAGATGGTGGCTCCCGTGGCTGAATGAAACGGTGGCTTGGATGAAAAAAGGCCAGGCCCTCCATGACATCTTTGGCACAAGGCTCCAGGCTGTCTTTGCTGAAGCACCTGTCTTAGCACCTACTGGGGCTGGCGAGACAGCCCCATAGGCTCCATTGTAGATTGCTGGTTGCCAACCGAGAGCCCCTCTTATCAGGTCTCTTTTGTTTTGCATCCTTTGAGGTCAGTTAGCTCTAGTGGAGATCATTTCTCTTTCAGTGAACTTTGCCGAGGGTGTCAGGAAGGACTGACAAACACTGACATTGTACGTTTTCAGAGTTCTTTATTGTAATGGTACAGCTTCTAACAGGTGCGTGGTCTTCTTCCCAACCTATAGAAATCCAGGCCTGTATTGAATGCTTTTTCTTTTTAAGTTTATTTTGAGAGAGAGAGAGAGGGAGAGCGCGAGAGCACGAGAGCGCAAGCAGGGGAGGGGCAGAGAGAGAGAGGGACAGAGAGAGAATCCCAAGCAAGCTCCGCACTGTCAACACAGAGCCTGAGGTGGGGCTCGAACCCATGAATCGTGAGATCATGACCTGAGCTGAAGTCAGACGCCCCTCTTTTGAGTGCTTTGCTACTGCGTGACGATAGTGGTCTCCAATTATGAGCCCCTGAGACTCCAGCTGCTCCCTGCCTCGGTCCCGCACGTTAGACTGCAGTTTTAGGCCTTGTTTTTTGGGACAAGTGTAAATCCAAACCCTGGGGCACACCCTATTCAGGTACCAATTTCTAGGTCACTTAGGATTAGACAGATATTTCCAAATTAAAGTGTTTCCAAGCAGGATTGAAGTTTATTTCTCTGTCCTATAGGTGAGGTAGGCTGAGACAGGCAGTCCAGAGGTGGTCAGTGTGTGGCCCACAGTGTCAGGGACGCAAGTGAGTTGCACTGTCACCCTCAGCAAGTGGTCTAAGAGCAGCCCAGGCATTTATGTTCTTGTTCTAGCCAGTAAGCAGGAGGATGTGTATGGAGGGTGCGCCTCACTCTTTATGGACTCTTTCCAGAAATCGCTCATGACATTTTTGTTTATGCTCTAGGGCTAGCATCTAGGCACATGACCATAGCTACCCGCAAAGAAGGTGAGGAAATAAATGTGGTCTTTATACTCAGTATCCATGAATCCACTGCAAATCAGGGTCCTTGTGCTAGGGAGGAATGGAGACTAGATATCGGAGAACAATTAGAAGTCTTTGTCCCAGGCATGGACTTTTTATTTGTCAGACTACTAAGAAAAATAGCTGGGGGCCTTTAAGTTGTATCCAGATGAGGATAGCCCCAGTGTCTATAAGGTTTGAAATCATTGGTGAAAATAATTTATTTGAATAGTAACACTAGTTCTGTTTCATTGCTTACTCAATGCCATTAGAGGTATTTTTTTATGTTACAAGTGTAAATCTAGGACGATTTGGAAATTTCTCTTCTGACAACTATTTTGGAGGGCATTGTGCTTTCTTCTTTGACTGCAAACCCAGTGAAATGACCGTGGCCCTGAGACAGACACTGAAAGCTTTCATTTGACCTCAGGGTATGAAATCAGGCTGGTCCAAAGGCCATGAACCCCTACCACCTTCACCTCCTTCCCGTAACCTGTGAAATTTATTTTACTTTATTTTATTTTATTTTATTTTATTTTATTTTATTTTATTTTATTTTATTTTATTTTATTCATTTCATTTATTTATTTTATTTTATTTATTTCATTTTATTAATTTAATTTAATTTAATTTTATCTTCTTTTATCTTTTTAAATGTCTATTTATTAAGAGGGAGAGAGAACAAGCGAGCAGGAGAAGGGCAGAGGGAGAGAGAAAGATCCCAAGCAGGCTGCATACTGTTAGTACAGAGCCCGACACGAGGCTTGAACCCACAAACCACAAGGTCATGACCCGAGCCTAAACCAAGAGCTGGTCTCTTAACCGACTGAGCCACCCAGGAGCCCTTAACCTTTGAATTTTAAAGGTGTTGGGGCGCCTGGGTGGCGCAGTCGGTTGGGCGTCCGACTTCAGCCAGGTCACGATCTCGCGGTCCATGAGTTCGAGCCCCGCGTCAGGCTCTGGGCTGATGGCTCAGAGCCTGGAGCCTGTTTCCGATTCTGTGTCTCCCTCTCTCTCTGCCCCTCCCCTGTTCATGCTCTGTCTCTCTCTGTCTCAGGGGTGAATGAACGTTGGAAAAAAAAAAAAATTAAAAAAAAAAAAAGGTGTGTTATGGGACAGCTGGGTGGCTCAGACGGTTGAGCATCTGACTTCGGCTCAGGTCATGATCTTTAGGGTTCGTCGGTTAGAGCCCCGCATCGGGCTCTGTGCTGACAGCTCGGAGCCTGGAGCCTGCTTTGGATTCTGTGTCTCCCTCTCTCTCTGTCCTTCCCCACTAGTGCTCGCTCTCTCTCTCTTTCTCTCTCTCTCTCTCTGTCTTTCTCTCTCTCAAATAAATAAACATTAAAAAAATAAGAAAAAATAAATAAAGGTATATTAGTAATTCAGTAGAGGGCGGGGGAGCTCTGGAGAAAGGGAGTAACCAGGGGAGATAAGGGGGCTGCTTGCTAATAATTAAATCAAGACAATTGAAGGGCTTGTGGGCTTCCCTCTCCAAAAATAAAAAGTGAAAGCCATGTCCATGAGTGATGTTCCCCCAAAAGTCTGACTTGGCTGAGCTACCCATCCAGTCTGGTTAGAATAGATAATTTCACCCTGTATCCCCTGCTCCAGTCATTTCTTGGGCATGTGTTTCTGACCATGACATGTATTTTCTACTCTATTGTCAGGATAACCTTTTAGATGTGATGCTGGTGTTGATTGCCTTTAGACACCTTTCTTTTTCTTTCTGCCCTATTTCCTGGTAGGTTTCCCTGTGACCAGTTAGCTCAGCTTGTTGGATAGAGTCCCCAGGGCGTGGATTCAGTACTCTGTCTGGCCCAGTGAACTTCATTGTGTCCCATAGTCACATCCTACAGCTACGCACCACAGAAGCCGTTTGCACATGTGAGCTCTTGGTGGTGGTGGGGCCTACTCAAGGGGGTATGGCAGGCCACTGAATCCATCGCCACTGCTGGGAGAAACACTTCCAAGTGGCGTGGTCAGGGTGCCACACTCTGTCTAATCTGGTAAGTGATGATTGGCCCTCTGCTGTGGGGAAGGCGTTAGGCCTAGACCATGGAGCACAGAGCTTGGGGGTAACTGAGTTGTGATCATTTTGGAACTGTCACTTATTAGACTTTGACTTATGTCATCTTTTTGATGACTTTTACCAGGTCAGTTGAGATATTGAAATAACTCACGTGTGAAGCCACAGTTTATGGAGTGGTAGATGAGGACAGACTTGTTCATACTGATTTCCTCGGCATACTTCTATATCCTCAATAAACTGGTCAAGGGTGGGCTCTTTTATCTGCAAAGGATAATACGGATTTCCTTATTAAATAAGTTTATTTTCTTAGTATTGTTTTAGGCCCTTGATTTCTCAGAGGCATAAGTTTGCCTTCATCACTGATGGAATAAGCATTTATGGAGTGCCTTCTATATGCCAGGCACTCTGTTAGGCACTGGAGGGAGAGCGATGGGGAAGGAACTACCCAGCCCTTCCAGTGCATCGGAAGAATCAGATGCCAGTGCTGTTCAGTTCACACAAGCCGCGTGTGCCCTTCTTGTTCTGAGAGCTGGGAGTTTGGGCAGAGAGAAGTGGGTGCGGTAGATGATGTGATGTAGGGAAGGAAGTAGACTGGTCACTGAATTGTTTTTGAGCAGGTACTATGTGTCAGGCATCATTCCTGCTACCAGAGATCTCCGGGTCTGGTAGGGGAAGATGCTGGCACTGAAGATCTTGTCATCAGGTAGCTCTGTACCCTTGGCAGTGTTCCTGCCCTGGTTCTTGCTTTCCTCAGCTGTGCGGTCTGGGGCGCCGGACGCTCCCTCCATGTGAGCAGACTTGATCGGGCCATCTTCCCGAGTCTGCCCTTTCCACCAGCCAGCCTTTCTGTCTTTCCATAACCTCCAGCGCCTTTAGAGGGCTGAAGTAGTTTTGTGAGTTGGGCTCCCGTCGTTTGAGAAAACTTTGTACGGGAGACCATTGCCTTTCTCCGGGCAAAGGGAATGAAAAGGAAAAATCATCCCATAACATAGTTTTTGCAGACATTTGGGGGAAATCGCATTGCGGAGAATGGCCACCATCATTTGAGAAGGTATTTTTGTTTCAGAGTTTGGGGCCAATCCCAGCTTTTTGCCTCTGTGCGTGTGTGTCTCCTCAGTCCCAAACGTCTCTTCCCCCTTTTCTGCTCTTCTGGTTCTGCTCCCCTAACTTGCTCTCCTGCACACCCTCCTCCCCTGAAGTCGAGGCCTGAGAGACAGAAATTGGGCTGGAACTAATTTAATGGCTGAGTGACCTCACAGTAGAGAAACAGCCGGATCCTAATAGGGGTCTTTGTCTACATTTCCACCCTGGCTGGTAGCATGCCCGTCAAGAGTCAAGCTAGAGACACAGGTGGAAGCGATTAGACCTGTCATAAGGTTTGAAAAATTGATTCTGGAGGCGAAGTGAATAGATTGAACTTGACAGTGTTGTCCTAAAGATTCTAAGGGAAAATTCTGTAGTTTAATTTGAAATCCCTTGATTATTCATTAGTTTTCCAGATGGCTTTTGTTGATGTTTTACATATTAATGCCTGTATTGTGTTATTGGTGTACTCTTAATGTGCACATAGGTAACGAGCAAAGAATAAATACGTGGTAAGTGTCCCAAATTAATGGGATGTTGGTGTAATCGTGAAGTAAAGGGTTTTTAAAAAGTTGATTGCTTTGGAATAATTACTCTGAGCTCTTTTATGGGCCGGTTTGGTGCTTTTAAAGTGGAAATTATTGAGGAATTTTAAAGAAACCTTCATTTTAATGTTTACTTCTAAACTAAGGTTTAGAACAGAACTCCAGCCTTTGACTCTGGAGGTCATGACTGAAGGGCTGTTCTGGCAAGTTCTCCATCAAATGCTTCCCTCCCACCCCCCACCGCCCCCAGTTCAACACCTGAATAAGTTAACCTTTCATGTGCCAAGCTCCTGGAAGTGAACTATGAAGTGGCCTATTATTTTCCAGAGATGCCTCCACATCAATTTTTAGTGTTTGAGAATGTTTACTTGCACGTTCTGTAACTGATTTTTTCAGGCAGGGTAAACTTATTGTGAGGTTTGACATTTTACGGTGGTTACGGTGCGTTCTGTGTAGATGGCGTTTTCATTAGAATTGGACCTTCTTTGACTCTCTCTCCTTGTTCAACCACATTTAACTGTCCGATGACCTGAAGCGTCCCAGGTCTTACTGTGCGGGAGAGTGAGGGTGAGTGTAGCCGTCAGGCCGATGCCTTGTGAGCAGCCAACGAAGGACAGACTGCCCAGCCGTGACGGCGGTTCTGCTGTGCCCGGCACACGGGGGAGGTTCTTCCTCTGGAACCTTCTTCCAAACACACAGCACAGTCCTTTGCATGTTCTCAGTGGTAGTGGTCTCATTGTTTTGAGAGTATACCAGGCTTTTAGAAAAAACAAAACAAAACAAAAAACAACAAAACAAGGTGTACCCCTTGTGCGCAGTATTTGCAAAAACAACTAGTTCCGTGGCTCACTCGTTTCTCCCTTCCTTCCTTCCTTCCTTCCTTCCTTCCTTCCTTGGGTATTTATTTATTTAAATTGATTTATTTTTAAGAGAGAGAGACAGAGCGTGAGAGGGGCAGAGAGAGAGGGAGACGCAGAATCTGAAGCAGGCTGCAGGCTCTGAGCTGTCAGCACAGAGCCTGACGTGGGGCTCGAACAAACTGTGAGATCGTGACCTGAGCCTAAGTCAGATGCTTAACTGACTGAGCTACCCAGGCACCCCCCCCCCCATTTTCCCCCCACTCATTTCTAGTTACTGAGGATAGACTCTTGGTTTGACCTAAGGGCTTAGATCTCGGGATGGGATATTACTGTCCTGGGTTGGGATTCCAGTTCTGCCTTTTACTATATGAGTGACCTTGGGTAAATCAGAGACCATTCAAGCCTCCACTTCCTTATCCATATGATGTAGCTGGTAATAGTCTCTGCTTTCTTCTTCTCCTTCTCCTTCTCCTTCTCCTTCTCCTTCTCCTTCTCCTTCTCCCTCTCCCCCCGCCCCCTCCTTCTTTTTAAATTCAGTTGCTCAACTAATTTGTCTTCAGCACCAGCCGTGTGCAGGCCTTCGGGGTAGGCTCTGGGATCCAGTGGGGAGAGGCAGCAGACATGCGAGACCTTTCTTCCAGGAGCCTGCATCCACCCCAGTATCTGAGGAGGATGTACTGAGATATGTCTGCAAAGCTATCTGTACAGAGCTTATAGTTTTGAAAAATTTTTAGTGTTTATATATTTTTGAGAGAGAGAGAGAGCGTGCGAGTGAGCAGGGGAGGGGCAGAGAGAAAGGGAGGCAGAATCTGAAGCAGGCTCCAGGTTCTGAGCTGTCAGCACAGAACCTGATGCGGGGCTCGAACTCACGCGCCATGAGATCATGACCTGAGCTGAAGTGAGCCACCCAGGTGCCCCATCAGCACAGAGCTTATATCGACTGCACTGTCACTATCATTTAAACTTCGGTGTAATCCTCTTTTTTTTCTTTTTTTGACCTTCATCAAGCCTTCTTCAATGGCAGTGTGTGCGTGTCCATGAAACAAATCAACACTGTCTTCACCCCAGATTGTAATATGTGTTTTCTTGGGGTGGAGTTTTTGTTGAAGGTTTTGGCAGTTTTTTCCCGTCAGACAAGAAGCATGATGGCTCATCACGAGTTACTATTTTGCCAAAAACGTGTTATTTTAGTCCAGCTTTTCTTGAAAGATGAGAAAACATAGTCAGTTGTCCATATTTGCGTTGCCCTTAAAATATGCAGAACGAGTTCCCTTTCTTTTTTTTTTTTTTTTTATCAAGCTTTCTCTATTTTAAAATCTTAACAATTTATCATTTTCTTAGGCAACAGCAATCATTTGGAAAAAGCTGGAACGTCTACCCTTTGAACATTTTCGTTAGTCCCATGGATATGCCTTGTGCGTAGCCATGACATGCACGTATCTTCCTTGAGCCCCTGAACCTCTTGTACCAGTTAGAAGCACTTGTGTTTGATGAGGCTTCGCTGTCTTCAATTGCTTGAAACATCTCAGATACTTCTTACCCCACAGAGTTGCTCAACTGTATGCTGCACTTGATATTCATTTTGTCAGATGCCTCTGTTCCGTTCGAACGAGTAATAAAATTCCACCAAGGGTAATAAAGCCAAGTTTGCGGTTGGGAAAGGCCTTCACTAAGATGGTGATAGGGAACTCCCTAGGCTTGTTTTTTCCCCAGTTCAGATACATCTTGGAGGGAAAGCCGAGGGTTAACTGCAGTTTAGAAGTGAGCCGTGTCCCATGGTGGTTGGGACTGTTTTTTCTCTCAGTTATTGAGGGCAGAGGAGTTATTTCTTAGCGACAGGGCCGTGTACATGCCCTGGGCGGCCCAGAGGGGGCGGATGAGCCATCTGGCTTACACTGGCCAGGGCATCATGGGTACCGACAGCATCTCAGGTCTCGGAGCGTCGTTGGCGAATTCCATGACTTCCCATCTGAAAATGAGCAAATGTAGTGATATCCACTCATGGGAATGCTGCCCATGTTGAAAGGGTCAAAGGGAGTTAGTGAAATGCAGAGCCCTGTGCTCAGTCTCTGACATGAGTGGGTGGTGAGTGCTGGTTCTGTCTCCTCTTTGTCTGCCTTCTAACATGGGTGCTTTCTCCAGATGGAGACAGCTGATGCCCACCTGCTTGGAAACTGTAGAAATGAACCTTGAGAATATGTTCCAAGGTTCTGATGCAGTAAAAGTGTATGATAAGAAAACACCATTTTAATTTTTTTAATGTTTATTTATTTTTGAGAGAGAGAGAGAGAGAGAGAGAGAGAGAGAGAGACCCCAAATGTGATTGGGGGACAGGCAGAGAGGGAGACACAGAATCTGAAGCAGGCTCCAGGCTCTGAGCTGTCAGCAGAGAGCCCAACGTGGGGCTTGAACTCACAAGCTATGAGATCATGACCTGAACCAAAGTCGGATGCTTAACTGACTGAGTCACCCAGGCGCCCCAGAAAACAGCATTTTAAATACTTGTTTAGGTGACAACATGAGTAAGGACATTGTGCTAAGGGAGAGAAGGGAGAAAAAGATCAGTACTGTGTGATATAACGTATATGTGGAATCTAAAAAAGTCAGACTCGTTAAAAACAGAGTTAAATGGTGGTTACCAGGGAATGAGGGGTGGGAGACTTGAGCAGATGTTGTTTAAGGGACAAACTTGCAGGGCGTCTGGGTGGCTCAGTTGGTTGAGCGTCTGGCTTTGGCTCAGGTCGTGATCTCGCATCTCAGTTCGTGGGTTTGTGCCCTGGGTTGGGCTCTGTGCTGACAGTTCAGAGTTTGGAGCCTGCTTTGGATTCTGTGTCTTCCTTTCTCTCTGCTCCTCCCCTGCTTGTACACTCTCTCTCTTTCTCTCTCAAAAATAAATAAACATTTTAAAAAAAGGTACAAATTTGCAACAAGTAGTCCCCAAGCCCTCAAATAAGTCCTCATGCTCTAATGCCTAGCACGGTGAATATCGACAACAGTATCACATAACCGCCAAACTTGCTTAGAGACTTAGAACCTAATTATTCCAACTGCTAAAAAGAAATGATAAGTAATGGGATAGAGGGGCCGATTATTGCTTCAATAGCCATCATATTACAATATCTAATTGTATCAAATTCACATCTACATGTTAAATTTATACAATAATAGGCTTCAATTAAAAAAGTAAAACTCTCAATGCAAAAAAAGGTAACTCTCAGTTTGTGAGTTAACATTAGTTTCTGAGTGGAAAAATTTTAAATCTTCTTAGAATTTGGTGTTCATGACGACCCAAGTATGGCCACTTGCCTGTATACACGTGCGGAGGTAGAGGCTGAGCTGTGGATTAAAACATTGGTTAAAATGTGTTAGGTGAAGGGCTCCTGGTTGGCTCAGTTGTTTGAACGTCCGACTGCGGCTCAGGTCATGATCTTGTGGTTTGTGAGTTCGAGCCCTGCGTTGGGCTCACTGCTGTCAGCCAGTCAGTGCAGAGCCCGTTTTAGATCCTCGGTCCTTCTCTCTGCCCTTCCCCTGCTCGCTCTCTCTCTTTCTCTCTCTCTCTCTCTCTCAAAAATAAAAAATTAAAAAAACTAAAACAAATGTGCTAGGTGATCAAGCAGATATTTTTCCTTTGCCTTGTTCTGCATCCCTCTCTATCATTTGCATTTCCATTTCTCCCCTGACGTTGCTTTGTGACTCACTTAGAAAAACTTTGGCTTTTCTTGCACGTAAAACACTTACCTGCTTTGGAGGGGAGGGTTGATTTGCTTTCATCCGCCCCTTGAAAATCCTTTACACACCCACCGTTTATCTGCACACACTCGGAGCTCTGCTATGCCTTTGTTTCTGCTTTTTGTTTTGGAGAGAAGCATGTTCTATTTCTGCATGAGGGGTATTCCGTCACTCTGAGACCCAGACGCCACATTTTTTCTGCATTGCACAAGGGGTCATTCATCATTTTCATTTTTTGTTTGGCTCTCCCACCAGAGTATTCAAATTAGCGAGAAGGAAAATGATGAAGTCATTGCCTGGCAGAGAAGTGTTTTCTCGGGATGTGGGAAGGGGTGGAGGAGACAAGAGAAGAGGAAGGGATTATGAGGAGGTCTGTACCTTACCTCTTTTTTCTGGCCTTTGGTTTCAGAGGTCACCTGGATGCTAATGTCATTTTCACAGTTTAAAACTGTGTAATATGTAAACAGAATTTACCCAAAAATGCAACTACATGGTGGGATGGCAGTGTCAGTGACCTTGGAAACTTAGGCTGTCTTTTTTTAAATTTACCTCCAAGTTAGTTAGCATATAGTGCAATAAAGATTTCAGGAGTAGAATCCAATGATTCATCCCTTACATATAAAACCCAGTGCTCATCCCAACAAGTGCCCTGCTTAATGCTCCTTACCCATTTGGCCCATCCCTCCACCCACAACCCCTCCAGCAACCCTCAGTTTGTTCTCTGTATTTAAGTCTCTTATGTTTTGTCCCCCTTCCAGTTTTTATATTATATTACTTCCCTTCCCTTATGTTCAATCTATTTTGTATCTTAAATTCCACATTGAGTGAAGTCATATGATATTTGTCTTTCTCTGACTGACTAATTTTGCTTAGCATAATACCCCCTAGTTCCATCCACGTAGTTGCAAATAGCAAGATTTCATTCTTTTTGATTGCTGAGTAATACTCCATTGTGTGTGTGTGTGTGTGTGTGTGTGTGTGTACCACATCTTCTTTATCCATTCATCCGTCAGTGGACATTTGGGCTCTTTCCATGCTTTGGCTATTGTCGATAGGGCTGCTATAAACATGGGGGTGCGTGTGCCCCTTGGAAACAGCACACCTGTATCCCTTGGGAAAATACCTAGTGGTACAATTGCTGGGTTGTAGGGTAGTTCTATTTTTAACTTTTTGAGGAAGCTCCATACTGTTTTCCAGAGTGGCTGCCCCAGTTTGCATTCCCACCAACAGTGCAAAAGAGATCCTCTTTCTCCGCATCCTCACCAACATCTGTTGTTTAGGCTGTAATTTTATCTGTGTCGTTCTCACACACCAGCTGTGTGATGTTGGGTGAACCACCCAAATTCCCTGGATGTGTTTCCTTATCTGTAACTTGAGAAGGCTGTACTAGATTGGTGGCTTAATTATATATACATTTTTTTAAGCAGTAAAGCCCCTTTTTACATAAACTGTCCCACTGTACAGATGAGGCTAGGAAGCCTTCTCAGAGCCCAGGCTCCTCAGGGCATGGGTGTCAAGACCACTGGCCAAGAAAGTGCCCAAGGTCCTGCCATCTGGACACTCAGCACAGCTGACTGGGAGGGTTGTATCTTAATAGCAGGCTGAGTGGTTGACTGGATTATTTCTTTTTATACTCTGCCTTGTTCCAAGAGGATTTAAGGTAATGGGGATTTAAGGCTATCTGTTATGAGATAAGTTCTTTCTCCTCCTGTGGGTGTGCTGTATAACTCAAATGGATTACACTGTGTTTCTGTGGTTGCTATTATATGACACGTCAAAGCTGTATGCATATTATTCATAAAACTCAGCACCATTTGGAGTTTCCCCGACTTCCCCAGACTAACAATGAGGACTGAGTAACTGTGGTTCCCTTCTGGAACCCAGGGAAACCTGTGTGGGTCCCCTGCCCCTGTTAAGCTGAATAGCTATTATCTTCAGGAGTGATTATCCAGTGGTTACTCAGATGTCTTTAGTTACAGAGGAGTGATGTCTGAGAGGAAAAATTTCTGCTGGTGTAGCTTGGGTTTCAAACACCCAGACGCCGAGAGGGGATGACACCATGGTGTAAAGATCTCAGCTTTGGTAGGGAGTGCCCCTCAGTTCCCAAACCCTTTAGGGAGTGTTCTGGGAGGGGATGTAGGGGATGTGGATTGGGGAGAGCTGTGGTGGAAATATGGGTGGGGGAGTTGGGGTGGGTGCATGGTTGTCTTGTATGAGGTCTTAGTCAACATCTTATCTCATCTCATCTCATCTCATCTCATCTCATCTCATCTCATCTCATCTCATCTCATCTTATCGTTTATTCATTTTTGAGAGACAGAGAGACACAGAGCATGAGCTGGGGAGAGGCAGAGAGAGAGAGGAGGACACAGAATCTGAAGAGGGCTCCAGGCTCTGAGCTGTCAGCACAGAACCTGACACGGGGCTCGAACCCATGAACCATGAGATCATGACCTTAGCCGAAGTCGGACCCTCAACTGACTGAGCCACCCAGATGCCCCTTGGTCAACGTTTTAGATTTTGAAGTTTCATTAAAGCTTGCTTGACTCATTAACATAGAGTAGAATTTGCCCTGGAATCTGGGTATAGGTTGCATGTGCTTGAACAGTGGTGCAAAGTTTGGGGTGCGGGATTTATACAAGTGGCTCTCATCCTGGTTTCCTGGAGTTTTTATTTTTAAACTTTCAGTATCCTTCTTACCACTGACAGTACTCTAGGGCACCTGCTCTTTTCTAAACTTCAACCAAATGAAATGTAATTTGATTTTTAACATTCTGTGCTTATCCATGAAGATAACTTAAGAAACTTGCATGGTGCCTGTCAGGATTGTAAGTCCCTGATGAGAAGCTCATCTTACAAAAAGTTGTTTTTGTTTGGGGCGCCTGGGTGGCTCAGTCGGTTGAGCGGCCGACTTCGGCTCGGGTCATGATCTCGCGGTCCGTGAGTTCGAGCCCCGCGTCGGGCTCTGTGCTGACAGCTCGGGGCCTGGAGCCTGTTTCGGATTCTGTGTCTCCCTCTCTCTCTGACCCTCCCCCGTTCATGCTCTGTCTCTCCCTGTCTCAAAAATAAATAAAAGGTTAAAAAAAAAATTTTTAGAAGTTGTTTTTGTTTTTGTTCTGAAGCTCAGGTAAATGCTTCCTGTAGCTTTGAGTTTAGGTGTTGTTCTATTCCGTTCCCTTCCCTTCTTTCTCCTTCCCTTCTTTCTGTTGCAAAGTGTAGTGCCTCCCTACTGTTGAAGGTCAACGGAGGCCCTCTTGGGTTTGTCCTGCAGGCCAGTGGAAATAGAGCCCCAGGGTAAGATTGCGGGCACTTTTACTTTTTTGCTGTGGCACCTGGAAAACTATCGTAAAACAGACCAAATCTGTTCAGTGCAATGTTGTTATAGTTGGGATAGAATGATTTGACATCTCGTAAACTCGAGATCAAACCAGTGGTATATGCGAAAATGGTCATGATCTCTCAGATCTGGGGAGGGAGGGTACCCAAACGGCCAGTCACCCCCTGCTGCCTGAATGCCCTTTGCACTGCTTCTGGTGTGTCTGAGTCCTTGATGGTGAGAAGCTTTCTGGCATTTGTTCAATTAACAAATTGAAAATGAGCTGTTATACCTTTAGGCAGCTCATTCCAGCATCTTAGGCCAGTGCTGTCTCCTGGGATGGGTCCTTTGAAACCCCTCCCATTCCAAAAAAGAAATCTGTCTTATGGATCCAAGTAGAGAAAATTTAACTTTCTCCCAAATGATCGTTAAAAGATCTGTTAATTAGCTCAGATAGTTTAAGATATTTGAAGATAGTTACTGGCCTTTTTAATCCCCATATCACCTTTTTTTCTAAGCATCTCCTGTAATGAACATTTAGTCACATCCCTATGGTGGAGATGAAAATTTTAGGTCCAAAGATCAACAGCTTTGCCTAAAGCCAGTCAGGGTACATAAAACTAATTATTGTTTCTGGAAATGTTTTTTAGTTATAAAGAGAATTCTTGGACATTGTAGAACACTAGGCAATGTAGTAATATATGGTAAGGAAATGAAAATCATCTGTAACCCCACCACCTGTAAATGATCGTATTAATCTTTTGGTATATTTTCTTCTAGTCTACACAATGTATGTAAAACTGTGATTATGTTGTTTATGAAATAATCACTTCCCATGCAGTCAGTCTGTTGAAAACACATTCTTTTTTTTACAGTGCATACAGCTTGACCATGATTTATTTAAGCAATCTCCAGCGAATGCTTTTCTGTCGTTTCCAGCGTTTTCCGATTCTACATAATAAGCATATTTCTTTTTGAGCCAACAGTTCTGTATAATTCTTTAGTGACCCCATTACAATATTTCTTTTCCAGAAGGTAATTGGAAAATTATGAAACAAAAGCAGACATTGATAGAATTGAACAGGATGAGGCTAATAATACTTGTTGTTGATAATATTTCTTACTATTTCGTCACTGTCATACAATTATCTCACATTATTTCATCTTTTGTCCATGGACATGTCGTGCCTTAATAATAGCTAACATTGACTTGGCATTTACTTTCTGGAAGGTATTGTGTGCATTTTTCCTATTCAGTCTTGACCAGAATCCCATGAGATAGATATCATTTTAAGTTAAAAAAAAAATTTTTTTTTTAATGTTTACTCTTAGACACAGAGTGTGAGCAGGGGAGGGGCAGAGAAAAAGAGAGAGACACAGAGTCCAAAGCAGGCTCCAGGCTCTGAGCTGTCAGCACAGAGCCTGACGCAGGGCTTGAACTCACGAACCATGAGATCATGATCTGAGCTAAAGTCGGATGCTTAACCGTCTGAGCCACCCAGGCCCCCAGATTTCCCGTGTGAAGAAATGAGGGAGCTATTGCTTAAAGGGTTAAAATGGCTTGGGCCAGAGCCACATGAAGAGTTAAATGGTAGAACCAGCATTTAAAAGATTTGTCTTGAGAGCCTTAATTCTTAGCCCCTAATACTATATTACTACAGGTGCTTTGCTGAAATCCTAATACACTATATCCCCCCTACTTCCAACATCTATGTGTGTATACACATACATACATACGTACATACTAATTTGTTATAAAAGGAAATCAGGTTAGCTGACATATCTAATTCTTGGTGGTTTTCTTAAATTTTTTAGGAATTTTTTTTTTGTTGAAATGGATATGATGGGAATCATAAGTGAAAGTCTCAGCTCTGGAACTTACTAGTGGGACATCTTATGGAACTTGTTTTTTCTTCTGTACCATTATCTGTAAAACATGGACAGTAATGTCTGTATTAATGGGCTGTGATCTGGGTTAAATAGATGTGTTTATATAAAAGTCCCAGTTCAGTCCCTGTACTGTACTTTTACTCAAGTAGTACTGGGTACTCAGTAGTAGTAATTTCCTTATTTCCTTGAATTCCAATAGGGATAGGACATCTCTAGTTAGTGTAATTTCCTCTGAAAATTAGAATGGCATGTTTCTTTTAGCTTGTCTAGTTCACAGTAACCCTTCAAAGATCAGCCATCTGAATTTAATTATATCTTCCTCATGTTCTCAAGTTCTGTAGACTTGAAAATAGAATAATAATAATTACCCAATTTGAAGAAGAGAGAAAAAAACTGAAAAAAATTTAAGGAACCTGGGGGAGAATCTAAAAATGTCCAATGTATTATAATTGGAGTCCTTTGGGAAGAGAGACATAATGAGGCAGAAAAACATATTTGAGGAAACAGTGGCCAAATGATCGCCCTAGTTGGTAAAACACATCAATTGGCTGGTTCAATATGTTCAGCAAACCCTGAACAGGATAAATCTGATGAAAATACACCTGCGCACATTAGAGTAAAACTGCCGAAGACAAAGATAAAGGGGAAATACTGAAAGCAGCCTGAGGAAACATCACTTTGCATGCCAAGGAATGATGAATTGAATGTGCACAGTTTCTCATCAGAAATCATGGAGGCCCGAGGAGAGCGGTACAGTATTTTTAAAGGGCTCAAAGGAAAAAAAAAAAAACAAACCATCAACTCAGAATTCTACACCCGGCGAAAATAGGCTTCAACAATGAAGGCAAAATACATTTGCAGATAAAAGAACACAAAGACAATTTGTTATAGTGTAGATCTTCTGGATAGATTGCCAACGGGAGTCCCAGAGGGTAGAGGGAAATACACCAGAGGAAAACTTAGCTCCTTCAAGAAGGAATAAAATGGCATGTAACTGAGTAAATTTAAAACACTTTCCCCCACTTAATTTCTTTAAAACATATATGACCATTTAAAGCAAAAATTACCACATCATCTTGCATAATCCCCTGTATGCTGATGTCATACATATGACAACTGTAGAATAAAGGACAATAGAAGGGGGGGTAAGTGGAGAGGCACCTGGGTGGCTCAGTCGGTTGAGTGTTAGACTCTTGATTTCGGCTCAGGTCATGATCTCATGGTTCATGGGATTGAGCCCCATGGAGGATCTATGCTGACAGTATGGAGCCTGCTTGGGATTCTCTCTCTCCCTCTCTCTCTGCCCCTTCCCTGCTTATTCTCTCTTTCTCTCACTCTGTCCCTCCGAAAATAAATAAATACATAAACATTAAAAAAAAGGAGGATAAGTGGAATTACATGATGGCAGTATTTCTACATGTGATGTGAAATGGTATAAACTCAGTAGATGTGCAAATTAAGCATTTATATTGCAGTCCCTGGAGTAACCACTAAAAACATAAGGCAAAGAGGTATAGCTAAAAAGCCAACAGATAAATTAAAATATCTGAAGAATCCAACAGAAGGCAGCAAGAAAAGGAATCCTGGAACCAAAAAATTGAAGGAAAAACCAAAAATAAACAAAATGGTAGACCTAATTCAGCTTTATCAATAATTATCTTAAATGATAATGGACTAAGCACTGTGGTTAAAAGTCAGAGAGCGTCAGAACGGATACAAAAAAAGAAAGCAAGACCTGAGTATGTGTTCTCTCTAAGACATAATTATAGAGACACAGGTTACAAGCAAAAGGATGGAAAAAGGCATATCACATAAATAGCAAGCTTAGGAAGGCCAGAGTGACTTTATTCACATCCAATAAAACAGACTTCCGGACACAGAATGAGGAAAGATAAAGAGGGATGTTTCTTAGTGATAAAAGGGTCGATTCATTGAGAAGACATAACAGCCATAGATGTGCATTTACCTGATAACAGAGCTTCAAAAAAAATGGACAGGATTAAAGAGAAAAATCGAGAAGTCCACAACCAAGGCTGGAGATTTTAATACTACTGTCTTAACAGGGGGTGGAGTAAGTAACCAGAAATAGTGAAAAACATAGAGGATCTGACACTATCAACCACTATCACCTAATTGGTGTTTATAGAACATGATATCCAGCTGAATCCACATTCTCTTCAAGTGCACACGATCTGTTCATCATGGTAGATTATGTGCTGGGCCATAAAATATGTCTCCTTAAAAGTAAAGTGATGGAAATCACATAGAGTGAGTACCTTCGCTGTCCACAATGGAATTAAATTAGAAGTCAGTAACAAAAATGTATCTTGGAAAATGACAAATATTTTAAAATTAAGCCACACACATCTAAATAATCCATGGCTCGAGAGAGAAATCAAAATAGAAATTAGAAATTTGGGGCACCTTGGTGGCTCAGTTGGCTAAGCTTCTGACTCTTGATCTCAGCTCAGGTTCTTAATCTAAGGGTTGTGAGTTCAAGCCCGGTATTGTGCTCCATGCTGGGTGTGGAGCTTACTAAAAAATTTAAAAAAGGAGAGAAGAGAAAAGAAAAGAAAAGAAAGAGAAAAGAAAGAAGTTAGAGAGGCGCCTGGGCAGCTCAGTCCGTTAAACATCCGACTTTGGCTCAGGTCATGATATCACAGTTCGTGGGTTTGAGCCCCACATCGAGCTCTGTGCTGACAGCTCAGAGCCTGGAGCCTGATTCGGATTCTGTGTCTCCCTCTGTCTCTGTCCCTTCTCTGCTCACGCTCTGTCTCTCTCAAAAATAAATAAGCATTAAAGAAATTTTAAAAAAAAGTTATTTTTTTTAATGTTTATTTTTGAGAGAGAAAGAGAGACAGAGCATGAGCAGGGAAGGGGCAGAGAGAGAGGAAGACACAGAATCTGAAGCAGGCTCCAGGCTCTGAGCTGTCAGCACAGAGCCTCATGTGGGGCTTGAACTCATAAACTGTGAGACCATGACCTGAGCCGAAGTCGGATGCTTAACCCACTGAGCCACCCAGGTGCCCTAAGAAACTTTTGAAGTTAAGGAATAATTAAATAAATAGAGATACCATGATTATGAAAGAAAAGACTCAATATTGTTATGATGCCAGTTTTCTTTAAACTGATTTATGGATTCAGCATAAGCTTAATCAAAATCACAGGAGGAGTTTTAGTAGAAATGTATAAGCTGATTTTAAAATTTACATATAATTTACATAGGATTGCAAGAACCCTACAATAGGGAAAATAATTTTGAACAAGAACAAAATTGGAGAAGTCATATGCTCTGACTTTAAGACTTACTGTAAAATTGTGATAATCAAAGCACATGGTATTGGCATTAACAAGATATAGATCAATAGAACAGACGGAAGATTTCAGAAATAGACCTGCCCTTGATTGCCCATTTGATTTTTGACACAGGTGTCAAAACAATCCGACAGAGAAAGGAGTGTCTTTTCAAGAAATGGTACTGGCATAACCTGATACATACTCCATATAGGAAAATAAATGAATCTTTTTAAAAACATTTTTTTAATGTTTTATTAATTTTTGAGAGAGAGAGAGAGAGTACGAACAGGGGAGGGGCAGACAGAAGAGGAGACACAGAATCCAAAGCAGGCTCCAGGCTCTGAGCTGTCAGCACAGAGCCTGATGTAGGGCTTCAACTTGTGAATTGTGAGATCATGACCTGAGCCAAAGTTGGATGCTTAACCGACTGAGCCACCCAGGGGCCCCGAAAATAAATGAATCTTAACCCCTATCTCACATCATACACTAAGATTGATTTGAGATAGATCATAGACCTTCATCCAGGAGCTAAAAATATAATGCTTCTAAAGGTAAATAGAATATCTTCATGACTTGGTGGTAGTCAGAGATTTCATAAAATGGTTACAGAAAGCAACAACTACAGAAGAAGGAAAAATTGACAAATTAGTCTTCCTAAAAATGAAGATATAATGCTCTTCAAAAGATAGTGATAAAATGAATAGACAAGCCACACGCTGGGAGATATTTGCAAAAACCTAATTGACGAAAACTAGTATCTGTGAGACATAAAGAATGTCTACAAGTCAATAGTCAAATGACAAACAGCTCAGTTAAAACATTTGAACACTTGACAAAATAGGAGTGTCGGCGGCCAAGTAAGCATACAAAAAGATCCTTAACATTTTCTGCCTTCAGGAAAATGTAAATCAAAACCAGAATGGGGTACCATTACACGCCCACCACACCCACCAGATAAACTCAAAATAAAAAAGACGGATCACACCAAATATTGGTGAGGATGTGGAACAACCACAGTTCCTAGACATCACGTTGTTGGCGGGAATAGAAACTGATAGAGCCACCTTGAAAAAATGATGTGGCAGTTTTCTCATAAAAATAAACATATACTTCCCTTCTGACCCAACAGCACTACGCTTTCCTAGTTATTCACCCAGGATAAATGAAAATGTGTCTGTACAGTATCTTGTATGTCAATTGTTCATAGCACTTAATTTTTAATAGCCAAAACCTGGAAACAACCCAAATGTCTATCAACAGATGAATGGAGACACTGTAGCATATTCATACACTTGAACATCACTCCGCGATAAAAAAGGATGACCCCCGATGCACGTGTCAACTTGTATGAATCTGAAAAACTTTACGCACAGCAAAAGAAGCCTTCCACAAAATAGTACCTAGTGTTTTACTCCCATTTTATGAAGTTTTGGAGCAGGCAAATCTAGTCTGTGGTGGGGGATCAGAAGAGGTGTGGTCTCTAGGGGCTGGGTGTGGAGATCAACCTGGATGGACAGGAGGAAACTTTTGAGTGATGGTAAAGTTTCTTGTTTTGATAGAGCTTTTAGTAAGACGATGTATGCATTTATCAGAACCCAGAAGATCTTATGATATCACTGCAGGTAAATTTTACATACAAACTAAAATATTGAACACTAGTTACCTGCAGGCTTAAGTATTAAGAGGGGGATGTCTGAGGGGCACCCCGGTGACTCAGTTAAGTGTCCAACTTTGGCTTAGGGCATGATCTCATAGTTCCTGCATTGGGATCCTGTGTCCGAGCTCACTTTGGATCCTGTGTCTCCCTGTCTCTCTGCCCCTTCTCTGCTCATGTTCTCTCTCCTCTCTCAGAGATCAATAAAAACATTAAAAAAATTTTTTTTCAAGTTAAAAAAAAGAGGGAGATATCTGAAATATATGTTGTTGTTTTTTTTAATTCATTTTTGAGAGAGACAGAGACAGCATGAGTGGAGGAGAGGCAGAGAGAGGGAAAGAGAGAGAATCCCAAGCAGGCTCTGCACTGTCAGCACAGAGCCCGGCGTGGGGCTCAAACCCACGAAAGCATGAGATCGTGACCTCAGCTGAAACCAAGAGTTGGATGCTCAACAGACTGAGCCACCCAGGCGCCCCTGAAATTTATGTTGAAACGCAAAAAACGGAAGTGGATGCCTCGACTCATTCACCGATATGTACTAAGGCTGGTGTAATAGCATATTAATGGGAGAGTCTAGCTGGGGGGTACATGAGTGTTCACTCCAAAATTCACCCTTGCTATAATGTGTCCTTAATTTTTGTAGTAAGTGAATCACTGTGGAAGAATTTTAAATAGTCATGATGGTATACTTAAAATAAATTTACAAAAATTGGAGTTGTGTTAAACACTTGGTCCCGTCACTTCCATACAAAAGCCACATCATAAAAGGAAAAGCGTGTTGTTTCCTACGTTCAGACATTTTTCTCCCTCGTCTTCTTTCTTTTACTTAAATGTCCACAACTTGCCCCCCCTTCCTTGAACACAGTAACTTAAAGTACACGAAAAGCATGAAGTTAACGCTGAAGTGTTACTTCTGGTGGCTTGCTGGATTATTTACTCCTTAGGTATTAGGTATTCTGAGTACTAAAATTTAAAAAAATAAAATCACAGTCTGTATTCTCGTTTTCTGAAATCCCAGTGGCCTAATTTCACTTTATTTATGCCCCTAGTGAAAATATTTTAAAAATCTAAATTTGTCTGCACATAAAGTTTTCATTTCTCACACCTCATATTGTCCAGCCTGCTGTCATGGCCTTTACAAGGGCGTGCTGGATAGAGGCTCCCTGCTGGGCACGTGGTGAGTCTCAGAGTTGCCGTAAAGTGTTCAACTTCGTGTGAAAAAGAGAAGATATAATTAGCAGCGTTCTCGTTATTTAAAATATTCTCATTAATGTGTATTCTGATGTAATTTTACTCCACAGTCCCTCAGAAGAGCCTCTCCAAGGCTCTAGCCGGAGGAGGGGCGGGGGGTGTAGGGGGTGGGTAGGTGCTGAATTCTCTTCTTCCTAAGATGCTGTTTTCCAGGCCCTTCTGCCGAGGGTGGACCAGTGAGGAGTTGGCTGCCTTCTCTTAGTGTTTGGGTTTTAGTCGGATATCTAGCTCATAATATTATTGGGAATTCTTCTGATAACTAGTCTTTAAGATATGTTTTCTAATGTGATGTTTTGTCATGAAACCATGTCCCCCCTTCCCCATCCTTAAGACTTTAAGGGGCACTTTAAACTATGATCCCTCAGCAGTGACCCCTGGGAGGAGAATGAGATGAAAATCCTCATTATTTCCAAACTTAGCAAATTTGCCAATAACTAATGGCATGGTGACGCAGTTAGAAATACAGCTTCTTTCTTTTTATTGATAATCTAGTGGGTTTTTTTTTTTTTAATTTATTTCCAGAGAGACAGAGACAGCACAAGTGGGGGAGAGAGAGAGAGAGAGAGAGAGAGAGAGAGAGAGAGAGAGAGAGAGAGAATCCCAAGCAGGCTCCGTGCTGCCAGCACAGAGCCCGATGCGGGGCTCGAACTCATGAAACCGTGAGATCATGACCTGAGCCGAAACCAAGAGTCAAGTACATCTGTAGTCAAGCCTTAAGTACATCTGAGGAGAGACAGAGGTCGGATGGAGCTTTTTTGCGGGCTGCTGGTGGTCCTAACAACACGAAAGCAACCAGATCTTGTCAGTGACAGTCCTTCAGAATCAGTTTCTAAAGTCCCTTAAATGAAAAGCACCCATGCTTTGGTGGGGAATTAATTTTAAAATAGCGGCAACCAACTTTGACTCTTGAGATTCTTTGCAGTTTGGGGTTGCGATAGCTAACCAGGGCACAAAGCTTTTATTTGAAGGGTGGGTGTCCACTGCTCCTATCCCTGTTCTATTCCTCTAGAATAGAGGAATACTCCCTTACTGTTCATAAAATAATTCTAGGTGGAAAGGCCTCCATTCTTTTTTTTTGGGGGGGGGTTATTTATTTTTGAGAGGGAGTGAGAGCAAGCAGGGGAGGGGCAGAGGGAGAGAGAGAGAGAATCCAGAGCAGCTCTGCACTGTCAGCATGGAGCCCATTGTGGGGCTGGAACTCGCAAACTGTGACGTTACGCTCTGAGCCGAAATCAGGAGTCAGACGCTGAACCAGCTGAGCCACCCAGGCGCCCCCGCCCCAGCCTTTTTTTTTTTTTTTTTTCTTTTTTTAGGGCATTGGATTTGAGGCGCTACCTTGAGGTAGCACTGAAGTTCGCAGTCTGCAGTTTCAACTCAGCTGATATAAACAGGAGATTATGGATGTCAGCAAATTTAAAGGGAAGGCTTAACAAAATAAGGCTCCAGTATCAGAAAGAGACTTTGGTACGGGGTCAATAATTTAACAGGTCTAAGTGAAGCCGGTAAAGACGAGAACTTTTGGAGGTAGTGTGCTCTGGGCACCATGAAACGTCTGAAGCGTGCCTGCTCCTTCTCATGCCTTTTAAGGCAAAGGCCATTTTGAAAACGCAAAATGCAGTTTACATGGGTAATCTACAGAAAAGAAATGCGATTTGAAAATGAAAATTTCTTTTCTGGCACATCATGAAATAGCTGGAAGCAACTTGTCTAAAATTAAACCTCTTTCCCCTAAAAAAAATTTGACACAGGTCATTAAAAAAAAAAAAAAAGTTGTAATTTTGCCTTTAAACGTTCCAGCTGAGGCGTGAATCCAAGGAGTCAGAGCTCAGACAGTCTCTCCAGTCTGTCCATTTTTCACGGGAAGAAAAGTGCCGCTTGCTGGGAGGAGGGGCTGCTATAAAACCTCTCTGAGCCTCTACCCCAGCTCCTGGCCAAGCCCAGGGCGCCCCTGGCCTGGGGGGGATGGGCAGGTCCCAGGGTCTGGAGACCACACTCCAGACCACACTCCATCGAGACAAGAGTTCTCTGCTTGTGCCGGGCAGTTCCGCGTCTTTCCAAGGGTGTGTGTGGCAGGCAAACTCTGTTCTCTTGGTACTTTTCTCCAGTACAGTTTTTATTTTGGTTGTCATTTTTCTTCTGTTTGGCAGAAAGATGTATTTGCTAGAGTTTCATCGGGACCAAAATACAAAACCCCGGGGAGCGTTTAAGGGAAAGATGGCATTGGTACCGAAAATCACAAAATTATATAGATTGTTTTCACTTTTTAAGTTATAGATGTGACACACAAATTTATTTTGCTTCTAGAAGAGTAAAAATTGCAACTGATGTTAAAAGTCACCCCAATCCTGTTGCTCCTATTTGCCCCATTCCCACCTTGGGAGGTTGATCTGTCTTTTTCAATGATTTTTCTGTATAGTATTATATAACAGGTGTTTGGCTGTATGTTTCTATATCGAGATAAAAAGCTAAATTGCTAAGTCACAGGAGACCCAACAGTAATTTGGCTTTAAAAGAAAGGCATTAAGTTCTGCCTCGTGAGAGAGTCCAGGGTAAGTAGCCTAGGTCATTGGGCTGCCGTGTTCCTCGCAGTCAGTCATTCGGGGACCCAGGCTGACAGTGGCTCTGCTCTGTGTCTTTAACACTTGGCTTTCTAGGTCAGTCTGGTCATTGCTGTTCTAGCCAGCGGGAAGGGCAAAAGGGTGAAAATAGAGGGCCAGAGATTTCCTCTTAAAACATGGAGTGTTAAGTGTGGCACAGTGTGGCACAGTGTGGCACACGCTGACTGTCGTTGGCAGGAGCCTGGTCCCTGGCAGCTTGGCTGAAAAGATATGCGGGAGATGCACAGGGCAGCCGGGAGGAAGGGAAGGGAGGATAGATTTGGGTGCCCTGTGCTCTGTCTTTGCTCCTGCGATATCCAGTCATTCACCAGGCGTCTTGGAGACTCACCTGTTACTGTTGCTTTTCACTGCTCCACGATCTTCCACAGCAAGAACAGACCACTGTTTGTTCAGTCATTTCCTGCTAATGCATAGTTCGCTGATTTCCACCACTTGCTCTTAGAATTGCAGCACCCAGGGCATTACACGGATGGTTACGGACATGTGCCATGTTTCTCTCCTGTGGGAACGGGTCAGCAGGGATGTATCTTTAGTCTGGGTAGCTTTTCTTAAACTGCCTACCAAGCCGGGTGGATATGCCCGCTTTGGCTCTTGGGATTCGAAAGAACCTGTTTTCCTACAATGGCCTGTCAGCTGATTCTTGCATTTTAATTATGACAATAAGGGAGGTTGACCGCCACCCGCCCAAAAAGAAAAAATGAAACACTAATATGAAAGTTCTTTGGAGAAATATTTATGACTGAGTAGATTCATTAGAGCAGAACACTTTTTTTTTTTTTTAAACTACTCAACTTTTTGGCTTTGTTTTATAGCCAGCATCTAATACTAATTTATTTCTACTTAGTTACCCAATTTAGTAATAATTTAAAAATTTGTGGTTGAAGATGATAGTTAAAGATGAAACCAAATTATTTAAAGGAAATGAAAGTTACCTTTTGATTTAGAACCAGCTGCCTTTAGAGCAAGATTGCTTTTGAGGAATTTATGATCGAAGGAATGTGATCCCCGTGTTTCCGCTGTGGATTTGCTCAAATCATGAGAACAGTCATGTAGATTAGAGGAACTGCTTCTTTCATAGACCAGAGCGGGATACATGGTGCTGGCACAGCCACTGAGATCCAGGTGGCTACGTGGACCTGAGTTTGAGCTTGCACAAATCTGTACCGTTTCTGGTAGATGGGCTTACACACCACCCTCGCGTGAAGCACGGGGACAGAGTCGAAATGGTTATTTAATCAGAAAATCATGTTTATGATCATCTGCGCGTTTGCTGATGTCTTTATTTCCTGGCGTCTATCTTTGTGCTTTTTAGTTTCATTTTGAAAGGAAGATTAATTTTTCCAAGTCTCACGTTATCGATCTGATTCCGTTTTCAACATTCCTGCCTTCTCTCTTTCCCCGTCCCTTCCCCCTGCTGCTATCCAGAAACTTCAGTGCCTTATTACTCTGCGCTACTAACCAAACTAATTTTGTACAGATTGAAAGGTTATAAAATTTATACAATTCAGGCTCACAAAAGTAAGATAACACATGTGAATTCAAGAAGCTGTTAGTTATGAAGCTCTTTTCCTTTCTGAAAGGAAAGTAGTTTTAAGCTCCATTGAACGGATCTATGAAAAAGGTTGAGTATTATTTTACAATAATTTTAGACTTTCATGACTGGAAATTAAATACAGCAGTTTTAGAGGTATATTTTACTTGAACTTTTACAAGCTCAGGCCATGTTTTTATTAAAAAATCGGACTCAGCACCTTATATGGAGTACAATACCAGATGTGAGATATAAGGGAAGTTCCTGGGGCCATCTGCTGACTGTGTATTAAAAACTTGTGTGGTAACTGATGTCATATAAAGGGCACGTGATAGGGAATAATTTTGAGTTCTGGGACCGTATCAGCATGGAGGAGATGGAATGGTCAGAACGCTCTGTCACATTCACTATTCATTTGGAAAAACTGGGGTGCAACGATGGCCCTTTGCTTTCAAAACCACAACAGCAAGCACCTTGTGCAAAGAAGGAAGAGATTCTGTGAGCGCAGTCAGGGAGAGACGGGGGCTGGCCAGGAGACAGTCGAGGAGGGCGGACGCCTTCATTTCATGCACTTCCTTGGGGCAGGTGGCAGAGTGCTCAGTTTTTTTGAAAAGCCCTTCCTGGTCTTTTTAGCTTTTCACCCTTTTCTGACTTTGCTTCATTCTGGCTTCCCTGGCCTTTCTTGGACAAAAGCCTCCTTTCCAGGGTGAACCAGAGTGGTAGACCCTGCAGTCTGCAAAATGTGTGCCTGGGAGTGAGGGTCTTTTTTTTTTTTTTTAATTTTTATTAAAAAAAATTTTTTTATGTTCATTTTTTATTTTTGAAAGAGAGAGAGAGAGAGGAAGGGGCAGAGAGAGAGAGAGAGAGAGAGAGAGAGAGAGAGGCACAGAATCCGAAGCAGGCTCCAGGCTCTAGGCTCTGAGCTGTCAACACAGGGCCCGATGCGGGGCTGAAACCCACAAACCGTGAGATCATGACCTGAGCCGAAGTCGAACCCTTAACTGTCTGAGCCACCCAGGTGTCCCCCCCCCCACTTTTTTCCCATGTATTTTTTTTAAGTTTATTTATTTTGAGAGAAAGCATGAACAGGGGAGGGGCAGAGAGAGAGAGAGAGAGAGAGAGAGAGAGAAAGAGAAAGAGAGAGGGAGGGAGAGAATCCCAAGCAGGTTCCATGCTCTGTGCTGAACCTGACATGGGATCAATGTCATGGCTGTGAGATCATGACCTGAGCCAAGATCATGACCTGAGCCAAGATCAAGAGTTGGATGCTTAACCGACTGAGCCACCCAGACACCTCTGTTCATGTACTTTTTAAATAGATGGTGCTGGGCAACACGTTTTTGTGGTACTTTGATTTCTCTGAATACATTTAAAAGAGTGATGTAATGGTTTTATTTAAAATATCAATGTCTACCCTAAGTCAAATTCCATTCTTGGCAACTGTCAAGCTTAGATTGAAAACCTTTATATGTCAACTTAAAAATATGCAAGACACAGTTTTTTGTAACTTTTTAAGGTGATATACACGAGCTGATGTTTAGAAGGGCACTGTTTTGGGACATACAGCAGGGTTCATCAAGTCATAGTAGCATTTCTTAAGCCCCTGGTAGGGGGTTGAAATGAGCTGTTTGGTCTTGAGCGGCAAAACTTCTCCAAGAAGAAGTAATACAAAGAGAATCTTGAACAAGTTTATGTGTTGTTTTATAGCAATTTTTAATTTTCATAACTCTGCTGAAGAAAAATCTGTATGATGTTCTGTGATGCAGTCACTGGAGTGATCTCTTTTTTTTTTAATTTTAATTTTTAAATGTTTATTTATTTTTGAGACAGAGAGATACAGAGCACGAGCGGGGGAGGGACAGAGAGAGATAGACACAGAATCTGAAACAGGCTCCAGGCTCCGAGCTGTCAGCACGGAGCCTGATGCGGGGCTCGAACCCATGAACCTCAAGAACATAACCTGAGCTGAAGCCGACGGAGTCACCCAGGTGCCCCTGGAGTGATCTCTTTAAGTGCACATCTGATCACTTCCCTTCCTTCCTCAAAAACTCGCAAGGTCTGCATTTCCTGATCCACAAAAGCCCAGCCCATAGCATGACCGTAGCGTGACCGTAGCATGACCGTAGCATGACCGGGAAGACTCCACCACTTGGCTCCAACCTTTCTTTTCAGCCCTGGGTCTGCCTTCGACCCTGCCGGTGACCCTGCTACTTCCTTCAGCTTCACTAAAACACCTGCTCTGTCCTGAACCTGGATCTTTGAATGTGCTGTTCCCACTGCCTGAATGTCTTCCCCACTATTTCCTGTCTGATCCGAGCCCACTGGGCAGGATCTGTCAGCTCTCTACTCTGGACGCCTGGTCTGCGTCTCCGGGTAGAGTGAGCAGCTCTGTCCTTAGACCCTTCTGCGTGTCCACATCACGCCGGCGCCCGTGTGCCACGTCTCCGCACTGACTGTGCACACCCAGGGACGGGCTTCGTGTTCTGCTGGTGCCACATCAGGCCCGGGGGAATAACGAGCACTCATATTATGGTTGCATGAACGTTTTTGGCTCCTGGGGTTTCGGGAATTTGCGGCAGTTAAGAAATGGCAAGTGTTGACTTAGGGGCGTGGCTTGGCTTGGTGGAAAGAATAGTCCAGAGACCTGGGGGCTTCACTTCATCCATCACTGAGTTGCTTTTGCTTTGGCAAGCCACCCGGCCCTGCCTCTGCTTCCTTCTCTTGTCTGTCAAATGTATAAGTGTTTGATTAGAGCTTCTTTCATCCCCTTCCAGGACTGAAAGCTGAGATTGCAGGTTCTGTGAGGCTCCCAGGCTGTGGCGGTGAGGCGCGGAAGCACAGGGAACCAGGAGAGTGAGGGACACGGGTGCCGAACGTTTGGCAGAATGTGCAATTTGAAAGAATACATAAAATCTTAGAAAGTCTGGTGAGGGAAGATAGATCTGTTCATAAACACACAAAAAGAGGCTCAACATCATTAGCCATCAGGGACCTGCCAACCAAAACCACAAGGAGACACAGCCTCACACCCACCATTGTAGATGGCTATGGTAAAAAAGACACACCATAACAAGTGTGGGTGAGGATGTGGAGAAATTGGAACCCTCCTACACTTCTGATGAGAACAGAACATGGTACAGTGGCTTTGGAATACAGACTGGCAGTTCCTCAAATAATTAGTTACCATGGGACCCAGCATTTGGACCCCTAGATATCTACCCAAGGGACATGAAACATAGGTCTGCACGAAAACTTGCACTGTGGATATTTATAGCAGTATTATTCATAATAACCAATTGGTGGAACCAACCCTGTGCCCATGAGTAGATGAATGCATTAATGAAATGTGGTCTATCCATACAATGGAATATCATTCGGCCCTAAAACGAAATGAAGCACTGATCCATGCTACAGCATGGTTGGACTTGAAACATTACCTGAGTGAAGGAAGCCAGTCACCAAAGACTGTACATTGTATGATCCCGTTTATATGAAATGTCCAGAATAGGCCAGTCCGTAGAAACAGAAAGTAAGATTAGTAGTTGCCAGAGGTTGGCAGTTGGGGGATGGGATACAGGGATTGAATGCTAATGGGTATGGGATTATTTTGAGGGCAGTTTATAAAAATATTCTGGGATTAGGGGCGCCAGGGTGGCTCAGCCGGTTGAGCGTCTGACTCTTGATTTTGACTCAGGTTGTGATCTTGTGGTTTGTGAGATAGAGCCCCGTGTTGGGCTCTTTGCTGACGGCATGGAGCCTCTTGGGATTCTGTCTCCTTCTCTGTCTGCTCCCCGCTCAAAATAAATAAATAAACTTCAAAATAAATTCTGGAATTATGTAGTGATGGTGGTTGTGTAACGTTGAGGATATGCTAAAAACCACTGAATTGTACACGCACACACACGCTCTTAATGAAACTTACCAAAGTTATTTCCTAAATGCTTAACTGCATTTGTTGGTTTTAGTTTTGCCTTCCAGCAGTCTTCCTGTAGGCTGCTGCACCATTGTTATTTGGAGACGTCCCCTTTGCCACCACCCTAGCACTATACTTTGTGTCTCTTCTGTTGGGTCCCCTCTTGCACGGATCCCAGGGCATCCTCCTTTTTTGGCCTGCTTCCCAGTTTTGCGGGAGTCAGCAAATGAAGACATCTTGAGTGAGCGCTTAGATGTACTGAGGGGCTTTCCGGCACCTCCCTCTCCCTTTTACTGTACACGTGGGGAAAATGAGGCCAGAGAAGGTAGGCAGCTTCATCGCTTACAAGTAACTATGCCTCCCTCGCCCCTACCCTCCTGCCTGAGGGTGCACAGTCCGTCTGGTGATGCAGGTCTCAGTCACAGGCGTCTCCAGACCGGGGCCTCCCTGCTGGTCCGGAGGAATGATGGCCGTGCCGCTCCCTCCTTCTGCTAGTGTCCATGTCTCCTCCCGGATGGCCAGTGTGGCTTTTGCTAGCAGCTGGTGCTGGCCTCTCAAGGCGGGAACCCCATGCCTTCTCATCCCTTTTGTCTTTGACACTTTTTTTTTTTTTTTTGAGAGAGAGACAGAGACAGAGAGAGAGAGAGAACAAGCACGAGCAGGTGAGGGGCAGAGGGAGAGAGAGAAGCCCAAGCAGACTCCACGCTCAGTGCAGAGCCCAACACGGGGCTTGATCTCACAACCTTGGGACCATCGTCCTGAGCCAAAATCAAGAGTCAGACGCTCAACTGACTGAGCCACTCAGGTGCCCCCGACAATTTTTTAAAAGTTTTTATTTAAATTCTAGTTAGTTAAGGGGTGCCTGGGTGGCTCAGTCAGTTGAGCGTCCCAACTTCAGCTCAAGGTCATGATCTCGCAGTTTGTGGGTTCAAGTCCTGTGGGCGTCAGGCTCTGTGCTGACAGCTCAGAGGCTGGGGCCTGCTTCAGATTCTGTGTCTCCCTCTCTCTCTGCCCTTCCCCTGCTCACACTCTCTTTATCTCAAGAATAAATAAAATTTTTTTAAAAAGTAAACATTAAAAAAAAAATTAAAATTCCAGTTAGTTAACATGCAGCTGTACTTGATGCTTACAGTTCTCCATCGTGTGGCTCCGTGCTGGACCCAGTGCCCCAGCCCCGTCTGGCAAGCTGCTCCTTCCCCCTGTGCTGCCGCTGTGCTCCTGCGCAGGGATGTGGTGTGGCTGCAGGGTCTCCTGTGACCTTCTTGAGGACCTCCTTGCTTTGCATTTGCATTTGGCGATGCTTGTGGGAGTCCTTTAACCTTTACATTTTGAAATAAAGATAAGCATAAAGATTCACCAGTTGCTAGCATTTGGCCACATTTGCTTTCTCTTTTTCACTCAGTGAATAAATAAGTACACATCTGTCGTGTGTGTGTGTGTGTGTATTCTGAGCCATCTTGTCCTCCTGCCCCTAAATGCTAAGAACAGCACTTTCTCTTATGTAACAACAGCACAGTCGTAGAACTCTGGGCATTTAATGTTGGTACAATGCCGTTACCTAACAGTGTGCCTTCACATGGTGCCCCTTGTCCCAGTCACGTCCTCTGTGGTCCTTCCCCCCCCCCCCCTTTTCAGGATCACTCTTTCCATTTTTTGCTGTGTCTCTGGAATCTCCTGTAATCTGGAGCATTACCCCAGCCTGCCTTTGTCTTCCTGGTGTGGACGTTGCGAAGAATATGGGATTTGATTCAGGCATGTTGGGACGGCCACACAACCTATGCGATGTGTGTCCTCAGAGCAGCCCATCAGGGGGCTCAGAACACCAGCTGCCTTGCACCGGTGAGGCTCATTTTCATCCCTTGCTGAGGCTGCGAACACAGATCCCCATTTTCCTTTTGTAATAAATAAGTACGTAACCCGTGAGGGAGATGCTTTGAGGCTGTTCTAAACTTTCACTCCACACTTTTATTATGATTCTCGGAGGAATCAGGTGGCAAAATGGCGAGTTTCTCTTTCATTCCTTGGGTGTTTGTTGATATTCTGTATAAGAAATAGCTTTTCTTGTTCTTCGTTCATTTATTCATGTCTGTACAAATGTGCAGATTTTTACTTCGTCCAAGGGCTTGTAATGCCTTAGATGTCATTATTTCGGTGCACAAAGTGTCCCAGATTTGCCCAGTGGCCTCCCCGTCAAGATAATTCCTCTGTCCTTTGACAGAGCTGTACCAAGTCTTGAGCTATTCCTTGTTTTCTGGCACAAGAATCAACTTAAAAAAAAATGTTGTTTTATGTTACTACCTGCCCCAGTTTGCTGTAGCATCTTTACACGTATGCTCTGCTGGTTGACATTTCATTTTTCCATCATGAATTTCAGACAAAATTTTTATTGGTAAAAGGAGGGGGTCAGGTTATCATCCACAGCTGAAGTGTGTTGTCTGAAGCTGGTGAGACCCATCAGATTTGACGAAGTTTTACTAAAACCTGTTTGCGCATAGCCGTCGCTGTAGCGTCACCCCAAACTATTTCTCCGTGGCCTTCTGGGGATGGCGATTGGTGGAGGAGAAATCCATTAGCGGAAGGGTCGTTGTTGTTTTTATAATTGACGGTTTTTCTTGGAAAGGGAGGATTCTTAGGGATTTTTGTTTTATTCTTTACGCTCTCCTGAATTTTCCAAATTTTGTCCCATAGCCATGAATTACTGGTGGAGTAAGAAAAAGTATAATTAATTTTTTTAACCACTTGTTTTTTGAGATAATTGTGGATTATGCAAAACCAGAATTCCTCTAAAGTTTTCACCTAACATCCCCTTATGTTAAGATCTGATAAAACCACAGTATCTTCGTCAAAAGCAAGAGCGGCACTTGGGTGGCTCAGTTGGTTGGGCTGTTGACTCCGGCTCAGGTCATGATCTCACGGTTCGTGGGTTTGAGGCCCAGCGTCGAGCTCTGTGCTGACAGCTCAGAGCCTGGAGCCTGCTTTGGATTCTGTGTCTCCCTCTGTCTCTGCTCCTCCCCTGCTCGCACTCTCTTTTTCAAAAATAAATAAACCATTTTTTTTTTAAAGCCAAGAAATTCAGTTATTATGTTGGGGGGGCGGTTCCCAGGACCACTCCCTCTGATTTACTAGGAGAACCCACAGGACACGCAGGCCTACTCATGGGTATTGCTTATTCCAGCAGAAGCATACCAAGCAGAATCAGCAAAAAGGAAAGGTGTGGGCACAGCCTGTGTGCAGACTTCCGAGTGTCTTCTCCCATAGGCTCACACAGGACACACTGAGTTCCCCCAGCAGGGAGCAGTGACAACAGATACAAAATGTTGTCTACCAGGGAAGTTCATTAGAGACTCAGTGCCCAGGGTTTTTATTGCGGGCGGGTCATGTAGATACCCTTGGCCTGGCTCTTCTGAAAATTTTAGACTCCCAGAAGGAAAGAAAATGTTCAGCATAAACCATATTGTTGGAACAGACAGTGTAGGCACCGTAAGCCACCCTATCAGTTAGGAAATGGTAAGAATATTCCCCAAATCCAAGTTCCCAGAGCCAGTCCAGGACCCTCTGGTAGCATAAGATCTTTCTGAGGAGAGCATAAGAGGCAGCGTTAGCTCCGTTCTGCACAACTGTTAACCGGTGTTGCAGAACTTACTTGTTTTCACTAGTCTTTCCACTGATGTCTTTCTTCTGTTTAAGATCCAATCCTGGATGTCACCTTGCATTTATTTTTCATGTCTCTTTGGTCTCTTCCGATTTGTGACAATTCCTCTGTGGTCGCTTGTCGTTCATGACGTTGACACTTCTGAAGACTACTGGTCAGGTATTTTGTAGAGTGTCGCTCAGTTTGGGTCTGTCTGATGTTTTCTCATGGTTAGATGGAGCTTGTGCGTTCTGGGGATGAGTATCACAGGAGATAGCCTCTTTTTGGTGCATCATCTGGGTACGTGATGTCTGTTACATGATGCTAACCTTGACCACCAGGCTAGGGTGGTGGCTGCCAATGTTCTGTGCTGTAGGCTTACTCTTTTTCCCTTTGTGATTCATAAGTATTTCAAGGGAGATATTTTGAGACTATAATTTACTTTTTAGCATAGACCATCTCAAACATATACAGAAGCAGACAGAACATCCTAGTGAACACCAGTGTATTTATCACTCACCATGTGGCTGATTTTATTTCACCTCTATTCTTACCCCTTTCCAACCTCCATCCTGTAGTTATTTTTTTTCATTTTTTTAATGTTTATTGATTTTTGAGTGACAGAGAGAGACAGAGTACGATCAGGGGAGGAGCAGAGAGAGAGGGAGACACAGAATCTGAAACAGGCTCCAGGCTCCAAACTGTCAGCACAGAGCCTGACGCGGGGCTCGAACTCACGATCCTTGAGATCATGACCTGAAGCTGAAATCAGACGCTTAACTGACTGAACCACCCAGGTACCCCCATCCTGTAGTTTTTTTGAAGGAAGGCCCAAACAAGATGAGCTTTTTGGATATCAGGAAAGGGTTGGAGAATTACCCCATTCTGTGCATCCCGCATTTTCACTCCCTTATGCGCCTGTTTCTGGCTCTTGAATTGCACAGTTACATCTGCCCGTGGAATTAGCAGTGAGAGTCAGTGGCTCATTGTCATTCCTTGGGGCTGTGGAGATGGGCTGTCCAGGACCCGACACCCGACTTCACTCCACGGGTGACTGAGGCAGGGTGAGCAATGTCTAACTTCTCTCACTTTTTGGATTGTAAGTTAGAGAAAGAATATCTACCTTACGGTAGTCATAAGAGTGCTTCAGAACAGTGCCTGGCACGCTGCCTGTGCTCAGCTTACGTGTTGCAGAGAAGGCACCAGGGGGCGGGGGAGAAATTTAGTCTTCACCTGATGGGAAGATCACAACAATATTTCAAATTGTTTAAAATACCTAACTGAACACATACACATCTTTATTCCTTTAAACAACCAGAGACAATGGTTGCTTTGGTGGGATAGTAATTGACCAGAGTTGGGAGGCTGGGCACAAGCTTTTGGAGCTTGGAGGGAGAGACCTCTCACCCTCCAGCAAGACAGATATTCCTTTCTCCACTCCAGAAGAACATGATATTGACTGCCTTAGAGATGAGTGGTCCCACAGGGGGATGTCACTTCAGTTACACTAGGACAGCTAAACCAAAAAAAGGCAGACCGTGAGAGGTGCAGAAATTGGAACCCTCGTACGTTGCTGGTGGGAATGTAACATGGGGCAGCTGTCTGGGAGACAGTCAGTCTCAAAAGATTAAACACGGAGTTACCACTGATCCAGCCAGTCTACTGCTTTGTATCCGCCCAAGAAAATGAAACATAAAAACTTGTGCACACACAGAAATTGGGCACACACATCACTATTCACAGTAGCCAAACAACCCAGATCCATATCAATGGATGAATCAATGAACAAGACGTGGTCTATCTGTACAGCGGAATATTATTGAGCCATAACAAAGAACGAAGTTCTGATGCATGATACAACATGGATGAACCATGAAAATGTTATGCTAAGTGGAAGAAGCCAGACACAAAAAATCATGTTTTGTATGGTTTTATTTATATGAAATGTCCAGAAGAGACAAGTCCATAGAGACACAAAGTAAATGGGGAGTTGCCAGGGGATGAGGTGAGGGATTGGGGAGCAGTTGCTAATCAGTAGGGAATTTCTTTTTGGGGTGACGTAAATATTCTGGAATTACATAGTAGTGGTGATTGCACAACTCTGAATATATTAATACCACTGAATCTTACAGTTTAAAAGGGTTGAATTGATGGTATTTGAATTATATCTCAGTGAAGCTGTTATTTAAAAGAAATAAGTGGTGTACAAATTCAGAAGCATGTGTCAGAAGTGACTAACAGGTAGGTACTCTTTAAAAATAAAATCTAGGGGCACCTGAGTGGTTCAGTCGGTTAAGTATCTGACTCTGGATTTTGACTCAGGTCTTGATCTCACGGTTCATGAGATCGAGCTCCGCGTGAGGCTCTGTGATGACAGTGCAGAGGCTGCTTGGGATTTTCTCTCTCTTGCCCTCTCTCTGCCCTTCCCCCACTCATGCACATGCTTTCTCTCTCTCTCTCTCTCTTTCTCAGGAATAAATAAAAAAATAAAATACAATCCAGTAGATACCTCTTGATGAAAAAGTATTTCCGTATCTGAAAGTAGCTGTAAGCAGTGTGCCAGGTATATAATAACCACTCACTGGGAGATTATCTAGGCAGAGCACAGAGGGTTTGGGTTTGTGGAGGTACAGGGGGCTCTGTTGAGGTTGTTGGGTCCAGAATTTTCTTGCCTTTGCCTCCATTTGGGCTGTGGAGGCACAGCCACGTTACAAGGTAGGTTATACGCACTCCTGAGCGACGGGGGACCACATTTCATTCCTCTTTGTCATATCCTGTCTCCAAGCCTTTAGCACAGAACCTGGTCAGCATTCCATAAATGTCTGCTGAAATAAAATGAAGTAATTTTTCTGTCAACATATCCACCATTGGGAGAGGTGAAAAATTGAGAAAATGAATAGAATGTGTTTAACTTATTTTCACACTCATTTTATTGAAGCTCTCTGTAAAAATAAACCCATGTGGATGGTAATTGATTGAGTGATAATTTCTAAGTAGCAAAGTGTTAAAGTAGATAAGTACTTCCCACTGTGGAGAAATTGCCTGGCCAGAATCTGAACCGCTGAGGTGTTTATTTTAACACTGGGAAACATTTATTACTCTAAACTTGTTTCCATTCATACACAGCATCTATCATTCCACATGTGCCGTGTCTAAAGTAGACATGGTTTAAAAAATGCAGCAATCCCTGTATCAGGTGAATTTCTAAGAGAAATCATTTTCCTTTTTATTGCCTGTTTCTTCAGCCACTTTTCCTTTTAAAATAAAGTGAAAGTTGCAATTTGGCTTTTTTTGGACTTACATAATAACTGAATGAGCATTATGGCGTATTTTCCTCAATTAAAAATAGCTAGCAAATCGAATTCTACAGTATATTGAAAGAATTATTCACCGCAATCAAGTGGGATTCATTCCTGGGCTGCAGGATTGGTTCAATATTCGCAAATCAATGTGATACATCACATTAATAGAAGAAAGGATAAGAGCCATACGATCCTGTCAATCGATGCAGAAAAAACATTTGACAAAATACAGCATCTTTTCTTAATAAAATCCCTCAAGAAAGTCGGGATAGAAAGAACATACCTTAACATCATAAAAGCCATATACGGAAAGCCCACAGCTAATATCATCCACAATGGGGAAAAACTGAGGTCCCTAAGGTCAGGAACATGACAGGGATGTCCACTCTCACCACTGTTGTTTAGCGTACTGTTGGAAGTCCTAGCTTAAATTAAAATTTGAACGTCTCCAAAGAAAAGTTGGGCTTGGGGATCTTAATGACAAAGAAACGTCAGCAGTTTTCCCTGTATCTTGGTCTGACTAGGCCTCCCCACTTCATTAATTCAAACCTTGTCTTACGTGGCCTGTTTGGGGAAGGAGCATTGCGTCTGGGAGGGGCGTGGCTCCCTAGAGGGGTGTGGCTTTAGAGTCTGATGAACCTGGCTTGAGTCCAGCTCCACCGCTTACTACCTGGGTGACCTTGGAGAAGTTACATGACTTCTCTCTGTTCAGTTTCCTCATCTGAAAAATCAGAAATAATAATGCCTACTTGGACAGAATAAGATGAAATCAAACAGTAAATTTGATACTAGGGACAGAGCAGGTGTCAATGAAAATTAGCCCCTCCCCCAACACGTACTACCTACAGGGTACCTGTGTGCCCGCATGCAAGGATACCTGTGCATTCTTGTCCTGCTAATTCTGACCTGTATCCTGCCATGTACTGGGCTCTGGATAAATATTGGTTCAATAAGTATGTGACCTGTAAGGAACAATTCTAGGATAAGATGAGGGTCAGTGTTGTCCCCAAGGCAGCCATTAGCCTCCATGGCATGACTGAAGATTGCTAGACCACCTTCCCCATCTCCCTATCACTGTGCTAGAACACCAGCATTTAAGCAGCGGTCCTGATGGAGACTTCCCCAGGAACACATCTGGGAAAGGTGGTTTCAAGAAGCCCAACTTGGACACTACACATTCCTTGTTCAAAATCTTTACAATTTTAAAACAAAACAAAACAAAATCCTTACAATTTCAGTATAAACTGTATTCAAAAGGTTGAGGGATAATGTTGGGTTTGTAGTTGGTTGCTCTTCACACACAAGACAACCTGTTTTAAAGACAGTTGTATGAAATGCAAAGGGTGTTAGGCAGTTACACAGGGAAGTCATTGCACTGCGCAGTAATGCCCTGCCAACTGCAGTTTCGAGACAAACATTCGAGATCAAAAGGTAAAAATAAAATCCTCAGTCCTGGGACACCTGGGTGGCTCAGTCACTTGAGTGTGCAATTTGGGCTCGGTCGTGATCTTACGGTTTGTGGGTTGGAGCCCCGCATCAGGCTTTCTGCTGTCAACTCGGAGCCCACTTCAAATCCTCTGTTCCCTCTCTCTCTGCCACTCCTCTGCTTGCACTCTCTCTCTCTCTCTCTCTCTCTCAAAAATAAATAAACACGAAAAAAGAAAATCCTCAGTCCTGCTGATGTGAAGTTTCAATCTGCTTGAGCAAAAGAGCAAGATGGCAGCCGTCCCCTTGTTACCCTGCATTTGTGGACCATGTACGTGTCTGTAGGGAATCTGAGGGGGCAGTTGTGGGTTCAAGGTCAGGCCCCGAAACTGTGAAAAGCCAGAGTTTCATGGGAGGAAGAATGCAAGAGACAGTGATGTTCAAGGCCAACAAGGGGTGATTTAAGGGTGTGGGAAGATCACAAAGCCTGCTGCGGACATCCTGAGCCTGGAGAGGGTCAGAGAGGAGGGTTGGTGAGGGGGTTCACTTGGGAAGTGGGCATTAGATGGCTGGTGTGTGGTTCATGTGCTGTCCTCCACTGGAAGCTCTGCCTGCACATGGACATGGCCTGCTCTGACTCCCTTTGACTCTCTGCTCGGATGTCCCCAAGCCACCCTGATGACAGCAGGTGCCAACCCACCCCAGTGACCCCTGTCTACCCTTCCTTTCTTCCTAACCCCCTGCCCTTGTTTATCTTCTCTCTTTCCCTCCAAAACTTAAACCTCTCAAGGTCAGGGAGTTTACTGCCGTATTCCTCGAGTCCGGGTAAGGGAGGGCCTCAGCAAATGTTTGTTGAATGAGCGGATGCATTGAGAAAACACATCTGAGGCTGTTTTGATGGTTTCCCCTCAGTCCCGTGTTGTTTTCTTTTGTTTTGTTTTTTCAATAAGAGATTGATCTTTCCAACCTCAATCTTACCAATAGTGGTTCCTCTTAGAAACAAGTCCTGGTGGTTAGGGAGACAGTCCCAACTTTATATTTCAAGTAATGTTTAGCCAGTAGCTACTTTTGGAATTCTCTGATTTGGGGAGATACATCAAAATAGACTCCAGATGGATTAACTGGAGTTAATAGAATTGACTATTAAAAAAACCCGAGAAAAGAGAAGACAATAAACAGGATATTTAGTCATGCTCATGATGAAATAAGGCTTCTTAAGTTGAGGGGCAACAAATGAGATTTTAATAAATTTAAAGAAAAAAATTTTTTTAATGTTTATTTTTGAGACAGAGAGAGAGCATGAACAGGGGAGGGTCGGAGAGAGAGGGAAGCACAGAATTGGAAGCAGGCTCCAGGCTCTGAGCCGTCAGCCCAGAGCCCGACGCGGGGCTCGAACTCATGGACTGTGAGATCATGACCTGAGCCGAAGTCGGATGCTTAACTGACTGAGCCACCCAGGCGCCCCCAAAATAAATTTTTTTTAATTAGAGGGAGAGCGTGCGAGTGGGGGCAAGGGGCAGAGGAAGAGAGAATCCCAAGCAGGCTCCACACTTAGCATGGAGCCCGACACAGGGCTCGATCCCACAACCCTGGCATCATGACCTGAGCTGAAATCAAGAGTTGGACGCTGAACTGATGGAGCCACCCAGGCACCCCAACAAATGGGATTTTTAATAGAAACTTTTGATGACTTGAAATATTTAGTGAGAATGTTTAAAATATAATAAGATTTTAAAAAAGAAACAGGGCCCCAAGCTACATCATGGCAAGCCAAGAACTAGGCTTTTGTGGAGAAATCAGAGCCACTCTGCTTTGACAAGGAGAGCTTGTAGAAGCAAGCAGAACATGGTCCCCGAGATGCCAACATGGAGCCAGCTCTAAGAATCTGGGGAGCCCCGGGGAGGGCCCTAGAGGTTTGGGGTGGGTGAGCAAAGGGGGTCAAGGCCAGGGCCTTGGCACTATAGCTCACTGTTTCTATGAGGCCTTGCCCCGACTGGCTGGTCTCATAGCTGGGCCAGCCTCCCTCATGAACGCACAGATACAACACAAACATGAATCTTTATGGGCCTCTTGGGAACAGGACTAGTGATGAGGGGGTGTAGCAAGGAGACAGAGGGTCTCTGTATTTCTCCTCTCCTGCCTTCTGCCTTACTGTCTCCAGCTCTGGGATAGGGTCAGACAGACAGAAAGGGAAGAACAAAGCATCTAAAGGTTGTTCATTTTCTTGTTGCTGAAGCAACTAACGTAGAACTGGCATACGTTGGGTGCCTGAGTGGGAGATGGCCGCACTGAACAAGAGACAGGCCATCCCGAGACAAGTTGTTACGTGAGTTTCCACGGTAGCAAAGGCTTAAAAACATCAGCCAACCTATTTCAGTTGACCTGTTTCGTTCCTGACTTTGCACGGCACCGTGTTACCTGAAACCTGTGTATGTTGGAGCAGTGACCTTGTGGTTTGTGAGGACACGGTTCCTGTATGCATGCGGTTCAGTTCTCATGTACCACGCAGAGTGAGAACTGCCTGTATCAGTGAATAAATACATTTAAGGTAATCACAGTATGACACTACCAGGGAGAAGGACGTGGTGTGTGTGTGTGTGTGTGTGTGTGTGTGTGTGTGTGTGTGTGTGTGTGGTTTCACGTGCTAGTAAATCTCAGTTCCTTTGAGCTAGTTTTCTGATTTCAAAATACATTAGCCATTTCATGCTCTGGCTCATACCCACCTCGTAACTAGAGGTGAGGGAACGTGATCTCTAGATGTGGTTTTCTCTTAACTAGGTGATTATTGGTGGTGGGTGCTATTTGGGCATTCACATATTTTTTTTTCCTTCTATTTTTCCTTTTGTTGCTGTGGGGGCTGTATTACGTTGCCTGACGATATACTTCCTACAGCAGGTTATGTTTTAATGCTTTTTCGGAGTGTTAATTGGCTCTGGAGGGTTTCAAAGGACCACTTTCAGTATGGTATGTGTTAGTTATGTCTTTCTGAACCAGAGAAGCCGTGGTATTTCCTTCTAATCTGAGACGGATTCTATTTTGGAAAGTCTCACCTATGATTATAGCCATTTGTATGTCCTTTAAAACTAAAGCCGTCCACCGTTGAAATACCAGCAGTGTTCTGTACCTTCAGACATGGTTTTAACACTGCAGGAATCCCAGCGCGCTGTTCTGGTCTGCCTTTTCTCCAGCAGCTCTTTGCTGTGTGAGTAGCTCTAAATAGATTAGTGGTTTCCAACCAAATTAGACCCATACCAGAGTTTTTTTTAACCAGCTTTTTTGAGATAATAGGATGTGAATTATACAATTCAGCCATTTAAAGTATACAATTCAGTGGTTTTTAGGATATTCACACGTGTGTAGCCATCACCATGGTCAATTTTAGAACATTTTCATCACCCCAAAGAGAAACCCCAACCCCATTAGCAGTCCTCCCCCCACCCCTTCACGGCCCTAGGCAACCTCTAAAGATTTGCCTAATCTAGATGTTTCATATAGATGGAATCATATAACACTTGGCTGTTTGTGTCTGATTTCTTTCACTCAGCCTAAGTGAAAGGGTCATTCTTGCCCACTCCTCTTTTTATAATAAATATTTTGTATTGCTATTGTTTAACCTCTTAAAGTTAAATTCTTAGACTATATTACCAATCTACATATGTAACTTAGGAAATTAATACAATATTCTGGGGGCGCCTGGCTGGTTCAGTCGGTAGAGCACGTGTCTCTTGATCTCAGGATTGTGAGGTCGAGCTCCACATTATGTGCAGAAATTACTTAAAAAAAAATATATATATAATCTAAATATAATAAAACAGAAGTAAAGTAAAATACCATGCATTTTAATATGTGTTCATATATGAGTGTTAGAGAAGACACAATGAGGTAGTTAGATGCACCTGTATATAAAATCATGCATGTGATGGTGCCCAACAGACTCATAAGGGTGTGTTGCACTTGGCAATTAAGACACCGCGAATGGTGTTGCCTCAGATGATGTGATTTTACATAATGGGAAACATCTCGGTACTTTGTTTGGACTTTACCCCGTCTCCCCTTGATTTATATGCTGGTAACATCCTTGGGAAAGTAAGAGTATGATAAAACTATACAGAAAGTCAGGTTCTCATGGCAGATCACTATGAAAAAGTTTTTCATCTGTGTGCGTGACCAGTAGGACGTTAACAATTTGTTTCAGCAGGTGGGAGAATCTGATCGTGCACTGTCCTCAGGGCAGTAGGAGTGCCCGGCCCTCTGAACACTAAATTCTAGTCACTGTGACAATCCAAAAAAATTGCATTCTGAAACGTCCCCTAGGGGGCAGTCCTGCATCCATAGAGGACCTCTTCTGTGGGGTCGACTTTCTGAGGAGGGTTTCATCAGCTAGTATCTCATATTAAGCTTTTTCCTCCCTGAACTGTTGAAATTATTGGCCATCCTCTTAGAAACAGGAGGAAAGCTGGTAACTTCTTCAGACATGATCAAAGGGATAAATACTCTTTGTCTGATTTTCCCTGCCCCCCACGGCCCCAGGAGCCTGCTGAAGCTCCACTTCTAAAATGTTGCGTTGTCAGAGCAATACCAAAAAGTCACTCCTGCAGAGCTCTGAGGAGCCATACGGTCTGCACCTCCTTTTGATGTTTACTGCGACTGTGGCATGTTATAAATTATCTTTTGATGGGGACATCTTCTAAACGTCCCTCGCTGTGCCTGGGGTCTGTCTGCCTCGGGTGGGAGGGAGCCAGAGAGCATATGTCTGTGTGGTGGGGGAATGAATGGGATGCTGTGATACCTCGGTTGTTAAATTCTCACTTGGGCACCCCTAAAATAATTTTGAAAATCTTTAAATCCCCTTACTCATGGTTAACTTTGACATCTAACAATTTTCATCCAAAGTTTTTTTTTTTAATTTCTTAAAAATTGATTTATTTATTTTGAGAGAGAGAACAGATGAGGCAGAGTCGGGGAGAGAGAAAGGGAGAGAGAATCCCAAGCAGGCTCCGCACTGTCAGCACAGAGCCCGACATGGAGCTTGAACTCATGAGCCGTGAGATTGTGACCTGAGCCGAAATCAAGAGTTGGAGGTGTAACCAACTGAGTCACCCAGGCGTTCGTCATCCAAAGTTTAAATCATTGCAAAGGATATAATTTTCAACATAGGATGAATGTTGATGTTCAAGAGAGTAGAATCTCTTGATAAGATTTGTCTGTGAATCTAAATGCTGTACCTATTTCTGGCCTAAAACTCTGTGAAGCTCTTTACTAGTCAGACTTTTATGTTATTTTATCTCCTAGAACTCATATTGCCATTCCAGTTGCCCCTTAGAATTTTATACTAACGTAACACATTTATATGCTTGAAAGTCTTTTATCGATCACCCTAATATATTTCCCTGCCACAAAAATGTGGAATTTTCTGTGATCATAAGGCTTTAAAGGTGAAGAAAAATTCTTCTGGATTGAATTCTCCTTATGATGATTAATGGTCTACAATATATGAAAGACAAATACATTATAAATTTTGACAAATACATATCAAACATAGTAAATTTTTATTGGAAATAGAGTTCTGAATGAAATGGTCATTTGTTTCAATCAGTTTTTTGTGAATGGACTTGACTTTTTGATAGAATGAGACAGCATTAATTTTCTTCTTTTTAATGTGTGTAACCAAGGAGCAACTTTCTTCAAATAAAAAAGTAGATGGGGGGTGGGGGTGCCTGGGTGGCTCCGTGGGTTGAGGGTTCAGCTTCGGTTTGGGTCATGATCTCACAGTTTGTGAGTTCGAGTCCCACGTCGGGCTGTATGCTGACAGCTGGGAGCCTGGATCCTGCTTTGGATTCTGTGTCTCCCTCTCTCTCTGCCCCTCCCCCGCTCATGCTCTGACTCTCTCACAAATAAATAAACATTAGAAAAAATTTTTTTAAAAGGTAGATGGGAATGGGTTTTATTTTTTTTTCTTTTTGTATAGCATTGTCACTCAGCATTTTGAAATGTCTTAAAGTTATATGCTAAAAATTACATTGCCTTCTCCTCAATCGTTTTTACTTATCTGTTAGTTAAAAACTCAGGTCCTCCATCAGTTTTGTCGAGTGCAAAAAACTGGAAACCACCTGATTTATCAAAGGTACCTGAGAGACTCTATTATGACTTACCAAATTGTTATTATTGTACTGATTATTGCATCATTTAGAGACACCTAGCTTAATCCACTTAAAAATAGTTGAGAAAGTGGAAATACTTTTACTACATCGTCATGAACATAGTATATAGTTTTAAAGAAAATGCTTTTATTTTTATCTCATGTTTTAAATGTACTTTTTTTTTTTTTTTTAAAGAGAGAGACAGTGTGGGCTAGGGAGAGGGGCCGAGGGAGGGAGAGAGGGAGAATCCCAAGCAGGCTCCACGCTCAATGCAGAGCCCCATATGGGACTCCATCTCACAACCCTGGGATCATGACCCAAACCAGAATCAAGAGTCAGACACTTAACTGCTTGAGCCACCCAGGCTCCCCTTAAATAAACTTTCATAAACACCTTGGAGCTACAGACTTATTTCTTCCAGTTTTGGGAAAGTACCTAACCTAATTGGCAGAGCAAATCCTCATTGACAAACCACTCAGCCAAATAAGACTTTCATCATAATGGGTCTCTGCTTTGTGGTGTTTGATTAAAGGATCTTTTTTACAGCCATCAGTATTTCGCATTACCCCTTTGTTACCCCTCTACATCCCAGGCTGCCTTGGTTAGATCCAGGGAGGGTGAGAGAGAGGTGGTCCTTTCCTTACCATGTGGCGGGGGAGGGAGTAGTTTAAAAGGAGGTTGAAAGGCAGAGCTTACGTGTGCCTGGACTCCAAGCTCGTTCTGAAATAGACTTGTGTTAGGGGAGAATGCATATAGCACGTTGAGGCTCTGGGGGTATCTTCCCTTAAGGCTGATCTGCCTACGTGCCCTCTTGGAAAGATATTTGGCTTCAGTTTGAAGATGACTGTATTTGAGGACATTTCCATCCCTCATTAATCGTGAGGGATCTTGCTATTGTATGCACCGAGTCCTAGAAAGACAAGAACATGTAAAAAGTTGCGCTTGCATTTGGAAGTTAGAGAACTTGTGTTTTTTTCTTCCTCTTCCCTTCTTTCCCTTCCTTTTCCTACCCCGCTCTTTCCTGGAAATTATTTAAGGCAATTTATAAGGATGCTAAAATCTATCAGATCCTAATTAAAATTGGGAGGCAGAAAGGAGAAGCAATGGCAGAGACATACGGTGGTTGGGGAAACACCTACAGCAAGAGTATGAATGCATAAAAGGAGCACAAAATAAAGACTCTCTGTACCCAAGGTTCTTGTCAGGCAGACTGGTCCCTGTGCACTGGGATGTGGATGGGGTCTCAAGGCCACAGGGTATGGCTTAAGAAACAGGTTGTAAGGGCACCTGGGTGGCTCAGTTGGTTAAGCATCTGACTTCAGCTCAGATCATGATCTCACAGTTCGTGAGTTCGAGCCTTGCGTCATCGGGCTCTGTGCTGTCGGCTTGGAGCCTACTTTGGATCCTCCGTTGTTCCCCTCCCTCCCTGCCCTTCCCCCACTTCTCTCTCTCTCTCTTTCTCTCTCAAAAACAAACATTAAAAAAAAAAAAGGAGGGGCAGCTGGGTGGCTCGGTTGGTTAATCGTAAGTGTCTAACTCTTGATTTCGGCTCGGGTCATGATCTCACAATTCATGAGTGTGAGCCCCACTGGCAGCTCAGAGCTTGCTTGGGATTCTCTCTTTCCTCTCTCTCCGCCCCCCCCCCCCCTCACTCACGCTGTCTCTCTTTCAAAATAAATAAACATTTAGAAAAAATAAGAATAAAAAAAAGAAAGAAGACACAGGTTGTGGAGGGAGATTTGCCAGCCAAGGATCAGATCCGAGATCCTTCTGGTCCCCAGGGGAGTGGTGTACCGGCACGTGCTGGAATGAAGTGGGTGTACATTCTGGGGAAGGACTCTGTTCCCCTCCTGCTCTCACTCCATACGGGACAAGTAAGAGCCCCCTTGTCACTGGGACAGCAGGTGGCAGCAAGCAGTAGGATCCTAGGTGACAGCCATGCACTGGAGCCACCTTGCACATGGAGGCTTGGGGTCCACAAGAGGCAGGGGTGGCCCTTCCTGCCAGGAGAGGAGGCCTCTGGTCTCACGGGAAGCCGAGAGGAGGGATGAGCCCCCAGTCCCATGTGGCCTGTTGTCTTGGGAACCCGGAGGGAACCTATAGGATCATCCTACCTATCTTATCAGAGTTTACACCTTTTTTTTTCTTTAAATTTGCTAACTGGTAATGTAAAGGGCAAAGTCTGGTCTGTTGGACATGTCACAGATTAAAATAAAGAGACAGTCAGATGAAAATAGAATTCTCAGAGGTGAGACCGGGCAGGGATTTCTTCCAGATGGTCCTAACAGAATGCTAAGGAAAAAGAAGACCTCCTCAGAAGCATCTTCACAGTAGGAACAACAGTGAGGTTCGTGGGGTAGCACTGGAGCTAGAGTGTTAGCTTAGAAATCACTTCAGGGGCGCCTGGGCAGCTCAGTTGGCTAAGCGTCCCACTCTTGATTTCGGCTCAGGTCATGAACTCGTGGCTCATGAGTGTGAGCCCCACATCGGGCTCTTCACTGACAGTGTGGAGCCTGTCTGGGGCTCGCTCTCTCTCTCTCTCTCTCTCTCTCTCAAAATAAACAAGTAAACTAAAAAAAAAAAAAATTAAAAATGCTTTAAAATTTGCTTAGGAATAAATAGCCAGTCATGTGATAAATTTGGTTCTACTTTTTGTAATTTACAATTTTCAAATATGTGTTTCTGAAAAGGAGAAAGCTCTTAATTGTTGAACATTTTTCTTTACTCCATAGTCTTGTGTTTGGAGGAGGGTAGGGGTGAGGATGTACAAAAAAGCTTCTGCTGGGAGAAAATACAGCCGGTTTAGGACTGAATGGTTCCTGGCCCACCCTGTCACTCCGTGGCCACAGGACTGCCCCTTCCCCCCAGCCTGCCTTCAGGGGCTTTGGAGCTGCCAACGCCCAAATATTCAGGGTGGGGTGTCCCAGGTAGTCACCTTCTCCCCCTCCCCCTGCATCCTGGCCCACTTGGGGAATCGGCCCCAGGATAGGCAGCTCCTCATTAGAGTCGGGGGGAGGGGGTGAAGGGACACAGAAAATGCAAGACTTCAACCAGGACTTTAGTACTTGTTGGCCGATGCCACCCTGCTGTCTCCCAGTCCCAGAATCTCCAGGGGTGGCCACAGTGCAGTTCCTTTCCCCCCACCCCCATGGTGCCTCCCCCTTCCCTTTGCCCTTCCATGGGGCTCAGCGCACTGACAAGGCGTGTGCAGGGTCCAGTCTCCTGTGTAGCATGTGGCGGCGCCTTCCTGAGGCTGGGCTCGGTCTCTGTGCTGACTCAGGGCGGGCCTCCAAGAGCCAGGACGTCCCTGCGAGCCTGGGGAGGGACGGGAGCTCCAAGGTGCAGGGTGGGAGTGCGGTCTCTCCTGCTTTCCCCAACTCCCCAGCCAGGGAGGAAGTCCAGCAGGCCTGGGCACACACCTGTTCTACAGAGCAGACCCTACGCAGGGGTGCTGAGGCCCGGTTGGTGAGCTGCCCTGAGGTTACCGCCACATGTGCCCTCTGCCCACTCTCCATTCCAAGCCCTTCATTGCATGCAGAGGGAATGCATATGTATCAAGGTGCAAATCCACATCTGGCACACTGTAGTATATTTATAGAAAAGGAAGAGGTAAAGTCTCTAACAGTGATAGCTACAAGAAGCTGCTGCAGCCATAGAGATATTTGATGAAAAGGAATGGAAAGTGACTGACTTCCCTTTTCCCTCTGTCTCTGCTCTCTCTGGTTCCCTCTCCCACCAGACCCGTTTTAGGGAGGGGGTGGAGCATGAAGAAAAGACAGCAAAAGGAACAAAATCGAGTATAAAACCCTGTAAGATGTACAGGGGGGAAAAAAAGAGCTGAAGCAAGGGAGCTGTTTATTTATTTTATTTTTTAAAGTTTGTTTATTTAAGTAGTCCCCGTACCCGACGTGAGGCTCGAACTCAGGACCCTGAGATTGATCAAGAGTTGCCTGCTCTTCCGATTGAGCCAGCCAGGTGCCCCTAAGGTAGCCTTTTTTTTTTTTTTTTTTTTTAAGTTTATTTATTTATTTTTGAGAGAGAGAGACAGAGCGAGTGGGTTAAGGGCAGAGAAAGAGGGAGAGAGAGAATCCCAAGCAGGCTCCGCACTGTCAGCAGCAGAGCCCGATGCGGGGCTCAAACTCATGAACCAAGAGATCATGACCTGAGCCAAAATCAAGAATCAGATACTTAACCAACTGAGCCACCCAGGAACCCCTACCCAAGGTGGCTTTTTAATAGAGTATGCATACTTCAGGGCTGAGGATGTTTTGCATCAAAGTAGGTTTTAATTTGTGTCAGAAACGACTTTCAGAGTTTGTACAAGCTGGGGTTGGTGATTGCAGACAACAGAAATTGACTTGTGTCTCACGACCAGAAAAGGAATGGGTTGGAGGCTGGACCTTGGGTAGCTCACAAAAGCAAGGGGAAGTTCGGAGGCTGAGGCTGAGAGAGCCACAATGACAGCATCTCTGGTGGGGCCGGAGGATGCTAGGCCCTCCTGCCCATGTCTCCCCACTGGGGTCTAGGCTGTGTGGGCTCTCTAGCCAAAGAGAGTCTGGACCAGAGGGTCTCTGGTCTCTGTGGCCTCCTCCCTCCCTGACTCTCCCAGGACCTCCTCTGCCCACAGGAAGGAGGTGCAGGGACTTGGCCGAAAGCTGCCAAAGTCATTGTTTTCTGTTGGACTCTGATGAGATTATGATTATGTTGAACAGCTGGATAAAATGATGAAGTTTCCTAGATCTTTTACCTTCTGAAATGGTGAAATTTATATGTATCTGCACATAGATTTGTGTATAGTCTCTTTATAAACAATAATGAGGGAGCGCACCGACACACAATTATTGATTAACTGCAGACAAAGAGGCCTTTTCCAGGTACATTACTGAGAACCTGTGGTTTTCTAAGTGGGTTTTATCCTCCCCAAACTGGGCATGTAACAAACTACTTTAGTTCAACATTTTCTGGGTCATTGTTAAAATAACATAGCTTAAATGGAATTTATTCACAGTGCTGTTATATCAATATATTCTGTATTATTTTAGGGTTAGATTTCCGTGTATAACAAGAATGTTGTTATTGTCTTCAGAGGGGATTTTATTATTACCATTCTAGAATGGGCCTTTTATTCCTTCACCATCTCCATTTTCTCCTTCATTAACTAAGAAGCAAATTAGACTTGCATTTAGTCGATGTCTGCCAAATGTTATTTTTAGAAGCCTTCTCACCTCTTTCTCGCTCCTCTGGGATTTCTTCTTTCTTTCCTTAACTCTGCTTTGCCCTCTGAGTCATTGCAATCAAAATCAGTGCCCTCCCGATATTAGTTCAATATGTAAAACAGATTGTTTATTTGCTCTTGGGATAGGAGAGCTCTTTTGAAGCTTAAAAAATCCAAGGAAAAATGATAAAAGGAAAGGTTGGTAGGTTTCTCTATAGTAGTAAATTTCTGTATGTCAAGTAACACTATGCAATGGGTGACCGATGGAGAAAACATATTTGGAACACAGAAAGTAATCAGAGGGTTAATGTTTTCAGAACACAAAAAAGTTGCACAATTGAGAAAGGAGTGGAAGAAGTAAGCAGTCAGTTCCCAACGGACGCAATCGGGTGACTGGTGAAAGTTCGGAAAAGCATCTGAATATCATTATCAATAAAAACGGAAAACCTTTTGCATGTTAAAGCGTGAAGAGTAAAAGGTATTTGGGCAAAGGTGTAGGAATATGGGTATTTCACACCGTGTTGGTGCAGAGTTAACACAGCCTTTCTGGTGTGCCCATTGTAACACACGTCTTAAAATGTGCATGTACTTTGACATGACAATTCGGTTTATTGAATTTAACCCAAGAATGTGTTCACGTCTATGAGAGACGTGGACACATTTCATTGCTCCTGTCTTCAGTAAACACAAACACAGAGACAGCCTCATGCTTAGGAACAGGAGGTTAAATTTCATATCGATGTAACTGTTGTATAACAGGTAAAAAGCATAAAATCAGATAAAAAACCAATAGCCATAGTATGACCCAACTTACTTAAAAAAGGAAAGAAATAAAAAGGTTTGTGCATGTATCTAAAGAAGAGAATAGTTGACTGGAGTGTACTAAAGGCAATTTTGGGGGGAGTGATGGAATTATGGGAGACATCCCCACCTTCTCTGTGATTCTTCTGAAGTTTCTAAAATTTCTTCTGTGACTATGTATTGCTGCTATAAAACAGGAAGGGGACACAGTAAATCCTGTCGACGGAAATAGAGAGCCAGTGTTCTTGTAACATAAAATATTAGGAAGGTGCTGGTCTTGTCCTTCTAGCTCAGTGATATCCTGGCTCTTTGGAGTTTTGACCCAAATATTACTTTGGTTTTTGCAATTTTACCATATGCGATATTTTGAATAAAAATGACCTTTGAGAATTTGTATGGAGGTAACTTGGATATCAGTTACTTAGTCTATTTGCAGTTCTAGCGAACTGAGACCAATTATTTGGATAGTAAATAAGATGCTAGTATTTATGTCTGCTCTTCATGCTGACTAGAACTTTCTGTGCTGATGCTGTTGGCACTATGAAATTCCTTTTAAACAATTCATAGACGTGCATCTTTACTGGAACTCAGATGATCGTGATTTATTGTGCTGTGACTACCAGCTCTTTTTTATCCAATCCATCACTTTTTACACCGGGTCCTGTACTGCACTTGATTTTTTTTTTAGAGGCAATTTTGCCCTCTAGGCTTTCATTTCAGTGTTAAAAAGAATGGCAGCATCTGGTGCCATTGGTATATTCTGAACCCCAGGTAGTTTTGCCCACCCCTGAGGTTCCAGCCCGAAGCTTTTCGCTTACAAGACTGTGGTAATTTGTTGGAAAAGGGAAAAATACAATCATTTTATATTGTGGCAGTGGTGGTGTTCCGACCATCACTATTTTAAAAGGGGAGGGGGGAGGTGATTTTAAAATTAGTTTAAGCTGGATGGCCTAAACAGTGAGCCACATGAAGTCGATTTTTGTGGTTTTGAAAAGGCTACAGAAGTTGCAAGAGCTGTTCTTGGAATGGCCTTGTGAAAATCCCTTGGCATGCTGGACAGAGGATGAGCGGACAGCTCTAAGTCTGGCATTGTCGGACCAACTGAGCAAAGACGGGGTTTATTGACAGGAATGTTGCTGAAGAAACGCATGGAGTTGAGCTGTTTGCTTTCAGATTTAGCTGTTGTTTAGACAAGCACGGCTCTTTATTCTCGCTCAGACCTGAGCCTGCTGAGCCTCAAGGTTGAAAAGTAGAAAGGGAACTTAAGAGAAAGTTCTTTCTCCACTTCGGTTTCTCCGTGTTATACTGACTTTCCTTCAGCATTTGTTGTTGTTGTTCTTAATGCTGTTTCTTCCCATCCGACTAACTGAAGGATTCTTTTTTTTAGAACTTACTTCATGTTTGCATAATCCAGTCTCTTTTTCGTTACATCAAAAACAAAGCATATAATAATCATAACATGGACAACAGAAAAAATGGAATAGACTTTCCCCCAAAGAAGCACATAGAAACTCAAGAGAACCGTCTCCCTGGTTGGGAACGCGGGTTCAGGCCACATACAAGTGCTTGGTATAGGTCCTGAAGGTCTCAGAAGGAGGACAGAAACCAACATATATTGAATGCTTCCTGTGTACAGCCTTGAGAAACGAACACTTATTGAGTGCCTACTGTGTATCAACCTGTAATGTTCTAGAAGGTGGCAGTACTCCCATTTTGTAGGTGAGGAAACAAACTTTGAGGTCACTTAGCTTGAATGTGCAGCATTTAGGTTTGTCTAACCTTGCTTTTTTTCTTTCTCTGTAAAGAGAATAATTCAGTGGTCTGGGTCACCAAAAAAAAATGGGGAGGGGGGCAACTATGCCCAGTGGCAATCACTCTGAGCTCATGGGAAAGAAGGTGGGTCAGGCTTCTTTCTTATCCCTGTCAAAGCAAGCTATTTTGATGCCTGGGGTACTTGGACATTTATACCTACCTAGTGATCCTAAAAATCAAACTGTTAACCTTTCAGCTTTAAGAAAAATTACGTAGTAGAGTTTGAGGTAGACACCCCTCCCCTTTGCTGACCTGCCCCACCCTGGGGGCAGCTGTTGTACACAGGAGTCTTGAGTCTTTGGAGCACTGGCCTAGAATTTCCTAGAAGCGTACTCCCAGTAGTACCTCTGATGTGTGTGAACTTGTCATACTGTAGGGCAGTTTTAGTTTTTGCATACTTAGATTACGGAGAATAACATTTGCCACCGTTTTGCTGGTCATAAACTTGATGATTTTCCCTCTAAGGCTGGAGAGGATGCCTACGGTAGAAATAGCAAATGCTCCCCCTTGCAAGGTCAGCACATCTAAGAGTGCTAAGTTGCATGTCACAGTACTGACTTTTCTGGAAGTGACGCCTGCCCATGTTCATTTTGCTTATTCCTCACCTCCCTGGGAACTTGTAACAGCAGACCCCCCCCTCCCCCGACCCCAGGCACTGAGCAGCAGCTGTGAGGGTGGAAGGAAAGGGGAAGCAAAGTGGAATTATCATTCAGGCATCATGGTGGAGAAAAAGGTGTGCAGTTAATGTCTGGAACAGAAAGTTTGTTGCTATTTTTGTTGCCATTTGTTGCTATTTGTCTACAATCAAAACAGACAGAAGTTGTTATTAAACCCATTTCCTGTGCTTTAAAAAAAATTTTGTGGTTGAAGAAAATAGAAGCATAAAAAATCAAGTTCACCTAAGCTTGAAAAGAAACTTGCAGTGGTGGATTTGCACGTTGGCCTTAATTGGCCCAATTGACCTTCTCTGCTGTATTTACAATTGCCTTAAAATTGTAAGCAGATGTTTGAAACCCCTTCTTTAATAGGTCTGCAACATCTGTTTCACCAAGGCTGCTGCCCACCAAAGCAGTCGTAATTAGGGAGCACCTAATGCATACATCTTTTCTTATGGACCCAATCGATCGGATTTCTCCCTCGGGTATTAAAGTCGACCCTTATTCTTGCTTTTATTTGAATACGTTTTGCATTATATTTTCTTGCACAGGAGAACAGTATGGCAGCCCAGAGCGCGCGCGTGCGCGCGCGCGCGCGCACACACACACACACACACACACGATAGTAATTCTATATAATGAATTTTTTAAATGGTGTTTGTGAAGTCATTAACAATGGGTGAAAGATGTTTGTGCGTACAATTGTAAATGCTTGAAGATGTGTGAAGCCTTTTTTGTTTTTTTCCTTTTGTGCTCTAAATGAGGGATTTCCTGAAAAACCAGCAAGGTAAAAACGTGGAAATCTTAAAAGCTGGGGTGGAGCATTTATTTTATTTTTAATTAATAGGCTTCATTTCTGAGAGCAGTTTTAGGTTTATAGAAAGATTAATAGGTTGTTCCCCTGTATTCCCTCCCTTCTCTCTCTCTGCCTCTAATTTCCTGTTATTAACATCTTGCGTTACTGTGGTACATTTGTTACAATTGATGGACCTACATCGATACATTGTTATTAATTATAAGTATCATTTACATTACAGTTCCCTCTTTGTGTTGTACATTCTGGGGGTTTGGACAAACAGATAATGACATGGATCCATCACTACAGTTTCACACAGAGGAGTTCACACAGTTTCACACAGAGGAGTTCCATTGCCCTAAAGAATTCCCTTTGTTCCACCTGTGGGAGGGAGCATTATTGACAGAAGTAGTCTTGAGGATGTGTTTACTTTAAAAAGAACTTATTTCTCAGCATAATGGTCTGAAGAAATAGTCATTTTGATGTTTTAGAACTAACTGTACAGAACTTCAGAGGACTTCATTTTTTCACATGCTTTGCATTTTAAACGAACTGTGCGTATGTTTTATAAATTTTGCTAAGGTTGAAATGGTATGGTATGATGGATGTATGCCTAATAATTACAAATTTCTATAAATTGCTAGCATTCGTTTCAGTTGCTTACAAATAAATTAATCTTTTAAGGATTCATTTCTTTACAATTGTATTTTCAGGGGCACCTTGGTGGCTCAATCGGTCAAGCGTCTGACTCCTGAATTCAGCTCAGGTCATGATCCTAGGGTCATGGGAACGAGCCCTGCGTTCAGCTCCATGCAGAGCATGGAGTCCGATTAATATTTTCTCCCTCTCTCCCTCTGCCCCCTCCCTCTCTTGCATGCTCTCTCTCTAAACTGAAAAATAAAAAAAGAAAGAGATCATGGGCAGGAGAATGCTTTGCATCTGGCACCTGTGCCCTCTCCACAGGTGGTTACCCTGAGGTAGGGCAGTGGCATTCAGGGCTGGGAGTAGGGTGGTATGGGCTGCCCTTGGTACATGGCACTGAGCGGGCACAGACTTTTTATCAGCAGTGGAGGAAAATGTTAAAAAAATTTTTTTGAAAGTATAAAATGCATACAGAAAAATACACATATCCTAAGGGTGCAGCATTTGAGTTTTTGCATACTAAACTCATTGTGTAACTAGATAAAGAAATAGAAAGGCCTAGCATCCCAGAGCACCTGTCATGGTCCCTTCTGGTCATTGTCCCCTCTGAGAGGCACTACACTACCACTGTCTTAGTTTTGCACGTGATAGGAATGGAAGCATATAGCACGGACTCTTTCCTGTCAGTACATGTGCTTACTTGGTTCATTGTCACTGCTGTTCTATACTCCACTGGGTGTGGGTGAATATTCCACAGTTGTTTACACGTTCTAGTATTGGTGGGCTTTCAGGTGGTTTATGGTTTGGGGCTATTACCAGTAGTGCTGGTAGGAACAATCTGGTTCCTTTGGTGAACCTATGTAACCATGTCTGCAGAGAATATATACCCAGGAGCAGAACTGTGGGGCTGTAAGGTAGGCACTCGTCAGCCTGAGTGTTTTCTACTCAGCCTGCAAAACAGTTTTCCATCCAGCCGTGTATGAGAGCACAGGGTCATTAGACTGTCAAGGTCAGCACTAGCATTCTTACTTGATGACCCTGTGTTATCAACAAAAGGATTTCTAGGATGACTGGCCTAACTTGTGGCTGTGGAGCAGAGCCACGTCAACCACGGACACAGCTAGCATTTGTAATTGCTGTGAGCCAGGCTTCATGCCTCGTACTTCCACATGCATTAGATCACAAGAGTTGTAAATTGTATTATGCCCATTTCCAAGATCAGAAGACTTGCAACAAAGATGATCTAGTTTGTCCAAGCTCATATGTGACTGAGGACAGACCCAAATCCCAGCCTACGCCCTTGACTCAGGTGCTCTTAGCTACCATATTGGGCAGCCCTCGCCTTTCCTATACTCAGGGGCTGACGACATCCTCTTGCCTTCCAAGGAGGCTGCATTATGGGACTTCTGGATAACACGGGGAGGCCATTATTGTTATTCTTTATTCAGGCCTCAAACAGCGTTTTACTGTTACAGTGGTGATCGTGAACAATGTGCCGATGGCCCAGGGCTATTTATTGTCATGTTTTGTGAACTGTAGATCTTCATACACACTGTAAGTTGTTCTTAATATTCAGACAGTGGCTTGTTTTGTTGTTGATTTTGTTTGCAGATGGAACAATTACTTAAGTATAAGCCAGCTGAGTTTAAATATTTTTGTCAAATTAAGAAACACCTTTAATTTATAGCACTTAGATGGAAAAGAAGTATCCTCTGAGCATTTTGTGTATGTGTTTATGTGCCTAAGCTTTTCTCATTTTCTTTTTTTACATTAAACAACTTTTTTTTAATTTTATTTTTTATTTTTAAAAATTTACATCCAACTTAGTTAGCATATAGTGAAACAATGATTTCAGGAGTAGATTCCTTAATGCCCCTTACCCATTTAGCCCATCCCCTCTCCCACAACCCCTCCAGCAACCCTGTTTGTTCCTCATATTTATGAGTCTCTTCTGTTTTGTCCCCCTCCCTGTTTTTATATTATTTTTGTTTCCCTTCCCTATGTTCACCCATTTTGTCCCCTAAAGTCCTCATATGAGTGAAGTCATATATTTGTCTTTCTCTGACTGACTAATTTCACTTAGCATAATACCCTCCAGTTTCATCCACATAGTTGCAAATAGCAAGATTTCATTCTTTGATTGCCAAGTAATACTCCACTGTATGTATATGTGTGTGTGTGTGTATATATATATATATATATATATATATATATATATATATACACACCACATCTTCTTTATCCATTCATCCATTGATGGACATTTGGGCTCTTCCCATACTTGGGCTATTGTCGATAGTGCTGCTATAAACATGGGGGTGCATGTGTCCTTTCGAAACAGCACACCTGTATCCCTTGGATAAATGCCTAGTAGTGCAATTGCTGGGTCATAGGGTAGTTCTATTTTTAGTTTTTTGAGGAACCTCCATACTGTTTTCCAGAGTGGCTGCACCAGCTTGCATTGCTACCAACAATGCAAAAGAGATCCTCTTTCTCCACATCCTCGCCAACATCTGTTTTTGCCTGAGTTGTTCATGTTAGCCATTCTGACAGGTGTCAGGTGGTATCTCACTGTGGTTTTGATCTGTATTTCCCTGATGATGAGTGATGTTGAGCATTTTTTCATGTGTCAGTTGGCCATCTGGATGTCTTCCTTGGAGAAGTGTCTATTCATGTCTTTTGCCCATTTCTTTACTGGATTATTTGTTTTTTGGGTGTTGAGTTTGATAAGTTCTTCATAGACTTTGGATACTAACCCTTTATCTGATATGTCATTTGCAAATATCTTCTCCCATTCTGTCGGTTGCCATTTAGTTTTGCTGATTGCTTCCTTTGCTGTGCAGAAGCTTTTTATTTTGATGAGGTCCCAGTAGTTCATTTTTGCTTTTGTTTCCCTTGCCTCCGGAGATGTGTTGAGTAAGAAGTTGCCGCGGGAAAGATCAAAGAGGTTTTTGCCTGCTTTCTCCTCGAGGATTCTGATGGCTTCCTGTCTTACGTTGAGGTCTTTCATCCATTCTGAGTTTATTTTTGTGTGTGGTGTAAGAAAGTGGTCCAGGTTCATTTTTCTGCATGTTGCTGTCCAGTTTTCCCAGCACCACTTGCTGAAGAGACTGTCTTTATTCCATTGAATATTCTTTCCTGCTCTGTCAAAGATCAGTTGGCCATACATTTGTGGTTCCATTTCTGGGTTCTCTATTCTGTTCTATTGATCTAAGTGTCTGTTTTTGTGCCAGTACCATACTGTCTTGATGATTACAGCCTTTGTAGAATAGCTTGAAGTCTGGGATTGTGATGCCTGCTGCTTTGGTTTTCCTTTTCAAGATTGCTTTGGCTATTCGGGGTCTTTTCTGGTTCCAGCTTTTCTCATTTTTTAATTGAGATATGATTCATATACTGTAAATTTCACCCTCCCTAAAGTATGCTTAGCTTCATATCACTTCCCCATCCTTCTAAGAAAAATGAAAATCTTAATGGATTTTTTTTTAAAGATTACAAACTTAATCTAAAAGCAATATTATTTATGATATATATTTCTTTCTCATCCTTTAGGAACATTATTTTATAATCTCCATGTATCTTTACCATGGTGAATGGTATTTTAAAATATGGGAGAAATCTTTGCATCTTTGCATATCATAATTTCACTATAAGCAATTTAAAAATACTTCAAATGAAATAATTAATTTATCAGTTTTAATCAATAATAATTTTCTTTTTAGATACTTGAATATTTTCCTATGGAGAGTGGTTTTAGAGTTCTATCCATAGCTGTGGAAGCAAAACTGCTTCAATAGTAAAGGTAGATGGAATTAAAAACAACGCCCTTTTCCTAGAGATAGGTGATTTTTATATTTGGGACTACTAATTTTTGCCTTAAACCAAATTTAAGCGTTAGGCAATGTGCCCGTCTCAGTTCTGTGATTATGTAAAAATCAGCAGTGAAATTTCTACCAGGATAAGTAAATCTCTAATGTGTTGTATGTTTCTTAAATCAAGCCACAGATACTTTTTCTGTTTATGAGCTATTTAAGATCCTTCCTTAACCTTTATTGTGAGTAATGGGTCTTACTAAATATTAGAGTTTGTTTATATTTTGAGGGTTCTTTTTCTTCCGTTGGAAAGCACTTGTGCTAACAAATTACAAGGCTACCATTTATAAGCTAAATAACCCACTTTTGTTATTCAGTAGTTTTGCCACCCGGGAACTAAATGGTAGTTTTAGCATTTATCATTAAGGTAATAGGCAGTATTGTGCTATCTTGAGCTTTACTTGTGTTAATGCAGTTGGGTTGGAAAACACCCAAATAACATTATTTCAGATCCATATTTAGGTTTGAGGAGTCTTCCTGTATCTTAAAACACTGTGAAATTTTCAAAAACATGCATGTAAGATGTTAATAGTGAGTTGAGCCATCTTCCTATGAAGTTTTTGGCCACTTGGGTTTTTTTCTGTGATGAGCCTGTTAATTTCCTTTGCCCTTATCTTGAGTGTTGGCTTTGAAGTTCTCCTCTCTTGTGTACATCTCCTCCTTTGCCATGTGTTCTCCCAGTGTCCTTTCCTCCCTCGGCATGTACCTGTCTCTTCTACCTCCTTCCAAGAAGCACCCCCTAATTGAATTGCACTGTAGTGCAGTTGAAGTGCACTGTATAAACAGCAGTGTCCCCTGCCTTATCCATGGGGAGATGTTCGAAGACCTCCAGTGTATGGATAGTACCAAACCTTACATACTTGACCCTTAAGCAGTGCAGAGATTGGGGCACCGATCCCTACAACATCAAAAAAAAAAATGCATGCATGACTTTTGACTCCTCCAAAACTTAACTACTCATAACCTGGTGTTGACTGACACCTTACCGATAGCATAGTCAATAACACATATTTTGTGTGTTATATTATATATAAGTATCCTTATAATAAGTAAGCTAGAGAAAAGAAAGTGTTATTAAGAAAATTATAAGGAAGAATAAAAAACTAGAAGGAAGAGAAAATACATTTATAGTGCTGCTCTGTAAAAAGTCCACACATAAGTGGACCCATGCAGTTCAAGCCCATGTTGTTCAAGGCTCAACTGTAGCTACTGTGTTTTTCCTATACATACATACATAAAGTTTAATTTATAAATTAGACACAGGAAGTGATTGACAACAACAATAATACAATAGAACACTTATAACAATACTGTGTAATGAAAGTTAGGTGAATGTGGTCTCTCTTGTCAAAATCTCTTATTGCACAATATTCCACTTATTGTGCCGATGGGGGATGATAATGTTACAAGATGAAGTGAGGTGAGTGACGCAGGCATTGTGACTTACTGTTAGGTTCCTGCTGACCTGATGATATGTCAGAAGGGGGATCACCTGCTTCTAGACTCTGGTGGACCGTGGCTAACTGAAACCAGGGACAGCGAAACTGTGGATATGGCGTGGACTGCTGTAGAAAGAAAAGCAAATTCTCACAAAATAATGAGTAATTGCAACGTGTGTGAGAGGGATTTTAGTGCTGGGCACTTTCCCGCCTACCTCCTCACATGTGAATCAAAGGATGATGGTCAACAATTTCAGACTCATTTCTGCAAGATAGCCATCCACGTGTGACTGAAACAAGCTTCTCTGCCTTTTAGTCCCGTATTTCCTAAAAAGCAACACTGGAAAATGTGTCATTGTTTTTTATGAAGTGACCTGCTAATGCTGTCCATTGACCTCCTGTGTCTTTTCAATCATGGGTATTTGCACAGCGGTTGACTCTGTGAAGCAGTGCTCATATCATTCCCATTTAATTTTAGAGACCAAATGCTTAGGTTGCTGCAAACATGAGAAGTTGGTTCCAGTTACTGGTGAAGTGATGTTTCTTGGCTGCTCAGAAATGAGAATAGTTTATCTGTGTATCTGGAATGTATTAGTTTCTTGGGGCTGCTGAAACAAATTACCATAACTGGGTGGCTTAAAACAACAGAAAATTCTTCTCTCATAGTTCTGGAGGGCAGAAGTCTGAAATCAAGATGTTGGCAGGGCCACACTCCCTCTGAAAGCTCTTGGGGAGTATCTGTTATTTGCATCTTCTAGCTTCTTCTGGGAGCTCCTGGAATTCTATGGCTTGTAGATTCATCATCCCAGTCTCTGCCTTGGTCTTCATGTGGGCTTCTCCTTCGTGTGTCTCTGTCTTTTCCTCTTCTGTCTCTTGTAAGGATGTGTGTCATTGGATTTAGAGCCCATCTCAGGATTCAGGATACCCTCACCTCAAGATCTTTAATTACGTCTGCGAAGACCTTTTTTCCAAATGAGGAAATGCTTACAGGGTCTGGGTATCAGGACATAAGCATATATTAGGGAGGGAAGGGGGTACCACCATTCACCCCATGGAAGATGGAAAGACATTACTAAGAAACTGGTGGCAGGAAGGGCGATGAAGTACCACTGGGAGAATGGAGCCTTGCACCCTGGTGCAGGTTAAGCTCAGGCAGGCCCTCTTTAGCTGTTTTGAGATCCAACTGCCACCTAGCTTACACTAGTCCACTAAAAGTAGGATGAAATGACCTAAAAATAGTTCCTAAGTATCCTCTGGCTTGAAAAATTGGCCCAGATTCCCATGTTACTTAAGAAGTGGGGAAAGAAAAACTTGGGAAACTATCAACTGCATAAATGGTCATTACCTAAGGATTATTCAGATTTTGGCTTTGTTTCAGGAAACATATTCATTTTGTTTTCAACTTACATTTTGTTCCGTTCCCCACCCTCCCAGCCCAACCCCCAGTGTAAGAACTTGGTTATTAGCTCTACAGCATATCAGGGTTTTAGCAGGGGCTGGGCCGGACTGAGCCCACCAAGACAAAAGTGGCTTTCATTATTGAGCTTGATACGAAGTTCGTGATTGCAGCTGACTCGCACATTTCTCTAAAATTATACTTTTATGAAAAACCAACACTTGCAGTGTGTAAAAATTACCACTCATTTCTTCGTGTTTGACCACTGTGGATCTTAGTAATGTTTGTTCTTCTATGGAGTAGCCTTACTGGGAAGATAGTTTTTTTTTAAATTATCATTCCATTCCTGCTGATAGTTTTGTGAGCTTGATATTAAGAAGCTGTGGTAATAGCACCCACTAGATAAATTAAATGTTAATTCCCTCTTGATTAATAAAATGTTTTCTCTGGGATTCAGCCACTTTCATTCTATTTGGACTTCCCTTTGGCAGGGACGTAGCCAAGATGTTGCCTTTTTAAATGTTAAAAACTTGTCAGAGTTGTGTATTTAAGGAGATTTTGAGCTGCCTGATGAGTAGAGGTTTCTATGTAAAAGGATCTCCAGATTATAAAAACCCATAGAGCATAGTGACAGTTTTCATTACACTTCAGGTCTTCACAAAACCTTTATAAAATACCTTTCTGAACAGTAAGATCAGATCCCAATACTAAGAACATCAAGGGCCAGTTTGCATATGTTGATCGTTGTTCAGCAGACATCTTTGGTACAGTGCTTACATGAGAAACTTAGAAGTGTCCTTGACACTTACTGCCCCCCCCCTTTTTTTTTTTTTTAACATTTAAGGTTTCTTCACAGTGGTCCTGTCATAGCCTCAGGGTGAGCATGGTTTTGGTTCCTGCTTTACAGTAGAAAAAGCAGATTAACTCACTTGGATAGAAGGGTTGACGGTGGAGAGCTGTCAGCCCTTCTGATTATGGAGCAGGGCTGTTCCAGAACAGCCTTGTGATAGTGGCTGGGAACAGTGGTGGATCCACTTGGGAAATTTTGGGGGGGCTATCTCACCAATCAAAGCAAACCATAATAAGGCTGAGATTCAGACTGCGGCATTGGGCACAGGGATTGGGAAGAGGCCATGGGCATATCTGCGTGTGACAGTATGGAGTAATAAGAGGGGTTGGATGTGGATAGGGCTAGCTAGAGGATGAATATAAGCTAGGGGACTCCTGGTTGGATTTAAAAAAATGGCAATCAGCTCTTCGTAGCTGTGACCGAAGCACAAAGAGGCCCACACAATGCTGCAGAAAGAGGGCACCGCTCTGACATGCCTGAACGGATATTTTTGTGTCTAAAAATGTCCTGGTACTCATTACTGCTTGCAGAAGAGGACATCTATAGTGGCTAAGGAGACCACTGAAGCAGCATGCCTGCCCGGGGACAGCTGATCCAGGGTGTGCAGGAGCCCTGTACTCCTGTGACACCTGATCTCAGCCCTGGAGTGGGAGACCCGCCCAGGTCCATAAACAAGCAAGGAGCCCTGGCATGGCCTCGCTGAGGGGAGTGAGGCCCCGCAGAGAGGAGCACCTTCCCTGGCTCTTGCACTGAGCAGGGATAGCGCCCTGCAGTCCAGAGTAGCTGTCTGAACTATATTTGGATTTACAGGCTAGGGAGGGGCAGTTATAAAATTACTGCTTCCAACTGTAATCTAGAGAAATTGTGACTTCATATTACAGCTTTGACATATGCTCTGCATTTAATCTTACTGCTAATAAAATACACTTTAGTTGTCAGTTGGTTTTAATCAGAATTTTGACCCCAAAGGTGATAGTTATGATTGCTGCTTTTGCTGCCTGATTTCTGTGGGATTCATACAGGAGTGTTCAGTACTGGAAAGTTTCTTGGCTCCATAAAACTTCTGACATAATGTGAAATTAAAGTCTTTGTCACAACATTTACAAAAGACAAAACCGTAATTTGCTTTACTGATAATCTGAGTCAGGCTCCTTGGAATCCCTTGGTTTTCAATCTTGGAAGCAGTTGCCCTGCTCTGCTGGAAAACAGCTTCTCCCCAGCGCTTGGGTGCCAAGCGGGGCTCCGTACGTCCAGGACACTGGGAATGGAGACACGAGGCTGAAACCTGAATCGGGGCATCGAGGAGGATAGCCCTCTCCTTGAGAAGTCTTCCAGCGGGCAAGGCAGCACTCCGCCTGTTCCCGATCCCGTGCAACTCCCGACTGATGACTGCTCGTTTCTTAACAACTTGTTCTTGTTTCTCAACTCTGCTTTAGAAGTACGTACTGGAGGAGTCTCCTTGTACAGCCGCGAGGTGCCAGGCCACCTACAGCACGTAGACCTTCTCACACAGTCTTGCCTCCGCTGCGTCTCGCACGTGGTAGTTTCACCATAGGTCACTGGTGCTCAGTCTTTCTCGCGATACGTCACCGCCGCTTTTTCTCGCGATAAGTTACCGATGGTCCGTCTTTCTCGCGATAGGTCTCATTGGACTTGGCTGCTTCTGCAGTGGGCTTCGCGTGTTCCTGTGTGTCGTTCGCTGGATGTCCTCTGGCCCTTAGCCTGTCTCAGCCACGCTCTTATCTGGGGACCCCCATGCTGAGTTACTCTCTCTTTTTTCAGTTTCACACATCTGCTCACAACTAGAGAGGAAAATGCACTTCCACTTTCAGAATCAGGTAACCTCAGTGTGAAGGCGCTAGGTGGCTCCTGGACCATCAAGTATTGATGAAGAGCCGCCATGTGCCCGGTGATAACTGCTGAACACTAGCGAATCAAGTAAGTCAAGGAGGACCTTCCCTCTCAAACCTTAGGGCCATGGTTTCTGAGCTAATTTTGATGGCTGGAAACACTTTCAAAGGGCAATTCTTTTAGTGATAATTCTGGTGTGGGAGTCTGTTGGGTCCTCTACCACTTTCTTACTTTGAAACTTTTTCCTTTGTTTTATCTGATTCATCCTTCTCTGGCTTGGATGCTGTTCTTTCCTCTCCTTCCCCCGCCCTCCTCCCCCTTCGCCCCCTCCCCTTCTCCCCCTTCCCCCTCCCCTTCACCCCCTCCCCTTCTCCCCTTCTCCCCCTTCCCCGTGTTCCTCCCCCTCCTCCTTCCCCTCCTCCTACCCTTCTCTCTCTTCCCCTCCCCCCTCCCCCTTGTCCCCCCTCCTCCTCCCCTTCTCCCCCCTTCTCCCCTCCCCTTCTCTCTCTTCCTCTTCCCCCTCCCCTTCTCTCTTCCCCTCCCCCCTCCTCCCCCTGCCCCTCCTTCTCCTTTTAGGTGATGTGTTTCCATATCCTATCCTTACTATGAATAGCATATTATCATATTCATGAATATGAATATCATATTTCATAATATTGAAATCATGTGGAATCAGATACAAATCAAATGTTTTTATTATGTTTGTTTGAAAAAAAATTTGTTTAAACTGTTCCTACTTTTGGGGGTTCTGCGCTATCTCTGTGTCTTATGATGGCCTCCAAGGAGAGAAAGTTCACTTCTTTGGCCTTTCTAGAAACTGGAAAATAAAAAGCAAACTCCTCTACTTCCCTTAATCATCCAAACAGTGAAACCAGAAGTCAAGTGCTAAACAAGGAGGCTGTGGATCTAGCAACTGTTCACAGTTCTTAAAACGTTCACGCTGCAGTGAGGGCTGCTTTTTGAGGAAACATATTTTGGTTTTTTTTTTCCTCCTACCTGCCTTTGAGGATGCATTTTGCTGAGTCAAGTTAGCACAATATTCATTGTTCACGTGAGAAAAAACAATTTAATTAAAATTTTTTCATGTTTATTTATTTATTTTGAGAGAGAGAGTGTGTGTGCACAAGTAGGGGAGGGGCAGAAAGAGAGAGAGAAAGAAAGAATCCCAAGCAGGCTCCATGCTGTCAGTGCAGAGCCCAATGCAAGGCTCAGACTTGTGAACCGTGGGATCATGACCTGAGCCGAAATCAAGGGTTGGACATTTAACTGACTGAGCCAACCCGGGGCCCTCATGGGAGAAAGCTATTTAAAGGTAATGGTTAAAGCAAATAATGAGCAAGGAGTTAGGGAATGACTGTCAATATTAGGTCTGAGGATCTGCCGCTTACTGGCTGTGTGACTTAACTAACTTACTAGCTTACCAGTTAAGTTACTTAACCTCTCTGTGCCTCATTTTCCTTGTCTGTAGAGCAGAGATGATGCATTAAATGAGCAGTGGCTGTAAAGTGCTCAGCCGTGCCTGGCGTATGCCAGTCTCCCTACCTATGGCCACAGGAAGCCTTGTCTAGGCTGCAAGTGAGGTCAGGAGCTCTGGCTCCACTAACTTTATTGTTTCGTTTCGAACCAACTCTCTTCAGGTGTTAACTGGGTCACATGTTAAAGGAGAAAAGCTTCCTACTTGTGTGATCTCCGTTAGCTCCTTCATGGAGATTTTCTAGTATGAAATTCTGCCCGTTGGGGTTCCCAATCAAGTAGACAGTAGGATAAATCCTTGTGTTCCTTTCCTTCCATCCCCTTCTTCCTCTTGAGGCATTTCTTTGACCTTTTTGTCCTTTCATTAGGTTCTGATCACATAAAAGCCAGAAGGCCACTTACCAAGCAGTAGGCAGGGCATATGTGAGAGGTGCTGACACATAAATGGTGGCTGGGACTTTCTTGCTTGGCTTCAAAGGACCAAGCCTTTGGTGTCTAACTGGGCCTGAATGTCAATTCATGTGCAAGAACACATCCCTTGGGGGAATTGAGAGTCCCCCCCCCCCCCCCGCCGCCTTCCACCATGGTGGTAGAAAGGCTAAAAATCCGAGCTGTAGAGCTTAACTGTGTTCTGTATCTCAGGCTGCTTGTCTTACAGCTACTGAATTATCTTGATGCTCGTGGATGAAGGCAAGTCATTGCGGAGCATTACTAGTGAACTTCCTGAGAGGCACTGACTCCGAACCCAGTTCTGGAACCAAGGATATAAGAAACTGTGGTGTTTTTTTTTTTTTTTTTTTAATTATTTCCTTCTACCTATAAAAAACACCTAACTCCAAAAAAACTCCATACCTAAATGCTAATATATATAATAATTTTCAGTTTCCAGACAAAATAACTCTTTTCGCGGAAGAACCTTATTTCCATATCAAAGATTTCTGTCCCTCCCGTTTGTTGTTTTGAAAATTTTCAATATCGCTTGAAAAAATTGTTTTGTATGACATGTCACATGTCCATTTGGCTGTTTGAGAAGGTTAATTGTAGTTAAGACCGTGGGGCCCATGATTTGATTTAATGTCAGGAAACGATATTTAAGTAAAACTATTGGCACTTCCAGTTCAAGACAGCAATCTGCACACACGTTTATTTTCTCTCCTACTGGACCCCCACTGAAATGACTAGTAAAACACCTACATCATCAAAGAAAGTAAGAGGTGGTTATCAGCAGATGGGATTTAAACCGATTTCTGGAGGAGGGAAAGCAGGTGGAAAACTGGTGCCGACGAAGCCTGGGGTGCACGTGGAGACCCGCAGCTGAGGAGGGGGTGACCTGCCCGGCAGAGCCCCCGTGAGCTCTGAACTTGGGGAGCGTCTACTGCAGAGGGCTGCCAACAGGGTCCCGTCGTATGTCAGTACCCTCTCTTCCCTGCCCCCAGCACAGAATGGCAGGTAGTTTTACCCCAAGCAAAATACTCATCTCATTCTTACTTTTAAAAAAGTGGAATGACTCTCTGATGGGCAGTTAGTGTGACATTGGCACCACAGAGTAAAGCCCTCCTGATCCTGGAGCTTAGGGGTCCCCAGTGTCCATTTTTGGTAAAGTGAAGCTTGTCTGTTGACTAGCCCTGTACATCACACAGAGCTCTCTGCTGTTGAGCGTGTGTGTGCATGTGCACGCATAGATAGAACTATTTTTTAAAATTTTAAATGTTTATTTATTTGAGAGAGAGAGAGAGAGCACACAGGGGAGGGGCAGAGAGAGAGGGAGACACAGAATCCAAAACAGGCTCTAGGCTCTGAGCTGTCAGCACACAGCCCAATGTGGGGCTTGAACCCACAGACCGCGAGATCACAACCTCAGCCAAAGCCGTGCCTAACTGACTGAACCACCCAGGCATCCCATAGATAGATCTGTTTTGACAAGAAACATGAGACTTCTGAATCTGAGGGCAGACCTTGTCATACAGAGCTTCTTGGTGTCCAGTCTCCATAGGACGACACAGTTAAAGGGTGATGTTACCTTGTGTATGTTTTCTAGGTTTGCTGTGACAAAGAACCACAGATTAAGTGGCGTAATAGCAGAAGTTTATTTGCTTACAGTTCTGGAAGAACTAAGATCAAGGTGTCAGTTGGATTGGTTCCTTCCAAGGACCACAAGGGGAGGCCTGTCTCCTTGGCTTGTTGGTGGCCATCTCCTCCCTGTGTCTTCACAGTGTTTTCTGTCTGTACATGTCTGTTCCTAAATTTTTTATTATGGATTGGGGGTGGACACCAGTCATATTTGATTAAGGCCCGCCTTAATGACCTCTTTTAACTGAGTCAACTCTATAAAGACCCCATAGTCAAAGTCACATTCTGAGATATTAGGGGTCAGGACTTCCACACATGAATTTGGGTGGGTGTGGGGGATACAGTTAGGTCCGTAGTACCCTGCATGTGCAGCTGGGTTGTGCCCCAGGAAATGAACCCCAGAATTATGAGACTTGGAACCTCTATAGGGTGGTTGACATGTCCACCCCTCCTTCCCTATGGGGAAAGAGAGAGAGACAGAGACTTTACTCTAGAAGATAAGCAAGTCTTCTCTCAGAAGAGGAGGGAAGAGGAAAAGGAGGAAGAGAGTGGAAGGTCCATAAGTTTTTACTACCCTGGAATGGAAACAGATGGCTCTAAGGGAGATTTATTTAAATCCCTCTGGAGCATTATTCTATCTACAGCTTACAAGGAATGTTTTCTATTCAATCATGTTGGCCAGTGCTCTTAGATATGAATGCCTGGACTATGCAGAAATATGAAAATATCTTTGGAAAATTGACTTCTAACATCCATCAGTCTTTTTTATTACCACAGGTTTGAAGATTAATGGAAAGCCAAGTATTACCAAGCATGTTGTTAAAATTTAAAATGAAAAAGACCAAGATAAACAGGAAAACTGACTACTGATGAAAGAGCTAATTGAATAAAATGCATAGAATTAAAAAAAAACTCTCATTAGGGTATGAATGTGCAGTTAAGAATATTTCATCCCTAAGACAAGAATAAGATTCTATTAAAGAGTTACTATATTGGAAATGTATGGCAGTTGCCAGACAGAGTCAAGATATAGTCCAGAAAATGTTCTAGGTAAAAACTAAAACTAACTGCTTGTGGCCATTTAAATTTAAATTAATAACTACCAAATTTAAAATTCAGTTCCTCAGTTCCTTAGCCTCATTTCAGTTGCTCAATAGCCTATATGTCATTAGCAGCTATATTATCAGACAGTAGAGACTTACAGAGAATTTCTATTTCAGAAAGTTCTGTTGGATAGCATTGGCAACCAAATAAAAGAGAGAGAGACTAGAGAAAAAGGTCAGAAGTGGGGATTACTTTTTATTTTATTTTTATTTTTATTTTTATTTTTATTTTTATTTTTGCTTTTTTTTGGTGCCAAAACCTGGGAACGAACCAACTACTTTTTAGATAAATAATGCAGGAAGGCATGACTCTTCATGTTGAAAGGCCCTACAAAAAGCCAAGCAGAGTAGTTTTTATTATTTAAAAAAAAAAAACTTTTTAAAATTTATTTTAAGAGACAGAGACAGCTCAAGTTGGGGAGGGGCAGAGGGAGGGTTGTGGAGAGAGAATCCCAAGCCGACTCTGCACTGCCAGCATAGAGCCCAAAGCGGGGCTTGAAGCCATAAAGCCATGAGATCATGACCTGAACTGAAACCAATAGTCAGACACCAACTGAGCCACCCAGGTGCCCCAAGGAGAGTGGATTTTAAAAAGACATACCTGGACATATCAGTGTGAAATTTCAGGGAACCCAGGATAAAGGGAGTATTCTAAAAACTTCCAGAGAAGGATAAGTACAAATATCCACAAAGGGATGAGAATTAGTAGTGTTAATATTCCAAAGGAAAATAATTTTGAGTCTAGAATTTTTTCTATTAGTTTTAGCCAACAACGTAGTGATTGGACAAGTTTATACATTATACTGTCCACCACAAATGTAGTTACCATCTGTCCCCGTACAATGCTATTACAATACCATTGATTATATTCTTATGCTGTATTTTTTATTCCCACGACTTATTCATCCCATAACTGGAAGCCTGTATCTCCCATTCCTGTTCACCCATTTTACGTAACCCCTTCCCTCCTCCCCTCTGGCAGCCATCAGTTTGTTCTCTGTATTTATAGGTATGATTCTGCTTTTTGTTTGTTTATTCATTTGTTGTGTGTGTGTATTAAATTCCACAATGAGTGAAATCATATGATATTTGTCCTTTTCAGTCTTGACTTAACTTCACTTAGCATGGTACACTCTAGGTCTTGGGTTTAGAGTTTTGTTGCCATCCAAATACTCATTTGAATTTGAACACATGTAAAGAGATTTGGGGATGTGCAAAGGCTCAGAAAGTTCGCTTAATTTATATCCTTTCTTAGGCAGTTACTTGAGGATGTGTTGTGGCAAAACCAAAAAGGAAAGTAAGAAAGATGAAAGCATGAGGTTCAGGAAACAGTGAGTACAGGGATCCCACCATGAAAGCACTGAAGTAAGTCCTGGGAAGACAGTCATACAGGAGGCCGCAATCAGCCCATTCAGAATGGAATAGCACAGAGCACTCCAGGAGGGAAGTCTCTGGAACAAAAAGGAAATTGATGGTGTGAGTATGTACGTACTGTAATTGGTAGTTTAGTAAAACCTGGATATATATACTAGTTTCCTACAGCTGCTGTAACTAATTCCCACAAACTGGGTGGTTTAAAACAACAGACATTTATTCTCTCACAGTTCCAGAGGCCAAAGTTCTGAAATCAAGGTCTTGTCAAGGGCTCTGTTCTCTCTGGAGGCTCTATGGGGAGAACCCAGTCTTTGCCTCTTTCAGCTTCTGGTGGTTGCCGGTTTCCTTGGCTTTTGGCCCCATCATTCCAGTGTTCGTCTTCATCTTCCTCTGTGCGTCTGTGTCTTTTCCTCTTCTGTCATTGGGTTTGGGGCCCACGTGGGTAATCCAGCATGATCTCATTGGCAAAGAAACTTTTTATTTGTTATGTTTTTTTTTAAGTTTATTTATTTATTTTGAGAGAGGCAGAGACAGCACAAGTGGGGGAAGGGCAGAAAGAGGGAGAGAGAGAGAATCCCAAGCAGGCTCTGCGCTGCCGGTGCAGAGCCTGATGCAGGAGTCGATCCATGAAACCGTGAGGTCATGACCTGAGCTGGAACCAAGAGTCGAAGTTTTAATTGAGCCACCCAGGCACCCCAAAATTTTTTAAAAATAAGGTAACATTCACAGATTCAAGGTATTAGGACACAGGACACATTTTTTTGGGGGGTCCCACCATTCTCAATCCACTATATAGCAGTATCTGTTAGAATACAAAAAAGGTATCTTTTTTACTTTGAAACGGGAAACATTCTCCATTAGGTGGCACAGTGAGCCCATTTAGGGAAATGTAAACCTAGCATACTGTTTGGGTCTGTAACAAATAATATCTATATAGTTAATAATGTAGATAATGTGTCATAAAAAGCTGGTGTATGTCAACTTGTAGAATCGACCTCTAGACAGATAACAAAAGACCCATTAGTTGCCATGGAACGGAGAGTACCTGTCGGGAGATTTGGTAATGTCATGGGCAGCAGAGTTGGAGGAGTACAGTGGGAAGTTGAGCACTGATGTGCCTTTCTCACAACTGCATAGCAAGACATGGTGTGTGGCAGGTCAACAGTAAGTGGGGTTTGGTATGTTATCTGAAGTTTTATAGGAGTTTAGTCCAAGAACTGTCAACAGATGCAAAACAGTTAAGGGGAGAAGAGAGGATGCCAGGTGAGTTAAGTCCTCATCACACAAAGCCAAAGGACAACCTGTAACTTTGCCAAACCCTGAAAACCAGGAAGGGTCTGTTGGAACCAGTTAAATAGAGCACACTGCGTTTTTTAGAGCATTTATTATATTAGTTTAGGAGCTCAGCTAGACCTCAAGGGGCTTTTTAATCATACATTTTCCAAGATTAGCATCATGGTCTGATATTCATACATTTGTTTTCTGTGAATGGTTCAAAATGTAAAAATGGGTATCTTGTAATTTTCTGAATACTCAGTTCTGCAGCAATATTTTTATTACATTTTCTTTTCCAGTAAGTGAGATCAAAGGAGCGATCCTGAAAATTATGCTTATGGTGGACTTAAGTAAAAAGGATTTATGCAATCGAATTTACAGATTGTTTTTTATTGATCACAACTTTTTACACAAGGGATCAATTGTAATCTACTTGGCATCTTTAATTGCTTATCCACTTAAAAAATTAACTCTGGTGGATGGAAGAACCCCTTCTAATGTGAATTGTTATTGCTGTTAGTGAAAATATGGTATTATGTTATCTGTTATAGTCAGGGGGAAAAAAACACAAAGAATAGCTGGATAGGCCATTACTCCTTTGTAAAAAAGGAAGACTGAAGGAAAGAAAAGTCTCCCTTGAGCAGTTTCATTCAGCACATCCCTTAACATTCCAGGGTGTTGGACTTGGTTGCTCTAGCAGGATGTAACCACCCTTTCATTCCACACACGTCTGAATACCGTCTGTGTACCAACTACTGAACTCTGGGGAGACACAAGTATGAATATTCGCTCAAGAAATTTAGTCCTATTAGAAATACTTCACCCCTTTGTCAATGTGCTCTATCTTGGTGTCCGGTGGTTTTTTTTTTTTTTTTTAAGTTTATTTATTTATTTTGAGAGAGGGTGAGAGAGAGAGAGAACAAGCAGGGGAGGGGCAGAGAGAGGGGGAGAGAAAGAATCCTAAGCAAGTTCCGCACTGTCAGCGCAGAGCCTGATGCGGGGCTTAAACTCATGAACCATGAGATCATGACCTGAGCCAAAATCAAGAGTCGGGCGCTTAACCAACTGAGCCACCCAGGTGCCCCTGGAATTTATTCAGTTCCTTCTGAACCTCCTGAATCAGACCTCAGCCTGCACTGACAACAAAATGTAGTATCTTTCTTTGGTGTTCAGAACATGGGAACACTGTAGAAATATGCTCATCAATTGAGTTTCTTTCTACTGGGGGAATTAGTTGCTGATATTTTCCAGCTCAGCAGTATTTTTCACTTGCCAGTTGAATGTGCTCACCGAAGAATTCTGGGTGACCTTTAGTACTTTTCTTAGCTTTTGGCCTCTCGTCCTTTTTTTTACCCTCAAAACAAGAGTTTGAGTGTAAGCTCCTTGTGGATTCTACTAGGCACCTGCCTCCCAGCCTGCCACTGAATGTCTGCATCCTCCTGTCTCTTACGTTGTCCTTGATGCATCTTCCCTTCTCAGTTACTAGCTGTACTCTTAGCACTCTTTTTTTTATGTTTATATTTTTGTTTTTTCTTTTCTTTTTAAAATTTTTTATTTAATTTATTATTTTAATTTACATCCAAGTTAGTTAGCATATACTGCAACAATGATTTCAGGAGTAGATTCCTTAATGCCTCTTCCCCATTTAGCCCATCCCCCCTCCCACAACCCCTCCAGTAACCCTCTGTTTGTTCTCCATATTTAAGAGTCTCTCATGTTTTGTCCCCTCCATGTTTTTATATTCTTTTTGCTTCCCTTATGTTCATCTGTTTTGTATCTTAAAGTCCCCATATGAGTGAAGTCATATGATATTTGTCTTTCTCTAACTAATTTTGCTTAGCATAATACCCTCTAGTTCCATCCATGTAGTTGCAAATGGCAAGATTTCATTCTTTTTGATTGCCTAGTAATACTCCATTGTGTGTGTATGTGTGTGCGCGCGCGCGCGTGCATGTGTGCATGTGTGTGTGTGTGTATACACCACATCTTCTTTATCCATTCATCCATTGATAGACATTTGGGCTCTTTCCATACTTTGGCTATTGTTGATCGTGCTGTTATAAGCATGGGGGTGTTAGCACTCTTTTTACCCACACATTTGACTATCCATTTCCTGTTCTTCTTTATTCCTTTTGCCTATAAACGTGCTCAGTCTGTGTTCATACTTATTAAGCCAATACTGGGCCTTCTGTCACCTTCATTACTTGCCTTTCTCTCATGTGACTATTTGTTCTGTATTCACCGTGAAAGCTTTGGGAGGCAGTGTAACGATGAAATCTCAGTTCTATTACTAACCGTGTCAACTTGGACAAGTTTTCTTGTTTGTAAAAAGGAATTAATGATAATAAGTATTTCATTAATGCTGTTCTGAAAGGGTAACTAACAGTACGTGGCATGATGTAAAACTTGATGTAACCATTTTAGAAAATGTCATGTGATAGAACTTTACTCTTTGCCCAGTTGGAGATGAAGGAGGATACATTGTGGACGTGTTAGTCAGGCTTGGTTCCAGGTCTCTTGAGCAGGAAGGGACTGGATGCAGGTGATTGGGTACTTGGGGGAGTCAATGAGAAGGCTTGAGGCACTGACTCTGAGCTGGCTCCAGGAATGACCTAGAAAACAGCCCCTGAAGTGGCCCACTCTGAGGAAGGGGAGAAGTCAGGGGAACCACCAGAACTGCTTATCTCACGAGCACAGCACATGGCTGAGACCAGGGGACAGGTCCCCACTGCCAGTGCACCTGCTTGCAACACCCAGGAAGCTTATAGCCCTGGGATACTTGATCTGGCTGCTCTCACCGGGCTGCGGATGGGATGCACAACAGCCAAAGTGGCAGGAGGAGGGCGTGTCTCTGCCTCTTTTCCCCCTTCCAGGTCTTGTGTGAGCACATCTAACTGCAGATCTGTCAGTTGCCTCCAAAGCCTTACCCGTAGGGAGTCTGGGAATGCCATTTTTAAATGTTTTTTTCAGCCTCTGTGGGACAGGAAGGCAGCCTGAAGGAAGATGGAAGGATTTGGGGTACCAGGTCTCCTTATCTATCCTAGGGGTTAGCAAAGGCTTCTTAGAGAAGGAGGGCTTTGGCTTGGTCTTTAGGGATAAGTGGGATTTGGATCAATGGCACGTATTCTGGGTTGGCTGTACTTCATCCACCCGTTTCCCTACGTGTCATTGGGTGATCAAGTCCTTCTTCCTCTTCTAGCTTCTCCTCTCTGGCCTTGAAGTTCATTTTCAGAAAAGGCTTCTCCTGTTCGCCTCACTTCCATCCTCAACCCTTCTCCTGAGGTACTTCCTCTGTCAAGTGCCACAGAGATCTTCATCAACTCTGGACCAAACCCAGGCTCCTCTTTGTGTTTAAAGACTCCTTACAGAGGCCCCGGACGTCTGTCGCTTCCTCTGCTCCTTCCTTTGCGCACTTAGCCCAGCTCTTCCTTTCGTCTCAGACCCAAGTGCCTGATGCCTCTTTCATGTGCCTGTTCCCTCTTGCCTTTGTGGCCTCGTCAAAACAGCAGCATCACATGCCTGGGATTGTCTTTCCTTATCACCTCCCCAAGCAGCTTTGCGGCTCCTGAGACCCCTTTCCTGGGGACGCCTTCCACATGAGCACCAGTGTGTGCTTTGTCTCACGCGGAGGGTTATGCTCCAGTATGTATATATTCTGACTTACATTTTAGTGGATATTTTCATGCTAAATTATAAACACAAATGCATAGGATTGATTTGTCACCTAGAAAGTTAAAATTGACGTCTGGCATATGCCTTTAATGTATTTGGGAAAAAACAACTCACCAGCAACATAGTGGGATGGAAATTAGGGGAATTGACAAAACAACACCAAATCTTAAAGATCAAGAAGTAAAAAAGAAACACCGTGTGATCATTGGAGAAGCTCTTCCTGTCAGGTGGCCAGCTCCTCTTATGGGAAACCTCAATTTCTGGAACTCTCAAGCACATGAGAAGAATAAAGAATGGGATGGGAGAGGGAGGGAGAAAGATTAAAAGAGTAGTAAAAAATGATTATGTATTTTAAGTATTGGCTTGGGGCACCTGGGTGGCTCAGTCGGTTGAACATCTGACTCTTGATTTTGGCTTGGGTCATGATCCCAGGGTTGTGGGATCAAGCTCCACATTGGGCTCCGTGCTGAGTGTGGAGACTGCTTGAAGATTCTCCCTCTCTCTCCCTCTCTCCCCTTCTGCCCTTCTCCCGTTCATGCACGTGCTCTCTCTCGCTCTCTCTCTCTCTCTCTCTCTCTCTCTCCCTCTAAAATAAATTTTTTTTTAATTTAAATATTAGCTTAAAAGAACTTAAATTCATCTAGGCTTGTCAGGAATCGTTTCACAGGGTATGTAAAACCACAATTTTTGATATATTTCTCATCACTGTCACTCTTACATTAAAATCATAGTGTACAGAATGGAAGTAGGTAGGATTCTATTTTCTTAATATTTTTGTATCACTTTTTACTCTAACCCCTTGTAGTGGGTGAAAAAACTCGCCCATCTCCCTTCCCAGTAATTCCAGTCTTCAGTTGTGTGGAGAGGATGTCCTCACTTTATTGTCCCTGCTCTTTGCTCCCTCTGCCCTCCGAGGTGTGGCTCAGCAGAATGCCAGATTTCTAGTTCTGTCTTCATTGTTTAGAGCTGTATCTCGTCTGTAGGCATCTATTATCCTTGAAATGGTTCTAATTCCCAGCTTGCCCCTTGTTCCATGGTAGCCAAATCCCCATAGTTGTCCTGTGGTGTCACTGATGTTATGATGCAATCTGTGGATGATGGTCACGGTCATCAATCTGTGCTCCCAGTTATGCTAGTTCTGTTCACAGAGCTGTGGAATCCTGGGACTGGGAGGGACATGGGGATCCACAAGATCCCAAGCAACACTGACAAGAACCAAAACCACCTCCTGAATCTTAACTGGATCAAGAAGTCTAATTGATTCGCAAAATGAATGAAGTTCACCTTTTAAAAATCACTTACAACAATATAGATGCACATGTTTGCACACACACATCAGAACCAAACCAGTCTCAACAACCGGTTGACACGCAGGCTATAATTATTTTTTAATAGGGAACTAAAGTAATCTGAAATCTAGGCAGTATAATTTTCAGAGTTTTATAATGGCTAATTTTTTTGTCTGAAAACAAGGGAAATTTATTCTCATAGTTTTCGAGGCTAGAAGTTCAAAATCAAGGTATGGGCAGGGCTGTGTGCCCCCTGAAGGCTGTAGGGGAGGATCCTTTCTTGCGTCATCTAGCCTCTGGTGGTGGCCGGCAGTCCTGGGCATCTGTTGTCTTGTGGCTCTGTCACTCCAGGCAAATGACCCTTCTTTCTGTTCTTCACATCATCTTCCCTGTGTGTGTGTGTGTCTGTCACTATGTCCAGATCTCCCCTTTTTATAAGGATATCAGTCCAATTGGATTTGGGTCTACCCTAGTGACCTCATTTTAACTTATCTCTGTGAAGACCCCACTTCCCAAAGTAGGGTCATGTTTATGAGCTACTGGGGGGTTAGGACTCTAATGTTTTTTTTAGGAGGGGGACACAATTCCACCTATAATCACCCCATAGAATCAGCACAAGCCCAAACTCTAGTAGGTGGCTCCCAACTCCCTCTTACTGGGATGTTCCATGGTCCCACTGTGAACTCCCTTCTGTTCCATGGTCCCACTGTGAACTCCCTCCCACTGTGAACAGTCTCCACTCTGACTTCAGATGGGTTCCTGGTGGCCTCTGACAGCTGGACTTCAGAAGTTCTAATGTCGTTTCAGATTACCCTATATACCACCGTGGTATATACACCATGTTTCGATAAGCTCTTCTCTACCTGGGCCAGTCTGAGCTCAGTATTAACCACATAGACCGCCACACTTACCATGAGTTACATAATATAATGGTTGAAAACTTTAACAGAACCGCCTAACGAGCATTCAGATGGAAGCACCTGTGTTTACTAGCTCTAAGTTATTGATTCTTTCTAAACCATACTTATCTTCTCTGTCAAACAAAGGCTCAATAATAGTATTTACTTCACTTGAAATGAGGATTAAATGTAATAATGCATACAAAGGGCTCACTCAGCCTAGCCTGGGCACATGCTAGTTATTCCGTAAATGCTGGCAGTAATGATAAGCAGGGATGTCCGCTACTAGATTAAAATTGTTGGGAGATGATCAGCAGCACTCATTTTGGGGAGACTTACCAGCATGCATACAATTTCAGAATCAGTGAGCTAGACAAGTTCTTAGAGATCCTGGTTGGTTGAATTTTAAGGTTTCATATTTATTACATAAACTGAAGTGAAATAACGTAAAAGAAAAAAAAAATCCCGTGATCACACTAAGGTAGTAGATCAGTTGCTTTCGTTTTTCCAAAAGCTCTTCTAGGTTAAGTTCATAAGCAAACATCAGTTTATGGTATTACAGTTTTGTGTGAACAGAATTTTGTGGTGTTTATTTTTCACCAAGTTTTATAGTAGAAACACGGTTCAGCGTCAGTACCCCATCATCGTAGCTAAAAGTCACAGCAAAGGTCTCCCCAGGCCCCACTCATCTTCACTTTCCAGAACAGAACACCTGCACTGAAGCCCTTGCTGCAGGGCTCCTTTCTGAGGAGAGCGGAGACTAAGACGGTCAGCCGAGTGGCCTGCCCAGTTGTTCATAGTCTCATGTCCTGAGTGATGTCTGCGCTGTTGGACGTTTGGGCAATTTCAAATTTCTGTGGTTCTGAAGCTGGGTTGAACATTTTTGTGCCAAAGTCTTTTCTTTCGTTCAAAAAGATAAACTCAGGGAGCCAGGGTGCTGAGTTCAAGACCACACACCTGTTCGTGATGGGCTGTGCATTGTCACTGCCAACTCGCTTCCCCAAAGGGTTCATTAACTTAAAGCACCACCAACATGTGAGCGTAACCATTCAGCGGCCATCTCCCCCGTGATTTCAGTCTGGTCCCAGGAACACGAGGAAAATGCTGCCCTTTACTGTTACTGCTTGTGTTCCTTTCATGGTTGGGAGGAACGTACACGTGTCTGTATTCTGTTCCCTGTGTTTGTATCTCTCACCCACGTTGTGTCTTTGGTTCTGGCTCTCGGTAAGTCCCCAGAGGACAGAGTCTCTGTGTAGCGTGGATATTTCTTCCAGAAGCAGAAATTCTGCACAAGATAGCAGAGGTGGCATCAGGTTTGGCCTTGACCGTTCCAGACGGTGTCCAGTAGTGTGGCAGGGAAGCCAGGGGAGGAGGCCAGCTGCCCATGGGTTGTTTCCTGAGATGCCTCTTGATGGCTTGTTAATGGACTTTCACCCATAACTTACACTATAAGATTTCTCTCTCCGTGTGTGCTACCAGGCACCCTGCAGGTGTAGTGGCCTGTTAATAAGTTTCTAATACCCTGATTTTTTTCTCCCCATTTTTTTTTCTGTTGAGAATTGACAGTATCTTAGTACTTATTATAATTATTTTCATTGCCCTCCATCTTCCTTATTGGTGTTTGGCAGATACGGCATCAGCCTTCTCTTCCGTTTCTGTCGATGTCGCGGTGTTAAGTACACAGAGGACTTCTGAGGACAACAAATTGAGTTCTGTCCTCTGTGGACAGGAGGGGGAAATAGTGAAATAGGCCTGGTCTACATAGTTCAAATGTAGAGAAAAATATTTATCTAGATAATGCAAACACAGAAACCCAGTTGGATTTAATTTACACAGGTGACCCTGACTCTGTGCCTCTGGTGGTAGGAGACCTATGAAGTGAATTACGTAGCACATGCTTGGCCCTGCAGCACGTGGGTGTGTACTTGCACGCACACTGTCTCCCTGCTCCATGAAGAAATGCGGAAAGACAGAGGCAGAAGAGGGGCACATCCCGTACACACCTGTACACTAATAGTCCATTTACCAGCCTTGTCATAGACCAAGTTCACACATGCACATATTTGCAAGCCCAGAGGACATGAAAGGATTTGATGAGCTTCTTGAATCCTTGAAGAAAGTTCATAAATTAGTATTTGTAGTTTTCGTGGAAATTATCACATAGAGTGGAGAGGTATCCATAACGTTGACCTAATTGTTCTTTATAATGAAGCAGATGGGAGAGGTGTGTCCCAGGCATAGGCAAGTTCAGAGGGGAGACAAGATGGTGTGTCAGCAAAATGCAAGTAATTCTGTATTAACAGATGAGTATTACCTCCCAGACCATCCATTGATTCAGTCAATATTTACCTAGCTTGCACTCTCTGCCTGGCATTGTGCATTATTATCCAAATAAATAGGAGACGTTGTTTTGGTTGGCTTGAGCTTAATTTGATTACTGTTTCACCAGTTCTAACGTATACATTTTAACACTTCTGAAATTGGGATGTATGCTACAGTCAACAGGGACTTAGAATAAAAAGCTATTAGTTACTATTATATTTATATAAAGCACTATTGGCAGTGCTTTAAAAGGAAAGAAAGCAAAAAAACAAAACAAAAGAAAACAGAGAGATCCAGGCTTACAGGTCAAGGAAACCTGAGTAGTTATGCCCTTGACCTAAAGAACAGGTAAATGCACGAGTGATACATTAACTTTTACTTGTGTGTTTTCATTTCTTTTAGCCTTGCTGTGAATTAAATGTTAGATTTATTGATAGTTTAAAAAATACTTGCTTTTTAAATCATGATCCTGCTATGACTAAACATAAATACTTAGATCTTGTCCTTTGTTTTGTTTTGTTCTTCCATTTTCTGGGCCTTTGCCAGGCATGGATAATTTGCCTATATAACCATATGTATTTTTTTACATTTTTATTCATTTGTTTACTTTTGAGAGAGAGCACGAGCAGGGGAGAGGCAGAGAGGGAGAGAGACACAGAATCCGAAGCAGGCTCCAGGCTCCTAGATGTCAGCACAGAGCCCGACTGCGGGGCCGTCTAGCCCACGAACCGTGAGATCATGACGTGAGCCGAAGTCAGATGCTTAACCGACTGAGCCACCCAGGCGCCTCTATGTAACCATATTTTTAAAATACCATGTGTGGTAAAATTCATGGTAAGGATTATGTAGATCCTACATCCATAGCTACATCTCTGTATTCCTGAACAAGTTGTTGATTGATTGGGCAAGCATGTGTATATGTGCTGGTGGCTGTCACACACACTAAGCCCATCACAAAGAAAACCACTGAAGTTGCCATTTCATTAAAAACAATGTAAATATAGGGGCACCTGAGTGGCTCAGTCAATTAAGCGTATGACTTTGGCTCAGGTCATGATCTCTCAGTCCATGGGTTTGAGCCCCACGTCAGGCTCTGTGCTAACAGCTTAGAGCCTGGATCCTGCTTTGGATTCTGTGTCTCCCTCTCCCTCTGCCCCTCCCCAGCTCTACACTCTGTCTCTCCCTCAAAAAAAAATAAACATTAAAAAAAATCTTAAAACACCAATGTAAATATAAAATTATTCCAACATCAAAAGTTTATTAAAAAAAAAATCAGAGGCACCTGGCTGGCTCAGTCAGAAGAGCATGTGACTCTTGAGCTCAGGGTCATGAGTTCGAGCCTCATATTGGGTGTAGAGATTATTTAAATTAAAACTTTCTAGGGGTACCTGGGTGTCTCAGTCAGTTAAGCGTCTGACTTCGGCTCAGGTCATGATCACATAGTCCATGAGTTTGAGCCCCATGTGGGGCTCTGTGCTGACAGCTCAGAGCCTAGACCATGCTTCGGATTCTGTGTCTCCCTCTCTCTCTGTCCTTCCCAGCTCATGCTCACTCTCTCACTCTCTCTATCTTTCTCAAAAATAAATAAACATTAAAAATATGTAAAAAAAAAAAAACAAAAAAAAAACTTAGAAAAAATCCCATCAGGTCTGATGGATATGCTTTGTTAAGTCTGCTTCACCTCTTAGATGAGGATCGACGCTGTATCACCACATAGGGTATATAAGATACATCAGCAGTAAATTACTGGCACAGTGTGACAGTAGCTCATTGGTGGGCGTGGGAAGGTGAGGACAACCAGCTTCAGCTGTCTGTGCTCGTCAGGGCCACCGGCTAATGGTTCCGCTTTCTTACAGCCTGGACTTTGTGTCTTAAACCTTGTGTCAGTTTTAGGATAATCTCTGACTTTCTTTGTAGTGAAAACCCAGCAGCAAGCCTTCTATCTATTGAGACCACATTCTTGAAGTTTAAAAACAAAAAACAGAAACAAGCACGAATGCTTGACTATCATAGAAGTCATTAGCAAGGTGTCCAGGAGGTGACAGCATCCGGATTAGAGAAGTGCGGAAACCTTGTTTTAATACCGTAACATTGAGGTCACGCGAGAGCAAAATGCAAAACACAACATTTGGGAAGGAAGGTTCTGCAGAGTTGGCCAAGGCCGAATCTCCCCATCTTTATTCTTTGGTCAATGTGACAATGGTCATTTTAGCCAGTTAACCAAGTGAATGAATGCATGCACGCCTGCAGGAGTGTCTGGCCGTTTCTCACTTTTACAAGTCTTTGTGGCAGTGGTTCAGCAAAACCGGTGAAGTACGGTTGTTAGATTCTCTGTTCTTCCTCCTCCGCACTCACTCTGACTATGTGCAAAAGGCAGATGGAAAGAAAGGCAAATCTGCAGAAGGAAAAATGTGTCCGGCCTGCTGCTCATGATGCCCACCTTCCCTGGGCGATGTAAGAGGGGGTGAAATAAACCTACCAACGCCCAGGTGGACTGCGTCCCAGCTCATAGCCTTTTATGCTGAAAAGTGCTGTGCTCCGTGGTTTGTTTCACCCGTTCTTATGCGGGGACCAGGCCTCCCTGAGTGCTACTTGGTTTATCTTTTTACACCCTTGCTGGAGCACCCTCACATCCCAGGCACCAGGGCTGGCCCCAGTCCAGGCCACGAGGTCACCCCCCAGTCACGCAGTCCTCAGGCTATTTTTTCTGGTGTAGCTCCCCCCTCCCCCCAACTGGGAAGCCATCTGCAGGGCTACTTGTGGTTCCTCAGCTCTTTTTTGGGGCCACCTCTCTCAGGGCAATCTAAAAGACAAAAGCAGGGCTTTATAGAGAAGTGGAAAGAGCTTGGAGTTTGGAGTTTGTATCCCAGTTCACTCCTGGTCTCTGGCTCTTGCTAGCTGTGTGACCTTAAACATCCAACTTGCCTTCTCTGAGCTTCAGATGTTTCATGTGTAATACCAAGAGCTTCCTGAAGTACCGTGAAGATTAGAGAGAATATATATAAAATAGATGCTGTTATCAGAAGCACTCCATCAATGGCTCTGTTAGTATTGTTACCGGGATTATTATTATGTTCCGGTGCAACGTAGTCTAGACTGATAAACGGATTATAATGGTTTTGAATCAGTTCTGAAGAGGTGATGGATGCTGATGTGAAAATGAAAGGTCAGAGGGAATGACAATTATTTGCAGTGTAATGTTTGATTCAAACAAAAGAATAAACGTGCACATATGTCAGTTGTGAAGCACAGAAACAGAGGACACAGTCACACCTCCATCTCTGCTGTTCTCCCTTCTCCTGTGCTTCCTCTCCCTGACCCCCCTCCCCAGGGAGCCCCTGTGCCGAACCACGTGTTTCATGTCGAGGATGAACTTTTGCAAAACCTGAGCCAGTTGAGTTGCTATGACTGTCCTGAGCCCAGCAGCCAAGTCCAACTCTGTTCATTCATTCATTCATTCATTCATTCAGCAGATACTCTGCATGGGGCTCCTCAGGTCTCTAGGGGTGCTCCCCGCTCTGCAGTTTTGTCTTGTGGATCTCCCCTCCCCCACTGCTTCCTGTCCTGTCCATTCCATGGTGCCTTGAGTGTTTCATTTTCTTCATGTCTGGGTTTAGGATCGGCACTGCTTTCTAATTGGCTGTGGCCATTCTTGAGGCTAGCCCAACCTGTCCCCGTGCCTGTAGACAGTGACCAAAACCTAACTCATCAAAATGTAATTTCCAGGCACCGTTAGGCCCACCACTATTGACTGTCTTCTAGCGATGGTCATAGGTTTCTGCCTGTGAGTAGAGCTGTACTAAGTGCCTGTATAAATGCTCAGGCCCAACTACGTCGTGACAAATGGCTAAATTATCTCTTAATTGAGTACAAGCAGAGTACAATGGGAGAAAAAGAGAAGTGTTCAAACACTGCAGCTTCTTCAAGGGAAATTGAATAAGCAACTCTTTCATGTCTGATTTTTTGAAAGTGGGTTTAATGATACTGTTGTGTGGCTAACCCTGTGGAAACAGCCTTCCCTGAGCATAGGCGCAGAATAATGGTATTTAAGCCAGCTCACAGAAAAGGGCCTTCTTCCCTTGCCGTTTCATGTAGCGTTTCTCATGTGATTACTTGGACAACCTAATGTAAAAATATTTTGGCTGCAGGTGTCACAAGTGACACGCTGGATCCTCTCTCTCCAGTATGTAGGGACAAAAGCGATTTCTTTAAGACCTGCACTTTTAATGAACCGTCTTATTGTAGACACTCGGAATCTAATAGTGTGCCTTTTGGTGAAGTTGTTGAGAATTTTAATGCATTTTAGTTCTCATTCATCACGGCCTATGTGCCCCTGGCGGGATGGTCTTTAGAAATAGGATTAACTTCTAGAGGAATGCATTAGCCATGCCACAGAAATAGGCAATGCGCTAACTAGTCTGATAGATTGCTCTAGCCTTCAAATCCTTCTGGCCGTCCCCCCTCCCCGACTTTTCTCCCTTTATTGACAGCTTCTCATTGAATGGCCAGAAGCATTAGTGTGTTTAGGAGTTAGATGTTTTGTATGATCCTAGGCTGATCTCATATTCCCTTTCTGAAATTAATTCGACACTGCTTTACATGTTAATCCGCAAAGGATTGATTTGGAGAAGGTCAGAGCAGTGCAGCTTCAGAAAATGGAAGAAAAGCCCCACTTAGAACAGCTCATTTCAGTTCCCAGACCTAAGCCTAGCTGCCTTTTCATTGTGGCACTTAGACAGCTGTGGGCGGCTTGGACACCTCGCAGAATACATCAAACAGTGGGGTTTGATGTGGGCTGTAGGATCGTTGGACTAATTAAGTTTAGCTTGGTTAACCAATTGCAGTTTGCAAATTGAACAATTGCACTTTGAAAGCTTCTGACACAATAGAACACAGAATCTTCTTTTTAGGCATAAACATTCCCAATAATGGAGTAGTACTTTTTGAAAGAAGCTTATAGCAAATCCACCCAATTTGGATGTCTCTAATGTAAAGTTCGTTTCATTGGTAACAAAACTGCAGTCTCCTTTATTCACGGACCTGCATGATGTCAAAGATAAGAAGCCCCAGTGCAGTGGGTGGGGAAGGAGGTGGAGAAGCCGGGTGAGCGAGAGCACCCCGTGGGTGCAGAGTAGGTGAGTGTTTGAGAATTAAGAGATTTAAATTCTTCTCCTTTTTAAAAAATTTTAAATCTTGAGCCATGGGCAAACAAATGTTGGAGGACTGAGCACAACTAAGGCCCAAGATAAGTAACGGTTCTTAGAAGATGAAAACCCGGTAAACCCAGAAAATCAAATTAAGGCGAATTCGGGGTCATTTGGTGAAAAGACTCAATTTTAGAGGGAAGGGCAGAGAAACCAATTAAGTCCAGACTGAGCAAAGGCACAAATGGTAAGACCAGGATAATTCCACATTTGAGTAAAAGGGAAAGTATCAAGGTTTATAATCTACCTTTACATTGAAGGATTCCACAGTAGTAGTTTTTTTCATTTTGAAAATAATATGCCATGTAATGCATCCTGTTATCTAATGCTTAGTCATTTGTTTTAATCTAATCTTAATCTTTACCAAATGCTTACTCTTTGCTCTGGAAAGTTCCTACAGCAGCCATGGTGTATCAGAGCCAAACAAGGTTGCTCTGAATGATTGCCAGGAAGGAGGAAAGCCAGCTTTAATTTTTGCTAATGGAAGTCTTACTGGGATCTGAGCAGTAGCAACAGCTGACTTATCTGATCCTTTGCCTAAGTAATTAGTATCACTGTCAGGCTTTGAAAAAAGAAAAGGTTACTAGTCATGGAAAAAGAAATATTACCACCTAGTTCTTCACATCTGTGGGTATAAAGCATGAAAGAGGAGGGAGTGCTTGGATTATTCGCGGCCATGGCCTTTCTGCCTTTGGCAACATCGTTGTCGTTCATGAGAATGCAGTAATGTTCTGGGGTGCCTGGGTGGCTCAGTTGGTCAAGCGTCCAATTTCAGCTCAGTTCATGATCTCATGGTGTGTGGGTTTGAGCCCCGCGTCAGGCTCTGCACTGACAGCTCGGAGCCTGGAACCTGCTTCGGATTCTGTGTCTCCCTCGCTCTCTGCCTCTCCCCTGCTTGTGCTCTGTCTCTCTCTCTTTGTCTCTCAAAAATAAGTAAACAACAATGACAAAAAGAATGCAGTGATGTTCTGACCCTTATCTGGGGTCAGCTAAGGTCCTAGTGCCTTGAGCCAATGTGCTAGGCTGTCCCTTATATCAGTACAGCCCTTCCTCAACTTATGATGGGGCCACATTCTGATAAACCCTGCTCTTCCTTGATTTACAATGGAGTTGTGTTCTGATAAACCCATCGTAGGTTGAAAATATGCGAAGTCAAAAATGCCTGTGAGACACCTAACCTGCTAAACATGATAGCTTAGCCTAGCCTCCCCAAAAGGTGCTCAGAACACTTAATATTAACCCACATTTGGGCAAAATTTCTTAACTCAAAGCCCATTTTATAATGAAGGGTTGACCGTGACATGTAATTTATTGAAAATACCAAAAGTAAAAAACAGAATCATTGTATGGATTCAGAATGGTGGTTAGTGTATGGGTCAGTTATCCTTGTGACTTTGTGGCTGGGAGCTATGGGTCCCTGCTACTGCCTGCTGCCATCACAAGGGAGGATCCTATGCCCTATCACTAGCCCAGGAAAAGATACAAGTTCAAAATTCAAAGTATTGTTCTCACTGGATGCACATGGCTTTCGCATTGTCGTAAAACAGAGCCACAGTTAAGACAGTCTTTTGAGAAAGAAACTTTGGGAACTGTTTCTTGCTACTCTTACATGTGGGTATGACAATGATAAAACAAGTGTGTGTCTCTTGCCTTCTTTTCTTCTTGGGACATGATCTCCTGTGTGCTAGTGAGAGAGGTGTCCGTCATCTGGAAAAAAGTAATTTCCATTTCTGAAATTAGTTAGGTGGGTCATCAGTTGCACCTTGAACAATGAATTCTAACGAGTAGAAAGATAGGATGTATGTTCATAATGAAACAAATGCATGTGTGTGCATTTAGGATTTGTTGGACCAGGAGTCTGCAGGCACCAACCAGAGCCGTGTATCTCCACTTCCCAAAATAAATATTTGAGATAGGTTACTATCTCTATCAACACCCTTCAGTGGCCGCATCGACTTACATATAATCTCTGTGTCCTTGGACATTGCTAGAGACTTGGCTTTTGACTAGAGAAGCTGAATAGGAGGAGGTGATCTAAGGTGACTAGTCCATGGTTTACCCAGATTCCCAATGGCTTTTTTTATTCTGTTCTGAGTCAGAGGCATCAAGGATGCCCTAAGAGTCTCATATATCTATGCCCCTGGATATAGATGTCCACCCCTGGCCCATATAATAAAGCCACTGAACCAGAAGGGAAATTTTTCTCCAAATAACTCTTGGAAAGTGACATGTATGCACTCTTGCCTCCCTACATATTCTAACGGTCCTGGAGCACCCCCGATTTTCCATATTCTCTATTAACTGCCTCCAAAACAGCAGCAGCCTTGCTCCCTCGCCCCCAGGAAACCAAATAAATATAGACCCTTTTGAACAATGCCCAAATCTGCAAAAAGTGCCAGGGTGGTAAGAATGCTCACCTTTGTCTAGCTACACCGTGAGAAATTTACGTGTTGGGGTGTTTTTCCCAGTTAAGACCTAAAGAGAATTTAAAGAATGTCTGCCCCTTTTCTGGCCACTTGTCTATGTGTACTGATTCTGCATTTATATGTGGCCACAGCCCTGGGCGGCCAGGGCACAGGGCCATGCAGTCCTTGCCTGCTGAGAGTTCACATGGGCACAGCGTCATCTGGAATATAGACCCAAACCATCAGCGATAAGAGATGTTCTTTGGAGAGCCAGGCCTCTCCTGTCTTCCAGCAGGCAAAGGAGAAACAGGAGGTGGTACCTGCAGCAAGTATGTGCAGGGAGAGACCCGGACAGCTTTCCCCAAGGGCCAAACCGTGGCCAGAGCCCCAGGTCTCAAGTGCGCCTTTTAGAGCACTGATTTGAGGCATTCTGCACAACCTATACCCTCTTTTTACTGGGTTGTTTAAATGTGACAAGGCTTTTGTGCTGGATTCTTAAATGTGTAGCTTTGTTTCTCGGCAATAATATGAAAAGGATGCATGTCTAGAATTCTTTGATGCTTTTGCTTTTGGTGTGTTTGCCTTTTTATTTTATTTAATTTTTGCTTAGAACCTGTTTCTTAGTTTGTATGATGATGGTGGTGATGATGATAGTGGTTATGTCTCACAGTGGGGAATTAGAAGGAAATTTGGAAGGGAACAGATCTTTGTATTTAACCTTAGCTGCCAGAAAAGCTCCTTTAATCGTTAGCCTCCTTCTTCCTCCCCAGCCACTCAGCCACACTGTTTGCATGGCCCCCACCTCATTTAGCAGGGCGTCCAAGGGCATGGGCTTTGTACCGGCAGCACCAGCCAGCATCACCTGGGCAAAGATGGAAACTGGAGCCCCTGGGCCTACCGAGTCAGAGTCCAAGATCTCTGGGTGATTTGTGTGCATGTTGAAGTTTGAGGAGCACCACACGGAATTCTACGAAAGCCTTTATTTTCTCTTTATACTTTCTTTTCCTTCACGGCCACATCGCCCTCCTCATAGCTGCCTTTCTCTAATTCTCGAGCTGTCAGAAAGAGGTAAAGGTGTTAATTTCTCTTTCTCAGGATTATGAATCTTCTATGTGGGTTTGCCAGAGAAAACACAGTCTTTTTGACAAACTACTCAAGTATCTGTTATTTATCTAACATTCACACTGAACCGGGTATTCTGTATTTTTATTTGCAAAATCTGGCGACCCTCGTTGGAAGAGAACAGAATGATCTCCCTTTTGGGAGAAAGTGATAGTATATAATAAGGTACCCAGGCAGGATCAGAGGGAAAGCCTGGAGAGTCCTCCATTCACTCCCTGCCTTTGGCCTGGCTCGTACTTTGAAAGGGATGGGATTTGGGGTTCGGAACGAGATGTCGGTGGCATGTTGCCTCTGACGGTGGTTGTAGCTGTATTTGGGCAGGGGGTGAGGACAGGACACAGGGAGAGAAACTTCTATATATTCTTTCCGAGCCTCCAAAGACTATTGAATAAATCAAGCCATCCTCCGGCAAAACCCACACCGATCTAGAATTGGGGACACATTTTTTTCCACCAGGTGGCTTTAGGTAAGGGAGCTGGCAGAGTTGAACCACAAAATTTGGAAGAGAAAATGCCCTCCACGTGAGTATTTTCATTTATACAGGGTTCGAGTTTGGGCCCTATTATGTCCGATTTAACTATGAGGTTTCCTTGTTTGATGGGGAACATGAAGCTCTCATTTATTCACCTCATTAGGTATAGGTACTGCAGGTGTTCATGTTCCTAAAACAGCTCGTGACCTAATATTTCTTATTGTTAGGGATTTCCAGATGATGGAGTTTGACTCAAATGCCCCAAAGCAATGAAATTCAGATTTAGGGTTTCGACATTTGCCATGACTCTTTGCTTTTTATGCCACTTAATAAGTTGTACATACACATTCTAAGGGAAATTATGAGCTGCCTTATTCATTACACATTTTTCCAACTTGTAATTGTGTTGGCATCAAATGTTGGCAACATTTGAAAGAAATTGACATATTACTTGATCATTGTAAATCTCCTGGTGCTTTTAACTGAAAATGGCATTAGAACCATTTTCGTAAAATTTTGCTTTTTTACATTATCCCTCTTCAGGAAATATGCAGTGTTAGTAGAATTCTTTCAGGACTCACTCGAAAAGCTCAACCTTTCAAGAACGAGTCTCCTTGCTATTGGCACACTGACCCGATAGGCATAAGTAAGAATGCCTTTGGACCTCAGACACGAATGAGATTATTACAGGAAATTATGTGGTAGAAGAAATGGGAGCTTGAATATTAAAACATTGGTTGTTTGGCAGTGTGTTTGCGTTGCTTAGTATCACAAAGTAGCTTGCATGGGGGCGCGCAGATTCAGTTTATAATCCAGTAAAGAGATATCCCTGGTTGCAGCAGAATTATCCATGTAGTTTACATATTTGCAAATACATGTAGCATATTTGTATTGCCAGAATTGTATTTGTATTGCCAGAAAACAGGAATTCAAGATTCCTTGTGTATCTGATTGTTTTTGAGAGGAGAAAATCAGAGATGAAAAATTTAATAATTTTTCTTTCTCCATCTTTTTTGGTATATGGTCTCTGGCTTGCTCTTTCATATATAATTTCTTATTTTAAACTCACTAAATTTGATGAATAGCGTTTATTTCTTGAGGAAATGATTTTCTTAGCAATTTAAACAAACAGTTGCAGTCAAGAGAAGGAGAGCTGCATTTGGGGGCTTATGAAGCCTCATGTAACAGTTAATTTTATTAAAAAAAATTTTTTTTTAATGTTTATTTTATTATTTTTGAGACAGAGACAGAGCATGAACGGGGGAGGGGCAGAGAGAGAGGGAGACACAGAATCGGAAGCAGGCTCCAGCCATCAGCCCAGAGCCTGACGCGGGGCTCGAACTCACGGACCGCGAGATCGTGACCTGAGCCGAAGTCGGACGCTCAACCGACTGAGCCACCCAGGCGCCCCTAACAGTTACTTTTAAATTATTATTATCTTCTTTAATTTTAGAGATAGAGAGCCCATGATGGGGAGAGGGGCAAAGGGAGAGAGAGAGAGAGAGAGAGAGGGAATTAAAATTCTAAGACATAATTTGGTAGATTAGGCAATCATATCCTTCAACTAACAGTTGATCAGAGGTCAGTGGATAAAATACAACATGAGTGGTATAAAGGATATATGGAACTTTAAAATGATGCTTATTATTAACATACTCTGTGTGTTATAAAAATTATAAATAATACCATAGAAGGTAGATATTTTCCATTGGGAATCTATTATCTCCCAGTTCGATCAGACTCTACAATGGTTAGTAAGGAGGACGCATTTACTAAGTAGAGTTTAGATGCAGAGTCGATTCCATAAAACGTCTAGTTTTCACCTTGACCTGGCTGTTGTCCTTGTACTTTGTAGAACAGCTTCCCTTGTGTTCATGAGGCTAGTGTGTGTCTCCTGCAGTTTCCTACTTAAGCAGAGTGATCATGGTAGGGTAAAAGGAGCTGTCCAGTGTCCCAGGTATCCCAACCATTCCTAGAACAATAAAGAATCACAGAATTTCAGAGGAGGAAGAGACTTAGCAAGTGTTCCCCGGCCTTCTGTTATTCCAGGTTAAGAAATGAGGGGTGCCTGGCTCGGTTGGTGGAGCACGTGAATCCTGACCTCAGGGTTGTGAGTTTGAGCCCCATATTGTGTGTAGGGATTACTTAAAAAAATAAAAGAAAATCTCTAAAAAGAAACCAAGACAGAGAGGCTGGCTTGTCTCTCCATTCACCTGGTCAGCGGCCTGTCCACACTGGCTGCTGTGGCTCCCAACTCTCATCCTGGTCCTTTCTGCTATCTCACACCATCTCGTGCTACTGGCCTTCTTCAGGCGTCACATTCAGCAGCATGTGGGGGCATAAAAAGCAGGTATTTTTGAAAGTTTAGAGATTATTCACCTATTGATACATTGGTGTCATAAGTGGGAAGACATCTTTGTAAATTATTTGATTTTTGAACCACATTTCTCTACGGATCACTACCAAATGAAACTTATTTTCATACTTAGTTTCCTAAAAGGCAAACCATGTCATCTCCCAATTTCTAGATTGTGAAGCTGAGATTCTACTTCTGCTATACTCATTATAGTGGCAGTGGGAAGGCTGTTCTGGCTCATAAACAGCATGGTGGTTGGGCCCTCCTTGAGGCACAGATCCAGCCTACTGAAGGCAGAGGTTTCTGCTTCTCTGGCCTCAACTGTCCTGCACTGGGTTATAGTTTTTGAAGATCAGTTTCTAACAAAGAGATGCATACTGTGCATAGTCCTGAAAGATAAGCAGGTCATTACAAGCTTGAACTGTGATATACTAGAATAATAAAATGTCTAAGGGCATGGCAGTTATATCACTAAACAGATGAAAGTATGCCTTCTGGGTAGAATCCAATAAATCAGGGACTAGATGCTTGGCAGTTAAAACTATAAAAACTAGAAAATACTATGAATGGTATTTACGGGATAATTTATTAAAATGTAATGAAGTTACATTGCATACTCTATGAAATGTATTGCTTTAGACAAACTGAAACAGGAGCTAATCTTTGCCCATAGCTATCAGGAGTAGGTCAGCTGTGAAAAAAAAATACTCTGTTCATAGTCCCTCTGTGATTACATTTTTGTTTTTTGCATCCATTTAACCAAAGTTATTAGTTTCAAGGCTAAAATCTGTTTTGGTTATTTACTGCTGCAATTCAAATCCCCCCAGACCTTAATGACTTATACTAAGCCTTAATGGCAACAATTTTATTTTATTATATCTTAGGATTTTCTGGGTAAGAAATTTGGTCAAGGCTGAGCTGGATGATTCACTTCTGCACAGTGTGGGCTAAGGTCACATGGGGATACTTACTGGTGGAGGAACTAAGATGCTTTACTTGCTACACAACTGGACTCTCTTCTCGGTGGGAAGGCTTGAAGGCTGTGGTCCTGTGTTGGAACTGTTGGCCCCTCCAGTGTGACCATCACAAGGCTTTCAGACTTTTTACATAGTGGCTCAGGACTCCCAGAGAATGTTGAGAGCTACCAGTCTCTTAAGGCCTGGGTGGGAGATTATTCCACTGTATTCTATTGATCAGAACATTTACAGAGCCCACCCACGTGCAAGGAAAGGGGACATAGACCCCCACCTTTCAACGGGGCAAATGTCAAGGCATCTATGGCCATTCTTAATCTTCAACAAAGCCTTTAAACACTTTAAGTGACAAAGTTGATGGAGGTCTGACAGAGAGATAGAATTAAGGGAAGTCACAAAAATAAAGTACTTTAAATCTTTAGAAGTAAACTCTTTAGCCTTTGACTTGTTCTGATGATTGTAATAATTCTTTAGGATATTTTTCTCCTTGTTGATTTGTAGAATCAACCAAAGTTCCTGAGTAGTAATTGGGGTACCTGGGTGGCTCAGTCAGTTAAGTGTCTGACTTCAGCTCAGGTCATGATCTCATAGTTTGTGAGTTCGAGCCCCACATCGGGCTCTGTGCTGACAGCCCAGAGCCTGGAACCTGATTCAGATTCTGTGTCTCCCTCTCTCTCTGCCCCTCCCCTGCTTGCACTCTGTCTCTCTCTGTCTCTCAACAATAAATAAATGTTAAAAAAAAAAAAAAAAAAAAAAAAAGGTCCTGGGTAGTAAGTAACCTCAGGAGCACATGAATTTCAATTTCTAGCTGGGTGTTATTTTGATACTTGAGCCAAATGTAATTTAGGGGCAGGCAGTGAGATGTTAATACTCTGAGCTGGTTTCAGGTCTGTAACTGGAAGATGACAAGGCCAGGGTGAGGAATTGGAAAAGGCCAGAGCTACTCTTAGGTAGGCATAAAGATGGGGTTTATACCTCATACATACATTTATTATTTTAGCCAGTAGATTTTTAACATTTTTATATACTGTATAAATTGTCATTTTCCAAGTTTGTTAGGGATGTATAATTTATTATTTCAAGGTTTATTTATTTGAGAGAGAGAGAGAGAGAGAGAGAGAGAGAGAGAGAGCACAAGCAGGGGAGGGGCAGAGAAAAAAGGAGACACAGAATCCGAAGGAGGCTCCAGGCTCTGAGCTGTCAGCACAGAGCCTGACGTGGGACTTGAACCCATGAACCAACCTAGCCGAAGTCAGACGCTTAACCGACTGAGCCACCCAGGCACCCCAGCAAGTGGCTTCCTTAATGCCCATCACCTATTTACCACCCCACCCTTCTTCCCTCCAGTAACCCTCAGTTTGTTGTCTGTCTTTAAGAGTCTCCTGTGGTTTGCCTCCCTCTCTGTTACTGTGTATTTCTAACCAGAATCCAGTCATCACTGTGCGTTGCACTGTTTGTTATGTTTCTCCTTAAGAAAATGACATCAAGTTTTGGGGGAGACCAGGGCAGTTATCTTAAAGAATACCCCACAATCTGGATTTGGCCATTTCCTTATGGTGTCGTTTCTGTTCCTCTAGCCCCTGAGTTCTTGTAAACTGGAAGTTAGGTCTAAAAATTTGATCTGATTCAAGTTAAATATTTGGGGCAAGAAAGCTTCCTAGGTGATACTGTATACTTCGTATCGTGTCACATCACATTGTTCCGTTCGCATGAATACTAAGTTTGGTCACTTGGTGAGGGGTTTTACTACCTGTTCTCTCTGCAGTTAAGGTCTCTTTCTGTGAGTAGTCTATGAAGTATCACTTTGGCACACCAGACAATAATCTGTCCTGTAATCTTAGCGATCCTTGCTTGAACTATTTCTGTAGGTTTGCAAAATGGGGAATTTTCTTATCTGTTTTTCCTTCTTCATTTGTTAACTGATATTATTCTGTAAAGAATCAGTTTCAGAGTAGGAAGTTGATGTCCTAGTCAGTTGCTCCAGAAGCAGCAAATGAATGATTTACTTCTCTTTTATTCTCTGTCTTGGCTCTCTCTCTCAGCTAGTGCTACGGACTTATGAATTATTACTTTATAATCCATCACAAGTCCTTATTCTTTACTGAATTGATCCAGATTAGGCCAATTTGGTTCTTTTCCATAGTGAATAATACTTACAAATTGGGATCTTTAACTTCTCCTTCTAAAAATGTTGGACCACGAGCTTAACAGGGCTCTTTTCCCTCCCCCCACCCCAAATAATTGTGCAAACTGAACATAATACAAATGGCAGTTACCCTAAGATGCCGAAGAGTGAACAGAAGCAGGCAGGCTCTGGTGGGGCTCCCTCCTTGGAAAGGGAGGGACTGGAGCCATGCAAAGTAAGCCCAGGCCAAATGCTTTCAGTGCAGAGAGGGGGCTACCAGAAGGGAAAGGGTCGGAGAGGGCGTCTCGGAATTCTGTCTACGCACATCTTCAACCGTGGAACCACGCATGCGCAGAATAGACTGAAAGCACCTGGGATAGTGACAGAGGATTGGAACGGGGACCCGGGAACAGAGTTTTCAGTTCCAGTTCAGCTAAAGTCGTTGCCGACCAAAACAAAAGAAACAACGTTCAGCAAAGAAAAAAAAAATCCAGAATCTATACAGTTTAACATTCGTCACGTGTAGACTATGAAGCTAAAATACTCCATAATTGAAGAACCAAGAGAATGGAACATTCTCTCAGGAGAAAGGAAAACCAACAGAGTCCAACAGGATGAAGCAAGTATGGGGAGGAGCAGAAAAGGATCTTGCCGTGGCCATTATATTGTGCTTAAATGAAGTAAAACAGTCTATGCTCACCATGAAGGAAAAGACACGATATCTCAGCAGAGAAATGGAGATGGTAAAAAAAGTGTTTTAAAAAGAACCAAATGGAAATTCTAGAACTGTGAACCTACAGTACCTGAAATAAAATATCTACAGGGTGGACTTCACAGTTGAATGGAAATGACAGAGAGAGAGAGAGCAAAGATGGGGCAGCAAAAAATGTTAGAATAAATAATGGCTTAAACTTTTCCAAATGTTATGAAAAGTGGAAATTTATAGATAGAAGGTGATCGAGGGGTGTGGAGAAGAGGAAATACAAAGAGGCCCATGCCGACTCTTTCAAATAAAACGCAAGGGAACTATAATCCGATTAACGGATGACTTCAGCACCCACAGAGACCAGAAGAGATGGAGCCACATCTTTAAAGCGCTGAAGGAAAACAATTTTCGTCTCAGAATTCTTTGTCCAGTAAAACATCCTTCAAGAATGAAGGGATCAGGGGCGCCTGTGTGGCTCGGTTGAGCATCCGACTTCGGCTTGGGTCATGATCTCACGGTTCGTGGGTTCGAGACCCACGTCGGGCTCTGTGCTGACAGCTCAGAGCCTGGAGCCCGCTTCGGATTCTGTGTCTCCCTCTCTCTGCCCCTCCCCTACTTGTGCTCTGTCTTGCTCTGTCTCAAAAATACATGAACATTAAAAAAAAAAAAAAGAATGAAGGGATCGGGAAGATCAAAAAGTTCAGAGGTGGATGGCAGTGATGGTTGTACAACAGTGTTGAATGTTTCTTGTGTTGCTGAATTTTACCTTCAACAGTGGGTGGAATAGTAAATTTTGTGTTATGTGTATTTTGCTACCATACATTAAAAAAAAAAAAAAAAGAATGAAGGGGAAATCGGGACATTTTCAGATAAAGAAACTGATGAGAATTCATCCTGAGCAGATCTGCACTTCAAGAAGTGCTAGAGAAACTTCCTGATGCTGGAAGGAGATGACCCCACAAGGGAATGTGGACCCTTGGGGAAAATGAGGAACACTGGAAATGGTAAATATTTGGGAGGATACAAAATAACTGCTTTTTTCTTTGTGCTTTTCTCTCTCAATTTCTTTTGTGATCACGTAACTACTAAAAGCAAAAATCATAACTGTCTTGAGGGGCTTATAACATTTGCAGATATGGTACCTATAACAACCATAAGGGTAGGTATGGACCTCTGTCAGTGCAGGAAGTGGTATGATATTGACTCTAAGTGGGCTATGAAAAGTTATGACCTATATTGTAATCCCTGATGTAGCCACTTAAAAATGCAAAGAAATACAGCTAAAAAGCCAAAGAAGAATTGAAATGGATATTCAAATAATTTTTGTTTAAGGCAGGAAATGAGAAACAGGAACAAAATTTTTATTTATGTTGTGACCCATTAAACGAGTAAAAGGAAATAGTTTTTAAAATTAGGTTATGATAATACAGTAGCCATAAATCGAATTTTTTGAAGAACATTTTTTTAAGATATTTATTTTGCCCTGGTTCTTTTTTTTTTTTTTTTAAGAAATTTATTTTGCCCCCGTTCTTTTCTTTCTTTCTGTCTTCTTCTTTTTTTTTTAAAGTAGGCTCTGCACCCAGTGTGGGGCTTGAGCTCACAACCCTGATATCAACAGTTGCATGCTTTACTGACTGAGCCAGCCAGGCGCCCTGAAGAACGTTTATTAATATGAGTAAAATGCTTCCAATGCTTTGCTAAGTGAAAAAAGGATACTCAGCCACTGTAGGATGACAATTAAAAAATATATTCACATACTCACAGAATATAGAAAAAGTTGTAAGGAAATAACCAAAGTGTCTTTTAGTGGTAGAACCCTAGGTGACATAATGGCCTCGTCTTTGCTACATTTTCCATATTTTTTACAGTGAGCCTAGGTTATCACAAAATTTATTTTTAAATTTTTTTAAGTTTATTTATTTTGAGAGAGATTGAGAGGGAGAGAACATGCACGTGCACACACGAGTAGGTGAGGGGCAGAGAGAGAAGGAGAGAATCCCAAGCAAGCTCCTCACTGTCAGTGTGGAGCCCACCGTGGGGCCTGAAGTCATGAACCATGAGATCATGACCTGAGCTGAAATCAAGAGTCAGGCACTTAACTGAATTAGCTACCCAGATGCCCCACAAAATTTATTTTTTAGCTAATACTAGTATATTGTTATATAATAATGCTTGGTTTTTTTCTACATTCTCTGTTTTGATTCTCTACTAAATTTATTTTTATTCTAACAGCTTTTCCCTGGTTCCATTAGATTTTCTAAGCATACAGTTGTGCAGTGGACATAAAATGAAACTATTCAGTCCCGAGGTCTCTTAGTCTCTAGCTGCTTGCCTTAACACAACAGAGAATGCCCAGGAGCTAATCTGCACTGTTCACACTAATTGGTGGATCCCAGGCAGTGGGACATTATGTGTCCTGGTACATCCTGCTTCCTGCTTCCCTCTATGGAGAGGGCTCATGGTAAGGATTAAAAGTGTTGATGGATGCAGAGTCTTGACTTGGTACTTGGCCATCACATGATCTTGACAAATGTTAGTGTTATTACTGTGAGGATGTATCTCTTGTACATACTTTCCTTCTGGAAGGGTGCAGAGCTGAGCCCTGGAAAGCAGCTACACCAGTTTGTGGGCAGATCATGTGAAAGGAGGAGCCAGGAACAGTCGGTCCTCGGGGTGCCAGCTCTGGGCACCCGTGCCTAAAAATGACATCAGTCTGTCATGTGTGTTATGTTTTATGAATATTTAAAACCTTCACCTTGGGTGAAGATGTTCTCACTTATGTGAGGAAGGATATGGAATGTGAAAATGATGTGTACCCTAGGTATAGTCTTGAAGAGGCTCACTGTAGAGGAATCAATCTCAAGGTTTAATCCAAGGAATGAGGAATCCCTCTGGTAAGCCGCCTTTGAGATGGTCCCAGTGATGTCTGCCTTTGGGCATGGATGCTCCTCTGTAAGCCCCTCAAGCCCCTCCCCTTGAGCGTGGGCTGGACCTAATGACTCACTTTTTAAAAAATGTTTGTTTAGGGGCACCTGGGTGGCTCAGTCACTTAAGCGTCCAACTTCAGCTCCGGTCATGATCCGGAGGTCCGTGGGTTCGAGCCCTGCATTGGGCTCTGTGCTGACAGCTTAGAGCCTGGAGCCTGTTTCAGATTCTGTGTCTCCCTCTTTCTCTGACCCTCCCCTGTTCATGCTCTCTCTCTGTCTCAAAAATAAATGTTAAAAAAAAAATTTTTTTTTAAGTTTATAATTAATTAATTTGTTTTTAAATTTACACCCAAGTTAGCATATAGTGCAACGATGACTTCAGTAGATTCCTTAATGCCCCTTACCCCTTTAGCCCATACCCCCTCCCACAACCCCTCCAGTAACCCTCAGTTTGTTCTCTATATTTAAGAGTTTCTTATGTTTTGTCTGCCTCCCTGTTTCTATCTTATTTTTGCTTCCCTTCCCTTATGTTCATCTGTTTTGTTATCTTAAATTCCTCATATGAGTGAAGTCATATGATATTTGTCTTTCTCTGACTAATTTTGCTTAGCATAATACCCTCAAGTTCCATCCACGTAGTTGCAAATGGCAAGATTTCATTCTTTTTGATTACCGAGTAATACTCCATTGTACATATATATACCACATCTTCTTTATCCATTCATCCATCGATGGACATTTGGGCTCTTCCCATACTTGGGCTATTGTCAGTAGTGCTGCTATAAATATTGGGGTGCATGTTCCCCTTTGAAACAGCATACCTGTATCCCTTGGATAAATACCTAGTAGTGCAATTGCTGGGTCATAGGGTAGTTCTATTTTTAATTTTTTGAGGAACCTCCATATTGTTCTCCAGAGTGGCCGTGCCAGTTTGCATTCCCACCAGCAGTGCAAAAGAGATCCTCTTTCTCTGCATCCTTCCCAACATCTGTTGTGCCGGAGTTGTTAATGTTAGCCATTCTGACAGGCATGAGGTGATATCTCACTGTGGTTTTGATTTGTATTTCCCTGATGATGAATGATGTTGAGCATCTTTTCACGTGTCTGTCAGCCATCTGGATGTCTTCTTTGGAGAAGCGTCTATTCATGTCTTTTGCCCGTTTCTTCACTGGATTATTTGTTTTTTGGGTGTTGAGTTTGATAAGTTCTTTATAGATTTTGGATACTAACCCTTTATCTGATAAATTATTTGAAAATATCTTCTCTTATTCCACTGGTTGCCTTTTAGTTTTGCTGATAGTTTCCTTCGCTGTGCTTTTTATTTTGATGAGATCCGAATAATGTATTTTTGCTTTTGTTTCCCTTGCCTCTGGAGATGTGTTGAGTAAGAAATTGCTGTAGCCAAGGTCAAAGAGGTTTTTGCCTGCTTTCTCGAGGATTTTGATGGCTTCCTATCTTACGTTTAGGTCTTTCACCCATTGTGAGTTTATTTTTGTGTGTGGTATAAGAAAGTGGTCCAGGTTCATTCTTCTGCATGTTGCTGTCCAGTTTTCCCAGCACCACTTGCTGAAGAGACTGTCTTTATTCCATTGAATATTCTTTCCTGCTCTGTCAAAGATTAGTTGGCCATACATTTGTGGTTCCATTTCTGGGTTCTCTATTCTGTTCCATTGATCTGAGTGTCTGTTTTTGTGCCAGTACCATACTATCGTGATGATTACAGCTTTGTAATACAGCTTGAAGTCTGGGATTGTAATGCCTCTAGCTTTGGTTTTCTTTTTCAAGAAACCAATTGCTTTGGCTGCTTGGGGTCTTTTCTGGTTCCATACAAATTTTAGGATTGTTTGTTCTAGCTCTGTGAAGAATGCTGGTATTCTTTTGATTGGGATTGCTATGTTTGTTTTTGCTATATTTATTTTTGAAGGAAGGAGAGAGAGAGCAAGAGAGTGAGCATGTATGGGGGAGGGGCAGAGAGTGAGGGAGACACAGAATCCAAAGCAGGTTCCAGGCTCTGAGTGGTGAGCATAGAGCCCAACGTAGGGCTCGAACTCACGAGCTGTGAGATCATGACCTGAGCCAAAGTTGGAGGCTTAACTGACTGAGCCACCCACGTGCTCCCCTAATGGCTCACTTCTGACATAGAATATGGCAGAAGTAATGGGTTGTAACTTCTGAGATTAGGTTACGAGAAGCACTGTGACTTCTGTCCACCCTAGTGGACACCTTCCTATAACCCGTGGGAGGTATAGAGCCAGAGGCACCCAGCCGAGCAACCCTGTCTCCTGACCCTCTGAAACTAGGAGACAATAAAATGTGTCTTCAGCTGCCAAGTTTTCAGTAAATTTGTTACACAGCAGTTGGTAGCTAATACACTTTGTAAAGCAATTAGGTATCTTCATGGACTTTCCCTGCCTCATTCCATCCCCTCCACTTTGGTCCTTCAGGAATTGTGGCAGTTCTCCATGGCATCCTTTTATTTTTTTAATTTCACATCAAAGCATCAAATGCCTTTCCTGCCCATTCCTTCATCTTTCCATCTTGCTTCTGGCCCAGTCACCACTTTTTTGCTGTGTTAACAAAAGAACATATTGACTATTGCTGTCCTTTCATCCATCACTTTGGAGATCTCCCTTGCTCCTTTCAGAAGTCATGGGGAGATGGGGCCTCAGTGTGATCTAGAGCCCAGAGCAGTAGTTCACAGCCTGCTCTTTGGCCCTTTGTCACATCTCAAGGAGGATGTCACACACAGGGGCCACACTCAGCATAGGTCACCGTGGGCCAGTGCACTAGGGCTGCTGGTGACCACGCATGGTCCCCTGTGTCCTAGCTCCAAACCCTCCCATCACCACCTGCCAAATATTGACTTACTGAGATAAAAGGGTGGGGGAATTCTCTAACCTACAGGGCTCTAAACTGAGTGGCTAGACCCCTGGATTCTAGTTCCATCTCTGCTGCAGCTTTGCTGTGTGAACCAGAACACATCTTTCTCTCTAGTTTCTATAACTGGAAGGCCTGGACAATAATAACCACCATTTCCCTCTTCTTAAGCAGAGCTTTAGGGAAGGATTTCCTCTAAAGTGATAGGAAATGAATGTTTAATATTTTAAACCTGAGCGCAAGGATTATACAATTTGTAAACTGTAATAAAAGCCACCAGTGTCCCTGGACCCATGAAGAGCTACGGGGGAAATACAGCTCATCTCACTCAATGAAAATACTTGCCAATTGAAAATTAGTTTCTCATGCATTGCCTCTTTATTCTTTTTGCTCATACTTAATAAAGTGGACATTTGGTGATGGACTTCTCAATGCTGTCCCTGTGGCCATCAGCCTATTCACACCATTCCTGGCTGCATTAAGTATCCCCAGTGCAGAGAATTAAGTCACTGTAAAAGTATACTCTGGATTTTACCAAGAGGTCACGGAGAGCCCTCCTTGCCTGGGCAGTCAGCAGCATTCTTATTACACTTCATTTATCTATTTGGGAGGACTCAGGAGGACCAGCTGGGCCCCTGTCTGCACTCATCAAGAGTTAATTTCTGAGCGAGGTGCTGTGGTCATGAACAAGTGCAGAAGGTACCCTGGTGGTCCTGCCAGACGAGAGGGGCCCTCAATTAGCAGCAACGTTCAATCAGGCTGCTTAACCCGCCACGGAGCCGAGATGGTCATGTCCTTCCTGCTGCCCTCCCATAAACACGGAGCCACCGTCAGCCTTGGGTGTCTGTGTGGCCCAGGATGAGGAAGACTGCACAGATCTGAGCCCGACACACATTCAGGGGCTACCTGAACATTGCTTTTATTTTCAACAGAGTAGTGAGGGTTAACCATGAGGGATTTTTTTTTTTTTTAACCTTTTGAAATTTGGAAGCATCTTTCTGTCTTTGCCAACTGCATATTTCCCAAGCTGGGTATCACACTGGCTTTGTTTCTTTGCTGTTAAACACAATGTCATGTTGTCCTGTTTCCGGCATGGTGTAGTGTGTGTTGAGACAGCTTGTTGTGGTAGAAAGTCAATGCGTAACTCACCGCTGTAAAGCCTCGTTCCCTCTTTCCGCATCACGGTTCATGCCGTGGCTAAATGGAGGTGATTGTCTCTGCCCTGCCTACCTGGCAGAACTGTTAGGAAGGTAAAATATAGAAACAGTTTGGAAACTGTCAAACATCATACAAATCTGAGGTGAAATTATTGAATACCATGGTTGCATTGCTCCTAGTTGGCTCATCAGTAGGGCCGAGAGAGGTTAAAAATTTTTTTAACGTTTTTTTTCATTTTTGAGAGACAGAGTGTGAATCGGGGAGGGACAGAGAGAGGGAGTCACAGAATCCAAAGGAGGCTCCAGGCTCTGAGCTGTCAGCACAGAGCCCAACACGGGGCTCGAACCCATGAACCACAAGATCACAGCCTGAGCTGAAGTCAGATGCTTAGCCAACTGAGCCACGCCGGCGCTTCCAGAAGTGTTTATTTTAATGATCATGTAAAGAACACCAGAACCTGGTGTTCTTGCTAGGTATCTTGTATTTTATTAGAGATGCTATCTAATGTTGCCGCATTTAATCAATAAAAACCAAATATAAACGCTTCCTCAAGTTCTGGCCAAACAGCTCTCACACATTTTGAGGACCATGGTGGACAGAGGGACCAGTATGGTAGGAGGAGGGTGGGTGAGAGTTTCTTACCTCAGTGTGACGTCTTGTTGAGTCATGAGACCCACTTGCCTAGGGAAGCTATAGGTGGGTGTGGTGATTTTTGAGGACAGTCCGCTGTGGAGTCATTGAGCAGGTCCCTTGGTTATCTCTGGTCAAGCACCTGTCCCAGGTGAGTAACTGGATTTACTTACCCCTGGTGGCTTGAAATTCTTCTGGTCATCAAATAGCCCACAAAATAGAAGTGGAGGCATGGCCCCCATGCCCTTGTTAGCACCTGAGGGTATGATCGGGGGTTTGATTGTGTGGCATCTGCTGGGAGCATGGCATTGAGCCTGGGGGACTGGCTTGGAACCAAGGGACCTCCCGGAAGGCAAGTTGCGCCTCAGCCACGGGAAGAATCAAAGACCGAGAAGGTGTTGGTAGAACACATTCACGTTAGATGGAAAGGCTTAGCACTTTAAAGGTTACTGTAAATTTTAAGCTTCTTTCTTTACTTACCTGGCAGATCGGAGAGTGCTATGTCTTGGTGTAATGAAGCATTATGTTGGTATAGCAAAAAGGAAGCTGCCCTCCTACAGGAATTCAGTCTCACTAGAAGCTCATGGTCTGGTGTGGGGCTCGCCTGGGAATGGATGTGTGTATACATGTGCACGTAGGCGTTTTTCCTGATGGGGAAGTCGAGACCAAATTGCCCATTACATTGCCGGATTTTACCTGATGGTTTCCTAAAATGGACATTGGATAGAAAATCCACTCCTGTTTGCAGGCTTTTTTTTTTTTTTTTAACCTTGGAGTTTTGTTTTGTTTTTTTTAACCTATGGCTTTTTGTTTTTCCTGCTTTTGCCTTGGAAGCATGGAAATGATTCGTGTAGAATTATTTTGATGGAGGAAAAAAAGAGTAGAAATTGAGGAGTAAATCAGTCACCAGGTAGTTCTTGCAGCCAAAACCCGTCAGAGCCAAAAGCTGCCGCCATATCCGGAACTTCGCTCCAGACCTCGTGGGCATAAACTGGAACCTTGGCAATAAAGTTTGGGACACAGAGTTGTCCTATGCCAGGGCTTCTGGAATCCAGATTCGATACTGCACATTTCTCTTTGTTTTTAAAGGAGAAAATCACTACTTTAAACGTTAGGTAGATCTGTTTCATCCCGAACATGGAAATATTGATGCTGGACAGAAAACATGGGGAAGGAAGCTGGGGGAAAGTACATCTGTCCTGCTCCTGGCCAACAAGTACAGACCTCATTCTCCAAGATCGCGCCCTGAACCTCTGCCCATCTTGTCAATGGAGGATGGTGTGCCAAACAGCTACTCCTCTGATCGGCCTGGATCGCCTTGAGCCTCAGGTCCCCAGCTGCGTGTTCTGTCCTCTCTTCAGGCTCTAGTCATCTCCTTGTGACCATGACCATGAGCGTAACACCTGAGATTCACTTACAGTTCAGGGTGTAGGGCTGGGAATTGGACTCCCATTGCACAGAGTTCCTTTTCACGTCATTGATTTTCAGTTGAATCATACTTGTCTACATTTGTTCCTTTGTCTCTGACTTCCAGAATAAGAATCAGAGGTCATATTTTGGAATTGTCACCGTAGTCCTTCCTATTTCATTTTTGAAACACTCCCTGAAATGGTTGACACACAGCTGCTTCCTAGTAAAAGGAACACCTTGCACTGTTCTGTTTGTTTGCTCCATCCAGGATGGTACTTTTTTTATGGAATCTCACTGCACTAAATTACACTGAGAGTGAAAAGGCAACTCTAGTTCTGTGGTAAGTCTGTTCTATGACAGAAACTCCAGTGTTCTTGATGTTCAGTACAGTGCAGAGAACGGCAAGGGTTTGAGATCTGGACCCAGAGGGCAGGGACAGAGGTCTTAGCCACGTCACTCATCTGCTTGGATGCGAAGTGACTTCTCCGAGCCTTAGTTTCTTCTTCTGTAAAATGGTGCTAACGAGAGCAGCTTTAGAGCTTTTACTAATGATAAGTAAATAAGACACGATTGAAAAGTGCCACATAGGGGCGCCTGGGTGCTGCAGTCGGTTAAGCGTCCGACTTCAGCCAGGTCACGATCTCGCGGTCCGGGAGTTCGAGCCTCGTGTCAGGCTCTGGGCTGATGGCTCGGAGCCTGGAGCCTGTTTCCGATTCTGTGTCTCCCTCTCTCTCTCTGCCCCTCCCCCGTTCATGCTCTGTCTCTCTCTGTCCCAAAAATAAATAAACGTTGAAAAAAAAAAAAAGAAAGAAAAGTGCCATGTAAACATTTGTAAGCTACAAGGCAAATGTTGATTGTATCTGTAGAGAATGTGTGTGGCAGAGAAACTATTAACATGATTCCCGACTTCCTTCATTTTCCTCCTGGGCACATAGCTACCCTCTCAGCTGGGCCGGTGCTACATGGATGGCCAGTGGACAGGAGGAACATGAAGTATGTATGCATCTTCCAGGCGTGGCTCAGTAGATCCAGAAAAATGGCAGTGTTACCAGTGGGAAGAGGCCTATCCCTGGGTCACCACTTGGAGGAGAGCTGTCTAACTAGCCTTGGACTTGGGCCACTGCCCTTGGGCCCCTGCCGTTGTGGGGCTGTTTCACCCAGTGTTAGCCTACCCCAAATAATCACAGTTTTGGAAAAGAATATTAGTTGCCACTGTGTTAGCATATAAAGTGCTTGGGGTTGTTTTGTTTTTTTAGAGCACAAGTAGGGGAGAGTGGCAGAGGGAAAGAGAGAGAATCTTAGCTTAGCGTGGAACCCAACATGGGGCTCAATCCTGTGACTCTGGGATCATGACCTGAGCTGAAATCAAGAGCTGTATGCTTAACTGAGTCACCCAGGCAGCCCAGTGCTTGTATTTTTATATACATCATAAATACAACGTACTGTCATTTAAGGGTATTTTTATCATGTTATATATAATGTTGTTGCTAAAAGTACAAATGAAAATCAACCTGTTTGCAGTTTTTGTAAATAAAACTTAATTGCTGACAATGAGCCAGATCCATATTTTAAGATTTAGTAAAGTTTTGTACATATCTTGACCAAAAATACAAGTTAATGTTGACTCGCTTAGAGGTGAGTTCCTGCTATAAACATTAATAATTACAAGAGAAGATTAACTGTCATTGATCAAGCACTTAGCGTGTGCCCTATGCACTACACTGAGAACCTCGCAGATGTGACAGGCATGCACCCGAAGTGAGACATTTGCTTTTTCTTTCAAAATTGTTTTATGCCCATTAACACTGAATTAATGAGACTAAAGCTTAGTATTCCTTTTCTAGATTGCCATGCTCCCTTCCCCATTGTTATAATAGAATGTGGCACCCATGAATTAAGCTGAGTTACTAATTCTATAAGAGAACCTTATTTCTAAAATGTCATAGGGCCAGCAACTACTAAAATCAATTTCTAGCCGACCATTGCAGGTTGAAAATTTACACGGGTCTCTATTGTGAACTGGGTTTGTTTTGGCTGGTGTTAGTAACAAGGACAATTATTCAGAGGGCATTTGTGGCTTACCAGTGATTCACCAGTCTGTTCTTTAATTTTCTTATGTAAATATGTGCAGCCAAATACGGTTTCCTGCATGTTTCATCCATCTGCTTGAAAGCATCCAAGCACCAGATCCTCAGTCATTCCCACAGAGTCAAATGCTGCCATTGATGGGACAGTCCCAGCAGCCACAGATGCCTTCTAATGAGTTGACCTCGGGTTTGTAATATTACCTCTTCCCTTCAACACCACTCTCCTACCCCCAAAACTAAGTGGACAGAATTCACACCCCAGGGGAAAGAATTGCAGCCAACAGTAAACTTACTAGAGGGTTCTTGAACAGCTGGGCTTGTGTCCTCAAGTTGTGTGAGTTAGGGTGTGTTAAGACAACAAATTATGGAAAAGGGATGTTCAGATACAGCCTTTATGCTTGTGGTGAAGGAAATGCTGGGAAGACAAGCCTGGTGGCTGAAACATAGGCTGGGGAAACCCCACAGCCGGACCTCCCAGACCGGCCCTGGTTTTAGTTTCCTTTCCTTTCCCTTCTCCTTTCTCCTTTCTCCTTTCTCCTTTCTCCTTTCTCCTTTCTCCTTTCTCCTTTCTCCTTTCTCCTTTCTCCTTTCTCCTTTCTCCTTTCCTTTCCTTTCCTTTCCTTCCTTCTTTTCTTCCCTTCTTCCCTCTTCCCTCCTCCCTTCCCTTCTCTCTTACCTTGCCTTCCTTCATTTTAGTGTTTATTTTTGAGAGAGAGAGAGAGTATGAGCAGCAAGGGATATAGAGAGGGAGACACAGAACCTGAAGCAGGCTCCAGGTTCTCTGAGCTGTCAGCACAGAATCTGACACAGGGCTTGAACCCACAAACCACGAGATCGTGACCTGAGCCAAAGTCGGACGCTTAACTGACTGAACCATGCAGGCACCCGTGGTTTTAGTTTTCTTATCTGTCAAGAATCATGGTACCTTCCTGCCTGTTTCCTCACCAGTAAGATGGGGCTAATGATAGTACTACCTGCCAAGATTACGGAGTCATTTGGTGTGAAATGCTGGTACGGGGACCCACAGGGATAGAGGGATTGGCTGCTCTTGTTGTTGTTATCACTACGATGGCATCCGTTCACTTGTACTGGTGATGTCCACATTCCTGGGAAGCCTGATGACAGATTCTCTGTTTCTGAGCTTGCTGTACAGATTGTGTGTGTCTGTCTGTTCACCAAGTATGTGTGAAGTACCTGCTGCATGCGAAACAGTGTGCCAGCAGCGTATTCCAAGTATGTCCACGTCCATTTTGTCTGTTCTCAGTAGGGAGCACCCTGCGGTGCTGACCTCTGTGCATCAGCATGGAGTCTAGTTTGCACTTGAGGTGCTCCCCATGATCCCCGGATGATGCAGAGTCTGCAGGGTCTTGTAGGCTCAAGATGAACTGTCCAGAAATTGTTTGCAGGTGTGCTCGGCAGCTGATATTAAGCACCGTTAGTAAATGTGCAAGGGTGCCTGGGTGGCTCAGTTGGTCAAGCATCTGATTCTTGATCTCAGCTCAGGTCATGATCTGACAGTTCATGAGTTCAAGCCCCGCATTGGGCTCTGTGCTGACAACGTGGAGCCTGCTTGGGATTCTCTCTCCCTCTCTGTCTGCCCCTCCCCTGCTCGCTCTCTCTCTCTCTCTCTCTCAAAATAAATAAACATTTAAAAAGTAATTATAACGGGTGCCTGCTGGCTCAGTTGGCTAAGCGTCTGACTTCAGCTCAGGTAATGATCTCTCGGTTTGTGAGTTCAAGCCTCATGTGGGGCTCTATGCTGACAGCTCAGAGCCTGGAGCCTGCTTCGGATTCTGTGACTCCCTCTCTCCTCCTGTCCCTCCCCCACTTGTGCTCTGTCTCTCAAAAATAAATAAAATGTTTAAAAAAATTAAAAAATTAAAATGTGAAAATGAATTCTGTGAAACTCAGACACCCTTCAGTAGAAAGAAAGATGGCTGGATTTTCCTCATGAGGCTGTTTCTAAATGTTTACATGTTACTGTTACTAATTGTTCACTCCTAACCCTGGTAATTTTGGCTTGTTACTGAATTCCTGGTTTCTCAAATTGGAGAAGTGAGGCTTAGAATCCTGGAGTGACTTCCTGAACATCCAGGCTGACTCTGGGATTCAATTTGGTCCAGTTTTCTGCTCTGTGGAAGTCTAGTGGATCCAAATTCGATAGCACTGCATTGGACCCCGCTGGCTGTGCTGGGAATGGCAGCCTAACTGCTCATGGATCACGGAGGTTGTGTGCTTTCTTAGCACGAGTAGATCAAAGTGTGATAAATGGGCTTGTGTGTGGGCATCATTGCCTTGGGGAGCGTCCCCTGCTTTAAATATCCTTTCCGAACTGGTGGCTTCCAGTCCAATCTCTCCCCTGATCTTCAGATTCTCACGTTTATTCACTAACTGGATAGATAAGTAAATTATAATTACACTTAGCTAATTTTTACATATCCAAGAGACAGCTTAAAATGAACTTACCCCAGTTATCAAGACATATGCAATTGTCAATTAGCATAGAGGAAAATGGAAGAGAGTAGAGATCCCAGAAATAGACATTTACATGGCCAATTGATTTTTGGTAAAGATGCCAAGATCATTCAATGGGGAAAAGATAGTCATTTCAGTACACGGCTCTCCAACAACTGGTTGTCTGTATGGGGAAAAAAAAATGAATTTCAACCTTTACCTTGGCACCACATGGAAAAATTAACTCTAAATGGACCATAGGTCTAAATAAGAGAGCTAAACTATTAAACTTATAGAAGAAAACGTTAGTGAAAATCTTTGTGACATTGGACTAGGGAAAAAAATTGTTAAACAAGACAGAACATGAATTGTAAAAGAAAACAGTGATTAATGTTTAAAAATCCTTGTTTTTATGACACAATTAAGAAAACAAAAAGGCAAGCCACAAGTTGGGAGAAAATATTTGCAAAACTTGTATCTGACAAAGAAGTTGTGGCTAGAATATATACAAAGCCTTCCAACTCAGTATTAAGAAGACAACCCAATTTAAATTTTTTTTTCAATGTTTATTTATTTTTTGGGACAGAGAGAGACAGAGCATGAACGGGGGAGGGGCAGAGAGAGAGGGAGACACAGAATCGGAAACAGGCTCCAGGCTCCAAGCCATCAGCCCAGAGCCCGACGCGGGGCTCGAACTCCCGGACCGCGAGATCGTGACCTGGCTGAAGTCGGATGCTTAACCGACTGAGCCACCCAGGCGCCCCAAGACAACCCAATTTTAAAAAAAGGCAGAAGAATGGAATGGAAGCTTCACCAAAGAAAACAGGAATGCCAGAAAGTACGTGAGAAGATGGCTCAATATCGCTAGTCTTCAGGGAAATGCCAGATTATGAGATACCATTAGGCATCCATTCACAGGGCTAACATAGCAGCTGACAATGTTGACAGGGATGCAGAGAAAGGGCAATTCTCCTATTGCTGGCCGGAATGCAAAATGATACAGCCAGTTCTGAAAACATTCTGGTGATACCTTACGAAATTAAAGATACACTCGCTGTATGATCCAGCAGTGCCACTCCTAGGGATTTACCCAAAGATGAATGAAAACGTATGTCTACACAAAGACCTGCTATGTAGATGTTCACGGCAGACTGGAAACAACCCAGCTATTCTTCAGTAAATGGATAAACGAATTGCTGGATACAAAGGAACAAAATCTTAGCACCTGCAGTAGTAACATGGGTGCATCTCAGAAATGTTATGCTAAGTGGAAATCCATGGATCCTACCTGCGTGGAAGCCCTACGTGATTGAGCCCCACCCCGACTCCCGCCTCACAGACCTACGTGTTTGCGCACTTTCACACACACACATGCGTATTGAGGCCTCAGTCGTGGCGCGCACCCACTCCCTACGTCGGCTTCTTTGTGTTTGTTCTTCCCCTGCCTGGACCCTTCCTCTCCCAGATATTCCTCCAGTTCTCACTTCCTTGGGGACCCTGCTCGCATGTTAGCTCAGGAGAGAGGCCTTCCTTAATTGTCTTTAAAAAAATCTCAAACAGGCTCCACTCGCCCTTGGGTAACTTACCCCTTTACCTAATATAGAATGTATTTACTTGCATATTTGCTTAGTATTTGCCTCCTCCTGCCAGAGTGTAAGCCTGTTTTGTCTACTGCTGCATTTCTCGCTCTCTGCAACACTATTACATGGTAAGTGCCCAGTCAAAAATTGTTAGGTAAATAATGTGAATGCATAACGTTAGGAATGCGGAGAGCGGGATGGGATGAGACCTCGGGTATGGTGTGCCGGGTCAAGATATAGGCTCTTGCATTCTGTGTTAGCAGCTTCTCCTTAGCCTTTCCATTCACTCATGTGCTGAGCAGGCTCTGACCGTGTTTGGCTTTGAGAAACCGAACTGAGGAAATACACACCGGAAACGAGCGCCAGTACATTTAATATGTTCAAGTGGGGAATTCTCAACATTTTTGCAAAGGTATTAAAAGAGAGCTTTTTGCATAGGGAACTTCTCAGTCTATAGCCTACCGATTATTAGTTTTCCTCACCACACCCGTTCCCCCTTGTATAAAAACAAAAATATAAGGCAAAACCAGGAGAAAAGAATTGTAACAATATTTATGAAATGTCGGACTTAAATGCTATTGAAACAACTGTGGACATACACTGTTTTCTGACATTACCAGTCTATTCTGTTGCTAAAGATTTGTTCGTCTTAAAGCCGGATTGGAAGATTTTACACGGAGTGCAAATTACTGGCTTTAGATGGCATCACCATGAGTTATATAGGGATAGTGTTAAGAGAGACTGTGATCGGAAGTCACTTTTACAGAGTAAACTTGCTAATTTAGGTTCAATGATTTTTTCTGTAGATGCTGCATTATTTCCTTTCCCCATTTCTGAATTCTTCCTTCTGGAAGTTACTGCTCATTAGCATGGATGCACATGTGTCCTCTGGAAAAAGAGCCAAAGGAGGCAATGACCTTGAAGTAGTTTTTTTTCCCTGTTTGTGAGTGGCCCAAGTCAGTGTGGTGGGTTCTGTGGGAAGACTGAAGGGATACAGTGGTGCTTGGGATTATTTGCCAGTTTTGGAGAGTGGTGGCCTTTTTGTTTTCCAGTGTTCCAGATTATCTTAGTCCTGGTCCCCTGCCATTCTCATAGGCCTGCTGATACATCTAATACAAATCGTTGTACTATTTTATTTTTAAAGTTTATTTGTTTTGAGAGAGAGAGAGAGAGAGAGATAGTATGAGTGGAGGAAGGGCAGATGGGGTGCAGAGAATCCAAAGGAGGCTCCTCTGACAGCAGGGAACCCAATGAGGGGCTCAAACCCATGGACCATAAGATCATGACTTGAGCTGAAGCCGAACCCTCAACTGACTGAGCCACCCAGGTGCCTCTGCACTATTTTAAATAGTAAACAGAAACATGCTTTTGGGAATCAAAAAACTTGGTAAATTTGGGAAATCAGTCATCTGACTAATAGGTCTTTGGAGAACTGACCTAGATTCACTGACGTGTATCATATATCTTTTCTGCATTTGCTGACACAATCATGTGATTTTACACATTTTGCCCTCCTGATGGGTTCCACTGATACGTTTTTCTGTTGTTAAACCATCCTTGCATTTCTAGGATAAACACTACTTGATTATAACGTATTGTACATAAGATGCACAATTAAATTAATATAGCTAGCATTTCATTCGGGATTTTCACATTTCTGTTCATAAGTGAAGAGGGCCCATTATTTTGTTTTCTTACTTACCTAACTTAGAATTGAGATTAATTGTACTGGAACCATAAAATGAGTCAGGCAGCTTTTCCTCTTTTTCTAATTTGTGGAACATAATGGAATGTTTTCAAAGTTACAAAATTGCAGCTGTTTAGAACCCCAGTTGTGTTTGGTTTACTTAAGCCACCAAAATATTTTTTTTAACTTTATCCTTAATTAACCTTTTAAATTAAAAAGATACTTTTCTAGTTTCACTGTTTTTCTTTTTTCCAGTGAGTGACTTAAATTAACTGTCCAGTTAATTTTTAATGAATATTTATTCACTCGTTCATTGGACATTCATTACGATTTACTGGGCATTTGCTCTGCACAGGGCATTATCCCAGGCACTGGGGGAGAAATGAATGGCAAGAGTTCTTCCCTCATTTTTTTCTGGAAGGGAAACAGAGCTCATTTACCTAAGGCAGCATGTTTCATTATGAAAGAGGGGGTTTGGATCCCCTGAGACCTTCAGCCATTTGTCTCTCACGGAATAGTCATGTTGCATGTTTATTGAGCTGTAAAGGATTCATAGTCCCAACTTTTCTAGTTTCAGTTAGAAATGTACATAATTCTTCATTCATCACGTATTTATAAAGTACCTACTATGTGCTAGGCAACGTGTATGGCACAGAAACTCTGAATGTAGTTTGTGTCAGAGGTCATCATTATTTTTGGAAGATGCATGTTTTCATCATTTACTCCTGTTCTTAACATAATTAAAAAGTGTTTGAAGGCAGGAGCATCTCAGTAGGGGCCCCCTGTGTTCCGTGTCGCTCCTGCTCTGCACGCGTGCGCAAGAACAACTTGTTAATGAGCGCCATCCATGGCTCTTCACAGAGGAGCAGGTGCATTTCCACCTTTTCTCCGGGTTGGCAGTTCAGGTGTGCTGACCTGGTGTGGTCACCATGCTTTGTGTTTCTGAGAAAGAAATCAAAAACAAAGTCAAGTTGATCAGACATCTTCCCTCTGTAGTCAGACTCATTCCCTAACTTACCTGGTCCCATGGCTCTGAGTACCATCTCCACGATGATGGTTCCCAATGAATAGCCTTGTCCAGATTTCTCCATTCCAACCCCACACTACCTTTTAGATCCACTGGACCATCCCATGGGCCTCTCATACTTGCTGCGTCCAAATCCAGTGCCTGATCCACCTTCCACCTGTTCAGCAGCCGGCTTCCTCCTTGCAGCAAATGGCATGTCCCCTTTTTACCAGTTGTGTGGGCCAGAAATCTTGGACTAATTCTTGACCCCTTCCTCCCTTCCTTTCTTCCCCTTCCTTTCTTCTTTCCTTCTTTCCCTCCCTCCTTCTTTCCTTCCCTCCTTCCTTCTTCCTTCCTTCTTCCTTCCCCCTTTCCTTTCTTCCCTCCTTCCTCCTCTCTCCTCCCTTCCTTTCCTCCTCCTTCCCTCCTCTTTCCTTCCTTCCTTCCTTCCTTCCTTCCTTCCTTCCTTCCTTCTTTCCTTCTTCCCTTCCTTCCTTCCTCTTCCCTTCCTTCCCTCCTTCCCTCTTCCTTCCTTCCCTCCTTCCTTCTTTCCTTCTTTCTTCCTTCTCCCTTTCCTTTCGTTTCCTTTCCTTCGTTCCCTCCTTCCTCCTCCCTCCTCCCTTCCTTCCCTCTTTCCTTCCCTCCTCCTTCCCTCTTCCTTCCTTCCTTCCTTCCTTCCTTCCTTCCTTCCTTCCTTCCTTCCTCTTCCCTTCCTTCCCTCCTTCCTCCTTCCCTCCTCCTTCCCTCTTCCTTCCCTCTTCCTTCCTTCCTTCCTTCCTTCCTTCCTTCCCTCCTTCCTCTTCCCTTCCTTCCCTCCTTCCTCCTTCCCTCCTCCTTCCCTCTTCCTTCCCTCTTCCTTCCTTCCTTCCTTCCTTCCTTCCTTCCTTCCTTCCTTCCTTCCTTCCTTCATCCCTCCCCCCCTCCCTCCCTCCCTCCCTCCTTCTCTCCTCCTTTCCTCTCTCTTTTTTTTCTTTCAGGAACTCAACCTATCATCAAATCCAATTGGCCCCACTTTCGAAATACCTAGAATACTGACCCCTCCCCCACCTAGGCTGTTTCTTGTACAGCAGCCAGCTGCATCTTTTTTAAGAAGTCACACTATACCGTCCTTCTGCTTAGAATGGCTCAGCATTGCTTATTTCATTTAGTATAAAATCTAGAATCCAGACCTTCAAAGCCCTAAACCTGCCCCCCCAACCCACATTCCTATAGCCGTCCCTGCCCCCTACACCCCTACATACATTCACAACATACCTTGCTCTTCCCCATACCCACTTTAGGGCCTTTGGCCGTGCTGTTTCCACTGCCTGGAACGTTCCTCTCTCAGATACATACCTTCACGGCATATTCTCTTGCTTCCTTGTTCTCCCTGAACAGATGTCTTACCAGACGGGCCCTTCCTGACCATTCCTCACGCAGTTGACACCCATCCCTCGTCCCTCTTCATCCCCTTTACTCTGTTTTGTTTTCACTATATTGCCGCCTTTCGTATTTACCTGCTCTGTATATATTTCTACTCCATAATCCTGGTGCATATTTTTTTAACTTAAAAGTGATATTTTAACCTGTCAGCTTACTAGCATTTTTGCTTCATAGAATAAAGCTGATGCATTGGTAAGAACATACCCTGTTACCCTTTGTTTTCATGAGTCGTCCTGTAGGCACAAGTCTCTGCATGTCCTTCAAGCTCTTGGGAGAAGCAGGGGCCTAGAGTAATGTGCTTGTACTAAGAAAGCATCCAGAAATGAACGGGACATTAGAAAGGCTACTTAAGATCTCAAGAGCCTTAACTTTTTGTCTCGAGAAAGCGAGGGTTTCTTCTCTTTGTAGAAACTACCTGAGGTCATTTCATCAGTGATAAAGTACGTTAGGGGCCTCAAGTCTAATCGTGAACATGTCCGTGAGATTGGGAAGCAAGTGCAAAGCTCAGTAAGAGGGAATGGAGAGGAATTGCCAGTTTCCCTCCACGTCCGTCCGTCTGTCTGGTGTGGTTAAGCAGACTCATGTTCTGGATCATCTCAGAGGCGGTTCCCACAATGGACGTGGTACCATGTGATTTCACAAGTAAATAAAAGGGAAGTGAAACCAAACCAGCAGGCTGGCCATCATAGTTCAGGTGGAGATGGCGCTTGGGTCTCCGTCATTCCCGTAGGGAATGGATGGCACAACCTTCCTTCCCCAGAGCCTCCCTGCACCTTCCTCCGGCCTCAGGTCCAAGCGTGCCACCCGTCCTAATAGCTCTGCGGTTCTGAGATGCGACGTTGGCTGCTGGCTTCATTGTTTGGGAACAGTTATCTGTGGTGGGTACCGGACTTGTCACTTACTAGCTGTGTGGTCCTGGGTCAGTCACTTAAGTTGCCTGCTCCACAAATGGGGTCGAAGATCCCCACCTAGGAGCACTGTCCCAAGGGTTAAACGGAATCACAAGCAGCAGTTCACTCAGGGGCTGACGTCACCAAATCAGCTGATGGCGATTCTCCTCCTCCTTAGTGTGAGTCACCGGAAAGTGCCATTTTTGCAGACCTGAAACAGCGGAGGCTCAGCCACGCTTCACACGGTTCTGCCCGATGCTTCTGCTCCGACCCGTGTACAGTGGATGGTTTGTAGGCAGATGGCAGCTGTGCCTGGTCACACAAATGCCAAAGTGAGCTCGTTCTCCTGCCGTGTGACCGAAGAAAAGGCTGCCTGTCCCCAGGGATTAGCGCTGGGAGCCTGTTGAGCAGCCGCCAGGTGATTTAACTGGGGTCCTGTTGTAGGCTTCACTATTGGCACCTGGTTAATGGGATGGGGATTTAGGGACGCGGTACTGAGATTGTCTTTTCCTGTCCTGTGCAGCAAAGTCCCGAGTGCCTTGACGGGCAGTGCTTCCCCGGCTGGGTTTTCCTGTGTTCGTGCTCCTGTTTCTGTGGCTGGCCCGTGCCGTTCCAGAACACTGGTTGCATTCCGCTGCTTTTCCCAGGGGGCTCACAGTTTGAAACTTGCTCGCGCCATCCCAACCAGCCCTTGCTTTTTAGGTGGTGGGAGGACACCCATTCTAACCTGGTTTCTCTAACCCCCCCCCTTTTTTTTTCCTCCCTTCCTCTTTCCTTTCCCTTTGCAGAGAGTGTTTGGTGGCGTTTTGGGGGTGGGGGGATGTTGCGCACAAGGTTTCTGAAGCCACAGAAACATGATCCTTGTGTCCTTGTGCGTCTAGCAGACGGGCCTCTTTGAAATGACCGCATTCCACGTGTCCCTGTGGCCCTCCCCCGCTTATGTGACCCCCTACTTATGTGGCCCTGGCCCCCTGCTTATGTGGTTGGTGAGGGCCTGCCTTCCAGGGTGCTCTCGGCTGGTGGCAGCTGCCCTTGGGCATTTTTCCTATCACTCTCTATTTCTCTCACGTGGTACAAACCCACCTCGAGTAGGTTACGTTTAATGGGGTGAGAAAAACCCACACTGGAAGAGAAAAGTTACAGGTGAGGTCAAGCCTCTTCCTCCCGGGAGGGAGAATGATTTTCTCTCCTCTGGCTCCCACACCAAAAATTCATACAAAAGAGCTCTTTTTATGTTTGATGTATTGCTTTTAAAAAACAAATCCTTCGTGTTTTTTCATTTTTGGTTCATACCTCTTGGCCGACCCAGCAGGAATTTGGCAGCTGACGGTGCTGCTTCTCGAAAATGCTAAAAGCTGCCTCGCAGAGTCACTGGCTTCTGGGAAGGCTGGATGCAGGGCAGGGACCCCGGGAGGGTGGGGCGCCTTCTTCCAGTCTGCGTGTATTAAAGGGCTTTTTGGTTGTTGACAATGATTGTGCCAATGGAGGCTCCTTATGCCATTCTTTTTGCTTACTATATGTTGGAAATATTTTTTATGATGGAGAGTGTTTTTTAGGCTTACCCAGGGCCCAGCAAGATGTGTGTCCGTTTTGTTTTAGATACACGCACTGCTATTTTTCCCCCTGTGCAGAATCTTTTCTATTACGATTTATATTCCAGAAGATCTTTGATAAGGCATATTTAATAACCCACTGTAAGTATAAGCAAGCTCAAACCTCAAAACAAAGGCACACCTTAGTTGTTTCATTTTATTCTGTTTACAAAGCATATTGTCCAGCACCTGAAATCTTTGCTTTAAAAAGCATCAGAAGTGAGACGCCTGGGTAGCTCAGTCGGTTGAGCGTGCGACTTTGGCTCAGGTCATGATCTTGTGGTTCGTGAGTTCAAGCCCCGAGTCAGGCTCTGTGCTGACAGCTCGGAGCCTGGAATCTGCTTCGGATTCTGTGTCTCTCCACGCCCCGCCCCTCCCCTGCTCACGCTCTGTCTCTCTCAATCTTTCAAAAATAAATAAAGCTTAAAAAAGTTTTTTTAATAAATAAATAAATAAATAAATAAATAAATAAATAAAGCACCAGAAGCCACATCAGTACCAAATCAGCACAGACAGGCAATGATGGTGTGAACAAAACAAGAGAAGAAAATTCTGCCGACTTCATAGTTGTTCTAAATGGAGAGAACACCAGAATTCTGCCATCTCCTGCTTCCGGAAACTAAAGTGCTCTGCAGGCTGAATGAAACGATGCCCTGCCAGAACAGTAATCTAGCATAGCCCGGCCTGCCTTCCAGTGCAGACAGCCCCCCTTGCTGTCTGAGTCTTGACAGACCAGATTGGAGCATTCCTGCTGCCTTCTGGACCTTTCTCTGCAGATGAGCAGAAACATAAGACTCTTAGAATGGGAGCCAAATACAGAATATGTCTTTGTGATTATTTTTATGCCTTTACTCTGGAATATAGGAGCTGAAATAACATCATGGAACCCTACTTCACAACCCTTCAGAATTCACTGAACATGCTTGTCACCCACTAAATTAGCCAAAAAACAAACGAACAAAAACATGGATTTTTTTTTAGTGATACTGTCCAAGATAGGCAAGGATATAATGAAATAGGTACTCTTAAACCAAGTTTAAACCTTGATGGGAGTGTAAGTGGGAATAATCTTTTGAAAAGCATTTTGGTAGTGGGCATTAGGGATCATGAGAAGTTCCTACTCTTTGATCCAGTAACCCTGCATTGTCGTAATCTACAGAAGAAATACATGGGAAAATATATGGGAATATCCTTTGGGAAACTCGTACTTATGAAACACGTTGTATATAGTCACTCGATGGGATATTACCCATCAACAGGAAGACTAACAACATAGAGCAATGCTCAGATCAATTAAAAAGTAGGTTAAAATAAGTTGTTAGATTAAAATCTTAAAACACATCTGAAAAAGGACCAGGAAATGTGGAGAAGTGGTTATGTTGTGTTTGGATGATTGTATCTTTTATTTCTGTTTTCCAAACTATCTGTGGCGTGATTACTTTCCTAAATTAAATATCCTACATCCTCCTGACCACGGTAAAGGAAAATGTTATTGAGCCTCCACTAATTTAGAATTTATGATTATCCGGTCGGAGATTAAATTGGAATTTCCTTGGTTTATGGGCACAGACAAAACTGTAGGGAAATTGTTTAAACTACTTGAGGAGTTCAACCCCAAAGTCATACTGCAGCATATTTTTAATTAATTGAATGCATTTGAAAGAAGTAGAACTGCATGAAAAACATTTTTTTTTCCTTCACCGTATCAGACTACAGTCATCTATCTGACCCAGTGATTTCATTCTGTCTGTGGTATTAAATGGATGAGGTGGTGCGTAGTGTTTGAGAAGTAAGAACAAATGTTGTCAGGTGGCTTGTGTGGCTGTGGGGATGGGTCTTTTTGTTGACTTTTCCTAACAGGATAACCGAGGTATTCGTTTGCTAACCGGTAGGGTTCTCTCAGACCAACTTTCTTAAAGATTTTGTTCCTGATCTTTCCAGAATTAAAGTGCGGTACAAAAACAACGAAACCCAACTACTGGTGATTGAAGATCTCTGTCACAGGGCTGCACCCCCATCTATAGGAAATGGGGTGACTGCTTTCGGGACTCCCCTGTGCAGCAGAGCATTATAATACAGGTTATTCATTTTGACCAAAGAAGCTATTCATCCTCGCTTAAAAATTCCTTTCACTTTTTATGACTTCAGGATCCTTTTAATAACACACTCATTTTATATAATAATCTCCCACTGTAATGCAGCGCACACACCTCTCTTCCAGACCCCGCCCCTCAGGCCTCCGCCCCCGCCCCCATTACAGACCAGGGTCTGTAGCAGGAACTCCCATCTTTCCCCTTTGCATTTTAATGCTTATCGTAAAAAGCGTTATGAGAAGTTCCAGGCAGTTTCATTTTGTGAAAGCACACCCAGCAATGTCGATTTCATTAGAACGTTAAGCTCCGTTTACTGTTCTTGGCTTTATGAGGGTCATTTGCAGGGACCCGGTTTAGCAGTAGGTCTAGAGGTGTGTCCGTCCTTGGGTTCTGCAGGAGAAGCCACTTGGCCCCCTCTGTGGACACAGGGTGGCTGTGCTGTGTCGAGTGCGTGACAGGCGGGCCCAACGCATCGTGAGCTCAGCATGCCCTCAGTTCTACCCCTTCTGCGTGTTCCTTGGGGGATGTGCTGCTGGATGCTTCTCGAAGCCTGGAGCGTGGGTGCAGACGGGTGTGCACGGTACAGCGGCAGGAAGACAAAGTATCACAGTCTCCAGGAAGTGCCACAGTTTTGACTTTTCTGGGGAGTGGTTACCCAGGAGTTTACTGGGGGCTTGAGGGAATTGGGTGAATCTAGCAAAATAAAAACAGAATCTTCCTGTGATCAGAACTGAGCCAAGCAAGGGATGAAAGCAAAAAAGAAGCACAAAGCAGTGGCATTTGCCCAAGGAGTCCTGTCGGCCCGCCACCCCCCAAACCCCCGAACCGTGGATGGGCCAAGGACAGAGACCAAGGGCAGCCCCCGGCTTGCTCACCAGCACAGGGGAACTGTGTGTTTACCACCTGGCAGACAGCTTCATCAGGTGTTTTCACAGGCCTTTCCTTTATTTCTTTTGAAAATTTTTAATGGTTTTATTTTTGAGAGAGAGAGAGACAGACAGACAGAGCGTGAGCAGGGGAGGGACAGAGAGGGAGACACAGAATCTGAAACAGGCTGCAGGCTCCAAGCTGTCAGCACAGAGCCCGATGGGGGCTCGAACCCACAAACTGTGAGATCATGACGTGAGTCAAAGTCTGGTGCTCAACCAACTGAGCCACCCAGATGCCCCGTCATGGGGCCTTTTCTTTTAATCTAACTGAGGGAAGACAAGATGATTCCTCTTTCTCCAGAATATCCTGAGCACCTCAGACAAGGGTGACATGTGGCCTATTGTAAAATGGCCCAGAACATAGGAGCTGCCCCTTCTCCTAGGAGAGATGCTGCCAAGGAGCCTTCTCTCCCTTCCATCGTGTCAGCTTGACAGCGGGAGGGATCCGACGTTAGCTGAATGCCCACAGTGTGCCCGGGGCTCTGCTCAGGGTACCTGTGCAGTGTGGCACATTTATTATTGGAGGGTTATAGGTAAGGGTCTGGGCTTATCTGTGAGGAGCCTGGGGCTCAGCATAGACAGGTGACCCCCATGAGTGCCCCCAGCAAAGCACCTGCACCAGGTTTTCTGTGACGCTGGGTGTGACAGAGGATCCTGCACCAGCTGCCCCTCGACGGGGACAGATCAAGTGCTGTTCGGTGGTGGCTGGAGTCCCAATTGCCCAGAACTCCCCAAGAGACTGGCGCTTAATTGCCAGTTTCCGCGTAAGATTAAAGTGGCGCCTTATCCCACCGCTCCCCAGGGGGCACTTTTGGAAGAGCATCCCAGACTGAGTTATACCAGGACTTGGAGTGGAGGTGACAGTGTCCTAGGCAAACCAGCATGTACACACGCGCCCGTGTGCCCGCGCGCGCGCACACACACACACACACACACACACACACACACAGCCAGCTGAAAAATCTAAGTCTATATTCTTGCAATTTGTTCAGTACTTCGTGGCCTTGATAAGTTCCAGCCTTGGGCCATGGCCGAAGCCAGAGCTGTGCATATGAAATTATTACCTACAAAGGCGAGCTTATTTCCTACACGTGTTCACATCTTTAAGTGCAATCTGGGTTTGCCGCGCTTTGACCTGCCCCCACCACGAAGCCAGCCGTCTTCCCTTGAACTCTGGCCCCTCGTGTTGTCCTTCCCTCGTAGGTGGTCCACACCGCCTCATGTCACTGATTATCCTTCCTGGTGAAGTCTTTTCTCCCCAGTTTGATTATACATTCAGTGAGAAATGCAACTTCACTTAAGATTCTTTTGCATTCCTCCACATATCTAAAGTGGCATTTCAAGTATTAGGAACCCAGTAAATAAGTATTTGTTATTAAAAACCCCACTCCATTGACTTACCCTGTCATTGTTTCTGATGGTTCAGGATGCCTTTAAAGTTGTTGTCGTTGTTGTTGTTGTTTAAGAAAAATGAAACAAAATGCATGGAAAAGATTTATGTATTTGGTTGGGGGAGGGGGAAATTAAACTTCTCATAATAGTTTTTAAATTAAATTTCGTACTTGTCCAAATCCTTCCCTTCTCCACCCCTTCCTCTGATATTCCCTCACTCATTAAAGCCTAGGATTTTGATGGTATTCACAGGGAAGCTGATTTACTGGAATAAAGAAGTTCTTTAAGTTTTAAATTTTGGAACATTCCCAGTGTGTCTGAACCCGGGTTTCAGATTTTACTGGCATTTTGTTGGCAGGGCGGTCTTTGGAGCCCGTCCTTATTTTGAGCGTGTTTCCTGACACCTTTGGCGGTATGGTACTATGTTTTTTAGATTTAAAAAAAAAAAGCTTAAATAGAAAAGCATATATAAACATATACAGAAGATTGATTATAAAATGTCAAGCAAAATAAAAGGGTGGTTAAAAACTCTCTAAAATTAACAAACGGGAAGCACTTTCTTTTTAAAGGGGCAGTTGAAGGCAGGATGAGGTAGTTATCCGGAGAGAAGATTTCCAGGAAACCCCAGGAAAAGCTGACTTTTCCTTTCTGTTCATTCTCCTCTCCATGCACGAGTGTCTTGTTGAAATAAGGTCAAGGAGACTGTACCTCCTGCTGTGCTGGGCACATGGTCGCTACCTGCAGTCATCAGGGAGACAGACGTTACCCAGCTGAGATGTGGGGAGACTGACAGAGGGAAGGACAAGGGGACAGGACCCTCCCCGGGTTGAGGGTGTCTCCAGAGACCAGCCACACAGGGAACCCCGTGCCACTCGGGGCCTGAAACAGTATTTCCCAGAGCCCGTGGGAAGATCTGTGAGAGGAGAGGCCGAGGCCCGGTGTCGGGAGAAAGTGAGTGAGACCCTCTGAATCCTAAAGCCGACGTCCCATTTCGTGAGGACACCTGAAGAGTATTTCCATGAAGACCAGGAAGCCCACTGTCTCCACTTCTACTTAACATCATCCTAGGGATTTATTAGCCACTTTGGGTAGACAAGTGAAGTCAAATAGAGGTGTACAAATTGAAAAGGAAGTGAAGCTGTCTCTGTTTGCAGCCGATGCGATAGCATGCCTGGGAAATCTTAGAGAATCGACGGTAAAATTCGCTGCAACAATAAAGGAATTCAGCAAGAGAACAGGATATTACATGGCCTGCCAGCGCGGAGCCTCCCCAGAAGCCGGCCTCAAGGGGCCAACAGAGTTGGGTAGAAAATGGAATTGGGGAGAGGGGGTGGTTGGAAAATAACCATTTGAACAAAAATCTGTTCTAGAATTGAATTCTGAACCAGGTTTAGTTCATGGGGGCCGTACACCCAGCATGTCATGGAGCAAAGCCGTGCATTAAAGAAAGAGGCCCCTTGTCCCAGTGAATGAAGAGTTAAGCCGGTGCTAAGCTTCCTCGTGGAACGAGCCGGGGCATGTTGCTTGATCTCTGGCAGGGTGGGGAGCAAGGAGGGCTCTGGAGAGAGGCCTGAGCCACCAGAGGGAAAGAGGAAGGGTGATACTCAGGGCAGCAAGGTGGTGAAAGAAGCAATGTTTTTGAGGCCAGCTGGCAGGGGCAGGAAATTCTTGCTCATAATTATCCTTGAAGCAGCGATGGTATTAGGGTGGAAAAAGGGGCCCAGCGAGGGCCTGAGTGGCAGGGTGAAGCCTCTCTTTCTAGAGGAAGAAATTCATTACCTTCATGTTGCTTTGTCTGCCCAGCTGTTTCAACAGCCCCTTGGCTCTGTAGGTGGAGAAACTATTTGAGTTTTTATGTAAATTGGTGAAGAGAGACTGGCATTTTTGAAACAAGAATGCGTACAGAGTAGGGAAAACACCTACTCAGACAGGCAAGGCCGAGCTAATGAACTGTGGCACAAGCGTGGTAGCTCTATTTCAGTTCTTAACAATGCCAAGAACCCCATTCTGATACTACACTCTGGATGTACGTTTTCATAACTTTCCAGAAAAACTTGCAACCCCCAGGACCATCAAAGTTACACAACTAGAAAGCACGTGTTAAGAGACCGGTGGCATTTCCGCCTTCAGATTTTGTTTTGATAGTAGAAGAGATTTTTTGGTAGTGACTCAGGGAGTGGGCCTCTGAGCCAAGCAAACCTGGTTAACTGTTCTGGGACCTCACCAGGCCATTAACCTGGGCAGCCTCCACTTCCTCGCGAGTGAAATGAGACCACATGGTGATGACTGTCACGGGAGTGTTTAAGTGAGAAAAACCGCCCATACTAAGGGCCCAAGAGCACGGTTGGGTGCTCGGGAAATGGGACCATTGGATAATGCGGTAATCTTGTTGTACTTTCTGAGGGCCTGAAGATCCCATTCTTTACCTGTGGTTGAAGATATGTGACTTGTTAATCAATTTGCTTACGAGGCCTTGGAGAAATTCTTGAGGTCAGTGGGAAAATGGTGCTGTGTTGGCTGGTGTACTTACTGTTGGAAGCCTGTCAGAATGAGGTAGGCTCTAGAGTGCATGGGTGAGAGAGAGGGAGGGAGAGAAAGAGACTGGCTGACCGAGCCCTTAACATGCTTGGTGGAGCTGAAAACTAGTCAGGCCTGACATCTGGTGACCGTGAATGATGCCAGTCTAGGGGAACAGAACACTAACAAGGAACTCAGACATTTTCAGTTCACAGCCTTGTATACAGTGGCGCTCTCTGGCGCACACTTTCTGTCTGACTGCCAATCCCTTATGCCTTTACCCTGGCCCCTTGTCCTCAACTGTGAATCACCACCTTAGCTCTAGAAAATAAAACCTCTTCATTTGTGGGCATGTTTCTGTGTTATCTCAGAGGGTAGAAAAAGAATGCAGTACTTTATTTCACTAGTTGTGATGGCCAGAGGAGAGAGGGGAGTCTTTTATGTTGTAGCTCTGGGGATTTTTCAGGAAACACAGTTGGGGTTTTTTTATTTTTGTTTTTGTTTTTGTTTTTTGTTTTTTAAAGCCATTGAGAAATACCTTTTGGTGCACTGGTTTCAGGACACCAGGCTTTGGACCAGCTGCGTCCTAATTACCTAGAGCATACCCAAGCTTTGGCCCTGGAGATTGGGATTTGATGCATGTAAGATGAAGCCTTAGCATCTATTTGTTTTGTTTTGTTTTAACTCTGCAGGTGGTTCCATGTGCAACTTTGTTAGACGACCGAGCTGTAGAGGCGACTTTGATTCTATGACCTTGATTCTCTGGGCAGATCCCACATTTGTTGAGCTTGGTGGTTTCTAGCAAAGACGGAGTCATCTGTTAAAATCGAGTGAAAAGTATAGCACAAAACATCTAAATAGGATCTCAGTTTTTTCTAAAGTTTCTAATGGAGATGATTGACAGTCTCAAAATGGTTTCCTTTTTGACCTCTGGCTCGTTACGCATGAGGAATGCTCTGTGGAATGTCAGGGGACTTGGTCATTCTGGCTGATCTCTACCAGACCTGGTCCATACCTTCCTGAGAAAGTCCAGTGTCTGTCTAGCCTGACCAGGGTGAGGTGAAAGCCTCCGTTCAAGGTTCGTAGGCTTAAATTCCTTAACCTAGTCCATGTTAATGGGACTCATTGCCTTGATCCCCACGTGTTGCAAATGACCCTCACAGAGCTACAGGTGCAAAGAGATTTGATGCAGACTAGAAGTACTAAAGCCATTTCAAGAACAAATAGAAAAGGCTTCCCTAGGAATTGTTCTATAGGATCATTAGCCAAAACTGTTTAGTCTTGTTGATAGGCAGGACTCCAGTAGAGAAATTCAAGAAAAAAAATTCAGAATCTCTTTAATGGAGTAAATGTTGCTAGTTAAATCTGTTAAAGACAACACAAAAAATACAGACCAGTATCACTTCTGAGCATCGATACAGACATAATAAATATTAACAAGACAGAATCCAACACTACGTTAAGAAAGTAATATCCCATGATTAAGTATCTTTTCCAGGAATGCAAGGTTGGTTCAATACTGGAAAAGAATAAATTGATATATTTATAGATACATTTATTCATTAATGTGTCAGTAGAGTGAAGGAGAAAAAGCATATTGTTATCTCCATAGATGCTGAAAAAGCGTTTCATAAAACTCAGCATCCTGTCTTGATAAATACATTCCCAAATGGGAATTAATGGGTATTTTCTTAATATGATTGTATGTGTGTTTGAGTACTAAAGATAGTGTCTTCTTTAGTGGGGGAACCCTAAAAACTGAGGGTTCCACTAAGGACAGAAACAAGGCAAGAATACTATCTCTACTTGTACTTAACATAGTACTAAAGGTATTAGTCAATCCAAGTAGACAACAGACGTCAATTAGAGGCATAATTGAAAAGCAAGAAAAGCTATGTCTGTTTGCAGATGTCATTATAGTATGCCTGGGAAGGCTTAGAGAATCAATAATTCTTTAACTCACACAATAAAAGATTTCAATGACAGAACAAGATATAAAATTAGCATGCAGAAATCGCTAGTCTTTGTATATGCAAACAATAATTGGCGAAGGATAGGTATGCCATTACAATAGCAACAAACAAGATAAAATAATTAGTGAGCTTAAAAATGTGTAAAATTTACATGAGGTAACTTTAATTTTTTTTTTCCGACGTTTATTTATTTTTGGGACAGAGAGAGACAGAGCATGAATGGGGGAGGGGCAGAGAGAGAGGGAGACACAGAATCGGAAACAGGCTCCAGGCTCTGAGCCATCAGCCCAGAGCCCGACGCGGGGCTCAAACTCACGGACCGTGAGATCGTGACCTGGCTGAAGTCGGACGCTTCACCGACTGCGCCACCCAGGCGCCCCTACATGAGATAACTTTAAAACATGCCTGAAATACACAAAAGTAAGCTGGAAAAAATGTAAGACATCGCCTATTGATAGGACAATTTGACATCATGAAGTATCAGTTCTCCCCAAGTTAATTTATAAATTTAATGCACTTGTACTAAAAATACCATGTTTTTACCCATTAAGCTAGACAAGTAGATGCTAATGTTCATTTAGAAATGTATGCAGTAGGGGCGCCTGGGTGGCGCAGTCGGTTAAGCATCCGACTTCAGCCAGGTCACGATCTCGCGGTCCGTGAGTTCGAGCCCCGCATCGGGCTCTGGGCTGATGGCTCGGAGCCTGGAGCCTGTTTCCGATTCTGTGTCTCCCTCTCTCTCTGCCCCTCCCCCGTTCATGCTCTGTCTCTCTCTGTCCCAAAAATAAATAAAAAACGTTGAAAAAAAAAATTAAAAAAAAAAAAAAAAAGAAATGTATGCAGTAATAGGAAAACAATGATAAAGAAAAACCATAAAGTGCTACTAGCCTTGCTAGATTTTAAAACATGCTATAAAGCCTCTGTGATTAAAACAGTGTGATACTGGCACATGAATAAAATGGAGAGACCAGCAGAATGGAATAGAAAGTCCAGAAATAGACCCAACTAGGTATAGAAAAATGGTCTATGATAAAGGTGACCTCTCAAATTCCTAGGCCAAAGAAAGACTTTTTTAAGTGTTTATTTATTTTTGAGAGAGAGAGCATGAGCAGAGGAGGGCAGAGAGAGAGGGAGACAGAATCCAGAGCAGGCTCCAGGCTCTGAGCTGTCAGCACAGAGCCCCACGCGGGGCTGGAACCCACAAACCACGAGATCGTGACCTGAGCCAAAGTCGGATGCTCAACCGACTGAGCCACCCAGGCGCCCCAAGAAGGACTTTTTTTTTTTTTTTTGAGAGAGAGAGAGAGAGAGAGAGAGAGAGAGAGAATCCCAAGCAGGCTCCACGTTGTCAGTGTAGAACCCAGCATGGGGCTTGATCTCATGAACCGTGAGATCATGACCCAAACCAAAATCAAGAGTTGAATGCTTAACTGACTGAGCCACCTAGGTGCCCCCAAAGATAGATTTTTTTAAACAAATGATCCTGAGACAATTTGATAGATATTTGGGGAAAAAGATAAAATCAGACCCATCCCTGTCACCATACATAAAAATAAACTCCAAATGGATCAGGGATCTCAACTTAAAGTGAAATCTTACAAATATTAGACACAAGTGGATGAGTTCCTATAGAATTTGGGTGTAGGGAAAGGCTCAGAAGACACAAAAGCAAGAGGCAGTAAAAGGTTGATATAGCTGACTACTACATAGATATAAAAAATCAAACAGTTTTCCATGGTAAAAAAACACCATAAACAAAATTAAAAGATAACAGAGTGGTAGAGAATATTGGTAAGATGCCACAGATAAAGCACTATTATTCCCTGATATATAATGAACTCTTAAAAATAGGCAAAAGACAGGGCGCCTGGGTGGTTCAGTTGGTTAAGCATCCAACTCTTGATTTTGGCTCAGGTCATGATTTCAAGGTTCCTGGGATGGAGCCCCATGTCGAACCCCACTGTCAGCACAGAGACTACTTGAGATATTCCCTCTCTCTCTCTCTCTCTCTCTCTCTGTCCCTCCCCTCCTCAAAAATAAATAAATAAAACTTTAAAAAAATAGGTGAAAGATATGAACAGGTAGTTTACATACACTATATATATATGGCTCTTAAACATATGGAAACCTCACGTGTAAGAGACATGCAAATTACAACTACACTGAAACCCATCTCACCTGGCAAAAATGAAAGCATGGGACATCATACTATACTGGTGAGGCTGTGAGGGAACAGGTATGCAATCTGTGGCTGGTTCATTAGTAATGCAGGGGAGTCTGGCAGCATCTAACAAAGCTACATGTGCATTTTCCTTATGATCTAGCATCCCACTCCTAGCAACTTATCGTGAAGATACACTTAAACAACACAAAAATACGTGAGAACAAGGGTATCGTTATACTGTCTTTTGGAGACAGCCTAAATGCCTGTTTGTAAGAGAGTGGTAGAATAAGCGATGCTATATCCACACAGTGGTGTGCCCCTCAGGTTGGAAAAGAATGAAGAAAAGCTCTGTGAACTTAGAAAGCATATTTCCTGGTTATAGCAAGTGGAAGAAAAAAAAGGGCAAAGAAGTATCTACAAAATGGTAACTTTCTAAAAGGGAATAAGGGGGGGGGGCAGAAAATATGCATGCATCAGTTTATTTGTGCAGAAGGAAACATGGGAAGAATAAACCAGAAACTAGTGACGTTAGTTGAATTGTTATTTACAGAAAGGAGTTAGGAGAGATCCAGGTAGATGAGGTGAGTCGGGAGTGGGACACTTCTCAGTATACGTCTCTATATAATTCTGATTCTTGGAACCGAGTTAAAAAAATAAGAAACAAAGATTGGAGGAGGGGGCCCATAATAGGATACATAAGTACAATTAAACCTAACCTCATTTCAGATGAATAACAACCACACTATAGTGAAAGCAACAAAGAACAAGCCCAGGGAATATTTAAACACAATATTTGACTATATACCCTCAGGCTAAAGACAAAAAAGAACTATAGATAAATAGTGTAAGTTTGTTTTTCACAGTAGCATGGGTCAGCAATTCTGAAACCACTTTCTGTGTGTTACAGTATTGAGCAAATAAGTAAATATATTTGAGATAATGGGAGCCAGATTTCTCCTTATTGGAGAAGGAAATTACAACTATAGAAAGGGGGAAAACAGAATGGACCTTGTGGTGTTGAATTGGAATTCGAGTTTTCAGTGGACTTCAGTGGTTTTTAAGATGGATGGATGGATGGATGGATGGATGGATGGATGGATGGATGGGTGGATGGGTAGGTGGATGGTCAGATGGATGGATGGATGGATGGATGGATGAGATGGGAGGAGGGGAGGAAGGAAGGAAGGAAACACACTTTCTAGCTATTTCCTCATACCCAGATCTGTTTTATAAATGTCATTTTTTGCTAAAAGGAACCAGAGCTCCATGGAGAAAAGGCTGATTCCAGAGCTAAGACTGAGAAAGTGAGCCTGGAACCTCATCTTATGACAGAAAGTAAGGAAATGCTGAAAGATGACAGGGACGTGTCAGTAGGACACAGGAGCCAGCCTGAAGGAGCTGCCACTTGCCAAATCTGGGGTAATTTGAGCATCAAAGTAAATAGTGATAGGAAAATATGTAGTCTGTTAAATAAAATATGAATCTACAAATCCATTCTGATATAAATAAATAAATAAATAAATAAATAAATAAATAAGTGGGGAGACAAAAAAAACCTCTTCCTTATAATAGCATCCCATCAAGTACGTACGGAATCAGAAAATCATTATTTGGCAACCATCAAATAAATAATCTATTCAAGCAAGATTCATCCACAGATGCTGAAACCAGTAGGTTAAATCTGATAAGAAACATGATATTTATCTCCCCACAAATACTTCTTAACTAACAGTGGAAAAACAGTAACTTTACATGGAAAACCTGGCACACACCGCTTAACCAAGTGGATCAGAGTTAACTCACCAACACTGGGACAAGGCGACTCCATGTGCCTCCTGATGTGGTGCACCAAGAAGGACACAGCCTCACTAAGAACTCTGTTCCTGCCCCCAAGTTCTGGCCTGAATCTCATTGTGAGGAGATTTCAGATCATCTGAATCAAGAGACATTTTACAAAATAACTGTAATGTCTTTCTTCCACTCTTCAAAAACGTCTAGATCATGAAAGACAAAGTGAGACCAAAGAACTGAACCCAGTTGAAGGTAGCCAAGGAGACATGCTAACGAAATGCAACAAATGATCTGGATTTACCCTAAACCAGAAAGAAGACCATGCTTTACTGCCAAGGTCATTGTTAGCACAGTGGGTAAAATTTGAATGAATTCTGTAGATGAGATCAGGAGTTGGCAGACTACGGTCCTCAGGCCAAATCCGGCTTGCTGCCAGTTTTTGTACCACTTGAGAGCTCAGAATGGTTTTTCACAGTTTTAAATGATTGGGAAAAAAAATTAAATGAATAAAATCTATATGACATTCTGGAAAAGGCAAAATGGTAGAGGCAATAAAAAGATCAGTGATTGCCAGGGTTGGGAGGAGGAAAGGAGGGATGAGTAGGTGGGGCGCAAAGGATTCTTAGGGCAGTGAAACTATTCTATCTGGTACTGTAATGGTGGATAGAGGGCATTACACATTTGTCCAAACCTATAAAACTGTACAGTACAGAGAGGGAACTTAATATTAAACTGTGGCCTTTGGGGACACCTAGGTGGCTCAGTCAGTCAGCGTTTGACTCTTGATTTTGGCTCAGGTCATGATCTCCACTGAGTGTGGAGCCTGCTTAAGATTCTCTCTCTCTCCCTCTACCCATCCCCTGCTCATGCATGTGCTCTCTCACTCTCTTTCTCTGTCTCTCTCAAAAAATATTTAAAACTGTGGCCTTTAGTTAATAATAACGTATCAGTGTTGGTTCATCTGTTTTAACGACCATACTACACTAAGACAAGGTGGTAGTAATAAGGAAGCAAGTGCAGGGAGTGAAGGTGCCTGAGGGAATTCTGTACATTCTGCTTAGTTTTCTGTAAACCCATAGCTGCTCAAAAAATAAAGTCTACGATTTTTTTTCAAATACTATATTGTGATGCATGAGCAGTACATGAAAGTTAAATTTCTGTGTCTATAAAGTTGTGTTGAAATGAGTAAGCCACACTTAACTTATTTACAGGTTGTCTACACCTGCTTTTTGTGCCTGGATAGCAGAGTTGAACAGCTGCAACAGAAACCCAGTGGCTCCCAAAGACTAAAATATTTACTATCTGGCTTTTCACAGAAAGAGTTTGCTGACCCCCAGATTAGATAATAGTATTGTATCAGAATATTAAATTCCCAAGTTTGATCATCGTACTCTGATTACATAAAATCCTTGATTTTTAGGAAAGATACACTGACATATAGAGAAATAAAGAGATGTTATGACTGCAACTTGCACGTAATTCAGGGAAAAAATTATGGACGGAAAGACAGATGGAACAGGCTCTGTGCTTAAAAAGCTAACATTTAGGAAATCTGGGTGCTGGTGAAAGTCATGTAGGAGTTCCTCCTACTGTCCTGCAGCTTTTCTGCTAGTCTGATATTATTTCAAAGAGAAAGGTTCAAAACAAAAGTAAAATAGCATGAGCCTTAGAACCAGCCAGAACTTGATTTGAGTTCCTGACCTGCTGGCTCTGTGGCCCTACAGAAATGGTTTCACTTTTCCAACACCGTATCTTTGTCTGACTTGTGAAGCTTAGATGAGATACTGCATGTGAAGTGCCACTCATAGCATAAAAATTCGGGATCAGTTCTGGACAAGTTGAAAGTCTACCCAGTGCCTGCAGGGAAACGGTTCCCAGATGTCTGCTCACCATGTGGTCAAGATGCGTCAGCGCCTGTCTTCTGAAACAGCAGCCACGTCCTGCAGCAGAAGGCCCTCTCTTGGGGTAGATGACTCATGGTAATGGCCGTGGACCCGCTCCCTGAGGAGCCCCCCACCTTTAGCCACAGATGATGGGCTCTGATTGGCTTGAGCCATGGGTTGAGATCCTATAATCTGGTGACCTGTAGCGGAGGGGCTTAGCACGTGGTCTGAGTGCCCGTGTGTGGTTGTATAGCAAAGGCTCACGTCCAGAAGGTGAGGAGCTAGGATCAGGACCACCGTTGAGGCATGGTCATAGAGGTCGCAGTGGGTGCCATGACGATCTCCATCTACACAAGCCTGGTTGTCCATCTGCAAATTCTGTAACTGCACTGGTCTAAAGTGGAAGGAGGTGATGCCCAGACATCCATTATTTATGTTACAGTGTCACGGGTGAGAAACCGTGGTTTGTGTTCATCTTGATTGAATAATACAGGCCAACAGCAATAAATCTTGGTCTAACTAGACAGGTGCCTCGTTCTGAAAGCTGAATCCACAGGACCCCTTCCCTGTGAACAGTGAAGTGATTTAGCAGTAGCGTAGATGCTATTATGATGTTGGAGATGGGGAAGATTAGCCGGAAACCTATGAGTGGTGGTTATTGTTAGGAGATACAGAAATTAAACAGCATTTCCAGGAGAGGGTCTGACCCACAGCATCCTTCAACAGAGGTACAGGTGGGGCTTCTGCTTCTGGGGAGCGCTGGAGGGGGGTTGCGACCTGGTGTTCTTGAACAGTCCAAATTCCCATTTCACCTATAATTGAAATACTCATCCAGTTATACACTGAAAGAGAGAAAAGGGTATATAATGTAAAGTTTACTTACGGTATTCTAGGGGTTGACTGAGAACAGGTTGTTATAGCTTTAAATGTCAAAGCCAGAAGGTAATGAAAATATGTTAATAAAACTGTTGTGTGCCTGTGTGCATGAGTGGCTGAAATTATTCACGAGTAATAATAACCTGAAGAAAGTGCTGCCTTTAAAAAGTCGACCAAATAGTTACTTCACCCAACTGTTTATAGCTTTGCTAAGTGGGTTCAGAGACCCAAGATCTAAAAGGGAATATTTTGCAACCCCAGTTACTGGTGTTTATCTAAATGCTTTGTAGCCCTATGTTTAGATGTTAGTGCTTTGTAGATTGAAGCGGGAGAGGGGGTGAGAGGTACAGAGGAGAGGCATTATCTCTAGAATTTTTGAGGAGTGCTAAAACACACACACATTTGGGGAGTCTGGGTGGCTCAGTCGGTCGTGCACTGAGAATCTGCTTGGGATTCTCTCCCCTCGCCCCCGCCCCTTCCTGTCTCTGTCAAAATAAATAAATAAACTTTAAACACACACGCGCGTGCGCGCGCGCGCGCACACACACACACACACACTCACACACTCACACACTCACTCCACTGGTCCTCCCTCTCCCTGACCACCCTCTTTATCCCCAAGAGGGGGTCATGGGACAGTAGGAAGCTGTGGGATCCATGCAACAAAGAGGAAGTGCTCTATTTAAATACCCACCCAGTGTCAAACCGCCACGTGTGTTCTGTCTTCTTCCTACCGGAACCAGATTTCCTGGGTGACTGGAGAGATTTAGAGAGATGAAGCCCCTTACTTGATGGTTAGTTCTGTCAACACTGGGATTTGAATTTGAATCTTGATCTGATTCCCTTGGTCTGACTCTGCTGCACTGTGGTGTTTTCAGAGTTTCCTCAGGAACCTTTCCTTTCCTGTCCTGCCAGGAGCAGTAGCCACCCCACGCCCCAGTTCCTGGATGGCACTGTGCATCTTTGGGACTGTCAATCTCAGCTTTGCACCCACATGCCTAGCCACTTGTTCAGAAGTCCCCAGTGTGTCCCCAGGCATCACAGAGCCCTCTGGACCGACCCCTTACTCCATGTGTTGTTGTTAAAAAAAAATAGTTAAGCAGTTTTTCTTAAAAAAAGAAAAAAAAAAAAGCGGGCACCTGGGTGGCTTAGTAGGTTAAGCGTCTGACTTCAGCTCAGGTCATGATCTTGCAGTTTGTGAATTTGAGCCCTGCGTCGGGCTCTGTGCTGACCGCTCAGAGCCTGGAGCCTGCTTCAGATTCTGTGTCTCCCTCTCTCTCTGCCCCTCCCCAGCTCGTGCTCTGTCTGTTTGTCCCTCTCTCTCAAAAATAAATAAAAACATTTAAAAATTTTTTTTAAAATGTGTGTTCTTACATTGAAGACAACTTTAAAAAAAATTAAGAAAATTGACTCCTAGAGTCAGACTTTTTCAAAATGAAAATATCTTGATATTTTAGCTTTTTAACTTAAAAAAAAGTCTTCCTGAACTAATGGTTGGTGTTTGCAATGTAATACATTAAAAAAAAATTTTTTTTAAGTTTCTGAAGTTTAGCGCCGTTTCCTTTGAACTATGCAGACGTCCGCAGGGTTGTGCGTAGTGGGAGTATCTCTTCCAGTAAAGCTTTTAAAAATCAGAAACGGTGACTGAATGAATGTCTGGCTTCCTGGGTCCTCCTCCCCCTGCCTCATCCCTACCCCATTAATCGGGTTATTTTTTACGTATAGAAAACGGGAGGGGGACTATCTGAGAATGCGTGTTTCCGAAAGCCAAGTAAAGGGAGGGGTCAGAACTGAGAATACCAGGGGGAAGACATCAAAGAAAAGACACAGCGTGTGCACCAGGAGCGAGAGTTGATGAAGGCCCCCCATGCTCCGAAGATGCCGGTGGCCACACGCATGCCACCTCCCGAGCCCAGCGGCAATCTGTGCAGGGACAGGAGGCAGACTCAGCCTGCCCGTTGCACGGGGCACATGCTCCCCAGGGAAGGACGGCAAGGGACCGGCACAGCCATACGTGCAGCGTTCGAGTTATGGGGGATCCTTACAGGGAGCCTGCTACCGCTCAGTTGGTTGGCAGTCTACCGTCTCTGGAAAGGAAGAGAGTGCTCCCCAGCTAGTGAGCTGGCGGATGCATGCTTCACCTAAGGAAGCAAAGTTGAGTTTCAATAAATCTTCTTTTAAATAGCATTTTTTCCTGATTGTACAATGAATGCACTCCCAGTGCAGAAACACTGGAAAATTCAGAGAAGTATAAAGAAGGAATTCAAAACCACGTGAAATCTTACTACCCAGAGACCACATGAGACAGCATGGAGGAGTTAACATCACCACGTATTGGTTCCACCTCCACCTTCTGGAGGTAACAGCCACTGTTGATGTGTGTCCTGTATTTTTCTCTAAATGCACACAGGAATGGACAGCTTACATAGAAGGGGATCACACGTGCTGTTTTCACCCATTCCCTTTTTATTGTCTGTAAGATTAAAATATCAGTAAGATGTCAATCAAATAAGGTATCAACAAGATGTCCATAACTATACATCCGCAACATCCTTTTAATAGTTCTACAGTCAGGAATTTCTCCAATCATCAGAAAACCTATTTTGTAAAATATATCTATGTGTATTTGTTTAAAAGGGGGGGGGGAAGTCTAGGAGAATATGCACTTTTAATGAGAAGAGGGACTTATTTTCTGCTCTGCACTTTTCTGTATTTTTTTAAAAATGAATACACTCCTCAGAATAACCAGAGCTAATATTGTGGTATATTTCTTAACAATTTCAAAAAGGGTATTTTAAAACATCTTTTAGAATAATGTTGTATATAGGGTTTTGCGTCATAATTTAATCACCTGAAGGAGTCCAGTGGACATTTGCGTGTATCACAGATGGCTACATGATAGGTTTTCATGTGAGGATGCTATGATTTTTTTCATTCCTTTATTCATAGACTGTTCATATTGTTTCTGATTTTCACATTGTAAAGCTGTGATGAATAGTTGTGCCCCTCAATTATTTTGTTTCTCTTTCTCAATACTCCTTAGGATTTATACCTAGAAGGACAGTCACCAGGTCAGAAAGCATAAAGTTTTTAAGGCTGATTGCTTATGAACAGACTGGTTTTAAGAATTTCTACTTCTTACTACTATCAAATAAGCTTTTGCTCATAATAAAACGGGTGCTGTAGATAACTCCATCTTATTTAATTTTAAAGCAGATCTTTTAGTTCTTTTCTTGGAAATATTGATGAGGAATTAATTACAAATATTATATCTAAACATAAAAGCCATGCTTTTTTGCCAGAATTTTTCAGCATAATTTTTTTAATGTTTATTTATTCTTGAGAGAGAGAGAGACAGAGCATGAGCGGGGGAGGGGCAGAGAGAGAGGGAAACACAGAATCCAAAGCAGGCTCCAGGCTCTGAGCTGTCAGCGCAGAGCCTGACGTGGGGCTCGAACCCACAAGCAGTGAGATCATGACCTGAGTCTAAGTCAGATGCTTAACCAATTGAGCCACCCAAGTGTGCCAAATTTCAGCATAATTTTTAAAGGTAACCAGTCATCTTAAAGGAAAGTTTTAAAATAAAAAATCATCCTATAATGCCTAATAAGTAATAAAGCCTGAATAAATCTCACTCCGTTTTCTATGAATTTTACATAGTTGGAATAAAAGTATATGTAGGTTTTTGTATACTGCTTTTTCAAGTTTTTATTTATTTTGAGAGAGAGAGCAAGTGTGTAAGCGTGTGCTCAAGCTGGGGAGCGGCAGAGAGAGAGGGAGAAGAGAATCACAAGAAAGCTCTGTGTTGTGAGCACAAAGTCCGACATGGGGCTCAGCCTCACAAACCATGGGATCATGACCTGAGCCGAAATCAAGAGTCAGAGGCTTAACTGACTGAGCCACCCAGGCGCCCCTGTATACTGCTTTTTTATTTAGCAGCGTGTTGCAAGCATTTCTTTCGTGTTGCCACATACTCTTCATAACCACCCTATTTAATGGGAGTTATTCCATTGACTTCATGTACCACAGTGTACTCAACATTTCCCTATTGAACACATGGGCTATTCCCACAGTTGTATAGCTCTTGGTGAATGCGGACTGACTGTTTCCTTAGGTTTGAATCCCCAAAATGGATTGAATGGGTCTGAATTTAGTTTAATTTTTATTCCTTAAGGATTTTCACACAGGTTCATACCGGCCTGTCCTCTAGATCAGTCTTAATTATTGAAGCTTTACTCCAACGGTGAAATTCGGGACGTTCCCATTGGCCGAGCACCCACGAGGTGCTGTGATGTCCTTAGGAACCGAAGTGGTCACATTTGCAAAGTGACCTTTTGAGGTCTGGATGTTGGAGACTCCAGAGAAGAGTAGAAAAACAGAGCGCTTTTCCGGCATGCCCCGTCAGTACCAAAGTGAGTGCATTCAGCTACCACTCACAGAAACCTTTTATTCCACAGCCTTCGCAAACAAGGACAGAAAATATACAGCAGCAGGGGCATAATCATTATGTAACCTCATCCTTTTTTTTTTTTTCTTTCTTTTTCTGTTTCCTTTTGTGAGAACATCATCAACTCAGGATGGAAATGCATTTATGGTGCCTCCTTTCTGCTAAAGCAAACCCTAGCGGCTTCATTTTCTGAAATGCAAAATTTGCGAAGTTCATAAATGCTTCTTTGTTGACCGTAAGCCGTGTGGTTTGGCCCCCAGAGTTATCTCAGATAGCACAAATAAATCTGGCGGCCCCTGGTTGTCTCAGACCGCGTATTACCTCCTTCCCTCGTTGTCTCCCTCTTGCAGAATTTCCTCCTGGCCTTCAGCTGCACAAACTCCGTCTTCTCATCAATATGCCCTGTTAACTGCTGCCAAACCTCCAGCAGTTGAGTGCATATGTTCCCTTAATCATTTCTCTTTGTTCTAGAAGTCTGTGTTTGGTTTCTAAACCTCCCCCACCCCCTCGCCTAATTCCACCATCACCAGCACTGGCTATCGACAGGACCGTGTTCTGTCTACATGTTTATTTAAAGAACATCCTAGATTGCCTGCCATTGAGAGAGCTTTTGCAGTCTGCTCACAGCGTGCTAAATCATCCCCCCCGCCTACTCCCCTAGAAAAGGTTGTTAGCTGCTCCCCACCGCCACCAGAACCTGTGGCCTTTGGAGCCCAGGTGAGGGGTTGCCGGAACTTTCTGGAAAGCGTGAAGTCCTGAGAAGACAGTGTTACCTCCCTGCATGGACAGAGATCCCTTCTCTGTTTTCCGCTGGTCCGACCCAAGAAAAGGACGCTTTATTCTTGGAGCCCAACATTGCATAGGAACAGTTGGTCTCAATGGGTTATTCATGGTGTCCAAGAGAAATACTTCTGGAGCTGTGTTTCATGTAAGATGGAAGGTGGGCTTGGCACGTCGACGCAGGCGGCCTGCTCTCTGGGAGTGCCCTGTGCCTGTCAGACCAGCCGGCCCCCACCCGGTGTGGCCAGGCTCTTCTTAGCAAGGAAAAAGGGTTTTCCGGGCCCCTTGCTACTGGGGTCCCCGCGCATCAATGCCAAAGTCTGCCGGCCATGGTGCACAGAGAGACACTGTGCCGTTTCTCTACACTTTTGTGTTTCTTCTCTTACCATCTGTGGAGGCCCACCCCCTTCCCTGAGCCCCGATCGTGGTCTTTCTTCGGGGCCCTTTCTCCTCAGCACCTGGGGAGCAGGGTGCTATGGAACCTTGGAAACTATTATTGGAAACTTCATACAAATACCGTCTCTCCATCATCCCTCCTCTCACCTCTTTCCTCTCCCGAAAGTACTTCACAGAGCCAACAGCTGCACCCGCAGTGGGCAAACCTGATTTTTGCTTTGTTTAATAAATTCTACCATGAGCCTTGCCCACTCAGTACCTGGTCGGCAACTCCTGGGAATGCAGAGGAAAGTCTTCCTCACGCAGAGTTAAAATATGTAGAAAGTGGCTGGGAGGAAATTCTCAGTGTGAGGGATTTTTTTTTTTCCTCCTTTCCTTTTCTGGGGGGAAAAAAAGGTTAATATTGACTCATTTGGTGGAGATATAAGGCACTTTTCTACCTATCCCCAAAGGGAAGTTTGTATTCTTTTAAATGAAACCATTTTAAAAGCAGAACTCAAGCCTAAAATGATCCAAGGTTCTCCGGAGTTCTCAGAAGGTGTAGATTTATTTACTATAGTTAAAACATAATTAGTTCTCAGGGGATAGTGTATCTTTTAAACGGCTTTATTGCCACCATATTGGTTTTCTGAATAATCAGAAACTTCTGTTATGATTATGTTCTAGTGTTCGGACAGAAACGCACCGTAAGTAGAAACAAATGTCAGGAACTGCTAGTTGTCACCCAAAGAAGGGACACCACATCAGAGTGGGGAAGAAAGAACTTGGTAGGATATTCCGAAGAAATAGAATCGAGCAATGTCTTAAATAAACTAAGAGCTCAGGCAGGTACACAGCCTTTCCCCACCCCAATCTTGTTTGATTAAATGGTGTTTTCTTGGGCTCTTCTTCCTTGTTCCCACTGCAGAGGCTGGGAAGGGGGTCGTTATCCCTCAAAACCTGGAAAATAGCCCTTTCTTTCCCCCACATGCTCGCAAATGAGTGCAGACAGGGTCCCTCCTTGTGTGTGAGCTGTGGGCTGCCCTATCATGTCCCCGTTCTGGCTGACCAGTCTTTCCCACCATTTGCAGGTTGATGTTTGAGATCCCGCAGGAAATGGGGTTAATAGCCATCGCAGTCCGCCAAACACAGGGCAAAGGTCAGTCATCTTTTGTTATCGTTTCTGCTGTTTTGTTTTCTAAAATCTGCGACTCCTGTGTCCAGATTGCCAATGGATCGTGTGTGCTGATCGCGGAGGAGACGCACATTAGAAGTGCTTGTGTTCACACCCCCTAAAATGGAGGAAGAGGGCGGGAAATTGATCAGAAGATTGAGCCTTTTAGTACAATTAAAAGCATTGTCTCAAAACTGAGATGGTTATTAATCACTGGATGTTCTACTGGGAATTTTTTTTTTGTTTATTTATTTTTGAGAGAGTGTGAGCAGGGGTGGGGCAGAGAGAGAAGGAGACACAGACTCCCAAGCAGGCTCCAGGCTCTGAGCTGTCAGCACAGAGCCCGACAGAGGGCTGGAACTCACAGACTGCCAGATCATGACCTGAGCGGAAGTCAGACGCTTGACCGACTGAGCCACCCAGGCGCCCCTGGGGATGGTTTTAACATTCAGTCATCTACATCTTGTAAATGCCTCTTTCTGACACATTCTAGGCATTGCAGTGTGTGAATCATGACTGTGTTATAGAGACATTTACTTGCCCGAAGGTTCTCTGGGAGGTGCCTTCTGTGTCCCTATTGAGTGTCACACAGGGGAGGCCTTCCGTCTGCCAGCCCCCACCCCGGCTGGGAAATGCCATGCAGCGGGCGCTTGATCAGTGGTCAATGCCCGTTCACAGAGTGATCACAGAGAAGCCAAGGGCTGCTCAGAGCTTCCGCCACCTGCTGACCCTCGGAAACCAGAGCCCGCATCCTCCCAGAATCCACTTGGGGTCCAACCACAAGCAGATTCCATGCTCGGTGGTCATGCAGGAGGCACTTGGCCCTCACCCCTGCTCCAGACAGCGCCAGGCCAACCCAAACGTGCTTGTAACTCTCAAGAGAGGCTCCTTACGCCTTTCTCAGAAGGAGCAATGAAATAAGAAATCCACTGTTTCCCACTTCTTTCCTTTGAATATGTCTTTTGAACATAACTCAAAGAGAAAATTCATTTTATCCAAAGCCGGGGGTGCTCAATATGGTGGTTTAAATAAAGGACATAGAAGGACTTTGATTATACCTCTCATTTTGATCACTTTATTTTCTTGGCTTCTGTTTTAGGAAAAAATAGTTCAGAGAGTTAATGCTAGGGCTTACTTTTTAAATTCAACTTCCTTTTCCCCCCCTTATAACAGTGAGATATAATTCACATGCCATACAGTTCCCTCATTTAAAGTGTACAATTTTGGGCTTTTTTTAATATGTTCACAGGTTGTGAGACTATCACCACAATATAGGTCACTTCTAAAATGTGGCTCCCAGGACTTCTCCTGGACAGGACAGACCTGGCTCATTTTCCCCACTGTTTCTGTTTTTGCCTGCATGACCGTATGGAGAAAATTAAGCTGACAGTCATGTTCAGACACTGTAAGACTTTGAACCATCAAAGCCTAAATGATATGCTCACTGAGGCTGAACATTCTGCTACTTATCAGAAACTTGTTCAGCAACACAGCGTCAGATTTTAAAAAGCTTCTCTGTTCTTGAGTTAACCCTAGAATCTCCAAGCATTGTAATCAGTCTGGGTTGATTGCGCACGTGGCTGCTCGGCCCGTTTTCTGGCGCGGTGTGCGTCTGACTCTGTTCGCATGGCGACGTGGCCACTTTCCTGATGGGGCCTATGTTCCAGGGCGGGGATCGAATGCTTGGCTGAGTCCCATGGGATGCGCCGTGTCCACCCTGCTCGTCTCCATCCCGCTGAGGTCCCAGCTGGGACAGAGGATCCCATTTGTCCAGCATCTGATGTCCCTGGCCGTTGTGGAGGCGGTAAGGTCCATTCCTGAGTACCAGGTACGTGCAGCTCCTCTGTCTAACATCCCCACCCTGCGCGTACATCCCAGCTGATAAAGTCGGTATATGGAGGATGTGTCCGGACGATAGCTGCATATAGAGTTGCAGCCTGTTCTTTGCAAAGCTGGGCAGCAGAGTGTTCTTGGAGCTTTGAGAGTTTGGAAAGCACCAGCAACTTTTACAGCGGCGTGAGGCTCGCCAGATGTGTTTCTTTCCCAGAGTTTCCTTTCTGTGCTGTTGTCCCAATTTATCAAGCATCTTAGGGCGAACCTCTTTCTATTTATTTTTTCCTTTAATTGAAGCCCATTGGACAGGATGGGTCACTTGTGTTTTCTGGTGAAAAGCCTTATTTTATAGACCTAAACAACCTTCTCATTTCCCACCTTCATTTTGCACAGTCACTGTTGGGCAGAGCAATCCTTTGTGGCCGCCCAGGTTTAACGTGCAGGTTCATTTTGGGGTGTTGCTCCCAGCTATATGGCAGGGGTGTCTGCTTCGTCATTACCATTGGATACTTTAGTGTCACTTATTAAGGAGACAAGAGACCAGTGCACACAGTCACTGTATATCCTCTTCCTCAGTTTTCCTGGAAGAATTTCACATGAGTGTAAAAAGGGAGTTCCCGGGGCACCTGGGTGGCTCAGTCCGTTAAACATCCCACTTCGGCTCAGGTCATGATCTCACGGTTCTTGAATTCAAGCCCCGCGTCAGGCTCTGTGCTGACAGCTCGGAGCCTGGAGCCTGCTTCGGATTCTGTGTCTTCCTCTCTCTCTGCCATTTCCCTGCTCGTGTCTGTCTGTCTGTCTCTCTAAAATAAACTTAAAAAAAATTTTTTTTCAAGGGCGTTCATCCCCAGGCTCCCTCCCACCTACAGCTCTTATGTCAGGCTGAAAACAATTATTGTATTAACTCCTGAAGTCAGAGGCTAAGATCATGACTTTCAGTGGGGCCTGTCCTCATGTTCAACAGGGAAGCCATCATCACCAGCGCCCCTTAACCCCCTCTAATGTGGTCACGTCGTCATGGTCACTGTGTGTAGGGCTGGGGTATGTGTTTCCCAGGCATGCACACTGAAGTCCCAGGCATGCACACTGAAATATGACATTTATTACCAGGTATTCAGCACACTTGCTGTCTGTATCTGAAGGGCTTGGGCTTAAGCTACAGATTTTCCACACCAGCGTTTCTCGCTGTCGGCACTGTTGACATTTGGGCCCCACATCTCAGGTGGGAGGCCTTCCTCTGCAGGGGGTGGGACGGCATCTCTGGCTGCTCCCACTAGATGCCAGCAGGATTCCCCGCAACCTTCACAGGTTCAGCCTGCAGCCCCCTGAGCCAGACGTCTCCCCTCGTAGAAGGCAGTTGAGAAGATAAAGTTCTGTTGGGAGGTCGGGGTGTGGGGGGGCGGTATTTTTAACCCTAGCAACAGGTTTGTTGGTCTTAGGAAAATAAATGAAAATTTAAATTTTAAATTAGCCTGGTTAGCTTTTTCTTGGCTTTGATTTTGACCTTGTAGCCTCACCTGTTAACTTAGCGAGCATTCTTTGAGTGCCTGCCTTACGGGAAGGGCTGGGGCAGCGGGATGTGAGGTGGGCAGCCCGCCCTCAACAGCACACCTGATGGGTGTTGTCCCTCACGTTCCTTCTTCTGTCCTGTTTCTGTAGTCACGCAGCCCAGTCTCACCTGTGTGATGTGACTTTGGTTTGGGGTTGGATGTATTCTTCCTTTATTTCATGTTCAGTTTTTACTGAGATAGAATTGACCATGTAAGTTTGAGGCGCACAGTACAATGACCTGACCTACTTGTGAAGTGGTTACCACAGGAACTTAATACCCATCACCTCCTATAGTTCCTAGAAAACATTTTTTTCCCCTTGTGATAAGAACTTTTAGGATTTAATTTCTCAGGATTTATTTCTTTAAAAAAAAGGTTTTTTTACAGCTTATTTATTTTGAGAGAGAGAGAGAGTGCAAGTGAGGAAGGGGTAGAGAGAAGGGGGGAGGGAGAGAATCCCAAGTAGGCTCCATGCTGTCAGTGCAGAGCCCGACACAGGGCTTGAACCTACAAACTGAGATCATGACCTGAGCCCAATTAGGATGCTTAACTGACTGAGATCAACTCAGGTGCCTCTCAGTATTTATTTTTAACAGAGTCCATTTAGCTTACACAGTACAAATCCAGGATGGTTGAAATAGGCCCCAGTTACGTAGAGTTTGCCTTTTTTTTATATACAAATTTTAATGTTTATTTTTTGGCGGGGGGAGACAGCGTGAGCAGGGGAGGGGCAGAGAGAGGGAGACGCAGAATCGGAAGCAGGCTCCAGGCTCTGAGCTGTCAGCACAGAGCCCAATGTGGGGCTCGAACCCACGAACTGTGAGATCATGACCTGAGCTGAAGGCGGACACTTAACTGACTGAGCCACCCAGGCGCTCCGTACAGTTGGCCTTTCTTACATCTTTGGTCAGGTGTCACCATCAGCACACAGATGGTGCCTGTCTCCCTGGACCAGAGGGAGTGTCACGGAAATGCCCATTACTCCTTCCAGAGCTTGCAATCCACTGCCTACCATCCCTCCCACTGTTTCTTCTGTTTGCGAGGTCCCCGCCATGCCAGGTGCCTGTAGCCCTCCACCTTCCCCTCCCGTCCCCTCCCCTCCCCTCTCCTCCCCTCCCCTCTCCTCCCCTCCCCTCCCCTCCTGTCCCCTCCTGTCCCCTCCTGTCCCCTCCCTGTACCTGGAAGTTCTGTTTGCCCTGGGAGGCCCTGCTCTGATGCCATTCCCGGAAACTTCTAGCTACAAACTCCCTCTTCTAACCTTTTGGTGTTTGGAAGGTCTGAGCCACTTTTATGGTTTCTCCCGTGGCTCGCTCTGGAGCAGTGTTATTTGTGCTTCTGGTTCCATCTCCTGTAAAGGAACCAGCTCTGTGGATGAAGGAGTAGTTTTATTTTGATCCCAAAGAGCCTAACATAGCACTCTGTACCCGGGAGGCCCGCGGCAGCTGTTTGAACACGTGGTTGAGATGGTATAAAAATAAGCACGCAGCCTTTCTCTTCGTTGAAATAGATGCCATAGTTTCCCCACAGGAGAAGCCACAATTCTGTAAGCCGCCATTGACCAACTAGACCTGAACATGTGGAGTAAATCAGGAACCCGGGAACGGGGCCAGCACGGAAGAAAGCCGCTGCCCACCTACCGCAGGAGCCGAGCTTGGGCAGGGACCGTGTTGGGTACATGGGGGCCTGGGAAGGCGAGAGAGGACAAAGAAGGGGACCTGCGAGAGTGACCAAGGCCAAAGTCTCCAAGCTACAGATTTTCCACACCAGCGTTTTTTGCCATCGGCACTATTGTCATTTGAGTCCCACATCTCAGGTGGGAGGCCTTCCTCTGCAGGAGGTGGGACAGCGTCTCTGGCTGCTCCCTCTAAGTGCCAGTGGGATTCTCTCAAGCTGTGACAACCGGAGATGTTTCCAGCATTGCCCAGAGTCCCTTGGGGCAGGGTAGCAGAATGGCACCCTTGCTCCGGCCTCCATGGAGATCCCTGTTCTAGACACGAAGGATTATGAAGCTCCCTCCCTGTCAGTTACAGGTCCCGGTGCTCATCCCCACGTCTTTTTTATGCTTTTGTTCCTTTGTGCTTTTGCATTTCTCCTCTCTGCCTAGAGTGCCCTGCAGGGCAGAACAGAAATGCTGTTCTTTGCTGCTGTTCTTTGCTGTTCTTTGCTGAGATGCAAAGAAGGCCTTGTTGAAGGGAGAGAAGGAGATTTCTTGGAAGCAGCAGGCTCTGTAGCACAGTATTAAGCTCCCTGGGGGCTTGGTGTCAGAAAGCCCTGGGTTTGGGGGCACCTGAGTGCCTTGGTCAGTTGAGTATCTGACTTCGGCTCAGGTCATGATCTCAGGTTCGTGAGTTCAAGCCCCGCATCGGGCTCTGTGCTGACAGCTCAGAGCCTGGAGCCTGCTTCAGATTCTGTGTGTCCCTCCCTCTCTCTCTGCCCCTTCCTCAGCTGGCGCTCATGCTGTCTCTCAAAAAAGTAAATAAACATTTAAAAGGAAGGAGGGAGGGAGGGAGAGAAGGAAGGAAGGAAGGAAGGAAGGAAGGAAGGAAGGGAAAAAGGAATGGGAGGGAAGGGAAAGGGAGGGGAGGGGGGGGAGGGAGAAAAAGAATCCCAGCTCTGCTGCATCTGAGTGTAACTGCAAGCCACCCAGGCAGTCTCTGTCAGCGTCAGTTTCCTCCTCGTTAAACGGGGACAAAACTAGTACCCCCTGGGGGTCTGGTGTAAGTAACATAGGGATTAGGGCTGAGAAGGGGCTCTGGGTGGTACTGGCCCTCAGGGAAGGAAGCGAAAGCACTGTGGGATCAGAGGCCATCAGCTACCCTGCAGTCTTTCCGTTTTATTTGCTGAGTGTCTTTCTTTCAGCCTCATATATCCCGATTTCCTTCTCCCCACACGTGGCACAACTTGGCTGCCACCCCCGGCCCAGGAGTCCTGGCAGCTCCAGCACCCACTGGGTCTCACCCGGTCTCTGTGCGCCCACTTAGGAGTCCCGGCAGGAGGTGGGGGTCTGGGTGGCCCAGCTCAAGGCAGTGACCGGCACCGTTCCACTGTGATCGGGGCTCAGGCAGGGTCGCCCAGAGTTGCTTCAGGATAGAGACGCAGTGAGCCACAGAACAAATCGTTTCTGCTAACTGCTGACTGTTGGCAGTGTTTTGAGATCCTTCCGTAATAATTCAGTGAACCGTGTTCCTACCCTGCATCTCTGTAGCATTCGCCTTGAAACATTTCTACCCACCTTTTATGATATTGGTTAATTTAGGGCATCTTTTCTCTCTTGGGCATGAGCTCCTTAAGGGAAGAGAACCCAGAAGTATTATTCTCTCCCTGCCCCCAACCCAGCACACAGTAGGTGCTCACTGCTGGTGGATTTTGGTTTCCGGTGCATGTAAGTTACATTTGCACTATACTGTGGTCTAAAAAAGCAATGGACATGCCTTAACTAAAAAATATTTTATTGAGAGAGTGCCTGGGTCTCAGTCACTTAAGAGTCTAACTCTTGGGGCACCTGGGTGGCGCAGTCGGTTGAGCGTCCGACTTCAGCCAGGTCACGATCTCGCGGTCCGTGAGTTCGAGCCCCGCGTCAGGCTCTGGGCTGATGGCTCAGAGCCTGGAGCCTGTTTCCGATTCTGTGTCTCCCTCTCTCTCTGCCCCTCCCCCATTCATGCTCTGTCTCTCTCTGTCCCAAAAATAAATAAACGTTGAAAAAAAAATTAAAAAAAAAAAAAAAAAAGAGTCCAACTCTTGGTTTTGGCTCAGGTCATGAGCTCATGGTTTGTGAGTTTGAGCCCCTCATCAGGCCCTGCACTGACAGCCCAGTGTCTGCTTGGGATTCTCCCTCTGTCCCTCCCCTGCTCATGCTCTCTCTCTCTCCCTCTGTCTCTCAAAATAAATGAAAAACTTAAATATATATATTTTATTGCTAAAAAATGCTAACCATCATCTGAGCTTTCAGTGAGTTGTGATCACTGATCACAGATCACCATGATAACCAAATAATGAAAAAGTTCGAAATGTTGTGAGAATTCCCAAATTGTGACACAGAGACGCGAAGCGGGCAAGGGCTGTTGGAAAATGGTGGCACTGATCGATCAGCTTGCTCCTCTCAGGGCTGCCGCCAGCCTTCGGTGTGTAACACACACAGTGTCTGTGAAGCACGATGAAGACATATGCCTGTACTGAGATAACGAACAGTGCTGGGGGTGGGGAAAATGCCAGAATCTATGCCAGATATGTTCTTTAGGTCTCTCCCAGCCCCAAGGCGGTCCTTTCACACTGGATTGTCCCAAAGATTAGCTGTCAGAACCAGAAGGGAGGTTGAGATCCCATGTTCCATTAGATTCAAGAACATCCTGCCTATCTTCCTTTGGGCTAGATGACCTGTCCTGATCCCTTTGTGTCCTGTGCTTGCTTGATTAACGCACAGATTTTCTTTTAGGATATCAACTTACGAGTGAAGTGGCCCAACGATATTTATTATAGTGACTTCATGAAGCTTGGTGGAGTTCTGGTTAACTCAACACTTTTGGGAGAAACATTTTATATACTTATTGGTAAGCTTTTAAAGCCCTTTCCTCCACATTTTTAGATTAATAAAAGCAAAAATAAAAATGGTTTATACATGGCTACATTGGGGGGAGTGGATTATCATATGGGATTACTTTTTCTCTGAGTCCTAAGTTACAGAACACAATATGTATGCAAAACAGGCCAGATTGGTTGAAAGCCCTTCAAGGGGTTTAGCGTTCCTGTCTATGGCCATGGAAACCACCAAATTGGTATCACATCAAACAGGTTTTTTATTACACCTCTCCACGTGCCCGCTTCTTCTTGAATTAGAAATGGTGAAAATAAACATTTAACATGCCATTTTGTAATAAGAAAGTTAATTTCAAGGATGGGTCTCCTGGTGGTCTGGCATTCTTAATGGGACCTTCCCAGGCCATGAAAAAGTTGCGCTCTTTTGGACCTTCAGAAGAAGCTCCAGGCTGGTCAAGGTGGGGTGAAGAATCCTGCTTCCCCGCAGCACACCCGCATCAGGCGAGGAGGTGGGTTCAGAAACAGTTTCAGAAATTCTTAGGCTCCTGCTCCTCCGAGCATCGGCTTCTCCCTGATGTCCAGGAGAACTCAACATTCAAAAATTAGTACTGGACAGAAAACACGTGATGACGTGTCAGAAATGCCAGCCAAAAGATGCAAAGCTTATGTTTCTAGCGCTGCTACCGAACTGTTTGATATCGTCCAAGCTCTGCTTCCCATTTTTAAATGTGTTAACGAGGCTAGATGTAGATGTTCTGAATGGGGCCCAGGGATGGCCTCAGGGAGCTAAGGAAGTCTGCCATTGGGGGCGGGGGAGGAAAGGGAACATGTTCCTCTGGGGAGAATTCATAGCTTTTGTTAAATTCTTAAGGCCATGGGAGGTGATGGGGCGAGAGGGGGCCTCTTTGAGGAAAGATTCAGAGTCACCAACAAGGGTACTCTCTGGTTCTTAGAAAGGTGTAGCCGAAGTTGGCACTAGTCAGTGTTGCTATTTTCCCCAGGACTTGGAATTTTCTGAATATAACGGAGATTTTCAGGACTGTATACACATACTCTAATGCCTCACCCTCCATGCTGTGTGTGTTGTTGAATGAATGAACAAATGAAAAACTGCTGATTCTGTCCCTGTTGCTGTAGTTATGTGTTTTTTGTTTCCAGATGTAATTTATATTGCTTTGTATTTTAATAGCCAGTATATTAAAAAAAAAAAATCTGAGGCCAATCAGTCTTTCCCTTCACGCTGAAAATGGCTCGGAACATTTACCAAAGAATACCGCTATTGTAAATGTCACCATTCTATCTGAGGCGAGTATTTGGGGAATTTTTTCTCAGAGGCACTGAAAACAAGATAGTCTCACTGCTTCATTCTTGCCGTATTTCACTTCTTATTGAAGACCTCTTTGAGGTTGATTCAGGGCCCTGTTGAAAACTGAGGTTTGACTTCTCTGAAGACTTCCAACTCTCCCGGAGAGGATGGTGATATTAAGTTAACAGCAGAGACAAGCCTGTTCAAACCCCACTGCTGGTAACTCGCTCTCCCAAAGCTGTGGTTTAGGAGCCTGTAAAAGAGCCACTGAACATGGGTTGGCCCCTTGCCAACAGCGTAACCCTAGCACCAGAGACTTCCAAGGGTAAAGTATTAAAAGATGTGTTCTAGGTTTATGCCATGACCAAGGTTTGAAATCTCTGAATCCAGAGTTTACTCCTTAAGACCTGAATAAAATTCTTTATTTTCAGACATGTGTTCTGTTACTCAAGTCGGAAAAGAAACAAGAAATTTTACTGTATATTGGGCTCAGGGCAGACCTACGATTCTTGGCTCGACCCCGTGAAGGATCGTTTCAGAGGCCAGTCTAAGGAGCTGGGTCCCGTTCATAGCTTCTGTTTAATCGAATTGAATCTGCCTTTCTCCCCCCAACCGGTCTGCAGTAAGGTTGGGGTGATCCCCGCTTGAACAAGGATAATAAAGGAAGGATGAAAAAAGGAAACCGGTCCCAAAGAGATAAGTCATTCTTTAAGTGGCCAGAGATCATAAATTTGAAATGAGGACAAGGAAGCAGGGGGCAGGGGATCCAGGCTGTAACTTCTTCCAGGTGGTTGAGAGGAATGTGTGATCCTCCCAGTACGTTGAGCTGCTCGCGTTTTTCAACCGTTTGCTTTTGTTGCAGGCTGTGGATTTAACGTGAGTAACAGTAACCCCACCATATGCATCAATGATCTCGTCACAGAATACAATAAGCAACACAGGGCAGAGCTGAAGCCCTTCAGAACCGATGATCTCATCGCCAGAACTGTGACCGTGCTGGAGAAACTGATCGACACGTTTCAGGACAAAGGGCCCAATGGCATTCTTCCCCTTTATTATAAGTATTGGGTACACAGGTCAGTGCTGGCCCGTCTTCACTCGTTTAAAATGTCTTCATTCAATTAGTAGTTCACTATCTTAAAACAAGAAACTGAGCACAGGTCTAGATAACTATTTTTTCCCTTTCTGATGGAGAAAAAACTGGCGGACACTATTGTGAGCAAGTTACCATCAGCAATGCCAGGACGAACTGGCATCCCAGGTCTGCTGCTGATGGGATGCAGCGAGAAGGACACAGCGTCACCGGAGAGTTTTCCCGCATGTTTATTTAAATCGTAGAACATTCTAGATATCAACAGTTTCCAAAGCAAGATCCCCCAGGGGCAATAGCATCCTCACCTGGGAACTTGTTAGAAATGCAGGTTATTCTCAAGTTCCACCCTGGGCCTCCTAAATCAGAAACTCTGAGGCTGGCCGAACGCTCGAGCACAATTCATGTTTCAACAAATGCTCCAGGGGATCCACACGCACCCAAAGCCTGAGAGGCACTGGTACCTATCAGCAGGCCTCTATGCTTCAAAAATGTTAATGTCCTCTAACACAAAAAAATAAGAAGGTGGGAGATTTGTTTGACATTAAAGAGGACTAAAGAGGCATGACAATAAATGCAAGATGTGATTCATAATTAGATCCTGGATGGGAGGAAATAGCCACAAAAATATTAATGAGACAATGGGGAAATTTAAACATGAACTGTATTTTAGATGTTATTATACCAAGATTAGACTTCTTGAGGGTGATAATGGTATTTTGGTTTTGTGGGAGATTGTTCTTAGGAGGTACATGCTGAAGTATTTAAGTGTAAAGTGTCATGATGCCTGCAACTTATTTTTAAACGTCAGCAAAAAAGCATGTGTGTGCACGAAGAGAGAAAGCAAATATGGAAAATGTTATCAGTTGGTGTGAATATAAGCGAAGAGGGAATCTGAGGTTCATTGTACTATTTTTTCAACTTTTCTGCAGGTTTAGACTTCTTCCAAATAAAGATGAGTGGCGGGGGGAGGGGAGGGATCCTCTGTTTTAAAAACTATTTACAAGGATGTAACTCACCGCAGGTACATTTGGAAAAGATTAAAAGTAGCATTAGAGTGAGTTTAACTCGCAGGCGATGCCACCCAGCTTTGTTTTATAAAATTAGCTTCCCAGCTCAGTTTCTTTGGCCCCAATCTAAGCCAAGAAAACCTAGAGCTGCACAGTGGTTCTTAGAAGTGCTAGGGGGTGAGGAAGTAGGTACACATCATCCTCCGGATGAGCAGAATGAGGAGAAAGTCCGAACTCTGTTGGAATTGCCATCAACCTGATTATGCTAGTAGTTTATGAAAACAGTTCATGAGGGACCAGTGAGAGTCCGAGCATCCTACCCTGCCCCCTGCCCTCCCGAACCCTTTACCCAATGGGTAAGTACTTAACCACCTGTCTGTAGACACTGTGTGACATTTCCCAGTGACTGTCTGCTCTTCTTCATGTACAGTGGCCAGCGGGTCCGCCTGGGAGGCCTCGAGGGCCCGGAGGTGTGGATAGTCGGCCTGGATGACTCTGGGTTCCTTCAGGTTCAGCAGGAGGACGGCGAGATCGTGACGGTGCATCCAGACGGCAACTCCTTCGACATGCTAAGAAACCTCATCATCCCCAAACAGCAGTAGCCCGAGCCTGGGGTCACTGTCCTGGCCGCTGGGCAGTGGGAGGGCGGGCGGAGCCACTGCATCGAACATTCCGGTTCAATTTCTGCTGCCTTTCCTAGTCCGAGGAGCTGGAAAACGGATTTAGAGTTGTAGGCGGATTTTTTTTCTCCCTCCAATTAACCTCCTTAATTCCTTAATTTTGTTCTGTCTGTTGCCATTTGACTTGGTGTCAGAAGATCTAGAAGATCTAGTTCAGATAAAGCACTACCACAGGTGTGAAGTCTTTCTCCCCTCTTGGGCTTGGATGTGTGTTTATTGGCCCAGAAGAAAAACACAAAAAACACGAAAGTTTTTCTTTGGAAACAGCAATGGAATAATTCAGATGTTTCCCCAGTAGCAGAGACCTTCACTCCCAGACTATTAAAAAATAAATCAAAAAAAGCTTCCAGGCCCAGACCAGCAATGAGGTAGAGGGTTGGTAACACTGTTTATGAGCATCCAGGGAGGTGTTTTGCTAGAGGAACACTGGCAGTTCGTTGTTTTATTTATTTATTTTTTGTCCATAAGGAAAGAGAAGGTAGATTTCTGAGGGTTACTCTGGACCCACTGGTTTGCGGTCCAGTCACAGTGCCTAAGTGCCCGCAGAGATGGGTGTCACTGGCAGGCTGCAGTGACCTTGGAGAGGAAATCAGTTACTTGCTTGCACATTAATGTATGAGCCCTCTTTTCATAAATTTGAATTTACTGCATATCCTGAAGTGATGGGATCAAGTTCAAGAGCCTTAAAGTGTTGATTAGGCCTCGTGTGAATGTGGGGTGGACGATGGGGCCCTAACAGCTGGAGATGAAGACGCATTCATACCACACACAAGGGAGGCTTTGGGGCTTTTAAGCCAGTTGTAGGTTCACTTTGAAATGTGGCGCATTCCTGAAAGACGGTTTGGTGCACAGAGAACAGAAGTACATGGCGTTTTATTTGTAAGCCGTAATTTTTACCCCTTTTCCTAAATTGCTAAGAAAGGCAATACAACTGATACTGAGCGCCCATGATCTAAGAGGGAGGGTGTGTGTGTGTGTGTGTGTGTGTGTGTGTGCACGCGCACGCGTGCGTGCGTGTGTGAGAAGCTTTAAAAGAAGATGTTCAAGATCTGATGCCCCAAAAGTCTCCATGGAAGAACAAAAGAAAGGAAACCTTTTGATATACATTTGTGATTTCCAGATGTACTCCATGCTCTTTGCATGTAACTCCTATCTCTGTTAAACTTGTGAATCACACGCATTACTTTTCAGCCTTAAAAGGCCAGTTTTTGTCCACTTTTCTCTCTTCCTGCCAGTCCCAACTGAAATTGCTGGAAAGAAAACTTGATGGAGCTCTCAGCATTGAACAGAATCCCTTTATTAAACACTAGCACTATCTTTATCCAGCTTTACTTAGGCTAATTCCAAAAACTTGCGGTTTTCGGTATAAAATGTGTCCACCTTTAGCCAGGCACAGCCAGCACCATAGGAAGGGGGAAAAAAATAGCATGTTTAGTTAAGTACAACAACCCAATATGTGTTTTTGGAACTGTAACTTTTAAAAGAACTTCAGAAGTAATTTTTGCAAATAAGGCTTCAATTAGAATTTTGTCAAAAAAAAAAAAAAATGCTTCTCTCCTAAGTGTCTAAGTCTTCTTTTGGAATTAGTGACAGGTTTAAATAAAAGTCCACACCACCCCAAAATCACCAGATGAACTCACCCTTGAGAGGGCATCTGCAGAATATCATCAAGAGGAAAGATCTCCCCGCTGATGCTGCGAGTTTCATTTCTCAAACTTTGTAATATAAGGCAAGTCCTCTCTCAGAGCTGCCATTGTTACTGTTTGAATTTCTTTGGGGGGTTCTTTAATGAAAAACATGCTACGTTTTGTTTTTAGCTGAAGTCCTATTCTAGATAGTTCTGCTTTGGGGGAAAAAATGTTATCATTTCATTTCCTTTCTGTAAATTAAAACTAATGAAGTGTGGCCATGTCAGCGCAGATGGAGACGTTCCGGGCATAGACCACTTTGCCTCTGTGCTTTTAAGACTGTTCTTTCTCGTGTCGTCACCCAGTCGCCTTGAGGGACACGAAGTAGACTTGAAGCAGATGCTACGTTTTCCGTAAACCCGATTTTGCCTCAGATGAACCAAAGACTTTTGAAATTCTGCTTCATAGAGAAGAGCTGAATAAAAGCATTTTACTTGTAGCTATTAGCGTTAGGGAAATTATTTACTTGCTATGCGACACTCATGGATTTGAGGTCGTTTTGTGCACCTGACGATCTCTGATCTCAAAGAGCTTTAAAGTCTTAACGGAAACTTTGCATTTTCTTCATAATCTTGAAAACATGGTAACTGAACTCAGGATTGGCATGGGCTTTCTGGGCATTTGATTGGCCCCCGCGTGGAGAGGCTGCGCATTGATTGGCCCCCGCGTGGAGAGGCTGCGCATTGAGCATGTTACCTGGTTTTGTAAAAGACCAGACCCCCTCTTTTCCGGGCTGGTGGCAGATTTCCGAGGAAGCCGTGGAAAAGCACCCCCGAATGTGCACAAGGAAGTTTTCCCTAGGACTAATGGCCCCCGCCGAAGCAGCACCCCTTGATGCTGGGCCTCCTGGCAGCATTCAGGGGGTGTGGGCAAGAAGTCCAAGGATTCGTGTCTGGTCTCAAACACTCCGTGGGGGTCGCTACCGCAGACTTTTCCCGATGTGGGAATGAGTGGGCCGATGAGGAGTGTGTGATGGGTGGGTGCACAGGCCCAGGTGAGGGTAGTATGCAGCCTCCAGTCCCCGAGTCCCCGACGTACACCCATGGGGCTGGCCTCTGGGGTTCCCCCTGGCCTTGACCTGGGAAGCGGGAGAAAAGCCAGCCTCACCCAGCAGTTTCAGGATGTAGCAGGGAGACATTTTCAGCTTGCATTCTGGAAGCTCTGTTTGCTCCTAACGGGCAGAAAATGGAGAATCCTTATTCCTGCATAATTACTATGCACATCAAAAATGTTTAAAAGCGTACACCTTCCCATTTTTACCTTTTCAAAGAATCATCTCTGAAAAGTAATTACTTTAAACCAATGCCTATAAAAATCGAGTCTTACCAAAATAAACTTTCAGGTTTTCTGTACAGTTTGGGCTCATTGTTATTTTTACCACAAGTTTCATTTTTAAAAACAGGCAACTACTCTTGGTTACCAGCATTTTTATTCATATTTAAACATTTTTACAAAATAAATAGTTTTACATGGTAAGGAGTATGTATGTATTTCTAAGTTATTAAGAAGCTGGGTGCTTTTTGTTGTTTTTGATTTATTTTTGACAAATGTGTCATACAAAAGAGAAATATTATTACTCCAAAGAATGAAACCCAAAGTAAAACAAAAACAAAACAAAACAAAAACCTTTTAGCTCAGGTGAGAAAGAAATTTAATATAAATTTTTAAACTGAAAAACAAATTTAATGTGACAACAAATTTAATAGAAGAACAAATTTTGTTCTTGGAGAATTGTTCTTTTGTAAGAACTGCTTGACTTTTGTTTTGAGGCTTTTCCCCAAGATTTCAACTTTATATGTCATACTTAAGTTTAGGAACAGCTTGAATAAATGCATCTTCGATAGCCCAAGAGTTGCGATGCACTACGATTTTAAACGACTGTAATTTTCTGGCATTTGTTTGAAAACCTTTTTATGTCATTTTATCGCAGCAGCCCCCACAGTCTACCTTAACTGTCTTACAGTTACAATAAATTACAACTTCGGGTAGACTTTGTCCGGGATTCATTGACCGTGTAAACCTCTCCCACCCTTAGGGTCCGAGGGGAAAGGCTTGGTTGGCCCTAGGACTGTTTAAAAAGGACAAAGGGGTGGGGGGCCAGGGAGTGGAAAATACCGCTCTCTCGCAGATCTCCTGAAGCAGCTCCGTTCCCTTCTCTACAAAGGTATGAATGGAATGGCTTTTCTAGAAAGGGCTTCCATGAACATAAAGGAATTCCTTTCCCTGGGAGGCCCCTTGGAGGGCCCAGCCAGTCTTAAACTGGGTTTCTTTCTCAAATCCTTACGACCTGGCATTTTTCGTCGTGTTAGGAACCCACTGCAATTTTTGTTTTCTTTTTTTTGTGAAAGAGAGTCGTATTTATTAAAATGCTTCCTCTTCCCCTGCCGGAGCCTCATCGAAGTCAAGAAACGATACCCCAGCTTAAATGTGCAGACTCTTAAAGATGGGCTAACAGTATTAGGTTGCCATAGTAACTCCCGTTCACTTTCAACTGAGCTGCTGGCCGCCTGAAAGCCGGCTTGCGTAGGAATCTTCCTTCGCGTTCTAGGCTATGAAAACCGTGATGTTTGTGTAGACAAGGACGTTTTCCCTAGTACCCATTTTATTTTTCAAGCACACACGCACTCATTGTTAAGCCTGTTTACGTTATCATTTGTGAATCTATAACGGTCTTATCTTTTTCACCGCAACCTTTGATCTTAAGCTGCTCGAAAGCCTTCATGATCTGTATTTACTCATAAACACGGCCCCGATGGTTCGCAACAAGTAAGACACAAATGCATTTTGCGGTACTTTGAGAAACGGCGGGTGATCTCTCCCGCTCCTCAAAACCGCTCCTTCCAGGAATCATGGTTTAATTAGGACGGTTGTGAGCATAAAAAAAATAATTACCCCGTGGCTTATTTCCTGTATGCACAAAGACCTGCTGATGAGGTATAGCTAAGCGCAGGACAGGGGTGTATGCGTTCGCTTCTTTTGACTCCGTCCCTTTGCCACACCACACGTGTCCCAAAATTTGCAAATTTCACCCCCCCTCCCCCACCACGAGGCAACTGACACCCTGCTCAGAAAGGAGGCAGACCCTCAGTGTGACACCAGGTCGGCAGACGATCATTTCACATTTTGAGAACAGTTGGTTACAGGTGCCCTTTGATTCTAGAACGATGCCTTAAAGACTTTTGTGAAACATCTTTCCGCTCAGGCGCAGAGTTTCCTAGAAGAAAACCGTTTCTGACACAGCGAAATGATGGAGTAAAGTTTATCGGGTGAAGCAAATTAGAAGACGGTGGTTCAATGCATCGAACCACTTCAGAGCCATGGTAGGATTTTTAAATGGTGAAGTCTTGAAGCAGAAACATAAAAGACAAAAATGAATGTAAGTTTATTTTTAAAAACACTGCTGGTGCTTTATAAAAGGATTTCTGTTTACCTCCTACATACAGGACATGTTCATGGAGTTTTCTTGCTATGCAGAAAAGGCAGGAAATGCTAAAGAAAACGTATGCACCATTTTTATCAGATCCCTTTAGCGACTTTTCTTCCACAAGGCGCAGTCCATTGACAATTTTCCATATTGCACATGCAATTTAACTAACTTTATTAGCACTACTTGTAGCAAACACGAGCCTAGGGAAATACAGGTCTGGGTGGACCAGAGGGATTTCGCCTTGTAATCAAACCTGACAGGGGTAGCCAGTCGCCTTGGGCACCTAAATCATCCACATGTCATTCTCAGAAAATATCTGGCTATATATAATTTTTTGCATTTAATGCCTATTCAATATACTCTGAAGGTGCTATTCTCGGTATCAGGAGTTCACAGAGGTTAGGAGGAAGTAAAAGCACACGCATGCTCATTCACTCCCTTGGTCTTGGCTTGCTGATTTTTGTACCGAAAAAAAAAAAAAAGGCTTAAATTAAAACTTTTCATGAGGCTCATGAATGACTTTTAAAGACATGAGAGTTGTCGATTCCTGGGGCTTAAATCATCACATCGTGCCTCAAGAATCTAAGAGCGCTCTGAATTCTGGAGCCTCCTCCTCCGGGTGGGCCACCGCCTGGCGTATCTGACTGGATCGGGTTGGGCTTTCGTCTTTACGGCGGAGGCTCCCCCGGAGCGGAAGCTCCTTCAGTCCCCAGCGGGATTGCTGCTGCGCATCGGGGACGAGGCGAGGCGCGCGGGCCTGGTGGCGAGGCGAGGAAACCAAGTCCGCCCCCGGAGACCGGGCAGGTGGAGGTCGCGCGGGGGACGCGGGGGACGCTCAGCTCTGCCCCCTTCGGGACCGGGCTCTTGGAGAACAAAGGTCTGGCGGGCCTTTCTCCCCCGCCGCGGGCGCGCCGCAGTCCTCTGCACCGGCGTTTGCGGGATCTGCGTAAAAATCTAGAAGCCGGCCGCGGAGTTCTATTAAAATAGTCGTCTCTGTATAAATTAATTTAAACCGTGCATATACAGCCCGCCCCTCGTAACTCGGCTGCACTCTGGACAACAGGAGCCCGGGGCCCGGCCTATGGCTTCTCCCTGCGGGCAGCCCTGCGCGAGGTCACCTGCCGTTGGTGATGATGACCGAAGCGCCCAGGTAGTGCGGCAGCGGCGCGCCGGGCGGCGAGGCGGCGGCGGGGCCCGGGAGCCGGGGCCGCAGCGCGCCGGCCGCCGCCTCGGGGCCGCCGGGGCCGCAGGCGAGGGCGGGCGCGCCGGGCGCGGCGCCCCCCAGCGGCCCGCGCCGCGCCAGCACGCGGTGGTAGTTGAGCAGCACGAAGGGCAGCTGCGCAGGCGCGCCCGGGGGCTCCGGGGCGGGCGGCGCGCAGCACTCGGGCGCCGCGCGGGCCAGCGCCAGCCGCGCCCCGTCCCTGGCGGCCTGGCGGGCGGCCTTGGCCGGGCCCAGCGCGGGCTCCTCGCGGTAGTGGCCGCAGCTCGGGAAGCTCGGCGGCGGCGGCGGCGGCGGTGGCGGCGCGGTGTCCTCGCCGAACCTGCGCGCGGCGGCGGCGGCGGGCGCTGCGGGGACAGGCGACACGTTAGACGCCCGCGCGGGGGGAGGAAGGGGACACGCCCAAAGCGGCACCAACCCGCCGGGCCCCGGGCGCCGCCACCACCCTCTGGGCCACCCGCAGCGCGCTCCGCCCCCGCAGCCGCCCGGCCCCTGCCCCTCCGCGCCCAGGCCCGCCCGCGCTGTCCGGTCGCAGGCTGCGCTCTGCGGCGGCGTTCGGGTGGTCGCATTAAAGAGCGAAGAGGAACAGGTGGAATTCATGTGAACAGCGCGCTCAATTTAATGCCACATGTCCGAAAGGTTATTTCAGTGTGGGATCAATAGTTTTAAATGATTGCGGTATCTGATTCTTCGTTCCTGCCTTCCAAGTGCAGGCCTCCCCAGCAGCACCTCTCATTCTCCCAGTAGCCGCATTTCAGGGCCCAAGAGCCACACGTGGCTGCTGGCTACCTTCTTGGACAGCGTTGGTTTACAGGCTTGCTTGCCTTTTTTTTTTTTTTTTTTCCCCTTAGCCCTCGGTGGGGAGAGTGGGGTGGTAATCACCCTGCTCCCTTTAGAGGGGTCATGACTAAAGTAATAACCACCCTAACTAGATGCCTGCAATCAATTAGCTCCCTATTTTTTTTTTTTTTTTTACCTTAAGACAACCTTTGTCTTCCTTTAATATCAAAAAAGACTAGGAAGTGGATCGCAAATTGCCCCAAATTAGCACCTTTGGTCCTTTTTTTTTTTACCAAGTGTGTGATAAACGAGGTGGTTATTAACCTCTTTCGCTTTCAAAATAGCAACTTTTAAAAAATGTAATACTGTGTGTTAGTTATATCATTGGCCAACTTCCACAGACCAAGAAAAATAATTCTTTCAGGTCAATCTCAAGTGGATAGTATCTTCAGCTGTTATCAAGATGCCTAGCTTTCTCTTTCTTTCATTGGCTGTCAGGGGAAATCCCTTCCTTGGTTATTCGAGGGACCCAATGCACTGATGGCTGTCTCTCCAAATCTGAGACACTGGCGGCTCCGAGGACCGGCCCAGGCCGAAGGCGGGACCATGCCGCCCTAGTGGCTGGTGTGTTCTTTTCTAAGCTCCCCACTTTTGAAAAACGTGTCCTAGTAATCTCCAAGACAGTTGGCTTTCTCCCACGGTCTATCCCTCGTCTCACATTAGGGACAAGACGGGTCTCAGCCTTGTAAAGACTGGGTCTGAACAAGAGATTCCCAAAGCCGCTGGGGAGGAACAGAGCCCTACCTGCCTCCAAAGAGAGGAAGAGGGGAAAGGAGGGGGCCCTGAGAGAGCGCTCCTCTTTAAGCAGGTGATTCGTTGCTGGGGGCATATAACGTTTACCCCGCATTTAGTGGCCACCGCAGGAAATTTGTACTCTCTTGGTCTACACCCCGAGCAGTAGTTAGGTCTGCGTGCAACGGGAACATACCTGTCACAGCCACCCCTCAATCCCCACCTACCCTCTGCCTGGGTTTGGCTCAGTGAGCAAACAGGAGACTGGGCCTGGGGAAGCCGGTGGCACATCCACAGAGGACGTTTGCTTGTCTGCCACCAGGGAGGCTGCTGGAGGGGCCATTCCCGTTGTTGAACCAGCAGTGCGGGCAGGCACCTCGCGTGGGCCCAGCCCTGGGGTAGGCATATCACCTGGCCTCCGATCCCATTTTACAGATGAAGAAACTGAGTCCTCGGAGTGCTTACATCATTTGCCCCGGGTTGGTGAGTGACATTTCTGTCTCTGAGCTCATGAATTTCCACCACTGTTTTTCTCACTTTGAAAACTGGCGTGGGAAGAAAGCCAACAGGATCCCAGATTCATTTGGGGGCGGGCTGGAAAGTAATCTTTTAAAATAAAATGTGGCTGGAGCATTCTCCGCACATGGGAGCCGGTCCTGAAAACCACTCTGTCTCCCTCTTGGGGAAGTGAATGAGGCCGGAGCTTTGGGGGGGGGGGGGGGTGGCTGAACGCCGGTTTCCTCCACCCTTTATGCCGTCACCAGTGCCACGTGTGGCACACGGGCGCGGTCGCCCAGCTTTCCAGCCTGTCACGAAGCGACTCCCGTTGCCAGCAGGAGAGCGTGGAATCCCTACTTCCGAGCAGAAAAAGGAGAAGTTTGCCCAAAGCGTGAGGATCCTTTTTCCGCTTGCCACCCACCGCCACCGTTCGCAGTCCTGCCCCCTCCCCTCGTGCAAACATGACCCACCTTCGTAGTTTGGCACGAGGCCGTGCCGAGCAGCGTTCACCGGCGGCTCAGAAAGGTTTTTAGCTGGAGACTGGCCGCTAGGCACTAGGGGGTTGGCATAATGCCACTGGCATTCGCCACCGGCTGGCAGTGTGCTCAGGAAAAAGCGTGCCACCTCGCACGGGGATCCTCGGGGCTGCCCGAACTTGGCCGGCAACATTGGCTTTTTGCTGCTGAAGACGTGAGAGTCCAGAGGGAAGTGTCCGTAATGGTAGGAGAAAGGCAGGCTGTAGGACGGGGCGTACAAAAGGTCGCTGCTTTCTGAATGGAGCTGCTGTTCTGGGGGCGCCGGGGCGTTCGCTGGGGGGCTGGCTCTCCAGTTTCCCAGCTGGCCGCATTCCAGTTTGTCCATTTGGAACGAGCTGTATTGCTGCACGGCAAAGGAGACGGACGACAGGGCCGGTGAGGAAGTCCCCTCCGGCCTCGCCGGATCCCGCCCTGGAGTCAGCCTGACCGCATCCCTGGGCTGGGCCCACCCCCGGCCACCGCGGTGAGGTCCCACTGGGGACAGGTGTGCAGCAAGCAGTGCCACAGAGACGCCTCCCCCACCCCCGCCCCCGCCCGGGGTGGGAGGCGGTCTCAGCTCAAGTGGAAAACATACCAGATACATGTAGCCACTTTCTGAGAGGTTACAAAGTATTAAAACAAAAAAAGGTTTTCGTTTTTAAAAATGCTATGGAAACACGCTGCCCACGAAGGCGGATTCCAGCAAGCTGATGTGCCTTCCCAATTTAGCCTTCTTTTTCCAGCCCTGCTGAGCCTTCCCAGATGTTAGCTCCGTGTGCCTCAGGCCGTGTCTCTACTGTGTGGGCAGGACATCCCCCCAGGGCCTCTGCTGCACTCCATGGGGAAACTTCCAGAGACCCGCTGTGCACTGAGACTCATTGTTCCTTAACAGGCTGGGTGTCCTGAGCCCCCAGCAGGGGGTGTGTGTTACCTGTGGCGGGTACGGGTTTGTTCTCAGCTTCGTCTTCATCTTTGTATTTTTGGGTTTCGCTAATTTCCTAGTTTCTTGTGAGGTAGACAAGGCGGTCCTCCAGGAGTCCTGGGACTTGGATGTGGACACCTGGTCCAGGGACAGCTGCAGTTCCTTGTATTCGATATCCCTGAGAAGCAAGAGCAGGACAAGTCATGTCCAGCGGGCCGCCAGGGGGGCAGAGCGGCTTCCCTGCCCCTCCCCCAACACCCCCCCCCCCCCCCCGCAAGTTCGTTCCCCAAGCTCCAGCGAATCGGTTCACTGAGGTTGCAAATCGGTCCACTGAGGTTGCAGGGCCCAGGACTTGAGCAAAGGGCCGCCCACCTTCATCGTCAAAGGCCCCCTGCAGCCCTGGGCAGTGCCGAGAGAGGTCAGCATTATCCAGCCAGCAGATTTGGAGGTAGCTGTCTCCAGTCCTGTAGGTCCCAAAGGTCCCCCGGGGACACCATGGGCCACCAGGAAGCGTGTCGGGGCCAAAGCAAGGGCAGGAGCAGTACTCATCGCCTTGAGTGTCTGTGGCCCAGCTGTTTCTCCATTTAGCACCCAGGGAGGCGCGAGTGGGGGACTTTCAAGGGTCCAGGAGCCTGGCTGCCAGCCTTGCCCATCTCCACATCAGGCGCCCATTTCGGCCTAAAGAGCCGGCTTGGCACAGTTGTGCTCATGGGAGGGGAAGTCGCCTAAAGTACCAGCCCACGCTTGTCTGCTCAGGAAGAGTCATTAGGGGGCTAAAATGCTCTCTTCCCTGCAGTTTTGCCAAAATCACACTCCTAAAAAAAATAATAAAACAAAACCCAAGAAACCAGGGACCCGGCATTCTATGAAAGGAGTGAGAGCCTAAATCCAGGAGTGAGTTCAAATCCTTGAACACACAGGAGGACCTTGTTCAAGGTGGGGCTGGGGTACAGCAAAGGTGTCAAGTTCAGGGACAGAGCTGGGTGCAGGTGACTTAACATACAGTAGCCACCGTGGGTCCACAGTAATGTATGGTCCCAGGGAGACTTATGTCCTGTTGTGTGTCTAATGGTCCTAAAAGAATTTGCAACTGAACTTGGCCTCCTGAGATTTTAAAGAGACCAAACATTCGTCATCATTTGCAACAGGCTATATAGAAATACGGGGGAAATGTGAGAGATCCCCATCCCAGATGGTGGGAGCACGCAAGACGGCCCTGATGTTTGTGGGCACAAGGAGCGTAAGTTCATATTCCTGGTCTGGACGCGTCTCCTGTCCCTCCTGTGCAAGATGGGGGGCATCTCCCACCTTCCCCCCACCCCGGCGCCCCTCGGCTGGTCTCTCGGATCTGATCTTCAGCTGTGCCTGGGGCAGGGCTCCCTTCGTGGTATTCCCACCGCAGCCCAGCACCTGGCCCTCGGTGCCGAGTTCAGAAATAGTTTGGACTTTCCCGAACCACCAGATTGTTCAAATAAAAACAAAACAGGAGACAAATGAACAGTTTCAGAGAGAGAGAGAGAGAGAGAGAAAGAGAGAGACAGGGCTTGCGGCTTGTGAGAGCGGGCTGATGAGGGGCAGGGGAGAGGAGAGAGCAAGGAAACAAATACGTCGGACTTACGTGAGGACATAATTGACACTCACGATGCAGTGCGGCCGGGACGAGCGGCTGTTGTGCACGACGGTGGCGTAACTCTGCACCCACACCCAGCCGCCCAGCTTGGACAGCAGCCGATAGTACTTGGTGGTGACCTGGCCCTTCACCAGCACTGCAAGCACAAGGTGACATGAATCCCGAGGGACAATTAGCAGGCTCTGCTTGGGGGGCTCTGCCCCCACCGATGACCTCAGCCCCAGTTCTGGACCTTTCTGGGGTCAAGGACACCTTTGGGAACTTGACAAAGAGATGGGCTTTCTCTACAGGAAGGTGCATGCTTGTGTGCGCACACGCACAAACACACGCACACACGCAAGATTTTTTGCCTATAATTTCAAGAGGTCCAAGGCGCGTTCTCTCCCCTCCCCTGTTGAGAACTCAAATTTAATAGTCATTGATTTCACTGGGAGAAACAATTAGTCCCCATAAAACATTTGCATCTGGCAGAGTGATAAAATTGGTTTGGCTTTTCGGTTTCCAAAATGCCACGATGATGTGATAATCCCTCAAACCCTTAATCCCCACACCCTCAATAGGTGGCGGCAGCAGGAGCGGGGAGTGATGTAGTTGTTTAAACAAAATAATAAGTACATTCAACCAAGCTTCAAATTGTTGCTAGTATTTACTACTCTCCAGAACATGTGTGTATTCACCTTGAGACTGTTTGCTACTCTGTTGCCATCTATATTTTCTTCCCATCAGCCCCACTTTTCATCAGGCCTATTAATTTCCTACTGTTGCTCATGTAGGAAGGACCTCTGCTTGGCTATTTAGTTTCTGAAAACTGGGCCTCTGGGCCCGTCTTCTACGCATGGGTGCAAACTCCAGACTGCTGAGCCATACTCACTTCCAAAGCCTCTGTGCTAATTTCCCTCAGGGCCTGGAGGGCACAGGCTGGAGAGAAAGGAAAGTGCCAGAAGCACTGGGTGGGCAGGAGAGAAGAGAAAGGCCCAGATATCCTTCTCCAAGGAGAGGAAGGCCAGCAAAAATCTAAAAGGCATCCCTTGGTGCCCAGGTCATGGCTACAGGGCATTCCTGTTTCTCAAATCAGGGCTGGCCCCAGGGCCCTACTAACAGCCACCTGAGCAGGGGTTTGGGGAGGTGGCCAAATTCTGTGACTGCACTAGCTGGCACTGAAGGAACCCCCTGGAGGCTTACAGACACAGAAATTCAGCCCCCATCTTATGCCACTAGGCAGAGCCCCCACGCCGTCTGCCCAAACCCTCCCGAGGCTCTCCATGGCCTTCTGTGACTTCTTTCCACATTAAGAGCGCCTCTTTATCATCCACTTTAACACCTGCAGCAAAATATTCTGGTGCAGAAGAAAAATTACTGCAAAAATGATAGTCGAGGAGTTGTTAGCCTTAATATGTAAAGAGTTCATACACATCAATAAAAACATTAAGACCTAGAAGTAATATGAGGAAAGGACTGGAACAAACAATTCACCAAAGATTAAATATAAATGATGATCAAATGTTCAATGTATTTGCTTAACTCAGAGCTAGATACCATCCATTAAATCAGCAGACAGTAAACAAGAAACAAATATTGTTGCATGGTTCCACTTATGTGAAATGTCCAGAATAGGCACATCCATAAAAACCAAAAGCAGATTAGTGGTTGACAGGAGCTGGGGGATGAGGGGAGCCAGGAGTGACCGCTGATGGGTACCAGGGTTCTTCTGGGGATGAAGAAAATGTTCTGGGACTCGGTAAAGGTAATAGTTGCATGACATTATAAATATACTAAGAACCTCTGAAAACTGTTAAGATGGTCAGTTTTATATTATATGAATTGTATCTCAAGGGAAATAAAATGACAACAATGATGTCAGCTGATCTATGGGGAGAGGCATTGTCACGTGCTGATGGAAGCATGGACTCGTACCGTCCTGGAAAGCAGTTTGACAGTTCACATCCACGGACACAGTGGCTTCACTTCCAATCACTGATCCTATTACAAGCAGTCCTGCTTATAATTCAGGGGGAAAAGGAAGGGGACACTGAATTGTCCATGAATTAGGGAAGATGAAATAAACTTTGGAATACTATGCCGCTATTGAAATAATGATTAATGAGAATTTGAAATATGATGGAGAACGTGTATGATATAATGTTAAATGAGAAAAAAGACAGGATTCAATATCACGGAAATACAGAGATAATAACAGACTACTATGAACAATCATAGTCTGTTAACTAACTAGAATTTAAATAAAAATTTGGAAATAATTGTAGCACACTTTAAGAAAAACAATTATATGCCAACAAATTGAGCAACTTACAAGAAAACAGATACTTTGCTAGAAATATACAACCTATGAAGACTGAGTGATGGAGAAATAGAAAATCTGAACAGACCAGTAACTGGTAAGGAGTCATCAAAAACCTCACAATAAACAGAAGTCCGGGACCAGATGGCTTCCTTCACCGGTGAATTCCACCACACATTTAAATAAGAATTAATACCAATCCTTTTCAAACTCTTTGGAAAATTAGAGGAGGAAAGAACACTTCCAAACACATGTATGAGGTCAGCATGACCTTGATACCAAAACCAGACAAGGACACTGCAAGAAAAGGAAAATTACAGGTTAATATCTCTGATGAGCGTAGATGTAAAAATCCTTAACAAAATAGTAACAGATTGAATTTAACAATACATTAAAGGGATCGTACGGCGTGATCAAATGGGATCTATTCCTGGGATGCAACGATGGTTCAACATCTGCAAATCAGTCAATAGGATACACCACATGAACAAAGTGAACAATGAAAATAGATAAAGAAAAATCATTCGACAAAATTCAATAGCCATCTATGATAAAAACTCTCAACAAAGAGTTTAGAAGGGAGATGTACTTCAACATAATAAAGGCCATCCATGACAAGTCCACAGCTAACGTACTCAACAGGAGAAAGCTGAAAGCTTTTCCTCTAAGGTCAGGAACAAGTCAAGGATGCCCACGTTTGCCACTTTTATGTGACACAGAATCAGAAGTCCTAGCCAGAACACTTAAGCAAGAAAAAGAAATAAAAGACAACCACATTGGAAAGGAAGAGGTAAAACTGTCGTTATTTTCAGATGGCATATTATAGATAGAAAACCCTAAAGACTCCATCAGAAGACTCTTAGAATAAGAGAATTCTGTAAGGGTCAAGAATACAAGATAAGTACACAAGAATCTGTTGAGTTTCTACACATTCATAATGAACTATCAGAAAGAGAAATTAGGAAAACAATCCCATTTACAATTGCATCAAAATAATGAAATAGCTAGGAATAAATTTAACCAAGGAGGTGAAAGACAAGACACTAAAAACTATAAGACATCAATGAAAGAAACTGAAGGAGACACATATTAATGCAAAGACAGACACTCCATGTTCATGGAGAGGAAGAATTAATATAAAGTGTCCATACTACCTAGAGGCATTTACAGATTTAATGCAATACCCATCAACATTCCAGTATCATCCTTCACAGAAATAGACCAAATGATCCTAAAAATTTGTATGGAACCACAAAGTAATCCTTAAAAGGTCGAAAGCAAAAATAACAAGTGGCATTACATCAAACTAAAAAGCTTCTGCACAGAAAAGGAAACCACCAACAACATGAAAAGACAACCTACCGAATGGGAGACAATACTTGCAAATTACGTACCTGATAAGGGGTTAACATCCAACATATACGAAGAACACATACAACTCAGTAGCAATAAGCAAACAACAAACAAATAAATAAAATAGTCCAACTAAAAAATGGGCAGAAGGTCTGAATCGACATTTTCCCAAAGAAGACATAACATACAGACGGCCAACAGGTACATGAAAAAGTTCACAGCATCACTTATCATCAGGGAAATGCAGATCAAAATCACATGAGGTTTCACCTCACACCTGTCAGAATAACTATTATCAAGAAGACAAGAAATAACAAGTGTTGGCAAGGATGTGGGGAAAAGGGAACCCATGTGTACTATGACTAGGAAGGTACATTGGTGCAGCCACCATGGAAACAGTGAGGAGGTTCCTCAAAAACTTTAAAATAGAACTACCATATGCTCCAGAAATACCACTTCTGGGTATTTCTCTGAAGGAAACAAAAACACTAACTCGGAAAGACCCCTGCGCCCCCATGTTCACTGCAGCATTATTTACAATAGCCAAGAAATGGAACCACTCTAAGTGTCCACCCATGGATGAATGGATAAAGAAATCGTGGTATACGTACGTACACACACTCACAAAGGAATATTGTTTGGCCATAAAAAAGAAGGAAATCTTGCCATCTGCTACGACACAGGTGGACCTCGAGGGTATTATGCTAAGTAAAGTAAGTCAGACGAAGACAAATACCCTGGCACCTCACTTACATGTGCAATCTAATAAAAAAAAATCATAGGTACAGAGAACTGATTGGTGGTTGCCAAAGGTGACAGAGGGCAGGTGGGAGAAACGGGTGAAGGAGATGGTCAAGAGGTACAAACTTCCAGCATCGGAGACTTCAGTTAATAACACCGTGTTGTGTATTGAAAGTTGCTAAAGGAATTAGCTCCTCAAAGCTCTCAAGGCAAGAAAAAAATGTATAACTATATATTGTAACTAGATTTATTGTGCTGATCATGGAGGAACATGTACAAATATCAAATCACTACGCTGTACATCTGAAACTAATATAGTGTTATATGTCAGTTAACTCATTAAAAAAAGAGACAAGAGGGGCGCCTGGGTGGCTCAGTCGGTTAAGCGTCCGACTTCGGCTCAGGTCATGATCTCACGGTCCGTGAGTTCGAGCCCCGCGTCGGGCTCTGTGCTGACAGCTCAGAGCCTGGAGCCTGTTTCAGATTCTGTGTCTCCCTCTCTCTCTGACCCTCCCCCATTCATGCTCTGTCTCTCTCTGTCTCAAAAATAAATAAACATTTAAAAAAATTAAAAAAAAGACAAAATTCAGAAGAGCATAGAGTACAGGTAAGAAAAAGTACATGCACACTCACATATACACCCCAACTAACTGCGATCTCGGACACGTTACAAAGCCCCGGTGACTCGGTTTCCCTGTTTGGAACAAGAGCATAATCACATTCCCTACCTCGCATGGTCACAGTGAGGATTAGATCATCTATGGGAAGCTTTAGACTAGTGGTGGCAGTCACACAGCAAAGACTCAATACATATCAACTCTCATTATCTGGTCAAATTACAGGTAATTTTCATTTTCTCCCGTTCCACTTTTCTTGATTTTCTACATTTCCAACACTAAGGAGGTATCAGCTTTATAATAAAAGTGAAAAAATTATTGGGGCGCCTGGGTGGCTCAGACAGTTGACCGTCCAACTTCTCAGGTCATGATCTTGTGGTTTGTGGGTTCGAGTCCCGCATCAGGCTCTGCACAGAGCCTGGAGCCTGCTTCGGATTCTGTGTCTCCCTCTCTCTCTCTGCCCCTCCCCCTACTCATGCTCTGTCTCTCTCTCAAAAATAAATAAAAACATCTAAACAAAAATTTTTTTTAATGAAAAAATTATTTTTTCCACAGGCAGGTAGTTCGTGTGGGGTCAGGGAAGTGGAAATACAACACGGATCAGGCCCCCCACCCCTTCGGTGCGTGACCGCCATCCCCCCCTCCACCCCTGGGATGAGGGGCGGGGCTCCCGGGAACAGTGTAGACACAGGCTCTCTTCTTCCCGGGTTTAGCGTGTGCACCTCCGTGGACGCACGGGGCAGGGGCCAGAGTCCGTGCTGGAGAGCACAGAGATAATAGGCAAGAGCTATCTTTACAATGTTTCTCCTCTTGGGGTTTGCTTTTTTAACAGCAAAATGCATGGTTTCAGGTGCCCGCTCATGTCCGAACCCCTCACTTCACACCCCCTACGGCCGTGGGAAGTAGGCCCCACCAGGAAGTGGGGCCAGCAAATCTTGAGGGCATAGCAGGGGCCCCCAGCCCGGGGGTTCTGACTCCCTTGTCTCAGAGTGATCCCTCTGGGAGGAAGGGGCACGAGTCTCCAGAAGGTTCTCTGTAGCTCAATGAGCAAGGAGAGGTACAAGGAAGGTTAGCGGCGACTCGGCCAATTTGCTTTTGGCCCCAAAAGACATGCTATAGGACGCACCTGGGGCCCCATATGTGGACTTCCCCAGAGGTCATTCCTTCAACAGAAGTACTTGCTCAGCCCCTCCACTCTGAAATCCGTCCCTCGCGGTACCCGTCACGCCCCTGGCAGCAAGATGGTGTATTTTTCCTTTTCCCTCTCTTGGATTTCATACTTTCCTTATTTCTTACAACATTCCTAAAACCTACCCATAATCATCTAAACTGGATACAATAAAGCCAGTTTATCCCAAATATTTTATATTAGGATGCCAAGGGCAGCAGTAGAAGAGATTTTATTATTTCTGATGCTCCCTGACTCTGCTCTGAGGCGGCTTAGATACAGAGACCAAACAAACACGGGCATAGAATTGTTTTTTGCTTCTCTATGACCCATGGTGATAGTCCACATTATCAATCCAAGCTGAAATCCTAGACGCTTAGTCACAACATGCCTTGCTTCGGTCTAGCTCCCCCTCCAATCTGTTGGTCTTAATTAGCTGCCTGAAATGATCCCGTGGAGGGTGGGGGGAGGAGGAGAGCGGGGGGGGGGGGGGGGAGGCTATAAAGTAAGGCTCTGCTTGGCGGTGGGGGACCAGGCAGGCTGGAGATGGCCCGTAAGCTGTAAGCTCCGGGAACAGAGGCCCTGCTCCTAGCACTTGGGGCCACAGCACCTCCGGCATCGGGGCCTCAGATGGTTCTGAGATCAGGGTGTCCCATGCTGAGACGGAAGCCAGCGGTCACGGTTTGCCGAGGCCGCTTTGGGGTGGAAATTCTAGTTCCGTGAATCTGCTACGCAGAAAAGTAGGTGGCCTGCCTGGTTCCTCTGGGAGGCAAGGGAACCTTGGCCTGGAGCATAATTTCTATTTCCGTTTTGAATTGTAAGAGCTGATGATGTCAGATGCCAAAAATCCCTACGGTGATTGAATGGGGTTCCCCCCAAACGATGTGTTCCACGTCCTGGCCCCTGAAACCGGTGAATGTGACCGTATTTGGGAAAAGGGATCTCTGCAGGTGTAATTAAATCAAGGATCTCAAGATAGACGAGATCGTCCTGGAACAGGGTGGGCCCTGCCTCCAACGACCCCCCCCCCCCCCATAAAAGACCAAAGAGGAGACACACACGCACAGGAGGGCAAGTGGAGGCACAGACTGGTGAGCTGGGACTGCAAGCCAAGGACTCCAGCAGAAGCTGGCAGAGGCAGGAAGGATCCTCCTGCAGAGCTTTCTGAGGAAGCTCGGCCCTGCTGACCCCTTCACTTCGGACTTCCGGTCTCCAGAACCCTGGGAGAGTACATTTCCGCTGTTTTAAGCCCCCCAGTTTGTGGTATTTCGTTAGAGCAGCGCCAGGAGACAAAACCACCCTCCACAGAAACACTGGTGAGGTTGATCCCCTCCTCCTGCTATGTCCCCTCTGCCAGCTCGGACCTGCAGTGGGTGACCCCGATGGAAAGCCGTGCGCTCCTCTAGGGAGTCTGCACGTCTGGCTGGCAGAACAACACGGAACGCACCGGGAAGAGAGAAGCACTTTAAGGAAGAACGCCCACAAGGGCCACCTTGTGGGATGTGTCCAAAGTGACCTTGACCACGGATGATGGGCAGAGCTTGACCCGTCTGGCAACACTGAGAAGGTCCAGCCCACACCTCTATGTCCACAACTGCTTCCAGGGTCAGGACAACGTGGCGATCACGAGGTGCTTTCTCCCATGATTTACCACTCCCTTGCTCCTGGCTCCCCCTCAAGGTGTAGGCTTCCCCACACGTCCACCTGCAAGCCAACACCTCCTCTGCCTCCAGACCCTGCTTGCAAGAGAGCATCTAAAGGGATCTGAGCTGTGCTCGCTTCGGCAGCACATATACTAAAGGGATCTGAGCATGAATTAAAAGCGATCACCCATTTCCAGTCCAGAGGCAAGGCCAGCAGCAGAGGCTGGCGCCCCCCTGACATGTAATTGCCACAGTGGATTGGAGACTTGCAAGTTTGTCTTCCGTTTTGAGACCTTTGTGCCCTGTTCCACAGCGATGCCACAGAGTGGTTGCGCACCAGTGTCCCATGGACCGCGTAAGCTCATGGGTGGGTTCTGTTGGTGGCTCAGTGCTGTTTTACTGGGAATGCCTCTGGATGGTCACGTGTTAGCCATTCCCTACTGCCCTACAGATGCCCATTCACACATTCATGCTACATGCCTGGCCCCATAAGCATTTGAGTTTGTGACTCTCGTGTGCCACTTCATTTAAGTTTATTTATTTTGAGAGACAGAGGCAGAGGGAACGAACGGGGGAGTTGCAGAGAAAGAGAGAGAGAGAGAATCCCAAGCAGGCTCTGCACTGTCAGCACAGAGCCTGATGCGGGGCTCGAACTCACGAACCGTGAGATCATGACCTGAGCCGGACCCAAGAGTCGGACGCTTAACTGACTGAGCCACCTAGGTGACCTTAAATTTTTTTTAAGTTTATTTACTTATTTTGAAGGAGAAAGCCAGAGAGAACGAACGGGGGGAGGGGCAGAGAGAGAGGGAGAGACAGAATCCCAAGCAGGCTCTGCACCGTCAGTGTGGAGCCAGATGCAGGGCTCGAACCCACGAACCTCGAGATCGTGACCTGAGCTGAGATCAAAAACCGGATGCTTAACCAACTGAGCCACCCAGGTGCCCCCTGTGCGCCATTTAGGGTGTGTTCTCTATGGGTGTCTACCAGATGTCCCGGAATTCAGTTATTCCTTGAACTCTGTAGACCACATATTCAGGCTTAGAAGCCTTTGCATGAGATTGAAAGCGTTATGACAGTTGGACTTGGCCTGCACTCTCTGTGATCTGGACTTGGCCCACTCTGTCCAGGTGGGGAGCTGGGTGCAATTCTCCACCATCTTGGACATGATGGTTCTTCCAAACTGCTGTGTCTTCCAGAAATCTGCCTGGTGTCCCTCAACAGATCTTCAAGTTCGGCGATATCAATCCCTTCCCAACTGTGCATCACCCCCTCCCCACCCCCAGGACCTGCAGGTCAAGAGAATACAGACCTCTACTGGCTTCCCTCCATGCAAGAAAAAGTCACCCAAACACCTGACAAAGACAGGAGGGAGACAGCAAGGGCAGACCCTAGCTCAGGGCCCCCATTTCTCTGAGGCCACATGAGTGTCATGCCTGCACCAGGGCCCACACTTAGCTGAGCTGTGGGGGCCTTCCCTCGGCCACCACAGGACAGTGGGCAGGGCACAGGGTTGGAGGGGGGCTCAAATATGCTCCCTAGAGGATCCGTGTTCATTTTCTCTACAGAAGCTTCCGGGGAAAGCCCTGGCACGGTCTGACTCGCATGGCTCATCTGGGAAGGCCCAGGCCCACAGTGACACGAGGTGTCCGGGCCATGCCAGCCCCTGTCCTGCTGACCCCTTGGAAGCCCATGCTCCCCAAAGACTGCCCTGCGCAGCCCTGCTTCTCCTCATGCAGCTGACTTTCTGGAAGGTGTTGAATTCTCTTTCTTTAGGGGCTATGCTTTCTTTGGACCCTGTGGATCCCTGCACTGGGTTAAGATAATATTTTGAACAATGTGTGAAAACCATTTGGCTGACTGTGGTCATCCAGAGCCACCACCGCCTGATGTCCAACTCTGCTGCTGGCAGAGCCCTTCGCCCCATCTCCAGGGAGTCCTGGGGTTGGGACGCTGGTGTGGAGAAAATCTGGCCTTGGAGAATCGGACAGTGACCTCCCTGGGTATTGGTAGATGTTTCTTGCGCTCAGTGACCTCATCAACTGCGAAGGAAGATGCGTCTGTATGTCTCCCTGTAAGAGGGGGCCAGCCGCCCGCCCCCCGACCCGTGGTCTTGGAATCCTGAGGGTCACCGTGGCCCTTGGCCCCCTCCAGCCATGTGCAGCTGTGGGGGATGGGGAGGAAGTGGGAGAGGCCACCCTGCATGCCTGTGCTCCTGGGACAGCCACTAGGCCAGCTCCAGCGGTGACTGAATTGAAGGACTTGAGCCCCCAGCTTGGCAGGGGCCACCGTGCGGATCTGGGATCCAGGTTGGGATCCCAGGCGGGAGGACGGGAAGCCGGGAGGCTTGGGCTAGGTTCCTGAGCCCTGCGTTACTGAAGCACCAGGAGACAGGACCGAAAAGCCACATTTCCAAATGACGCATCCTGCCTTCACAGACCTCCCACCTGCCCTCCCCAAGCCAGCCTGCCCAGCTGGGCCTATTACCTGGGTAAGGACACAGAGCTATTAAAGAAAGTCCCTGTCATGGGCTGACCTGTGTTCCACCCAGATTTGTATGTTGAAGCCCCGACCCTCAGGACCTCAGAATGTCCCTGCATTTGGAGATGGGGTCTTTAAAGAGGTAATTAAAAGAAAATGGAGTAAGAGGGGGACCCTAATCCAATATGGCTGGTGTCCCTGTCATAGAAAGAGATGAGAAGGCAGACACACACAGAGGGCCTCACGCATGTGAGGACACAGGAAGGAGATGCCCACCTACAGAGGCAGAGGCCTCAGGAGAAAGCGGTCCTGCTGATAACTTGACTTCAGATTTCAGCCTCCAGAGCTGTTAGGAAACAAGTTTCTGTAGTTTAGGCCCCTCAGCCTGTGTTATTTTGTTACAGTGGCCTGAGCAGATCAATATAGACCCCATAAGAATGTGAACAGCATGAGGTGAAAGCATTGTCCAGAAATAAGAACCTAGGGCCCTTGGGTTGGGCTGGAAGGAGCTGGACACACCCTCCTGGAAGAGATGTGGCAGCAGCTGACATCATGGCGGTAGTGAAAACAGAACTGGAAAGGGGGGCGGTGCTTAGCTTCCCCCCTGCTGCCCATGGGGCAGGAGTTTGGGGATAGAGGACACTCCAATGGACCAACAGGGACCCTGAGCAGTGAGGGCAACAGGGTCCCCCCAGAGGGGCGCCTGCTGGCTCAGTTGGTGGAGAGTGCAACTCTTGATCTCAGGGTGGTGAGTTCAAGTCCTACATTGGGTGTGGAGAGGACTTAAAAATAAACTCTTAAAAAAAAAGCCCCCCACCCCACAAGAGAAAGGTGACTAAGGTGTGCAAAGCAAGGACAAGATGACCGACTAGGCTGGGCTGGGGGGTGAGGAGCACCTTACAGAGGGATGGCTGGATGGAGAACTCTTCACAAAGCCTGGAGACCAATGAGGGGAGGAGGCTGAGGAGACACGGTAAAGAGGCGGACCTTCGCTCTGGCTGATGTCTCCTCACGTCCCTCCCCTCACCATGGAGTGCACCCAGGAACTTCTGATGGCCCCATCTCCCTCCTGAGGCCTTTCTTTGGCAGAGCTCACTCTAACAGACGAGGGGGGACAGGGAGATTAACACCCCTAAGAGCAGCCTTCAGCTCACGACAGGCAGGAGCAGGAGTCTAAATACCTCAGCTCACTCCCCTTGACTGAGTCCCAGTCAGACAAGCCCATCTTGTGGCTCCTTCCCTTCCCTCTCTCTCTCTCCCCAACCTGTGTTTCAGTCACTGTCCCAACAAACTACTGTACTTGAACCCCAGGCTCGAGGTCGGCTTCTGGATTTGGCCCCTCTGGCCCCAGTTCTGTGCCTGGAAAGGAGATGAAGCCCCAGGGACCACACAACAGAGAGATTTCAAAACTTCCCCAGCTCCGCACCAGTAAAGACTCTGCTTCCAAAAATCATGCTCTGTTTTGTTGAATATCGCCCCTTTCTTCATCTGAAAGACCCAGCTTTGGAGGGGAAAGTCATGTCCAGGTTAATGTCATGGCTTCCCTGAGAGGGACACCCAAGTGAGGTTCTAATCCTGGAGCCAAGGTGTGAGCTCTAGAAGACTAATTCCCACCCCCATCTGTGGGCAAGGGCCTCCACTACTTCTCCCTGTCAGCTCTCCTCTAGTTTACATCTGGAAAAGTTGACAGAAGTGAGTCAGGGACACATGCAAGGCTCATGGTGGATCCCAAGGCCACCCTCCCCCCCCATCACCTCCAGCCTGGCTGGGATATGCTCTCTGCCTCCTGCCCCTGGGGTGGTTTCTCCACCATAGTTAAGGTCGCTATTTTTAATTTTCTTTGATTTACTAATTCGAGCCCATTTGAAAAAACAAAAACACGTGCTTCCTCTGGTTTCTAAATGCTTCTGCCTTTTCTGTGTGTCTCCGGGAAGCCTGTGTATGCCTTCCCTTTCAGGGTTCTCTTGGATAATTGAAATGTCTGGAAATGCTAAATTCCAGGTGAGCTGAGGCAAATTTATCATGCAAATTGCAGTGGACCTCTCAGATAAACTCCCTCTGTAGGCCGGGTGAGCTCGGGGAAGATCAGGGCTCCTGATGAAGCGAAGACTGGCCGTGCCTCCAAGGCTCAGAGCCATCACATGGTGGGAACCGCTCAAGGCCTGAGAGCCGAACAGACCCGGGCTCTGGTCCTGTCTGACTCAGCTGCTGCCCGCCCACAGGTCTCCACCCGTGAGGGTCACCGCTCATCTGGGAAATGGACACAGGGCCAGCCCCGCGCCCCGAACTGGATACGTGAGGGGCACCTGGGTGGCTCAGTCCATTAAGTATCCAACTCTTGACTGGCTCAGGTCACGAACTCTCGGTTTGTGGGTTCGAGCCACACATAGGGCTCTGCGCTGACAGTGTGGAGCCTGCTTGGGATTCTCTCTCTCTCCCCCTCTCTCTCTCTTTCTGCCCCACCCCTGCTTGCTATCTCTCAAAATAAATACAAAATAAAGTTAAAAAAAAAACACAAAAAACAATGTATACGTGAAAAGCTTCCGTTCTGTGTTGGGGACACAGGAGCCCTGTGCTGGTCATCGCTGTGGCCTTCGTTACACTTCCCAAACACAAACTGTATTTATTTCTCCCAGGTGGTGGCAGGGCGGAAATCCCTGCTCCCCTGTTAGCCAGGTAGTTCGAGAGAGAGAGGAAATGGGGTTTAAAACGAAGACTTTCAATTCCATAAGTTTTCATTCTCTGTGCTTAGAGGCCTAATTCCTCCCAATGGAGCCCCACTTGGAAGAGGATCCCTTCCTGCAGGTAATTTGGGGGCTTGCTTCCAGCTCCCTTGCTGGATATCGGGGCTCCTGCCATGCTCCTGCCTCCACGGAAAGGGGCGGGGGACCCCCGGGGCTGGGGTTTTCGGAGCAATCACCTGCCCTCTCCACCCAGAGGGCCCTGCAGAGCTGGCTGCTCCGGCCATCTGCACCCCATTAGCAAGCACCCCTGAGTCCAGGCATGGAGGGCTGGACGTGAGGTATCCCGCCCCGTGTCAGTTATTTGCTGCCTTGATTTGGATTCTAGAAGAAAAGTGTCACTTCTTTGAACATTTCAGTGACTAGAGCCCCACCCCCCTCCCCGTCCAGATGTTCACCAAACCTTCTGCACTGGCCAATCGAATACTGATTGTTCATTCTTTCCATGCTGACTTCTCCCATCCTGGGAACCTGTGGTCTCCCCTGAGCCTCCCAGCCAGGTGGTGGACAGTGGTCGGGGGCCGGGTCCTGGCTGCTTTGGCTCCAGACTCTCCAGCCTCTCACTGTGTGACCTCAGGCAAGTGGCTTAACCTCTTTGAACCTCAGCATCCTCAGTAGGAATAGGAGGATCATGAACAGGAGACTCTCCTTCACTGGGTTAGTAACATCTTTAATCACCTAAGCCGGTGCCCCACAGGAGCAAGGGCTCTGTACGTGTTGGTGCTTCTGCTGTTGCGCTTTGTGTAAACGTGTCCAGATGTCCTAGAGAAATCTAGGTTCCAAATACACCCACCATCTCGAATCAGCAACTTGTGCACCATCCCACACCTGCCAGAGTTTCACTGGAAGGTAAGCCTGGATGCTTGAGAACTGACCAGTAGCTGTGCTAAACGGTGGGGTGGATGGGGTCAGTCTGAGGTTTAGAATTCACGTGTGCACAACGGAGGACTATTGTACCAAACAAGGGTGGCCTTCCCGCCCCGCTTCTGGCCACCCCCTCCCTGGCCAGCCCCGGCCCCCAGCCCCGCGCGGTGAGCGAGGTACTCACGGAGGTGGTGCGCGTAGCGGAGGTGGAACACGTCACAGCCGTGCACGTGATGGTAGAGGGTCTTCTCGATCAGGTCCTGCGGCTCATACCCGGTCAGCTCGGTCACCCTGGGGGGGGACAGTGGCTCCGTGTGTTACCCTGTTCTGTAGGTTGCCTTTCATTTAAACTAATATTGGTTTTGCCAACTAATCAAGTGCTAAAAGGCTCAGGGTGGGGGGTGATGTTGGTTTTGGAAACCGAGAATGATCTTTTTTTACAAGGAGAAAGGCTTTGAACGCTAGCCCAGTGCAGGATGTAGCACTATTCATGGGCAGGAATGTTCTTCTGAAACTGCTGGCTAGAAGAACGTTGGGGGTGGCCTCAAATGTTTTCCTTTTTCAGGGTGAAGCTTGTCTGGGGGCACTTAAGAGTGAACTCTGATGGGAGAAAGAACTACCTTCCAGTGGCTTCTGGGTGACAGTCCAGTGGGAACCTTTTTTAAAATTATTATCGTGGGGGTGCCTGGGTGGCTCAGTCGGTGGAGCGTCCGACTTCGGCTCAGGTCACGATCTCAGGGTTCGTGAGTTCGAGCCCCACGTCGGGCTCTGTGCTGACCGCTCAGAGCCTGGAGCCTGCTTCCGATTCTGTGTCTCCCTCTCTCTCTGCCCCTCCCCCACTCACACTTTGTCTGTCTCTCTCAAAAATAAACATTTAAAATTTTTAAAAAAATTATTATTGTGGAAAAATATGCATTACACAACCTTTGCCACTTTGACCATTTTTATGTCTACACGTAGTGGCAATAACTACAACCACGATGTTCTTCAGAACTCCCCATTGCCCCCCGCCCCCCCGCCCCCCGCAACAGGTAACCTCCCTCTCCCTCTGTCTCTAGGAATCTGTCGATTCTAGATATCTCGGATGAGTGGAACCACCTGGTAGATGTCCCTTTGTGTCTGGCTTCTCTCACTTGGCATCCTGATTTCAAGGGTCACCCACGTTGTGGTGTGGGACAGAATGCCATTCGTTTCTATGGCTCGACTATGTTCTATTTTATGTAGATACCACGTTTTGTTTGTCTGTCCGTCCGCCGGTGGACGCTTGGGCTGCTCCCACGTCCTGGCTATTGTGTGTGTGAGCCTTTTTATCTCCCACTGGCCCCTGCTGCCTGGCACAACGGTCTCACGAGGTTTTGGTCGGGCAGGAGCATCTGCAGAAGAACTGGAGACATGAACGCGTCCGATCAACGGAGGCTCGTGCGGCGTCCAAAAACTAGTACGACAACACCCGAAAATACTGTGGCTGCGGGGTAAATCATAACGTTCGCTGGCAGAAGGGCAACACGTGCCCGGTGCCCTCATGCCATTACCGCCTCTCTGTTCTCATCAGGCCCCCGGAACACTGACTTCCCACATCAGCTCTTTGAGGAAAAGCGGCTCCCAGCGTCCGAGACCGCATCATCCGTGGCGTCTGGATCACTCGGCCCGCAGGTGGAAATGGCACGTGGCAGTGGTGTCACTTCCCGGGGCCCCGGGCAACCGACCCGGCGACTATGCCCTGGGAAGAGGTGGCCGAAAAGCCTCGGTGACAGATATTGAAGAACAGATGAAAGGGAAGGACACGAAGCTTTTCCAGAGGAAGGGAGGTCCCGGTGAGAAGTCGGTCCCGAGGGGGCAGAGGTGGGGCCTGAGGACGGCCCGGACCGGGGGTCCTGCTGGCTTGTCTCTGAAATGTCAGTTGCGAACTCAACGGGGAAACTCGACCTCACTTTCGTTCCGTAACGCGCTCCCCTTTCTGTCGAGTTCTGCGCGGGCTCCGGGTCGTAAATCTCGGAGAGCCTCATATTTCCCTGGAACCACTCACTATTTGGTGTACACATTTCCATGGTGTTCCTCCAGGGCGGGAAGGAGATGGGGCTGGAGGTCGGTGGAAAGGGAACCTGTGCAGGCCTTTCCGGGCTCGGGGACTTATCTAAGGGCCATCTAGAACTTCAGGCCCCATCGGAGTCTAACAGTGTGGCAGGAAAACTGAGACCTGGCTTCCCCACCCCACCCCACCCCCCAAGAAAAAGAAAACCAGGCGTCTCTACGGTGTGGGGACGAAAGAGGCTTCCCAGACCCTTTGGAAGTAAAGTCACAGAACAACAGCCCCGAACGTGTAAATGAATCAGAAACACATGTATTAAGTTTCTCATCAAAGCGCACACTGGCTTTAAAAATTAAAGGGAAAGAGAAGGGTCTGGCAGCATGCCCTCCTGGTTTTTTCCAAACCTCCAGTGTCTGAAGACCTGTCAGAGGGATTTGCCAAACCCCAAACATGGCTGGGTTCACCCATCCTTAGCAAAAGCACCAGCTACAGTTTCAAAGTGAAATACCACAAAACCCCTCTGAACCAAATTTCAGGTTATGCTGAGTTCAGTTGTGTCTGGGATTACACTGGGTGGGGGGCCAAGTGGCCACCCCACCCCTGCAGGCCCCCCACCCAGGGCCCTGTGACTTCAGGGCTGCTGGGCTTCAGGCCAACCCGTCGCCGTGGCTTCTGGGCTTTGGATGGAGGAGCTGACATCTCCCACCCTGCTGGGCCATTCTGCTGCCCTCTGTCCCTGACCCCCAGCGGCCCCTCAGAGACCAAACTGCAACAGACTGGAGACCAGAGTGAGTTCGAGGAATCCTAGCTCGTCTCTGAGCCCTTGAAACATCTACACGACAGGAGTTCAGGAGATCTGTTAGAAGCTTCCTGGTACGTAGCTGGGAGAACAGCAGGGGACTTCTGTAGAAACAGTTTCCTGTTTCCTTCAGGAGCAGTCTGGCCTCTGAGCTACCTTCGAACACCCTCTTCTGCAAAGCCCTCCATTTGTCCTTTGTGTTTCAAAGCTGTGTGCTTCAAACAATTTGAGAAGATCTGAAATCTCTCCTCTGGGGAGACCTCTCTCTTTCCTCTTCTAGAGAATTCACCAGGCCTCAGAGGCTTTTCCTAGAATCGTCAAGGAAAAACTAGGAGACAGAGGTAACAAGGGGGAACCTGGTCGTATCCTCCCAAGTTTCTAAAGTAATGAGCTCGGACGGCCAAAATTCCTTTCCGTTCACTTTTAGAAGTGGCCCCTGAATCCAGAAAGAACTCCTTCTCATGCTGCCACCATGGGCCCAGACAGTCCACCCGCCCAGGGCCCCTCTGGTGGCAGGTGCCTCTGTCTTCGATGCAGTAGGGCAGCATTTGTCAGTCCGGCCAGCCCCAAGGTGCTGGCCTCCCTCCCGCAAAGAGTTTTGGGTACTCTTTGCTTGGAGTTTCTGGGAGCACGATGGCAAGCCTGTCAGGCCAACCCTTGTCATTTCTCTACCTCTGAAGGGTTCTGAGGTTCACTAATGATAAACTAGGCTACTTTGTGTCTCTGTCTCCCGCCCCTAACCAGGTATGTTTGGTTTTCTCCCATAACTGGTTAAAATGGTCAATTTTACGTCATGTATATTTTACCAGAATAAAAAGGTGGGAAAAATCAATAAATACTAGCAAAATTTTATACTTACATTTACACATATGTGTGTATATACGTATATACATGTACACCCACACATATATACCTCCTTTCTCCCAGACAGCTTGGCCACACACACCCAAAGGCAAAAGTGGGGTCTCTGAACATTTGTCCCTTCCTGTACAGCTGAGGACTCTAAAGGACTAGGTGCATCAGCTTTTTACTTTTGCTTGCTTGTTTGTTTGTTTTTTTAGTGTTTATTTATTTTTGAGAGAGAGTCAGTGCAAGCAGGGGAGGGGCAGAGAGAGAGGCAGACACAGAGTCTAAAGCAGGCTCCAGTCTCCGACCCATCAGCACAAAGCCTGACACGGGGCTCAAATTCACAAACTGTGAGATCATGACTTGAGACAAAGTCGGATGCTTAACCAACTGAGCCACCCAAGTGCTTCCAGGCTTTACTTTCACGAATGCTTCACATCTATTATCAAATTTCATCTTTCCTAACAGCCTGTGGGTAGCCGAGTGGGCAGGGTGAGGCTGACCTTTTTACGGATAAGAAAATGGTAGGCGGAAGGGGCGCCTGGGTGGCTCAGTCAGTTAAGCGCCCGACTTCTGCTCAGGTCGTGGTCTCACGTCTCGTGTGTTCAAGCCCCGCACTGGGCTCTGTGCTGACAGGTCAGAGCCTGGAGCCTGCTTCAGATTCTGTCTCCCTCTCTCTCTGTTCCTCCCTCGCTCATGCTCTGTCTCTCTCTCTCTCTCAAAAATAAATAAACATTAAAAACAATAAAAAAGAAATAAAAAAAGAAAATGGTAGGTGGAGGAAGTCCCAAGGGCCTGGGGCCACGTGAAGCCGGCAAGCCCTCCTGGGGGACAGGCCACGGCTTCTCCAGCACACACCTCCCCTGTGTGGCCAGCTTCGGCAGGCCAAGCGAAACAACAAATTAGTGCTTTTGCCTCATTCACTCTCCCTTCTCTCTCTGACAAGAGATCCTCAGATAGGTGGACATTCTCAGGGAGGAGGGGAAGGGCGGTTGGGACAGACAGTTCAGGGGCCACTGTACCTTCGCCCTCACTGCCGGCCAGAGGTGTCCTCCCAGCCCAGACAGGGCACCCACTGAGCTTGTAGTCACAGCTTTTCCCGGCAAAGGCCACCTGTCTGCTCTCAGCCTCAGCTCTGTGGCCATCAGAGCTCCGATGGCTTCCCACCAGCTCATTGCAAAATCTTTTCTTTGCCTTAAGGTCCCACCTACTTGACGGACACACAAGGCAGAATCCTGACATCGCAGGCCTTCAACAAAGGCTAACTTGTGTCCACAGCACGTATTTCCAGCTCCAACTCCAGTGAGATGATGAAAATATAAATAAATAATATACAACAGGTACCCAGCACCTGGAGAAGCTGGCTACTCTTTAAGTGCTAAAGCTGATATCAATTCTTTCAATTCCTGACTTGGTTCCACTAAATACCCTTCTAACTCACATTCTTTTTTTTTTTTTTATTATTAATTAATTTATTTATTTATTTTGGAGGGGAGGGGCAGAGAGAGGGAGAGAGAGAATCCCAAACTGGCTCTGGGCTTACGGCCCAGAGCGCAGGGCTCAGACTCACAGAACTATGAGATCATGACCTGAGCCCAAGTCAAGAGTCCGACGTTTAACCAACTAAGCCACCCAGGCGTCCCCTAACTCCCTTTCTTAGTACGGCTTATTTCCTCGTTACATTTTGGCTTAACAACACAGCATTCAGGCCAGTTTCCACCGTCAGTATCTTCTGGAATTCTGCAGCAGCAGCAGGTGCCAAACTCACCTGGAATCCAGGAAGATCAGCTTCAGGTCAAGGCTGGCCCTGAACATGAACATGTTACTGTGCAGCTTGATCTCTGTGATGGCACTGGGTGGCAGCGACTGGCCCACGGCCACCAGCCCCACGATCTGGTAGCACGAGTCGTACAGGGACACGTCCAGCATATACTGCCTGATCTTCAGGTAGCCGCTGCAGTGGATGACCTGGCAAAGCAGAGGGCAGGGTCAGCCCAGGGGTTAGACCGGTACCCACTCCTCCCGGCTCTGAGCCTGCTGGCTCTCTTGGGCACGCAGGACTCTCCCCGGCCCAGCCTCCACGGAGCTGGTGTGACCCCACAAAGGTCACACCAACATGCTGACGACACCCAACTCATTGCTCAGAAGACACGAAGTGAAGCTTCTTCCTTAGGAAACAGTAGTGCAATCAAATGTAAGGTCGTCTTATCCAATTGACTCTGCCCCAGTAACTCCCCGAGTTGAGACTCTAATATGTAATGGATTGATACCTAATTAACTCATCACCAAACCCACTATTAGGTAGCAAACAAAGGCACCATGGGAAGCTAACCTCTGGTTCCAAGACACTCACTTTACGTTCTTCGTCCCCCAATGGGACTAGATTTGACATCTGTCAACTTGACATTTATATCACTTGACAAGCTATACATTCCAGTACGTTAAGAATTTATTCAGTAGAGGGGCACCTGGGTGGCTCAGTCGGTTAGGCGTCTGGCTTCACAGCTCAGGTCACGATCTCACAGTCCGTGGGTTCGAGCCCCGCGTCGGGCTCTGTGCTGATAGCTCAGAGCCTGGAGCCTGCTTCCGATTCTGTGTCTCCCTCTCTCTCTGTCCCTCCCCCGTTCATGCTCTGTCTCTCTCTGTCCCAAAAATAAATAAACGTTAAAAAAAAAATTTAAAGAATTCATTCAGTAGGATCAAAAAAGCCTTCCTCTTAATGTGTTTTTATTTACTTTATTTATAGGTCAAGATTCTATTCCCTTATGATAAGCAAAAAGCCAGAGAGGCTATATAGAAACCTCTGGTTGTTATAGCCAAAAAAACACAAAAAAACACAAAAAACAAACCATGCAGGAGAGAGGGTATAGTGTTCCAAATGTCAAACAGGAACATTTGTGCAACCTTCAGCCCCCATATTGGAAGCATTTATATAAGTTAGGATCAGTAAAATCTCGAAAGGATCATGACAGCAGTGATGAACAGCTAAAATCTTCAGCTCTCTTCCTCCAGGACTGCTGAACGCATTCAGTCTTTGGGGCTGCAACAGATCTTGAAATCCTTCTCGTCTATTGTCCCATTTTACTGAAGAGGATATTGAGGACAAGACAGGCGATGTGTTTTGCTTACGATTAGATGGTTAATAAGTGGCAGAAACAATTCAAGACCCAAATCTGTTGGGTACAGGACAGCGCGGGGTGGGGGGCTCCCCACAACCCTGGTCGAAATAGGCCTCGAGTTTGGGTCAGCAAACAAAAAATGTATCCCCCAAACTATAAAAGAGAGTGGGGTAAAGTCAAAGGGAAGAAGAGCTCAGTGTGGAGTTCAAAGGAGAGGGCTGAGGAGATGCTGAAGGGGAAGCAGCCCCTGGGGTGGGGAGGAGCTCAGGAGGGGTGTTCCAGAAAGAGAATAAGCTTCAGAGGCACTAAGCTGTCCCCTTTCTCTCCCCCACCCTTTTCCAACATGCAAATGCTCCTGCACAAAGGCCCCCATCCCCTCTATCTCCGGAGCCATGGACTTAGCACCTCTCTCCTCTGAGGAGGGAGAAACAGTAACTTCAGACGCCAGGGAGGAATCAGAAGCTTGGAAGGGGACGCTCAGTGCACGCTTCCCCCTACCGGCCCTTCCGTCTGGGGGTGCTGATTCTGGGGCTGCCCATGGGCTCTTCGGGGGACCTGCTCCTGGATTCCAGAACTTGCCAGAGCAGGAGGCCACATCTGCCGGAGAAATGCAGCCTGAAGGGGCTCTGACCCCCGGCCTGCGGGCCTCTGCCTGTCTTCTCCCTTCCTTGCTTGTGTCCCTGAGGATCATAAAATGGGGCCAACAGTACTCCCCCAGAGGGCTGCTATGACTGTTAATTAAATTAAGTAGACGCGGGGCACCTTGGGGGCTCTGTTGGTTAAGCATCTGACTTTGGCTCAGGTCATGAGCTCACAGTTTGTGGGTTCGAGCCTCTCATCAGGCTCTGTGCTGACAGCTTGGAGCCTGGAGCCTGATTCGGGTTCCGTGTCTCCCTCTCTCTCTGCCCCTCCCACACTTACACTCTCTCTATCAAAAAACTGTTTTTTTTAGTTAAGTAGATGAGATGCTGCTGCTGAAGCCTCGCTGCTCCTCAGAACAGGTCTATCATTAGTCGAGCACATCACAGCCGTCAGCACTGGACTTGGCGAAACATTCCGAGGGGAGAGGCGACATGTCCGGGCTCTGAACGCTCACTGTCGCCCCCAGGGTGTGGATCCTCAGCGGCCTCTGGGGGCCGCCGACCCGTGTGAAACACCAAGTGCACGTGCCAGGGTGACATTCTACCCTTCGCCACGCTTATTCGTGGTCTCAGATGACGAAACCCAGTCCTCCTGGAGTTTCCTTGTACGACACCAGCTCCCCTACCTGCTGCATGAGCAGCGTCACTAGAAAGTTGTCCCATGTTTGGGTCCCTGTGCCTTCTGTCTGCAGATGTTCTTGAGTAGCAAGCAAAATACAAACCGGTGAAGACCCTCTGCTCCCTCCTTCAGACCCTCCTCTGCCCCCTCCTTCAGACCCTCTGCCCCCTCCTTCAGACCCTCCTCTGCCCTCTCCTTCAGACCCTCTGCCCCCTCCTTCAGACCCTCTGCTCCCTCCTTCAGACCCTCCTCTGCCCCCTCCTTCAGACCCTCCTCTGCTCCCTCCTTCAGACCCTCTTCTGCCCCCTCCTTCAGACCCTCTGCTCCCTATTCAGACCCTCCTCTGCCCCCTCCTTCAGACCCTCCTCTGTTCCCTCCTTAAGACCCTCCTCTGCCCCCTCTTTAAGACCTTCTGCCCCCTCCTTCAGACCCTCTGCCCCCTCCTTCAGACCCTCTGCCCCCTCCTTCAGACCCTCCTCTGCCCCCTCCTTAATACCCTCTGCCCCCTCCTTCAGACCCTCCTCTGCCCCCTCCTTCAGAACCTCCTCTGCCCTCTCCTTCAGACCCTCTGCCCCCTCCTTCAGACCCTCTGCTCCCTCCTTCAGACCCTCCTCTGCCCCCTCCTTCAGACCCTCCTCTGCCCCCTCCTTCAGACCCTCCTCTGCTCCCTCCTTCAGACCCTCTTCTGCCCCCTCCTTTAGACCCTCTGCCTCCTCCTTCAGACCCTCCTCTGCCCCCTCCTTCAGACCCTCCTCTGCCCTCTCCTTCAGACCCTCTGCCCCCTCCTTCAGACCCTCCTCTGACCCTTCCTTCAGACCCTCTGCCCCCTCCTTCAGACCCTCTTCTGCCCCCTCCTTCAGACCCTCCTCTGCTCCCTCCTTCAGACCCTCCTCTGCCCCCTCTTTAAGACCCTCTGCCCCCTCCTTAAGACCCTCTGCCCCCTCCTTAATACCCTCTGCCCCCTCCTTCAGACCCTCCTCCCCCTCCTTCAGACCCTCCTCTGCCCCTTCCTTCAGACCCTCTGCCCCCTCCTTCAGACCGTCCTCTGCCCCCTCCTTCAGACCCTCCTCTGCCCCTTCCTTCAGACCCTCTGCCCCCTCCTTCAGACCGTCCTCTGCCCCCTCCTTCAGACCCTCCTCTGCCCCCTCCTTCAGACCCTCCTCTGCCCCCTCCTCCTTCCCTCCCCCGACACGAGGCTCCTCGCACCTTGTATCCGCTGCACGTCAGGCCCGCGTTTCTTTTCGCCAAAACACACTTCATTCGCAGAAAGAAGGACCTCTCTATCTCGTACTCTGAAAGCAGGAGTGAGGTTAGATGGGCCAACTGTTCCACGATGCTTCCCCCGATTTTGTCCCAATAATATCAGTCGATGCTCAGGATCAGATGGGGCAGCCAGAAGCCTCATCCCAGAATGCCCCGACCCTGACCCAGGGGGCTTCTGCCTGGGGCGGGGACTTGGGTGGGGTGGGGAGACTGGCCCCAGACCTGCTCCAGAAGCAGGCAGCTGGAAACGTAGCCACAGCAAGAACTCAGGAAACAGCCACCTGGGGCCAAGGTGAGGACTGTAAGCGCAGTGGGCCCAGCCCCCCTCGGCATGCCCATGGCCCCCTCCTGGCAGGCACAGAGAGGCCTGGCACCGAAAGAATCCCCTTGGCTAGTCCTGGGGTGGATGCCTGGGTTGGCCGGGAAGGCCCAGAAGCATCTGGCTTCCCTCAGGGTAAAGGACACTGAGTAAGGGCTCACAGGTACAGCTCTTTCCCCAGCAGAGGGAGACAGCCACAGGGCCCTGACACTGCCCGGGACTGCCTTGGAATGCAGAACCCCCTCAGCCAGATCAAAGCCTTTGCCCTCATACGTAGCCCCCTCCTTTCTCAGGGCTCTTACCCTCCCCATTCGGTCTTTCTCTGGCAGGGCCAAAGGCCTCACCCACCAGTCTCTGACCTCACTAGTGCAAATGCAAGTGAGTCCCCAAAGGAAACTAAATCTGCTTTAGTGAGCAGATGCCAGTTCTCTGGAATGATGTGTCCATGCCCCCGGGTAAGGGTGAGGTCACTCCACGCTAAATAGAGTTATTTGGTGGCAGTTAATAGATTAATTTTTAAAGAAAGGTTACCATTAGGAGTAGAGGCAAGGCTCCCAGCCATCGCCTATGAGGCTCCTCCCTTCCCCCTGCTTGGAGGGGTGGCCATATTTACCCACAATTCCTCTGCAAGCAGGCTATGGTCTGTGAGACATAAGGCTTCCCTGTAACGTGTCTGCCTGTCTGCACCATATCCAGCCAAGCACTGAGGTCTAAAAAAACTTCACCCGGTAATTAACCATGGAGCTTTGGAGAAAGCCAACAATACAGTGACCATGACATGATGGGGCAAGTTCAGACGCACAAAAACAACTCTGTGGATAAGAAGCCAGGGAGGGGTCTGAGCGCCTGTGAACCTCAGGCCTGGCACACTTGGGTGGAAATGAATCTGGGGGCAACCCCATCTCTCTTAGACCTCTGTGCTTCTCTTGTGTTGTTGCTGTGCCTGAGACATGAACCCCACAGAGACTGGGACCGAAAGGGTCTCATGATATTCCCAAGACTCATGCGCTGTCATTTAACAAACACCCTTTTAAGGCTGTGACACAGAAGGATGATGGGAAACCAGAGCTAGTGAGAAAGCGCCCGGGCCCATGTAATTAACATGCTGTGGAACTTTCTAGAACAATAACAACCCAATATTCTTAGGGAGTTCTCCAAGACTCCCACCGCCTCTTCCAGCTTTAAACAGCCCCACAGTGAAAGAATGAGATTCAGGTACATTCCCCCCCCAGCCCTCATTTTGTTAGAAATTACTTCTTCGGGGTCTTATTTGTGTGCATTTATGCAGCCAGACCATTTGCAAGGAGTTAAGAGTCACAGACCATGGCTAAAAGCAAGCTGCCAGCTCAGAAACCAGGACGGCAATCTCTCTCCCTCATAAGGAAAAGTGAGGCTTACAGCGACTAGTTCTGGGGCTAGGATGTGCCGGCGGGGGGTGGGGGGTGCACAGAGTTGAATCTGCAGGTGGTTTTACAATTGAGTGGGCTCTGGGGCATCAGCTAAGCTTCCGACTTCAGCTCAGGTCACGATCTCGCAGTTTGTGAGTTCGAGCCCCGCATTGGGCTCTGTGCTGACAGCTCAGAGCCTGGAGCCTGCTTCCAATTCTGTGTCTCCCTCTCTCTCTGCCCCTCCCCCGTTCATGCTCTGTCTCTCTGTCTCTCTCTCTTTCTCAAAAATAAATAACACATTTATAAAAATGTTTTAAATGAAATAAAACTGAGTGGGCTCTTCCAGGGTCTCTCTTTCTAGCCTAGAACAGCCTCCCCAGGAGGAAGCAGTAAGAGTGGAACTCGAGCTTTTCCCTGGCTGGCGACCCCATTCTCACCCTGCCTCACGTTTCTCCTTTCGCATTTTGTTCTACTGGGGAAGTCTGGCCAAGTTGGGATACTATAGTCCAGAGCAGACAAGAGACCTATCGATCAACATGCTGGTTGGTCTCATTGGACTGTCAGGCGGAGTTACAAGCCCAGGGCCCCCCGAAGAAGTTCTTCTCTGTCTTCCCAGCATGCACTGCAATTATAACCTAGGAAGTCATTTGTGTAACGATGTGCTCCTCACCCTTCACCGAATAGTCAAGCCACATCATGTCCTAACACGGTGCTTATGACCATAGAACCCAGTCAATATGTGTTAAATGATGGGACTGTCAGGTGGAGGGTCCTGCCCCCACACGGAGACAGGCTGGGGAGGTGCACCTGCCTCCGTCTAGACAAGGGCTTCTTAACTGATGCGTGCCATGGCATCTCTACCCAGAATAATGTTTTTAAGTGCCGAAGATAAAATATATGAGATCACAAATGGAACCAGCTGTGTTGAAAACAGTTACCAAAATATTAAAACAAGTGGTGATATGGTTATAAATGTGCTGGTTTATTAACGCGTGAGATAACAAGACCCAGTAGCAGGCTCATAACTCTTGACATTTTGAAGTAGCAATGAGCCCCAGTGATATGTTTAAGTACCTACAAGAACACTGCAAAGTGAAACGAACACATGTGATTCTCGTTGTGGGCAAAGCCGTGGGTTCTAGTGAGAGTAAGGGGACAGACAGCCTACAGTCGATATGCAAAGGAAAAGCGGAATTCAGCCAGACAGAATAAAGATGTAATTCTTCCCATGCAGTTTCACAGAGTCCCTGAGTTCCATCTGGGGGCCCTCTGGTGAAGAAGCCCAGGTCTAGATTGTGTCCCTGGAACTCTAAACCAAGAGCACTTTAGGGGAGAAGCCTCTGACCATGTTTCTTTACCTCCTGCAGCACCTCACGTGGTGTCTGGCATGAGAAATGAGATCCATAGTGTTGCTTCAAAGGACAGAGGCATAAAAGCAAATGCCCCGTGCTGTGTGTTTTCTGGAGAGGCCCTGCTGGGCGGCCCCAGTCATGCTTTCCCCACCCCTTGGCAACACAGGAAGCAAAACCCTCAGGTCACATTGAGAGAGAGAGCGAGAGAGAGAGAGAGAGAGAGCGAGAGAGAGAGAGAGAGAGCGCTTTGTCTGGTTTTCATTCTGGTTTCTTCTCATCTGGAGGAAATACCTTGTAGCAGGTGATGGTGGAGGGGCTGGTGGGCCGCGAGGACAGCTGTCATCTCGTCGTGGTCGGAAGGATGGATGTACTCGTAAATACTGTTGCCCGTGAGCTCCACCTGCCACAGAGGGAAGGGAAGGGTCAGAAATCCCCTCCGGGTTGCCTGGGTGGAGGAAGGGGAAGGTGCACCGTAGGTAGGCACCACCAGGGACAGGGGTCCCACCTCTCCTTGCAACCTTGTCCCCATGCAGAAACGTGTGGCTTTCATCAAGCAGCGCTCTGAACCGCCTCCCACATGGGGATTGGGGTCAAAGCCAAGACAGTTCTGAGCAGGAGGAACTGGGGTGTCCAGGACCAAAAGGTGTCATGGAGGTGGGTGACCCCCATGGCCCAGGCAGTGTCCTTTATACAGGAGACAGCTTAAAACAGACTGGAGCTAGGGCCTTGCCCTTCCCCCCGCACTCCCATGCTGCCTGAGGGGACTGGCCAGCTGGGACACCAGCTGCTAAGTCCAGACTATCGTCCCTGCGAGAGCCAAGTCTGCCCTCTCAGAGGCTGAGCAAGTGGGAGCCACAGGGGCTCCAGTTCATTTCTCCATCAGCTCTGAGCTGTGCCCCTCAGGCACCGCCGGGCCTCTTTCACGTGGCTGGAAACGCGTCCCTGGCCTTCCAAGTCTGGGATGACTGTGTTGCCCGATGGCTCCCGCCCACGGGCGTGGCGGGGAGGCTGCGGGACCTGCGGGAAGGTTTGGGCCCGCTCCAGACAGCCATGTGACAGGCTGGTTATGTCCCCCAGGGGTGCGACCCCAGCACTTGGGCCCCACCTACTTCCAGGCACACCCTGCAGAGGACAAGACGGCAGGCCTAGAGGCCATGTGGATGTTGGCCAGGACCCTGCCTTGCAGGGATGGGGGTCTCTAGGAAATAGCATCATTATGACCTATCCACAGAGGTCCCTGGTGATTCGATGCCTAAACGAGAACTTTTCCACTGTTCCCCCCAAGCATAAGTGCCATGATAGGGGATATTAGAGTCTCAAGGCCTGGACCCCCTTCCCCCATCCTAAGATGGGCAGTGGTACAGAATGTTCCAGAAACTCTGACCATCACAACGGCCTTCTGAGCAGTGCCGGCTGGATCCTATATTAGAGGTACACCAGTATAGACGAGGGCTGTGTCAGTGCATCCGGGATTAATCAGGGGCCCAGGGCACTGATGGCTGTTCCACCATGGCCAGGAAGAGCCCCCAGGCCCAGGGTGGAAGAAACTGAAAGCCTGCGAGAAAATGCCCTCGGGAGGCAGAGAACCTTGGGCAGGTCTGACGAACTCTCTTAGCTCTGCCCCACGGGGAGAGGAGGGCAAGCTAAAAGAGCAAAGGCAGGCTTGTGAGTGCTCTGTCCCTAACCACCCCCTTGTTATTTTTAAGTGTCTTGTGAACCACATGTCTTGTTGGGAGGCTCACTGGTCTCGAGCAGAGCAGAGACGACACGATCTTCTGTAAAGGGGCAGCTCTGACCGTGCCACCTCACGCAGCAGGACGGAGGCAGCCAGGCAATTTAATGGACAAGTTCTCCTGGGAGCCACAGTTTCAAATTAGCATCAAGGCCACGAGCTCTTTACTTGGGACCACGCGGCCATGGAGAGGTGAAGTAATTTACCCCGTCCTCTGAGCCAGCTCTTCCAATGTCTTAAGACGTATGAGTTGCCATTTTATGCAGAACAAATTATGTTTCTGGCCCGCTAAGGCATCTTGTCTCTAAAACGGCTTTCGCAGTTCTGTTTTCTGCATTATTCCTGGAATGTTTCTTTCCAATATTGTGCCAACAGAGCCACGGAGGGAGTCCCGTTACAGAGAGCCTCCCTGCCTCCCTCCTGGACACTCGCCTCCCAAACCCGCACTTTGCTAATGACCGAAAGGAGATTTTCCTGTGACAAAAGTTATTATGTAATTTCACTCCAAACTATAAGGAATAAAAGGAAAACATTCTTCTTTCAAGTCGTTTCTGTTCATCCTTAAAAAAATTTCGATAAACCAGCAGATGTTAAGTCAGCCACGTGGGACAGGACAATCTCCTCTTCCCTGAGGACAGCAGTGGGGGCTCCTTGTGAAGCTCTCTCAGGTGGAGAGGGACAGAGGCTAATAAGTAAGGGAGCTGTTTTTTTTTTTTAAATTGATTTACAATTTCAACAGCTTGTTTTTAAAATGAAAAAAATAACGCGAATTATTTTTGTGTTGGTCCATCATTTTTCCCTTAGGCATGTTTTTGAGGGAAAAAAGAAGTATTCTAGTTTGCTCTGAGTTCTTACTTAGGAAAAAGAAACACGTCTTTTTATTTTTATTTTATTTTAAAAATTTAACGATTTATTTTAAGTAATCTCTATACCCAGCGTGGGGCTCGAACTCACAACCCCAAGATCAAGAGTCACGTGCTCTTGTGACCGAGCCAGCCGGACGTCCCAGTAACTCATGTCTTTTGAAACGTATTTATAAACTTGCAGAAAGATTTGCATCTCTGCTTCTAGGGATTCGATTTGCGTTTTAATCCTAAAGTAGCTTCATCTGTTTTCAAAGATCCCATTCTCGCCATATGTGTTTGGAAAAAGAACAGAGAAGGTCCGTGAATGAAGAGGCTTGATTTGCTGAATACTTGGGTCGATTATAAACTCTAAGTCTGTCCAGGAAGTAAAATGGTCTTCAAATAACGGAAATGTTTTTAGAGAACAAATTTTGGAATGATAAAACAGTGCTGACCTTGACTCAAAATTATGGTTGACATGGTGTTTCCTGTATTTACATATCTACTCGTGCTTTTGAATGGTTGAAAGAAATGTGGCTACCTCACCAAAAAAAAAAAAAAAAAAAAAATTATAGTTGTCGCTATAAAACTCCCCAGGTCTCATACATCAACCTTATTAAAACAGACCCTCAATGTGATATTTTAGTATTTGTAAAACCCTGCTAACTACAAAATGAATTGCTTTCCTACTAAGAGCGTTTTTATGTTTTGCTGAATACCTTTCCTTCCTGCCAAGAAAACTACATATGATAAATACAGCACTAAATGGATATATTCTGGGTCAGAAGGGGAAAGTCACCCAGTGCTCTGGAAATGCACATTACTCTGCTTTGGGCGTTTTGCTGACTATGGTAAATTAAGCATTTTAAAATAAGATGGTTTGGGTTTCAGGGTTCAAGTTATGTCAACAAACATAAAACGCTGTCCTTTCTCTTTATTTCAAAAGTGAAAGGATTAGGTCTATGGCCCCAAACAATGCCGTGGCTATTTTTACGGTTGTGGTTCCGGCCACAATCTCCAATATTACATTTTCCTTTATATGTCTCATAAATGGCCATTTCACACACACCTATAGTTGCTTGAAAATTTACATTAGTGACCTAGATGTCATATAATACATGCAACTTTGGTGAGGAAATCTAAACCACAGGGACACTTAAAAGTGTCTGAGGAAACACACAGCAGGTTTTACAGGGCTTTTTTTCCTTTTTCAAATATAAATAAGTTAATTACACCAACCAAAAAACCATGGAACTAACCATCTAATAATAAACCTGTGTGGATAAAGAATGCTTCCCCAACTCTACCCCTCCAAATAGATATAAACGTGACTATATGAATTATTACGTATCCTTTGCGTGCACATAAACCGAATGGAATTTTCAAGCCTGAAGCCTGACTCTGTTTCCCAACACTTGGACGGTGAGCTGAGAAGACTTACTTGTACTTCGTGGTTGTCTCTGTCACTTTCTGGTAAGAAAGTATGACAGCAAGGGTCACTGTGTCTCCTAATTTAAAAACAAAAATAGTAAACTCTGCCAGATTTCTTACTCTAACACTCGTTTAAAGAAAGCTCAATAGGGGCACCTGGGTGGCGCAGTCGGTTGAGCGTCCGACTTCAGCCAGGTCACGGTCTCGCGGTCCGTGAGTTCGAGCCCCACGTCAGGCTCTGGGCTGATGGCTCAGAGCCTGGAGCCTGTTTCCGATTCTGTGTCTTCCTCTCTCTCTGCCCCTCCCCCGTTCATGCTCTGTCTCTCTCTGTCCCCAAAATAAATAAACGTTGAAAAAAAAAAATTAAAAAAAAAAAGAAAGCTCAATAAAACGCTTTCAATTAGGATGGGCTTATCACACATAAAGAATCATTTTTATACCCTCCAAAATAGATAATTGAGATAGTTATTTAGGTAGTGCAGATGTGAAAAAAAAACACCACCACCACTTTGCCGTGAATTATCACACAATTATGACAAACCTAGGAGCTTATGTTCCCCAGGAGCTGCTAACACAGAGTTTAACCCTGAATTAATGTGAAAGATGTTGTTACTTAATGAGATAATGTCATCGCGAGTAATTGAAAGTTCTTGGAACACAGAAGGACGCTATGTAAATATGAGCTATTACCACTATCGTTATTCATCAGAAAATCTGTCTGAAGGGTTACTCTGCTTACTGGATAGAATTTTAACATTTTCACCTCCGATGATTAAAAAAAAGATCCTTAAGCCTATTTTAATAAAGTTTTCACGTTTGACATCCTTGCCTGACTTTTTGCTACTAATAAAAATAATCTAAAAGGTGCAAAAAAATTTTTTTAAAGGAGAAGTTGGGCGTTTGACATCCTATTCAATACTTCATTTTACTATTTAAGTAAAGAAGACAGAAAAAAATACACATTGTGATTCTGCCTAGAGTTCCTTCTGCAGAGTTAATCGTGAGCAGGAGGCAGATTTGTGGGAACGGTTTGTTGTTGCTTATTTAAACAGTTCAGCATGGAACACTCCCCAGACACTAACGAGGGCTCACGTCTGCATTAAAGTATTTTTGTAGCTGGAGGCTGATGCTGAGGCAGTCCCACTAAGAGACCAAGAAAAAAAAAAAAAAATTCAGTTGCTCTACACAGTTTATCTTTTTTTTTAAACTGACACTTCTCCCGGCCAGCAACATAATAAACAAAAGGCATCTCTACAACATTCTTGAAAAGTGATCGTGTATAACTCCCTGCCCTTCCAAAATTATGGCACCAAGGTTTCTCTCTGCATTGTGACCAAAGGGAAATATAATTTTAATTGTGCCTAAATTATTCTGTTTGGATTTCCTTTTGTAGAATTCATCGTGAACAGGAGGCATACTGGTCACCTATCCGATATTTTGTTCATTCTTAATTATTGTGTTCATGGACAATTAATTTCATTTCCCACATAAAGAGAGAAAAATGACAGAGAGAGAGAATATCATATTAGACTGAGCAGCCTGCGTGAACCAGACCATCCTGGTGTGCGCACAGGGCCTTATCATGTGCCAGGCCTTGTCACATGACTAAGCAGTCCTAATATGTGCCCACCAAAGGACACTATTTGAAGCAACTTTTGTGCTATTTGAAGTACAGTTCCAATGAAACCGTGGGGACACCCAGCTCTTGTGTAGCTCCCTACGGTTTATAAGTCACATAAAATGGGCACTTTGATATATTTCTTACCACAGCCCTGAAAAAGAGGTAGAGCAGGCATTATTTTCTTATTAAAGTTATGGTTCAGGGAGGTTAAGTACCTGCTCTATCAAGACAATGAAACCATATAGCTATACATTTCCCTTTTTGCTTTGACTGCTAGGGAACTCAGATCTGACTTTAGTATTTGATACTAGTGACTTTACCTGTTTTATCTTTGTGCAGTCCTTTTTTTAAAATTTTTTTTAACGTTTTTGTTCATTTTTGAGACAGAGAGAGACAGAGCATGAGCAGGGGAGGGACAGAGAGAGAGGGAGACACAGCATCCGAAACAGGCTCTAAGCCGTCAGCACAGAGTCCGATGTGGGGCTTGAACTCACAGACTGTGAGATTATGACCTGAGCTGAAGTCGGACGCTTAACCGACTGAGCCACCCAGGTGCCCCAATGTGCAGTCCTTTTTTAAAGAATGTGAACTGTTTTGTCTTTTTTGTGACATTATGATAAGACTAACCAAAGATTTGATAACTTATGAGGAAAAAGTCAAGTAATCTACTCAAAATCATTCAGCCACATATCAAATTAGGACTAGAAACCAGGATGGTTATAACTAAAGGGCCTTAAATAATTCTAAATAAGGCAAGATAGAAACTCAGAGTATAATACCTTGGAAAATATATAAATAGTAAATATCATGTTCCCAACAGTATTTCCTCTTCCACAAGTATACTACTACCATCAGTCACATAAGGGTAAGAGCCAAGCCTTAGCAAATCTTATCTGGGAGACCTGGTTTCGTAAAGGAAGAGAAGAGGAAGAGAAAAGGAAACGCCAAATAATCTTAATATGAGATTCTCTTTAAAGGACTTTGCATAAGAAACATAGGCACAGACACCACCCCCTCCTTGGGCGTGGATAAAGATGTATACACGTTGGAAGAGAAGACTGTAAACAAATAGCAAATTTTAAAAAATGCATCGGCAGAAAAAAGAAAAGGAATACACCAGATGCAGGCTTCCAAATTGGTAATTTTGTTTTTCAATGAAAAAACTCCAGCCACGTTAATTGGCATGTTTTATTTTGGCGTAACTACAGAGGGGGTCGGTGCAATACAGATTATTCATCTGCCTCCTGGGAGCCCATTTCCTGTATCTAATTAATTCTAGCGTGTCTTCAGTTGCGATGGACACAAGCACTCTGATACTTCACAATGTAAAGAAACATTTAGTCTCTGTATGTATAAAAAGTGTGACTTTTGGAACCACTATCCACGCTTATTAAATCAGAAATGTGAACGGCAACAATCAGTTAGACTCCTCCCCTCCCCCCACTGGGAGGAGCTCAGACAGCAGCCGAATTCTCCCCCAAACCCTTGGCTTGACGCAAATAGATAAAAGCTGTGTGCACCTCTTTCCTTTATGGGATGCACCCCCTTTTAGAAGACAGTTGCAGAAAAATCGGTAATATTTAAATGTTCTAAAGAAAACAGGACCTTGCTGAGCAAAACAGTAGTAAACTGAGTTTTATGAGTTTCTATCACAAGCATATAAAATGCTTTACTGAAACGACCACTGAACTGGAAAAACTCAGGAAAAATTACCCTGAATTCCATGTGAACACTCATAAATCTACACCCCCCCCCTTCTCTCTCCCCAAAGCACAGTCTGCATAAAATCCATGTTCGACATCAGTTTCCCTCTTGCTTTCATGGCAACTCACAATACCACGTGCCGACCAGCAAGCGTGGACTGGAAAATCTCCCTTTGTAAAGCTCTTGTTAGTGGCAGAGTGTTACTGCAGAAGCAGAGTCCAGGCTATCAGACAGAATCTCAGAACAAAGCTGACTGTTGCAAAGATCTACTGGTCATTAATCCCAAAGGAAAAAGAAAGTAAAACCTTCAAAATGCAACACGAAGAGCCCTGCGGGATGGCCTACGAAGATGATTTTGCAATTTCGGATTATTGCACACACAAAAGCAGACGCCTGAACAGAATCATTTTCAAGTTGGACAAGACTGTCAAGGTCCGCCAACACTGAATTCTGTATTTTGGTTGTACATAAAGTTAGGGAATACCTACCTGTGACAAGCCTAAATGTACAGAAGCTGTTTCCGATATATACATGATTTTGCCATCAGATGCTACCACGAAAACAAATCCGTCCAAAGTCTGTAAAAGAAAGTGCCAGAGTGAGAGGTGACAGTTCTACATCAGAGTTAAATCAAGTAATTGTGCCATCGCTGGAGTGGAGGAACATATAAAATATTATCATCAATACATATTTGTTCAATGCAAAATGGAGTGCAGGGACTGTGGGTTACAACGCTCAACGTGCAGTTCCCGGGACCAGGCTCTCAAATGCTTTTAAAGCACTTTAAAAACAATCTTACAGCCACATCACAAAAATCATGCAAAACATTTGAGAATTCCTAACGTGCTCAGTTTAAATGCAGTAGCTTTATTGTTTAGGGTTATTTTAGCACTTAGCACAAATCCGGACTTCTATGGTACTTAGGGGGAAACCTACCACTATATAGACCATTTTATGTCATAATTGGCAGTCCTTTATACCGCTAGGACATATGCTTTATTTGCCACAATTTTCTAGTTACCCCTAAGTACCATTTGAATAATAAATTCCGAACACTACCACTCCCCTGAAAATAAAATACCCGGTTATTTTAACAGACTATGTCTACAGAATTAACTACTTAGAATTTGCAAGAGATCAAATAACCTTTGCAAAATTCAAGGAGAAAAAGTAGCAATTTCTGAAAAATTAAAACTACCTAAATGATATTGCCTAGGTTGGCCAGCCCTCAAAAAAATAAAGTAAAATTTTAAGAGCTAATTAAGACAAATAAAAAGGTAATGATTATATTTATATGTGGCAAGGATAAAAAGACTAAATTATTTTTGAAAAAGGAAACTGCATTTTATTTACCCATTCATATTTTAGATCCAGAACCAAAGAAAAGCAATAAAGTTGGTGAAAGGTCCATACAACCCACAATGCTGCCCCCATAAAAAATATTCCAAATTAATTTCTGGCCACAAATTCTATTTTTACAGCATGTAATTGAAACCAGATTACCTTCGGTTTTGCTAAATCTGCCCCCTCTTTGGAGGGGGCCTAAAAAGAATGTAGTAGAAGTGAAACTTGAAAGATATCCTTACATTCTGTCGTCTCAAGTACAGTTTTACTGTAAAAATTCTTTGCCAACTCAACTATCATCGTCCCAACCTATGCTCAGGTTGAAATCCACATCTTGATTATAAGCCTTCCTTTCTCGTTCTGAACTCAGCTACAACATATTCTCCCAACTAAATTCCGTTTCAAAAATATAAAACATACTGCAATTTCTAAAGTTATAAACGTTTTGGCACATCTGCGCCCTTGTGCTTAGCTCCAAAATCATTGAAGAGATACATTTATTGAAACGGTATCTGACAGCCAGCCATGTGAGTAAAAGAAAAAGAAAAATCATCGTAATTAAATTCTGAAAGTTGCCAGCAGTAGCTAAAAAAATAATATCCTTAATGGAAAACGTTGGATATAGCTTCCCAGCTTCAGATTACCGAATTCTCTTGAATGTATGTTAACTGCAAACATGCCCATGCATACAGCATTCCGGCATTAAAGAAACGCACATCAGAGGCACCGAGGCGAGTTGACTTTGCCCGCCAGGTTTCCACGGGAGTTGTTCCTGGTGTTAGTGTTCACTTATACCATGTAGGAGTATCAAACAAGCAAAATACCGCGCACGGTGCTGGAAGCGAGCGAGGGGGTAGGCACAGGGCGCGGGAAAGACTCCAAGAGCGCCATTTCCCAGCCCAGGCTGCCACAACGTTTGCTTTATGCTATAAAAGCTTCAGGTTTCAAATATTCTCGGGATCCTCTCTTCCTCAGAGCATGCAAGGGGGCGGGCGGAAATCCCACCAGGACATTCAGGGAAAGGGGTTTTTAAAAGATCCGCTTTTTTCGAAATGCGGTGCTCTTGGCTGACTCGATGACCCAAGTCACTGCCTACTGTCGCCAACTTTTTTTTTCTTTTAAAGAAAACACGAAATAGAAGGTGGAAATGCAAAACAGCTCTTGGTGAGCATTTTTCGATGGCAGAGACAAATGACGGGTGGGGGGGGAATGAATCGGGTCGTTGATGAGGCTCTGTAAAGGGCATTTGAAAGATTCTGGGACACTAGGCGTTGCTGTCCCCACTCAGTGCCAGCTGCTGATTTGGAAATGGCCAGTCGTGTGCACGCTTACCCGGCCAGAGCTGTGGAGACCGCGAGTGAAATCCGAGGTCAGGAGCATTTTAGCAACCATGGACTGGATGATTCCGAGCTGGGGGCGCTAAGAATGACTCAGAGGCGGGGGGGGGGGGGGGGGGGGGGGGGGCCCTAAGCGGCTGACCACAAACCAAATAAGGGCTCCCTCTGTGACACCTGAGGCTGCACCAGGTTGTGACCTGCAGCGCTCAAGAGCTGGACGACTTGGGATGAACCAGGCCCCAGCACTTGCTGTGTGATCTCAGGCATGTTGCTTAACCTCTCTGTGCCTCGATTTCCTCCTTTATAAAAATGGAGCCAAAAATAGAACCTACTCTAGGTGGTGGTGACCCAGGATCACACAGTAAGACTTAAAACAGAATCTGGTCCGTAGTAAACTGCCAATAAATGCCAACCGTTAATATTCTATTATAGATGCTGTCTTTTTTTTTTTTTTCACCCCCTCCAAACATACACGACTGTCAAAGGCTTTAAAACTGCCACACTGGCTCAGAGCCCCGATTCATTCCTTCTTTGGCTCAGGCACCTGGCACACGTCTGGCACAGAGCAAGCGCTCCACAAAAGTTCGCTAAGGGAAGTAAGGTTGGAAAGAACCCTGCCTGCGACCACGGGCATCCTTAGGCCTAGGTCTCAAGGTCTAGTGAGTACTGAGGCTGGGAGACGGGATCAGATCACAGTGGGGCTGGCCCTAGGTTACTCCGGTTGAGCTGAGTCCTCCCCCAGTCCCGGCCTCCGGGGGGAAGCAAGGGGCAAGGGGGATCCATGGGGCGAATGGGGTCGTCAACTGCCTGGAGGTTCAGGAGCTGTCCCTTGCCTCTGGCGACCTCTGCATTCTGATGGTGTCCTATTGACCCACCTAGGGCTCCTTGGGGAGGGTCACCTTGAGACTGGGAGTGGGGGTAAGAAGGGAGCCCCACCCAGCATGGGTCAGAGCCTTAGGCCAAGGCGGCACTCCCCTCCGCAAGGAGGCTTTACCTGAAGCAAGTGTGATCCCAGCTCCTTGGCGACGCTGTCTAGGGGCCCTGTGCGGCTCGGCTGTCCCCATGCATCTCCTAAACCTGGATCCAGGAATAAAGCAAACGGGTCAACAGCAGCGCCGATCGACCGACCCCCACGCCAGACAGAGCACGGGGAACTTCTGCATCCGTGTCGGGCGCCGGGCGCCGACTGGAGTCCCGAGCGTCCCCCCCCCACCTCCCGCCACCTCCCCGGCCCCGCAGGTCGCTGTCTGTGTCCCTGCCATCGTCCCTTTGCTCTGGATTAAAGAGAAAGAAGGCCAGAGGAGATATTCCCGCCGAGGCCTTGGGTCCAAGCACCCCCAGTGCACGCTGAGCTCGCCAGACCCATAGCTCCCGTGGGTCGCCAACGTGCTCACGGCTCTGAAATTGCCGTTTTATTTGAAATGCCACAAAGTAATCTAATCTGCTTTGAAATTGGCCATCCTTGAAGCCAAACGGGGATATCGATTTGACCTGTAAATATTCCCCCAAGGACCCTCCCTCCCTTTGCTGAGTTGCCAGCAAACAGGCATTTTCCCAAAGGCAGAGAGGCCCAGACGAAAAAGACCTCACCGTCCAGGACGCAGCTCTTCCAGCATAGTACGTATAATACATATGATATGATACATATATTAACCTCACATAATCCCTCGGACTCCCCAGCCCCTGCAGGCACCTTGGGAGCCCCGACCCTCTTCCAATCCAAGTGCTCCAGCTTGGGAAGGGTTTGGGGGAGGTGGGTTTCCCGAGGGCCAGCTCCAAACATGCCAGAGGTCTGCGGGGGTATGGGCAGAAGGCGGTGGGAGCCCTGTAAGTACTCGAGGATTTCTGGAAGGTACCTGTTACCACATAATTAGGATGCCCCAGTTTTTAACCGCTCCCCCAAGGCCTCCTGCTTCTCCCCACCACCTCCTTGAAGGTCACCAGGGTTTCAGAAACCACACCAGGGGACAGGGGCCCTGCCCAGGGAAGCCTCCTCTCCTGTGTCTCCCGGCTCAGCTGCTGCGACCCCAGAAATCCCAGACTTTCGTCTGCATATTCGGGAGTGAGGAGGAAAGCCGGGTGACCTTGTGGAGCTAAGTGTTGCTCCCTGGAGTCCTGGTGTTGGGAGCCTGGCCTGCATCCGTCCAGTTAGGTCCAGTTAGCTCCACGCCCCGGCGAGAGGTGGCGAGGCCGGGAGTGCTGTCTCAGCCTGCGCCCTGTTCCCCCCAGCGGAGATGGGGGCTCCAGGCCCATTCCCGCGGTCCACCTGCCCCTTCTCCCCGGCAGCGACCCCCTGAGGGGTAAACTGTGGGTCCCATTGGGGGGGGGGATATGCCTCCCCTCCGCGCAGAACCGCAGGCCAGGCCGGAAGGCGGGACCAATCCCTGCCCGCCCGGCTGTGCACCGGGAGTGCGGGACTTGAAGCCAGAGCAGGACGCGCGGGTTGGGGAACCCTGCCTAGTCACGGTGAATTCAGGGACCATTCCTGGGACCACACAACTCCTCCAAACCCGCGGCGAGTGGATTGCCTGGAAAGTCGCCAGGTAGGCACTCTGGTCTCCCCCACTGTTCCCTTGGGTGTGGGGGCATCTCAGATTCTGGAGGCCTCCACCCCAAGCCCGAGGGAGCCTCGGGGCCCAAGACACCTAGGGAATCAGAGCCCCCCAACCCCCACAAAAGCTTTGGAGGCCCTTCCCAACAAACTCCGTCCCGCAACTAAAAAAGGAATGACCTTTAATTTCTCCTCCTGGGCTCTAGGGATTTGGGGTTTATCCTGGTCTCCTTGTAAGAAAGTGGGTAGTTTCATCATATCCTGATCCCCCCCGAAACGGGATCCCAGCACCTCAGTCTCCACCACGTGAACGGAGGTGTCTTCTGAACCCCAGGAAATCACTGTGCACTCACTTTCCCTCCCAAGGATTACCACGGTGACCACAGTACTAGGGAGCCACTGACTTTCACTAGCAGGTCCTTCCCTGCCCCCCCCGCACCCCCATCTATACAGATGGCTTGGTGGGGCCAACGTTTATTCCATTTAAGGAACCAAAATTTAAAAGCCCTGGGGCCTAAATGAAAGAAGAATTTAATAAAGACCCAGGAATCGTGATTTCTGAAAATGGACAACTGTGCCCAGGTAACTCTCCTTTACCCAACTCCTGGTTCCTTTCCCTGGTTTGCACCACACTGGCCTTGCCTGGCTCAGGGGGAAAAGTGAACTCGACCTCCCAGACAAGGCTTCTTGCAGTGTCTGCAGCCAGGTCACCTGGGGAAATCTGCACCTTCAGGAAAGGTGCAGACCCAGACCAGACTTCCCTGCCCAGCTCTCCCGAAAGCTGCATGGGCAGCTCTGGCCTGATATGCAAAAGTGCACTGGGTACACAGGACAGTTTTTCATATAATTCAAATACCCAGATACTTCAATAGAGCTTGTTCTCTTCTATCATTAGAATTTTTCCTGTAATTTCCTGACACCTCTGCCTTGCTGCTAGAATTTGGTCTGAATGCCCCTTCTGGACCTAGCCTGAGGTGGCAGGGCTAATGGACAGGTTCCCCTCACGCTTCTGTGCCCCCATGCCATCACAGCCAGCTCTTGCATTAGAAGCCTCTGTGGGTAAGGCACCTCTGTGGCCTAGGTTGACCTAGGACTCCTGATTTCAGCTCAGGTCATGCCCTCACCAAGATGGAGCCCCTTGTTGGGCTCTGCACTGTGCGTGCAGCCTGCTTGGGATTCTCTCTCTCCCTCTGCCTCTTCCCCACCTGCATGTGTGTGCCCTCTCTCTCTCTCTTTCTCTCTCTCTCTCTCTCAGGAAGGAACCTCTGTGGGTGAGGCCTTTCCACTCCACCCATAAAAATCTATCTAAGGTGGGCTGAATGTAGAGACTAAATAAGGTAAGGTTTGTAACAGCAATGAACATCTTGGTGCTGTAAAGCCATATACCCTGAAAAAGTAGGCGCTGGGCTCGTGGCCCTCATCTGGACCTAACAAAGGGCTTTATTTGTTGGAGAAATGAGGAGAGAAGGGTAAGACTGAGCTAAACTCCTACAAGGTTATCATCGGTTGGTGGTCTATCTCACCTGATCCTGGGAGCGCTCCCCACCTCCACTGACTGTGGGGGGAGCTGCCGGATGGAGGGGGTGGATCCCAAGCCTGGCCTGTGGTTCCCCTGTCAGGGTTTGCTGTCCCAATTGACCTACATGTGTCTGCAGGGGACTCCCTGCTACTAGGAACCCAGATGGCCAGGTCATGGAAGAGGAGGTCAGCCACTGGGTCAGAGGAAAAAGGACCCAGGAAACCCCTTTCTGCCACCCCTGGCCTCCGAGGGTTCGGGTTCGTGCATACCTACACTTGGTATTCACACTTGGTGGTCTGGCTGGCTCCCTTGCTGTTTGCCTTAAAACTTACCAGGCTCTCTTGCCACTGAAGCTATCTAAATATGGCCCCTCCTCTCTGAGTGCTCAGTCAGTCAGTCAACAAACAGCTGTTGAGCTGTGCAACCTCAGATAAAGGATCCAGAGTTTGGTAAGAACTCCCAGGATGGCCAGTTCTTGAAGGCAGCCTTGGGTATCTATCTAGAAGGTGACACAAACATTCCTCACAGGGATCTTGTGAAAACCAGGCAGGGTTAATAAGGGAATGCCTGACCCTGCCACCACCCGCCCACGGAGAGTTGGATCTGAGATTGAGAAAAATCCAGGACAGATTTTCTGGAGTCCCCAGGGGACACGCTGGGGGCTCACCTCCTTCTGCTCCCACTCCTGCGTTTAAGATGGCAGCTGGGCGGGTCTGGATGGTCGGATCTCCAGCAAGAGCCCTGACCTCTAACCTCTATTTTTTAACTCCAAAGCGGGGGTGGGGGGGGGTGGGGGGTGGTTGTGGAATTCAATGAGCTAAACCAGAGGGTGCTGACAAAGCCCTGGGTCCAGTGGAAGGCCTCGGTGGTACCAACGCCTTGGTCCAGCCTTCTCCTGCCTTTCCATTCCTTCCCTGCCTCCAGCTCTCTCCTCCTCCTTAGTCCCCCAGTTACCAGCGCCTTGCCAGAGAAAGAGGCGTGTTATTGGGGAGCACGGCCTCTTGCGAATCCGTGGACCATGTGAGGACACAAGGTTATGCTGGCTGACTGCAGACTACTCCAGAGTCCAGAAGGGTGTGTGTGTGTGGGGGGGGGGGGGGTGCTGAGGTGCTGCTCAGCTCCTCCACCGAGAGCCACCCTCCACCTCCGAACGCCGGGAGCGAACCAGTGACGCCCGTCACCCTGCGGGGGCGTTTACAACCGGCATTCGGAGCATTACCACCGGCGGGGCCCGCAGGCCCAGGGGCTCCGTCCTTGGCTACCGGGCGTCGCGCGCCTGGGCGAGGGGGTAACGGGGGGAGTACGAGCCCGGGCTCCCGCCTCGACTCTCCAGGGTAGCCCAGAGCTGGCACTGCCGCCTCGCTCGACTCCAGGACCCAGGAAACTGTCACGGTTCTGGGGTCCTCCACGCGCTTCCTCTGGCCTCGGAATGCTTCGTTCTCCCCGGGGTCCCCGGGAAGCCCGGCTTTGGGGCCCTTTTCCAAACCAACCGTCGCACACCGAGTCCAGGCATAGGGTTTGAAGGCGGGGGGTGGGTGGGGGCGCCCCGAGAAGGCCTCGCTGGGCCCGCCGGACGGGGAAGGGAGGGGGCTTCCAGCCCGGCCCCACCTGGCCGCCGGCCAAGTACGTGCTCAGACGCCCGACGGAAGGCCCGGGGCGCCCAGAGCTTCGCGCCGAGACCTCGGAGGCTGGGGCGCAGGCCCGGCCGCCGTCCGCACTGCGGAGCGCGCGTGGCCCCGCGCCGTCCAGTCCGGCTGCCCGTCCGCGCGCGCCCCAGAGCGCGCCGCCGCGGCCCGGGTTGTGCCCCCGGGGGACCCGAATGGGCGGCTGGCGCGCGCTCCATGTCCTGCCTCGAGCCTCCAAGGCCCCGCAGCCCGGAGTTCCTCCCCACTGCCCGCAGCCTCCTGCTCGGCGACGGGGAGCTCGCCCTCCCGGACCCCATGCGGAGAGGGTTGTAAAGTTCCACCTTATTCTAAAAAAAAAAAAAAAAAAAAAAAAAAAAGTCAGCTTTTTTTTTTTTTTTTTAATCTACATTATTCCAGGCTTCGGTAGAAAATGGGCTCGGATCTGTTGAAGTTTAGTTCAGCAAACCCTCTAAATCAAAGCGTTTCCATTCCCGACAACAATTTCCAGGCGTCTGCCTGAGTCTCAACCCAGACGCATTCCACCACGGTAATGATTCCGGGCTCAAACTCCCATTATTTTTGTGTGAGAATGACAATGTCGCACTCCCTTCCCCTGCTTCCACCCGCACTTGTCTAGAGTCTTCAGGTCTGGGAAAGGAGGAGGAGGGGCTCTGTTCTCGTTGCTATAGTCAGCCTCACTTTCCAGCTCCATTCCTAAGCTGGGACCACAGCAGCCCTTCGGGTCAGCTGTCTGTGCACAAGGGCCCACAAGGGACACCACCCTCTACCCCACTGCTGAGAGCGAAATCGGAATCCTGGCTCCTAAGAAGGAGCTTAACCAGCCACCGGATTGGCCTCGGAGCTTCTGTGGTTTTGACTCAGGCTTCCTGAGGCCCAACATACATCACCTGAAGGAGGAACTTGCCCTTCGTCCTGCCTGGCATGGCTACCATGCAGCTACGGCCAGGGAACAGCAGAGTTCCCCCACCCTGTGCCTCTGTGCTTCCAAAGCGCCCCCTCTCCTGAAGGGAAGGCCACAGTGCAAAGAGGGCAGGCAGACCCTGGGCCCCAGCATTTCCCTGAGCCCTGCGTGTACCAGGCCTTCCTAGCCACCGGTGAACACATTAAGTTTTCAATTCTGAGTCCCACTTCCAAAGCCAGCCTTGCTCTCCTGCCCTCTTCCCTGTCTACCTGCCACTTCTTAGCTGTTAAAGGGAAGAAGACGTTGGGGGCCCAGAAAATAACGGGTCTTCCAACTGCAGTGAGGCCCAGAGGTCCACACAGTGGGGCATTCTGCCATCTAAGCCACATCTGGCCCAGGCAACACCGTGAGCTCCCAGGAAGCAGTGACTGGAGTAAGAACCAGTTAGATTTCCACCTGCACTGCCTGGTTCCTCACACTTGATCCCAGGAAGCTTGCACAGCTATGGAGTTGCTGAAGGCCCATTTTTCAGACAAGGAGACCGAGGTCTAGTGGGGCCGCTTAACAGAGCAGAGCCTTGGAAGGGTTGTGAAAATTGCAGGCACTCCTAAGCTTGCAGTCTGACCTCCCTGGGGAGTGTCCACCTTGGCTCGCGTGGCCTGTTTCTGCCCCTAAGTGGAACTCTTCCGAGCTCCTCTATCTCTCCCCTGCCCCAGGTGGTCCCTGGATGAAAGGAGCCAAGGCCAACGGCCTCGGGCCTAGGGAGAGAACAGGCGCTGGCCGCGGGCACAGCAGCCACCGCCCCACCGGCGCTCGCCCTTGCTGTGGGACCCTGGGAAAGGTCCGCCCCTCCCTGGCTGCAATTTTCCCAGGGACGAAGGGTTAATCGGCGATGCCAGTGGCTTCTTTGGATTTTCTTGTTCATTTTCTAGCTTGGCCTCTAGATCCTTCTTCACCGGGGATTCCGCTTGCTCCGGGGGTATGGAACAGTGGTTTCACTCGGCAACTTTCCGTCCGCAGTCGAGAGTCGGGGCAGATCCGGGAGTTGCCGCCGCAGCCCCGCAAGACTGCCTTGGCCCTAAACCTCCCTGATGCCGACGCCCGGATCCCCTCGGCTCCTCCAGGCCTGATTCCATTCCCCCCCCCCCCCGCCCCCGCCCCCAGCGCAGACCCAGGCTCGAGAACAGAGGCTAAATCAATTACGGCGCGGCTTCCGCAGGCCGCCCTTCGGAGCTACCGGAGTGGTGAGCAAGTTATTTTGCATAATTGAGGTCTCTCTAAACCCGTCTTTCTCGGCTCAGGCACCCAGCTTCACAACTCCGTGACCCAGACAGACTTGAGGGGAGCCGGGCCACCTCCCAGAGCTCCAGGCCCAGGGCCTCCACGTCCACCCTCCAGGCAGGCCCCCGGCTCCCTGCTTCGGCCCTGCAGGGGGGCCCGGGGCACATCACCCCCTCCTTCCTTCGCCTATCAATCTAGACCGTAGATTCAGGGCCATTTGCAAAACCGTAGGACCAAACAACTCCCTCCGACCGCTCTGGGAGTTCCAAGTGCGCTACCCAACAAAGCACAAGGGCCTGGTGCTCTGAGTCCTGGACCCCCAGCTAGCCCACCCCTGCAAAGGGCTCGGGGCCAAGTAATTCTGGGCCCAAATGGCTGGAGACTCACTTCCCAGAGTTAGAACACCCAGATCTAGTTTAAATATCTGCAGAAGCAGTACACCCACCACTTCCCAATTTTTAGCAAGCTTTCCTGGAAATGCTCCAAACAATAAATGGCTTACAATTAGTCCTCTTTCTCCAGGCCTCTCTTTCTAACTAATTTCTGGCTTACTCGAAATCGCTGGTAACAAACTACTTAATATTCCGATCCTGGCTTCTCATGTGTTTCCCTCCATTGGGGAAGTGATAGGAGCCAGGGTCCTGTCCTGTCTCCACACCTGCTGGTATTGTGCAGATTAAGAAAGGGCTCACTCGGAAAAAAATACATAAATTTTGAAAAGAAAGAAACGAAGAAAAACAACGGCTCACCACCACTCCTTCCCCGGGTGGGAAGGAGACCTGGCCCTCATAAAACGTATTTCTCTTTTAATTTTCAGTGAAATCTCAGCCATAGAGGAATCTATTTCTCCGGTGGAGAGGTCACCCTTGGGCAGACTGAGAGCGACCACCCGCTAGACAGCTCCCAGTAGGAGCTTGAGTGGGGGCCCCTCGGTATACCGGGGTTGGAAAAGGAAAGGTGTGTCGACCGGTGCGGAGGCACAGGTCACTGGCTCCCGCACCAGGGAGGAAAGCCCTGGAGGCTTGGAGCCCCAGCTGGGAGGCAAGGGCTAAGCCGGGCTACTGCTTCCGTGGCCCCTGGATCCCCCGCCCGCTGTCTGCAGGGTGCAGGGCTGCAGGTCACGATGGCCGACAGGCCCCCTGAGCTCCACTGGGGAGCTAGTGTGAAGTGTGGCTCCAGACCCAGAGCCAATTACATGTAACAGGCTTTGGGGCCACCAACACAGAGGTCAAGCTTACCGACTCCTGGTCGATCGCTTGGCCCGGCACTGCCTTAACGGAAGCACCCTGTGCCCACAGGACACCTGTCGCTGCACTGCAGCCACTCTCTGGTGTCCTGCCGCTGAAGTGGTCTCTACTCCCCCACCGGCTTCTGGGGCTCCACAGCCCTACCGGCTCCTCAGTCCTGCCCAACAGGTCCCCGTGCAGAGTGTCCCGGCCAAGTGTCAGGATCTCTCACGCCAGGCTGCAGGCAACCCTGGCTGGGGACAGAGCCACTGAAAGGCGATCGGTTCAGAAGCACCGGGACACCAGAAGGAATGCTGTGGTGACCAGGCCTCCATGGCCCTGCTTCTCAGAAGTGCCCAGCCTGGCAGCCATGGTCACCCGCAGGCCATGTGCTAGCAGGGAATGCTGGCCGTCACACCAGGAGTCTGCTGGACCCAAGGGTCCTGGTGACCCGTGTCCACCATGGCACCTGCCCCTCCGGGTTTATAATTCCAATCAGGAAAAGACTAAGCTCAGGCCTGCCTGCCATGTTCGTACTATTTGCCCCTCTCTCCTGTGGGAGGTGGGGTGGGGGTTCGGCTCACCTACTTTCGGTATCTCCTACCCTGCTCTGCCCAGCCCTCCCCCTACCCCCACACCCCCCCCCCCAGGGGAGGTGAGCAAAGTAGATGCAGCTCCAGAGTCCCAAATCTAAGGCCCCCGGCCTCAAACAAGTGCCCTGCTTACAGCCAGGGCCTTCCGGGCCTAGGCCTCTGGGTGCACTCTGCTCTCTCTCAGGCCAGGATCAGCAAGTACGTCTTATCCCCGGTCGGGGTGCACACACTTCCCCTCCGCGGAAAGAGAGCAAGTAATGAAAGAAGGACAAAATAAAAGGGAATTAAAGAAATGAAAGAAAAGACAAGAAGGGAGGCAGGAAAACCAGAATAGGCTAGCATGCTCACAGAACAATTCCTGGTTCACCTGGCCCACGCTTGGACCAGAAGATGGCCCGGTTCACCCGGCGACAAGTCCTGTCTCCTCTCTCCAGCAGGAGCCGAGGCTCCCCGCGCGGCCTCCCCCAAACGCGCTGGCACTGGCCCTCCAAGCCAGCTCCAGATCCCCGCTTGGGCCGAGGCTGCCGGGCTCGCCCAGCCCTCTCGGCCGCCCACCTGCGGCCTCACCTTCGGGGAAGACGGCCCGCATCTTCAGGTAGCTGGTGGTGAGTCGGATGATAGACGCCTTGTCCAGCTGCGAGGTGATGGCCGACGGCAGCGGGAGCAGCTTGGCCAGCTCATAAAACTCGCCATTTTCCTTCTCCCTCCTGGTCTTGGCCGCATTCTTGGACTTCTCCTTCATCGCGCCTCGGCTCCGGGCATATTAGACCCAGCCGTGCTCCAGGCCCGCGGAGCCTCGCTCCGGCTGCAGCGGCGGGGATGGGGAAGGGGCCTCCGAGGTCCAGGTGAGTCTGGGGCACCGCCCGGGGCAGGTGCGCGCGGCCGGCCTGGGGCACCGAGTAGCCTCTCCACAGCCGCTGGGCCCCGGAGCTCCGCGCGACCCAGCGGCGCCGCTCCGCGCTCCGCCGCCCCGGGCGCAGCCTCCCCCGGGCTGGACTGTCCCGCGGTGCCCTGAGCCCGACTTCCCGCTCGCTTCTGCTCGCTCTTCCTTTCTCTCTCCTAGTCTCCCGCGCCTCGGCTTTCCTTGGGGGGTGGAGAGCGGCCAGCGAGGAGGCAGCGGTGCCGCTCAGTCCTTGGCCGAGTGTTCGTACCCGCTGCCGCGAGGCCCCTCCGGACTGGAGGGCGGCATGGGCGGCGGCGGCCGCGGAGCCATGGAGCAGGAGGGGAGCGAAGGGGAGCTGGGGCGGAGGCGGCTGGGGCCCTGCCCGGGCGCGCTCTCCTGCCCTCCCTGGCCGTTCCCTTTGCCTGGAGACGCGGCGCCCGGAGCCCGCGATGTGTCGCGAGCCGCAGCAGCTCCGCGGTCCACGTGCGACCGAGCCGCGTTTGTTTATGGCGGACCCGCCTTCGGGCGGAGCACTCGGCAGCCGCGGCCCTGGGAGGGGGGCGGGAGGGGGGGAGGGACCGCGGCGGGGGCGGGGGCGGCGAATCTCGCCTCCCGACCCCGCCGCGGCCCCGGAGTCACAGGCGCGCCTCCGCGTCGCTGCCTCCAGGGACTCTCCCAGGAGAGGCCCGCGCGCTCCCGGCCTCGAGGAAGTTGCGGTGAGTGCACACGGCGCGCGGTGGGGACCGGCTCCTGCGAGCGGGTCGCGGGACCTGGGCGCTCGGAAGGGCGGCGGGGAGGGGCGAGGGAGGGAGGGAAGTGGGGGAGTGATGCCTAGACCACCCCCGTTGCTCCCCGACCGGTCCTGGGCGCGCGTGGCCGAGGGGAGGCGGATGGACCCGCTGGCCAGTGCCGTTCCGGGGTGGACCCAATCCTCCGAGCCCGCGCTGGTCCCGCGCCCTCACCTCCGCACTTTGCAGGGCCGAGGGCCAAAAGGGGGGGGAGCCCCGAAAGGAAGACCCCCCCCCCAATCTCAGGAAAGGGAGGGAGAGAGAGGCTCGGAAGTGACCTTTCTGCCCTTTCTCTCCCCGAAACACGAGAGCGAAAGAAGATCGGTGCTTTCCCCGGAGGGGCTGGAGGCCGCGGGGACGCGCGGGCCAGACGAAAGGAGGGGACCGGGAGCTGCGCCTAGCGGCCAGGCCTCGCCCAGGGTGGCGGCGGGAACAGGGCCCGACACTACCCATTCCCGCAGCCGGGCTCGGCGCAGCCGGAATTTCGGGGAATCGCGGCTGGGGCGGGTGCTTCAGGCCGGGGGGTCTGCGAGCGGGAGACCTCGAGCGAGCGTTGGCGGGGACCAGGGTGGTGGGCCGGGGGGCAGCTGGAGTAGGGAGGAGCAGTCGGAGAGGCGGCCGTGGGGCGTCCCGGTGCTTTCCCTCAGGACCGCACTGGACCGCAAGAGTCCTCTTGCCCACCCCCACGCCACCCCCGCAGCTCCGCTCCTGTGACCCCGAAGGGCCCTCCTCCAATCCGGGTCGCGACGGGCGCACAGACGCGCACCGTTCTAGCAGTTTGAACGCCCAGGCTACCGTGCGGACGCGCGCGCTGGGAGGTGCCAGCTTCCCCCGCACGTGGGGTCAGAGGGCAGCTGCAGTGGACGCAGGGCACCGGGTCTTGCGGGTCCCTCGGCCGCGTGCCGCAGACTACCCGGCTATGGGGCCCCTGATTTTGAGGTCGGGTCGGGGAGGAGACACGCCAGGGCCTCGGGGCTCCGCAGCTGGGATCTCCGTTTCTGGTGCCACCTCTCTCCCTCCAGGCCCTTGGAGGAGCCAGCTGCTCCACGCACCCACTGACCCGGGACCCGCCTCCTTCCCCCCGCGCCTGGGGGGGGGGGGGCGGCGGGCAAACCGCCACCAACTCTGCAGCGGGCGCCTCTGACCATCTCTAGGAGTCCCTTTGAAGGTCAGAGGTGCGACAACGTTGAATGCGCCTTAGCTCCCTTGGTGGGCAAGACAGCGTGCGCACACTCCAGCTGTGCCCGCACCTGCCCCGCGCCCTGCCGGAGCCACAGGTGGCCTTGCCAGCGGGGCCGGCGCTCGGAAGCCACTGAGAAGCGCGAATTTCGGAGTTGGTGCCCCCCACCCCCGCAACGCGGAGCTCAGCACTTTCCCTTGGGGTTTTGGATCTAGGAGCAAATTCCGGTTTCCAGCAGTGCGTGCGGAGGAGTCCGGGCGGCCGCGAGCGGTGAGGATACGCAGTACCCGAGCGCAGGGCGCCGGCCCGCTTCCCTGCCCTGGATCTCGCGCCTGACTGCGCAGTTGTCGTCTTGTGGCTTCCCGGAGAAGGGGCTCCGCGAGGTAGGGACTGCCGGTCGAACCCCGCCGCAGCCAGCGGCAGGCCGCCTGTGAGTGCGCTCCGGCACCTCCCTGGCTCCGGGAGGATTTAACGCTTTCCTCACCCCCACGATTTCCGATCCTCAGTTACGGACCCGGGAGAATTACTCCGGGACTTGAAAGGGATTACTCGGATCGCCGAAACACCGCTAAGTGGAAGTGGGAGAACCCAACAAGTAACAAGAACAGAAACTTTCCTTAAACCAGATTTCCCGGATTTTGCGGGAAAGTGTACTTGAGATCTAGTTATCTTATCTTCACGGCGGCAGCCGCTGTTCTCCGATCCGCAGAACAGGTTCGAATCTCGGGGCTTGAGCGGTAGCATTACGGGGCGTTTGAAGTGCGGGTGTAGGACACTTCAGTCCCTAAAGCCTAACTCAGCAGACTCCCAGGCGGGCATCGTAATTCCCCCCAACACACATCCAGTCAAGATACACACACACGCGCGCGCGCGCGTGTGTCCCTCGCGTATCCCCATCCCCGGAAGTGCCCAGGTGCTCGGAGGCAGACCTCGAAGTTTCCCAGGTGGGAAGAATAGTGGTGTCAGCGTGGAATAGTGAAGGAAGAACGTTCCCCACCACCCCGTGTGTGCCCTGTGGGATCTGTTCCAGAGTTCTTTTTACTGGACAAAGCCTGGGACCCCTGTTACACTTAGAAAGGGCACCCACAGGCTCTGTGTACAAGTGGGAAAAACACTGAAGACGTGCTAGTTAGACTGACCCACTGGTTGGGACACCTGCGGCATGCCCCTTGCTCCAGGGCTCCTGTGCCGGGAGTACCTCCTGGTCTATGCTTTGGGGCTGAATCCAGCTGCCTCGCCCAGAGTATGGAGTCCGGCCTGCAGGGGAGAAGTAATAGCTGCACGAAGGACCCTGAAGTCCAGGCATCATTCACAAACAGCAGTTCCCCTGCTGGCCTGGAAGGAGCCTGCAGAATGTACAATGAAGAGAAGCTGGGGGCAGGAAGAGGACAGGTGGGAAGCCGCCCCCCCCCCACATTGAGGTCAGCAGGCTTCGGGATCACCGCCAGTTCGCCAGGCGCCCCCACTCCCAGTCCTGGTTCTCAGGCTTTGGCTCACGGAGGTGCACCAACACGCCTTTACGCACCCCCCCACCTCTTAGAAAGTTTCCATTAGGAAACCGATCTGGAAGACATTGAGGCCCCAAGAGGAAAGGGGCGGGCCCAGGCCGCCCCACATCTGCTTGGATTTTCCGCTTCAGATGCTCCGCAACTGTTTTTCCCCAGGCCGCGCCCCGCGCCTACCTGAGGCCCATCCCCCGCGGAAACCGACTTTCGAGTGAGATCAAGGGGAAACTCGCAGATGTTCTACCGGGGATGGGGCTCCCGGAGAGGCTGCCGCAGTGGCAGAAGAGGATCAGAGACTTTGTCACTAAGGATGTGGGGGCCGGAGGAAAAGTCCTCCCGTCCCTAGCACTAGATTCGGGGGAGAGGGTAGCGGCCCTCTGAAGTGGTGTCTGAGGAGGACTTCAACCACTGAAGCAAAACGAGACAATAGAAAATCCAGGACTACGGCCATTCCAATCTATCCGATTTCCAAGCAAGATACAGTTACTGCAGAAGGTCCCACGAGCATCTAGCATCGCGTCTAGGACTATCACGGCTGGGAGGCGTTTTTGGTCTGAGCTGTCCGAAAGAGTACTTCGATTTTTCCGCTCCTTTCCTTGGGTAAGCCCCATGGAGACAGCATCAACTTTTCCTGGAGTCATTGCTACTCTCAGAAAGGATCAGCCGACAGTTACAATACCACTGCTGGTTGTTTAAAAGAAATTAGAGGTAGCCAGAGCAATTTCCTAGTGATTCCAGTCCTCCAGAGGTCTAGACAGTAACTGGTCCTGCTCACGTATTTCCAAGGAGAGGAAGAAAAGTTTATCTCTTTGGGTTTTTTTTTTTTTAAATAAATTTCTTTCACTGGAAGTTACTCCGTTGGAGAAAGCATTTGCTTTCAGCTGGGTGGGCAGTAACTTGGGCAGATCCGCCCTTGTGTATCGGGTCCAGGGACCCCCTTCCTGGCTGAGTATTTGGCCCTCCGTGTGGTGCCTCAGGCATAATTTTGGGGCCGGGGGCAAGAGAAGGAGGCACTCCAACGTGAGGCTGTGGGGGCTAATTTGCATCTTCTGGGCTCCTATCTGGGCCTGCTGTAAGTACTCTGTTCTCTGGGATTTTGAAAAGACCACAGTCCTTTTCTTCAGACTCAGTTATCTAGGACGACTTTGGGTTCTGAGACTGGAGTCTGGAGGCCTCAGGTGGAGGCAGTGCTTCCTGACCTAGGAAGCGAGTAGCTACTGTCTATTTATTCAGGGGAACCAAAACCAGTGCCACTGGTAATTAATTGTAGTGATTAGCAAAGTCCCTGAGCATGGGCCACAGGGAGCCAGGGAAGCTGCATCAGATTTGGATGGAAGAAGGCCACTCTTTTCTTCTACTTTTACCTGTGGGTGAGGGGGTAGCCCCTCCTTGGCACTTCCCTTCCCTGTCTCCCCAGCCGGGCCCCACTTTCTCTCCATTCTCTGAAAAGAGGTGGGGAGGACTTGGGCGTGCCCCTCCCAATGCACTCAGACTTCCAGTGTTCTCCAGGGAGGGGCTCAAGCAGGGCCCAGAGCTCTGGATCCGAGCTCAGGGACAGGAAGGGATCCTTGGCGGGAGAGAGAGAGAGAGAGAGAGGGAGGGAGGGAGGAGCTGAGCGACCTCCCCCAGGACCCAGCAGCCTGAAGCCTCCACTGTTCTCTTTTCACAGAAAAAGATCACAAGATCACAGTTCTGGGAAGAGATTGCACGTCGTCTCCCCTGCAAAGCCATCGCTTTTCGCCTCCAGCTAGTTGGGGGTCGTGCCTGGAAACCTTTGAGCTGGAGGAGTCTTACTAGTCCGGCGTGCGCCCAAATTCCTCAATGGTTATACCAATTATATACCGCCTTGAAATCTGAAAATCAGTTCGTTCATTAACAACTGCCCTGAAACCGCCTTTCAAAAACATCAACCAAAATTTTCCCCTAAAGAAAAAAAAAAAAAAACGAAAGAAATCTTATCCACCAGAGATAAATATTTCTGCACATCAAAGAGCACAAACCTGATGGGCTTAATTTTTTTTTTTTCTAGCAGGCCTTTGATATAAGGCTGACTACAGACCAGGGTTAATAAGTACTTTGAGGACATAAACTCGTTTCATTTAATTAATACAACGGGGTTGTTTGCAAAGCAAAGCAAATATTGGGGAACCTTCCCCCTAATCGAAACAAATCTGTAAAGAGAGGTATGCTAGTTTATTCGTGGTTCGGTAGAGAGAGTGAGAGAAAGGCCCGCGGGCCGGCGGGCGGGCTGGACTAGCCCCCTCCAGCCTGCCCTGGGCACGCGAGGCCGCCCCGGCCCGGGGTGTGAGTGTTTTACTGCTCTGCGAAGATTTTTTTTCTTTTCTTGCAGCGGCCGGCGTGGTAGGCGGGTTTCCCAAGAGGTGTGTGTCCAGGAAAACACTCTTCCCTCCACGGAGGAGAAAGAGGCGACGCCCACGGCAAAGAGCAGTCCGGCGTCGGGGTTCTGGACGCGCCAAAGCCGGACTTCGGATCTGAGCGGCCGCGGGCCCAAGCCGGCGTGGAGACGTCACCGCATCTGGCCAGGCAGGGAGGCGGTGGCAGGACCCCTCCTCTCCAACTGTCCCTACCCTGCACCGAAGCCCGGCTTTGGGAGCTGCGGGCCACACCCGGAGACACCGGCGGCCGGAGAGGGCCAAGAGTCAGGCTTCTCCGACGCTACAGGTCTTCTTAATTCTGCGGAAAGGACTTGGGACTCCTACTCACCGCGGTGGGTGCGGACTCAGGAAGAGTTAGTTGTAGACAGTTTGCGGCGGCGTCCCGCTTCTTTCGCGCGCAAAGTCTCCGGGCGGCCCCGCGTGGTTAGAAACGCGGCGTGCGCAGGTTGGCGGAAGGGGGCGCAAGGCGCACGGCCGCCAGAGGGGCTCGATCAGCGAGAAGAGTTGAAGGCTCAGCGAGCGCTGGCAGATCAGAGCGCACGGGGTGGTGGTGGGAGTCAGTACACTCAGGGATTGGGGGGGGGGTGCGGTGCGCACGGAGGGGGCGCACTGTACGCGGAGCGGGAGGTGCAAGAGCGCGCGGGGGCGCAGTGTACTGGCGGGTGGGCCTCGGTTCGCCCGGGGGCCGGGGGCGCGCGGCACGCTGGGGCGCGTGCGGTTGTGTGTGCTGGGAGGTGTGCGTGACGCTCCCGTGCCTGCTTGAGGCAGTCAAGGCATCATCCCCGCCCTGGCACCGGCAGCGGGTGCACACCTCCACCCTACCCACTCGGGTTGCTCGGCCTCCACTCTGTCCCTCCCTCCTCCCAGATTCTTTCCACGCGAGAAGTGAGGACCAGAGGGAGATGGGGCGCACGGGAGGCCTGCGGGAGAGGACAGACCCGGTGCCGTTGGGTGAGGGATATCTGGTGGGAAGTAAAGGCTGGTGCTTTCATCTGGGCCTCTCCAAAGCCCCGCAGACCGCTCCCAGCTCCCGCGCATTTCTTCCGGCTCCGCAGTCAAATTCTCTTGCCGGCGGCACAGCCTTGTTGGTGGGAGGCCCCCCGTGGTCCGGGACTGGTGACCCCCACTGTCGCTTGCCCTCGTTTAACTGCCCCAAGACAGAATTCCTTTTAGATGCTAGAGAAGAATCTTCTGGAGGAGAAGGCACGGGGTAAAACACGTTTTCATATAAAACTAATGACTAAAAATTAGCAATTTTTCTCAATCCAAGAATATTTTCCTTGGCAAAAGCATCGGTTAGCTGATAAACTAGTTACAAGGCAGATTCAAATTGTGTGGCTGATGAATATTTTTAACCGCCAACTCCAGCACTGGCTTCGTTTTTTGGAGGGCAGAAACAAGCTAATCCTGGTTATTGCGCTAATGCTCTTTCCGCCAGGCGGATGTGGACAAAGACATGATTTAATCTTACTATGGAATACTCTGTGCCTCTCTCTCTCTCTTTCTCTCTCTCTCTCTCTCACACACACACAGATGCGCACACACACACACACACACACACACACACAGAAGATTTTGAACCAGGCGGGTGAGCCCTTGGGCACCTTCCGTGCTGGCTGTGCAGATTTGCACATTCAGGGGTCACTTCTGGTTTCCTTCATTATGAGAGGGGTGGTCAGGGCGCCTGTGTGACTCAGTGGAATTGTGCAGGTGCTACTCTGCTCCCAAGGTCAAGGCCAATTAAACCGGTTAATCACGGTGGTGTGAGAGACCTAGTTTCAACTTCGCTTTAATTTTATCTTTTTTTTTTTTTTTTTTTTTTTAATGTAAGCTCTTTGCCCAAGGTGGGGCTTGAACTCAGGACACCAAGATCAAAAGTTCCGTGCTCTACCAACTCAGCCAGGCGGGTGTCCACGCAATCTTCCTGTTAATTTTGGAGAAGCGCTACCAATCACCCGCCCCTGCCCGGGGCGTGGGGGTGGGGACGAGAGAGGTGGATACTTGGAAGAGTTTATTGAGAAATCTAACTTTAGAATAAGTGCAAGCAAGTACGGGGTAAGGAAGGGCCCAGAGGCGAATGGCAACGGCAGGGTTGGATCATGGTAGTCGATGACTCGCTTAGCGAGGCCACAGGCACCGTTTTCCACTTGTTTGGGAAGTGTCAGCACTGTAGGGGCACAAGTGACGGCCCCAAACCCCCTTTAAGCACTTTAAATAAGGGAGTGGACACTGCAAAGCTCATATGCGACTGGGTTTTACTTCCTGGGTAGTTGGGAGGCCAGGGAGGGAAAAGATTCACGCCGTTATTAACCATGCACAAATAATCTTCGTGTTTATTGAAGCCTACTTAAGATAACTGACCAGAAAACACCTCCCTGTTTCAGCAACATCAAGGGTGCTCCACTGAAAGCTAATGAGTTTGTATTTCTGTTTAGCCTGATGTCTACACCACGGTTTTGGAGAAGCTGTCAACTCCGACAAACGAAAGAGCTGAAGGAAGCCAGGGGAGCCGCACCTGCCAACACCGCTGAAGCCCCGGGGCCGACCCCTCCCTGTCTGTTCTTTAAGGGTGCTTGGACTTTACTTGATCCTTTGAGGTCCAGCAGTTGGACTATCTGAGCGTAAGTTCCCGAAATGGAAATTCGCACTCACTATCTTGCACAAATATTTTAATTTCTGAATGGCCTGGACTGAGCCAGGAGGCAAGGCTCCTTTGTGCCATAGCCATTGCGAATCCTGAAAAAGCTGCAACCCTTCAGCTGAGAGTGGAAAGACAATGCTTTAGACACCCAGAGAAAATTCCCAGCTAGAAAGAAAGAGAGGAAAAAGCTCCAAGTGTAGTTAGAAAACTCATATTTGTACAAAAATCCTTTGAGCCTTATTTGACAGTGAATGTCTTTTTCCAGTTTTGTTTGTTCTTGAATCTCTCAGCAACCTTTTGCCTGCATGACTCTTGAGATTCGTTCCCAGCAAAGGTGACTGATGGATCTTTTAGGAATTCATGCTTTCAAGTTGATTTTCCGTGTTGGTCATCGAAGCTGCTTCACTTTAGATACTTTATGGGATGTTCATGAAGGGAACTGGGGGGTGAGATTTCTCAGAGTGTCTCTAAAGACATTATTCATAATTAAAACAAATGATGCATGGAAATCACCAGAAAAATTATGGCAAGTAATGTTCAAACATGTTTTCAGGCCATGTGGAATAAATAAAATCATTAAGGGCTGGCTGGGTAATGTGACCTCCCAGCTTTATTCTGTGCCCGGATGACCTGATAGAGATTCGTAGATGTGACGGAAGCATCTGGGATGGGAGCCAAAGAACATCAGTGCTTTCTCCAGGTATTTTGTGTATTGATAATGAAAGTTAGAATTCCATTTCTTCCAAGACCCCGTGCACAGTACAATCCTAGAGGTGGGTAAGATAGCACGAAAAGGAAAATCTTAAATCTTAAGATTATCTTCAATCTTAAAATAATCTTAAATAATCTTAGATTGTTTTTTAGGGGAAATAAAGACTGGAAAGCCCATGTGATAGAGTCTGAAAGATAGAATGAACCTATTAGAACTTAGACCCACCTGGTGATAGATCAGTTGGTGTTCAACAGGTTTTTCGGCCCCTCAGCGGTGAATTTCCCAAAACAGACCATCTTGTTCTGAAACTTAGCTGTGCCGGGAAAAGCAGTAGACGGAGGTCCCAAGGTTTTGGAGTTACAAACCTCTTAAGGTGGTAGTTATGTGGGTACAGCCACTTCCTGATAGCAAAGTAGAGCAGGGCCTGTGAAGGCTGTTGAGTGGCCTGCACTGGGTTTAAAAAAATTTTTTTTAAACCTTTTGATTTATTTTTGAGAGACAGAGACAGAGCGTGAGCAGGGGAGGGGCAGAGAGAGGGGGACACAGAATAAGAAGCAGGCTTCAGGGTCAGAGCTGTCAGGGCAGAGCCTGACATGGGGCTCGAAGCGTGAGATCACGACCTGAGCTGAAGTCGGATAGTCAACTGACTGAGCTGCCCAGGCGCCCCTGGCCTGCACCAGTTTAATGCAGCTTCCAAAAGTATTGGGTTTATAGTCTAACTTACTTGGAGCATTGGTGGACCGGGCCGGTATATGTCCATTTCTAATGTTCCTATGGAGAATCAGCATTTAATAGGACAGTTAACTTAAATTGCATTAAATAATGCAAACCAAAGAAGCAGTTGCCCTTCCTAAGAAATGGTCCCATTTACATACCTGAAAGAATAGATACAATTTCCAGAGCCATTGTGGTTGCCCGGATGCACTGTAGTGTGACTTACTCAGATCATTATATATATACATATATACATACATATATATACACATATATATCTTACTTACATATGCATATATATACATACATATGTGTGTGTGTGTGTGTGTGTATATATATATATATATATATACATACATATATGTGTATGTATATATATACATATATATATATATATATATTTTTTTTTTTTAAGCTCTACACCCAACCTGGGGCTTGAACTAACAACCCCGAGATCAAGAGTTGCATGCTCTACTGACTGAGCCGTCCAGGCACCGTCTTAGGTCATTTTAGACTCTTCACAGTCAACTAAGTCATGGGCCCATGTGGTGACTCAGTGTGAGGGTGGCTGGAACACAGGGATCAAGGGCAGTGTGTTCCCAGGCACTCATTATTCATTGCAGTCTAGAGCTGGACTGACTTAGAAGCAGCTTGTACTTTACCCGACAAAAGGAATGCAGTTCTTTGAGTTGGGGAGCCCTCACGCACTCCTGCCTGCACACAAGCTGTTACTCATTCAGGAAACATCCATCCGGTGGCCCAGAGTGCCAGGCACCTAGCCAGACATTTGCATGATAAAAGTGAGTTCCTGCCTTTGAGGCCATTCTCAGTCCTGATAATGCTTTGATTGGGAATCTGACCTGCTAATGTGTGCCTTAGAAATGTCCCTGGGTTTCGAGCCATTGATTCCATCTCTGATTATTTGTGTAATGGTTAAGGGTGCAGGCGTGGTGTCACGTGTGGATTTGACTCCTCTTTACCCCCCCTCAGTTTTGTTATCTGTACAATGGGGATAATAGCTACCTCATAAGGAGATTATGAGTTTTGACTAAAAAATGAATGACGTGTATAGTGAGTGTAAAGGGCCTAGCGCATTACCTGGGCGAGGTGCCCCAGTGAATATGTTTTTGGTGTGTGTGTGTGTGTGTGTGTGTGTGTGTCAGTGTTAGCATGGGACCCAAGAGCGTTGTGCTGAGGCCAACACTTCCAGTGATGGTATTTTCATCCTAGGCTGGAAGCTAATGCTGGATTCAGCCAGCCCGTCCTGCAGTCTTTCCTGAAGTTACTTCCCGTAGTTTGGAAGCACCAGAGTTCCTTCATTAAATCTCTTTCTGCCCCCTGTCCCCCCAAAAAGACAATTTGTTATCGGCCACTAAATCAATTTGTTATCGACAACTGAATCCTGACCGGCATGTGTTGGAAAGTGTGCCAATACTATGAAATGTTGTATGATCACCAGCAAAACAACAGAACTACAGAGAGAGAGACCAGATATCCCTTCAAGTGTTGATGGTGAGTCTATTTGGGTAGGAAGACCATGAATGATCTTTCGGTGTACTTTTTGTTGCCTTTCTTTTTTAAACAGCAGCTTTACTGAGATCTATTCACATCTCATTTAAATTCACTCATTTAAAATGTGCAATTCAGGGACACCTGGGTGGCTCAGTCGGTTGAGTGTCCCACTCGGAATTTCAGCTCGGGTGGTGGTCTCCAGGTTGTCTGACTGAGCCCCGAGCTGGGCTCTGTGCTGGGTGTGGAGCCTGCTTGGGATTCTCTCTCTCCCTCTCCATCTACCCCTCCCCCTGTTCACGCTCTGTCTCTCCATAAACAACAAACAAAAACAAAGAAAATGTGCAATTCAGTGGCTTCCGGTATATTTACAGATGGGTGCAGCCATCAACACACACAATTTTAGGACATTTTCATCGCCTCCCCCCCCCAAAAAAAACCCATTAGCTATTAATTCCCTATCTTCCTGCCCCTACCACCAGCCCTAAGCCACCGCTAACTTACTTTCTGTCTATGGATTTCCCTACTCTGGACTTTCATATGAAATAGGGTCGTACAGCATGTGGTCTTATGTATCTGGCTCGTTTCACTTAACATAATGTTATCAGACTTGTAGCATACACGTTGTAGTGTATATCAGTACTTCATGCCTTTTCATAGCCAAATATTCCACTGTACGGAGAGCCCATCCACTGTATGGATAGTCCATGGGTCTGTTGATGGGCATTTGAGTTGTTTACACCTTCCGGCTGCTGTGAATAATGCTGGTATTTCCCTCCAACCTTGATTTTGACCATGTAGCAATTTTATGATGAATATTTAGTAAATTTTATAACGAAGAAAATCTGGCCTGGGTAACTAGGACATTTCAATTTCGTATTCAGAAGAGGGCAAGATCGTAGATTGCATCCTTTTGGATTGACCAATTAGCTTAGTACACATTAAAACTCTATTCCGAGCCAGATTTACAGCCTCTATCAGCACCTATGTCCAGCAGTCCAGTCTATACGTGGTCCTTTGGGTCAGCAGAAGGATGGGAAGAGAGACTACAAACTCATTTCCACCTCTCAGCGGCTCTGAAGTGAACAGGGCAGATGTGCTAAACTCACACAAGTCCCAAGATTTGACTTTTGGTATTTTCACTGTAAAAACTGTATTTACTGGGGGTGCCTGGGTGGCTCAGTCGGTTGAGCGTCCGACTTCGGCTCAGGTCACGATCTCATAGGTTCATGAGTTCCAGCCTTACATCGGGCTCTTAGCTCTCCGCGAAGAACCCACTTTGAATCCTCTGTCCCTCTCTCTCTCTCTGCCCCTCCCTGCTCACACACACACTCTCTCTCTGCCTCAAAAATAAATAAACATAAAAAAAATTGTATCTACTGGGGTGCTGGAAATGTTCTATATCTTGATCTAGGTGGTGGTAACATGAGATTCGTGTGAAATTTGCATCAAGCAGCAGACTTTAGGCTCATGTGTCCTGTTATATTTAACTACGTGAAAGTGACACCCTGATTAAAGAAAAGAAGAAATTATAACCTGTGCTTTCCCTTATATTTCCCTCCCATTCTCCCACTTCAGCTGTTGCTGCTTCTTTTCTGACTATTTCTAAGTGGCCACGGGTTCATGCCACACAGTTGGTAAGGGACAGAGCTGGGATTTAATCCAGCTCTTACTAACTTAGTGTAAAGGGCTGCTTTCACTAGGAACCCTTCCAGTGCCTGGAATCGACATGATTTTTGAGATTTGGTTCCAAACCATATGGCCAGTAAGTACTGAGACTGGTCTGGGGGCCAGATCTCACTGCCCTGGGGCACATGCTCTGTCTATCCCATGTACCTCTTTGCCCCCAACACCCACATTGTACCAGGCACATAGCGGATGGCCAGTAAATATTTGTTGAATCAATGTGACCGGAGTGGGGTTATCATCGGAGGCCAAGCAGGCTGTCCATGTGGAAATTGCTATAAAAACCAAGGCAAGAAACCCAATTCTTTTTTTTTTTTTTCCTATGGCAACACCAGTGGATGCTGGGCTGTCACAAGAGCACGGAAAGTTCCCACTGGAGATATCAGAACTCTCTGGCAAGACCTGTGAAGTGTTAATTTTAGCTTTCAATGACTGATGCCCTTGTGCAATTTAATGGGTCAGGAGGAGCACGAGCCAAGATTACTCACTCAGAGAGGTGCCTTTTCCTGTAGAGTCCTTGGTGAGTTAATTCAGTTTGTAGAAACTTGCTACTTACACATTTACTTGAGAGAATTTTTGCTGTTGTGAGTCTAAGTCTGAGGATTACGAGCTCTACCTTAGAAGAATTCGTAATTTCTCCTATCAGTCAAATTTTCCCCGAGTTCATTCATTAAACATGAGTTCGACTCACAATGTCAGATGCTAAAAGGCTGTTAGTAATAACCGTAAGATAAACAAAATACTTGCATGTCCCTGGATATTCTGAGTTGAAAGATACATAGGTTGAATATCAATTACTCGGATTAAGGAAGTGCATATCCACAGAGCTTTCCATGTCTATCCACTTTTTGTCCTGGTATCCTGGTAGAAAATGAGGAAGTTCTGTGCTGTCCCCCGGTGTCACCGGTTTGTCACTGGTGTCACTGTGTGCTCCAGCAAAGCAGAGCACACATTGAGGAGGCATAAGAGGATCTGTGCACCTTCTCAGAGAGTCTGTGCTCTTTACGTGACCAGGTCACAGGTGCCCTTGACTCCCACGCATTTGACATTTTCTCTTCTGCTCATATGTTGGGCATCACCCATCACACCTGGTCTCAGATACCTCAGGCGATGAAGGACGACTTTGAACTGCTACCTGGTGGTGACCCCTGCTAGCCTGCAGAGCACCTTCAGCAGCTTGTATTCTTTGCTCGTTCTGTGAGGTTTGCTCAATTCGTTGGATATTTTACTGCATCCTTCCCCAATTAATTAAGAAAAGTTAGCGGAGGGAACCTGGCTGGCTCAGTCAGAAGGGCATTCAACTCTTGATCTTGGGATCATGAGTTTGAGTCCCACATTGGGTGTAGAGGTTACTAAAAAAAAAAAAAGAAAAAGAAAAAAGAAAAGTTAGTGGCAAATGAAGAAAAGAAATTATAGCCCTCGTGAATGCGATCGGTAGAATCCGAAAGGAATCATTAGGTGTGGTGATACTGTGGGTCTTTAGACTCAATCAGGCACCCCAAGAAATTGAACTGCCCAACTGTGGATTCAGTTGTGAAGGAAAAGAACAATAATAAAGAACACGCATGCTGAAACCAACATTAGAATTGTACAACATCGTACATATACATTACAACGTATACAACAGTAGAATTGCCTCTAAGGGTAAGCACATTAGTTAACGAGGGAAATTTTATCTCCCTAGGAATGTTCGGACAAATGTAAAAGATGGGAGGATAGGGGGCACCTGGGTGGCTCAGTCGGTTGGGCGTCTGACTTTGGCTCAGGTCATGACCTCGCGTTCGTTGAGTTCGAGCCCCGCGTCTGGCTCTGTGCTGACGGCTCAGAGCCTGGAGCCTGCTTCGGATTCTGTGTCTCCCTCTCTCTCTGCCCCTCCCCTGCTCATGCTCTGCCTCTCTCTGTCTTAAAAATAAACAAAAACATTAAAAAAAACAAATTTAAAAGATGGGAGGATAGAATTAGGATATCTGATGCTGTCAAAACATTGCTGTCAATTTTGTAGGTATGATAATGATATTATACTTTACGTATTTTCTTTTTTTTTTTTTAATTTTTTTTTTCAACGTTTATTTATTTTTGGGACAGAGAGAGACAGAGCATGAACGGGGGAGGGGCAGAGAGAGAGAGGGAGACACAGAATGGGAAACAGGCTCCAGGCTCTGAGCCATCAGCCCAGAGCCCGACGCGGGGCTCGAACTCACAGACCGCGAGATCGTGACCTGGCTGAAGTCGGACGCTTAACCGACTGCGCCACCCAGGCGCCCCATACTTTACGTATTTTCAAAAGAGTTCTTATCTTTTAGAAATACTTACCAAACTATTTACAAATTTAGAAAAATATCCACAGGAGAACCTGTATTGTTCAGGCTGCTTACGTTTGGCCCCTGTGCATAATTTCACGAGTGCGTTACAGGCAAAAGCCGGGGGCTGCAAAGTAGACTTGTCCAGATCCGTCATTTTCTTCTTTTTTTCTTTTTTAAAAAGTGCATTTATTTGTTTTGAGAGAAAGAGGGTGCGAGCGGGATAGAGACCGAGAGAGAGGAGAGAGAGAATCCCAAGCAGGCTCTGCACTGTCGGCACGGAGCCCGAAGCGTGGCTTGAACTCACCAACCGTGAGATCACGACCTGAGCTGAAATCAAGTCAGAGGCTCAATTGACTGAGCCACCCAGGCGCCCCAGCTCTGCTATTTTCTGACCTCCTCCAGAGGACAGTCCCAGGTGTGTGTTTCCTTTTGAGTGGACTCCGCCCCCTTCCCTTTCTGTTATATCTGAGACATCAGCTGGTCTGGGCTGTGCCTTGAGGTATAAACAGAAGCAGGCCATCAAGATTTGCAGGACCCAGCGCAAAATAAAAACGTGAAGCCTCTTATTATTCAAAAAGCAGGAAAAAATTGACATTGACATTGAAGGTACTAAGCCATCAAACTTTTTCTTGTTTTCCTGTGGTCTCTCTCTCAACCTGTCAGTGTGTGTGTGTGTGTGTGTGTGCGTTTGATCAGTTTTACTGATTTGCCCACAAATAATTTTCTTTGTGTTTAGCCCGCTTTGATGTCTTTAGTCAGTCTGGGGGACTTCTCAGCTAGTATACCTTCCAATCGGACCAAACCTGACTTCCCTTTCTCTCTTAGTACAGTCTTCCTGGGGTCTCAGTGGAAGTGTGGGGTATTTGCTAGGACGCCTCCTCTCTGGCAGGCCTTGGATTCTAATATTTGCATGTCCAGCCCTGTGTAACTTGTGTCATGTCCCTGGGGCCGCCATAACAAATGGCCACAAACGTGGTGGCTTAAGCAACAGAAATGTCTTCTCTCACGGTTCTGGAGGCCAGAAATCGAGGGCCATCAGGCCATGCTCCCTGTGAAGTCTCTGGGGAAGAATCCTGTCTTGCCTCTGCTGTGACACAGCCTTCCCCTGCATGTGTCTGTGTCCTTGTCTCTTCTTATAAGTTCATCAGTCATTGGACTTAGGCCTCACTCCAAATCAGGATACTTTCTTTTTTTATGATTATCTTTATTTAAAAAAAATAGGTTTAAAAAAAATTTTTTTTTAATGTTTATTTATTTTTGACACAGAGAGAGACAGAGCATGAACAGGGGAGGGGCAGAGAGAGAGAGAGACACAGAATCCGAAACAGGCTCCAGGCTCTGAGCTGTCAGCACAGAGCCCATCGCGGGGCTCGAACTCACGGACCATGAGATCATGACCTGAGCCGAAGTCGGATGCTTAATCGACCAAGCCACCCAGGCGCCCCTAAAAAAAATTGTTTTTAAATGTTTACCTATTTTGAGAGAGAGAGAACAGGGGAGGGGCGGGGGGGGGGGGGGGGGAGGAGAACAGGGGAGGGGCAGAGAGAGAGAGAGAGAGAGGGAGAGAGAGAGAATCCCAAGCAGCCTCCTCACTGTCAGCATGGAGCCCAACACGGGGCTCGATCCCAGGGACCGTAAGATCATGACCTGAGCTGATATCAAGAGTCAGACACTTAACCGACTGAACCACCCAGGCGCCCCAAATCAGGAGACTTTCATCCCAAGATACTTCACTAGTTACATGTCCAAATGAGGTCACTTGCTGAGGTTCTAGGAAGACATGATTTTGGGGGGTACACTATTTAATCCACAAAGCTATTGAAAGTTCTGCTTAGATTGTTAACCTGTCTACAAGCCACCTTCTGATTTGTTTATGAGGTCTGGGCAGCAAATACATCAAGCAAAAGCCACACAGAATGTCAAGTTCATATCTCTCCAGTTCTTCTAATTTCTTCTTTTCCCTGGGGCTTTTGCCCCCCAGGTACTGGCTATCTTGGCCGTCCTAAACCAAATTAATTTTTTCTTCGCAGCTTAATGAGACCAATGTAGGGGCGCCTGGGTGGCTCAATCGGTTAAGCCTCTGACTTCGGCTCAGGTCACGATCTCGCAGTCTGTGAGTTCGAGCCCCACGTCGGGCTCTGTGCTGACCGCTCAGAGCCTGGAGCCTGTTTCAGATTCTGTGTCTCCCTCTCTCTGACCCTCCCCCGTTCATGCTCTGTCTCTCTCTGTCTCAAAAATAAATAAACGTTAAAAAAAAAAAATTAAAAAAAGAGACCGATGTAGACTTCAGGCCGCTGCTTTTCACTCATCACGTGTGGCCTGTGCTTCAGACGGGAAGAGGTTCCGAGGGACAGAGCTGGGGCTAGTGTTTCTTCCGCCATTTCTCTCCACTCCAGGGTCTGTGCAGTTGGCATCTTCGTCGCTCTCTGGTGCACTCAGACAGCGGCTTTTGTCTGTCATCCGGCTTTTGTAGTTCTTAGCAACAAGTGTGCTCTGATACGTCTTCATAAATGGAAATAGAAGTCAAATATGGCATTTCTTTTATTGTAGGCTCATGCCTGCGGACCGCCAGGTGAATGTCTCAGGTGCGTTGTTTTCAGAAGCCCCGTTCCTGCGGGCTGTGCCTCTTAGTCTCCCCCACACCCCACCTGCTCCTTTGTCCTGGGCGTAGACAGAGACATGCCCATAAGCTTGCCTTTGTTCTCTGTATACACGGATGCTTGGGGACGCTTCTGAAATGCAAAGAAAAATAATTGGGGGGAAAGGACTTAGGAACTAGTGGAACATCTCAGAGCCATATGGGGCTCTTGTCACCTTCCTGCTTAGGAATCTTAGTAGCAGGCCTAGAAAAGGAAAACCTCCATGAATGAGCCACACAGTATCACTTTGTGTGCCGAGATACCAGAGCAAGGGAGAAGTTATGTCTGTAAGGTATGTTTCTCAGAGTGAGCTTTTCCATAAGGTAGTATGACTGCTACACATTCGACTTACATAATCCTCAAAAACTATAGCATAAGCTAGTAAATACTGTTATTAGTCCATTTTACAGATGGGAAAAGTGAGGCATAGGGAAGTTGGTTGCTTGCAGCCTACATTGGGGTAGATGCTATATAACCTCTCAGTTTCTTTGCATTTCATTTATTTATTAAGTTTTTGATTGTATTTCTACCGTAGTTAACACATTTTATTTAATTTTTTTATAGTTAACACAGTTTAGTCTGTTTATTCTGTTGGTAAAGCTACATGAAAAAAAAATCTTTTTAATGTTTATTATTTATTTTTGAGAGAGAGAGAGAGAGAGACAGAGCGTGAGCAGGAGAGGGGCAGAGAGGGAGGGAGACACAGAATCCAGAGCAGCTCCAGACTCCAAGCTCTCAGCACAGAGCCCAGCACAGGGCTCATATTCACGGATGGTGAGATCATGACCTGAGCCAAAGCCAGACGCTCAACGGAGTGAGCCGCCCAGGTGCCCCGGTAAAGCTACATTTTTAACCATAAAATGCAAACTTTGATGAGAGTGAACTCTGAATGAAGTGAATGAGACTTTTTGTACCTTTTAATTTGTGCATAGTTGCAAACTCACAGAAGTGTTACAAGAAGCTCTCCTACCCCTTTACCTAGATTTACCAATTGTTTACATTTCGTCTTATTTGGTTATCACTTTGCCCCCCCCCCATCATTTGAAAATAAGCCATAGACATTATGCCCTTTTACCCCCAAATACTGAAGTGTGAATTTTCTAAGATCAAGAATAGTCCCTCCTGTAACCTCCATACAATTATTAAAATTATGAAATTTACTGTTGTAACACTAGTACTATGATTTAATCCAGAAGTTTATATTCATATTTCATCAATTTCCCCAATAATGTGCTTTATAACCTTTCCGCCCCCAGGATCCAGGTCCCAATCCAGGATCACATGTTGCATTTAGCTGTCACCTTGCATTAGTGTCCTTTAAACTGAAACAGTTCCTCAGCCTTTGTGTCTGTTGTTTTTCATGACTAGATCCAGGACGTGTGTCTTTCACTGCCCATTGGTTTGAAATCTGATCATCTGACTAACGTGACATAATCATTTGTTTATAATGGTTTGATTATAATCATTTGATTAAGGCTTCTCCACTATAAATAAATCCTATTCCCCTTGTAATAAGTACTTTGTGAAGGCGCTGCTTTGAGACTCTATAGAACCTTGTTTCTCTTGGGGTGCCTCTGTGGCTCAATCGGTTGAATGTCCCAACTCTTGATTTTAGCTCAGGTCCTAATCCCCAGGATCATGGGATCCAGCCCCATGTCAAGCTCTGAGCTGAGTGTGGAGACTGCTTAAAATTATCTCTCGTTCTCGCTCTGCCCCTCTCCTCTGCTCCTGCTCTCTCTCTAAAATTAAATTGAAAAAAAAATTAGAAACTTATTTCTCATGAAACCCTATTGGGCTCTGACATCCTGTGTCTCCCATGTGTTAGTTCTCTCTCTCTCTCCCTCTCGCTCTCTCTCCCCCTCCCTCCCTCCCCACCTTGTTCCCCTCTTTCCTCTCATCCCTGTGGCTTATTTGGCTTGTTTTTCATTTGGTGATGCACAACCTCAATTAGCTTCATGAGAAAGGATGCCTGGAAGGACACATTTTTGAAAATTTTCATATCTGTGTCTTCATTCTTCCCTCCTTCTTTTTAAAAAAAGCTTTATTTAAATTTGTTTGTTAACATACAATGCAGGATTGGTTTCGGGAGTAGAGCCCAGTGTTTCATCACTTACATATAACACCCAGTGCTCATCCCAACAAGTGCCCTTCTTAATGCTCATCCCCCGTTTAGCCCATCCCCCCACCCACCTCCCCTCCACCAGCCCTCAGTTTGTTCTCTATATTTAAAAGTCTTATGATTTGCCACCTTCTCTGTTTTTATCTTATTTTTCCTTTCCTTCCCCGTGTTCATCTGTTGTGTTCCTTAAATCCCACATATGAGTGAAATCATAGGTATTTGTCTTTCTCTGCCTGACATATTTCGCTTAGCATAATACACTCTAGTTCCATCCATGTTGTTGCAAAGACAGGAAACCATCAAAATCCTACGGGAGAAAACAGGAGCAACCTCTTTGACCTCAGTCACAGCAACTTCTTACTAGACATATCTCTGGAGACAAGGGAAACCAAAGCAAAAATGAACCATTGGGACTTCATCTTGTTAAAGTTTCAAACTTGTTAAAGTTTCAAACTTGTTAAAGTTTCTGCACCTAGAAGGAAATAATTAACAAAACTAAAAGGCAACTGACAGAATGGGAGAAGATATTTGCAAATGACATATCAGATAAAGGGTTAGTATCCAAAATCTATAAAGAACTTATCAAACTCAATATCCAAAAAATAAATAATTCAATGATGAAATGGGCAAAAGACATGAACAGACACTTTTCCAAAGAAGACATTCAGATGGCTAACAGACACAAGAAAAGATGCTCAACATCACTCATCATCAGGGAAACAAAAATCAGAACCACAATGGGATACCACCTGACACCTGTCAGAATGGCTAAAATTAACAACTCAGGGAACAAGAGATATTAGCAAGGATGCAGAGAAAGGGGAACCCTTTTGTGCTGTTGGTAGGAATGCAAACTGGTGCAGCCACTCTGGAAAACAGTATGGAGGTTCCTCAAAAAATTAAAAATAGAACTACCCTATGACCCAGCAATTGCACTATTAGGTATTTATCCAAAGAATACAAAAATGCTGATTCGAAGGGGCACATGCACCCAATGTTTATAGCAGTGCTATCAACAATAGTCAAAGAATGGAAAGAGCCCAAATGTCCACCAACTGGTGAATGGATAAACAAGATGTGGTATATATATACACAATGGAACACTACTTGGCCATCAAAAGGAGTGAAATCTTCCCTTGAATTCCCTTGAAATCTTCCCTTGAATTGTTAGTTTGACTAGTTATAGAATTCTAGATTGGAAGTTTTTCTTTAGAATTATAAGTGTATTGCTTTACTATCTTCCATCTTCTAATGTTGCTGTTGAGAAGTTGATGTCATTCTAATTCCTAAAAATTATACCATTTTTCCTCCTCTGAAAATAAGAAAGAAAATAAAAATTTAAAAAGTCTTTGGTGGAGGCATTCCTTCCCCCTGCACCCCCCCCCCCACTCATTATGCTGGATATGTTTTGAGCTATTCCATATGGAAAATTATGCTCTTTGGTGATGACAGTTGTTATGGGTATTCTTTCTCTGTTGATTTCTCACTCTCTGCATTGTCTGTCTTCTTTTTTTTTTTTAACTTTTTTTAATGTTTGTTTATTTTTGTGTGTGTGTGAGAGAGAGAGAGACAGAGTGCGAGTGAGGGAGGGACAGAGAGAGAGAGGGAGACACAGACTCTGAAGCAGGCTCCAGGCTCTGAGCTGTCGGCACAGAGCCTGACACGGGGCTCAAACTCACAAACTGTGAGATCATGACCTGAGCCGAAGTCAGACACTCAACCGACTGAGCCACCCAGATGCCCCTGTATTTGTCTGTCTTCTATAGAACTCCTGTTTTTGGGTGTTGACTTCTGCATTGATTTTCAGGTTTTCTTTTATAACTTTCTTCTCTTGTTTGTCGCTTTGACATTTTGTTCTACTTTCTGGGATATTTTTTCAACTCCCTCATCCAGCTATTGAATTTTTCATTTCAGTTAGTACATCATTACTTTCTAGGACCTCATTTTTGTTCTCTGGTGGTGCCCTATTTTCTGTCACTGTATTCTTGTTTTGTAGATGCATTGTATTCTCTTGGAGAATTTTGCTATATAAATTTTTGATGTTTTCTTCTGCTGCCTACATTTATCTTTTTTCCCCCTGTTTTCTGCCATCTTGTTAGAATGCTAGAAAAAAAGTCTCTAACATGATATTAGAGGATGGTGTCTTATATGGTAAAACAAAACAAAAAAGCAGAACAGAGGAAAACACAGAGAACAAAAACAAGCAAAAGGGAAAGGTCCTGATCTGTCTGCATGTCAGAGAAGGAGTCTGACTCGAAGCCCTATGGATTCAGGCGGGCCATGTGGCAGTGGGGCTTCACTGTAGGGTGACTGAGAGGTTATCTGGTTTTCTCATTGGGGGCCCCAATTATCAATATCTATGTCTTTTCACTGGGGCTATTTAGTTTCTTCAGGGACAAATCCTCCAATTTCCTGCCTAGGGAAAATTGCCTTATATCCAGTGTTCTGGGAGGTGAGTGGGGGAACATTACTGTTCAGCATATAGATGCTCATTTAATTCTCCTATTTCCCCACCTTCCAGTCTACTTGCTCTCCCTGAGTTCAGGGCTTCTGTAAATGGAAGATTTTGAGACAAAGGCATTTAGAAATGAAGCTTACTTGAAAAAGATCTGCAAGATTGTCCAGGGGTTAGAAGGTCGAGATCATACAAAATACAACAGGAATTTAAAGGAAACAAATTCCACAAAACTACCAAGCTACTGCAATTGTGGTTAGTCTGTGTATGGTAGAAAAACACCCAATTTGTCTCATGATTGTCACATCCACAAAGGTTCTGACAGATGTCCAAATGGCAGCACCACAGAAGTCTGGGATCAAGTTGTTTTTGCTTGGGAGTTAGAAACATAGAGGAAAGTCACGAGATTCCCTTTATTTTGCTGACCCTGGTTTAGGTTGTCTCAGATATGATGCGCTTTTTTCTCTGTGGTGTGAGATGCCCATGATTGCCCATAAATGAGATGCTGTTTTGTTTCTACAGTTCCACCTAGTGGCCAAGTTTCTGGCCCTGGGGCACATAGCTAACGGCATGGGTTTGTTTTTATGATTTTTTCGTTGCAATATTCATTCATTTGATATCTTGTTGTATTCGATTAGTATTTTTTTCAAATGTTTATTTGTTTATTTTGAGAGAGAGAGAGAGAGAGAGAGAGAGAGTGGGGAAGGAACAGAAAGAGGGAGAGACAGAGAATCCCAAGCAGTCTTCACGAAACTCACCAACTGTGAGCTCATGACCCGTGCCCAAACCAAGAGTTGGATGCTTAACTAACTGAGCCATCCAGGTGCCCCTACCCCTCTTTTTAATTTTCTCTATTTTCTTCTGGGTTCCCAGTCTCTCTCTCTCTCTCTCTCTCTCTCTCTCTCTCTCACACACACACACACACACACACACACATTTTAGACCAGGGCAATTTTTTTTTTTTTTTTTTTTTTTTTTTTTTTTTGGTAAGAGGCCGGAGAGTAAATATTCTAGGCTTTGGAGGCCATACGGTGTCTGTCACAACTACTTAACTCCATGGCAGTGTGAAAGATGCCATGGGCAATACGAACAATAATGAGGGTGGTGGTGCTCCAGTAAAAGTTTACTGTGAGAACAGGTGGCCAGCAGGCGGCACCTGGGCCAGAGCATGCCAACCCCTGTGCTCGACCGTCTCATTCTGTCCTCTATATCTGTTGCACTTTGTCATATTTTCTTCTCTTCTCTCTGCTGTATTCCGGATAACTTCCTCAGATATATCTTCTAGCTTATTCGTTCTTTCTTTAAGAGTGTAATCTATGGTTTAGTTAACCGTTGCGTTTTTTTCTGCAGCAGCTATCTTGTTAATTTTTAGAAGTTCTGTTTGTTCTCCCCCCCTTGATTCTACCAATTCATGGTCCTGTTGTTTATTCACACATTGTGTCTTTTCTTCTTTTAGATGTTTTTTATGCATAACTCTGCACAATGTTGCCACCACATCTATAGTCCTTGGGATTCTAAAGTGGTTTCTTGTTTCCATTAGCTTTCATTCACAGTGACTTGCCTTCCCAAATATTTGTTGATTTTTGTTTGTGAGGCGGTGTTTAGTCTTAATTTGTGGGATGCCTGCAAACAAACTTGGGTAACCTTTCCTCCAAAGAGAGTCCACATGTCCTTTTGTCAATAGATGGGGAGGCCTCCTTTCTCCCATGCCAGATCATTCCACAGGACTTCGAGATCTTTTTCTACAAAAAGAATCCCAGATGTCGGTCCCCCTATGGGACTCTACCGCAGTGCAGCCTCACCGCTCCCTGTCACTTTAGGTTCAGTTCCTGCCTCTCAGATTTCCAGATACCCCAGTCTGATCTCTCTGCCTTTCAACCAACCCCAGGGCATCCCTGCCCTAGCCCTTGGTGATTCCTGCTTAGCCTCTGCTCACAGAAACCTGGTGACACCCATCTATCCTCCTTCCCTCCCTGCCCCCACCCCCCGACTCAGTTTTTCCTCATCTGTCTGTGTCTGTTTTATCGTATCCCTGCAAATCTCTTCAACCTTCAGAAATATGTCACATCTGAGATCTTGCTGGGGAGGAATTCCGCCCTAAAGTACCTAATTTCTCATGATCTGGAGACAGTTCTTTTGTGCAACTTAACTTATGTGGACAGACACACTCTGGTAACTTGTTTCATGCCATTTTGGACCTGAACAAATGGGCTTATGTGCAGCCTCTTAGATCCCACTGCTCATAAATGGAGGAACTTTGGTGCCTACCAGGTGGTGATCTAGGTGCAGGAACATATCCCTGGACACAAGGTTGCATTTTATTCTATTTTTAAGTATCAGCACAGAGCCCAATGTGGGGCCTGAACTCATGAACCGTGAGATCATAACCTGAGCTAAAGTCAGATGCCCAACCGACTGAGCCACCCAGGCGCCCTCGCAAGGTTACACTTTAGTTCACCTTTAAAGTTAAAGCCACAAGGGACCCTCTCCAGGCATAGCCCGGGACCCAGCCTGGCCCTTGATTACTCATTTCCAGCCTCAGCACTGTCTCCCTGTCCTGTCCGGTGGACTATCCTGTATGCCCATCACAACACTTGCTCTGAGAAAATACTAGGGTAAATGTATAAATAAAACCATGCTTAAAGAGTGACCCATTCCAGCAATATTAGTGTTTTGATCAGGAGCACATCCAAAGGAAGGAAGCTCTAATTGCAGAATTTGGGACATTGATCTGGTTGTTTTGCAGGGTCAGAGGGAAGGCGTATTGCGCTTCTGAGCCTTTCTGGCTCCCTTGAAATCACACTAAGTGTTCAGTGGCCACTTGCTTGGTCTGATGTTCGAGACTGCTGCATTTGGAGAGACAGCCTGCGATTATTCCTGGCTTTAACAACGCGAACAGCTGAAAGAGCCTGATGCAGAATCCTCTTACATGTGACGCCCTGCTGAAAAAAACAATCCACTACACCCTCACATTTATTTAAATCTCCGAACGGAGTCGCGTTCTCTGCTGAGTTATGATGAGGAGTGAGTTTTCCGAGGGTGTGATTTATGAGCCTTTCACAAATGGGTTTTAAATGGGGGCACCGACACTTCCACTCTGGCTGTGGCTGGGGTGGGGGCCCTTCGGCCCGAAGAGGCTGAAATGGGCGGCGGGAGGCCCGGCGGGTGGATCCGGGTCATCACGAGTGAGCGAGCGGCTCGCAGCCAGCCAGGCTGTTCCATCAGTGAGCCGCTTCACTCAGCGACCCTGGATTATTCGTTTGTGTTTCCCTCAAGGAAGAAATAACACACATTGACGTGGAGACGGAAGGTTGGGTCTCTCCCGTGCCGCACACACTAAGCACCAGCGATGGAAACATTAGCCCTTTCTCCTGCCCGTGCTTCTCTCTCTCGGCACAACTGTCTGGTGGTGAAGTTAGCATTTCCCAGCATCTTTTCTCTTTTCTGTTTCTGCTGTGCGTTCCAGCCAGGAGAGTGAGGACGGCATGGCTGGTTGAGAAGTGGTCCCCTAAGAAATGGTCCACACCCTAATCCCTAGAAGCCATGAATATGAACTCGTTTGGAAAGAGGACTTTTGCAGGTGTGATGCAGGCCCTTGAGACAGGAGATGATCCTGGATTATCCGGGTGGGCCCTCGGGGTTACCGCAGGAGCTCCTGGGGAGGCAAAGAGAGATTAGATGTGGGGAGGAGGGGGGCCGGGCAGAGATGGGAGCAATGTATCCACAAGCCAAGGGCGGCCAAGGATAGCTGGGACTAGCAGAGGCTGGCAGAGGAAGGGAAGGATCCTCCTCAGAGTCCGGGAGGGGAACGCAGCCCTGCTGACACCCTGACCTCACACTTCAGGCCTCCAGAACTGTGAGAGAAGCCTTGCGTTGTTTTACGCCACGAGGTTTGTGGTCATTTGTTACACCCTCCCTAGGAGACGGATACCGATGCCTCTGACCCCCATTCCAGGAAATTGATGAGGTTAGAGCTTATATTCTGGTAGATCTCACTGCTCTGTGAGGGTGCCCTTGTGCCCACCCCCCTGCTCTAGATGATAGAACATGCAGCAAAGCTGTGTGCTAATAGGGTTTTGGGGGGTGGGGGAGTGCGCTCCCAGGGAAGCCAGAGTGAGGGAGAAAGGGAGACAGTGCATTACCCAGCTGGCCACAGCTTGTCAGGAGAGCCCGGCTGCATGGCCACGGGAGACCCTGTTGAGCCACCGCTGCTTGGAACAGGCTGGGGAGGGGGAGGGGGTGGGAGAGGAGGGGCCAGGGAGGGCAAGTAATTTATCTGCTGGCTCCTTCCTCTGTCTCTCCCGGGCAACGATTACTCCATCCTTCTAGACTGTAGTTCCCACCAATGGCTAGAACCTTTGTGGGTTGGGCGAGACCAGCCCCAGGTGCCAGAGCGGCTGCGGCTTTGCTGTGGGGGTGGCATGCTGGAGGCTGTGCTCAGGCCTCACCCCTGGGGGAGGCTGAGAGGTTTGTGATGACGACGGCACGAGCGTCCCTGGGGGTCATTCCAGCTGGGACTGAGGCCAGGAGGCCGCAGGGCTGGGCAGACTGGGGGGCCTTGTACACTGAGTCAGGCACCCACCCGGGTGGGTGGCCAAGGTCAACTTCCTCTTGCTTTATGGACCTCCGCAAATGGGGGACACCCGAAGGCTCCTTTGGCCCCAGCATACACACCCTGCCTGGGGCCCCCGGGCTACAAATCAGGCACATGATTCTGCTTAGGGGTCTGTCACCAGCTCCAGCTCCTTTCGTCCTCCCTGTAGCTCCTCTGCTCCTCGCCGCAGCCGCTGAGCCTTTCCTGTTTCCCTTTGTCCCTTTGCCTTTGCACACAGAACCTCTTGTATCTTATTGAACTGCATATCCAACTTTGCTGTCCTTTGAGTTCAAGAGAGCGGTCCTATTTCTGCACTCGGTTCGACATCGCAAGAGAAATTCCCTTTAGCACATGGATAGGGCATGGGGAAGGGGAAAAGATTCTTTAACAGACGAAAGAGGCGTCAGGGACACTGTTTTCTTTTGACGTTTCAAGCGGAAGAAAAGACTTGGAGGGAAGAGAACCTAAGTGGTTTTTAGACTGAGTTTTGTTGGCTGAAGGATGGAGCGAGGTCATGCATATGCAACCCATGTGTATGTGGCGCCCCTCCTGGGGTCTCCTGCTTGATCCACAAAGCCAAAGAGGGAATGGCCTCTTCATTAAGATGAAACACTGAAGCCCCCACGATGGAGGGGGAGGGCAAGAGAGAAGGTGGGCCATGCTCTCAGCCCTGAATGGGGCCCTAGAGGTTCCCTCTCCCGCCCAATGGTTCTGGCTGCAGAACAAGTATTTCTGGGTGCCTGGCAGGGGGGTTTTGAGGATGTGAGCCACCGGGTCCCTGAGGTGAGGGGGTCCTGAGGGCACAGGCTGTGGGGTGGATTGGAAGCCAGACCAGAACATGGGTGGGATAGCAGTCACCGTTTGCTGCGGTATGCTCGGGTAACAAACAGTCCCCCAAACGGAAGATGCTTACAACAGTAAAGGTTTACTTCTTGTGCACGCTATGTTCATTCTGCCTCGTGTTGTCCTTATCCTGGGACCCCAGCTGAAGATCCAGGCCCCCGCTTCCCTCCAGGACTCACTGGTTCTGTGGCAGAGACGGAGCAAATGGCTTTACAAAGCAGTAGCTCCTAACGCTTCGGCTCAGAAGCATCACACATCACTTCCACTCGGATTTCATTGGCCAAGTCCAGTGCGAGGTGAGGACGTATAATCCTCCCACGGCGAGGGTACGAATTCTTTGAATAATAGCACAAGGAAGCCCTGAAGGCACACTGCCCATGCACGGAATCCCACCTGCCTCAGTGTCACCTGCCTCTCTGCTGGGATCCAAACCAGCCCAGAAAAGGCTCTCCTTCATGTTGACACATGGAGATTGACAGTGAGAAGTGCAGCCAGCTCACTGGTTTTGAAAGGGGCCAAACTGAATTCCAAACAGCAAATTTAGAAACGCCTCTCCCTCCAAGACTGCACCAGACTTTGCAATGCCATTTGATGGTCGAGTTTATCTCCTTGTTCAGAGAGCATGCTTGCCCTCAGCTGGGTCGGGCGCCCTGAGTCTGTCTGGTTTGACTGGTCGGACGAAACTGCCAGTATTCTGAAGGGCGGGCAGGGAGCAGACATTCAGAAAGAGGGTGAGTGGCTCACCATTCAGGGCGCAGAATGACAAATGGGCCCTGGAGGAAGGGGCCTGAGTGTGTCACAACTCCTGGACAATCTTTCAACCAGTCCTGTTTTCAGTATGACACTGTATTGTGGCCTTCAGATACACCTGTTGCCCCCCAGTTCCTAAGACTTCCCGCAGCTCTATGGTAGGGACAATATTGTTTATGATTCTCCCCCCTTTACCTCCCTCCAGCAGGTAGGGTTCAACTTACTCCCTCCTATTATGTCAGATACCATTCATCTATTATTTTTACCTTTCAAAATACTATTCATTTCTCCTCTCTTCTCTTGTCCAAACCTTCTGTTGTTGGTTTTTCTGTTGCTTTAGTGGGTTTTGAGGAGACCACAGAGGTGAACATGTATATGTTGCAGCTGCTAGGCTTACCCAGAACCCTGCCTACAACACCTCCATGTCTAGGGTAGCCTAAACTGCTTCCCATGTGGAGGCCTTCCTCCTCAGGGGGCTTAAGGGCCAGGAGTGGTCAGGGAGGGAGCAGTGGGGGTCCTGTAGGGTTTCTGTTCTCCCTGGAGACCTGCCAAAATGCTAAAGTGCATGCTTACCTAAGCCACGACCCCCTTCTTTTATAGGGGAGCCTGAAGCCAGGAGAACCCAAGCAATCCCCTGCGCTCCACAGTCAATGACATGGGGCAAAAACGACTTGGTTATGGGTGTGGCCAAGGAAGAACGGAAGGACTGGGCGTGGCCAGGTTACAACGAGGTCTGGGCGTGGCCAGGGAGAAAAACGACTGGGCGTGGCCAGAGAAGAACTAGGTCTGGGCGGGGCCAGGGAAAACGGACTGGGCGTGGCCAGGTTAGAAAGAGGTCTGGACGTGGTCGGGGAGAACAAGTCAAATTTTGTGGAACTGTATTGCCTTTCAACTTTGACTTATTTCCATTCATTCAGGCATCTCCGCAAGGTTTTGTTGATTAAATGGAATTTACCAAATACGAAATGCAGTGTAATTTTCCTTTATTTCCTCCAAGAATATGCCCAAACTGTGTAGCCTTACCCTTTTTTGAATTCTAATACGCAAATGTTTCCAGCCTTCCCCGTGTGTGTGTGTGTGTGTGTGTGTGTAAGGAAAAGAGAGATATCGGGTCTGGAAAAAGTGTGTCTAGACTGGAACAAGTCCGAGCTCCCGTCCTCCAGAAGACTGGGCGATGGTTCTCTGCTGGGTCCTCCCCGTGATGCTCTTCCTCCAGAAGTTTCCAGACCCCACCACCCGCACCCCCTGCTTGGCTCCCTTCTTTCTCACCCCCACCCCTAAAGTTCTCCGACTTTATCTCCCCGCCTTTTCCAACACGGGTCTCTCCACCTCCCCTCCCCCTCCCCTGGCGACTCTGGCCCCTCCTGGAGCTTTGGAGCCGCTTCCTCCCCATCTGCAGATCCGGAGGTAGGTCCCTCAAGGGCTCCTGTGCCCCTACCTCTGTCTCCTGGAGCGGGTCCCACCAACTGTACCGACTCGCCCGGAGCCCTGAGCTCTGGGAAAGCAGGGACCAGTTTGCACCAAGCCCTGCAGTGTCCCTGGACCATCGCAAGCACTGCACGCACTCCCGGGCAGACTGAAAAGGTGGAATTCATCATACTAATTCTGCATTTCCTCAGTTGGAGTCCCGCCTTTCAGATCATATTCAATTTCGCATCTGTTTTCTTTTTAATTATCATTAAAAGCGTTATCATAAAAATTTACTTAGGCCAATTGTCATTTCCTCTCAGTTGACTGTTTTGGTATTTTAGCACAAAAATAACCCTGAGAGATGTGCAAAGCCATTAGGTAAAAATTAATTGGCATAATTAAAAGCAAATCGTTTTCCTGGAAAGCCCAGATTTTAAGAGCTGGTGCAGGGCAGTCTGCTGGGGAGCCGCGGGTCCTGGGGTTTACTCCGCTCTGCTCTCTGCTTTGTTCCACGGCTGCTGGTGGTTCTCACTGGTAGCCGCTATTAGTGGCGGTGACACATTAATTGAACCTCACTACTTCCAGGTGTGTGGCACACTCCGAGGTCACCAGTGCAAGGGGGGCTTCATGTGCATTCAATTACTGCCACGATATGAAGGAATGCAACATGTCATACGTTAAAGTGTCAATTACCACCCCTCGGGGGGCTGCCCGCAAACTAAACCAATCAGCCCTTCCCTGGGGAGCACGTTCTGTTTGCGCTGCAAACTCTGTAAACCGGGTGCGTGCGTGTTGGGGAGAAGTAGGGAGGAGTAGAGAACCGGCTAATGGGTTGGTAAATGCATCTTGAAAATTCAGGCGACGTGTTCTCATTGGCTTCAAGAGCGCACTATGGAGTGTTGTAGCAGGTAGGATTGCAGTCATGAAGCCACCGAGAGCTGAAGGAATTCATTCAAGGATACGACCATCTGCTAGGGGTTCTGGGATGCCGACAAAATATCTGTCCTTATATATGTAAGAGTTACTATATGGGGCTAGTTTCTGACGTTTACGTTTTAAATGCTTACAGTTAGCATTTACATACATAAAATGAAGAAGTGTATACTTACCTGCGAGTTTTGGCCCTAAGTGTAGTAATATAAAACTGTGATAATTTGACAATTGAAACATGAAATTAATTTATATAAGAAGAATTTTTTAAAACAGGGTTTTCTGTGTGCCTTTTTCTTTTTGAGTTCATTCAGATGTGCAGGAGGCCATGACACCCCATGACGGCCTCATGAGGCCCTCTTTGGAAGGAATTTTCTTTCCTTTCCTTCCCTTCCCTTCCCTTCCTTTCTTTTTCCTTCCCTTCCCTCCCCTTTCCTTCCCTTTCTCTTTCCCTTTCCTTTCCCTTTCTTTTTCTTTTTTAAACCTTCCTTCCTTTCCTTAAAAGGCATTTTTCTTAGAAGCCAGGAATAGTTATTATAATTAGTATTTATTATACCGTCTTCCTTTTCCAAACTTGCAGTGATCAATCATGTTTACCCTCCTTTAGAACTGCCCCGCATGGAATACATATTATCCCCCCTTTCTCCTAGCAGCAAAAAGAGGGTTAACAGTCTCATTCAAGGTCACCTGGCAAATTATTCTGCATCAGAAGCCACAGTTGCTTAAGCTCCACTATTGCTTAGACAAACACGCCATGTTTTTGCTCTTCATTACTGTTCCTTCATTTTGGGGTGCTGGTAGCCCTCTTGCCTGTGTTGACCTGTGAGTCCATTCATCAGTCAGCAGACACTTAAATGCGTACTTTAAAATGTGTTAATTGTAGGAAAAAGATTCCCTGGCTGAAAGAATACAGATCGAATTCCAAACCTCAAAACCACACCGAATTCCCATTACTCGGAAAAGTGGTCCTTGTTGGTACAACTTAACTCAATGGCCATGTCTCTGCCTTCCCCGTCTTTCTGCATGTCGTCTTCTAACCTTCACTTCTCCAGGCCTCTTGCTGACTCGCGTTGCTTTCTCCTCCAGATTTGGACATTGGCTGCCAAATACACTCAACAGTGTGAAACTACGGATAACCAACCACTTGTGACTTTCAGCGCTGGCAATTTTCAGGTGTGTCAACCTAATACGAGTCTGCTACAGAGCTCACTGGATTTTGCAGTTGTTATAATCACACTGCTCAATGCCCAGAAAAGAATTTTGACAACAGCGGAATGCTACACATCTGAGGTGCACGTTACTGTTTTTATTCTTGAAGTAAAGACCTATTTGCTTCTGGAATGAACTGATAATTTATGTAGGAAAACCCTCACTTAGGATCTTTTAACAGAAGCCACCTTCTTCTCTCTTTTTTGTGGGGTGGTGGTGAGTGGGGCCTGATCAAGGAGGAACACAGCTGGGCGCGTGCCCTCACACACTCTGCCATGGACAAAAATAAGATGAGGTCTATGTTGAGGATGAGACTACCCCAGGGAGAGAGCGAGTGAGAGCCTGTGTGTCCAGAGGCAGCCCTTCTTCCTGTCTCACTCGCTCGTCTAACATTAGCCGACCATAGTTTCATCATTACACGAGAGCAAACTCTTTACTATGTGACCATATCTGCTTTTCCTTTTTAAAGTTAATTTATTTATTTTGAGAGAGACAGAGACAGCATGAGTGGGAGAGGGGCAGAGAGAGAGGGAGAGAGGAAATCCCAAGCAGGCTCCACACTGCCAGCTGCTGAGCCCGATGCGGGGCTCAAACCCACAAACTGTGAGACCATGACCTGAGCCGAAACCAAGAGTTGGGCCCGTAACTGACCGAGCCGCCCAGTGCCCTATCCACATCTGTATTAATTATTCAAAAATAACAAAAGGCAAAGAAGAGAAAATGTTCTGATGCTCTATTCTTGACTGGGTTTTCTTGACAGAATTTAAGCAGCTAAAGACTCAGTCCCAGACCCAGAGGAGCTGGAAGCAGGGCTTTCTAGACTTTTCCTCCTGGGGCTGCACCAGAACCCAGTGGGGTGAGCTGGCACATGGGGCTCACAGCCTGGTGCCCTTGCTTTTCTGATGACTTGGGCTCCAAGGCGGGGCAGGGATCAGATCAACTGGCCTGGCCACGGACCTTAGGTTGGGCCATTGTAACAAAATGCCAGAAACTGGGGAGCTTAAACAATAGACATTTATTTCTCACAGTTCCGGAGCCGGAAGTCTAGGTTCAAGGTGCTGGCTAGTTCAGTTCCCAGTGAGAGCTTGCCTATTGGTTTGCACATGGCTGCCATCTTGCTGTGTCTTCACATCCTGGAGAGAGGAATATGGGGAGAAGGAGGGAGGCAGGGAAAGCTGTTTTGTGAGTCTTCCCATAAGGACACTAATCCTGTTTATGAGAGCTCCGCCCTCATGACCTAATTACCTCCCAACGACCTCACCTTCAAATACCACCACTTTGAGGAATAGGGCTTCAACGTACAGATTATGGGAGGACACAAACATTCACTCCATTGCATCGTGTTCACCAGGCAGTTTAATGAAATCCACTGAGTGGACTTATTTATAATCTCAGAGCCTCTGTCTCTTCCAAGTCAATTCAGGAGACTTTCCCCTTTTTCTTCAACTTGTGCATCTTTTAAAACATCTGTCTTCATTCCCTAGAAAAGAGAGCCTGAGGCAAGGATTAAGTACAAATGCCTTATTTGGGACATGCAATCTCAACACAATGAGAGTAAGGGAAAGGGGAACTGAGAAGCAAGGCTGCAGCAAGCCAAGAAGTCAGAACAGTTGCTTGGCAGATGTACTCATCGGCTTCACGGATGTCACTGTGCCCAACAGTAGTCTGTTGGAGAAAGGGACAAGGCATTTCTCTCCCTGGCTTCCTCCAGTTTCCTGCTTCCCTCTGTCCACATCCACCCTTTGGGGAGTTAACTGCCCTGTACAATCAGTTGTCTCTCTCAGCTCCTTCCCAGCCAGGCAGAAGTCAGACCCTACGCCCTATAGTGTGGATTTCATTCTACTTCAGAGAGTCCACAAGGGTCAGGAGAGCCAGAAACGCTGGGCATGAAGCTGCCGGGCATCACGCAGTGGAACCTCCCGGGCCCGATGGAGTTCGTCTGCCTCTGACGAAAGCCCAGGAGGAAGGGGACGCTGAGAGAATGTGAAGGGTGCATCAGGCGAGCCCATTGATGTGTTGATTAATAAATAATTATTAATGTCTCCTTGGCTTAGGGTCTACGAGGACAAATCATACCATAGGCATTAATTACACATGTAATCAGGGAGATTCTAGCCTGGCATAAAATACACACCCAATAGCACAAAGCGATGGGATCCAGGTGAGGGGAAACATTTGTTTAAAAAAAAATGTCAGCATCCACAAGTTTACAAATGCTTATTTAGCTTTATGAGTTTGAAGATTTAGCTACTGGAACCATCAAGATATTATTTAAGTAACAGAAATAAAAGCATTTCTAGTTTTCACTTCCTTGGTCGCTGCTTCAACAGAGATTTGCTGAGAATTAATGCGGTCGTGCAAGGCGCTTTCTCCAGTTCTCTTATTCGGCACCCACCACGGCTCCCTGGAGCAGGTTCATGACCCCTACTTCATACAGGTTAGGTAACTGGCCCAAGATCATGCAGCTTTCAGGCAGTCAAGGATGCTTTTCCAGGTCTGATTCCAAGTTCATTGCTGTTTTGTGGGCAGTACGATATGAGGAAGCGAACATGGGTGCAGTGAATGCCCACTTGGTAATCAATTTTCGAGGGTGTGCTGAGGAAGGGGTCTGTGACTCAAACATCTTCAGCGGTGGACTGCAGGTGCCGACGAGCTCTGTGGCACACGGATGGTTTAAAAGCTAAAGTGACTCTGGCCCGCACCTGACTTTTTTTTTGTTTTTGTTTTTAAGTAGATCCCCTTCCCTCTTTATTTTGTTTGAATCAGGGTTAAATGGAACTGGCATGTTGGGATTTGGCAGCCTAATTTCCACTCCGTGGAGGTAACAGAAGGCTGAGGGTGGATGTGGGGTGCGGGGTCGTATGGGATGGAAACCTTGCTGGCCCCACAGAGCTGGGAGGGACAAGCCTGGAGGTGACGAGGCAGGATGAGCTTGGAGCAGCCGTCTGTGAGGTCCGTTCTGTGACCTGGGGACCTACATGGAGATGGGAACAGAGGCTGGCTGACAGGACTCCTAAGACACCGAGAGCCGTCGCGGGGAAGAGAGAGGTGTCCACAACACCGAGGCAGAGCTGAGTCTCGAACCGGAGCTGGGTGGCGACAAGCAGGCATACGGGGAATTTGGATGTGGTTGAAAGACCTCTTTTCGAAATATTCTCCTGACCTAGATGCCTCCTGGCTTCGAGAGTTAGAAGACAAGTGTAAATATGGGTCAAAGTGCACAGAACAGGATGCCCTGGTTGGGGTACAGGTTTGCAAAGGAGTCCTCAGTGCACTGTGGTTTGTAAAACCAACCCGATGCGAGAAGCCAAAGGGTTTGCATCATGGCCTTAATCAGATTTGTAAAGTCCAGATGTTTCTTTCTTTTTTTTTTTTTTTTAATGTTTTATTTATTTTTGAGAGAGAGAGAACAGAGCACGAGCAGGGAACAGGCAGAGAGAGAGAGAGAGGGAGACACAGAATCCGAAGCAGGCTCCAGGCTCAGAGCTGTCAGCACAGAGCCCGACGCAGGGCTCGAACTCATGAACTGTGAGGTCATGACCTGAGCTGAAGTGGGACGCTTCACCGACTGAGCCACCCAGGCGGCCCCGAACTCCAGATTTCTGTTGGCCAATTCTTATCAGATCCAGGACTTGTTCTGCCCTTGCCACGGGGGCAACCATTCTCGTACCAACCACGGCACGAGGGGCAAGGCATACCAGCCAAGGCCACCGGAGTGCATTTGGAATGCCATTTCCGAATCACTGGAGTCTCCTAGCAGCTTGGGCAGGAGACAGGAGGTGGAATCGGGAGAGGAGCTGGTTACGTCACTCTATCCCCTGGTCCAGAACCCTGGATTTCATCTGTGACTTGCTTCTTCTCTTTCTTACTTCCCCAGAAGGTGCTGTGGGCACGTCTCCATCACCCCAGGCTGGCTCGAGATCAAGTCTGGAGTCAGGAAACTCCTCCTTTCTGAGTCACAGAGGCCTTCCCTTGGAGCCCCCTCCCCCTTGACAAATAAAACCAGGGCATGGAGATCATTACGCCGCACATTATTAGGCAAAATTGGATTAATTAACCTCGTCTGGCCTCTCAGCTTGGGAGACAGAAAAAAAACGAGGCCTAGTTCAAATGCAGCATTTTGCAAATGTCAGCCATGACTTGGTGATAAATATTTATAAATATATATGCTACATATCAACAGGGTGGCCAGTGTATTTTTACATTTAGGTACACAAAGGCACTCTGTTGTTAACACGCATTCAAAGCAGCAACCTTGAAAGGGCCATTATGGCTTGTACTACGAATGTTTATTAAGAATAATATGCGAAACGGGGCTCCATCTGAATGGGCCCATTGATGGGGTATCAGAGCAGCCAGGGCTGGGATGGCGGATGGTCAGGAATGATAATAATGTTCCTGACAGGGCTCACCCCGGCCTGAGAGAGTCGTGTGATGTGTCAGTGGCCCCAGTCACTTCTGCTTGTGGGTGTTTGTTCTAGAAACATTGACTTAGGGCTTGAGCTTGCCCTTAAACCACGGTGCTTAGGGCTTGAGTCATGGAGCCATGGAAAGGATTTTCCCCTCGAATTGAGCTCCAAGTAGTAATTGGAGTTTTAGATGTGCATCCCAACTAAATCCTTTCCTCCTCCCCACCCTCTGAGTAGGAAACATTTCCTGGGGATTTTCCTACATCTGTCCCTTCCCAGGCTTTCCTTTGCCTTTCTTAGTAGAGACTCTCTCGGCTTAATTTCTTCTGGGCATCCCAGGATCCCTCCCTCGTTTTAGGGGATGCTCATTCATTTATTCAACCAATATTTACTGAGTGCCTACGATGTGCCCGACACAGACCTGATCCTGAGGCCACAGTGATGGGTAATATGGACACGGTTCCTACTCACCCTCCTGGGAGGAGGCATAAAAAACAAGTCGACAAGGAACAGCGATGACTTCAGACAGGGACGTGTCATCAAAAGTCAAGCGGGTCCCATTGGGGAGGGTTTTGGCTGGGAGTGGAGGGTGGTGTTTTAGGACAGAAAGTCCAGGAAGCATCTTTAGGAATGAGAGTGACTGGCATGAAGGAGCCAGCCTCCCACAGCCATGTGAGCATCTGAGGCTGGAAGAGTTTCTAAGTAGAAGGAACAGCAAGGGCAGAAGGCCAGTGACGTATGTATTTGTCATGTTCAAGGATCAGAAACGTAGAAGGGTGAGTGTGGCAGAAGCCAGAGAGCAAGGGACAGGTGGCCAAAGCACCAGAAGATGTCCACCCTGGATGTTAGTCTTGGGAAACTGCAAATGGCCCCTGGCCTGGCTGGCTCCTCTCAATCTGGAATTATCCATGCTAAGAACACTCGGGGAAGCCAGGAGATATTTCCCAGGCTGTTGATTCAAAGTCACCCTATTCCTCGGCTTACTTAGAAACATCCTGGGAAAAACAGCCATAGTTCATGGATTTGGGGAATCTCCCCCCACCGTGGATTTGAGTTTAACTTTGTCTGCCATAACATTTTTCATCACAGAGCTTGATAGAACCTTCTTTTTTGATCCCAGTTCACCTGGAGGCCTCCAAGGTGACTTATTTGCCTTCAGACACTCCTTGGCTCACCTATCACTCAGCATGGTTAAATGATAAAATTTAAAGAATCAACTTTATTTATTGTTCCAAGAATAGTTGACATCACGATCAATATATCTGGACAGAAGCTATTAACATTTTAATGAGTTACTCAGTAATATTCCAAAGATGTGTCAACGAGTCATGGCCCCTTTGATTAAGGATGTACTTTGGAAACTACTGTAAATATATATAAGAAAGGCCCAGAATGAGGAACTGTCACCCATCAATCCTGGGAAGAAGAGTGAGGATTCATGAATAAAGAAACTCACAGGGTGACTGTCCCTGGGCTGTACAGTTTACTCTAAGAGAAATAACCTTTTAAAATGCCATTGGTCTCCACTAAATGACAAACAAAGAGGCCTACCTTTGTCAGCTATCAGGTGTGTGTGTTGGGGGCCTGGGGAGAGGTGCTGTTGCAGATAAGTGGTGGGGGGGAGTGTCTACACATCTTTCTTTTAGATTCCGATCTGGGACATGAATGAGAGGAGGCATAAAGCTTTGGAGGGGAAATCAAATACAGAAAAAGGGAAAGTTATTGGAAAAGAGGACTAGGCAGCTCTGAGAATGAGGGGCAGGGATGACAGAGACCAACAGAAGTTGGTACCAACACGTACCCATATGCTTCTCGTCTAGTGTGTTGAAATGCTTTGGCATCAAGACCCTTTTGGGTCTCCTCTCTTCCCTCCTTTATCCAAGTCCCTAAAATTTCCTGGACAGGTACTCTTGAGGTCTCCCTGGATCTCATTGGGCTCTAGATTGCTGTGATATAAAGCTCACCCCTTCCCCAGGGAAGGTGGCTGTTGGAATCCGGTTCTGACATTGGCCTATTCCTAATAGTGTTGTCTCTGGAAGGTGCAGTTAATTCTGTGTTTGTGTGAAGGAGTGAGGGCATGCCATAAGACGTAGATTACCTTTTGGTGCAGACATAGCACCCATGGTTTGCTCTTGGGCTAGACTTGCGTTTGGGGGAAGGGGTGGGAGACTGGGGAGAGGTAGCACATGACTGATATTCATTACCCTGTGAAGATTCTAGTGATGAGCCATTGACTCATGAACCAGAGCATGGAAGATTGTGGGCTTCAGCAGCTTGAATCTATGGCAGAGAAAAGAAGTTGGTAAGTGGGAGTGAAGTAGGGTTGAGGACAAGCCAAGGAAACCGGCCAAGGATGTTAATGCAGTTCTGGGCTAGAAGGAGGATACAGGGGTGGAATGGGGAAGGACTGAAGCAAATTAACCAGTGTGCTGTGTTTTCACAACATGGAGACTGTGAACCCCAAAGAAATTTAAGTCAGAATAATAGATCCAGCATTTTCCATTCACTCTGCCGTTTTGCTTTTATTTTTCTTTAATGAAAATAGGCAGACTTTGAAGTCTGAATGCCCTGAGTTTCAATCCAGCATACCTATTTACTCTCTGTGGATTTACTTCTCTGGATCACACAGGTTCGACATTCCTAAAGTGTGACCCATAATACTGTTGCTACCCTACAGAATTATAATCAAAATCAAATGAGATACTGCATATAAAGCACTTCCTTCAGTGTAGTGCATGGTGAATAAACCATGTCTAGGGGGCATGGTTTATTCAGTTGATTCATAAACTATCTAGATGGCAATCTGTATTGTTGCTAACAACAGTGACATTAGGCTGCTCTTCCCTCTTAGCTGATGAGAAAAGAAAGACAGATGGGAAAGGGAAAGATGAGTGGCATCTATAATAGTCTCTATACTGTCTTTCAAATAGTTAGAGAACAATAGGGCTGACAGGTCACCTAAACATTGCTCTTATTTTCCCTGATGACAAGTCATTGGTCCATTTCTCCATTATCCTGAAATTTGACAATTTCAGTGTCTGCAATAGACTTCTGGCTTTGGCAACATAGTGGACCAAGCAGGTATGGGATAGCTCTAGGTGCAAATTCCCATAAAATATGGTCAGCCGAAGCAATTAAAAATTCATAGCTTTAAAAAAAAAGAGAGAGAGAGAGAAGATCCCAGGGCTAGAGACACAGATGGAACTGGAAGTCAGAGGGAGAGGGAGTGATCTGTCACCAAAGTAGGAGCTACCAGGGTGGAGTGTCACTTGAATTAGGTCTTAGCACTCAGTTTTAACACCCACTTAAGGACAGCACACCTGGAACTTAGACCACCTTCATAAAGTGAAGACTCTCCAAAGGCAACACCTTCTGTGAATGGGAGACTCAGAGACCAAAAAAAAAAAATTTTTTTTTCTATCCAAGACTCTGAGTGGGGAAAAAATTTCCATTTATAAATATCAATTTACCTCATTTGTGTGATGAGTAATTCCTAATCTGAGAATAACATAAAATTGGTCCCACAACCAGGCAACAAAGAATCTCTTCAAAAGAAACAATCCCAGATGAAGATAAGCTCATAACAACTCTAGGACAGGACATCATAATCATGTATTGACAGCAGAGTCAGTAAGGAGGACCCATTGTATGTCAGCCATTGTGCCAGGGACTGGAGAGATTGCAAGCCATGCAGGGTACAGAAGCCCCTGGAACCTGTAGAATGGGTCTAAAATAATGACCCATCACAGCCCACCCTGTAGCTATTTATGGAAGAGGTAAGAGGTCTCCTCAAAAAGTTCATTAGTGTAAGGGACACCTGTGGCTTTGGTTTACTCGGTATTCTTTTCCCTGCCTCCTGGTAACAGCCATCTCCTTGTTGTGGTTCTCACAAGACTGCCAGTCACAACCCCCACTCTTAGGCACAGTTATGGACACATGATCCTGCTTTGTCAATCCTAGTATCCCATCCCCTGGCTACAGTGAGTGACCAGAACCCAGACATGGGCATGAAACCAAGGCCAGTGCCCGAGAGTCCTTTCCTAAGGTTTTATGTATAGATGCTGGATGACTGAAGCTTTCTCTGTCCTTGAGGTTTGCTGAGATGGAATAGCATAGGCCTTGAGCTATCTGTGGCTATTCCTCACACTTCTGCAATGCCTACCCACCCAAACCACATGCAAAGAGCCCAGCTGTAGTAATGACAGTGAGAGCTGATGTTTATGGAGCAGACAGGAGGTGCCAGTCACTCTTCTGAAAGTACCAGAGCAACTCAATTAATCCTCACATCAGTCTTATGAGATGGGTTTATCCCCATTTTGCAGATGAAGAAGCTGAGGTACAGAGAGTAAATACATTGTCGCAAGGCCACACAGCTACAAATTATGGAACCTGGACTTAAACCCGATAGTTTGGCTTCAGAGCCTAGTGTCTTGACAATACACATAGAGAAGCAGGATCATGAGAGAGATGGATAGATGGATGGATGGATGGATGGACAGATGGATGTGTAGTTAGATAGGTAGGAGAGCTGGTGATAACACATGGGTCCATGGAATCCCTGAAGCTAGCTCTACTCTAGGAATTCCAATTTTTCATGCAATTAAGTTTCCTTTTTGGTATAACTTGGCTTCAGTTGTTATAGCTGGCTTTGATGACTTTATTTTTTGTGTGTCCAACACACTTTTCCATTGTCTTTCTAGTAGAAGCACCAGCTTTGTCATTGGGGACCATCCCCAATAGCCCGTGGTTTCTTTCTTTTTTTTTTTTTTAATGGTTATTTATTTTTGAGACAGAGAGAGACACAGCATGAGCAGGGAAGGGGCAGAGAGAGAGGGAGACACAGAATGGGAAGCAGGCTCCAGGCTCTGAGCTGTCAGCACAGAGCCCGATGTGGGGCTTGAACTCACGAACTGTGACATCATGACCTGAGCCGAAGTCGGATGCTTAACCGACTGAGCCACCCAGGCGCCCCTAGCCCGTGGTTTCTGATAGAGCTGTCAGTCAAGATGCCCCACCCTCTGGCCATGTGGACACAGCACAAGACCCAGGCCTGGCCAATCAGGATGCCCTGTCTCCTGGCCAGTGATGGGTTCAGGGAAGTGACCGCAGCTGGCTCTGTCAACGATCCTTGGGAATTTGGGGAATTTTATTCTGCCAAGGATGGGGGAGGCTGTCTCTTTCTTCTGGACTTACTGCGCCAGGAGAGTGGGCCCTGGGGCTGCTGGAGGACCGCATGGGCTCTTCTGTTTCCTACAGCCGACTTCTCCACTGGGATGTCCCACAGTTGCCTCGTGCCCAGCTTATTCTGGCCTCAGCTCAGCAGCTCCTCTCCAAATCTACCGCCTCTCACCATTTGGGAGTGAAGTCCAGGCTTAGAACACAGATAGATGAATCTGTCCAATTTTTAGGTACTGTTCCTAGAACTTGGGACCCCTTCACTCAGGATGGGGCTTAAGTTACTGAAGTCTGTTGTGTCTCAACCTTCCTGCCACCTCCCCTCTCCCCACTGCTTGGCCGGCATGGCGGGCCCAGAGAGCCCAGCCCTTAGAAGGCCCCTTGCTTGGTTTGAAGCTTTCTGTCACCTTCTTGAAATTCTTGATCGTTTTTGAATAGGGTCTCAGCATTTTCATTGAGCACTAGGCCCCGCAGACTATGTAACCTCCTTCTGCCTTCAAATTTTCTCCTGTTCATAGAGGGAAATGCAGCAAAAAGGGTTCCTCTTGGTTTCCTTCTCCTTTCTTTGACTTGCCTGAGCCCTTTTGCAGAGGTGCTATTAAGCCAAAAGGGAGTAGAGGGGCGGGAAAGGAAGCAAGAAGCCGGAGTGTTTCCCAAACTGGTAAGTCTGCTTCGGAATAGTCAAGGGTGGACAGTCCGTGGCGGTTCTTCCTCTGACACCACCTGGGGGTTGAGTGATGAGCTTCTTTGGGGTGAGTTGGGGCAGGAGCCTCTGGGGCAGCAGTGAGGCAAAGCGGGGCCCCCCCTGAACCTGTGATTTAGCTCCTCACCAAATCCCCTCATCCCCGAGCCTGACTGGGAAATCACGTCACCACAGAGGACAGGACTTGGGACTCGAGGCTCACCCTGGAAATGGCAGAAACCAAAAACCTGACTGGGAAAAATAACTCTCAGCCAATAGCTTGTTTCTACAAATTGCAATTACGCAGCCACTGGCACTTCCAAATAAACATGGTACCGGTTTCCATCTCTGTGCAGCTTTACGTAATGCCTTGTGACGTCTGACATCCCACATCACTCCTCGAGCACTGAAACAAGAAACCGTGTGTCATTCAACCCCTAACGCAGATGTGGAAGCCAGAGCATGGCTTCCCAAAGAGGCTGTTGTCATGGCCACAGTTTTCTTCTTTAATGTTTTTATTTTTGACACAGAGCACGAGTGGGGTGGCGGGGGGCGAGGGGAGCAGAGAGAGAGGGAGATACAGAATGTGAAGCAGACTCCAGGCTCGGAGTTGTCAGCACAGTCCCGACGCAGGTCTTGAACTTGTGAACTGCGAGATCATGACCTGAGCCGAACTGGACGCCCAATCGACTGAGCCGCCCAGGTGCCCCTGGTCACATTTTCCTAAGGGGACATCAGGGACACAAGCTGGGCAGGAACACCCCCCCAAAAATATGTTCTTCCCTAAACACCCCATTTCTGAGTTGTTGATGTTTCTCCTGGAGGGGAGAGACCCAAATATTCAGGAAGTGTGGTTTATCCCCCCCCCCCACCATGCAAATTACTCTTACAAGTCTTCTCAGTGTATGACTCCACTGAAGACGAAGAATTAGCAGCTGGGCCCCCAACTCCAGATGCCGCTTACCTTAAAAAAAAAAATTAGGGGCTCCTTGGTGGCTCAGTCAGTTGAGCGTCTGACTTTGGCTCAGGTCATGATCTCACTGTCTATGAATTCGAGCCCCGCGTCGGGCTCTGTGCTGACAGCTCAGAGTCTGGAGCCTGCTTTGGATTCTGTGTCTCCCTCTCTCTCTGCCCCTCCCTCGCTCATGTTCTGTCTCTCTCTGTCTCTGTCAAAAATAAACATTAAAAAAATTAAAAAAAAATTATTATCAGAATCCAGGAATGCGTCTTGTGCATTTGGAAAGGGATTTTCTTGAGACATAAGCACAACTTACAAGAAATATCCACGGGAAATTGAAGGTTTGAAATCATGGCTTCCTTTTGGGTTGCAAGTCACGAGTGTGGGTGTTCGCTGAGGTGAGATTCATGTAACACGAAAGTAACCACTTGAGAGTGAAAATTTCCGTGGCATTCACGGCACTCACGGTGTCGAGCGGCTTCTGCCTGGTTCCCAAACACTTCCATCGGCCTGTAAGGAAACCCGTTAGTCTTCATTCCTCCCTCTCCTCAGCCCCTGGCAACCGCCAGTCTGCTTTCTGTCTCTGTGGATTTTCCCCTTTTGGACATCTCACATAAGCACAGTCACCAACACGTAGTCTTGTGCGACTGGGTTCTTTGACTCAGCGTCATATCTTCAAGGTTCATCCGCATTGCAGCAGGTTCCAGAATTTCATTCCTTTTCGTGGCTGAACGATACTCCAGCATATGCATAGGGAGTATGTGTGGTTTCTTTTTTAAAAACGTGACTTTCAGGGGAACCCGGGTGGCTCAGTCTGTGGAACATCCGACTCTTGATTTCAGCTCAGGTCATGACCCCAGGGTCGTGGGTTCAAGCCCCACGTCAGGCTCCGCGGTGAGCGTGGAGCCTGCTTGAGATTCTTTCCCTTTCTCTCTTGGCCCCTCCCTCCCCACCACACTTGCGTGCTTTCTCTCTAAAATTAAAAAAATAACAGAAGTGGCTTTGACTTTGAAGCGGCTTTGAGCCTGTTACCTCGGTCTTCTGTGACCAGGAAGTCTGGTTGCCACGACGTCTCCCACCTGGTTTTGCACACACGGCGGATGGTGGCCCCCTGATGGGGAAGTGATTAAGCGACACCGTGGCACTGCCTTCCACCTCCACTCTGGGACGCAGTGGGACAGAGTACCAGCGCCGAGAAGCGCCTGCAGCCGCCCGTGAGGAGCGTTAGAAGCAGAGTGAGATTCTGCGGCTGGTGAGGCCTGTGAGGCAGGCCCCTTGGGCTTGTGGGTCATCGTTACTAAGAATGGAGTTTTGAGCCCACAGAGTTAGGCAGACACTAAGTAGAGAAATACATTTGGGGCTGGGGTCCTGGCAGGACATTGGAAAGGTAATTCAGTTAGCGTTCTTGGGGTGCGCTCCTCAAATAAACCATCTGGGGAAATCTCTTGCTGGTGTGGAATTCTGGCAATAAACAGAGTCTCTCATTGGGAAGGAGGGTCCCTCACCTCGGACTACTTGTAAGGCCGTTATTATTTTATTTCATTTTGACAATGAAGGACTTTACTCCACTTTTCAATGCGCTGCGCACAATTTCTTTACGCCCCTTCTCCTTCCCGTGACCGTCGCTCCCCTTGTCCCCAGCTGACGGCGTTTCCTGTGCTCTGTAAATGCTATCAGATAACACCCGAGCGTGGAACCGCTTGTCATTGATAAAGTCTGAAAGCTGAGCCCCCCTGTATCCTCTCAGGTTGGATGAAATGGTCACTAAGGCCTGTTTAGTGTTTTTCTTTTTCCGACCAAGAAGCATAAATGTGCGTTTGAGATGAAGACATACGATTCTTGAGTGAAATGGGGTTTTATAAATGGGGGTGTTTGTTTATGGGTTTGAAACATTGAAAATCAATACGGTACCGACTCTCAAGAGGAAAACGAGTCGTTTTTTTCTCCCTAATGAAGTGTTTGAGACGGTCGTTGGAGAAACTAACGATGGGGGTTTGCTTTTAATGGTTCCTACTGGGCATGTCAGGAGCTGACTCCCTCATCCGCTCTCCCGTTTTCTCTTGTTCTCTCTCACACGCACACACAATTTAAAATCTTTATTGAATCTTCGCTCTGTGACCAGGAGTCTGAGACTACTAAAAATAAATAAAGATGGTTTGTGCCTGCCTTCTGCCCAGAGGGCAGGGCCCGCGTTTGCTCGGCATCTAGCCCGGGTCCCGGCACATAGTAGGTGCTTCGTGAACGCTGACAGATGGAATAAATGCGCTTCCCCTTGGGCTATATCAGTGTTTCCTGGTTCTGGCAGCTCTGTGAGCCTTTCACATCTGCAGGCATGCGGGGATGGTGAGAGGTGGACATTCTCAACCCGGCCAGCTGGAGGGCCTGCCAGCTAGGGAAGTAGAGGGATGCGCTGATGGAGTTCCGTCTGGCCAAGCCCAGCAGCCCAGTCGGGGTGCAAGGAGACAACATGCTCCCTCTGGAACTCTTTAGGGGTCCTCCGCCATAAAGGCAAGCCAGGGTGGCCCTGTAACAAGGCCCATTCTTTGCAATGTCAAAGCCAAAATGAGGAAGGAAATGCAGCTACTCCCAGAGTGACAAATGGTGTCCCTGTTGGGGGGGGGGGGGGGCGCCTGGGTGGCTCAGTCAGTTAAGCGTCCAACTCTTGGTTTCAGCTGAGGTCATGATGTCACAGTTGGTGAGTTCGAGCCCCGAGTTGGGCTCAGTGCTGGTAGCACAGAGCCTGCTTGGGATTCCCTCTCTCTCTTTCTCTCTCTCTCAGAATGGATAAATGAACATTAACAAAAAAAGATGTTCCTGTTGGGAATGTCTTCCCAGTGGACGGCTTCCCAGGAGCTGGAAAAGAGCTGATTCTCGAATTCATAGGAAGAAGGAGCCCTCATCCACTCTCTTACCCATTTTGCCCCTGATCGGAGCCTAGGCCCAGCTTCTGGAACTTTCTGAAAATTTTTAAAAAATTAAAAAAATTTTAAAACGTACAGGACAAGAGAAGATTTGTCAATGAGTAGTGATACTTTATCATTATAACTCCTTGACAGTTGTTTCTTTAATTTGGAGGAAAGTTTTGAAATAGAAATGACACCTGCACTAGGGTGCTCCAGAGAAACAGAACCAGCAGGATATACACACAGAGATGGGATAGATCCAGAATATGTACAGCACCGATAGGACAATAGGTTTACAAAGAGAAAGAGGGAGAGAGAAGGAGAGATTTAAGGAGTTGGGAGCTGATTGAAATGTGTCATGGTGAAATAATGGTTCAGAGTCATTATTTTTCATTTCTTATTTATTAAACAAGTATTCACTTATTTGTAGTTTCGTGTTCATCATGAGTACTTCCCGGCCAGAGAATCCCTAGATCAGGGTGCTGGTCACACAGCCGCCGTGTCCCAAGCAGGCCTGTGCTTCCTCCCGGGTCCCTGGTGGCCCAGCTGCCTCTCAGGGACACAGCACGCAGCCACACAGCACCGTCCCTCCTTCCCCGCGGTCTGGGTCAGCACTCGGGACGTGAGCGGGAAGTGAAGCGGGAGGCACCAAAAGTGGGCAGCACCTTCTGCCCGTACCTCCTGTCCTTCCGGCAGGGACGTGTGGCCATGACACTGCACTTCTGCTACCGGAGTGTGAGCAGGGACATCAGTGTTTCTTCTGGGTCTGGAACTGGCATCTCACGTTGTCCGTACTCTTTCCCCTTCCCACAGGCCGGAGCCCGGATTGGTGCAAACTCAGCTGCAGGCGTGTAGACAACGGGGGGAGCCGCTGGGGAGGGGGGAACGACCCAAGGGTGGAAACTGGGTTTCTGTGTGACCGCGTGGACCGGAGCTGCTCTAACCCCCTGGAGTTCTTTGTAAGAGAGAACTAAGCTGCTGTAGTCTAAATCCACAAGAACTGAACTGCGTCCCAACTGATAGAGAAGACACACACGATGACACTGGGCCACGTGGGTCTGAGGAAGAACACGCCTGCAGGACCTATGGATGTACAAGACTGCAGACCAGCTTTCTTCCACCGAGATGCTTATAAAAGGACAGAGAGTGCCTGGCGCAGGCAAGGCGGGCGACCATGGGCGTCCCAGGGTGGCAGAAGGATCTCCACGGCACCAGGGCCCAGAGTGCCGGCCAACGGTTGTGCGGGCTGAGCTCACGAGGCAGGCAGCCGAAGGGTTGGGCTGGCAGGTTGGGTCTGTTGCCCTGCACCCGGGCCTCAGGCCAGGACAGGAAGAGGCCGCCGAGATCAAGTCGTCAGGCCATCTGCAGAGCAGGGTCTGGCCCGGCCTCAAGGAGTCTGTACAGCAGAGAGCCCCATCAGGGGAGGTGCTGTCGATGTTCTGAGAGAAAGCAGGGCAGGGAAAGAGCGTTCGTTGCACACGCATCGGATGTCCCACACCGTGTGCCTATCATCTCATTTCACCTCTAGTAACACTTGAAGTGGGTGTTATTATGCCCACTTTGTAGACGAGTAAACTGAGACCCCCTGGCCTGAGGTCAACCAGTGTGTGATCATCAGTTTTATGTGTCAACTTGACTGGGCTATGGGGTGCCCAAATATTTGGTCCAGCATTATTCTGGGTATTTCTGCGAGGGTGTTTTAGGATGAGATCAACACTTTATTTATTTATTTATTTATTTATTTATTTTTAAGTTTATTTATTTTGAGAGAGAGTGCAGAGCCTGATGCAGGGCTCAAACTCACAAACCATGGGATCATGACCTGAGCTGAAACCGAGTCAGACACTTAACTGACTGAGCCAGCCAGATACCCCTGAGATTAACATTTAAAAAAAAAATTTTTTTTAACATCTATTTATTTTTGAGACAGAGAGAGACAGAGCATGAACGGGGGAGGGTCAGAGAGAGGGAGACACAGAATCTGAAACAGGCTCCGGGCTCTGAGCCGTCAGCACAGAGCCCGACGCGGGGCTCGAACTCATGGACCATGAGATTATGACCTGAGCGGAAGTCGGCCGCTTAACCGACTGAGCCACCCAGGCACCCCGAGATTAACATTTTAATAGGTAGATTGGGTTAAGCAGATTGCCCTTCTTAGTGTGGGTGGGTCTCACCCCATCAGTTGAAGGCCTGAGTAGAACAAAAAGGTTGACTCTCTCAGGAATAGGAGGCAACTCCTCCTGCATGACTGCCTTGAGCTGGGTCTTTCCCTGCCTTTGGACTTGAACTGAAACACAGGTTCTTCTTGGATCTTGAGCCTACCAACTATATCATCGGCTCTCCTGGATCTCCAGTTTGCCAAATGTAGATCATGGAACTTCTCAGTCTCTATAATTGCATGAGCCAATTTCTTATAATAAATCTCTCTCTCTCTCTCTCCACACACACACACACACACACCCTATTTGTTCTGTTTCTCTAGACAACCCTGGCTAATACACACAGGTATTCCTAACGGAAGCTGTAACTCTGTGGGCTTGGGTCCCATCTGGAAACCCTTTCCACTACACCACATGGCCTTAGCATATGCCAGAAGACTGGAGATGGTTTTTCAGCTGGAGCAATGCAGGCCTGCTTGCTCTGGGTTGTTGACCAGACCCTCACGGGTCCCCAGCCAAGGCTCTGTCACTGTCCACTTCCCCTGGCAGGAGTGTCTTCTCCAGATGATCTGGGGTGCCGAGGGAGGGGGATGGATAGCCCCCAGGAAAAGGACCCAGGTTGTCAGCCTCCTTGGGGACACTCTGCCCATATATAAGGAGTGGAAAGGGCTTTGGTGGTAGGAATCTGCATTATCCCCAGGTTTCAGATCCTGTCCCCTCCCAGCCACAGGATCAGAGGGTTCCAGCAAGGTATGCCACATCCTGGCAACAGCAGGAAAAAATAACATCTCATGGCCTAGGATGCCCTACACTAGAGAAGCCTCGATTCCAGAAGAGGGAGTGGGTCCATTCACTCAGCAAATACACGGAGTACCTCCATGGAACAGGCATTAGATGTACTGTGGGAACAAGGCAGTGATGGGACCCAGGCGAGGCCTCAGAGAACTTGGCCACAGACAGCGGGGATTCTGTATTGACTCAGTGAAGTGATAGAGGAGGCTGGGCCTCCAAGGGACACCTAGAGGTTTCTTTTGTCCTGACCGGTTGTATCTACTAATCCGATGTTTGGTCATTAGAGATTGCTTCCTTTGGACACGAAAGACTTAAGATATCGAGACTCCCAGGAAAGTCCTGAAGACGTCAGGGAAAGGTAACACTATGAGCCATTGCTACTTGAGAGTCAGGGTGGAGGAAGCCTGTGCAGGAGGACACAGGACGTGTAAACAAAAATGAAAGGGCATCAGGAGGGACAGCGTTGCTCAGAACAACACTGTGGGGGCTGTGACTTGCACAGCCCCAACCCTCCCTGTCCCTTCATTTCTGGAAGTAGCCCAATCTCACTTGGTGACCCCTACCTTTTCTTCCTTGTAGCCACATCTGTGCTTTTTTTTTTTTTTTTAATTTTTTTTCAACATTTATTTATTTTTGGGACAGAGAGAGACAGAGCATGAACGGGGGAGGGGCAGAGAGAGAGGGAGACAGAATCGGAAACAGGCTCCAGGCTCTGAGCCATCAGCCCAGAGCCTGACGCGGGGCTTGAACTCACGGGCCGCGAGATCATGACCTGGCTGAAGTCGGACGCTTAACCGACTGCGCCACCCAGGCACCCCAGCCACATCTGTGCTTTTGTCAGGGTTTCCAGTCTTGGGGGAGAACATCCCAAGGGCAGCTGAAGAGTAAACCTGATTGGCTTGTGCCAGTTAAGGTTGGTCCATTTTCCTTGCAAAGGATTGAGTTAGGGCTGAGCTTGGGATTCAGATATCGGAGGGTGGGGTGGGGAGGGGCATTTCCCAGGGACTATGGGAAAGTTTCCTCGTTTTTTGAAAAGAAATGGGGAGAAGACCACACCTCCTTTCTCACTGGGTATCGATGTGGCTGGGTGAGAAGCAGAGCAGGAAGGGAAGACCCCGGAGCCTGTGACTGTGGCCTTGCTGGGTCAGAGAAGCCTGGAGCCCCCTCACCCAGCACCCTGGCCGCGTGGAGAGTGCGTCTCTTCATTGCTTACACCTATGCAGAACTTGGTGATCATCCACTTGTGTATTGAACAGTTGTTTTTTTGAGCACCCACTGTGTGCCCAGAATTGCATATATTTTAGTGGTGGAATTAAGAATATTAATAAACATGATAAATAAGAAGTGGGAATAGTAGGTGACTGTGAATAAATAGGGTGGTCAGGGAGGCTTTATGGAGGAGGTGGCATTCAAGTCCAAAGTGGCATAATGGATTCCCCCTGTGAAGGCTAATGAAATAACACCATTAAAAATGAATGATTTGAGGGACGCCTGGGTGGCGCAGTCGGTTGAGCGTCCGACTTCAGCCAGGTCACGATCTCGCGGTCCGTGAGTTCAAGCCCCGCGTTGGGCTCTGGGTTGATGGCTCGGAGCCTGGAGCCTGTTTCTGATTCTGTGTCTCCCTCTCTCTCTGCCCCTCCCCCGTTCATGCTCTGTCTCTCTGTCCCAAAAATAAATAAACGTTGAAAAAAAAAATGAATGATTTGAGGGGCACCTGGGTGGCTCAGTCGGTTGAGCATTTGACTCTTGATCTGGGCTCAGGTCACGATCCCAGGGTTGTGGGATCGAGCCCCATGTTGGGCTCCACGCTGACTGTGGAGCCTGCTTGAGATTCTCTCTTTCCCTCTGCTCCTCCTCCCCCTCTCATGCTCTTGCTCTCTCAGAAAGAAAGAAAGAAAGATAGAAAGGAAGAAAGAAAGAATCAAAGAAAGAAAGAAAATGATTTGAGAGACACCTGGGTGTGTCAGTGGGTTAAGTCTCCAACTCCTGATCTCAGCTCAGGTCTTGATCACCAGGGTCGTGAGTTCAGGCCTCGCATTGGGCTCCATGCGGGGCGTGAAGCCTACTTAAAAAACAAACAAACAAACAAACAAACAATAAAAGGAATGGTTTGAGCTCTTTCCAGCAAAGTTCCTTCTAAACAACTGGTTCTCAGCTGTGGCTGATTTGCCTCCCCCTCCTGGGGCCATCTGGCAACGTCTGCAGACGTTTTTGGTCATCGCGACTGTAGGAGACACTGCTGGCATCTAGAGGGCGGAGGCCAGGGACGAGGCCAAACGTCCTACGGGGCCCGGGGCCAAAACCATCGGCGCCCAAGGGTGAACAGTGTCGACATCGGGAGCCCTGGTCGGGACCGGCTTTTGCAGCAGGCGCTGGGAAACCAATGTGTGTCCGTCTGTCCCTGCCTGGCAGCGTGGGCTGAAGGGCGGACCACACAGAGCTCGCGGGAGCAGATGTAAACGCCTGGTGCCCTCGGGTCCTGCGGGCACATGCGCTGATGGGGGGTAAGAGGGAGGAAGATGATAATTTGCACTAACTGGCGCAACCTGTTGCCAAATCAGGGGGGAGGGAAAAGGAAACACATCCCGAGACACTGTTTATGGAGCAGGAAGGGTTTAGTGACTTTACTGCTCAGATTACCATTCGGATATCAGTTTCATCATCACCGACCTCCAATTTCCTGTTTCGCTTATCTTAGAGTTACTTTTTTTTTTTTTTTTTTCTGTTTGCACAGCCCATATGGCTTTGGCTTCAAGTTGATTAGATATGGAACTGCTTTATAATGGATTAGAATGCAGGATTTGTTTGCTTTGTAATATTTTAAGAAAGAAATGAAAGAAGCTGCAGTGATGGAGAGAGATATTATACATTTACAGTCTTATTCTTTTATCATTACCGGAAAAGACAACTATTTAGGAATGTGGATTATGGCTCTTGGTCACTTTTTGATTTGTGTTTCACTTTAGGGTTTTCCTGAGTTACAAATCCCCGTAGATTTGTGGGACTTAAGAGGTACACTTGCACATTTATGTTCTTTTAGCCTTTCCCCTTTTTTTTTCTCCCCTCCGGAGTTGGTTTTCTTTCCCCCCCTCCTTTCTGTTTCCCTATAAACCAATCTGTGGGTTACTTTTTCCCGCGTCGCCCGTATACTTGGAAATATTGTTCAAGATAGTCCTGTAACGCCGATGGGCTGCCGTCCGTTAAACTCTGACCTCCTGTACAGTGACACTCAGCATCTGACATCCTATTTCAGCTCATTTTTGGTAAATGTATTTTTTCTTGATCATTTCAAGCTATGTCACAAAGCCACATCCTGCCTTTTGTTAGATGCTCAGAACAGCACCATATGCCATGAGTGGCTTTGCAGGTAAACAGAGGAAGGCTGCACGTGCTGTTCCTGTGGCAAGGGGACCACCAAGGCAGGTCTACACTCACCCTAGTGACTGAGAAGATGGCCTGCTTTGGGGACCAGGACTGAGAGTTCAGATTTCTGGGGCTTGCTGGGTCTCAAGGTTAGAGGCATTTGACATATTACAACATAAGTAGCATTTATGAACTTTTTTAGAGTTTATTTATTTATTTTGAGAGAGAGGGAGAAGGAGGGGCAGAGAAAGAGAGAGGGAGAGAGAGAATCCCAAGCAGACTCCACGTGGTCAACACAGAGCCTGACAGGGGGCTCAAACCCAAGAACCATGAGATCATGACTTGAGCCGAAATCAAGAGTCAGATGTTCAACCGACTGAGCCACCCAGGCGCCCCAGCCTTTAGGAACATGTTGATGTCATCATTAGAAACAGTATGCGTCGCCATGGGTTGAGAACTTGGGATCTAGGATTTTTTTTTTTGTCAAATCACTCTAGATCCCCACTTCCAGCAGTATAACCACACCAACGTTTATGGGACTTGGTAGGCAGTTGTTGTGGGTTGTGTCCCCCAAAAAGCTATGTTCAAGTCCTAACCCTTGGTACCCATGAATGTGACCTTATTTGGAAATAGCGTCTTTTCAGATGTAATGAAGATTAAGCTAGAAGAAGAGGAGACTGGACACAGAGACCATCATGCGAGGCACAGACACATGGAGGGAAGACGGTCATGTCACGACAGAGGTAGACTGGAATTATCCAGCTGAAGCCGAGGCACCCCAAGGGTTGCCAGCATCTGCCAGAAATTAGGAGAGAGGCATGGGGCAGACTCTGAGTCTCCAAGAGGAGCCAATCCCACCAACACCTGAAGTTTGGACTTCCGGTTTCCAGAAATGTGAGAGAATCCGTTTCTAAGCTCCCCAGTTTGTTGTACTTGGTTACGGCAGCTCTAGGAAATGAATACAGGCGCTCATTAAGAGCAACAGAAGGATTCTTCAACTTCCAGTTTCTAGGAAAAGTGAGAGCCAGATGTATGTACCTGAGAATAATTAAATTGAACCTATTTTTAAAAACTGGGAGGGAGACCTGGGTGGCTCAGTCGGCTGAGCGTCTGACTTCGGCTCAGGTCATGATCTCACGGTTCGTGAGTTCGAACCTCACATCAGGCTCGCTGCTGTCAGCCTGTCCGCACAGAGCCCGCTTCAGATCCTCTGTCCGCCCCCCTCTGCCCTTCCCTGTTGTGCTTTGCCAAAATAGGTATTTTTTAAAAGAGAGACTTTGGGGATAGAATACGGGTATTTGTATTAAAAATTTTTTTTAATGTTTATTTTTGAGAGAGAGACAGAGACACAGAGAGTGAACAAGGGAGGGGCAGAGAGAGAGAGGGAGACACAGAATCCCAAGCAGGGCCCAGGCTCTGAGCCATCAGCACAGAGCCTGACGCGGGGCCTGAACCCACAAGCTGTGCGATCGTGACCTGAGCCGAAGCTGGACGCTTAACCAACTGAGCCGCCCAGGCGCCTCCAGGTATTTGTCTTTTTAATCAAAACGAAGAACTAAGGAGGGCAAAGATAGAGCTCTTACTCTCATTTTGATCCCTGGTGTTTACTAGTTCAGCTGGATAACTGGTCAACCCGGAAGGCTGCGGAGATCAGCTTTGAATACCTCAGGGGCACAGAGTTCAAAATACTCTTGTTTTACCAGTTGCCATGGAAACCAATTTTTTTTTAACTCTTTCACTGGAAAACCCCCCTTGGGCAGCTTCCCTTCTCTTGTTTCTCACAGTTCAGCTTTCACGCAGAAGCTGATGGTAAATTGGTTACTTGATAGTAAATAACCTGTACTCAGTTCCCACTGTAGCTCCATCAGAGTGGAAAACACATCCAACTGTCTTTCATGTTAATCGCTGGACTGTGTTGGCTACTGGACGTAGCTATTCCCAGAAACAGTCCTACCTCCAGCCCTCAGTTTGTTGAGATCCTCTTATATATAAAAGGCAAAATGAAACAAAAATAGCCCTTCTGCGGTAAGCATGAGTCTCAGACTGCGGAGAGTTGTTAAATTCCACGCCAGGGCCTTAAATCTCAACACCCAGGTCCACTTTGATGGCGGTGGGCGACCCCATAGCAATCTGAGAGCACCATAATGGTTCACCAAGAGCCACCATATCAAACGGACTCTGAAGCCTGGTCAGTTCGGTTGTAGCACATCTGGATAGATTATACGTATGGACGCCAGCAGACTGTATGGATTGCTTGGGGGCATTAATTTCAGGGCTTCTAACACCCTGTCGACAAAATGCTCCGTACTTTGGGCAGACGAGTATCTACTGGGCACCTGAAAAATGTGCTAACCCCGGCATCCTTAGGGATTTGCTCCAGTGCTGCAGAAGCCCTTACAGAAATAGTCTAGGTGGGTTCACACTGTAGGTGTGCGCTTCTTGGAGTTGTTGGATGGGAAAGAATCCGGTCGAGGGGAGGACTGAGTGGTCTATGCGGGGCTCAGGGGGGAGCCAGAGGTGATAGATATGATGTGATAAAGAACAAATGCTTCACCCAGGCAGCGAGTCAGACCTTCACAATAACAGGAAAGAGCCACCTGTATGAATCAGTCCTGTAGTTCGGTGAATAAATCTGAATGGCAGCCAAGGAGCACCACACGTCAAGAGGAAGCATGGCCCTGAATGGAGGGCCGCGATGGTTACCAGAATAACTGAAGCCAGAGGACACACAAACGGGGCACCAGATAAGAACTCAAGAGAAAATTCTTACCCAAACCTCTAATAAGAACCTTGGAAAATTTTTAGAAGTTATTATAGCTATGAAATGAGAGTGGTTGCTCTGAAAAAGGAGCAATTAGAGGATAGGGAAGAGGTTTTTAAATATTAAAAATATTATTATTGAAGTGAAACCTCTAATAAAAGGCTTGGGAGAAAGAGTAAAGGCGGTCTTCCAGAATACAAAGGTGGAAAATAAGGAAGAAAATGTAAGTGACAGGGAGATCAACTCAGTAAGTCCAGTGTTTTATCAGAGGGCCATTCCAGAAATACAGAAAAAGAAAAGTTAAAGGAGAAAATATTCATAAAGAAACAGTAGGCTGAAATTACCAGAGATTAAAAAAAAAAAAAAAATCTGAGCGGAAGAGAAACATGGGCTCAGCTAGAAAGTGCTCAAACGTTGGGTACGTTGAATGGGTCATCTCACATGTAGACACATCCTTGTGAAATTTCCAAACACCTAACGTAAAGAGAAGACCCTAAAAACTCACAAAGAGTAGATATGTACAAAGAGACTAGAATCTGATTTGCACGGGGTTTCTCAGCAGCAGCACTCGGTGTCAGAAAACAGTGGGACAACGCCTTCAAAGTTCTGAAGGAAAGCGGTTTCAAACATTTTAACCTGTCGGTCAAATGAGAAGACAAAACAAAGACACTTCATCCATAAAAAGACTCAGGAAGTTTTACCTTCCATGTAATCTGTCTGGAGAAGTTACTTAAGGATACGCTCCAGTAAAACAATGACAGTAATTGCTAGCACTTATTGAGGGCTAACTAAATGCCAGGCACTGTTTTCAATACTTTACGTGCATAATTTCACCCTTACAACCACCCCGAGTTCGGTTACTGTGTGTATCATCTACACACAAAGAAGCAGGCATAGGCAGCTTCTATGTGGAGGCCCTGGGAGTTGGCTCCAGTCTGGCACTTACCCACCGTGATGCACTCTCAGAGCTAGAACGAATCCAAGGAAGGGAAGACAAGTCTGCAGGTACAAGTGACCCTAACCCAGGAGGAAATGGAAAAGACATGTCGGGATGAGAGTTACTCATCCTGGATCGGGGAAGCAAGCATTCCAACCTAGAACAAGAAGAACGGACTCTGGAAGTATGACTTTAGGGTGAAACTCGATTCTCTTAACAAGTGTGTGAGTGAGAAAGCTGGATGATCTTATGATGGGGTGAAGGGCTATGCTTCAACATTTAAAAAGACAGAAGTCCATCAAAATCAAGAACCGCACAAGGATGTCAGGATTCAAATGTGGAGCAAACTGGAGTGGGGGCATGATTGGAGCTATTGATGAGGGGCAAGAAGAGAGAATGTGGCGGACCCTGACACCTGGCTCCGTCTCCCCAAGTGGGTGGCAGAGGGTCACATTTCCTTCTCCGTGGTCGAGTCACTTCACATGGTTCAGAGATCAATATTTACATAATCATGGCGTTGTAAACGCTCTGCAGTGAGTTTGGGATTTGAGAACCAACATTTAGACCAAACTCTCAGCTGCTGATCTAAATAGAACGCAGATGATCAAAGCTTGACTTGGCGGAAAGAGAGGGAAGTGATCGAAGGCAGTGGAGAGACTTTCCTTTATCCCGATGATGCAAAGTCCAGTATTGTCTAAGCTGATGGATCAGGAGATTTTAATGTATTGCTGAAAACAGGGTTTCTCAACCTTGGCCCCGTTGGGATGCAGGCTGGATCATTCTCTGTTGTGGGGCTGTCCTGGGCACCAGGGGGTGTTTGGAGGTGTTACCTCTACTCACTAGATGTCAACAGCACCTCCAAGTTGTAACAGCCAGAAACTGTCTCCGGGCACCGGGGTTGAAAACTGCCGGTTTAGAGTTACAAATCTAATCAGAAGAACTACCAGTGAGATAAAACTCACAAAGGTTGGGGGAAGGTGGAGGTGTTGAGGGTTATAGATAAGCTAAATCACTCGTCTTTCACAGCTATAAAGTTGTGAGATTTTGCTCTCGTGTTGATACCTCCAGAAAAGGCGCTGTAATTTTCATGCGACATTTTGACAATTCTGTGTGATAAAGTGAAACGTGAGCCTCCTGGCAGCCGGGCTGTGAGAGGAGACAGAAAGGAAACAGAAGCCCACAACTTGCAAAACCGTGCTAAGACTGGAAAAAATAGACAGTCCTAAACCGTGACATGCAGGACATGCCAGCCTTGTTCGGGTCTGGGTTTTTGTTTTTTTAACGTTTATTTATTTTTGAGAGACGGAGAGAGACAGAGTGCAAGCGGGGGAGGAGCAGAGAGGGAGACGCAGAATCCGGAGCAGGCTCCAGGCTCCGAGCCGTCAGCACAGAGCCCGACGCGGGGCTCGAACTCACGAACCACGAGTTCATGACCTGCGCTGAAGTCAGGCACTCAGTCAACTGAGCCACCCAGGCGCCCCATGCATTTGATTTTTATGATAACGAATGTGGCTGTGGTGTTCCTCATGGCGCCAGAGGAGAAGGTGAAGCTGAGAGAGATTCAGTGACTTGCCCCAGGCCTCCTGCCCAGGAGGTAGCGGTGGGTATTGATGCGTCCGATGCGGGTTCCTCTGTTCTCGCCAAGCCAGGCTGGGCCGGGGGGGGGGGGGGGGGCAGGCTGGGTGTAAGGCGTGGGGGTGAGGAAGCCTGGGGTGGGAGTAGATGTGCCGAGGGCCCGTGGGGGCCACGTTCTCAGGGTGGGATATTTGTACCCGGGCCTGCACCCTTGTCACTGGGAGCCTCACGGTTACCATCGTCATCCCTCCCTGGAACGGCCTCACTAAGTTACCACCGGGAAGGACCTGCTTCCCCAACCTTCCTTCCCACGCCCACTTCCGCTCATGGTCTTAGTTCCACAGATGCCTTTTCTGCGTGGCCGGGTCACACGGCGCTCAAGGCCATCCACGCGCCCGGGCTGAGACCTGCGGCCATGCGTGCCCAGAAGCCTGGCCCGCTCCCACCTGGAACTTTCTACCGGGGCTTGGGGCCCACGAAGAGAGTCAGGAGGTCAGCCCTTCCCTGCCACCTCTGGGACAAAAACTGATGTTTACAACCTCACGAATCTGCATTGTGTTTCAGCCGAGGCACACGGCAGTACAGGGGAGCCTCCTATCCGCACGGGGCGCCCCGAGGAAGGAGAGCGTGGAAGGCCTGGTCTCACTGCTCCTGTCTGCAGTGGGGAAGCCTGGCGAGGTGCGGGCCTCTGCGCAGAGTGGGTGGGGCAGGAAAGCGTGTTCTCTCTACTCCAGAGCGCTTGTCTACACAGGCTGTGGTTCCAGGCCCGCCCCCCACCCCCCTCCACGAACAGCCTGAGATTATGATGCAGTTCTCCCGAGGCTGATGTTATCTTCTGGGACCACGATGCCGGGTCCCTGGATCTTCTTCCTTTCCCCTTCGCTTCTGCCCTTCTTGGGGAAAAAGAAAAATTAAAACAACCCAGAGTCGCAACATGGCTGTCGTTCAGATGATTCCCACCAGAACACTCTCGTGGCTTGTGTCTCAGCCGCCAGCAGCACTCAGCCTGCATTTGCCCAGGTGACCGAAGCGAACCCGGCTCCCTGGCTTGAGGGATCCGACGGAGGAGGGGAGCGTCTGGTGTGCGAGATCCCTGGCGTGTTTGTCATCACGGAGGCCAGCCCCTGTGTCCCAGGGAAGGTGTGACTGCTGTCAGCCGGGCTGCCCGATGCCATCAGTTCCAGAAACAGAAGGGCCCATTCTTCTTAGAAGTTTCTGGTGCTCAGACTTCATAAGAACTAGTCACTCATCCACTTGGGTCTATGGGCGCTGAGGCCATGGGGCTATGAGGCTCTGGAATTCATCATGCAGGAGTCACCCCCGCGGGCACATGTCCTCCATGAAGAGTGGGCAGAGAGCAGGTGGAGGGGAAGGGACACACTGCGAAAACACAGATGATTCCTGCCACTGCCTGACCTTCTCCCTTTCAGCGTGAGGACCGGCTGCCTTTGTTGTTGCTGTTTTAGACTTACTGGGAAAGATGAACTATTGGTAGTTTGATCAGACTCACTACAGGTTACAACCCCAAATTCGTCTAAAGATTTTTTTAAATGTGTTTTTATTTTTTGAGGGAGAGAGAGAGCATGAGCAGGGGAGGGGCAGAGAGAGAGGGAGACACAGAACCCCAAGCAGGCTCCAGGCTCTGGACTGTCAGCACGGAGCCCGATGCAGGGCTCGAACTCACGAACCGCAAGATCATGACCTGAGCCGAAGCAGACACTTAACCGACTGAGCCGCCCAGGCTCCCCCATATTTGTGTGTCTAAAGATGGAGACAAAGAAGCTATTTTTACTCCAGGTCAGTAAAGGGTGAAAGGCTCCCCGCCCTTATCGATGGCAGCAGAAAGCTAAACATTAGCCTTCTTGTTAATGGGTTTTTGCAACTCAAACAGCCATGTGGGTCCGGTTTGAATGTCAGCTGCTCAACCACAGTGCTTTCCATCTTTCCCAAGAACTGCGATGGAGACCAGATAAGACTCCTCCTTCCTTATCTGGGCTGCCTTATCCTCCTGAGGGGCCGCCCTGTGTCAGCTGGGGGCTGACTGCCGACTGGGTCCAGCCTGAGTCCGTAGGCAGTAAGAGTGTGTTTTCAGAAGCTTGGGGCTCTCAAAGGATAGCTGTCTGGTGGAAAAAGTCAACTGAGTGATGGTGTTAAGACACTGGAATGTCTGGGGACGCCTGGGGGGCTCAGTCAGTTAAGCGTCCGACTTTGGCTCTAGTCATGATCTCGTGGTTGGTGGGTTCAGGCCCCACGTTGGGCTCTGTGCTGACAGCTCGGAGCCTGGAGCCTGCTTCGGATTCTGTGTCTCCCTCTCTCTCTAGCCCTCCCCTGCTCATGCTCTGCCTCTATCTCTCTCAGAAATAAATAAACATTAAAAAATTACCAAAAAAAGACACTGGAGTATCTGGGGCATTTCAATAGCTTTGGGGACAATTTGAAAACCTGTTGGAACATTTGGATCCCAAGAGCATAGCTCTTGGACTGGCCTCCGTCCTCCACAGCTTGTTAGACCCGCTCTGTGCCCCTCCTCTTCCCCCTCACTCCCCACTCCTCCTCCCCACTTGGGTGCTGACCTCAGGCTTGCCCTACGTTCAGGAGCTTGGCTTCTCGCTCCTGCCAGTCCATTTGTGAGAACTTGGGCCTTTCTCTCTGTCTCTCTCTTTTCCCAGAGACACAACTGTTCCCTGCCACCAGGCCAGGATGCTGGCTTGAGGTCGTGCTCTCAGTCAGGGCAGCCACTCCTTATGCGGGTGAGCTTCTAAGCCGCCCTCGGAGAAGGGAGACTTGGCCTTGCCTAGCATCACCTCCACTCTCTCGAGGTCTGATGTTTTCTTCGGGAACCGTGGCCTGTTGGCCGCAGCCTGTTGTGGCCTTCTCCCAGCCCAGCTGCCAGCCCCGTCGGATCTGGGGTCTTTTCTCCTCTCAGGTCCCATGCCAGGAACCCTCAGCGCCGCACGGCGGTGGGCCAGGCCTCTGGACGCCGGCCTGGACTCCTGTCCCCCCTGGCCCTGTGCACAATGTGTTCTGTTTCCGGGCCGGCCCTCCCTCCAGCCCTGGAGCCTGTGTGCCCCTCATCTCCTGCCCTGCCTGGGATGCAGGGCTCAGCCCTCCTGGCCTGCCCTGGCCCAGCCACATTCTGTGTCTGTCTCAAGACCCACAGCGAGAACCCAATGGCTGCCGTGGCCCCAGAGCTCTCCTGGGAAGGACCACTAGCCCACCCTGTGGGGAAAATGATTCAGGCTCCTTGGCTCAGTAGGTTGGAGTTTCCTAAGAAGAGGGGTCTCCTCTTTGCCTCTGATTTTTTTTTTAATGTTTATTTATTTTTGAGAGAGAGAGAGAGAGGGAAGGAGGGAGGGGCAGAGAGAGGGAGACACAGAATCTGAAGCCGGCTCCAGGCTCTGAGCTGTCAGCATAGAGCCCGACGCAGAGCTTGAACCCAAGAACTGCAAGATCATGACCTGACCTGAAGCTGGACATTTAACCAACTGAGCCAGCCAGGCGCCCCTCCGCTTTGCCTTTGAAGAGCAGCACAAAATTAGTATATTTGTATAGAATGCTGTGCACTGAAGAAGGTCAGAGCCAACTGCTACTCCAGGGCTGACCGTAGGGTCCCGAGGATGCTCCCCCGTTGACCAGCCTGCCGTGCAGATGCCACGCTGAGGTTCAGAAGGCACTTTGATGTCCTTTCCACGTCAGGGTGGGACACGAGGGCCAGCTGCCGGCTGCCGGCACTGTGTCTGTGGGTGGCAGGCCCTCCCAAAGCGTTGGCTGAATGGAGAAATACCCAAGAAGCAAAAGGGCTGGAGAGAAGGAGGAGAGGGACAGGGCTTTCCAAACCTGCTTCCCCAAACCCTCCCATGAAAAGCGGAGTAATTAGCCACCAAAGGAGCTGCGCAATGCCCTGTAGGAAGTAAGCTTGTCTCTCACTGACGGTAGTGGGGCGAATGCAGTCCTGCAGGGCAGAGGATGGGAGATGATGGAGTGCACTGGTGGGTGCCCCCACACCTCCTTCCCAGCCTGTCCTCCTGTCTCCTTTCAGGAATCCTTTGCTCCTTCCAAATGGTCCTCTTAATCCCTCGATCCAACCTGTGCTCGCTCTCCCTTCCCCTCCCACCTCCCAGCCTCTCCCCTGACTCCCAGGAGCAGGAGCTGGTGGAGAGGGCCCTCCCGCCACTGTGCTTCTTTGCTGGGGCTGCCGTAACACGGCACCGTCAACTGGGAGGCGTCAACAACAGAAGTGTAATGTCTTGTGGTCCCAGAGGCTGGAGGTCTGTGATCAAGGTGTCTGCACAGTTGGTTTCTTCCAAGACCTCTGTCCTGGGCTTGCAGACGCCATCTTCTCCCCATGTCCTCACCTGGTCTTCCTTCCATGCGTGTCTGTGTCCAGGTTTCACATTTTTATAAGGACACCAATCGGTTTGCACGAGGGGCCCTCCCTGCTCCAGAACTAACTGCATCTACAATGACTCTGTTCCCAAATAAGGTCACATTCTGAGGTCCTGGAGGTTGGGGGAGGGACACACTTCAACCCATAGCAGGGGCCTTGGTGGTCTTTGCGGAGATCACGAGGGGAGGAGCGTGCATGTTCAGGGGACAAGCTGCTCGTCATCGCCCTGAGCCTGTCACCTTAGTTCCCTCTATTTCTTAGAGATTCATGTTTAACTTGAAGGAGGATGAAATCTGCCCCAAGAGCTGAAATCTCCTACCTGGTTTCCATGTTCTCAGTCTAACTCTGGCCCGTCTTGAGGTTGGTCATTGGGTTCACTCCCGTAACGGCGGTTAGGACGGGGTGATGTGTGTCATGTTGCCCCAGGGTGGCTCCTACAATATCCAGGTTCCAGGAATAGGGAGGCAGGAGGCAGCCTGCTGCACAGGAAACAGGTGAAAGCCTGCTTCAGGAGCCCATAAGCATCCCAGAGAAGGCGAGAACATGTTTCCCAGGGAGGCAAGACGGACGCTGGGCCAATGGCTGGAAGGGTTGGCTTAAGGAAGTTTGAGGGCGTTGGGAAGGGAGGCAGTGAGGAGGACGGGGCTGGGGTGTGTTTCAGTATGGCTGGTGGCCCGGGTTGGCAGGAGCGGGCTGCCATTTATGAGGGTCATGGCTGCCTTGCTACGGAGGCGGACTTATCCTGGAGTGGTCCAGTGGCCCTCAGGGGTTTTCAATGTGAGGTGTGCATGTGGCAGTGAGATGATGACTGACTGGCACCAGGGTGGCACATACAGATAGAATGATGCAGGACAGGCCAGGGAACAGCCAGAAACCCTCAGGGTCCAGGGGCAAAGCCAGGAGGGGAGGAGGCTGAGTCTGGGCGTGGCCAAGTCAGAGGGAGCCGTCAAGGTGACCGTGCGGGGGTCACTCTGCCAGGAGAACAGCCCTTGTATGATGGGGATAAGGATGCTGGGACAGAGGAAGGCATTTGGTGGCAGGAGGCCTCAGGCGGGATCGTGGAGCAGCAGGTCTGGAAGCTCAGAAACCCAAGAACGGGCAGGGTTGTAGATTTGGGGTCTGTTCCTATGACAAAGCTTCAGAGAGCAGGGGGACAGAAGGGGCCGTGGCAGAACCTGGAATCCCCCTATTTAGTCGGTAAGAAGAGGAAGGAAGGAGCAGAGACAAATTGGAAGATTTTAAGCTCCCTGGGGCAGGGGCCATTTCTGTCACTGCAGCCATGCCATCGCCCCGGGCTGAGCACTGTGCTTGGCACATAGTAGGTGCTTCTTAAATATTTGGTCAGCGAAGGAAGGAAAACTGGGACAAAGCAGCAGCAGCCAAGTTTGGGGAGTATTTTATTTTATTTTTTTAATTTTTTTTTTCAACGTTTATTTATTTTTGGGACAGAGAGAGACAGAGCATGAACGGGGGAGGGGCAGAGAGAGAGGGAGACACAGAATCGGAAACAGGCTCCAGGCTCCGAGCCATCAGCCCAGAGCCCGACGCGGGGCTCGAACTCACAGACCGCGAGATCGTGACCTGGCCGAAGTCGGACGCTTAACCGACTGCGCCACCCAGGCGCCCTGGGGAGTATTTTAGAAAGGGACAGTGATCAACCTTGGAGCAGAACACGTAGACCGTTGTCCCAGTTCCCCCCAGTGCTGCGCAAAGTACCACAAACTGGGGGCTTAATGCAACAGAAATGGACTCTCTCACAGACCTGGAGGCCGGAAGTCCAAAATCAAGGTGTCAGCAGCTGACACCTGCAGGGGAGAAAGCTTCCTTGCCTGTCTTGGCATCCGGTGTTGCTGGCCCTGCCTGGCGTTCCTAGGCTCGTAGAGCATCACCCCGATCTCCGCCTGTCATCATACAGCCTTCTCTCTGTGTGTCCGTGTCTGTGTCCTAATCCCCTCTTCTATAAGGACACTAATCATGTCGGATTAAGGGCCCACCCCAGTGATCTCTTCTTAACTAGTTACATCTGCAACAATCCTGTTTCCAAACAAGGTCACATTCACAGGTGCCAATGGTTAAAATTTCAACATATGTTTCTGAGGGACACATGACCCGTAACAAACAGGTTCTACAGAGCTTGGGAGTTTCTTCAAAAGCCTTAGATATAGCACCCTGAAGAATTCCAGAAGCCTTAGTGGGGGCACAGAAGAATCTGGTGTCTGGATGTAATTGTACCCAGAGAACTCTCGTTTGGCATGAGACTCCAACAAGGGCAGCGGTTGAAACAGCTTATTTCATCCATCATTGACTGAAGCTTCCTTTAGAGGAGACGCATTCAGAACATCCAGGGAGAATAGCACAGCATACCCTCCACCTTTATGTCCCCTTCCCCTCTTCCCACCATCAGGGACCCTCCTTGACCAGCCCCTGCTAAATCACAGTGGTTGTGCTGGCCGCTAGCTCAGTTCCCATTGTCCAGGGATTGAGGACAAGAGATGGAGACTTTTTTTTTTTTCAATTTCAACTAGCTCCCGGTTTCTCAGCTACTGCTGGAAGTACAAATGGATGAACTGGAAAGATGTTCCCCCATAGGCAGATGGCCTCAAACTACCAAATGCTAGAAATTTCAGAAGTAGAGTTGTCCAGGCCAGCTGCTCAGAGGTGGGGATAAATTGCAAAACAGGCTATTAGAAAAGATGGAACGATTCCAGCCTAACCCCCAGGAAGACCCAATCTTCTTGGAAGTCTGGAATCCTTCTAGGACTGGAGGGAAAAATTGGAGTCCGTCACCCTCCCTGCCCAGAGGTTGTGCTGACCCCAGGCCACTGTTTGCGGTGAATCAGGCGCCCCCTGCTGGACATTTTTTAACACTCCCCTTAGGAAGGTTGTGAGCTGGCAGTTCTAGGAATGGCTGGTTCCACCCAGATGCAGTAGGCTCAGAATAAGAGGATACATTAAGATCAAGACACATCCCTGATTTCAAAGGTAGAAAAACGGAGGCCAGGAAGCAAAGTGACGTTTCCATGATTACAGAGCTACCAAGGGTAGAGCCCGGATGAGAATCCTTGGCTAGCGGAACACCAAGGATCATCCATCATGTGGAATGGGTCCTCTCATCTTTTCATGTCTTTCACTGGAAAAACCTGCAGTCAGAGTGGAGTAGTTTTAAGCTCCTCCCCAGCTCCTGTTTGTGATTGATAATAGGTTAGTTATTAGGTGGGGTCATGGAAAATAGCGGAAACGACAATATTTTTTTAATTAAAAAAATGTTTTTTTGCGTAGGCTCCATGCCCAGTGTGGAGCCCAACGCGGAGTCTGAACTTGTGACCCTGAGATCAAGACCTGGGCTGAGATGGAGAGTCGGACGTGGACATTCAACTGACTGAGCCACTCAGGCACCCCTACAATATTTTAGTCACCTTTCTGAGAGGCTAGTGCTGTATGTAGGGTGCTACTTCTAGAATGGTTTTTCTTTTTAATCAGCGACAATGTAGAGTTTCTAAAAAGGACATTTTAAGAAATGAATATTCTCGGGGCGCCTGGGTGGCTCAGTCGGTTGAGCGTCCGACTTCGGCTCAGGTCATGATCTCACGGTCTGTGGGTTCGAGCCCCGCGTCGGGCCCTGTGCTGACAGCTCAGAGCCTGGAGCCTGCTTCGGATTCTGTGTCTCCTTCTCTCTCTCTGCCCCTTCTCTGCTCATGCTCTTTCTTTCTCTCTCAAAAATAAATAAACATTGGGGCGCCTGGGTGGCGCAGTCGGTTAAGCGTCCGACTTCAGCCAGGTCACGATCTCGCGGTCCGGGAGTTCGAGCCCCGCGTCGGGCTCTGGGCTGATGGCTCAGAGCCTGGAGCCTGTTTCCGATTCTGTGTCTCCCTCTCTCTCTGCCCCTCCCCCATTCGTGCTCTGTCTCTCTCTGTCCCAAAAATAAATAAACGTTGAAAAAAAAATTAAAAAAAAAATAAACATGAAAACAATTAAAAAAATGAATATTCTAGGAAGGGGTGGGGTGAAGGTGTGCTCTTATATTAAATACTTCTCATAGGAAGTACTGCATGTGTCCTATCATTTCCCAGGATTGGGTAGAAAATTGCTATTCTCACAAGCACCTGTTGGTGTTTGGCCTCCAGTCATAAAATCAGATCTGACGGGGATTTCTCTTCCCCATATTTATAGGGTTTGCAAATTTCTTAGAGACTTTTATTAGTGGGCACCACCACTTGGTGCCATGGGGGTATTTCCAGACCTGAAGATACAAGTGACTCTCGCAGGCACCCAGAACAAAGCTTGTTTATGGACATCAACAAACTGGACAACCTAAAAGAAATGGATAAATTTCTAGAAACATACAGTCTTCCAAAACTGAGTCAAAAAGAAATAGAAATCTGAACAGACTGATTACTAGTAAGGAAATGAATCCGTAATTTAAAAATTCCCAATAAACAGAAGTCCAGGACCAGATGGATTCACAGGTGAATTCTACCAAACATTTCAAGAAGAGTTAATACCTGTTATCTTCAAACTATTCCAAAAAATAGAAGAGGAAGGACAGCTTCCAAATTCACTCTACGAGGCCAGCATTACCCTGAAACCAAAACCAGACAAATACACTACGAAAAACTAAACAAAACAAAAAAATCCTACAGGCCAATATTCCTGATAAATATAGACTCAAAAGTCCTTAACAAAATATTAGCAAACCACATTCAACAATACATTAAAAAGATCATTCACCACAGTCAAGTGGGATTTATTCTGGGGATACAGGATAGTTCAACATCACAGGTCAATCAACCTGATACACCATATTAACAAAACAAAGGATAAAAACCATGTGATCATCTCAATAGATGCAGAAAAAGCGTTTGACAAAATTAAATATCCATTCATGATAAACACTCAACAAAATGGATTTAGGGGGAACATACCTCAACATAATAGGAGCCATACATGACAACCCCCATCATACTTAATGGGAAAAGGCTGACACCTTTCCTCTAAGATCAGGAACAAGACAAAGATAGGCACTCTCACCAATTTTATTCAATATAATACTGGAAGTCCCAGCCACAGCAATCAGACAATAAAAAGAAATAAAAGGCATTCAGATTGGTAAGGGAGAAGTAAAACTCACTATTTGCAGGTGATATGATACTATATACCGAAATCCCTAAAGACTCCTTCAAAAAACTATTGGAAGTAATAAGGGAATTCAGTAAAGGTGCAGGAAACAAAATTAATATACAGAAATGTGTTGCATTTCTACACACTAATGACAAAGTAGCAGAAAGAGAAATTATGAAAACAACGGACATATGAAAAGGTGCTCAGCATCACTAATCATCAGGGACATGCAAGTTGAAATCACAATGAGATATCACCATATGCCTATCAGAATAGTTAATATAAAAAAGATAAGAAGTAATAAGTGTTGGCAAGGATGTTGAGAAAAGGGATCTCTTGAGCACTGTTGGTATGAATGTAAATTGGTGTAGCCACTGTGGAAAATAGTACGGAGATTCCTGAAAAAGTTAAAAAAAGAAATATACAACCCAATAATTCCACTAGTGGGTATTTACCAAAGAAAACAAAAACATTCACAAATATATATGCATGTTTATATTTATTGCAGCATTATTTACTTAATAGCCAAGATACAGAAGTCACCTAAGTTTCCATCAATAGATAAATGGATAAAGAAGGTGTGGTATATTAATCGTGGCATATTAGTTATAAAAAAGAATGAGCTCTTCCATTTGTGACAACGTGGATGGACCTATAGGATATTTCAGTAAGGGAAAGAAGTCAGAGAAAGACAAATACCATATGATTTCACTTACATTGGAATCTAAAAAACAAAACAAATGAGCAAACAAACAAAAACAGAAACAGCATCATAAACACAAAGAATAAATTGGTGGTTGTCAGAGGTGAGGGGTTGGGGGTATCGGTAAAATAGGTGAAGGGGATTAAAAGGTATAAACTTTCAGTTCTAAAATAAATAAGTCACAGGGATGAAAAGTACAGCATGGGGAATACAGTCAATAGTATTGTAATAATTCTGTGTAGTGTCGGATGGGAAATACACCTGTTACGGTGAGCATAGCTGAATGCATAGAATTGTCAGATCACCATGTGGTTCACCTGAAACTAACATAACATTATAGGTCAATTACGCTGCAATAAAAAAAGAGAGAAAATAAATTACTGTCTATATTTTCTATACCACGCAAAGGAGTTCAATAAAGAAAAAATACCGGTATATTTCAAAGTTTCAAGAACTCAAAGCAAGAAAACACTGTGAGCCCTGCAAAGAGATAGTGATAAACTGTCATGCTCCAAAAAAACCTTGTTTATGGAGGTAGCAATATCTAGCAGTATTTATTTATATTCCCTCTAGCAGGTTATTTATATTCCCTCTCTTTCCCAGAAGGCTTGGAAGCAAACCATAGATATGGCAACGTTAATGTGACAGAAAAACCAAGACTGTGCAAAGGAGGAGGAAACATACAGGGAGCAGAGCCCAAGTCACTACTGTGACTTCTTGAGTTTGGCTCTAAACTTCCTAGCAGCCACTGGCTTGCATAACATTCATTATTAGGAAGAGGGGAGCCAGTCATCTTGAAAGGGTTCCCTCTCACCCGTGCACATGGCATTATATCCTTAAAAAAAATCTTTCTTGGGCCTTCCCCTGGACTCACCGGGTGACAAAATGAACCCTGCCCTTGACAAGCATTTTAGCCCAAACGCAGAAGCAATCTTCATCTAGCTGCTTCTTGTAATGACCTCAATTAAATCTAAGGGCATAACCATAAACACGAACACATTGAAACATCTCTTCCTGGGCCAAACTAATGGGGTCCAGATAGGTGGTTTCCTCATACATGAGTGCTATGGAGGGACGGGACATAAATCCATTTGGGACCCAAGACCGTGGCACGGCCCGGGAGATGGTGGGGGCGTCCTGAGTTGCAGGAAGCATTCCTCAGGAAAGAAGCTTCGGAACCTCCCCACACACTGGGTGTTGCTACCTCTGAAGCTTCACCCCAGGCTGGTCCAGGCGGATGATGGCAGGGTGATCATCTTTTGGGGCAACCCTCCTTTCGGGATGTTGGCGCGCGGCAATTAGCCTATCCTGACGCACTTGAGATGTTGTATCTTTACTGCCTCTAAGCATTAGGGAAAGTTGCAGCTTTTATTAAACCCACCCCCCTGCAGACGCCTGTTTAGTGTGTGTTAGAAAGCCAGGCTCAACTCTGAGGATAATGCAACCCACATGTGGAACTGCTTGCTTCACTGACTTGCAGAAATATCTCAGGTAGCAAGTATTTTCTTACTGCCCTGTTAGAAAAATACACGCGGCACGCACACACTGTTTGCTTTTCGCCCCCTTTGCTGTTACCAAAACGCAGTGGATGTGCTGGGTGGGAGGCGTGTTCGTGGCACCCTGGGCATCACCTTCGAGTGGGTGGGGGGCGGTTCAGGGTTCTCCTGACAAAGCCGCACCCGTGACGATGATCCGCACGGTATTTCAGCATTTTGTGATTTCCAGCAGGTCAGTTAAGGGGCTGGCTGACGGCGGCTGCTTCCCCTCCAGCAGTAAGGAAAAGCAGGTGGCTTATGCTCCCTGCCTTCGACACACCGTGCTGTCCTGCCCAGCGGAGGCCGATTTAGGAGGATGGTGCACCGAGGGATCTGCGGGCGGTGCCTCCAGCGGTGGGGGCGCTGGCAAGGGGGAAGGGAACTGTGGCCCGAGGCGTGCGGGCTCCGCGGGGCCCCCAGCACGACTGCATATCGCTCTCTGGATGTGTCTTTGAGGATGAAACCGTGGGCACAGGAGGCTGAGGGTGTGTGCGCACTCATTAAAATGTTCTTTCCTCCTTCCCCGGAACAATGGCTCACTGTTTCCCTACGAGACCAGGATGGACCCCAGCGGTGAGCAGAGGCCTCCAGCTCGCTCAGGTGTGGATGTGGGAAAGGCAGGCCTCCGGGCTCACGGAATGAAAACCCTCCAGGTTCCCCAGGACAGACCCAGGCGGAGCCCAGGGAGGACTGATGGACTCTCTTCTCCAACCTCTTTGCGTTCTTTCGCTCAGCCTGTCACAGAAGCAGCATTGGATGGGACATGAAGGCGACACCGCGGAGAAAAGACCCCCCTGTGGTATCTGCAGGGGTCTGTGATCTGGTGAAACAGGAGTCTGGCTAAGCTTTTCTTTTGCCACCATATCTAAACGTTTTAAATTTTTAGTACATTTTCAAGGCTATCCAGAAAACAACCTGAAGTCTTGGATTTCGTATAGACAACTAATAAAAATGACAAACCACTTCATCCTAGAACGGTAATAGGATTATGCAAATCTATGAATATGACTTAAATGATATGTGTATATAATACATAATATATAACATATAACACACAACACACACACACACACACACTCATACACTCCAGTGGCCTATTAATCAGGGTAACTGCAGCAACAAATAGGCCCAAATTCTCAGTGTGTGGCCCTGGGTAGAGAGGCCACATCATGGGGGCACCTGGGTGGCTCATTCGGATAAGCATCCGACTCTTGATTTCGACTCAGGTCATGATCTCACAGTTTGTGAGATCGAGCCTTGCATCGGGCTCTACACTCACAGCCCTGGGCTTGCTTGGGATCCTCCGTGTCTCTCTCTCTGCCCCTCCCCCACTCATGTGCGCACACGCGCTCTCTCTCTCTCTCTCTCTCTCAAAAATAAATAAATGTTAAAAAGATTTTTTAAAAAAGGTCACATCATGATAATGTGGGGACACAGTTGTGATGACACATGATGCAGTGAAGGAGACAAGACCCTCCAGCCAGCCACATGTGACCCTGACACCACCTGCCCTCCACTTGTCCCCACCCCCCGGGGTTGCAGCTGCTGGTGTTGGCATCATGGACGCATGGGGCTCCTTTAGGCCGATATCCGTCTCCAGCAGCTGAAGGAGCTCAGAAACACTGAGCCAGGAGCAGCCCAGAACAGTGAGTGTTTGAGAGAAAGATTGGGAGAAAGGGGACGGTCTTGAAATATTTGAAGGGATGGTCACGGAACAGAGGGATTAGGCTAATTTTTCCCTTCCCCAAAGATGGGAATTGTAGGAAAGTATAAAGGACAGTTTTGTACCATTCGAGGTAACCCAAGGAAGGAGTCTTTCCCCAGGGTCTGTGCAGTGACCTGGAGGGACATTCCCGAGAGGACCCAGGCTCTAGGTGAGCTGTTCCAACCCAGGAGCTCCTGATCTGTGGGGCTGCCTGCCTGAGAGCCCTGGAGAAGGCACTATCCCTCCTTGCCTGCTTATGATCTATTCCAGCGTGTCAGAAAATTCTGGTAAAGGGTGACTGGAGTGTGTCCACAGTTTCATTTTTGAGCCATTTGAATCGAATTTTACTTCTTGAAGGGTTTGGGGGGAAAAACTTTATAAAGTGTATTTTAATTTCACATATGTTACAGATCAAAAGAATGGTCGTGGAAAAAAATACCCTAATGATCTGAAATGATCTAATCTTCGTAGCCTTTTTCCGATAGTTCCATGGTCCCAAGCAGAGGCCACGTGTGACCCTTTGAGACGTCTTGAGGATGACGTGCTGTGTTGCCGTGATCACACCAGAGCACAGGTTTTGGTTGAGACATGATATGTAACATTTGTTGTCTTTGTCAAAGAAAAAAAGAAGAGAAGGCTCACAGCAGAGAGGCAAGCACACTTTCCAGATCCCCATGATTCATCCACCAAAGACTTTATGAATATGTTTCATTGCATTGATAGCATTTTCAGCTGCAACTGAAAAAGAAATGGAAGTGGAAAAAATAATCAAAAGTGATGATGGCCTCCCAAAATAACGTGAACTTGCTAAAAATGAGAGCTGTGTCTATTTCTAAGCTGGGAAGAATTTGTATGAAGGTTGCGTTATTTTAAAACATTCCTTATAGCAACATAAAACTTCAAGTTCCACGTTCCCGATGGTGAGTTAGGGTCTATGTGGTTCGCTGATGTGGTGCCGCTGCATTTCCCAAAGTGTGTTCCCGGGAGGGCCAGCACCACAGGCTGCTCCTCAGCTGGCTCTGTGGGTTTTGTGGTCAAAGAGGTTGGGAAAGGCCGTAGACCACTTTCCCGATGTGCAAAGCCATAAATCTCAATGGCATCGTCAGAGGCTCTGAGGTATCTTATAACACAGATCCTCGACAATATCTCTTGGGACACATTTTGGGAAGCTCTGGGGTAGGATTAAGAGCCCTGGGTTGGTTGCCAGGAGGTCTGGTGCTAGTCCCGGTTCTGGTGGGTGGGCCTTGGTCAAGCTTTCCCTCACTGGGCCTCAGTTTCTCCGGGTGTATCATAGATTAGGGATGCGCTGCGTGTGGTAGCTAGAGTTGGTGTTCACGGTCATTCACTCTCTTCTCCCCTGTGAAGGTATTAGACGCCTCTGCTCCATTGCTTTGGGCTTCTCCATGGAGTATGCTTTGGCCAACGGAACATGAGTGCATGGACTTAAGCCATGTGTGAGGAAAAGGTCTGTCTAGGAAGCTGTGGGGAAGCCCCCGGCAGCTTTCCTGCTCTTTTCCCTACCTTCCGAGGTAGGACAGTGCTGCTTCTTGAGCCGGTATCCTGGAATGAAAAGATGGTTGGAGCAGGGCCACCGTAGCACAGTGGACCCCATTACGTAGTGAGGAAGATGTTTTTGCTGTTGTAGCCCCTGAGAATTCAGAACTGCTTGTTACTGCAGCAGCACTGACTAATACACCCACTCCAGTCCCTTCCAGCTCTGATACTCCAACATTCTTAAATGCACGTGAACCTCACCCCAAGTTGTCTCCTCCAGTCTCTCCAACCTCACCAGCCTCCTGCATGGGGTGGGGGTGGGGGGACACCCATAATAGTCCTCCCACAAAATCTTCAAGTGGCCCTGTAGCCTCCCTAGATACTGAAGATCAACAGCCTAGAGTGGAGACACAGTAAGAACTTAAGCCTACTCACTTTAGGATTCTGATGGGTTTGGGCATTTCCTATGAGCATCTGAGCCATGAGTCTAGTGGTCTGGAGGCCTGAGAAGCCCCCTAGGAGAGAACCCATCCAAAGAGAAGAGCCAGAAGACTTTTCAGTCCAGCCTAGAATAATAGTGCCCTAGAGTGAGGGTTCTGGAATCTTCCAGCCTTGCCTATGTTCTGCTATAAGAACAGGGACCACAGGATCCAGAGAAGTGCTAAGCTTGGGCTGTATGTGACTGTGTGACAGACCTGGGGATGACTTTGCCATTCCCCATTCCTCCATCAGCTCGGAGACTTGCAGTACCAGAGATGGGAGTTCGGTCCTCAGCATGGGACACTGGGCTGTTGACATCTCATAAGATAGGCATAGGGAAGGTGAGAAGAAGGTGGAAGAAGCTTCAGCGTGGCCTGAAAGTCCACGTCATGCTCCCCAGGTGTAGCGTCTAGGGGGGCACCATGACGAGGCTTGGGGGTGGTCACAGACAAAAGCCAAGAATGCAGAGTGTATCATTACTGTGATGTGGATGTTTTACCCTCAGTATGTGTGGCCCAGCATAACATGCATGGTGACGCTGGCGTTTTAAAACCTGCCATATAAATATGTCCTGATGAAATACTTTGAGAGACATGGAGATGTGTGGATATTTGGGAAATGCTCATTGCAGGGTTGTTTATATATCACGACCCTGAAAACAACCTGCATGCCCGTCAAAGGGGGATCGTTCAGTTGGGGTCCATTCATTGATGGAACACTCTACAAACTTAAAAAAAAAAAAAGGATAAACTGCTTGGGAAGGGTGTTGCCATGGAAACATAAATCTGAGAGGTGACGCATCGTGACAAAGGCAGGTACACAATGTTATGTGTCACGTGGATTCTTTTTATTCTAATTATGCACCATCATCTATAGTGATTCTTACAGAGTGGGGAGAAGAATTACTGAGGCTCTTCTTTTTATGTTTTTGGACATTGTATAATGAATGCACACGTCCTTAAAACAAAACAATATAGATATTTCCATTCTGAAAAAAAAGGGGGGCCTTTTATCCAATGAGATGCCTACAGTTGCCTGTGAGCGATGCCTTGCTAGCCTCGTGTTATGATGAGGAGGTCATCCTGCCTGATTTCTCCTGTTGATATTGGGGTGAAAACCATGCAGAGCAAAGTTGCTTTCGGATTCATGTTAACTTATGCATAAATCTTTCCAGCAGAAAACTTCCCACCTTGACCCAAACATAATCGATGTCCGTGGCATGTTACTGAAACGTTAGGGGCTGTACTGCAGTCACATAAGAGTGGGTTTGAATCCTATAATCATGAGCTCCTAGCTGTGAGCTGGACCTGTGCCATGGGCCCCAGTGTCCTTGGATGACAAAGATTGGGTTCCAAGAACTCCATGAGATGATGTGTCTTAAGAGCTTGGCACTGTGGGGGTGCCTGGCTGGCTCAGTGGAGAGAGCATGTGACTCTTGATCTCAGGGTTGTGAGTTCAAGCCCCATGGTGGGCCTGGAGCTTACTTAAAAAAAAAACAACAAACCAAAAAGCCCTGCTTACACAGCAGACAAATGCAAGGAATGGAGTGTTTCCACATCTTATTTCCTTTTCTATGCTTCTCCTGCCTGCTCTTTGTTCCCCTTTAGTATATGTTGCCCTCCTGTCTCATTTCTGTTCCGATGCTATCAGCCCACTGTCTTCCATAAGTACTTTATGTCCAGATGGGCTATGATCCTTCCCTTTCCTGCCATGGAAGCCAAGAGAACAAATGGCCTGGGTTTTACTGATCTATGTCTGTGCCATCCAGGATGGTAGGCACCAGCTACATGAAATGTGAAATCTGAGCACTTACAATGTGGCTACGTGCAAGCTGAGATATGCTGTAGCTATAAAATCCATACAGATTTCAAGGACCTCGTAGGAAAAAGGGTTACGAAAATGTCTCATAAATAATTTTTATGATGATTATGTGTTGAAATGAAATGTGTGTTGGATGCTATATAGAATAGGTTACCAAAATCAATTTCACCTGTTTCTTTTTATCTCTCTAATGTGGCTTTTTAAAATGACATCTGTGGTGTATATTCAGTTCCTACTGAGCTGGGCTAATCTAGATCTATCAAACTCATTTGTTTCTCCCAACACACCTCTCCCCTGCTTTCTTTCTGTACAAACTTCCACACACCCAGTGCCGGTCGTGGGGGACACTGGGTCTGCACATGGAGGATGGCACAGAGGACACAGAGGCCGATGGTTCTCCCTGCCTCTTGGGGCCTCGAGCTCTGACAGCCGCAGAAATCTCACAGGTGTGCACATAAGCATTGCCTAAACAGATGTGTTCTTCTTAGCACACTTGATTCTCCCCAGCCCAAAGATGCAAGGTGGGTCTGAGGCAGGAAAGCAGAAGTGAATCGTTAACTTATGGAAAAGATGAATCATGCAGCCATAGTGGAAAACAGTATTGAGGTTCCTCAAAAAATCCAAAACAGACCTACCATATGATCCAGCAATTCGACCTCTGGGTATTCATCCCAAGAAAATAAAAACACTGGCTCAAAACGATACGGCACCCCCATATTAATTGCAGCCTTATTTACAATAGCCAAGATACAGAAGCAACCTAAGTGTCCATGGATGGATGAATGGATAAAGAAGGTGTGGTATATACATACAATGGAATATTACTCAGCCATCAAAAAGAAATGAAATGTTGCCATTTCCAACAACGTGGATGGAGCTAGAGTGTACTATGCTAAGTGAAATAAGTCAGGCAGGGAAGGACAGATACCTTATGGTCTTGCTTATATGTGGAATCTAAAGAACAAAACAAAACAAAACACCCTACCAAGCTCATAGATACAGAGAACAAACTGGTAGTTGCCAGAGGTGGGGGTGGAGAGTGGGAAAAATGAATGTCGAAAGACACAAATTTGCAGTTATAAAATAAACAAGCCATAGGATGTAATGTACAGCATAGTGACCAGAGCTAATAATCCTGTATGGCGTATTTGAAAGTTGCTAAGAGAGTAAATCTCAAAAGTTCTTATCATAAGAAAAAATTTCGTTAATTATGTATGGTGATGGGTGTTGGCTAGACTTGCCGTGATCATTTAGCATTATATGCAAATAGCGAAAATCATGTTGCACATCTGGAACTAATACAATGGTATATGTCAATTACACCTCAATAAAATGTTTTTTAAAGAAAAGATGAATCACAAGCTTCCTTGCAAATGCAAATGTCCCTGAGACATTGACAATACCATCCGACCAGTCCCCCTGGTGACTTCCAGGGGGAAGGTTATCCTAACCTTGTATGTGAGCCTTCTGTCTGTCTTTTGCTAACAAAAATAAGCTCCCAAGAGTAGGATGTGCACCTTAATCAGTTCCTGTGCTCCCGTGAGCCAGCTGTGGGTAATGGGGGAAAGAAACATTTCACAGGGTTGAACCCTATGTTGGACTGGGGCTGGGAGGCCTGGTCTGAACCCCGGCTTTGCCCCTGATGACCTGCACGAACCTGTGTAGTGACTACTCTTTCTTATTTTCTGTATTCCGATGGTCTGGCATTTGGGGCCTTGAACCTGGAGAAACAGCCCCTTCCGGGGTAGCTAGTTCCTAGAGGCAGCAAACGACTCCCCTGCAAGCGTGCCTTTGATCACAAACCAACCAATCGAGAGCCCACACCTCAACCGCATCCTAAGTTGGAGTCTCAGATGCTACGCCAATCCTCCCCCTGCCCTATGTCACCACGCGGCCAGGTACCAGACTCCAAGGGACAGTTCTATAGCTCAGAGCCTGCCATAATTATTGAAACTCGTTAATCCTAAACCATTTATTCGGCCTTGCCTTCCCTTCCCACGAAAACCCCAGTAAAGGCTGTCAGCCATGCTTTCCCCTTTCCTGCCCTCTGCCTCCCGACAGACCCTGTGCTTCCCCGTGTGGCCCTGCCTGGCCTTCTGTGCCTCCTCCCCTCACGACAACTACTTCTGTGTTTGTGTGCCTTTACCACACATGATTAAAACAAATCCCAGGCTCATCCTTAGATGATCCTGTCTTCTCTGAGTCTTGGCTTCCTCATCTGGAAAATGGGGGTGATGGTGTCCCCTCCACAGGGAGATCCTGTGTGTGAAAGTCACTTAGCACAGTGCCCTGCCCCACAAAGCTCAAAACATGGGGAGTGACTTTTGCTTTTCAAAGTTTTAAAATTTATTTTGAGAGAGAGAGAGAGAGAGAGTGAGGAAGAGAGAGAGGGAGACAGAATCCCAAGCACGCTCCAGGCTCTGCACTGACAGATGTGGGATCGAACTCACGAACCACAAGATCATAATCTGAACCAAAATCTAGAGTCGGATGCGTAACCAACTGAGTCACCGAGAGTGACTTTAAAAGAAGGTACCCACCACCACCACCCCCGCAGTGATTTTATTCTCTTTCTCTACTTTGTTGCATAATTTACTATGAAGTCTCTCTCCAGGCAAACAAAAATAAATAAAAATAAAAGTAAAAGCCCCCAACCTCAGAGTTTGTACACACACACAGCGGTGAGCAGTGTATCCTGTCCAACACGTAACAGCTGACTGGGAGCACGTAACCCAGATGACTTGGTGGGTTAACTCCCCCCACTTGTACCCGCACACAAGGAAGACAGTGGAAGCAAGTGTCTACACTGGAGTCTCCACACAGATGGAAGCATTTCTCCTCTCCTTCCTCCAGAATCTGCCCATTGATGAGGGCTGTTTGGGAGGGGACACGGGAAGGGACATGGCAGGCACTTCAGGAAATGGCAATGATCAGTCAAGGGGAGCTGACCTCATGGCCACAAACGGCCACGGGATCCCACCAAAGCCTGACCTGGCCAGGGAATATGAAAAATCAGTTCTGCTCTACAGAGACAGCCAAAAGCTCATCTATAAACTAGAAATAAAAGAGTGACATTTGAATATTTTAATTAATCACAGAAATGTGGGATTTCAAGTGGCCAACGGAAGGGAAAAAAAACCTAGAAAGCGCTGTGCCTCCATGATGAGGAAAATAAAACGAAATAATAAATGGAAGGTGTCCTGGGGGTGACCAGAGCAGAAGGCCCTCCATGCCACAGGCAGGGGCGTTCCATCAGAGTGGATTCGAATCTTGTGACTGTCCAGCTTTGCCCACACAAGACATTTCTTCTGCATAATTTATATGATGACATCAAAGTTCCTGGTTAGGAAGGAACGAAAACACTATATATTAGCCATAAGTTACAAGGTCAAAGGAAATTTTTGGACAGATACTCAACTGTATTCACTTACGAGAAACGTCTGTTTGTTGTAAAATACGGTAATCACCTTGTAATGAAAAAGAGGATTTCAAAACTTTTTTTTCCCCCATTTACAGCAGAATGTCTTTAACCAAATAAGAAGTTGAATCAGATTTTCACGATCATATATTTCAGTCAGCTGCCTTAAGCCCTTTCTGGATCAAGGCAGGGTACAATAAATAATATACATTTTAAAGTTAGATCTGGAAAATGTCACAGTGAGCCTGCTAGTTAGAGCCTGGACCACATAGATGTTCAAGAGAGGCGCCTGAGTGGCTCCATTGGCTAAGTGTCCGATTTCGGCTCAGGTCATGATCTCGTGGTTCATGAGTTCGAGCCCCAAGTCGGGCTGTGTGCTGACAGCTCAGAGCCTGGAGCTTGCTTCGGATTCTGTGTCTCTGTCTCTCTCTGCCCCTCCCCCGCTTGCACTCTGTCTCTCTCTCTCTCTCTTTCTCAAAAATAAACATTAAAAAAAAATTAAAAACAAAAAGAGAGAACCTAACAATAGTTGTGTCCATGAGGCAGGCAAAGAGTGGTTGGCAAATTTTTCAAAAAGGAAAAAACAGGGAGGCTCCTGGGGAGCTCAGTTGGTTAAGGGTTCGACTCTTGCTTTCGGCTCAGGTCGTGATCTCACGGTTCATGAGTTCAAGTCCTGCATCAGGCTCTGTGCTGATGAAGCAGAGCCTGCTTCAGATCCTGTCTCCCTCCCTCTCTGCCCCTCCCTCCCTCACGCTCTAAATAAGTAAGTAAGTAAGTAAGTAAACAAACAGACATTTGAAAAAAAGAAAAGGAAAAAGCAGGGTTAAGACTTCCGCCAATCCGTTTGCTCTGTCTTTCCAGAGCTCAGTTTCTAACTCCCTGGCTTCTGCTTAAACTAGACGGGCCCCCAAATAGAATGTTACAAGTGGGGCAGCCCTCAGGGCTTATGAGGTCAGATTGGTCAAACCCATTCTGTGGCCCTCTGTGCAATGTTGTCTCAGGCGAGTAAGGAAAATCTCTGACCTGCGGCGCTGTAGGGGTCGAATTCCGTTGGGAAGTCACAAAACTACCTAATTTCATTCACGTCACTCCAATGATAGGGTTGGAATACGACAGGGAGGGCCATCCATAGAGGAAAGAGCTGGAGAACTGGGTTAGACACAGGGCAGAATGTAGAAGGAAATCATAATATGTGTGTTTTCAGCCATGGCCTAAATCGGGAAGACCCATCCATGGATAAGGGATTATAAACCAAGATCAATGGCGCAAAGGGACCGTTTCATCCTGATCAATTTATGGCACCCATAAGGAAACAATGGGAGTAGCGCCTGGAATTTTGCGCTGATAGAATCCAGTGAATTTTCATCTGCTTAACCCATGCTTTCCTGCCAAAGTGCTATACCCTATGCCGATCCAACAAAAACACATTTGAGAACACACCGGCACCTCTTAAACCAATGAAGGAGACAAGAAAGTTGGAACATTAAGGCTTAAAATAAATGTTGGTCTGTGGAACCATTAATAAAAAATGGACTGCATTTGGCGTGGGTTTGTCCCACTGTCTTATTCCGAGTTGAAAACACTAATAAAAAAAAAATAATGTAGTCCTGAATGTGAAAACCATATTACCCCAGTCCTAAAGATTTCTCCTGTCAGGCAACCCCAGGGAGTTGTCAAAAATAAATAAAAGCTAAGCTAAAGAGAAAGTTATTGAGAAGGTGGGATATGGTAAGAGCTTTATATGTGGCATTCAGGAATGCTGGGTTGACAGACATAGCTAATTCTGGAAGAATAACTTCCTATTTGAATAACAAGTAAAAGGTGTTTAAAGAGAGAAAGGTTATATTTTACTTCAGCAAGTCCAGCTTTGGGTGAGTGTTACATAAATATTGATTAAAAGCGCTGTGTTTGTTTCCTTCACTTTGACGGATAGAAGGAATGGAAGGTCGTCAGCGTCTTTCCTCCTTGGCTGATGTCTTACAGAGATCAGATCTGCCAAGGCTCTGCTGCTATATTCAGGGGAAACCAAGAGTGTAGATTTTATATAATCTTAATTCAAAAAGTGTGTGTGGGGGGGTGGGGAGAGTGCTTGTTAGCTTGGTATTTGGTCTGGCTTGCAGTTTGCAGTGTTGTTTTTCTTTTTTCAAACCTTTCTACACTGTAGAGTTTTTCGAAACTGTTAATGACATCAAACACTAAGCACTCGAGGCACCATTTTTTTTTTTCTGCTACCGCTTGAGGCACGTCCACGGACAGTCCATTTCTGCTTGCAGCATCCATCCATTTCTCGTGTGAAATTAAGTAATTTTCTACTTGTACGAGAAAGTTTATCCACACAGTTCTCTTGGTTTTGACCCATCGCAGCGAAGGCACCGTACATCAGCAGATCCACAGACTTAAAAGATTTTTAAAGCATTCAAACAAAAAATAACAGTACTAAAAAGGAGTCACATATCATAGTTGGACAGCAACAACAGCAGCCACATGAAAGGTAGGCAACACAATGTTTCTGGCACGATGGCCCAGCCTGTGTCCGTTTCGGGGACATCCCACTAAGACAGGGATAAGAGCCGGAGGTGAAGAAAGCAAGTCCTCCTCCCAGGTGAGAGTCTATTCTTTCTGGTTTTCAGAGGGAGGTCCTTGCAAATCTCCTCTCCTGTCCTTGTTTTGTAAAAGACTTGACTCGGTTTGCAACGTTTTTAATGGTGACCATCAGCATGGTGGCGTTTACTAGACCCAGAGCGGGATGCCTTTCTTTGGGCCAGATCGTATAAGATGAGTCATCTCCCCGGAGGTTGAGCCCTGAAGAAACGGTTGACAGGACTATTCCTGCGGTTTCCCAAAGGGCGGTTTACCAGCCAGAGATGGTTTGCGCAAAACCCAACAGAGAGGTCAGGCCGGACGGTCGGAAGGACGCCCAACCCAGAAAATTAGTTATGCTCAGAGATCACGTGCTCGAACATTCTAACTACCCTTTTGGTTCCTGCTCGGTTGGGAAGGCACACTAGTGCCCGCCTGTCAGTCTTTTAATTCTGATACTGGTGATAGTAGCAATAATACTGCAATGGAAGTAATTGTACTTTAGTGTACCAGTTATCCATCGCTGTGTAACAAAGTACCTCAACACTATGCAGCCTAAAACGATCATCATTTTATTACAGTGCCCAGTTTGGTGAGTCACAGGTTCAGATAGGGCTTGGCTGGGCAACTTCTGTTGTACATGGTGTTCTTGGATGGAGGTCCTGGGTGGCACTCACCTAGCCAGTGGGCTAGTCTGGAGGGACTATGATGTCTAGCACCCTGGCAGGGATAGCTAGACTATAGACTGGAGCACCCCAACATGGCGTGTCTCTGGGTGGTCGGCCTTGCAGATAACTCAGGGCTCCAAGAGCAAGTGCTCCCTGTGAGCGAGGAAGAAGGTCATGACCTTTTATGACTCAGCCTCAGAAGTCACACTCACTCCGGATCCTGGTGGTCGAGGCAGTCAGAGAGCTCACCCAGAGTCAAGCAGAGGAAGCTCCTTTCCCCCTTAGCCCACCCCAACAAAGGGAGGAGTGGAAAAAAGTACAGCCCTGTTTTAAAATGGCCACAAATATACATGCACCCTATGTTTATTGCAGCATTATTCCAAGTTCTGGAAGCAGCCCAAGAGTCTATCGACAGATAGATGGATGAAGAAGATGTGAGATCTATCTGTCTATCTATCTATTTATCTATCTATACACACACACACACACCGGAAGATGTGGTAAGATTTCGAATGGCAAGATTTCATTCTTTTTCATGGTTGAACAATATTCCATTATATATATGTGTGTGTGTGTGTGTGTGTGTGTGTGTGTGTATGATGCGGTATATATATATACACACACACACACAAAGAAGATGTGGTACATATATGTGTGTGTGTGTGTATATGGAAGGTGTGATATATATATGATGTGGTATATATAGAGAGAAGATGTGTTTTATATACATATATATATTTATATACATATATATAACGTATATATGTATATATATTTATATATACATATATATATAAATATATATATATATAAAGACGATGTGTGTGTGTGTGTGTATGATGTGGCATACACACACACACACACACACACACACACAAAGAAGATGTGGTACATATATGTGTGTGTGTATGTGTATATATATGGAAGGTGTGATATATATATATATATATATGATGTGGTATATATATAGAGAGAAGATGTGATATACATATATATATATAAAGAAGATGTGTGTGTGTATATGATGTGGTATATATATATGTATGATGTGATATATATAAAGAAAATGTGAGATAGATATATATATATATACACACACACACACACACAATGGAATATTGTTCAGCCATAAAAAAAGAATGAAATCTTGCCATTTACAATGACATGGGCAGAGCTAGTGAGTATAATGCTAAGTGAAATAAGCCAGTCAGAGAAAGACAAATACCATACGATCTCACTCTCATGCAAAATTTAAGAAACAAGACAAATGAGCAAAGGAAACAAAAAGAGAGAGACAAACCAAGAAACAGACTCTTAACTCTAGAGAACAGACTGATGGTTAGCAGGGGAGGGGGGCGGGTGGTGAGGAAAAGGGGATGGGGGTTAAAAAAAAAAAACAGGCTCTGAATCACTGGCTGGTGCACAATAAAAATAATAGTAGTTTACATTTTTAGAGCATTGACTTCGGGCAACAAAATGGTCTGAAGGCTTTCTTCCTAATTCTCGCAGTTGTAGGAGGCAGGCGTTCTCACTGACCCTGCTGGCGCAGAGAAGGGACTTGTCATTTTCTCTCACCTCCACACACAGCTTCCATGTGCCGAAGCCAAGATAAGAACTGGGGGTCGGGACCAGCCTCTGGCCCTGGGCCGCAGGGCAGTGCTGGGTCGGCGTGGAGAGTTAAGTACGTCTGTTTTTCTCATTTGAAAAAGAAGATGGGGCACCTGGGCGGCTTAGGCGGGTGAGTGCCTGATTTTAGCTCAGGTCATGATGTCACACAGTTCATGGGTTCAAGCCTCAAGTCGGGCTTTGCGCTGACAGCACGGAGCCTGCTTCGGATTCTCTGTCTCCCTCCCTCGCTCTCTCTGTCCCTCCCGAACAGCCCCCCCCCACTCTCTCTCTCCTAAAGATAAATAAATAAAACATTTTTAAAAAATGAAAAAAGAGATAAAATGAGATGCTGAGAATGGTTAGTGGGGTGGTCACCGAATGTTGCAAAGGTTTGGAATGATTACTGAAGTGATAAACAAATAAAGTTACTACAAGCAGCAAAAGCTCACAATTACTGAGTACGTCTATGTGCCAGGAAAGCTCTTTGTATTCATCTCTGTTTGCAAGGCTTCCATGCAAACTTTATTTGTATTAAGTTATTTAACTTCCACAACCACCTTATGAACTAAGTATGATAACTCCATCTCACTGATGAAAACACTGAGGACTGAGAAGTTAATGCATACGCCAAGGTCAGACATCTAGGAAGCCATAGTGGGAGGGTGTGTACTCTTAGAAGATTGTTTTGAAGTTCATGTAAGAGTGTGTGAAAGCCCTTCTTACAAGTACAACTTCGGGGGGTGCCTGGGTGGCTCAGTCGGTTAAGCGTCTGACTTTGGCTCAGGTCATGATCTCATGGTCTGTGAGTTCGAGCCCGTGTTGGGCTCTGTGCCGACAGCTCGGAGCCTGGAGCCTGCTTCGGATTCTGCGTCTCTCTGCCCCTCCCCGGCTTGCACCCTGTCTCTCAAAAAATGAATAAATGTTAAAAAAAAAAATTTTTTTTTTTTTAATGGAGACCACTGTCTTCCTTGGGGTTCCAGGGAAACGTTGCAGGGCTGACCTCCCTGTGGGACCATCCCTCCGGGGCAGGCAGATGGCCCAGCTGTACTGCCCTGGGGAAGAGGCCTGACAGGGAGAGACATGGGGGTTTCACAGGCCCACAAAGTGTGTTTGCGCTGTGACCCGTGTGACAAATCCCCCCGCTACTACACGAGTTGACAGTAAAGTCTACGTTATTTGCTGAGCCTTTCCTGGCTGCCACACACATAATTTCAACTTCCCAGCCTTATATTTTTCCCTTAGCACATACCGTTCTTTCTCTTTTGAGACTGTCTCCTTCAGCAGAATGTAAGCTCCATGAGAACAGATATTTTGATCTTTTGCTTTATCCCCGGCTCCCGGAAGAACACCCAGAATGTAGAAAGGCTTCGGTAATTAGATGGACTGTTTCAACGTTCCCTGAATTGCTCCCAACCACAGAGGCCCCGTTCAGGTGGCCCATAGTCCCAATGACTCAATGGCCATAGGAAGGACTCAGTAGTTCGACGAATGAGAACTTTAATATAAGGGGATTTCTTATGGTGGTTGGGGTTCAGGGAGAGTCCCATCTCAAATTTTAAAGCAATCGAGGACACAGGAGGTAAGACAGGAGAGAGAGGAGAGCAGAGGACTTGGCGATGGCTGTAATGGTCAGGGTTGGGCAGGATGTGAGCAGCACTGAGCTTCCAGAATCAGACCAAGGCCTTGCTACAAAATTGCAGCCTCTGGACCCGAGGCGTCAGTGTCCCTGGGAGCTAGTGAGTAGTGCCCCAGCCTCAGGGGATGTATGTGCGTGAAAGTCCCACAAGCTCTCTGTGAAGGTGTCCGGATGCAGGTTCTCCAGAGGAAGAGAGGGTGGGAGCCATCTGCTCCGGGAAGTCTCTCCCCTGAGGCGGGGAGTGCGGGCTGGGCCGGAGCTCAGGCCCGTCAGAAATACCTAAGCAGAGAAAGAGTCCTCTGTGACCTCACTGAGCCACACCAGAACAACAGGAACTTTCAACTTCTCATTTCTTATCACGTGCCCTCATCGATTATCTTGACATCGTAAGCCCGTCTTCGATGGGTTTGCCCATTACTTGCAGCTGAAAGCAATCCTCACTGATTCAATCAATAAGCCATAGGGGGAAAACGCTGGCAAAGATGAGACCAGGTGGGTATAGGTCATACAGGAGGCGAGAGCTTGGGGTGCTCCGATGTCTACAAGCACATCGGACGACAATGGGAGACATTTGGATCCGGGTCTCAGGCTGGAAGCCGCTCAGGCATCTTGCTGTCACAGGTGCCTGCCACACACCCCATCTGTTCAAATATTGTCAAACAGAGAAATCCTGTGTTGAAAAACTCTGGCACAATGAAACTACACGTCCTACCTGCTGCAACAGGCAGAACCATTCTTTGAGAATTTCCACTAAACAAATAAGCCTTCACATTTCATTGGGAAAACCGAGTATTCAGCGCACATGAAAACTGAGTCACCTGCATTATTTTGTCCCGTTGATGGGCACATTTTTCAGGCGTTGAGAAAAATCCTCTGCCCTTCCCCGTCAGTTTAGAAACAAAAGTGCTCTCTTTATGTGTCTCTCATCACCCTTTCCTCCGGAGCCCTCAGGAGAGCTGCTTGATGGAGTGCTCTGAATTTCAGGGCCCGAGGGGGGGCTCCCAGAAACACGGGGATCTCCGGCATTCCCCCTCGCGTTCATCTACTGGGGGTGCCACACGCCCTTTGCCTCGTCTCCCGGTTAAAAGCCTCCTCTAGTCCTTCATTCCTCGGTTTCTCTGGGAGGGTGCCGGTGGCTTCTTTCCCTCGGAAGTTTAAACGGCAGATGTCAACTCACGGTTGGAATCAGAAGAGACAGATCATCTAGAAGATGCACTTTGTGATACGTTTCCTAAATGGAGCACAGCAGCCTAGCGGGGTGGTCACCCTCGGTGCTACGGATGCTCGGGGCTGGATGGTTCTCTGTTGCGGGGGTGGTGGCGGGGGGGGGGGGCGGTCAAGCCTGTGCACTGTAGGATGTTATCAGCAACCCTGGCTTCTACCCACTCGGTGCCAGCAACACCCCTCTCCCCAGTCGTGACAATCAAAAGTGTTTCCAGATTGCCAAACGTCCCCTGGTGGAGGCAGGGGCTTTGCTAAATCACCCCTGGTTGAGAACTACAGATTTAGGGGAACAGAGGTGTTATCACACAGAAGTTATGAGGTTCCACGAGGCTCAGCAACTCATACTAGGGGTGGGGAATGGACATTTGGGAGACCTCGACAGCAGCGACGGTCATGGCCAGGATGCCCAATCAGCTCCATTTCCGGTGACTTCCGGGGGAAAGTGGGAAAAAGGAGAGGTCACTTTGGAAGTCCTTCTTTGTGTTCAATGAAGACGTCACCGTAAGTCCTGGGCCATAGAGTGTATACCTGACTTTCAGTTCCCATCTGTGTGATTGTTGGCACAAGGGAACTGGACACCAGGGAGGCTCCTGTTGGCTGAAGCCTGAAGCCTCTGTTAGTCTCCACGATATCGGAGTCACAAGGTGGGGGGGGGGGGCGTCCCTGCAGTGAGGGAGGAAGACCTGGGAGGGACAACATGGCAGACCTGCCTCTGCTCTTTAAAGGGAGGGGATTCCAGTGGCTAAACGCCATCGGAACGTTCCTGTGGCCCCGTTATTTTATCGACCAACAGGCGTGTGTGTTGACTTCTGTGTGTCACTGATGTCACTCTAGTGTTGGGGCCTAGACCACACCGGGGAGCCCCCGGGAGTTCACAGGCCAGCTGGGGAGCCAGGATACACAGAGGAGGGGCCACCATGAACTACAGACCCATGAGGGACAGAGGGCCAGCGCTGGGAGTTTGCAGGGGAGGGTTTGGCGAAGCTGGAGGGGGCTGGGCAAGGATCCCCAGAAGAGGTGAGAGCGGAGGTGAGCCCCACAGGCTGCACAGAGCTGGCAAGAGCATGAGCAGACTGAGGGTAGGGGGAAGGCTGGGGCAGGTGAGACACACGGGCCTCTGCAAAGGGGCCAACGTAGCGATTCACGATATCCTTCCCGGATAGAGTGGCTGAGCTTGGACAGAGCAAGTTGTTGGTCTGTCTGGGGGGCCGGAAGGAGATGAGGTAGACAAGCAGGGCAGGAGCAGCGTTGGGGAGCCTTGAGTGCCAAGCCAAGGAGGCTGAGGTCCTGATGTGCAGTCAGGGAGGAAACCTAGACCAGGGATTTGCACAAGATCAGGGTTTGCAAACACCGAGTGAGTGACCGAGTGAGTGGGGTCTGGGCCAGATGGCGGCGGTCCCGCTGGGGACCAGGCCCCAGATCAGCTTACACCAGCCCCTTCTCTCCCTAAGGAGCCACCCCTGCCCCTCCATGGCCCCCACACGCTCCCTGGTTGTGTTCCTTTCATTTTAATGGCAGTAAACAAAACACTCCTCCACAAAGGCCCAGTGTGTGGAAAGCAAGGGCCTGCACGTTTCTCAGCGTCACACCCCATTTATCCCACGCGAGAAGCGCACCCCCACCTGGAAGTGAGGAGCTGGGCAATTATCAAGAGAATGTGATCGATGGAGACAACCAATTGGGAATAATTAGGTCAAAAGCCCTTCTGTTTCCTAAGCACCACTTGGCTGTGGTTGAGTTTCTGCCGGAATCATCTGGAGATCGGCCTGGGCTCTGCAGGCCCCTGGGCATGGAGGTGTGGGCAGGCCTGGGAGCCCACACAGCGCCCGGGCCCCTCCTGGCTCTGGGGAGGTGAGGGTGGGGCCTCTGAGGTCTGGGAGGCAGCCGAGAAGTCAGCTCCCGCGTCCAAGAGTCAAGTCCTGGGGGCAAGTTCGGAAGCTGCCTCCCCTGGGCCCCTGGGCTCTTCGAGGTGCTAGCTGGCTTCTCTGGCCCTTGGTGCCCCCGACAGCTCCCTGGGTTTCCTTATACCTGCCCCCCCGGCCCCGTAAGACCCGTGTGAAGGACGGGTTGGAGGGCATGTCCAGGGGATGGGTGCCCAGGATCCCTGCTTCATTTATCATCTGGCTCCGTAGGAGTGAGGGGTGCCCAGCTTCCCCGCAGGAGATGCTTCTTTCCAGGGGGGTTTCTGGCCCCCAGCACTCACCCTATTCACTCTCCAATGTATACCAGCTGGAACCACCAACGTTGCACAGCTCAGTCTCTGTTCCCTGGGACCGGCTGTCTTTGTCACAACCACACAGAGATTTCCTGCCTGGGTCTGGAAGCCACGCTGGCCAGGCTGTGGGGTCTTGGTGGTGTTTGCTCTGCAATGCCCTCCTGTGAGTGAATGGGCCACCTCATTCAAAACATGGTTTTCGGGGCCCACACGCCAATGTCCTAGAGGCTGGGGTACGAACATAAGTGAAACAGAGTCCCAGCCCTCCCGGAGCAGGGAGTGAGGTTGGGGACAGATGTGCACGCTCACAAGAAGAAATGCAAGGTGGCGAGTGTTTCACAGTGCGGTGGGGGCATCCTCCCACCTGGGGAGTCAGAATCAGCACCCCAAGAAGGCAGCCTGCGGGCTTCATGAGGACAGAGGGCGGGAGCCTTCCTCACAAAGAAGGGGGCTTTCTCGGAGAAAGGGTCTGGAGTTGCATCTGGGGGTGAAAAGCTTTTGCGAGTGCCTGGAACAGAGTGGAGCCGGTGGAAAGGGAAAGGGCAGGGGACGGGGACCATTTTCCATCTCGGAGCCCCACCACCCAAACTTCAGATTTCCTGGAGAGAGACTGTGAGGGGCCAGCTCTGAGCCATCCTGTGGCCAGTTCTTGGTCCAGGAGGGCACTCTGAACAGCAGCCAAGCTTGCACGTATAGACAGGGGCGGTTCCCCAGGAGAAACAGTCCAAGGTGCTACTGGCACCCTAGAGGTGAAGTGCTGTCATGGGGGGCCAGAGGGAGAAGGAGATTTGTTCCCCAGGCTGTGATGGCCTGGGGAGTAAGAAGAAGTAGAGAGAGTGAGCCGCTCGTTGGCCACACTAGCAGGAGGGCCCAGGAGTCAGGAGACGTTGGTGGGTGACAGTGGTCTGCCTAGTCCGTGGGGGTCTTCCCTCCCAGGATGGCTGTTGGTGTTGGCTCTGTTGCTGAGAACGAGTCACTTTACCAAGGGCCTTTAATACGTTAAGAAGAGTCACAATTCCATGGGGCTGGTGATCTTTCCTCATTTTATGGACGAGGACAGTGAGGCTTGGAGACTCCAAGCTCCTCACCTAAGGCCAGATGGCTCTAAGGTCCCCGTGATGCCACATGTCTCTGTTGAAACTATTGGATGCTCCTCTGGATGTGCTATTGAACTCATCAAAGAAAATGAATCCATAAACTCGAATGTTCTTGAAAATGCCATGTTACCCTTTACAAGAACAGTGACCCACCTCATCTGCCAGGGGGCGCTGCTCTTCCCCCTGAGCCCCAGCCACGCTGCTGGGTATTTATAGGAGGGAGTCTCCCCTTGGTCAGGACAGGGGAGGAAAATCAAGTATGTGGCCAAGGAACCAACTGGGTTGGAGGGGTGCCTGGGTGGCTCAGTCAGTTAAGCATCTGGCTTGCTCAGGTCATGATCTCACGGTTCGTGGGTTCAAGCCCCGCAACGGGCTCCGTGCTGACAGCTCAGAGCCTGGAGCCTGCTTTGGATTCTGTGTCTCCCTCTCTCTCTGCCCCTCCCCACTTGCAATCTGTCTCTCTCTCTCTCTCTCAAAAATAAATAAACACTGAAGTTTTAAAAAATTATTTGTCTTGGGGCGCCTGGGTGGCTCAGTCGGTTGAGCGGCCGACTTCGGCTCAGGTCATGATCTCGCGGTCCGTGAGTTCGAGTCCCGCGTCGGGCTCTGTGCTGAGAGCTCAGAGCCTGGAGCCTGCTTCCGATTCTGTGTCTCCCTCTCTCTGACCCTCCCCCGTTCTTGCTCTGTCCCTCTCTGTCTCAAAAATAAACGTTAAAAAAAATAAAAAATAAAAATTATTTGTCTTGATAGTACATTCACGTGGGTCAAAAATGAAAAGAATACAGGAGGGTCCGAGTGAACACTCTTGCCTCCCTCCTCCCCTTCCCGGATCCTTCTCCTTTTGTGTATCTTTTCAGAGTCCTGTCAGAAAGCATCATTTACAGACTTCCCACATTCGCCTTCAAGGCTGTAGGTCACCTATTCAGGAAACCCACCGTGTTTGGTGAATGTTGAATACACTCTTCAACTCAGAAAAGTCTCTCTCTCAGCCACGTGAGGGAGTTTTAAAATGCTATCCTGACGACTCTCTGCTCTGAGGGAAAAGCATTAACTTCATACCTTTGTCCATTGAAAAAATTGGAGGGAGATCTAAATGCTGGCTCTTGAAAATGCAATCTATCATCTCAGAAGAGACTCTGTTTCTTTGGCTTGGAAACACTGCTGTTTTGTCTAACCGTCAGAAAATCCATTAATAAAGCCCCACGGACCCTTTGCGTTTGGAATTGCCTCTGTCATAACAAGATCCACAGATGCCTGTTTCCTTCCCCACGACAGACGCTTCTGTCACTGGTCCTACTGGGCCACTGCAGATGCACCAGAATGGAGGAGGGCACAAGAGCTCCTGAGCTGAGAAATCGATTGTTCTTTCCTATGAAGCAGATGAGCAGAATCTCCCGTCTCTTCATCTTTACAGGCTTGGCATTCTCTCAGCAAGAGGTGGCAATAAAACATTCTCAAAGCAGGGCCAGTTCTGAGAGTTTACAAAGGGCACATTAGAGCGGGGGTGCATTCCTTCGGGAGGTTCTGGGTTTTTAACGAGCAGCAGGGTGCTCTAACGAACTGGTAGGTCGTGAGGAACAGCCAGTCTTGTCGGCAGCCAAGACCCGGAGGCCACTGCGGGGCAGTTGAAACGCCGTCTGCCCCCCGTGGGGTGCACACGTTAGGAAGAGCCCAAGAGACCCTTCTAGAAAAGTGGAAAGGGAGTCCACCTTGCTTTGCTCAGGGATTCCAACAGGAAAGCTTCCGAGCTTTTAGATTCCGTAACCTCACAGGCCGGGGGTTGGCAAACAATGACTTGAGGGCCAAATCTGGCCACGCGGCATGTTTTTACCAATAAAGTTTTATTGGAACAGAACCACACCCTTCCACTTCTATATATGAAGCAGCTGTGGTAGAGACCCCTGAATAGCCTGCAAAGCCCGGAATATTTACCGCCTGGCTCTTTACAGAAAATGTTTGCTGATCCCTGTTGCAGGCAATAAAAAGGGAAATTCCTGTAAAGGAAAGAGACGAGGCATTTTCTGGGCTGTGAGATTATCCGAGGAGCAAAGAGAAGGGGAAATATGGCAGGTGATGTCCCTTCTGCAGACTCCCCGGCTGGACTGTTTGCAGGAAACTCCAGCCCTGGCTCGTGGTTGTCAGTTTTACCTGGGTATCTGGGGGACGGAGGTGGATGTTAGCATAAGAAGGGCACCGGGGCTGCCTCGGGGACACCTGGCACCAGAGAACCCTCAGAGCTGCTGTGTCTCCGGCAGAAACCCTACCGATGTGTGGCCTCTAACCTCGGCCACCTGGGGCTCCTGATGCCAATGCCTCGGGCCAGGTCAGTCGCAGGCCATCCCCAAAGAGGCTCCTCTTTGTCCAATCTGGAACCTCAGCGCCCCTCTGAGGGGAGCGGCCCTGCCCACATTCAGCTGAGGGTTTTTACCCCCTGCCCGGGTCAGGAGGAGGCCCCTTAGGCAAAGAGCTAAGGGCTCTGGGCTAGCCACACCTATGAGCTGAGGAGCCTCCCCTGATGGGGGTGATGTTAAGAGCATTCCGGTGTCATACTCCAGTCTCATAATAAAACGCTAACCGAGTCCTTCACACCATCGGGGTGCACCAAAGGGAAGGGGGAGGAAGAGGGAGGCAAACAGGAACAGAGCGAGAGGAGGGAAGTGGGGGGAGGGGAAGAAAGCCTGTCCTTCCGCCGAGGGCAGCCGTGAGAACCGGACTGCCCGAGCTGTGACCTTCTTAAAACGCTGATGTAATGATTCCTGACACAGCGAAGAGCTCGCGGTTCCGAGCCAAGCACAATGCAGTCTTTCCTCGATTTACCCCGTGGTTGCATTCCTGGAAAACACAGTGCAAAATTCCCCTTGCGCGCATATGGAGTTAGTTTCTAGGCTCAGACCCTCACGAGCAGGTTTTCACGTCCAGGAAAGGTGCGTGGGACAAAGGGCAATTTTCTGATGAGGGCGGCTGTTCTGTGCCTGCCTGGTCCCTGCCGCTGTCCCTTTGCTGCCAGGAGGCCCCTCCTCTTTCTGCCCCGATGGCTCCCAAAACGCCCTCTCCGATCTGCAAAACAGCCCTTAGGGGGCAGCACCGCCCCTGTGGAGAACCACCGTCTACCGGCTCCTCACTCCTGTGCCGGGCCCTGTGCCAGGCTGGGGACGCAAATGAAGCAAGCTTGGGGCCCAGCCCAAGAAACATGTACTCTCACTAGACGAGGGTTGCCAGACTTAGCAAATGAGAACATTGCCTGGGACATACTGACACCAACAATTAGTGGTTGTCTATTTGAAATGCAAATTTAACCGGATGCCCTGTATTTTATCTGGCAGCCGTCCTGCTAATACAGAGACCATGGGGACATGATGGCAGTGCCAGCATAAGGACCAAAGGGACTCGGGGAAGAGGTCCGCAGGAAGGGAGACTTGGGGACTGTGTCCGGCATTGGCGAGACCCCAGCCATTTGCGGAGTCCTTGGTGCATAGCGGCTCCTTGAATGCCCACACTAAGCCAGGGGGCACGTGGTGACCCCTGCTGGCCAGCGAGGCCACTGAGGTGCCAGAAGGACCCGGGACTCCTCCAAACACACATTCGATAGGGGCAGGGGAGGGGACGCTGTCGCAGCTTTCCCCAGGGCCTTAGGCGGGAGCCTCTACACCCCAGGGTTGGGCAGGTGGAAACCCGCCACTGGATGTGGCCTCACGGGAGCATCGACTGTCAGGAGCCTGGGTTAGAACTGGGATTAGGGAGAATGGGCTTAGGAACAGGGGTGAAGATCTGCAGGGGTGCGGCAGTCAGAAGCTGCCTGGAATGGGGGAAATTTGCTTTCAAGCCTTCTTGCATCGAAGACTGAAGCCCCGCCCCCTGCCCACCCCCCACCCCCACCCCTCCCCGAGGGTGCGCTTGGGCTGAGGGGAGCAGTGCAAGCGTCCCCTTGGCAGGTGCCTCCAGCCCAGCCCAGCACCCGCAGTGCAGCTTCCCGGCCCTGTCATCACCTCCTTACCGACCCCGTCCTCTACAGGGATGGGACGAGGCCGGGACACGCTCTCAAGATGCTGTGGGACGAGCCCAAGCGTGAAGACTGTTCAGGAAGCCAGGTGCTGGTGAAAAGTTTATCCCCTTCCGGACTTAGGGTCTCCTGGGTTTCCCGTTGGCTCTGCGGAGACAGGATGCTCTCCTAACCGTGGGGTGAATGAGGGCACTCCGTGGGGTCCCCAGTGGCCCATCTTCAGGACAGAGAGGAGAAGCTCCCGCTGATGCTCGGTCACCCAGGCAGAGGACAGAGAAGCTGCTGGAATCAGCAGGCCTCATTCTTAGCTTAGGCGTGTTCGTATTTGTACACGGCTTAACTGTACCGGCTTCCACTGAAACTCAGATGTCGTATCTTTGGGGGGTGAGTTCACAATTAGTCCTGGAACGTTCTCTCAACTAACAGCAGCAGAGAACTTGTTCAAGACCTGCTTCGGGGTAACTGCTTCGTCACGGGAGGGCTGGAGGCTGAGGTCTTGGCCGTAAGCAGTTGAGCAGGACACTCAGGAGAAGACATCCTGTCCCGTGGGGGCCCCGCATCCTCAGAGTGGGTGCGGAATCCAAAGGACATTACCCTCAACTTCCAGGGGGACGAATAAGGGGAAAAAAATCCAAAAAAGGAAAGTTTGAAGGAGATGGAACTGCAGCAGAAGGTTCCATGGCTCTCTTTAGAATATTCAGGAAGAAGCCAGACTGGGTTTGTGGAAAGTCCCGGGTGTAGAAATAGAATTGATTTCGTTGGTTTTTTAAAATCATATCAACTTCTCCTCAATTATAAAAACATTGTTTTAAGTGTATTTATTTATTTTGAGAGAGAGACAAAGTGCGAGCGGGGGAGAGGCAGAGAGAGAGGGAAAGAGAGAGAATCCTAAACAGGCTCCATGCTGACAGCCAAGAGCCCAAAGCGGGGCTCAAACTCAGGAACCATGAGATCATGACCTGAGCTGAAGTCAGACTTTTGACCAACTGAGCCACCCAGGCTCCCCTAAAAACATTTTAAATGCTGGTATATGCCAGCATTACAATGTCATGCCTGCTGAAGAAAATTTAGGAAAAAAAAATACAGGGGTAAATCCCAGCAAGTGAAAATCACACATCATCTTGCTAACCAGAGTAACTTCTTTTTTAAAGTAAAAGGAATAACTTAAACTAAGCATTTAATAATTGACACTTCTAATCAATGCCGGTCAGTCAGAGCTCTGTTTGTTGAGGAGATAAGAGCCATTCGTTACTAATATATAGGTGGTTTGTAAAAAAAAAAAAAAAAAAAAAAAGAGATACAAAGCTGGTTTTAAAAGATTCTTGAGAATATTGAAGTCTCCTTTTAACCTTGCTTACCTCTCATTTCCTTGTTAGACCCTGGCGGTTGCATAGATGGCCTAACGGTAAACTTTACTTCAGTTATTGTTAAAATAGTCAACAAGGAATGAGGTCTTGCTATATGGATCCTAATACAAACCTTGATATTTCTCTTTTTTTAATGTTTATTTGTTTGTTTGTTTAGAGAGTGCATGAGCAGGAGAGGGGCAGAGAGAGAGAGGAGAGAGAGAGTATCCCAAGCAGGGTCCCACACGGCCGGCACAGAGCCCGACGCGGGACTTGAATTCATGAACCGTAAGATCATGACCTGAGCTGAGCTCGAAAGTTGGACGCGTAACTGACTGAGCCATCCAGGAGCCCAGGGCCTTGATATTTCAAAACTAGATGCAAAGTCACCCATGACCAGGGTGAGAAGAGCGGGGGAAGAAACAGAAGGAATTAATAGTCATTCCCCAGCTTGGCCAAACTGTAACCAACAGGCAGGACATATAAGCTTCTGAACCTCAGTTTCCCTTTCTGTAAAATGGAAGGTGAGCCACATCAGTGTCTCACCCGAGGATATCCATTAGAACCACCCTGGTGAGCTTTTTAAAATATGCATGTGGGGTGCCCACTCTGGGGGCTTCTGACAATCGTGTGGCGGCAGGAGAGAGACAGGTCCTTGGCATTTTTAAAACGCTTCCCAGGCAGTGATATGCTGGAGTGGCTTCTTCTAACTCGAGCCAATTTTTAAATTTTCGGAAATTTAGTGAGCTCATTGTTGAACGTCATTATTAAAAATTAAAATACATCAACTGACAATTAAATAAATTCTATTTCAAACAAAGGAATAAATCCTCAAACCCATCACTTCCTAATTATTTCAGGACATTTTACAGCTGGCCCTCGAGAACACGGGTTTGAACTGTGTGGGTCTACTTATACACGGATTTTTTTTCAGTAAATATTTTGGAATTTTGTGGAGATTTGTGACAATTTTTTAAAAAGTTATAGGGGCGCTGGGAATGCAAGCTGGTGCAGCCACTCTGGAAAATAGTATGGAGGCTCCTCAAAAAACTAAAAATAGAACATCCTTACGACCCAGCAATTGCACCAATAAGTATTTATCCAAGGGATAGAGGTATGCTGTTTTGAAGGGGCACATGCACCCCAATATTTATAGCAGCACGATTGACAATAGCCAAAGTATGGAAAGAACCCAACTGTCCATTGACTGATGAATGGATAAAGAAGATATGGTGTATATATACAGTGGAGTATTACTCGACAATCAAAAAGAATGAAATCTTGCCATTTGCAACTCCGTGGATGGAACTGGAGGCTATTATGCTAAGTGAAATTAGTCAGAGAAAGACAAAAATCATATGACTTCACTCACATGAGGACTTTAAGAGACAAAACAGATGAACATAAGGGAAGGGAAACAAAAATAATATGAAAACAGGGAGGGGGACAAAACAGAAGAGACTCATAAATACGGAGAACAAACTGAAGGTTACAGGAGGGGTTGTGGGAGGGGGGATGGGCTAACTGGGGAAGGGACACTAAGGAATCCACTCCTGAAATCATTGTTGCACTAGATGCTAACTAATTTGGATGTAAGTTATTAAAAAAAAAAAAAAGTTAGAGGGGCACCTGGGTGGCTCAGTCGGTTGAGCGTCCGACTTCGGCTCAGGTCACGATCTCACGATCATGGAGTTCGAGCCCCACGTCGGGCTCTGTGCTGACAGCTCGGAGCCTGGAGCCTGCTTCGGATTCTGTGTCTCCCTCTGTCTTTACTCCTTCTCTGCTCATGCTCTGTCTCTCTCTGTCTCAAGGATGGATAAACATTTAAAAAAAATTTTTTTTAATAAAATTAAAAAAAATGTTTTTGACTAAAAAAAGTTACAAATCACGCAGCCTAGAAACACCAAAAAAAACCCCAAAAACAAAAAAAAAATTAAAAATTAAGAAAAAGTTAGGTATTATTGTAAGAACACAGTATATAATACATATAACACACAAAATACATGCTAATCATCTCTTTACGTTATCGGTGAGGCTTTGGTCAACAGAGGCTATTAGTAGTTAGGTTTTGGGGGGAGTCAAAAGTTACTGCAGCTTTTTGACTGCACAGGGGTCGGTGCCCAGGAACCCCAGGTTGCTCAGGGGTCAATTGACTATTACCTATGCTCAGCCGTGGGGGAGTAGAAACAGTAGAAAACAGCAACATGCTACTCCACGTCTTTCCCAGTCCCCTTCAGTGAGTCATATGGGTCAAGTAGCTTGAAATCAGCTACTGCGGGAGTATTTACACCACAGAGATGGGCAGATGCCACAACTCAGGGTTGTTTCCCCCCTGGCGGTCCAGTTGTGAAACACGCCCAGCAAACACTCTCCAACATACCACTGTCCCCAGAGTGAGGTAGGGTTAATTCTGAACTGCACTCATACAGTGACCCTAGGTTCATTTTTGAAAATATTTATTTATTTTTGAGAGAGAGAGAGAGAGAACACGAGCAAGGGAGGGGGAGAGAGAGAGAGAGGGACAGAGGATCTGAAGCGGGCTCCGTGCTGACAGCAGAGAGCCCGACGCAGGGCTTGAACTCACGAACCGTGAGATCAAGACCTGAGCCGAAGAAGGATGATGCTTAACCAACGGAGCCTCAGGCTCCCCAATCCCAAGCAGGCTCCAGGCTGTCAGCGCAGAGCCCGGCGTGGGGCTCCGTCTCACGAACGGTGAGATCGTGACCTGGGTCAAAACCAAGAGCTGAACGCTTAACGGACTGAGCCACCCAGGCGTCCCTTCATTTCTGAATCCTTTGATCTGAAGGTTGATCTGGATTTAAAGCCTCACTGGCTGAGACGCTAGCGCCTCCTGCGGGGACTGGCTTTGTGGCCACAGTGTCTCTTTCTCTACATGTTTGCTCTGCTCCCCCCCTCCACCCCCCTGCACTGAAGAAGCAGGTGTGTTTGTGCAGGTCTTTAAGGTACCTTTAAAGTAAATAAGCTTGATAAAATCTTTCCTTTTCTCTTTTCTTCATTCTTCTGTTACTTGTATTGATCCAGGTCTTTCCACGGGCACAGAGTAGGCTGGCTGTGTTTGTACATTTCTGCAAATAGATAATCGTGGAAGCCTGTTCTATAGAAACAGGTTCTGTTACGATGAACCGTGGCCAAGGGGGTGGCGGGCTACTTCCTGTCCTTTGAGATTTTGGTGTTTGGAAGATTTTCACTTAAAACTCCTTTCGGCAACTTGGCCAGGCGCCTTTGTTGCCTTATTTGGAATGCATACCAGCTATTGTGGGGGAAATAATACCGGAAGAGAAATCAGTTCCCTCCTTGGCCTTTTATGGAAAGTTCAAGCTTGCCTTGGGTTGGGCACTCTCCTTTTCAGCCTCATGTATATATTTTTTGGCAAGTGGGGAATGAGGCTGACGTGAATGGATGGTGCGTGAAGTGCTGTGAGCTTAGTTGATTCTGAGAGTGAGCCCTGCACGTCTCTGTCTAGGGTGCCTGATACACAGCATGTGCATTCTGAACCAACTGAGAAATGACATCCCAAAGATCACCTTTACAATGGATAAAGTCTAGGTGGGAAGATATGGCTTCTATCTATGGGCGAATAAGTTCCCTAAGTCTGAAGACCAAATTTAGGCAGGGGTATGGTGGATCTGGGCATGACCCCCCCCCCAATGGAGGCCCCCCACCCCCACCCCCAGAGGTACAGCTCACTCCTAAGAATAAACCAAGGAGCAAGGCCTCTCACTAATCATGTCTGACTTCTTTCCAACATTCCAATCGGGAAGGAGGAGTGGGTGATGGGCGGAGGGAGCCAGGGTTGTATTAATACACCCCCTCATCCTGAGGGGGCTGGCCTGGCCCACAGTTATCACCAGCACATGTCCTTGCCTATAGTGGCTCTGGAAAACTCCGTTATTTGAAAGCTGAGCCCTGCCTGTATTAGACCAGGTTTATAGAATGGGAAAAGGAGACCCATGGTCCTTTCAGAGTGCTTTTGGGAGGAAAATGGGATACTGTAGTTAAAGTTGGCTATACCACGGGGCGCCTGGGTGGCTCAGTCGGTTGAGCGTCCGACTTCAGCTCAGGTCACGATCTCACGGTCCGTGAGTTCGAGCCCCGCGTCGGGCTCTGGGCTGATGGCTCGGAGCCTGGAGCCTGCTTCCGATTCTGTGTCTCCCTCTCTCTCTGCCCCTCCCCCGTTCATGCTCTGTCTCTCTCTGTCTCAAAAAAAAAAAAAAAGTTAAAAAAAAATAATAAAGTTGGCTATACCTACGAAGCCAAAAGTCCTGGTATTCTTTATCCATAAGTTACGTACTGGGTTGACCAGTATCTCCACATAATTCGTGTCCACTTATAACCTCAGATGGTGGCCTGATTTAGAAATAGGGTCTTTGCAGATTGCAATCAATTAAGATAAGATCATCGGGGATTAGAGTGGGTCCTAAATCCAGGATGACTCCTGTGCTTATCGGAGAAGGACAATCTGGACACAGCCACAGAGAGAATGCCACGTTGAGTATGAAGGCAGAGACCGGAATGCTGTCATCACCAAGCAATGCCAAGGGTTGCCCGTACACAGCAGAAGCTAGAAGAGACAAGCAAGGATTCTCACCTCAAACCTTCCAAATGGCAAGGTCCAGCCTGTGGCCACCATATTGGCCCTTCTAGGCAGGGGGAGGTAGAGTTTCTTTGGTGGGAGAAGGTGAAGGAATGGCAAAACCCAGGTGTTATTGGACTTGTACAGGGGGGTGGCAGGGGTTGGGCGGCCCTGTGGCTTAATGTCTAGTTGGGGCCCCATGTCTCTGAGAAGCTTGCGACCACATCCCTGACTGGAGCGATTTGTCTGCAGAAACAGCTAGATTGTACCTGGGCTGCTGTGAAGAGTCACCAGGCAGGCCCCCACAGTTCATTCAGGACCCGTGAGACGGTTTTCCCTGAGTTTCACATGTGGTAGGTAGGGCTTTCCCCCGACCTCCTTCCAGCCCAGCATCCCCCCGCCCCCAACTTTCTTCACAGGTTTGACAGGAAGGGAAACCTAGCTGAGACTCTTTTAGCTCCCACACAGCACAGGAGGGCTAGGAAGGAACTGTGCGGGGTGGTCCCATGAGGACCGAGCAGGTTTGGGGATCTCTGGACATAGTTACAGGATGCCCTTGTATCCTTCTAGCTGCTGCTGAAGACCTGACCACTCATTCAAGTCGTCGGCCCGGAGCTCTGCTGTCACTCTTGACATTAAGGAGGGCTGGGGGCGGGAAACCTGAGCCGCAGGTCTTGCTAAGCCATTACCAAGTTTAATTTTCAAGGTGATGGAATGTTCTGTGAAGAGAAGCCTCCGTTCCTGGAGATTTAAGACCCTTTCCCTACAGCTGGTTTGTCGTAGGTGGAACCTGGGTCAAATTCTTGGTCTGGGGCGAAGCAGTGCCCATTGGATCAACAGTGAGGCACACTGGTGGGCTGATGAGCTGCCCATGGGAGCCAGTCCTAGTGTGGAGATGGGACAGAGATCACAGACCGAATCTGACCTCGGACATTCGCCTTCTCAGCCCCCCGTGCTGGCCTGACTCTCTTCTCCACTTTCTCCTGTCTCCTCTGGGGAGTCAGTGCCTACTCGGTATCTGTTTTCCCTCCTCCCTCCCGACCACTGAGATACGGGCACATTTATCAGGTTCCCGTCCACAAAGTGTCTGACTCTCATTGCTAAAAAATGGCCATTCTCAAGCAGAACAGATTTTCTTGGCGAGTTCTTGCCTCTTTTGGTTAAAGGGGGAAAGTTGCATTTTTCTACCTAATCCTGTTGTGAAATATTCGCCTTCATTCGATTTATTCATTCAGATAACACCTCTCAGCTTTCCCATTTCTCACTTCTTATCTTTTATTTCTCCTTTCCAACTTTTATGACTTACATATGCCTCTGCCTCTCCCTTTAAATTTATTGCACTGCCTCCTTCTCTTTCCTCTCACACCTTTGCATCCACTCTGCCAGTCCGTCGCGAGTCGTTGGCAGAACCCAGATGCCAGGATGCGTGTCCTGCTACCCCTGCCTTTCCTTGACCCCGTACAACCCATTGTTCTGATCAAAACACGCCACCTTCTCAAGTGTCTTCACTCTGCTCAAAGACGATGTGCATTTTCGTGTTTACTGCTTCTGGAACGGATTGAAAACAAAGCAGGCTCTAACCTTCGTGAAATAAAAACCGCTTGCTTTGTCTGCAACTCCAGTCAAGGGCATTTACTCGAAGCAACAAATATACGCAAGAAGAACGATCTTGGCATAGCGTCTTTTTGGGGGGACGTTTTTTATTAGGTTGGTCCCAGAAGTCCCCCTCCCCGCCATCCGCGGGGAAGGTGGACACAACAGGCAGACAGGACGCGTGAACATTGCGTAGCCCAGGAGTCAGGCGTGTGGGCATGCCGTCCCACAGGCACCGATCCTAAGTGAGTCAGCCAAGCCCAGATCTCTCCTCTTGCTTCTTGCTGTGTGTTTTGAATCAATTTAATAAATCGTGGGATTGGAGCATCTTACCTTGGTCTGTGAGCCTTTCTGTTCCATGACTGCCCGCCTGCGTTAAGTATGGGATCATTCGTCCGAGACCACAGACGTCGCACTGATGTTCCCCAGTTGTGTCCTGTGTCCTGCTGGCAAAGGGCACATTAGTCAGGGCTCTGCAGAGAAACAGAAACAATAGCATGTGTACTTATATATTGTGACAGTTAATTTCATGTCAACTTGACTGGGCTAAGGGATGCTCAGATAGCCGGTAAAACATTATTCTGGGTGTTTCTGGGCAGAGATCAGCATTTGAGTTGGTAGCCAGAGTAAAGACTGAGTAAAGATGGCCCTCACCAGTGTGGGTAGGCGCCATCCCATCTGTTGATAGAACAGAAAAGCAGAGGAAGGGCAACTTTGCTTTCTGCTGAAGCTGGGACGTGCATTTTCTCCTGCCCTTGGACATTGGCCCTCCTGGTTCTCAGACCTTTGGACACGTAATCATATTTATACCGTCAGTCACCCTGCTTCTCAGGTTTTCCAGCTGGGACTGGAACTACACCATTGGCTTTCCTGGACCTCCAGCTTGCCAATGACTGATCTTGGGGTTTCTCATTCTCCATAATTCCGTGAGCCAGTTCCTATAATAAATCTCCTTCTATATATCCATATATACCCTATTGGTTCGATTCTTCTGGAGAATCCTGACTAGTGCACAGATAGAGAGAGAGAGATAGGTAGGTAGATAGATAGATAATTTTAAGAACTTGCCTTACACGATTATGGAGGCTGGTAAGTTAAAATCTCCAGCAGGTTGGAGACCCAGGAGGAGCTGGTGTTGCTGCTGAAGTCTGAAGGCCATCGTGCTGGGGAGAGGTCCGTGTTTTTTTCTATCCAGGCCTTTGACTGATTGGTTGAGGCCCACCCACATCATGAGTCAGTAATCTGCTTTACTTTCAAAGTCCACCAATTTAAATGTAAATCTCACCCAGAAGTATCCTCACAGAAATATCCAGGATAACATTGCACCAAATATCTGGGCACTGTGGCCCAGCCAAGTTGACACATAAAATTAACCTTCGTAAGAGGAGTGCTTTGCAAATGTGCTGTAGCACCGAATAAAAAAGTTCTGTGTTGAAATGGTTTAGGAAAGGCGAGGTTAAGCAGAATTATGCAGGGCCTGTTTTACTGAAGGACTTTTCAGAACCTTTAATGGGCAGGATAGAGTATACAGTGTTTCGTAAACTCTGCCCGTGGGATCCCTTCCTGCAGGCCATCTTTGGGATGGGTGTACCTCTGAACACAGTCTGGAAAATGTAGGGTTAGGCCATGCATAAGGAACCATGCCAGAAAGTCAGGAGGCCGCCGAAGGAACTAACCTTGGGGACTCTTTGATCTTGAAATTTTGGCCTTCAGAATTGTGAGAAAATAAATTCCTGTTGTTTACAGCACCCAGTCTGTGGTACTTTGTTATGAAACTAGCTGACTGCTCTACCTACCCACGGCCATCATAGAGATGTGCATGTCCGTTATGCAAACATAAGCAAATGTTTTCCCGTGTTTGGTGAGCTGCTCTGGTAAACCAATCAAACTCAGGAAGGAAGTTGTGGGAAGCTCTGATAGCCAGTCAGAGGCACAGGTAACGACGTGGATTTGTGACTGGTGTCTGCAGAGGGTGGGAACAGTCTTGTGGGACTGAGCCCTTTACCTGTGGTATCTGACGTTATCTCCAAGTAGATACTGTCAGAATGTAGTTAAGTTGTAGGACACCGGGTCTGTGTCCGTTGAGAGAGAATTGCTTAGTGGTATTGGAAAACACACGTCAGAGGCATAAATGCAGGAAGCGGGAAGGATATGGCACCATTTATAATCAGAGTGCAAGCACTGTGCTAGCCTCTTTACATCTATTCCTTTACTTAAACCTGCAAGTATTTCCAACTTCCTTTTAAAGACCAAAACAGAAACTCAGAGGGCATATGGCATTCACGCAAGGGCACACAGTTCGTGAGTAGCGGAGCTGGGACTCCAGCCCAAGCCGGCTCACCTCCCACATGGATTTGCTTCCTGGCCCACCATGCTGAATCACTCTGGGGCCCAGGACAAGTCTTACACACTAGAGGTACCGGTACTCATTACACTGTTGACTGAACTTGACTCGGAGGACAGACTTTGCAAGATAGGGATGAACAATGAACAAGGATGAGCACACCAAGTTTTAGGTCAAGCTCTAGAATAACACGGGGCCTCCCAAGGGGCTAATGCTCAACCTTTCTAGACCCTGGACTTCAGCTGAACAACCAAGACCATATTGCCTGCCTGGTTTTGGTCATTAGGATGAGGTTCATGTGGGAAAATGGAAGAGCATGTGCTTGGAAAGGTTTCTTCTCCCTCCCCCTTACCCAGACAACAAAACAGTTTTAATCCTGATCTTCAGGTTTTAGTTTTATTTTGGTGATGATCTTGTTGTCTTTTCTCAGACTTCACCTCTCCTTAAGAAGTCACTTCCTGCGTGGATTTCCCCTCACTTCCTGGGTGGGCTTCACCCACCGGCCGCCTCGTCCCTGTGTTCTTCCCTCACCTCAGGGCCTCGCTGCCTGCTTTCTTCACACTCTTGCTTTTCCTTCAGGTATCTTCCTGTTTCCTAATGCCACTCGCAGTCTGGGCTTTCTTCTGAATTTGAACACCAAGAGGCACCGGCATGACCAGCAACAATGAGGCCTAAGAAAACAGGTCATTTGAGCCGAGAGACACGTCAGTGAAACCATCTTAGTATTTGATTGGCCTTTTGTTAAGAGAATAGTGACTCTTTAAGCCGGGCCTGAGAGAGACACTGGCCCCTTTTTAGAGTGGACAGAGTTGGGATGGCAGGTACTCGAAAGGGCAGGGTTGATAGCTGAAACTAGGTATGCCACACGCCTGGACAGTCGGGGGGGTCTCAGAGACATCTCGTGCAGCAGCAGGCTGGACACCAGCTGAGAGTCCAACAGCCTTGGGGAGGGGGGGGGGGATGAGCAAATAAGGTCCAACGGGAGGACCGGGGGTGGGGAGGGCTCAGATTGGTGGAAAGGTCAAGCTGGGGGTAGATACGGAAAGAGCACACACGACCCAGCCAGGCAAAAGTCAGGAGCCAGGGGGGCACCTGAACAAAAGGCTCAGTAAGATGTTCAAGGGGAGCCTGGAAGAGCATTCAGACGCGGCACCGGACGGGGTGGGCGGCACACCAACACGGTGAGTTGAACTTCTGGTTTGTAAATTACTTCTCTGCTCAGTTTTATCTTGAATTTGGAGTCTATGTGGACCGTGGAAGGTTACAGTGATTAGAGCAGGCAAGTTAGCTGCGAAGAGGATGGGCAAGGAGGTCAACCAAGGAAAGAAAGATGGAAGGAAGGAAACGATGAGAGGCTTCTCTGCTTCTTAAAGAGCAGGTTGGGTGGTCCATGATTAATTCACCAGCTTTTTAATTAAGTGACTCTGATTGCCTGCAACCCAGCCAGATCTATTTATCTAGACCCTAGAAGATGTCAGCAAAACATACTCCTATTCTCACCTTACTTTGGTAGGAAGAGATGGTCCGATTGCTTTTCAATCGTTAGGTACGTGGGAATGCGATAGCAATTGTAGGATCCGCAGACTTTATCTTCATGTAGATGAAGGCGAGATTAGTTTCCAAGGGAAAGATAAACTCCACTGCATTTATGGACTGTGTGGGGGTCTCCCGGAGAGCCACTGAAGAAATGTCATTGCGTTCTCCACTGAGGAATTCCAGAGAAGCTTGTTGTCAGGGTCTAAGAGCTCATCTCGCCAGAAGGGCGGGTGATGTTTTGTATGCTCCCAAAGCAAGATGGCTCCTTCCTCGAGGGAGGAAGTGAAACCAAGTATGGATCACAAGTATAGGCTGCGATACTGTAAGGTTCACGACCATGAACACCTATGAAATCATGAGAATTGCGTTTGGGAGTGTCTCTCTACGCTGACAAATGTCGTTTGTGCCTCCTGTGGACAACATACCCACTCCCGAGACTGTCTCCATTATCAAATACCACACAGGGCAGGACCACCTGTTGGTGGTAAGAGTTGGTGGCCAAATTTGCTAAAGCATTAGTGAAGTTGCAAGATATGGTGACCAAAAACATGAACTCCGAGGGCAAACCACCTGGATTCAGACCCTAGCTCTGCCACTTACTAGATGTAAAGGACATAGCCTTTCTGAGCCTCCGTTTTCTCCTCTGTAAAATGGGGCTAATGATAGTCCTATCGTATAGGGCAGTTGTGGAGCTAAATGGTAGTGTCAGTACCTGGCATGCAGCATGGGCTCCATTCGCGCAGTCCGTTATTCCTGGCTGATTATTACAGTTTGACCTCACTAAACATCAGGATCAATTCAAGTTGATAAATCCTAGGGGAAGCCAAGAATGGACCCTGAACATTGCCCACCGGCAAATGAGACAAAAAACGAACAACATTGACCAACGTTGGTGATCTGAGTTCGTTTGCAAAAGTAGAAACTTCAATTCTATAAAAAAGAATATGGTATAGAGAATTCTGCAAGAAGATAACATGGTGATGTGTTCTAGTATTTTCATTCTCAGGGAGAGACAGGGCTGTCTGCTTTTCAGTTTGACTTTTCTTGCTCAAAATGATTTCGTTTCCGAAAACGATCTCAGCAGTAACTAAAGATGTGGGAGTGAGGGAGGGGTCAAGGGGAAGAGAGCATAGCGTCGGGAACCGGGTCAGTAAAGTTATAGGGTTTTATCCCTGAGTCCTCTAGAAATGTAGCTGGTTGGTAAAACAATCCAATCAAAGTCTTGTCACTTGGGTTATGTGGAAAAGATAGTTTCTTTATGTTAGAAACTATTTCACCACAAACACTATAAAGTTTCTATTGTGTTTTCATTACTCCAAATAGTTTCACACGAAAAGAATTCCAAAAATTTCAAATAGGGCTACAGTTTAAGAAGTCACACAATATGATCAATGCCGTCACAATACATCTATTCTTTGCAAAAGCATGTAGGGAAAAGTAGAGACTTGAGAGCAGTTCACTCGTTAAACATTTCATCCCCTAAGAATTTTTCATTTCCTATTTTTAAAGATGTTATTTAGGCATAATTAACATAAATGAAGTGTACAAATACTAGGTGTTTGGTTCGTATACACTTTGGTAGTTACCACTCAAAACAAGATACAGAACATTTTTTTATCACACCAGAAATTCTCTCCCCAGTCGGTCTCCTTTCCCCTTCATCACCTTCTGACTTATATGTAGGTTTATATGTATATAGATTAATTTTGTCTTTATTTGAACTTCTTACGAATGGAATCAGACCGTATGTATTCTTTTGAGTTTGGCTTCTTTTGCTTAACATATTGTATTTGAAAATCGTCCATGTGGTTGGGTATATCAACAGTCTATTCTTTTGTTTTTAAAATTTTTTTTAGTGGTGAATAGTATTCCATTGTATGAATACGCCATATCCAGTCCTAGCAACATTTATTACAAAGACTTTTCTTTCTCCATGACTTTGGCATCTTTGTGGAAAATCAATGGTCTGTCTGTATGTCGGTCCATTGATTGACTGCCTATTTTATTCAATTGATCTATATGCATATCTTTATGCCAACATCCTGCTGTCTTAAATATTGTAGCTTTATGATATACCTAAAGATCACATAGTGTAAGTCCTCCAAATTGTTATTTTTTTTTCAAAATAATTTTGGATATTCTAGATCCTTTTGGAATCACCTCATTTGTTCCTTCAAGAAAAGCCTGCTCAAATTTTTATAGAGATTGTGTTGAACCAATACGTAAGTTTAGGGAAAAGGGGTATCTTCACAGTTTTGAGTCTTCCAGTCAATAAATATGATATATCCATTTATTTAGGTCTCTTTCCCTTATCTCAGAAATGTTTTGTAGGTTTTTTAAAAATTTGTTTATTTATTTTTGAGAAAGAGAAAGAGAGCATAAGCAGGAGAGGGGCAGAGAGGGAGGGAGACACAGAATCCGAAGCAGGCTCCAGGCTCTGAGCCGTCAGCCCAGAGCCTGATGCAGGGCTCGAACTCACAAACTGTGAGATCATGACCTGAGCTGAAGTCAGACGCTCAGCCGACTGAGCCACCCAGGCGCCCCTAGAAATGTTTTGTAGTCTTTATGTAAGGTCTTACACATCTTTCAGTAGATTTATTCCTAAGTATTTGAAGTTTTGGATGCCATTGTAAATGACATTGATTTTTTAAATTTCAGTTTTCAAGTTTATATTATAGGTATATAGTAATAAGACTGATTTTTTTATATTGACTTTGTGTCTTATGACCTTGATACATTCATGTAATTCCAGTGATTTTTTTTTATCCATCCATAGGGTTTTCTTGATATAAAAAAAATTAATAGCTGGCTAGACAGTAAATAAATTAAGGAACTTAACCATTAAGAAACTTTCACCATCTAGTAATGGGCTTCTGCTTCCAAAGGTTTTATCGGTGGTGCTATTAGATTAGATGGGGATGATTTGCATAGAGAAAATCCTTCATGTCAATTGCAAGATTTCAAAACCATGTGCTTAAGCTTCTAAATAACCCCCTGACTTAAATGAATCCCAAGACTCTGTAACTCTTTATAATGTACACCTTTGTTCAGAGAATTTTCGAATTGCAGTCCCTATAGTATTGATATCTAGTACTATAACTTTCCTCCAATTCCTAGAGCGTGTATTCCCTGCATATGCACGGTAGACACAGTTTGACATACCCTCCAAGTGTCATTTGGCAAATCTCTTGCTCAGTGTGGCATGGAGTGGGAGCAGCAGGACTGGAAATGACGACAGCCATCACTCAGGGTGCCCCAACTACGTGCCAGGAACTGAGCTAACACATCACCTCATTCAATCCTCTCAGAGAAGAAGTTAGGATCATTGTTAGACCCATTTTACAGACCAGGCAACTGGCGCTTATATTCAGTTGCTTGCTAGGTCACACAGTTAACGAGTAGCAAAGTCAAGATCTGAGTCAAAGTTCTTGACTTTGGAGCCCTCCGTGTCTTCCAAAACATGTGCTGAAAAAGCAAATGCCAGGGGCACCTGGGTGGCTCAGCGGGTTAAGCGTGGGACTCTCGATTTTGGTTCAGGTCATGATCTCTCCGTTTGTGAGTTGGAGCCCCGCATCAGGCTCTGGGCTGAGTGTGCAGAGCCTGCCTGGGATTTTCTCTCTCCCTCTTTCTCTGCCTCCCCCCACCCCACCTCAAAAATAAATAAGTAAACTTAAAAAAAAAAAAAGCAAACACCATTCGTATAGAAAAAGGCATTTAAACTTTTTTTTTTCAACGTTTATTTATTTTTGGGACAGAGAGAGACAGAGCATGAATGGGCGAGGGGCAGAGAGAGAGGGAGACACAGATTCGGAAACAGGCTCCAGGCTCTGAGCCATCTGCCCAGAGCCCGACGCGGGGCTCGAACTCACGGACTGCGAGATCGTGACCTGGCTGAAGTCGGACGATTAACCGACTGCGCCACCCAGGCGCCCCAGAAAAAGGCATTTAACCAGCCTTGAAAATTCTTGGGCTGATAAGGAGTGATACCAGCTTCCATTTATTACTATGTAATGGTTGAGGTGTGGCAATAAATTTCTTGTGTATCTGCTGACTGAATGAGGTTCTAGAAGACCAAGGTCTCCTCTGCAATCCCTGGGGAGGGGTGCAGAGCTCCGCGGCTGGAGAAACAGCGCCAAAGCCAACCTCTGCAGAGGGCAGGTCACCCACGGCGCATGTCCGATGGGGCCACATCCAGCGAATTCGAATGCTGCGAGGTGCACGCTCGGGGTGCCCCCTGCTGTTTCCGGAGGGCGTCCGCTTCACTTGCGCGCACCCCACACAAGCCCCCTGTGCAGATGCGGATGACGCCAGGGCTGGAATTACGTGGCGACCCCCAAACCAAACCAAACAAACCCAACCAAGGGCAATAAAAGCCTGGGATAACAAGCCCGAAAGCATCGGCACCAGAATTGCAAAAGGTTCCCCTGTACGCTGCCGATTACAGAATCATAAAGAGACGCTTGTAAAAACAAAGCCCGTTGTGCTTCAGCGCAGGCCGAACTTGGCAGTCCTGTGGCTGGATCTGGTTTCATTGAGGGAGGAGGGAGCCCTTAAGAAATGGACCTGAGACGACCCCGCCAGACACCGTCTTCTGTAGATCCTTCCCGGTTAACTCCATAGCGATGCTTTCGTGATAATTTAAATTTTCTTGGTGTTGACCTTTACCCTTCATACCTTAGACTCGTAGGGGTGGGGAGAGCACTCTATAACTGCTGGTGACGGTCCAAGAAAGTGTCACTCACGGGTACCAGCGCTATCCTGGAATTTCCAGTCTGGAGAATGGAATTTGGCAGCGTCCTTGTACATCAATCAGGGCGGGTAACGGTGTCTTCTCCGGCTCCAAACGGCCTGCCATTCCAAGAATCTCCATCTCTTCCGTTGGTGGTTGGGTTGGAAGTTCACTCCTTTGCAGGCATCTCCTTCCTCCACCCCTGGAAACCCCCCAAGCCTGAGGCTTGCTCTGAACCTTGGTTCCACAGCCTTAGCTAGGGAGTAAGAGTGGATACTGCTTGGGGCACCTGGATGGCTCAGTTGGTTAAGCGTCCAACTCTTGGTTTTTGGCTCAGGTCATGATCTCACAGGTCAGTGAGTTCAAATCTGGCATCGGGCTCTGCACTGAGAGGGGAGCCTGCTTGGGATTCCCTCTCTCTCTCCCTCTCTCTGCCCCTCCCCTGCTCAGGCATACACGCTCTCCCTCAAAATAAATAAATTTAAAAAAGGAGAGTGGGTACTGCTTGCTTCTAGACATTGAAGGACGCATTTTTCGCGGGATCTTGTGTACCACTGGACACAATTGACCATGTCGCGCACAAAGAACCTAAGGGAGAAACAACGGTTGTCAAACCTTCGCGATACATTGAATAAGCTCTGTTATAAAGCATGGAAGAGGAGGTTTAAAAGTACTTTCATCGTACTCCCTTACGGAGTTTAACCACACTTGAGAGTTACTAGTGTTAATACACTTCAGTAAGGGTGTTACGGGGAATATGCTGTGCATTGCTATTCTCTGAATGGCTTATTTTTTCCAACTTGAATTGTTTCTAAACTGGGCCAGGAAGCTTGTTTTCACAAACCCCCTGAGAATATGTGGCTTTCTACGCAGCGCCATTAAAACGCTTGGTAAAAAGTAGGTGTTTTCTCTGGGAGCTTTTCTTTAAAATGTTTTGTCTTCCAGCACCTCCCTCTTTGGCTTTATGTTGTGAAACTTCCAGCACACAGAAAACAAGAACAAATAGTATCATGAACACCTGTGTACTCACCATCCAGATGTAACAATTATCAACATTTTGTCCTAGTTGCAGCAATGTGGGTTTTTGTTGGAATCTAAAATAAATTACAGACATTACTACAGGGATGTGGTTACTAAGCATCTCTGAAAAATATGGGTATATTCCCCATAGCCTGCACTGCCTCCATTGTCTTGGCTGGCAACGCACTCTCTGGTTATTTCCTGCTCGCTGGCATTTACTTCTCAGGGATTGGGGAATTCCGGGCTACACATTTTTTGCCCAGAACCCTTCACCACTGATGTTGTGCCTTTCTTACCGCGTCATGGCGGTGCCGGGTTATCCCACTCTCAGCGGCTTGAAGCTTGATGGCTTGCTTACGAGGGCGCCCATGGGTCTCTCTATCCATTACAAAGCCATCTTTTTTTACTCTTTTGATGAGCAAGTCATTCGTGGGTTATGAGATTCCCCATCACCTTCCAGCATCCACTGATGATCCTTGACAAATCGCTTATTTCATTTAAGGTTACAAAGTGGTGGTTTCCTAATTTGATCATTGACTTGATCATTCCTAGCTAGCATCCTTTCATAATGAAGGGTTTTCTCTCAAAATCAAAGCTGTTTGGTAACCCTGACTGTAGAGCCTAATACCTTCCCTCCAGTTACCAATTTTTAAAGTTGGCTTATTACCTGGACCCTTTGAGATACAATAATTCACTGTTCTTCTATTGTAAATGCCGTATTATTTGTAGTTTACTGGCGTAAATGGCTTTAGCATACCGGTATAACTCCAGGCATAAAAGACACCAGAGCACCAGTGAATTCAGTAGGATCACTTAATTCAGAAATAAACAAAAGAAAAAGTCAAAGCGGTTGATTAAGTTGATTGGTTATTGGATTCAAGTGGCAGTCAATTCCATAAAATGGCTTGTCCGGTAGCCTCACAGTGATCCAGCCCCAGGGTGAATTTTTAAAGGAATAATCGGAAGGGTGTGTTTCTGAGAAGAGGGAGGGGGTCGAGAAAGATGAGTTTCCCTCACTGTTTTCTGTATGAGGATTTCAAGTTTTGCGTTGTCATCAGCCAACCATCAGTTACTGATGGTGACTTCAATACCATCAGTATTGAAGTTACTACAATATTATTGGCTATTTTCCCCTATGCTGCACATTACATCCCCATGATTTATTTATTTTATAACTGGAAGTTTGTACCTCTTGATCCCCTTCACCTATTTCACCTGTTGCTCCACACCCTCTCCCATCTGGCAGCCAAGTTTGTTTTCTATGAATCTATTTCTGTTTCATTTTTGTCTTTAGTTGCTGTTGTTTTTTAGATTCCAAATGTAAGTGAAATAAAATAGTATTTTTCTTTCTCTGTCTGACTGATTTCACTTAGCATAATACCTTCAAGGTTCTACCATGTTGTTGCAAATGACATGATTTCATTCTTTTTCATGACTGAGTAATACTCCATTATACATATACACCACATCTTTTTTTTTTAGTGTTTTAAATGTTTATTTATTTTTGAGAGAGAGAGAAAGAGAGACAGACAGACAGACAGAGCATGAGCAGCGGAGGGGCAGACAGAGAGGGAGACACAGAATCCGAAACAGGCTCCAGGCTCTGAGCTGTCAGCACAGAGCCCCATGCAGGGCTCGAACTCACAAACCGTGAGATCATGACCTGAGCCAAAGTTGGACGCTCAACTGACTGAGCCACCCCAGCGCCCCACATTTTCGCTATCCATTCATCTATCGATAGACTCTTAGGTTGCTTCCATAGCTCAACCATAATAAACAATGCTGTGATGAACATGGGGGTGCAGGTGTCTCTTTGAATTAGTGTTTTCATTTTCTTCAGATAAATACCCAGAAGCAGAATTGCTGGATCATATAGTATATCTATTTTTAATTTCTGAAGGAAAATCCATACAGTTTTCCACAGTGGCTGCACCACAGTGAGGCCTTTTTTTTTTTTTTTTAATTTTTTAAGTTTATTTTTTATTTTTTTAAATTTACATCCAAATTAGTTAGCATCTAGTGCAACAATGATTTCAGGAGTAGATTCCTTATTGCCCCTTACCCATTTAGCCCGTCCCCTCTCTCACAACCCCTCCTATAACCCTCAGTTTGTTCTCCATATTTATGAGTCTCTTCTATTTTGTCCCCCTCCCTGTTTTTATATTATTTTTGTTTCCCTTCCCTTATGTTCATCTGTTTTGTCACTTAAAGTCCTCATATGAGTGAAGTCATATGGTATTTGTCTTTCTCTGACTAATTTTGCTTAGCATAATACCCTCCAGTTCCATCCACGTAGTTGCAAATGGCAAGATTTTATTCTTTTTGACTACCGAGTAATACTCCATTGTATATATATCCCACATCTTCTTTATCCATTCATCCATCGATGGACATTTGGGCTCTTTGCCATACTTTGGCTATTGTCTATAGGGCTGCTATAAACATGGGGGTGCATGTGTCCCTTCGAAACAGCACACCTGTATCACAGTGAGGCCTTTCTTGCAGGAGGTCAGAGCAGCACATCCCATGTCGTACCCATGGCATTCAGGACCCTCCGTCTGGCTCGCCAGCTGCACTCCACCCCCATGCCCCACCCAGACTGGGCTTCCTGCAGTTCCTTGGGAAGCACAGTCCCCTCACACATCCAGGCCTGCTCACCTCGCCCCTGCCTCTGCACTTGGCCTTCGGTGTCCAGCTCCAGGGTCTGCAGTCCTGGAAATGCTTCCTGGAGGCATTTCCTACTTGCCTTTCCTCAAGGTCTCTGATTTTCTCAGCTGTCTCCCCAGCTGAACTGTGAGCTCCCGTGAAAGGGGGAAAATCGTATTTCTACCCGGATCTCCCTGGCCAGCATTGAGTTGCCACATAGTAGGTGCTAAGGAAATGTCCTCTGAGTGGAACAAATGAATGGAAAAACAAAAACAAAAACAAAAACAAAAACAAAAACAAAAACAAAAACACACGGCTTCGGCTCATCCTAGGGAATGCATGGACTTCCTTCTCCCTTCCAGAAGGGAAACGGCTCAGCTGACTTCCTCAAACCACCCTGGGTAAAATACACCTGGGACTGAGACGCGTGGAGCCTGGACAATTTCAGGCTCAGAGACGAAAATGGTTTGCATATTAAGAATAGCCAAGGAGGAGCTCTGTGGGACCAGGGAAGGAGACCCAGAGGGGACTAGAGGCGGGGAAGCTGATCTCGGTTTACAAAAATGCATTGTAGTAAAAAGCTTACTGCAGCTGAAGCAAGTAAACAGACCCCTCCCCCGCACCCCCGAATGAAAGTAGTCGTGTCATCGTGCTATGATTAAGGAATGCTGTGAGCGAAATGCTCCAGAATATGTGAATAGACATAAATCAGCAATTCCGGCTTCGAATGCAACATTCTTTAACATCCATTAATCTGTGGTTGGCTCCTTTTGAGGCTCCGGGGCCCCTCTGGGCTTCTCTATCTCTTAATTGAAGCGGTGTGCCTTGGAGAATTATTGCTTTTCTACATCAACTCTCCCTTCCAAGGGTGGATTGCAAAACAAACACAGGAAAAAGAAACTGGATTCAATTTCTAGGCAAGAGCTTTTTCTGAGCTCGTCTGTGTGAATGGGCAACCCCCCCCCCCCCCCCCCAACCTGGGGCCAGGCAGGCCTCCCGGGCCAGGCAGGCCTCCCGGACCAGGCTCCTAATTGCTGGTGAGTACTCCATGTCGGGCCGTCTTTCCCGGCTGACTCTGGGGTATCATGTGGCTGATGAAACCCAGGGCTGCAGATCAATTCACAATGGGATGAAGAAGTTCTCTGGGAAATGTAGCTCCGGCGTCTTTAATATTCTCCTTCTCCTTTTATCCCAACCTACACGCCCCCGGAAGCTTAAGAGTTTGTAGTCAGCTCCGTGGCTGCAAGTACCTCTCCCTTCCCCGCTGGCAGACAGATGTCTTCCGGCCTCTCTGCCCATCGCCGTGAGTCCCCTGATTTATAATCCTGAACCCAAGGAGCAGGCCCTGCTGAGGCCAGACCCTCACCTGGCCTTTGGAATTAATTTGGAGGGGAACAAGGAGCCCAGGGTAGGTGGGCCACCTCATGTGGGCTTGTGCTGTGTCATTGTGTGAACTAGAAGATGCTCTCGCACACAGCATTTGGAAGGGTTGGAGCCCAGGCCGACTAAGGCATGCAGAGAGGGCAACTGTATACAGCATCTCATACACCGTAACGGGGAAAGCTTACGCGGGCGGGATAGGGTGACCATGTGGTCCCAGGAGCCCCCATGGACGACAGAGTCACTGCTAGTGTCCAGCACAAAAACGAAAAAAAAAAAAAAAAGCCTTGATAAAAAAACACAGGGCAAAAATTATTTGGTTACGCTATGATTTGCCTTTAAAGGGCTGGGTGATATTTGACTAAGTTCTCCTAAGTCACAGTCCTCTTAAGTTCTCAATTAAAAAAAAAATCATATTTTTTTGTTTACATTTGTTTAGCAAGCACTTCTAAAGCACCTACTGTGCACCTGGTGCTTTACAAATATTATCTTACTTCCTCTCTCTAGCAAATCCATGAGGTATCTTTCTCATATACCGATTGCAATTCAATAGTGATATTATTTTGTTTTTTTAATTTTTTAAATGTTTATTATTTGTTTTTGAGAGAGAGAGAGAGAGAGAGAGAGAGACAGAGGGTGAGCAGGGGAGGGAAAGAGTGAGAGGGAGACACAGAATCCAAAGCAGGCTCCAGGCTCCGAGCTGTCAGCACAGAGCCTGACGCGGGGCTTGAACCCACGAGCTGTGAGATCATGACCTGAGCCGAAGTCGGATGTTTAACCGACTGAGCCACTCAGGTGGCCCTTCAACAGTGATATTATTAAGTACATAGGATATCTCCTATATGTGTGTGTTAAACTTCCTCCAACAAAATGATTTAATCATTTCATACCAATTTACTGATAGGTCTAGTACCATCGATGATGGAAATATGACTTACTACGTCACTTAGGTATGATGGATATAAAACAGAAAATGAGACACATTGATCTGATCACAGATCTCAGTGCTTTTCTGAACACTGATGACTTTAGGTTTTGATGGTTTTCAAGTAACCTTATGGAATCAAAGGAAACTGAAGAATAAAAAGGAAAAAAGAATTATGGAAAGCACGTTCTGGAATCAAAACTGGTCTTGACCACCGGCAACCAGTGTCTTTAATCAGCTCACGGCTGCTTGTGACTCTGCCTTTTGGCTCTTTGGGATTTTCCATTGGTTCTGAGCAGCTGCAGGAGGGGAATGAGGGAATTTAGTTACAGGACAATCTGTAAAACAAAACATAATTGCTTTGAAAGACTCCACATCACTGCTTATGGTAAAGGCCAAATTGTTGCAAATGTGCTGTGCTTTCTGAAGGTCCGGGGCTCTGCACTTCCCTCTTGAAGGGTGGGGGGTTTCAGACAGGCTTCAAGGGGTGCCGGAGGCTGCCCAGTCCAGACCATGAACATCTCTTCCCATCTCTGCATTCAGTGACATTGGTAGCTTGACGTCAGCCCTAGTAGAAGCATTTACACCCCAGAAATGGGCAGATGCCTCCCCCAGAACCAGCTGAAGAGCACACCACCAGGAAAGGAATTCTGAAACTTTATGGATCTTTCCAGCAAGACAAGGTTACGTATTAAAAGAAGCAGAAGAAAAGGCGATGGGGGGTGGGGTGGGGTGGGGTGGGGATGGAAACCATAGGATTCTAAGAAGATTGCAGGATTGGTTCTGAAGAACCAGTGGCTCTGGTGTTCAAGAAGTTTCCATCATCAAAGTCAGCCATGGCAGTCCAGCCTTTTTTCACATCATACCCCTCAGACATGACACTGCCTCTGTCTCCCACGTTTAAGGGCCCTTGTAATGACACTGGGCCCACCCAGATAACCCATGACAATCTTCTGATTACAAGGCCAGCTGGTCAGCAGTCTTAATTCCATCTGCGACCTTAACTGGCCCTTGCCATGGCCCATAACACATTCACAGGTTGTGGGGGTCAGGACATGGGCAACTTTGGTGAGAAATGACGTTGCCTATCACGGCGACACATATCACCTAAGGTCTTCAGTGAAACACCCTGGAAGTGACCTTAGAACCACATCTATCCTTTTCTGGAGGGACCTAACTGAAGTGACTAAACCCCAAGCAACCCCAGCCTCTTTCCTCAGTGACAGCCAAGGAAGTGTAGGGGTGAAACCACATCTGTTCTAGATACCGGGAATGGGTTTATCTGTCACTCCTGCAGGCTTAGGGTCTCAGATCGGAGGTGCTAGTGTTTTCCTCCCCCCAAAGGTTCCTCTATCCAAATTTTAAAAAATTATGTCCCTAGTTTCTAGCTCTGCTTGGCTGAGATATAGCTGGAAGTTCCCTGGTGCCTGCTATTCTTGCACACGTGTTAAAGCCCAGTACACGGCGAGCGCACCCAACTTAGAGAACCAGGGGTCCTTCCTGATGCACAACGTGGTTGCATAATGGAAGACTTATGTATGAACACAGCAGAAAGGTAATTGTGCTGGCCTCAGGGGACTGAAACACGGCCCTGGCCCTTGGTGTCCTTTCCCAACCGGCATCATCTTTGGCATTGGCAAGGACTCCACGGGATGGGGTGAAGCCAGCTGGGGAGCCGTGGCGGCCAGACTCAAAAAACATGGCCCTAAGCATCATCAAACATACTTTCCTACCAAGGAAGGAGTATAGTTCCTTAGAGTTTGGGGGATCGGAATTGAACCAACATCTCTCTCTCTCTCTCTCTCTCTCTCTCTCTCTCTCTCTCTCGATAACAATTCAAATATGGTGTAATAACATCTGGGGGAGTGGATTTGGGGATTATCAGTTTCACTGTTGGGAATGGGTCCCAGAGGAGACCACGCAGAGGGAGACCCAGCCTAGCAAATTATTGAACGTCTTTGTGTTTGCAGAGCCCTGTCAAAGGGCCCTCTGTCTCACCCATGTCTCTGCCATCCCCAACATAAGGCCTACCCTCCCACAAACCTCTAAGCCACCAAGTCAGCCAACATTTTCTAATAATTATTTCCTACATAAAATCAACAAGGGGAAAAATTCCTCTTCAAGTACATGTCTAGATGATTACATTTCTCTTTGACAGAGAATTATCAGTGACGGCCCCATGGCTCATAAGACTGTAGAGATTGCAAACCTCTGATTAATGGGGTAAGACAGATTGTTGATATTCATGGAATTCAATATTCCAACCTCAGACCCATGTTTACAGCACATTGACTTGCAACTTTGAAAAAGGCCCTGCTTTTTTATGTTGGGTTATTAAGAGAGTGCTCTAGAGCGAGGAGCCAGGCCAACATATCTAGTTGGGTAGCCTAAACCAGACCATGCATCGTAGGTAGTGATTTAGGATTTAAAACCCAAATAATGCATGGAGATACTCTGGCCACAATATTTTTTTCCCATTGTTCCTGCAACTGGGCCCAGATGCAATCCTTCAAAGTCCTGTGCGATCAACTTTTCAAAACAGCATGGCATTTTTCTTGTTCGAACAAGTAGCAGAGAAGGTACCCCATGGATCCTAGGCAGCAATGTTTATTTCTTCACTTATTTTATTAAAAAAAAAAAAAATGAGCGAGTGAAACACGGAGCTCGTCACGAAATGTGACTCCCCCAAAGAATGATAACTTTTCATTCCTCCATTTGTGCGGCACCCAAGCTCACGGTTAGATGAAGGTGACCGCTTTCATTTCCATCATCTTGTTATGGCTTCAAGATCACGCCGGGTTATTATTTGTCCCATTTTGCAGAGGAGCTAAATGAAGAACAGAATGAATAACTTACCCCAAATTACCCATGAAGTCAGGGTTATTAGAATTCCCAGGCCAGTGGGCTCACCACAAAACTGCCCTGCTTGACAGATAGACAAGCCAAGCACAAGCCACCTCTCCATCCCTCGTGATCACCATCTACTTCCCAGGTGGGAAAGAGGCCAGATGTAATTTGCTCATGAAAAAAGAGCAAGGAGTGGGTAGGGGGCCGTTTGAGTATTTTAAAGATAGGAGAGAAAGTATTTCTTTAGAGTTACTAAAAATTATTTTTTAAAGCAAAGCTGACGAGTAAATCATAAATACAAGGTGACACATGGGCTGGAAGCTATCCACTGTGGAAGATTGGTGGGGCTTTACAGTAAATGGATCCTTTTCCTCAGGAATACTCCAGAAGAGGTATTGTTATGTTTTTAGAGCCAGAACGTGGGGGAAAAGTTTAGTATTTAGCTGAAGGATGAACCAGAGCAGAATCATGAGGGGGGTAAAGGTTATCCTTGTGCTGTTCTTATTTCCCCTCACGTCCCACCTCTTTGCTGCAGCCTAATTCCTGTCCTTGGGTCTTCCTGGTGACCCATGTCTGTTAAGAGTGCGGCACTGCAGGTCCCATGGGAAGCCCCCTTGTCCCAGATTTCCCACCCACCCCAAACATTATCCATCCTAGCCCTATTCCTTCAGAGTTTCTGTTTCCTGCATGAAAAATTGATGTGAGTGGATTCATCAGAGAAATTACCCAGCGAAATACATTAGCTAGGCGGTATGTCACCTCTCACAGATGATAATAATGACTGAGATAATAATAATGGCACTTTCATGCATGGAGAGATTTAAGAGTATCGGGGAAAGGATGCAAAGAAAATGAAAAAATGGCATTTAGCTTCTGCCTTTCAAAATAGGATTTTGCAGCCAAACGATAAACTTGGAAGTCAGGTGTTTTTGAGATAAGGGATGTCCTCGACTCTTTTCTATCCCACTGGCATACCGAGAGCCAGGTGTGGAAGACTAAGCCATAGAGTTTTATGTTCAGAAGGAAGGAGGGAATGATGCCAGCTCCTTTGAGCCCTGGAGGATTGTGGGACGCAGGCGGCTGGCAGCAGGAGGAGTTAGTAGTGAGATGTGTGGGTCCCAAATCATCTCTCCTGGCAGAGACCCAGAGAGAGAGACATGCGTTCACTAAGTTGAAGAAAATACAGAAGGTGGAGGGGGTCTGTGAACTCTCTGTTTAGAGGACATCGCTCTGCTGGGTAGTTCCTCACCAACATAGAAGGCTCCAGAGAAACCAAGAAGATGAAGGAGATTTGACTGGCAGAGAGTCTGGTAGCACTAGACCGAGGCCACTTGATGACTCAGCTGGATGGTGAAGCGTTCGCCAAGTGGCTCAGGATGGTGGGCACCATGCTACCTGTATCAGAGAAATGTCCAGAGGTAGGTGGAGGCCATGGCAGAATCCCTATCTCAAACCGTGGGACGGGGCCACCTGGTCCTTACTAGTCAAGATGGTTCCTGAGCCTTGGACTTCAGCTGGCCAACTCCATGCCAGTGAGAAACAGCCAGCCCCTCCCATAGACCTGCATTAGTACCAGATGGCTTCCCCCAACGCCTCCAGGGCACATAAGCCATCCTCCTATCTCTAAACGCCCAGATATCACCTCAGAAGGGGCAACAGAGTGAGGATGGAATCAGACGGGTCAAGTTAAACCTCTGGAGACTGTTTAAATCGGTGCCACTTGAGTGGGTCTGAGCACTGGGGAGGCTCCCCAAACTGTTGCCACCATAGGATGACATAATTATAAACATCTTGAGGGCAGACATTCAGAAGTTCTTGTTGAGGTAGGAATGATTTCATCTTTATTGAAACAATCATTAAAAAAATGGCTTGTGCTTTGCGTGTCCTTAATTAAAGTTTATTTTTAGTAAGTCATTTCTATTGGATTGTATGGAAGTATCTGCAACTAGGTGGAAATTGAAAACAACAACCAAGAGAGTTCTTTACCACATGCAGCTTGAGAAGCCCTGGGTTAGGGATGGAACTCGGTTTTCAACCAGAATAAATGCATTTTCCCCCCTTCAGCCCAGTGAATAGGGACTTGTAAAGGGAGATCAGATTCGTTTTGGGGAAAAAAAAAAATAAAGCAAGTTTGCAATGTTTCCTGTGTGTCTGAACCATAACAAGAATGCACGTTTTCCCATTTTTACCCCCACTGCATCACCCAGGCCTTTCCTTTGGCCCCAAGACATCTGGTCCCTTGGGGGAGCATATCTGTGGTGTGGCTCAGTGGAGGGCCCTGGCTGTCCTTGACCTCCTGGAGAATACCTCTCCCCAGGCTGTGTCAGCCCCACGGGTGATGTCCTCAGGGGTAACCAGTGTGGGGCTTCAACACAGGCGGGCTGCAAGGTTTGACTCCAAGGTGCAGAGTTGGTCCAGCTGGCAGAGAACGTGAGAGCACAGTGAGGAGAAAGAAAGAGACTTGTGTCCCAGTGAAGTATGACTTCACAAAACAGAGAGACCGAGTTCTGAGTTCAGGGGGCTTACATTCCAGGGTGCCGTGATCATGGTCTTGGCTTGTCCACAGGAGTCATTCCAAAGACAAATATCTGTTTACAGATCCTATACAGAAAAATCCACAGCTACTAGACCGGTCATTACAGAGGAATATTCTTGAATTTTGAGAATGCCTCACTTTCAGATAGATGTATTTATGTCTGAGTCCCTTAAATAGCTACCTCCCCAAATGCATGCGAGTGATGTGTTGGGGATAATTAACTTCCCCAGAGTGAGGGAAAACCTCACACACACACATACAGTAGGACCCTCTTCAGCAATCAGACACTCAAGAGATGTTTGGCCAAAATTGATGTAAGCCAATGGGGACAGTGGTCCCCTTCACTGACACTTTCTTCAGGAAGACAGCTCCGTGTAAAGAGAATTCACAACCGATACATCTCAGTCGTGTGATGCTGTTCTGTTGTAAGTGCTTTGACATGGGTCATCCCATTTAATGCCACCCTCACACGGAGGATAAGACTGCTCAGAGTCCAGATAGGGAATTTCCCAAAGTCACACTCCTGGAGGGTTAGAGCTAGCCTTCCAAATCGCATCTGCTGGACTCAATAACTACAGTCTTTCTACCACATTCGTGGCCCATTGGCCGCGAGACCCAAGCAATGGGACTTGATCGAGTAGCCTGCAGTGTCCGTGGCCACCTTCTGTAGACTTCCGCCCTTGATCATCTCCAACCCTGGTCAAGTCCTATACAAACGGGAGACTTTCCCCACCCGTGATGGAGGCCAGCTTGACCAGAAAACGCGGGAGGACACGCTGGATCAGTTGAGGACTCCAGAGAAGCAGACAAGTCCTTGTGCTCTGGGAATGTAAACTGGAAGACCAAGGGTCCCCTGAGGGGCAGTCGTCCCTGCCACTGTCATCTGCCAGCCCATAAACATGGCGGCCACACTCAGCCTCAGGAAGCGATGCAATGAAATCACTCACACCGACCAGACAGCTGGGACTCGTGCAAAGCGGCCTGTTGTAACGCCGAGATTTGGGGCTGATGTTTGTGGAGCACCCTGGAGGTGTGTGCACCCGCACGCACGCACGCACGCTGACCTACAGAGAAGCGGAGGAAGGCTGCCTGTGCGTTCGACCTGCAGTCTTGGACGTTTCTGTTGAAGCGAAAAGCGCCAGGTGGGACCTGCAAGTCTTTGGAGACCGTCACACACACACTACGGATCAGCCTTCACTTAGGAAACAGAAACTGCCCGTAGCCCATGGAGTTGTAATGAGCTGGCTTTTCAGACGGCCTGGAAAAGTTCTTCGCAAACTGCACATATATCCATCACCCCCGCGAGCCCCAGTGGGCCCGGCGCTCCTTTGGTTTTATAAACCATTGCAAACGCTTGAACGTTGCAGAAAACTTATGACCTTGGAACACGTTGCCTGTTTTCTTACAACTTAATGAGACTAAATCGTTGATAAGTTCTGTTTTGAAGCCTAATCATTCACCCCCAGGCAGGGTGCAGGGAGCCAAATCCTACTTTCCACGGGACGGATTCCTGCACTGAGGGCTCGCGAGGGTCATCAGCCCACGGCCCCCTCCTCTGGCTTGTATTCTCCAGTGATTTCTGGCAAAGCCAAGGCGGTTTTAGCCTGATGTATCTTGGCAATTTATTTGAAACCCCTCCTAATACATTCCAAATACTGGAAAAGCAGCACTCTCCCGTCAGGCAGCCTTCTTACGGGTATTCTAGAAATCGGCATGGTTAGGGCCCTCAGAGTTAGGCAGTGGCAGAGGTATTTCTTCGTTCATTTGACAAGTATCCACCAGTGGCTCGGGGCCTGCCAGCCCCCTGGATGCCCCGGGGGACCCTCGGGATGTCAGAGACGCCGACCCTCGCTCTCAGGAGGCCCACAGTGTGCTGGGATGGCCAGCAAATGAGGAAACCATTCTGTCAACATCTAGGAGCCTGGAGAAAGGCATTTGTGGCTGTGATTTGGGGGAGGCTTCGGAATTGGAGGGGTCTTGGGGAGACACGTCAGATTTCACAGATCCTTCCCAGGCAGCCTCAGGCCCCTCGATGCTGCGGAGGTAAAGGCAGAACATAATTGGTGTTTATTAAGTGCCTCCTCGGTGGTAATACATCCCGTGGGGAAAAAATGTGCCTCCCCCTCCCAAGCCCTCGAGTTGCTTACAACGTAGTTGGAGAGGTGGGCATCCGCAGGCCTGTGCTTCTGGAAACACGGTAATGCAGGGGTTAAAACACCAGAGTACCGCTTCTCAGTCTCAGATCTCAGTTCACCATCTCAGCTGTGTGACTTTGCCCCAGTTTCTTAACCTCTCTGTGCCTCACTCCCTCCATTTGTGACATGGCAACACTAATAGCATGTATCTTCTAGGAGCATTGTCAGGAGTAAGAGAAACCTTCAGAACAAGGCAGGCCTCCGTACCAGTTCTGTGTAGCCTTTTATATTACCGCCCTGGTCCTTTGGTCCTTCTTTGGGGGCAGGGCCTGTGTTGCTGGGGCGCTGGGCCCAGGTTGCAGCAGGAGGCACTCGGTGTCCTTACGGGAAGGAGGGAGCAGGAGCGGCACTATAATTTCCGCGGGAGGGGCAGAGAGAGGCAGTGATGGCTTCTGGGCCAGGAGGGGCTTACGGGCAAGGTGTGGTCCAGCCACAACACCCTGCCCGTCTCAGACACAGTTGCCTCCACTGTGGCAGGAGTGAGAATAGCTTCCTCTATTAGCTTCTGTTGACCGTCTCTGGGTCCTGCTGGCGGCTGACCAGTGAACCCAGTGTCCTCTCCGTGGTGGGGGGAGGTTAGCGGACCATGAAGGGGAAGGGTATTCCACTCGATGGCCCCGCCGCTGGCTCATCACGGCGAAGCCTGGACCTGCCCCAGGAGTCACCAGAGCAAGCCAATCGTGGGCTCAGGCCAATAGTGGGCTCAGGGCTCCCGGGAGCGGGGGGGGTTGGTGCGGGGTGGCAGGAGATGGAGAGAAAAGGCTCTGGGGAGGTGGGGTTGGCTGTCAGGGCTCCCCAAGCATTGCCCCAGGAAGGAACACCAAGCAGAAAAGCACTGGAAGGTGCATCCTGCATGAGCCCAGGAGCAGAGCCTGGGCCAGAGACCACCCCCCCAGGTGTCTGTCCCATAGGAGGGGACCCTGCCTCACCTGCGCTGCCAGGCCTCAGCTGTGTTGAGATGCACCCACCTTGCCACCCTCACCCTCACCTTCCTCTCGCCCCTGAGCCGGGAGTCCAGTGAAGGAAGGAGTAACACCACCACGGGCTCTACCAGTTCCTTGGGTCGGCTCGAAGGGAGTCCTTTGGATGGACGGGGTCCTCTGAGGCCACAGCAGCCTGGAGGCACAGAGTCTCTGTCACAGCTTAGCAGCCTTTGGAAGAGTCTGGGCACGTCCGGCCCATGCCGGAATAGCTCCTGCGTGTCGAGTGCCCAGGGCTGGGCGTGTTTTACCTCAGCAGCCCCCCCGGGGGCGGGGGGGCAGGACGGCTGAGTCGTTGTAGGTAGAGACCGGGGCAAAGAGGGGGTCTCTGCACCCCCAAAGCCCAGACAGGTAACATGCCCGGGAAACGGCCCGTGAGCAGCAGCCAGAATCCGTCAGAAATCCCAAAGCTCAGAGCGGGAAAGGTGCACGTGCAAGGCTTCCTTCCACTGGCGAGGTCAAGGTCTCAGAGCCGAGACTGCGCTGTTCCAGGCAGGCATTCCGATATATCCATTTCGGCAAATACAGGCGTCCTTTCCAGCCCCGTGGGTCTTTGTGTTTCTGTCTTGTTGTGTGATAGGGGCTCACATTTCGTTTACTCCGTAAGTCAGTAAAAACCGGCGTGGCCAAAAGCAGGGTTGGTTCTTTGGCTCTGGTGAGCCTTAATCTAATTCATCCGCGGCCACCCCGAGACGGCTGAAGTCAGAGCACTCTGGGCAATAATCTGCAACAACTGTCAACAGCAAACCCTTTTAGGATAATGAGGCTCGCAGCAGGTCAGCTCGGCTTGGCCACGAATGCAGCCTGGTGCCCACGGGTTCACCCACTCAACGCGACCACCGGCTCCCTCTTCCCCACGGGGCGAGGGCAGGGACGCAGAAAGCCCGCTAGTCCGTTAACACAGGCAGGAAAAGCACACGCACCTCTGAGGTTGCCGGAACCATTCTTTATTGTTTTTTAAAGGGCAACAGTGGATGCTTTGCTGCTGAGGAAGGCAACTACTGGTCTCCAGATCTTTATGACTTGGGAGGATTTTTCTTCTGCGTGCGTTTCAGACGTACCTTCTGGTTTTCCTGCGTTTGGCTCATGCCGGCGGGCTGCTCACGGAAAGGCCTCGTGACTCGGTGCCAGCTCTGAAGAACAGTCCGTCACTGCGACTGGTTCGGAGTGGATGACTGATGGATGGAGTAACTTTATCGCTTCTCCCGTTTTTTACTGTTAGCAAACGGGAGAAATCCCGCGTGAGACAAGCACCCTCCCGACGGCCTCCCACCCGCCCCCACCTCAGCCATCCTTTTAAAATGACGAAACCGGGGGCGCCTGGGTGGCGCAGTCGGTTAAGCGTCCGACTTCAGCCAGGTCACGATCTCGCGGTCCGGGAGTTCGAGCCCCGTGTCGGGCTCTGGGCTGATGGCTCAGAGCCTGGAGCCTGTTTCCGATTCTGTGTCTCCCTCTCTCTCTGCCCCTCCCCCGTTCATGCTCTGTCTCTCTCTGTCCCAAAAATAAATAAAAAACGTTGAAAAAAAAAAAAAAAAACTTTAAAATGACGAAACCGGCCGCCGAGAGGGATGGCTCGTCCGTGGCCCGGGTGGCAGGACTGGCGGGGCTCACGCTGGGCCGACGGGACAGAAACGGTTGAGCTGAGTGGCCGACTGTTTCCGCGATCTCAACAGTGAGTGAGAATTTCGCTTGGCATCGTTTTTCCTTCCCATGTGATGCTTGTCCCCCGGTGTGAGACAAGGCGCATGGGGGGGGGTCTCCAGGAGGGGTCACTAGGACGTGGCTTGTTCAGGGGCTCCCCCTCCCTTCCAGGTTGTCTCGGACCCAGATCAGGAAAGCAGCCTCCCTGACTGCTGGGACCCGTTTCCTCTCCAAATAACGTGCTGGCCACGACCCGACAGCGTTCACGGTGTCTCTGTCCCCGGGACCCTGCCCGAAGCTGGTTTGCGGGCGACGAGGGCAGACCACCCAGGAAACTGGGAGGCTGGAGAGCAGCGTGCTAAGTAGGGGTGGGCCAGCTGTGGTGAGAGGATGAGGTTCCAGGGACAAAGCCTGTCCCCAAAGGTGTCTGCCCGGACATCTCCCCGGGGCCACGTCTTCCTCCCCGTGGAAAGGCCCAGGGGAGGTCAGCCAGGTGCCAGCCTGTCGTGTCTCTGGGTCAGTTTCCGGGGGCCACCAAATAAAGTGCCATAGACGCGTGGTCTTAAACAACCGAGAGCTATTTTCTCACGGTTCTGGATGCTAAACCAGGGCTGGTTCCTTCTGGAGGTTCCGAGAAGAGTCCATTCCGTGCCTCTTGTGCAGCTTCTGGTGGTCCCCAGCAACCCTCAGCTTTGGCTCACGAATGCATCACTTCGATTCAAAGACCCTTCTCCCTCTGCCTCGGTGTGTGCCTGCATCTCTGAAGAGCCTCCCTCCAAGGACACTGGTCATATTAGATTCGGGGCCCACCCTGCTCCACTATGACCTCATCTTAACTATTTATGTCTGCAAAGACCCTCTTTCTAAACAAGGTCACATCCTGAGGTTCCGGAGGACATGAGTTTGGTGTGTGTTGGGGGGGGGGGGGGGCTGGAGCTGGCGAATTAAATTAAGAATGTGCAGATTATGACCCAGGGTCAGCAGGAAGCCCCCTCAGCATCTAAGCTCCCACTGTGGGGAAGTGAAAACCATGGGGTCCTTTTCTGATTGAAGGGCAATGTCCATACACCCACACAAAGGAAGTAAAGTCACAAGATTTATTACTGACACATCCCAGAAACGGGGGCGGGGAGAAGGTTCGCAGTGAGCCAGGGGAAGAGGGGGGCAGTCCTCTGTCCCAGGTCCCGGGTGGGGAGGATAGTAGACAGCAGGGTAGCAAATGCTTATCACTTGTCAGGTGATTGGGGCAGAGGTCACAAACTTTTCATGGGCGCAACTCTAAGTGGTTATTTTATTTTATTTTTTTAATGTTTATTTATTTTGAGAGAGAGAGAGAGCACAGAGAGACAGCACAAGCAGGGGAGGGGCAGCGAGAGAGACTCCCAAGCAGGCTCCGTGCTCTCAGCTCAGAGACCAACTCGGGACTTGAACTCACGAACCATGAGATCACAACCTGAGCCAAAATCAAGAGTCGGTTGCTTAACCGACTGAGCCACCCTGGCGCCCCAGATAAGCTGTTTCAAAAGCTGCCCCAGGACGATGAGAAAGAATGAAATCATGCCATTTGCAGCAACGCGGATGGAACCGGAGGGTAATATGCTAAGTGAAATAAATCAGTCAGAGAAGGACAGATATATGTTTTCACTCATATGTGAATGTCGAGAAACTTAACAGAAGACCATGGGGGAGGGGAAGGGGGGAAAAAGTTACAGAGAGGGAGGGAGGCAAACCTTAAGAGACTCTTAAATACAGAGAACAAACTGAGGGTTGATGGGGGGTGGGGGAGAGGGGAAAGTGGGGGATGGGCATTGAGGAGCGCACCTGTTGGGATGAGCACGGGGTGTTGTATGGAAGCCAATTTGACAATAAATTATATTTAAAAAAAAAAAAAAAAGGTGCCCCGGAGAAAGCAAAGTGGGAACTTGGGGCAGAAATCCTAAGCTCAGGCCCTTACCAACACGTCCAGACTCAGAGTGTGAGCAGGGCCATCCTGCTATAAAATGTCAGGGCAGCAACTCCAAACTGCTGTTGTCTCATCACAGGGGACACCTGTCAGCCCGCCCCGTCTCTGCAGGGAACGTGGCTGGTGGCATATTGCATCTCCCACCAGCACGGTGGCTGTTGTTGGCATAAGGAAACAACAAGCAGAGAGAGCGGGGCCGGGACCTCTGAACAGGTCACCCAGAACGGGAGAAGGCCAGATAAGGACCACATCCTATAGAAGGGAGGTGGCAAGAACCAGGTGGGAGCAGATGATCCAGGCCGATGTTGGAGAAGAGACTGGAAATGGGGACAGCTGTGTATAAAGGGCAGTGATGGGACAAGCACTAGGCACCTAATGCCATGGACCCAGCTTTCCAGGGGCCACCTGAGAAGTCCCAGCAAGGGGGAGGTGAGGCTACCCCTTCTTTGCTCTCTCTGGACGGGATGACTCTTAGCAAACTCACCTTAGGGTGAGTTGAGGGTGCCCTCAACTGGCAATGATTAAAGCTCTGCCTCGAGGTGCTTTGATGTAGTCTAACCGCAAAACCAGGTTTATAAACGTCTCTATCTACTTTCCACCCAGTGAAGAGAGAGTTTCTTCTACCTTTCGGGTCCCAGCAAGAGGCGCTAAGCTGCTGTTGGGGTGACAGTGGCCAAGCCTCCCGATGCAAAGGCAGCATGTCTCCCCTCTCTCAAGGTCACCTGTAAATCACTCAATACATCTTCAAAAGAAAATTACTTTTAAGTCATTGAAATTTACATAGAGGTTGGGACCATCTGGTGCTTGGGGAATTTAGAAAGGCAGTGCCTTTAAATGAATCAGAGTCCCAAAAGCCAGCCTTCAATGACAAAGCTCGTTCATTCTTTCAGCCGCTCACCATCTACGGGCCAGGTGGCGTTCTGGATGCTGGGGACAGAGCAGTGAGCCGTGCAGGCGGGGGTCTTATTGTAGCTTATGGTCCGGGGGAGAGAGGGATGCTAGTGAATGAGAAACGCGCATGGGCGTCAGAGAGCCATGCTCAGGGCAAAGTGAAGCAGGGGGAGGAAGGGAGTATGTGCGTGCCATGAGGCCACGGAAGGGTGGTAGGTGGGAAGCCGGCCAGCGAACTCCCTGGGGTGACACTTGACGAAAGACCCAAAAGGGGAGAGAGAGCTCACTGAGTGGAGTCCAACCGTGGCTTCAGCATGCTTACCTGGGGCAGGTGACTCCCTCCGGCGATGGCGAGAGCCTACGGCCCCACCCACTGTGTGCTGACGAGCAGTCGTGAGGTTGGCTGGAGTCTTGGAGAACGGCCTCCCCCCCACTCCCCCCACTGCCCACGCCCACGCCACCTGCCCTTCCTCTGGGAAACATTCTGGAGGAGTCGGTCTCTGTAGAAAGAGAATGAAAGAAAAATGTCCTCCAGGGTCTCTGTGGGGGTCTCCTGGGGAGGCCCGCACACCTGCCAGCGGGCTCTCCGGCTCCAGCCGGGGCCTCTGCCTCTCCAGGGCGGCTCGTCTTACCCAGGAGCCCACACATTACTTCTACTCATCAATTCACTTTTCAGCACCAAATATATCTTTCTCATTTTGCAGCATTTTCTTACACCTCTACCACTTTTGGCTTCAACAAGAATTCTTGGTAGCTGAGAGATAGTGTGTGTGTGTGTGTGTGTGTGTGTGTGTGTGTAATGAACACCTGAAGGAATATAAAACTCTGGCTTGAAGTAAACACCCTTTCTTCTGGTCTCCGTTTCTGCTCTTGCTGACAGAAACTGTGGCAAGATGGACAAGTTAAAAAAAAAGACTCCAAGAATTAATCATCTAGGCCTGGTGACACATGATCAAGTGGGAATCCCATTCCAGAGACATTTATCAAGCACCTTGATAATTGAGGCATTGTGCACGGCTTAGGGATTAAAAGGAAGAAAAAAGCCCACGGTCTTGCTCTTGGGGGCCCACAGCCTGGTTCGGTACCAGACATAACAAGGGCACAATTGCCATTGCTTAGCAACTGGAACGTGCCCAGGGCGTTATGGGAGCCCAGGAGGGGGCATCCAATGCAGTCTGGGGTCACTGTAGTCAGGGTGGGCCTTGCTTTTGTAGAGAGGAGAATCCCTCGCCCCTCTCAGGTGTCAACCTGGAAGGGGGTTTTTGTTATCCCCTATCATCCGGGAGGATCTCCTAGCTCCCCCACTCCTGAGCCCCCACCACCTGCTGACCGACCTCAGGAGGTAATCAATTCATAACTGGAGCATCGGTGAGGTCTGTCTTGCTCCATCGGGACCAGCTGGGAGAGGGGACAAACGGAAGAAGCTAAGGTGTGGTCAGGGTACCCATCCAGGCGTGCCCTCTGGCAGAGGCCAGACCCGGCCACACACCGACCCCACCCCTGGCAAAGTCACAGAAGGTCCTACGCTGCCCAGGCCCACTTCTTCCACATCTTGGAGGCCCCTCCGCTCCGCCCACCTCGTCTGCTCTTCCAGGAGTGACTTTACACGTTTTTAGCGGCACACAATTCTGGGGCAGGGCCATTTCTGTTAACTCATTTTGTCACTTGGTCAACAGATAACTTGTCAAATTCCAAGTATGAGCCAGATGCTGCTCTGGAATCAGGCACGCACACGGGTCTCAGGCCCTGCTCCCACGGAGCTTACAGACCTGCAGAAAGACAGACATTTATCACATAGTTGCACACACAATATGAAGATGCATCCCTTCAAGTGCTAGGAGAGAGAGGTCCCAGGACCGGACAGCCTGTAAGGAAGGGACTTGACCTCCTAGGGGAGTCGGTGAATGCTCTCTGGAGAAGATTAGCAAACATTAACTAGGACAGAGAGGAAGGAAGAGCGGGCCTGGTAGAAGGAACCACATGTTCAAAGGCCCTGTGGTGGAGGGCAGCCTGGCAACTATGAGGGACTAACAGAAGGTCCTGGGAGCTGGAGTTGAGAGGCCAGGGGGAGCATAGAGGATGAGGAGAACACAGAGGTCGGGGGGGCCTTCGAGCCCCCAGCACAGCAGCCTCTTCCCTGGACCTGTTGAAGAATTGGAAAAGAACTTGGAAAGAAGCCAGGGGCTCACTGCTCTTCTGTTACTATTTATAGCCCATCGTAGCTATCTCCTCTGGAAGATCAGGCGGAGGGCACGTGACTTCCCTGGGGTTCATGGCTACTAGCCGTCAGGGCAAGGACTCAATGTCAGGGCTGGGGGTTGCTCCCCCCTCCCCGCACTGTGACTGGTTAGGCTGCACGTCACCCCCACGCCTCGCTGCCTGGCCCTGGGAGACCCGCTACCCGAGTTGAGGGCTCATTAGCGTCAGAGGCTTGGCATGGGGACCATCTCATTTAACTTCACTCTCCCACAATTGATCCATCATGCCGGGACTAGACGGCCGCCCCTCCACGTGTTTCTGATTCCCTTAATGGCCCCTGCGCTCTGTGAGCCCCAGTCGGTGTCTGACAGGCTCACGGTGCTCTGGAAAGCCCTTTGGAAGGTTCTTTCTGGTCTCCTTACACAACCATTTTAAAAGCTTTTCTTAATAAGAATTTTGGGTTTTCCGACCCTTTGAAAACCGTCGGGTATTCCATGTTATTCAAATGTACTCTCTCAAGTAGGTAAGACACGTATATGTTATAAAATACAAAAGACACGAAGGGAAATGTGGTGAAAAGGAAGTATCCCACCCCGGCCCCAGTCCCCCAGCTCCCCTCCCCAGACACCCACTAGTGAGCAGTTTCTTTCGGTGTTCTGGCATGTGGTACCCAAATGTACCATAAACCACCAAACCTATGGTTTTTAGAACACTTTTCAACTTGAAAAGGCCAGTTTTTGCTTTATTCAAACTCAACTCCCTAGCAACTTTTTAGCTCGGAAAATACTCCTTTTCATTTAGTGTGAGATTTCTCCCCCTTGGTACTTTGCCCTTTGGGGCCCACCACGCTTTGCTGTGGGGGCCGCCCTGTGTTTCGTAAGACATTGGACGGCACCCCCGGTTCTACACACTGGATGTCAACGCAGCACCACCCTCCACCCAGTTATGACAACCAAAAGTGTCCCCAGATATTGCCAAAGGTCCTCAGGCTGGAACAGGCGACACCCCCTGCAGATGAGAACTACGGACTTGCTGCGGTTAGGGACAACGTACTCTCCGTCTCTGAAGAAAAAGGGTCTGGGGGACTTGCAAAGACTCAACACGCCAATACAAGTAAACACAAACATTAAAGATCAACTCTAAGTTGAAAATTATTGAAGCTTGGTGATGGGTACGGGAGGGTGCCTTACGGCACACTTGTTACACCCCGTGTGTTTGAAGGGGTTTTTTCCTAATAACGAAGGTAAATGTTTACATGATGTTTAAAGTTATTCATCACAAAAATGATGGATGAGTAAGTTGAGGCAAGTACGGCAGAGGGGAAGGAAAGCCACGGCAGTAATTAGAAGCTGAACATAAAGTACAATGTGTGCCTACGACCTCATCTCTGTTGCTGGGACAGGATTGGAATCTGAGATTCGTACAGTCGACCCAAAGGTAGAGCGTGCTCAGTTAGAAGCACCAGTGGCGAGGGATAAAAAATAAGCCAGTGGCTCAAAGCAAGCAAAGTTCTTCCAAGGAATGAAAGAAATAGTCTGGGGCAACTGTCCTGACACAAAATCGGCAGATACGTGTTCCTTGAGCTCCTTTGGAAATGCTGAATCAGAGTCTAGCGCGGGGCCTGAGAATTTGTGCTCTTAATGAGTATTCTTTTTTTTTTTTTTTCAACGTTTATTTATTTTTGGGACAGAGAGAGACAGAGCATGAACGGGGGAGGGGCAGAGAGAGAGGGAGACACAGAATCAGAAACAGGCTCCAGGCTCTGAGCCATCAGCCCAGAGCCCGACGCGGGGCTCGAACTCACGGACCGCGAGATCGTGACCTGGCTGAAGTCGGACGCTCAACCGACTGCGCCACCCAGGCGCCCCTTAATGAGTATTCTTTAGACGCCAGTCAATAAGGCAAGAATAGCAGGCGATTTAGTGAAAGTAATTCTGCAAAGAATGAAAACAATGCCCTCCCATATACAGGTCTCGGAACATCTGGATTCATCCAGGAATAAACTTCGGAGCGGCCACAGGACGGACAGCCTCAGAAATATTATTTCTCTCCAAATTTTAGACAGTCCAAGGTTATAACCTCTATTTCCTGGAAGGCAGCTGCTCAGGGGAACCCATTTAGTCTGGCCCCACTGGCTCTAGCAGCTGGAGGGAGGGCTCAAGGCTTCGTGGAAAAACTTCCCATCCCCAGAAGAGCTCGCTGTACCCCTCCCCCACTCGGGCTCCCAGCAGGGCTGGCCGACCTCTCTGGAGGATGCTCCCGCAGCAAGAAACCCTGTCTTTAAAATTTCAAAGTTTCAGGCCATGATCATTGTAACCGGGAAGGAAATCGTTCAACTGTTCACTGAAAGATAAAAACATCACAATAAAGTACCAACGGAACCCTCAACTTCTGAAATACACCTTCCCATTGATATCTAGTCAAACACATAGTAGAGGCAGATAGGAAGGTAGTTTTAAAAAATACTTTGGCCTATTTTTTCTGAATATTTCAGAGACGAAAAAAAAAAGGAGATTGAATGATCCAAATCCTTGAAGACTTGGGCAACTTTAAGAGAAATGTGGACACAAGATGCCCATCTACTTAGCAGACATGCAGTGCTGTGCCCACCTGTGAGCTCTTGAAGGTGGTACATTTGATGGTTTTCTCTGATCTTCTGGAAGGATAAGGATTCTTCTGGGCTCCAAACATACTGCATTTATACCTGATACTGGGGTGCAATGCCTAATTTCTGATGAAGAATCATCTGTGACAAGCAGCCCCAAAGACTTGGGGACCTAAAGATTGAAGGCTCTTGGGGCGCCTGGGTGGGTCAGTCAGTTAAGCATCAGACTTCAGGTCATGATCTCGAGGTTCATGGGTTTGAGCCCCGCGTCGGGATCTGTGCTGACAGCTCAGAGCCTGGAGCCTGCTTCAGGTTCTGTGTCTCCCTCTCTTTCTGCCCCTCCCCTGCTTGTACTCTGTCTGTCTGTCTCTCTCTCTCAAAAATAAATAAATATTAAAAAAATAAAGATTGAAGGCTCTTTACCCAACGTAAGAATGACTCCCTGCATGTACTTATTACCTCATTTCTACCCATTCAGCCTTAAAACTCCAACGCTCTTTAAAATACTGCACTTGAGGGGTGCCTGGGTGGCTCAGTCAGTTGAGCGTCCAACTCTCAGGTCATGGCTCAGGTCATGGGATTGAGCCCCACATCGAATTGTGGGATCGAGCCGACTGAGCACAGAACCCACTTAAGATTCTCTCTCTCTCTCTCTCTCTCTCTCTCTCTCTCTCCCTCCCTCCGTCCCTCTTCCCTTCACCCCTGCTCATTCACCCCTGCTCAAATGCTCTCTCTCTCTCTCTCTCTCAAAAGTCAATTACTTAATTTAAAAAGAAAATAAAATACTGCATTTGAATCTCTACTTGTTAAAAATCAACTCTTAAGCCTCCAAAACCTGAGTAACCCCAATCACGGACAAAGTACAGAAGGTGATGGAGAGTAAAGAGAGACATAGCAGGAGAGAGGGACCCTGACTCCTGCCTCGCTCTCCAAGGTTTAAGAAAATGCCTCAAACCCCTGGGCCCCTTGAATGGGTTTGAGGCTAGAGAGTCATTTACTTTTCAATTACCAGAAGTCGTGCAAATTTTTCTGCCGGCTATCCCCAACCCTACAGGCTGGCCTGATATTTGCAATGCCTCCAGCAAGCAAAATGGGACCGGTTGCAGTAGCTGGGACTAATAGCAGAGAGCATTGTGGTTTTGCTATTAAGTTACTCTCAGCAATTAGTAAATTTATTGTCCTAATTGTTTCCACATGGCTGCTCTGTGCACATGTCTTGCCTCGAAGATGCCCTTACAGTCTTGCCCCTGTCATCATATTTCAGCACGATCGCTGCCCATCTCTCCAAACTGTCCAACCCCATCAAAAGCTGATTTGCAGTCAGGTCAGCAGGAAGGAGGAGTAAGAGTTCATTCCAAAGTCCACGGCATATTTGGATAAAACGCAGAGAAACTATTTCGTTGTGGCTCTTTGGGGGTCTGAGAATGTACTTCAGAGGGAGAGAATCGCTAGCTGCCTGTGGCTAATGCACAGCAAAGTCCAAATTCTCCCCAGCCTCGAATCTGCTGCCCTTTCAAATCCCAACTCCAGTCCTCCACGGAAACAGTCAGGTGGTGGGGGTGGGAATGGCTTTCTGGGGCCTGGGAGACCTTTGTTCTAGGCTCAGTGGCGGAGTGAGATTCTGAGGGTGCACAGACTCCAGCCAGACCTGCCTACGGATGGGGTCAGGATGCCCCTGGTTCTACGTTCAGGGCCTTGATTCCCTGGCACCCTCTGCCAGAGAAAGCTCACTGTCCTGGGCATTGCCATCCTCAAAAATTGAGGTGGATGGCCGCAGAGTGGGGTGTTGGGTGGGGACTGTCCGGGACATGATGATGTGTGTAACAGTGGCTCCTGGAGGGAACCCATCACCCTCCGGGCTGGCAGGCAGCACCCTTGTAATGGAAACCTGGTTGACAGGAGCCGGGAGCTGGTGTCACTCCTGTGTTCTCGAGTGTCACCCGCTCGGGCCCCAAACTGAAACCCAGCCAGAGCAGGTGCAGCCTAGCATCACAGGTGGAATCCGTGACACAGGCCCCCAGCTCCAGGCAGCTGGAGGATATTTGTGTGACTCACCTAGCCAATGGCCCCTATAATCGCGCATTCTTTTGCCGCTTTAGGAATCGACTAGAAATCTAGGCAAGAAAGCAGGAGATGTAATGAGGTGGCCCTTTCCTTTTCAGAGCTTTGATGCATATTAGGTTATCTCGGTCTCACCTCACATTTGGGAAGGAGGGAGAAACCATACATATATAATTTATAAAGTCTATATAATATATAAAACTATGTATGTGTATAAATCATAGCTTAGCATTTCAGAATGGCGGTTCAAGTCCCAGCTGGATGATTCACTAGCTCCGGGGCCTTGGGATCCACTCAGTTTCCTCAGATCATCGTCATGATTGCATAAAATGAAAGTGTTAAAGCACTTACTCTGGTACCAAATGCAAGCTAAGTGCCTAGTAAATACTATCATCAAATAACACTTACTAAATTACAGTAAGGATCTAAGAATTGCTAGGACAGGGCTGCATCTCCTGAGCATCTAGAAAACTCCAATATTCTTTTATGGGCAATTGCTCTTATCATCCCCCCCCCCCCCAACTATGTTATTTCTGTGTTGTCTGCTCCCCACCCACCCAAATGGAGGCTCCATGAAAGCAGGGACTCGTTCACGCGCTGCCGTGGCCTCCCCCCTCCCCCTTACACAGAGCTGGCACATAATAAATGCTCAATAAATGTCTGCTGGAAAAAAATGAACGGCAAAGGGCAGAGAATGCGGGAGCAGCCGGTTGCTCTCCTGGCTCCTTCGTGGAAGTTGGGGTTCCTTCCACCCCAGATGGCACCCCCCCCCCCAGCCCCAGCAGATGGGTCCCTCCGCCCTCCCCGGGGGTCTGGGGTGTGTTGCAGCCTGCCGGGGTTTTCACACTTCTCCTGCTGGGCGGGCGGGAGAGGAACCTCGCCAGGCTGTGCTAATTAATCCTGTTTTATGCACACGCATTTGAACCTGAAATGGAGAATGCAAATGTATTCCCAGCCAGAAGGCCATGCATTTCGCGCGTGCTGGCACAGAGGTCGACTGCCAGGAGGGCAGGACTCCCCAGGGTAGCGGCAGGGGCAGCCAAGGGGCGGCGTGGGCTGCGCGAGGGCGGGCACCTGCCGCGGTAATTCCACCCAGCTGCGGCGTCAATTATTCATCCCGCGCCGCGCGCACGGCCACCGGCCACCTGCGGGCCGCTGTGCTCCAGGCGCCTGGGGCCCCCCACGGCTACCCGCCCCCCAGGACGGAAAGGGGCGCCGCGGCGCTCCAGCCACAGACCCATGAGCGGCCATGAGCCGCTGTGAAGCCGCCCGGGAGGGGTGAGTTCGGGGGTGCCCCTGGGCGTGGCCATCCGGGCACTTCCTGGGTGCCTCCACTTCAGCCTGCGGGGCGTTCTTAGCGACACTTGGAGTGGAATCTGGTTCAGGCCCACCCTGAGGGGCTTCCAGCACCCGGGGTCCCCGGTAGGCGGCTTGTGATGTAAGAGGGCTCTGCCTGGCGGTCTGTCACAGGAGGGTCCGCTGATCAGAGGACAGACGCAAAGGAGTTCATGGGTCTTTATTGTCATTGTGACATCAGAGAGGTCTGGAAACTGTTGTGCGAGGTTTGTTTTTCCGGAGGCAGGTGAAGTCCGAATTTTCCAGGCAGGGCCGGGGAGGGTGGGCATGCGCGAAGTTTACGAAAATGTGTTAGAATGCCTGCAACTCACTCTCAAATGGTACACACACACACACACACACACACAGAAAGAATCACAAAAGAGATGTACATAAGACAAAACATGGAAGTCAGTGGATACCAAGAGAGCCAGCACAATGACACTATCAAAAATAAAAACAGGGGCGCCTGGGTGGCTCAGTCCATTAAGCATCGGACTTTGGCTCAGGCCATGATCTCATGGTTCCTGAGTTCAAGCCCCGCATCAGGCTCTGTGCTGACCACTCAGAGCTTGGAGCCTCTTCAGATTCTGTGTCTTTCTCTCTCTCTCTCTCTCTGTGTTTATACATATACGTGTAAATATACCTAATTACAAATTGATTTGCTCTTGAAAGGACACAAACAGGGTGTGGTTGATTGGTGGCAGACACCGGGCAGCGGGACCCTCTGAAATCCTGTCCCTTTTGCAACACGTACAGGTGGGAGGGGGCAGTGGTTGAGGTAGAGAGTCTCTGAGGAAGCACTGGGGATCAAGTGCCAGAGGAGGGAAGAGGGGAGGCAGCTCCGGGACACGGGGGGGGGGGGGGGGGGGGGGGGGGGGGGACAGGGAGGAGAGGAGAACAAGTCAAGGCGTGTCTGTGATGACGTGTCTGCCCCTCCTGCGCTCACACTCTGTCTCTCAAAAATAAATAAAGATTTAAAAAAAATGTTTTTTAAATAAAACCAAAGAGGGGCACCTAGGTGGCTCGGTAGGTTAAACAACTGAGCTGACAGCTCAGAGCATAGAGCCTGCTTCAAATTCTGTGTCTCCCTGTGCCCTTCCCTCGCTTGTGCTCTCTCTCTCTCTCATTAAAAAAAATGTTTTAATAAAAAAATTAAAACAAAAAAAAAATCAAAGCAAACAAAACCAAAGAAAGAAAAAGACCTGTGACCTTGACCAATGTCCCTGATGGCCCATTCTCCTGGGCATTTGGGCTTTTTTCAGGTTTCATATAGAAGGCCTTTCTTTGTATTTTATGTTAAATTCTCATTGACAAAACTTTTTGTCATATTGATCACTGGCCCTATGTAGCAATAAAAATTCTTTTAAAGTAGAGAATGAGGATAGTGTTGTTTCTCCACATAAGCCAGCATGCTTCCTGTTATTGGACAATGAACTCTATAAAACTCACCTTCCCCTTTTTGCTTTGGCTGCTGGGAAGCTCAGAGTCAAGTTTGTTGTTGCTTGCTTGCAATTGTAATAAGTTCTTGCAGAATGAGGACTAGGATATGATTATTTCCATCCTTTTGTTACTTGGCTCTTGTGCTCACACACACACACACACGCACGCACACCTTTTCAATAGTTTTCTTGTATCTGTGACTTCTATTGCAAGACCTTTCAAATCATCTTTGAAAAAAATGTGGCCAAGCTAACTGTGCAGAATTTGATACATGGTGAACCCTCAACAAGTAAGGGAGGAGGCACGGCCATTTGCTTACACCAGAAATCTAGAAGTCACCCTTCTCAACCCTCACATGCAGCCCATTAGCAAAGCCTGCCTGCCAATTCCATCCACTTCCCCCTTCCTCCCCAATCACTGTCCTAGTTAAGGAATGTAGGAGTCACTCAAACTACAGCAATAGCTTCTGCTCTTGTCCACGTGCAGTCTACTTGCTACATACAGGGTGGGGTTTTAAATTTTTTTTTTTCAACGTTTATTTATTTTTTTGGGACAGAGAGAGACAGAGCATGAACGGGGGAGGGGCAGAGAGAGAGGGAGACACAGAATCGGAAACAGGCTCCAGGCTCTGAGCCATCAGCCCAGAGCCTGACGCGGGGCTCGAACTCACGGACCGCGAGATCGTGACCTGGCTGAGGTCGGCGCTCAACCGACTGCGCCACCCAGGCGCCCCCAGGGTGGGGTTTTAAAACCTGCGACACGCCTATGTCTATGCACTGCTTAACATTATTCAGTGGCCTCCTACCCTCTTAGAATAACCCGGATCTGCTTATTGCCACCCACAGGGTCTGGCCCCGGGTCATCACAGACACGCCTTGAGTTGTTCTCCTCCTACCCACCCTGGCCCACCTCCTGGGCCTCTGCACCTGTGCTCTCCTCCCTGTTCCCCCCCCCCCCCCCCCCCCCCCCCCCCCCACGTCTCCCGGAGCTGCCTCCCCTCTTCCCTCCTCTGGCACTTGATCCCCAGTGCTTCCTCAGAGACTCTCTACCTCAACCACTGCCCCTCCCACCTGTACGTGTTGCAAAAGGGACAGGATTTCAGAGGGTCCCGCTGCCCGGTGTCTGCCACCAATCAACCACACCCTGTTTGTGTCCTTTCAAGAGCAAATCAATTTGTAATTAGGTATATTTACATGTATACACACGCACATGTATTTGCTTGCTTGTTTCGTTGTTTGTGTCTCCCAGTAGACCTTAGACGTCATGAATGCGAGACCCTTGTCTGATTTATTCACAAATGTAAGTTCTCATCTGGCACAGTGCCTGGAACATAATAGGTGCTCATTAACTGTTCCCGAATGAGGGAAGAAATGATGCGAAGCTCGTTCTCGGCATCCCTTAAATTGATGTGAGCAGCAACAGAGCCTCTCTAGCCAACAGTTTGGAGGGGGGCAGTGTAGGATGCGTGGCTCCGAATTCACGGCTAGAAGCGTGGGTCACAGCGTCACTGGTCAGGCACAGGTGAGGAGCATGCGCCGTGTGGTGGGTGGAGCCAGGGGGGAGGAGCCTGGGACTTTGGCAGCCTTGGAGTTGGTGCTGGTGGTCAGTGATAAGGGCTTCCAGCTGCTTTCGTTTGTGTCTATATTCGGGTGTGGGTGATCTCCATCGTCACGGGGGGCGGTCCATGAACGTCTTGGTGGTGGCTACGTGGCGTATATACATTGAACGTGCCCTTGAAAACTATGGAAATAAACAGGTGTTAATAGTGGTGGCGTCATTTGGAGCTACAGCACCCTGATTCCGGTGCATGTGTCTTGTGGGACCATTTAGAGGCAGCTAAATTTAGGTGCTTCATGTGAGTTGGTGCTTAAAGCATGGAGGGAATGTGGTCTCTTTCCTAACTATGGTGGCCATTGGGCACCACCACCCTCCGAAATCCTATCCCTTCCTGCCATGCTGCTCCAAACACATCCTCCACATGTGACAGTAAACTTGTAGCACTTTCCCTTTCTTGCCAAGTTTTTCTGTTTCTTGAACCCTAACGTTTATCCCAACCGTTTAAGCTTGGGGTATCCCTTGGCGGGGGGGGGGGGGGGGGGGGGGTGTTCCAAAAATGATTTGCCATCAGGTCTAATATATCTTTGGATCTATACTGTAAGTGTTCGGATTTTGTACAACTCTGACCAACCTACTGTGAAAATTTTCAAACACATAGCCAATAGCAAAGAATGCTACGATGAACGACTGGAGACTAGTCCCATGATCTTGCAATTATGCATTTTGCCATATTGGCTCTCTCTTTGCATGTATGTATTATATATGTGTATATGCACACATTTGTGTTGCTTATCCATTTAAAAGTAAACTGTAGGGGGTGCCTGGGTGGTTCATTTGGTTAGGCGTCCAACTTCGACTTCCGCTCAGGTCATGATCTCACCGTTTGTGGGGTGGAGTCCTGCTTCAGGCTCTCTGCTGTCAGCACAGAGCTCGATTCAGATTCTCTTGTCCCCCTCTCTGTCTGCCCCTCCCCTGCTCGAATGCTCTCTCTCTCAAAAATAGACAAACATTTAGGGGCGCCTGGGTGGCGCAGTCGGTTAAGCGTCCGACTTCAGCCAGGTCACGATCTCACAGCCCGTGAGTTCGAGCCCCGCGTCAGGCTCTGGGCTGATGGCTCAGAGCCTGGAGCCTGTTTCTGATTCTGTGTCTCCCTCTCTCTCTGCCCCTCCCCCGTTCATGCTCTGTCTCTCTTTGTCCCAAAAATAAATAAACGTTGAAAAAAAAATTAAAAAAAAATAAATAAACATTTAAAAAATAAAATAAAAGTAAACTGAAAACAATCATGACACTTCACAGGAAATATTTCATGATCCCAAAGACGTTCTCCTGTATATCCACAATACCATTATTATATCTATTAACATTAACTTTACTTTAACATCATCTTACCATACAGCAGATGTTCAAATTATCCCAATTGCTTCAAAATCTCTTCTATAGCTGGAGGTTTTTTGTTTGTTTGTTTGTTTTTCCCCTTGAACCAAGATCCAATTAAAGGTCGCCATGAGGGTTGTTGTGACTATTTATCTCCTTCAATCCAGGACAATCTCCAAGACTTTTCGTTACGGTTTTGACTTGGGAACTGTCCAACCCAGTTGTCTTATAGAAAGCCCCGTGTTCTGTATTTGTCCTGGCTGTGGACTTGTTTCTGGTTAAGCAGCATTAGCAACTTTGCTTAATGTACAAACCCGTGCCTCTGCCAATGATCAATTTCCTCAAGATATGGTACTGTGTGGGTTTATTTACAAAGTGTCTATGCTTAAAAAGTATTCAAGGTAGTTTACAATAGAAGAGAAAGTCTGTTGAATAAAAGAGAAAATGTTTTTTTTACCATGCAGGAAGATGGCAGATGGGTTGGAAGAGGCAAACATACCGTAAACACACATTAGGGGCGCCGGGTAGCTCAGTAGGTTGAGCATTCAGGACTCTTGATTTCGGCTCAGGTCATGATCTCACAGTTCATGGGATTGAGCCCCGTGTCCAGCTCTGTGCTGATAGCACAGAGCCTGCTTGGGATTCTCTCTCTCCCTCTCTCTCTGCCCCTCCCCTGCTTACACATGCCCGTGCTCTCTCGCTCTCTCTCTTAAGATAAATAAATAAACTTAAAAACACCACATTAATGTGGTTAGTGTAACCTAACCATGAGATTTGATGTTGAGTTTTCTGGCTGCCAAAGCAAAAATGAAAAAAAAAAAAAAAAAAAAAAGCCAAAAAGTCATCTTCAGGAAATATGAGCTTTACCCATAGTAGATTGTAAAAAATAATTCGTCCAGGGGATCCTTAGACAAATGATACCAAAGAAAATAATGGATAGCATCTTTAACAGCTTCATCAGTGATTCAGGATCATTCTTCCTTGAGCTGCTTCTGTAATACACAAGGTCAATGCCAAGGACACAACATTAAAATGTAATGCAGTGAAGTTTTTTTTTGTTTTTGTTTTTGTTTTTTTTTTAATGAGTCCAGTCTAGGCAAGTTTGATTTCTTAAAATTTTTTTTTTCAACGTTTATTTTTGGGACAGAGAGAGATAGAGCATGAACGGGGGAGGGGCAGAGAGAGAGGGAGACACAGAATCAGAAACAGGCTCCAGGCTCTGAGCCATCAGCCCAGAGCCTGACGCGGGGCTCGAACTCACGGGCCTCGAGATCGTGACCTGGCTGAAGTCGGACGCTTAACCGACTGTGCCACCCAGGCGCCCCGGCAAGTTTGATTTCTTGATACAAGGAGAGAACTGGCATGCCCTGAGGACGGATAGACAATAGACCACCTGGCCACCTGGCCTTGGCTCTTGTCCTCAATCCCCCCCTGTGGACGCCGACTCCCCTGGCCAGGTCCCCAGGAGCAGGCAAGTCCCCACTGGACCCTGGGGATAGAGACAGAACGAGTACAAAGCTGGCCCCAGAGATGAAGCTGAGAGGACCTGAGCCCTGGACTCCCAGCACAGACAGCCCCCCACCCCTGCTCCTGGCCCACTACCTCTGTGCAAAGGTAGCCGCACCTGAACTTGCAAGCCCTACCAAGATTTTCTGATGATTTTCTTTTCTGTCTGTGCAAGTGCCGAACCCCGGCTCAGAACAGCACAGCCATGCTGCTTTCCCCCCCCCTCCCCCCGGAAAACACTGAGAGAAGATTCTTGAATCTTGAACGGACTCCCGTTCTCCATGAGGAGGGAGGACCTGTCTGGCTCTCTCATTGCCATCCCGCCTCCACCTCCAGGCAGGTTACCAGGGCGACTTAGCTGCAAAGTGTACCCCTTGCAATCACACAGTTCAGTATGTCCATTCAAACTTTGGAAAGAGTCTGCCAAAAAAAAAAAAAAAAAACCCAAAATACGTGTTCTCTCAGATAATAACTTTCGATTACATGTTATGTAAGATGTCATAGGAATTTGGGGCAATAAAGAAAAGAATCCCCCATGATCCCACCACTCCTGAAAATCAGCTAAGTCACTTGCACATCGACCCTCCTGTTCTGTCAGTGGACCTGTTTATTCCCTTCTGCAATAGAACTTGCGATTATATAGGTATCTATATTCAGACGCATCCTCATGCACCTCTCCATATTTGTATTCTCTTCCAGTCTCTAAAATGTTTTTTCCATATTTATAATCATACTTTGTATACGTCTTGTACGGCACCTTTTCTCAATTTTGTGTCATGTGCTTTTTTCCGTTACTGCAGTCTTTACGAAACCACTTTTTTCGAAGAGATAAGTGATTTTCCATTGGAGGGATGGGCTGCAGTTTAATGAACCACTGCCCTGTTTGTGGGCAAAGCCTATTACTTTACGGCTCCTTTTCATCCTGCATAAATCACACTCCTGTGGCTATAATTCTACAGTAAGTGCAGGGCTGGCCGCGACGCTTCCTGGCTCGCAAGGGTTCGATTCTGCCGTCATCAGGGGGAAGGCGACCGCGTTTCCTCTTGCTGTGGCTGGGAGAGAGGCCGCCAGCTCATCTAAGGTTGGGGGACGGTATTAAAATGCCAAGTGTTGGGAGAGGGGTGAAGACACAGGCCGTAGCATGAATGAACCCAGAGCTGGATGCCGTTGTGACAATGGAACACCCAGGCTGGGCCAGACACGTTAGGGGCTGCTTCCGGCCTAGGGTGTCGGGCAGACGTGGCCAGGACCGCGCTGGGCTGCGAAGGAGCCTGTGTGGCATCTTGGTGGGACGGTGCTCTGGAGCTTCAGCCGCCCCGGCCTCTCTGCAATGCATTTGCACCCAAAGCACGCTGTGTATTCCTAAGAAAGAGTGAGCCGAAGGACCCGTGGGTATCAGCCACGCTGGAAGATGTGGCAGTATAAGCTGCCTGCCAGCCATATGTTTTTATCGTCCTGTACTTGTCAAAGAGCTTTGAAGTTTGTGGTCTTGCCCCGGGTCCCGCGGGACTTCTCTCATAACTCTTCAAGGTTGACCTTGGGTTTTTTCACACCGAGCCCCCACACCTCCCCCGGGACTCTAGTATTCCGAAAAAGTAGGGATTATGTCTTTAAAAGGATTAATTTCCATTAGTGTAACTTCCATTAATATAATACAATTTTTTTTCATTCCCATTAATAGCCTTTTTTTCTTTAAAAGCATCCCTTCACCCCAGTAAACTGAACTCTTGTTATTTTTCTGCGTCCGGCTCTAGCCCTGGGCTGCAAGTGTCAGTCAGGTCTTGCCAGTTTGTTACCGTGGCGTGATTTTGCTGCCCAGGATCCTGTCCATTCTCCGTCTCTGGCTTTGTCTGCGCATCAGTATTTTCCCACACTGGTACAACATACAGCTAGCCATCACTTTTAAAGGTTCTGCGATAGCCAGGAGACGGGGGGGGGGGCGGTGGGGGGGGGTGCTCAGGTGGCTTCACTCTCTCCTATGCGGAGCACAAAGCTGAATCCACGATTATAAACCGTGAGCATCTTGAAACACGGGGTTAAGCGGGTAGTGCACTATCTCAAGAGGTGAACTGCACAGAAACTCCCTCTCAACAGCGTGGCAACAGGAGAGGCCCTTCCCCAAGCTGACTGTCCCCAACCCTCTCTGCCCAGCTGGACTCTGGCACCCCCAGTTCCTCCTTCCCACATTTGCTAAGGGAAGGTGCGGCCAGATGTGCGGTCCCGCCTGAGCTAAGCCCTGCTGGATTACCGACCAGCCCCCCCCCCCCCCCCCCGAATGTGTTTTCTGTAGAGTTGTTTGCTATGTTCTGGAATTTCAGACCATGCTGAATTTCCTTGTTTTATGGCTCGGAATTTCAGGAGCAGCACCACAGATGTTAAACGTGTGAGTCTCTTGGCGCTAATAAAATAAACCCTAATCAAACAGGGGTGTCGTGACTCCAAGAGTTAGATAGCCCTTAATACATTGTGTCAATCACCATTACAGATGTTGCAAGTTGAGTCATTTGGTAGCATAGTAACTTTATACAGTCCCCGAGAGCCAGCTGTGAATATTTAAGGGGGAAAAAGTCCTTTTTTGTTGCTCTGCAAATATATTTCCAATCATAACTTAAATATTTTCTTTAGTCAAAATACTGATTTCTCTTTCTCACCATATTCTCCAGAGAAGCCCTTACTTTCTTTTTTTCACCTCCACCAAACTAGCTTATGTATTAGAGATCTTGCAAGACTTCGGTTAGAGCCTGGCTTTAGGAATGCTTGAAGCACCTATTTTAAGGCTAGCGTTCTATCCTCACAGGTTTAAGTACCCTCCCCCCCCCCTTTCTTGGGGGCTCAGAAAATCCCCAGTGTTAGGATGGGGACACTGAGGTTATGTCAAGGTCACATGGTGGCCCTTGGGCAGAACTTGACTCCTGACCCAGTTGCTAGTATGTTACGTTCAAGCATGTACCAGAGCTCCCCTGTGCAGAGAAAATGGCTTTTGCGGTTGGACAAACGAATTTTTTTGAAAACAAATATTTTAATGTAGTTTTCATAGCTGCCCGGAAAGCCTAAAGGCAACAATGACTTCCCCATGAATTATTTTACGTACTTCCTCCTGTACCTATAAACGAAAAGACCGTGAGAAACCCACATTTCCCCATTTGTAAAATAAGGGAGTTGGACCCGGTGAACCTTGCTTTTTATGGACCAGGAATTCCGTTTCTCCAGAATCCATTTGACTTTGAAATACCAAACCTAGTCAGACATAATGTAATATTCTCAAGTGCCATGTGTTCTAATGAAAAGTAAATAGATTATTGGTTACATTTAAAAATATATATATATTCTAATTACATAGGTAATACAGAATATATTCTCCTTAATTAAAAAAAGTCAAGATTACAGAAAAAAAATTGAAGGGCACCCTGCCCCTCACCCCCATTTAATGCCCTCCTGCCCCTCCTAGAGACTATTATTGGTTTGGGGTATATGTATAATAGAGACCTTTAAAAATGCATTTACTGGGGCACCTGGATGGCTCAGTCGGTTAAGCGTCTGACTTTGGCTCAGGTCATGATCTCACGGCTCGTGGGTTCGAGCCCCATGTCCAGCTCTGTGCTGGCAGCTCAGAGCCTGCAGCCTGCTTCGGATTCTGTGTCTCTGCCCCTCCCCTGCTGGTGCTCACTCTCTCTCTCTCTCTCTCAAAAATCAATAAATCTTAAAACATTTAAAAGCAAAAAAAAATGCATTTATAGACACACACATACATATATTGTTTTTAGTGTTTTTTTTTTTTTAATGGGTTAATTTGTTTCACATCTTGTTTTCTCGGTCACCAGTCTGTCTCGGAGCTCTTTCTGTTTGTTTATAGAGATGTAGCTCTTATTTCTTTATCGGGGCTGTTGGAAGATTTGCTTCTGGCCTCTCTGCTCCGGGCCTCCTCCTTGCCTCCACCAGGTGCATCGGTAACACAGCCTCTTCCCACTGTTTGAAATATTGCCCCTTTCCTAGCTGCCCCTTCCTAGCCCTGGTGGCCATCCTCCCTGCTGGAGGGCTCTCTGCCCCTCTGCCTCTGTCGGAATCCAGCCTTGTCTGCACCGTCCCTGTGATCTGCACGCGTTTCCCGTTATTACTTGTGTCTCTATTATCGCATGCGCTTCCCTAAATTATAGGTATCGTTAACCCAACCCTAACCTAATACATATTTTTCTACCAGACTATCTCTGTGAAGATGGGGATAGTGTTTATGTTATTGACCGCCCAGCAACTATGCTCAATGTCTGGCACATAATAGGTGCTCAGTAAAAGGGTGGTTGGCCTGCTTGAGGTGGGGCAAGTGAGCTTGTCAGAAGACAGCTGCACAAAGTTGAGGGCAAACAGAAGGCAGCAGTTCTGCAGAGCAGCCTAAACAGCAGGGGCCACCGTGCAGGGCGGGAGGGGGGCAAGATTGCTTCAGAGCTCCCCCAGCTCGCTTTTTCATTAGGGAGACTCAAGGCTGCTTTTTTGTTTGCAGAGCACAGTCTGTGAATGAAACGGAACCTGCAAACCAGCTTCCCACAGTGCTTCTGTTGCTGTTAAAAATAAACTAACTCTATCTATGAGGGTTTTTCTTTTCTTTTTTTTTTTTTTTAATTAAGAAAGTATTCCACATCCCTCCCAAACCTGCCTTGGAGCTACAGCCTGCTGCAAAGACTTAATCTTTAACTGAAATGGAGGGGGAAGCATAAACCAATCACGGAAATGCTAACCTTTTTAAAAGCCCACCTCTCTGGGAGTCAGCCGCTCACGTATCTATAGGGCTGGATCCTTGGGAGACAGACAGATTTAGCAGGCATGCAACTTCACGTTAGCAGAGTAACTATGCATTAGGAGTTTGCTCTGCATACAGCATTTCCCTCACTACATTTATTTCCTGTATCAGGCAATGCTATGATTTTAGACTAACAAATATAAACGAGGGATAAAGGAAAATAGAGAAAATTTTCCACCGTGGTTCACTCCTCTGAACCCCACACAAGTGACCAAGGATGATGTAAACGGGGTATGAATCTGATGTCTCACCTGCAGGGGAGGAGGTGGCGATGAGATAAAGACACAAAGCGAGCTGTGCATTCTCTCTGTGTTGGAAACCGCCATTAAATATTAGTACAGCTCGGGGAAAGTGGGGGGTTTTTTTTGGTTGAAGCAAACCCCTTGTATGAAAAGATACATCCTTTCAAACATGATTAATATGTCTTGCCTGTAGCTTTCTGCTCAAATTATTGGTAATTCTAGTGAGGAGAAAGCATTTCTTTCTAGCCAAAACAGCCGTCTGGATGAATACAAATGAGTTTATAAAAGGCTTGAGTTACTAACGGGGTAAACTCCCGGGCAGGTGACCTTCTTTGTTTAAGTTCTGTGGCCGAATGCTGTCAGCCGCAGCCTGGCTTACGTTCTCCTTGGGCTTGGTGGATGGAAGGCCATGGCAAGGTTGTAGCTCCCTCTGTAACAGGCTCTGCCTGTGCTGGAGATGGGGGAGAGGAGGAAGGAGGAAGCCATTTCCAGAACATCTGCAGTTTCCCAAACCTTCTGCTGCCTCTAACATGCAGATTATTTCATTGAGGAAAGTTGATTTGCCATCAGCCGACCTGGGGCCCCGGGTGAATCACCCATCTTCAGGGCAGGGAGCGATGCCCCCTGCACGGATGGGACGGCTCGAGGGTCCCACGAGGACCCCCACCCAGCTCCTTAGCTCTGCCCTCCTGTGAGAATCAGACAAGAAGAGACCTGTAGCCCAGCAGGAAGAGCAGAAGCTGGGAAGTAGCTGAGTCACCTTCTTTCTGAGAAGGGAAAACTCGGAATGTTCCAGAAAGAAGCGTTCCCTAGCACTTGGCGTCGCCAGTGTGCAGGGGGTTAAAAGCTGGAAATCCGATATGTGGGTTCAAATCTCGCTCAGACTGTAGGACTTGGGCAGGTTAGTCTTCCTCTCTTGTATCACTTGTCTTTACTGGAAAAGTATGGTGGTAATGGCACTTGCCCCAAAGGACAACAGAGGCAATTGAATGACTTACGTGGGGATACTGTTACCACACTGCCTGGCCCACGCTAAGGATTGAAGACGTGTTTGTTCTCACTCTGCATACTCTATTAATAATGTTATCATTCCTACTTACTCGTCTTTAACAATAATTACAGGGAGTGTTAGCCAAAAATATTTACCTCTAAGGGTGACATCAAACAGGGAACTTGAAAACCAAGGATGAGCTCGGTACAGTATTGACTGTATTGGGTCAAACACTGAGGGATGATAATTAATATTTCAAGAAGTAAAAATTCGAAAACAACTTTGAACAAGAATTCAGTGCGTTTGAGTAAGTCTGCACGATCCGGCTGGACTTTTTTTCCAGCAATTTTTGTCACCTCAGCTCTGTATCACACCGGTGTTTGGAAAAAGGACATCCTGGTGATAGACCAACATCGGGGTGTCTGAGAACCCCTTCTCAAACCTGACCTTAAATATCTTAAGCAGCAAAAACAAACTCTTCTTTCCCTCTAAGCAACAGAAAATAAGCAATAGAAGACAAAAATCGGAAATTAAATTTAGCTGTCCCAGTGAATGCCGTAACAGTGACGCTTCCTCTTCCTGCCAAACACCGTGTTGTTTCTCCTGTTTTTTCCCCAGAGAGTTCAGAAATGATTGCATGATAAGTCATTTATCTTCAGTGCAGGTACAACAAGGCTGTAACCACATATTACCCCAAATGGGGAATTCACATCCCATTATTTTCCGTTGGTGAGTAATGGACGGGAAATGGGAAATGTCACTACAAGGCTGGCTGGCCATCTGGCCAAAGCCGCTCTATGAATACAGCAGCTGATCTGCATGGAAATATTAAGGCAACAATGTCTGAATCTGTTCTGCTTCTCCAGGGAACCTCGGTTCATGCATGGAAGGAAGGCAATAAAGTCCAATTATTCTAGACGGGGCTACACGAGGCATGTGAAAATTATCTCATGTAGGGTAACTCTAAAGCTAAGTATTTTTTAAAGCAGCCATCAGTCACTCTGAGTAACAAAATCAAACAAACTGATCAATCTCTGAGGAACTACCCATTAATCAAGAGACGGTGCTGAGATGTTGGCAATTTTTCATCATTCCACGTGTAATATTTTAAACCTGACATGCTGGCGGGGTGGTCCAAGAATATGAACTTATCACGTCCAAAAGGAAGGACAGTGAGGCTTCGTGGTGTTGGCCCAGCTGTGCCCTGCACCCTCCCGTTTTCCCCTTTAAAGCGTTGCTTTCGTCTCATTTGGGACGCACAGTTCCTCTGGTTGACAATGACACTGTTTTTTATTTTCTCTTCCTCAGTGAAAACACAAACATCCCAACAGGCCCGATCGGATTTTCAGTTCTCTGAGTCTTTGGTGGAGTCAGTTCATTTCTCGGGGTTCAGCTTTACCGTCTATAAAATAAGAATCTCAAACACTAGATTGGGGGGGGGGCGGTGACAAACTGTGATCCGTGGGCTGCGTCTGGCCCTCTGCCTGTTTTTATAAATAAAGTTTTATTGGAACACAGCCACGCCATTTGCTTCCTTTTTGCCATGGCTGCTTTCACACCACGACAGCAGAGTTGAGCGGTTGTGACAGAGACTGTATGGTCAGCAAAGCCTAACACGTCCACTGTCTGGCCCATTACACTAAAAGTTTGCTGACCCCTGGACTAGGTGATCCTCCTGTAAGTTCCTTCCAACTCTGAAATCTATGATTCTGGGAGGAAAGAAAGAATACGAGGCTTTTGGGTGCCTGGGTGGAAGGGACGGCCCTGAGATGGAGACGAGGTCAGAGAGGGGAGCCTGGATGGGCCGAAATTCCCCTCACGGTATGCTTCCCTCTGGCCCAGGGGCCATGCTTTGGGAGCCCACAGTGGAAGTGTAATGGGCCGGGCAAGGGGCCCCAGTGCACCATTCTGAAAGCCTGACCTTCCACAGGCAGGACAGCTGTAGCTCATGGGTCAGACATGGTTGGTGGCACTTCAACGGGCAGCACCTGATGCAGCCCCGAGGGCATCTTACTCCGGGCATGCCACGTGTGGCCACCCTGCCCAGCCTTCGCTTCCCTGGTCAGGGAGTCCCCTTGAAGTCTCTGCCCAGTTTCCAAAGCCCCCTCAGCCCAACCTCCCCCATCCCTCCATCCCCATGCTGGCTCCTCTGGTGCCACCTGCCGTCCCTGTCTTGCCCGTGAGCTTCTCACCCTCCGCTCACCCCACCTCCCCGAACACGGTGCTGCTCTCTAGCTCCAGAACCTTCTCTCTCTCCCTGCTGTTAGCTTTGCCGTCTTCGTCTCTCAAGACGCGGCACCATGGCTCCCCTCCAGCGTATTCCAGCAGACCGACATCTCATTCTGTACACTGCGGTTTTGGCTCCATGCATGACTACGTGTTCTTGAGGGTGGGATCTCTGTCTCCTATTTCCCGTGAGGTCACAGGATTGAGCCTTGACTAGGGAGTCAGTGTGTAATTGAGTTTTGAGTGGTCTGGCCAACCTACCTTTCTTCTCCACGAGCATGTCCCACAGAGCACCTGCGTGTGACTGGAGGGTCTGCTCAGCTGTTCCACGGAACAGCTGCATGGGCGGCAGGAGAGGAGAAGGCTCCCAAAGCGCCCGGGACTCCATGGGTGTGAGTCAAGGTGGCCCAGCAGTGGAGGGAGGGCCAAGTAGAAAGCACCTTGCACCTGTGCATCATGTCCCAGCATGCGCCCAGTATGACCTGAGGAGAGGGGTGCATCTCTGGACCCTCACCCTGGTGCAGGTGCCACTGTATGTCATGGCCTGGGGCAGAGGGCGTAGGGTGGGGCAGGACATCTCCACATGGGTTCTATTTCCCGTCCTAACAGGTACCTGCTGGTACACTGGACAGTGACTGGTGGCTATGTGTCTGCATGTAACGTTTGCCCAACAAGTGGCTGGCTGCATTTGCCCTAGTGGGCCCAGGTCCAGCAGGGTCTGGATATATAAGCCTGGCTATCGCATGGCACCCACACTGCCCATTTCCCTGGTTTCTGGGCCTCCGCCAGGGTCATGTGACGTCTCGTTTGCAGGGAGGAGAGCCTAATTTCTCAGAGTACCTGACTCCCCATTTCCCTGTGCAGGTTGAAATTCGGGGCAGATGAACGTGGCCAGCAGCCTGCCCTGCTGCAGCAGACTCATCTAGAAGAGGGCTCCTCGTGCTCCTAGAGGGCAGTCGGCCCTGGTACCCAGGTCACGTGTCTCCCCATTCTGTCCTGTTACTGCTCTAGCGTCTGTCGTATAGCACGGTGCCTAATCCACTTTCCACCGAAAGTGGGATACTTCCTAAATCATCTTATGATGGGGTTTAAGTCCTAAGTGCAATTCCTTGTTTGCAAAAGTTTAGGTGAACACAGATCATCTAAACAATTTAGCTTAAGGATGTCCCAGTTTTCACACACACACACACACACACACACACACACACACCATGCGTTCGTATCCAAATGAAATCTCAAGAGGACGATCAGTGCTTTCTAAAACCTGGGACAGCCATGGCATGACGTACAGGCAGCCAAGCTATTATTTGACGCCGTCTGTCTGCTCTGTATAGTCAGAAGGACCAACACACGCAAAGGGTGATGGAGCCTGTGGCTGTCTGTCCGTGGGATTCCTGGGTGCCCTCAGGCTCATTCCCTGCTCCCTGTAGCTGGGAGGGTAGAGGCACAAGGTGAGGAAAGCGTCCATTCAGGACACCGAGTGATGCTGGGCAGACCGAGGTGGGGCGCGGAGGGGGACAGCCCATACCAAATGCCCTGGTCGGTCTCTGGCTTTGGATGTCTGCCTGTCTGTGTGCGCACCGTCCCAACTCCCCCTTCCCTTCCCGAATTCCTTCTGCTCCCAGGAAAGACCATGCGTGAGCAGTACGGATCCGTGGCTGGCCAGCGTCCGAGCAGCCAGAGGCAGGGTCCTCGCTGCTTGTGACCTGGTCACAGAGACAGACGTCCTCACTGCTTGTGGAGGACCCAGCAGATGACTGAAACAGGATGGGAAGAAGTCATCTTGGGCGAAAGCTACACTCCTCTCGAACTCAACCTGGAGCACAAAAGGCCAAAGTTCGGGAAAGAGGGGAATGTCAATACTTTCCTTCAAATTTGAAATCGTGGTTTGTAATTTATGTGTTGAACTCCGGGGACAGAAGCATCTTCTCGGACTGTGCTCGGGTTACCCTCCCCCACGCATCTGTATCCTGTTCTCTGGAAGGCACCATATATCACCGCGGCCTCCAGAGGCTGCTGCATGGCGTTTGTGAAAATGAGGGCAGCCGGAATGGGCAGGGCTACCCTTCTGTCTCCAAAGGGGCTGCGGTGGGGGCCGGAGGCAGTTCTGGTCTCTGTTCCTCAGGCCTTTGCGGGGCCTGGGGCAGGCATGTTTGCAAATCCCCCCCCCCCCGCCCATCCCGGGGAGCCCTCAGTGCCTCCCCAAGTTAACCAGAGCTGACAAGGAAGGACACGGGTGCCAAGTCAGGGTGCACGATTTGGGTTTGAGTCGGTCCCCTGGGGTTCTGACGCTTTATTTCAAGACAGGCTCCGAGTCCACCAGGGTAATTATATATATTCTCACATAAAGTGGGGTCTGGAATTGGGGAAAGGAAGGCCAGGCTGGCTGAGCGTGGGGTGTGGCTGCCTTGATTATATTGGACATGAAAAGAAGACGGATTTGATAATAAACCTAGGTGCCAGAGAGCCTGCCATTTTCTCCATTTGGGATCAGTTTAATCCACAATGAGGAGCACAGAGATTCTGCTTGGCGGCCCAGGCCTTTATTTTTAAAGTTACGACATGAATAAACTCCCTATAATGATTCGATAGGGATATTTTTAGCTGACATCTTGCTGTTGATAGAAAATTCTGACGCCCGAGGGCATGATAATGGCCACGGGCCTTCATGCATAAAACACTAAACATTCTCCAGTGTGATTTTCAGTTGGGAAATCATGGCAATGCTTCCATTTCCATTGAGAAGCAGGGGGTGGGGATGGGGAAGAGAAATGCATTCCTGAGTCCTTACCCTGCTGCTCCCCGTCTCTGGTCTTGCCCCTCCCCCCAGCAGTTTCTCTGCCACAGGGGACGCTTCGCCCTCCTGCCTGCATTCCGGGCCCCCACCCCAGCAGTGACCACCAGCTTTGGGCCTCCCTCCCTCCGCTGATCCCAAGACATCTGCCCACACAGATGCACCTCTGATGCGTGGAATATTATTTCCTTGGCCCCCAAAAATTCCAAGCCATCTACAGGACTCAATTTCAGGATTTTCTTGGAATGTTGTGAAAATTTGTGTCTTTGCCATGGGAACATTCAGAAGTAGAGGTTTGCGTGGCTCTAGTTACAAGATGCTATGTCTGAGGCTGTATTTCTGTGCTAAATAGATATTCAGCAAACCCCTTCTCCTGTGTATCGGGAAGCCGGGAGGGGAGGAGACCACCTTTAGAAAATGTTTCCACCCACTGCCTCCCTTTGTTCTCCCTTCTTCCCTCCATGTCCCTGCGAGCTGCAAACCAGCCGGGGGCCATGTGATTCCAGGCTTCTCCCCAGCAAGCCCCAGGTAGCCCAGCTGATGCCAGGAGCCCGTTGGAGGGGCTGCTGGTTTAAGAAGCGGCTGATCTTTACAGACTAGCTCCACTTCAGACATTTTGTGGTCATCGGCAAGTTTTTGAACTTTGGTACGCAGTGCCTATAAAAAAAAAAAAAAAAAAGTGGATTTTCCCCTTCCTTTCTGAAATGACAGCTTTTCGAGCAAGTCTGGCTGTCCCCCAAGCCACTGCCACTCTGGCCGCCTGCTCCGGGGGACTCAGGAACTGGAGGGAGCTGCTGTTCCAGTGCCCGGCCTCTACCGCATCCCACAAGAGCCGCTCAGCAGAGCCGTGAGCCTGCTCCGTGGGGAGAGGTAAAAGGAAGGCGGTGTTTTGGGTTTTTTGTTTTGTTTTTTAATATTTCTTTGTTTTTGAAGGCGAGAGAGACAGAGGTGAGCAGTGGGGAGGGACAGAGAGAGACGCACGCTCCACCACCGACTGAGCCACCCAGGCCCCCAGGAGGGCAGCGTTTTAGGAGACATACTGGGTCTCCCGCCAGACGTCTAATCAAAGCGGATGACTTCTTTTCTGTTCTCTGCCTTGGGCCTCTGGGATGGCACCTGTGTGCACACGGATGGCTGGAGGGTGGGGCTGTGCCGGCCTCGGGAGCAGTTGTTCTAAGTGGCGTCTTTGTGGCTTCTGGTGGATTGTTTAGAGTCCGTATGGAGTCCGTGTCTGTGGCGGGTGGAATTGTGTCCCCCCAAAAGAGATGATCAGACCTTAACCCCTGATAGCTGGGCGTGTGGCTTCCTCTGGAAGTAGGGTCTTTGCAGACATGATCGAGTTGAGACCAAGTTGTACTGAGGAGGGTGGGCCCTGATCCACTGACTGGCATCCATGTGAGGAGAGGGAAATTTGGACACACAGCACACAGAGGGAAGATGGCCACGCGAAGACGGGCGGGTGAGGAGACTGGAATGTCGTGTCTATAAGCCAAGGAGCACCGAGGATTATGGGTGAGCACCAGACGCGAAAGAGGCAAGGACAGGCCCTTCCCTAGAGCCTTTAGAGGGGGCGTGGCCCCACCAACACCTCGATTTCAGACTTCCAGCCTCCAGTACTGTGAAAGAATATACTTCTACTGGTTTTATTCTCAAAAACAAAATTTTTTAAGTTTATTTATTTTGAGAGAGAGAGAGAGCAAGCTGGGTATGGGCAGAGAGAGAGAGGGAGAGAGAGACTCCGAAGCAGGCCCTGCACTGTCAGCACAGACCCCGACGCGGGGTTCAACTCCCCCCAACCGTGACATCATGACCCGAGCCAAATGCTTAACCTAGTGAGCCACCCAAGCGCCCCTGCACTTCTATAGTTTTAAGCCACCTAGTTTGGGCTGAGTTGTGACAACAGCTCCAGGTCTCTGAGACATTGTCTCTGATGCCTGTGGCTCTCGCATTGATTCACACGTCCTCTCAGGACTCTGTACTCTGTGAACTCTCTCGTGGGGAAGCACGGAACTGAGCGGTTGGGAGCAGTGTAGAAGCCGCTCTGGCCAATGGCGTCAACATCAGCGTGTTTCCTTCCCCGGGAGCAGGAAAGGCTGACCAGAATGAGTTGAGGGAACGGATGGAACAGATCTCTACATCCCACTTTCTGAAGAGTTGCAGTTTGAGTCCAACGGCTATCGTTGGGTAAAGAGCCTTCTTGCTCAGGGAGGCCAGTCCTTTTTTTGTTTGATTAAGGCCTTCAACTAATTGGGGGAGGCCCACCCACATTATGGAGGTAATCTCCTTTACTCAAGGTTAAAAGAATAACGTTTGACCAAATGTCCAATCACCGTGGTCCAGTCAAGTCAACACGTAAGATTAACCATCACAGTGATTATCTGGATTGCTATTTATCAATGGATGTGCCATTGATGTTTGGGGCAGAACAGCTTTGGGTAGGTCTGTCCCATGCACCGTTGGATGTTTCAGATCCCGAGTCCCTGTCCACATAACACCCATGGTATTCCCATTATGGTAACAACAGAAATTATGCCCACACGCTTCTGGATGTCCCACTGGGGACTGGTTCTGCCCAAGCTGGAGAGCCGCTGACCCAGATTGAGTGACTCTGCAGTAACATTCCCCAGTGCTGGGGACGTCAAGATTATTGGTGGGCTTCTCAGGTCTTGATATTCAGACTACACTTGGTATAGCCATTGTCTAATCCAGGGGCTGGCAAAGTCCTTCTGTAAAGGATGAGATCGTAAACATTTTAGGCTTCGGGACTAGGTGGTCCTTATCAGAACTAGTCAATTCTGCAATGTAGGACAAAACCAGTGACGAAAATATAAAAGTGAATAAGTGTGACCGTATTCCAGTAAAAAACTTTACTTCTGGACACTAAAGTTTGAGTTCCACATAAGTTTTCGTGTGTCATGAATTATTCTTCTTTTGATTTTCCCCCACCCATTTAAAATGTAAAGAGCATTTCTATCTTACAGGCAATGTGAATTTAACTCTATTCCTTGGCTTCCCCATGAACTTACTGTGAGTTCAGCTAATAATTGAACAGAGACTTCAATAAATGTTTACCAAATTGAACCAAGTGGGATTTGAGCAAACACAGTGCTTTTCAAACTTTCTCCCTCAGCAGAAACTTTTTGGAATTCAAATCTTATAGCAACCCCCATGTTTGAAACGAACATGGTATTTTATTTGCAAAATTTTATTTTATGAGTTCAAATGGATGACGTTTGTATGTTCTGATGAATAGAAAATCAGGAGCAAGTTCCAGATGGCGGTGTCAAGATGCTCTTTGATTAAACTTGAAAGAGGAGAGAGAGGGAAGTTTCTGTTCCAAAGCAGAGCACTGACAGTATCTAATGGTAGTTTGTGTTCTTATTCAGAAACACCAAAGTGATGCGTGATGCATCGGAAACTTAAATAAGTAACAAATATAAAATGATTGGGCACATCAGACGTGTTTTTACACAACTGGGTCGGGGGCTGTGATGACAGCAGGTTACAGCTAGGCTCCCACAATTTTATCTGAGTGGATAAGAATAGGTCTGAATTTTTAAAAGATTAGGGCGGGAGATACAAGCTTCTTAACCCCTGGCATATTTGTGATATATGCGAACTCCCTCAGAGAAATGCTGAGAGAAACTTGATTCCTGAGCGGCCACGAAGAGAAAGCAAGAAGGAAGCCCAATTTAACACACAGGTGGTCTCCAATGTATAAACAGGGTATTTTTTGACTATCTGAATGCTTATGATGTTTTTATTACAGCTTTCCGTTATTAATTTATTTCTTATTTAATGTTAATAATTCTAAATATTATTTTAATTTTTAAAGTTGTAAAATTGGGGCGTGTGGGTGGCTCAGTCGGTTAAGCGTCCGACTCTTGATTTCAGCTCAGGACGTGATCTCACAGTTCGTGAGTTCAAGCCCCGCATCGGGCTCTGCGCTGACAGCGCAGAGCCCGCTTGGGATTCTATCTCTCCCTCTCTCTCTGCCCCTCCCCTGCTCATGCTCCCTCGCTCTCTCTCTCCCTCCCTCCCTCCCTCAAAAATAAATAAATAAACACTTAAAAGATAAACAAACAAAGTAAAATTGTGGCAAGATTTATGTAACATCAAATTTACCATTTTAACCAGTTTTGAAGGTACAATTCAGCAACGCTGAGTACTCTGGACTTTTTCGTGATACCAAACACAAACTCTGTACCCATTAAACACTAACTCCCTGTGCCTCCCTCCCCAGCCCCTGGAAGCCACTAATCCACTTTCTGTCTCTATGAATTTGACTCCTCTAGGTACCTCCCAACCATGGAATCACACGACTGGTCCTTTTGTGTCTGGCTTCGTTCACTCAAAATGTTTTTGAGTCGTAGCATATATCAGAACTTCAGTCCCTTCAAAGACTGAATAACACTCTGTTGTATGCATATCCACCTTTTGTTTCTCCATTCAGCCATCGGTGGGCATCCGAGTTGTTCCCACCGTTCGGCTATTGTGGCTAATGCTGCTGTGAACATGGGAATCCGAGTATCTGTTTTGAGTCCCTGCTTTCAATTTGGGGGATATATATCTAGGAGTGAAATTGTAGGATCATATGATAGTGATTGTATGTTTAATTTTTTGAGGAGTCTCCATACTGTTGTCCATAGTGGCTGCACCCATTTATGTCCTCCCCGCCCCCAGCAATGACCAAGGGTTCTACTTTCTTTACCACCACACCAACACGTTTGTTTTTTTTTTCTCTTATATATATTATATGTATAATTATGTATATAGTAGCCATCCTACTGGGTGTGAGGTGGGGAAATCTTTTTAATGAGGTTGGAGCTGAGCGTTTGGGGCCTCTGGAGCACAGTCACGTCACTTTAGAGTGCCACAGAGTAGTTTGAAAGCGGGGGCTGGGTTTTGTACCCCCTCTCAGAGTTTGTGATTTAACAGTAAGCCTTCCTTGACTTCGCTCCAAGAAGTGAGCAAGGTGATTGATTTCAAGCTGGAGGTGAGACCAGGAAAAGAAACAGATACCTCCATGCAGGGTTGAGTGTTCAGAGCCCAAGTAGAAACCAGTCACCCCCTCCTTAGGACCAGGTTTAGGACCAGAAATCATCCCTCTCCTCCCTCTCTCCTTCTCTCCCCCTCAAGCAACCACAGTAAGTAAGACTTCATTTCCCTGCCCTCCCTTCAGGAGCCCCAACACACTAAAAGGAATCACCCCAGTGTAAAACATTTTAAATCAATAGCAGTTTAGGGGCTGGAGTTTAATTCAGGTAGACTCCTCTACAAACCAATCAAAACCATCATCGCTTCTGGGGAAATTTGTGGGGGGTCCTGGGAACACCTGCAGGAGGCCGACTCCCAGCCTTTCTCGCCTCTTCCCCTGTGCGTGCGGCTGCGAGCCACCTCCAGCCTGCTCAAGTCCACTGCTGCCTGGCCCGGGCTCCGCAAGGCTGTGGTCCTGCTCTGGGCAGCCACCCCTCCAACCCCACACTCAATTCCCTCTCTTGGGAATCTGCTCAGGTCCTCCTTTCTCACTCCTCCAGAAGCGCCGAGGGGCTCTCTGCTCCAAGGAAAGGAAACGTTTCCTCCAAGTAGCCTTTGGCTGTGATGGCTCTTTTGGCCTTCCAAGTGCAGCTCCTGCCTCTGTTAGGAACTTGTATCAAAACCCCCAGGGGCAGACTTTGGGGCTATTTGTCTGACGTTCTCCTCACCCGCTGACATGCCAGGGGAATGGGTCCCCCGGTCTCAGGATGAGTTCCCAGGCTCCTCCCAGCCCAAAGGGTTCACGACTCCTTCTCTGTTCTGGAGTATGTTCTACTGCCCGGGAGGTGTGGTGCTGAGGGGCCGAAGGTCCCCTCAGAGGTGCCCAAGGGGCTTGAGGCCCCAGACAGGTCTCCAGCTGACTGATAAGTCCATCAGGCTGAGTTGGGTTGCAAGTAATGGATAGTCCCACTTCAACCAAAAGAAAAATGTGTTCTCTCGCTGGAGCAGAAGTCCTGAGGCAGGGCAGCTCTGGGTAGCTTGATTCAGTGGCTCCATAGCGTCTTCAAGGACTCCAGTTTCTCCTTCTCCCAGCATCCTCAGTGTTTGGCTTGGTCCCTGGGGTAGCTTCCTAAGGTGCAAGATGGCTGCTGCATGTCGTACTGCATGTACTGTGTGCCAACACTCAATCCAGACACTGCGATATCCAGTAGAAGGAAGGAGCGTTTTGTCCCCTTTGCTCCTCTCTTTAAGAGCAAAGCTTAACCAGCAGCCCCCTGGGCATTCCTTTAAATCTCACTGGCCCTGATTATATCATATGGTCAAGCGCAAGAGATCATTGCAGAGGGATGGGAACCATCACTATTTGGTTTTCTTCAGGTGTGTCCAGAGACATGCGCACCCATTCCTGAGCAAAGCCGGGTTCTGAACACCAGGAGAAGGTGGAAGGGGCAGCTGAAGAGCTTACGAGACCACGGCACTAACCTTTGGGGTCACCCATTGGTGTTTCTCATGTACTTGCTTTGTTACATTTTTCCACTCTTTTCCTTTTTTTTACATAAGAAATGTATACGTATTTTCTTGTTCTAAATAATTTACTCCATACAGAAGTATGTGGAGTAGAAATATGAAAGGTGTCTTTCGCCGCCCTCCCCCAACCTCACTTCCCTCCCCAGAAGGAACTTCTGTCTCTACATTGGTGTCTCCTCTTCCTATCCCCTTTATGCATCTGCATATATACATATGTTCACTACACACATAGGTGCTTTGCTTTCCTTTTTACGTAGATGGTATCCTGTTCTGCCAATGGCCTTTTTCCACTTGGCTCTCAGTACTTCTGGATCCACTTGATTCACTGTAATGACTGAATATTATCCCTAAGGGTAGATATTCCACTGCCTTGTATCTTAGGTAGCTTTTCAATCTTGGGCCTTATCTCCCTAGCTAGAGTATGAATATCCTGAGGGCATATTTTTCTTTCTACAGCCAAACACTTAATATAAAATGTTCCTGCAAAGTGAAAGTCAATTAATAGCTATTGATGAAAGGATCCTCTCTCCCTTGCCACCTGAGTTGTCTTAGCACCTCTGATGGACTGACAAGGAGCCCTTTTCTGAGCCAGTAAAGGTATCCGGCACCATGGTCTATCAGTTTGTCATTCTTTGGCCCATCGACAAGAGTGACAAATCAATCTACGAGCAAGAGAAAGTTGGTCATCTTCCACTGGTGCTTTGGTAGCGTTTTCTGGGTACAGGATGGCACAACATCTCCCTCTCCCTGAGCAGGCTGTCAATTCAGAGCACTTTGGGCTACTTGCAAAGTTATACATTATCTCATTGTTCAGCTCACATAGGAGCATCGGGGCAGAGTTATTAACAGCCCACACTTCCTGGAGAACCATTTCAAGGGCTACTAATGGTGTTCACAGACTGTTGAGCTGGAAAAGTTATCCATTTGCCTAGACACACACTCTTAATAACCCTTTCCAGGTTTCTTAAGGCAGTCACAACTACATAAAATAGATTACAACTGAACCTATTCTAGACCCTTTGGTGGGGAGAAATTACTTCAATATGAGGTTATCACCTGCAAACAGACCAACCAAATGAACCTCTCAGGGCAATCACTCTTTAAGCAGATGTTGGCATTCAGACCTGCTGATAGCATCAGCGGATATCATCTTAGGCCTTGGTGGGGCTCCTTGTACTTCTGAATCCACGAGCTTCCTGTAGTAGCCGAAAAAAATCACCATTGTGAAAAAGTAAAGAAATGAAACACATGTCTCCCAGATGTGCTCTTTGCATTGGGGAAGACTCTTAAAGCTTGGGCCTTAACAGGAAACTTGGGACGATGAAAAGAAATCAAGCAATAGGAATGAAACTGAAATTAGTTTATGTCCCTCAGCTGATAACACACAAGGGGAAACTGTTTGATCAATCATTTTAATTAATATTGATTATGAAAACTCTGGTCCCGCCTACTCAAAAGCCTACATGTGAATTAGGGAAACAGGACACCCACATGAAATATTGGACACCACCACCAGGTGATATGGGATCAAGACTAAGTAAATGCCTATTGTGGGTTTAGAGGGAAAATCTATTGAGCTGCAAGGCTATGCTTCCCAACAGGACTGGCAACCTGCCTTGTTATACTCCGAAAGGATTGTACTTGACCCTCCACTTGTATAAAAAATACAAGCATTTCTCTTTGGGAACCCAGCCTGCATTTCTTTGCTGACTTGCATGCCTCTGTGTGTGTGTCTTCATCTGTTGGGGTTGGAGGATTCCCAACCCGCCTCCCTCTGTTTCTATCACCTCCCTGACCTTGAAATCGTCATGACCATTGAAGAGCTTTATGACCCTTCTCCCCTCACCTTCACCCACCATCTCACCCTAATTCGTTGAGAAAACTATTGCTGGCAGATAGAGAAGGTAGAATCAAGAGAAAATCTAGACACCACTTGCTAAAACAGGGTAAGAGGGTTCATAATAAGTAGGTCAGAGCTGATTTGAGGGATTTGGCTGGGGGTTACCATACAGGCTCCACCTCCATGCCCTGGTATTGGTGTCCCCAATACCTCATGTGGGTATTTCTGTAAACAAATATTTTTTTAAGGCCAACATTGGATTATATGGCTGCAGATCTTGGAATTCAAAAGGGAAAGATGAAACCTTTACAGTAACGTGGGAGTTTTCTTTCAAGTGGAGTTTTCTCTACAGAATGTTTTTGCTTTAACTGGTAATTAAAGATGGGCAAAACACTCCTGAAGAGACGGGCTTTCCTCCTCACCAAGCCTGTCTCTCCAAGAGAAACAGGCACAGGTAGGGCCACAGAACCCACCCTCCCAAGGAACGCCAACTGCTCCTGATAGTTTATGGTCTGGTCCATGTCAATTTCTCATGTGTTACCCTTTCTAGGGGCTGCAAGGCCCAGCGATCTGGACACAGGCCAAGAAGTCAAGAACTGTTGAAGCCAACGTCTCCACTCTCCTACTGACACCAGCGACCACCCAGCCCAGCCCAACCATACGGCTTCTTGTTTTCCTGATGTATGAGGTGGGTAGAATGCTCTCCCCCTAGAAGAGGACTCCAAGGGATCAATTAGTTAAAACCTGTAAACATGTATCATTATAATTATTATTCCAGTTTCTAGTTAAAATTGAACCGGCCAAAAGGAAAGAAAATACCGCCGAGGCTGCCTCTGAGGGCAGCTCTCTTTGCTTTTCCGGTATTTCTGGTCTGACTGGTGGAAGAATGTCCTGAGCAGCTCTATGCTGGGGGGCTGAGAGGGAGCCGTGCTCACCGCATTTGAGGTTGAGGAGGCCAAGAAGACGATTGAGCCCTGGATATTACGGGGTTCTGGCTATTCATACCACCCTCTCTAGCCAAGGCTGGACGGCTCCCGTGAGCCCCAAGGGTGAAAGCGCGTCTCAGGCAGGGCTCTGACTGTGCCCCTTTGGCAGGTTGTGCAGGAGATCGGTAGGCAGACTTGGTTTCTAGGGTGTCGCTCTAAACCAAAACCTCTAAGGCAGTGACTACTGTATTCCTCAAGAGAAGAACCTTGGGACTGCCGATGTTGTTAGAGAAATTTTCAGCGTGGTGGGGGCAGCCTCCTTTCAGCATTGCCTCTGCCTTGCTCCTTATTTCTTCATGGAGACTTTCAGACGACACCTCAGTCACCTTACCACAGCTCTCCTTCTTCTCTGGGTCTGAAAAGTTCCATGGCATCCCCACTCCTACTTTCCTGTGGACACCTCCATGCCCATCTACCCTTCTCTAGCTTAGCCCAAAATGAGGCCTGGGGCACTGGCCACGCAGCTTCCGGCCCCAGCAGCTTCCGGCCCCAGCAGCTTCCGGCCCCAGCAGCTTCCGGTCCGAGCGTAGCCTGAGCGTGGCCTCCTCTCAAGACGGCCGTGCCGCCACCGGAAGTGTACGGGGCCCAGGGCCGTTCCCCCACCCGCAGGCCTCGGGGGATGCGGTTAGCACAGCGGCCGTGCCCGGGGCCGGGTGGAGACGAGCTAATAATTCCACACTGTTTAAACGGTGGTTTTAAAATATTTGTTCAGTATTTACTCAGAGGAAAGGCTGAGTGCTCTGAATAAATCAAGGAAGGGCCCAGCAGGAAGAAAGGCCCTTGGGGGCAGCTTCAGCCTCTCCCCTCCGCTCCAGAGACTTTATTTCTGGCTCCCAATTTGCAGCCCGCTTGCAGCAAAACAGAAGCCCGGCAATTAAGGGCACCGGCCTGTGTCAGAAGACACTGTTCTGGCTCTGGGAACCCCTCACTCCGGGCCCGGCCGCATTCAAGAATCCTTCCCTGTCCCCCTCTGTTCCCCCCGAGGGCAGTAGTGGAAAAGACTATTGTCTCTCTGTCTTGCCGTGTTTTGGTTTTTCTATGATGGTGCAGGCGTTCCCCTGCCCCTGCCCAACCTGGCTGATAGAACAGGGCGTTAGGTCTCTTTCCAAGCACACCGGTGCTCCTGCGGGTGGTGGCCCCCTGCCGGCTTGCCCCTGCCCACCACCCCTGGCCAGGCCCCCCAACACGGTGTCCCCGTGACACAGAAGGGGAGCAGAAGTCAGGAAGGTTTGCTCCTCACGTCTTTATCAGCTTGATTTTGGCTTCCACCTGGACGCTCCGTCACCCCCGGCCCCGGTCGGCTCTCCCAGGTGTGCAGTACTGCTTGTGAGGCTGCTTCGGATCGCAACGTCCCCCACCCTGTCCCCAGGGGCTCTCCGAACCTGGCCCCCAGGTTCCTGTACCATTTCGCCCCAATCCCCTTTCTGCCCATTCTGTGTCCACCCAGTAATTCAACACTCAGGCCGTTGTCTCTGGACTCTTTTACCTGGTGATGGCCTCAGATCCTGGAAGCCTCAGATCCCCTGCCACACGTTCCCCTGGATTTGATGGGGTCCCCCCAGGCTGATACTGCCTGTTACTAGAACTATTCACCAGCCATGGGCGAGAGCAATCTAGGAGTTGGCGTTTCTTGCTTTTGTCGATGCCTCTTGACCTTTACAGCATGACTGACTTTATGCGACCCCTCGTTTCACGTTACACCTTTGGCTGACCGATACCTGCTGCCATTTCCGGCAGCTCTTGCGTCTCTGGGACGGGCACCTTGTTCCGTGTTAAATTAATACACACTGTTACTTAAAAGAGAAGACAGAAGCCTGTGATGGCGGATACAAAACTCCTTCTCCTTTGTCTAGAGCCTTTGCTTCACTCCCCAGAGGTAGCCATTGTGAACAGATGCTTATGCAGCTTCCAGAAGCGCTCTCTGCATGATCAAAATGCATAGGCTTCTTGTTTCACACGAATATGATCACACTGTACCCATTGTGCTCAACTGGCTTCTTGTACTTAAAATTGCGCCTTGGAACTCTTTCCACAGGACTACACAGAGGAGCGCTGAGCCTTTTAATGGGGCGCTCTCTTCCACCGTGCGGGATGCCATTGGTTAACTAGACTCCCGTTGAGGGCCATTTTGGTTTCATCCAGTTTTTTCACCAGCAAAAAGAATCAACGAGTGTTGCCTTTGCTTGCTGTAAGAGAGTACCTGTAGGGTGAATTTCTAGCAGGCAAACCGCTGGGTTAAAGAGTATTCACAATTGACGTTTCGATAGTATGATAGCATCAACAGGGCATTTTTTCAGAGAAGCAAAATTGTCAACTCGGCTATCCATACGTGGAAAGCCATGGTGCTCTAAGCCACGTTTCCATCAAAGCCAGCTGGTTTGGACCAGGCCGAGCCAGGAAGGAGTTAATGCACTTCTCTCACAAAACTAAACACGTAAGATTTGAGCAATTCTGAGTGGTTGTGTGTTTTCTTTTCACTGTGGCCCCCCGAGTTCCTCTTATCCCAAGGTCAGGTTGTTGTGTGTGTGCATTTGGCAAGGGGGGCAGCTTAAGGGTGATGGTGGGGAGTCTCTGAGCCTCGAAGAGCTCGTGGGGTTCTAGGGTGAGCTGTCGACCGTGGGCTCAGGGCTGCGGCTCCCCGAGGTGCTCTGTTCTTTGGATTTCTTTTTACCCCTCCAGTCATTCTGTGTCTCACAATCCAAGTGCCCCTTCTTCAGCCCTTTTTGACCTATGTTGTCCACTAGAAAATTAGTAAGGAGTTTAATAGGGTTGTTGTCCTGGGGTCCCCCTCCCGCTACAGCTCAGGTGGGCTTTCTGCAGTCCTTCCCAAGCTATTTGGGGTGAAAGACTGTTTTTTAATACTTTCCAATGTGTTACGGACCAGTACTTTGGTAGAATACTAGATATACTGAATTACTAGAAAAATGAAATCAAAAATACATACAAAATATGAGTTCAGTTTCTTTCTATTACATTTCACAGACACAAAAATGACTTTGTTATTTTGCTGTAAAAGTATTTTGAAATGCTGAATCTCAATTTCTGTTCTCATCTCATTGGAGATCTGGAACAGTTTGAGCAGCAGTACTCTATGCACTTTTCCAGAAGCTTTTGCAAGCTTCCTTTTGACCCAAAGCCTCTATTATTTTGCTGGGAGAGTGATTCTCACCCAATAGGGGGATTCATCCAGGTTTTCATCCGTGGAGGCCCTGGTTTAATTCCCAGGGTTTACACTGGGCTTGGGTTTAAGCTTGAGGCCCAGTCCCGTTGACCCTGGCTCCTCCCCCCTTTCCCCCGACCTTTCTGGTGGTGGCAAGAAATAACTCATATGCACAAGGTGCCATGATCTGCCGCCTTCATGAGAAGACATTGTTTTCTGTCCTTTAGATTTTACTTTTTCCTTGATTTAAGTCAAACACCAGCCTTCCTATTACTGTCTCTTCTCTATAACCCACTACAAACAAGAGAAATGTGAAATCTAGGGGTGTGGATCCAAGGGAAGCAATAGCACTTTTTCTTTCAAGCCTTTCAAACTTTTCAATTCACGTTTTACATAATTTTACACCTTGGGATATACTTTGGTTAGGTCTTAATACAAGGGACGTAGTGAGCAGCAGCTCCTCAGAATATGAGACTTTTAAGTCTTTTGTCTTCAAAAGAGGTGGATTATTACAATTTTAGGTACTTGGAGAACATTGGTTTTCAGATTGCCTTTGAAACCTGAAGTAGCAGATTACAGCGGCATCTAGTGGACACTAATAATATGCACTGCACTGTATTTCATCAATTATAGAACAGATTTTTCCCTGTTTTGAACTTTTTTGAAACTGGGAGTGTGGCTCATAATATATGGCATATTATGGTTTAATTAAAAATGTTTCTGTCTCACCGATAACTTCTTACAATTATCTTTGTTTCGTCAAAATAGGATTTTCGATATGAAACTTTGTAGGATGTTCATTCTTTCAGTAATATTTATTGAATATTGAATTGTATCTGTAACTTACGGACTTATTGCATGTATTATATTCAAAACTATTAATTTTAATGCATAATGTATGTCTTTATCCTTTATGTTACACCAATGCATTGATATTCTAACTTCATAAATTTAAAAATCCATTATTGTCTAGACCCAGTAGTTCTCAACACTGGCTACATGTTGGAATCACCTGCAGAATTTTCTAAATTATAACTAGGCAGAGCACGCTTCTCAGAGATCTGACCTAATTGCTCTAGAATTAAGAATTTTAAAAGCTTCCCAAGCCTTTAAATGTGTTGCCCAGACTGAGAACCTTTTCCTTCCTTCATTCAAGTCAGATGTCTCTGAGATTGTATAGATTTTTTAGGAGTCAAGAAATGTTCAGTATTTTGTTTTATAAACAAAAACTAAACAACTCATGTTTCTTATAACTATTATAATTTTGAAGGCAAAGAAACTCTACTCATTAAAGCAATCACGAATAACATTAAAACCACGATACTCAAGAAAAAATTCATTCCTAAAGATATCATCATTTAGTGCATCATCAAATAACGTACAACTTGCATTTGATTCTTACACATTCATCTGTGCAACATTATTTGAAGTGAACACCACAATAAGATCAGGAATGTCAATGAAGTGTAAAACGGTGGCTATAAAATTTACAAGACGTCACAGTAATATATCTTTAACATACCGTAACCCTCTCACGTAATGTCTATCCACTGAGGCAAAAAAAAAAAAAAAAATCTAAGGTATCATTTCCTTGAAATATTCTTTTCTTGGCTGGGAGTGGAACCCTGCTAATTCCGGGGCTGACCCCCCCCCCAGCATATTACAAAGATGGCGTAACTGCTCTTGACCTGGCTAGTGGAGCAGTAGAATGTGATACCGCGTGAGACTACAGTGGGGAGAAGAAGAATAGTTCATGGGAGACAGTGTAGAGAAGAAAGGACCCCGTTCATTTCTGGGCCTTACCACTTGCTAACTTTGTGATTTTGTGCAAGTTACCGAATTCGCCAAATCTATTGTTCCCCACTACGCAAACTGGGGATAACAGCACCAGCTTCAACTATTGTGGCTTCTAGAATTCACATGTGTAAACACGGAACACAAAATGGGCAGCTGATCCAATAGTAAGTACTGTGGCTCATGGTGGTTTATTCTTACTGCTTTTACCTCATTATGAGAATCAAACGATGGTGTTTTTCTGCATGTTTAAGGCAGAGCAGTACCATTAAGCCCTTCCAGCTTGTCTGGTTCAGACTCTCTAAACTGTGCTGTACAAGGTCCAGGCATGCAACTCATGTTTAAATAATAGCTGAGGGGTGCCAAGTGGTGCCCGGGTCGAGCACCCAACTCTTGATTTTGGCTCAGGTCATGATCCCAGGGTCATGGGATTGAGCCCCGGATCTAGCTCTGTGCTGAGTGTGGAGTCCTCTTGAGACTCTCTCCCTCTCTCTCTCAGACTAAAAAAAAAAACAAAAACAAAACTTGAGCCCCTTTTGGGGTCTTTGGACTTCATCAATCACTGGGCTTTTTAAATTCAGAGAACTCTTTTCTATCCAGTGTTCCTTCACGGCCGAGTAACCAAGTCCTAAACTATTCTCATTTCAATCTTCCTCATTCCATGAAAAGCCACCCTTACCCAGGACCAGGGACTGGCTGGGAGCCTGCCATGTGTCCCTTGTATTGAGAGAACCACGGGTCCTCTAATTCAGGCCGAGGCTGCTGCTCAGAGAGACTGAGAGAGCCTGCAGTTGCCATGGACCGCAATGGCCACCCTTGGGTACAGGGCAGGAGGGCTGCGCCCATGGCCTTGGTGCAGGAAATAGGGGAGGGAAGCCGCATGAAAGGGACCTCCGAGTGGGAAATGTGGGGTGCTGGGGCCCGTTACCTCAAGTGAGTAGGTCCCCAGTTCAGCTCGCCGGTCTCAGCCCAGAGACGAATGTCTCAGATTCCAAACGTCCCAAATTCCACCCGACCCCCACACCTTTGAGCAGGACGCTTCGTGGGTCAGATGACAGTGGCCATATCCCAAAGGTGCTGATTATGTGCTGATTGGATCTTAAGCTGTTTCTGCCACTCACACTAGTGACTCTCAGTCGTGCTTCTCAGGTTTATGGAAAGAAATATGTGAACAGAAGCTCTCTGCAGACACGTCAGTGTGAATGAATGCATTTCCTCACTTTTCATCTTGCTAACACAAACTAGGAGGATAATGCAAATCTTTCAGCCCTCAGCCAGACTTGGTTTTTTGCCTTCTTCCAGGCAAGAGGCAAGGTTCAGCCTGAGGTAGGTCATCAGAAGACCGAGAGGGCTCATGGTGCTGAGAAAACATGTTGCTGAGTTGCAGGCCCCGGTCCCCATTTATGAGCTGGGTCATGTTGGGCCACTCACTTAACGTCTCTGAATTTGTCTTCTCGTTATTAAATTTTTTTTTAACGTTTATTTATTATTGAAAGACAGAGAGAGACAGAGTATGAGCGGGGGAAGGGCAGAGAGAGAGAGAGAGACACAGAATCGGAAGCAGGCTCCCGGCTCCGAGCTGTCAGCAACAGAGCCGGACGCGGGGCTCAAACTCACAAACCGCGAGATCACGACCTGAGCCGAAGTTGACGCTTAACGGACTGAGCCACCCAGGCACCCCTGTTTTCTCACTATTAAATGGGATCTAATGATGCCGACTACATAGAGTTTTATGCGGATTAAATGAAATGATGTAAATGAGACGGCACAGTGATGGCCATTAGGTTATTATGAAAATGTAATATGGCATCTATTTGAAACTTGAAAGTAAACATCAAGAGGACCAGCAATTTACTATTGAAAGGTAGTTGTTTTAAAACGAAACAAAACAGGGGCGCCTGGGTGGCGCAGTCGGTTAAGTGTCCGACTTCAGCCAGGTCACGATCTCCCGGTCTGTGAGTTCAAGCCCCGCGTCGGGCTCTGGGCTGATGGCTCAGAGCCTGGAGCCTGTTTCCGATTCTGTGTCTCCCTCTCTCTCTGCCCCTCCCCCGTTCATGCTCTGTCTCTCTCTGTCCCAAAAATAAATAAACGTTGAAAAAAAAAATTTTTTTTAAATAAGAAAAAAATAAAAAAAAATAAAAAACAAAACAAAACAAAACAAAAGATATATCTCCATCTTGGAAAAGGATCCTTCAGACCCTGTTGTAGGGCAGGCAGTGGCTGGACGCGTCACTCCGTCCCGAGGCACCTTAGGCCGCGGTAACAGGTCGGACCTCAGCTGAGCTCTCAGCCAGGAAGGTGGGTGGGGGACGCGATTCAGCCCTCCCACCATTTCCTTTCATTTGCCTGCCCTCGACTTCTGTCAGACCCGGTGTCGGACTCCTGGATATGGGGCCGTGTGCTAACTTGCAATAAATAGACTAAAAAGGGGGAACTTTGCAACTAAGCCAAGTCAAACACCGCTGTGGAAACCTATCCCGAGTTGCCCTGAGGTGTTTCCAAAAGCAAAGCAAACATTATAAATGAACAGCATGCTCTAATTCTCCGCCTCGGGGGAGACCAGCATGGGAAGACACGTAGGCTCTGTCTGCAGCTGGGGCAGCCCGGCACTGCCCGTGGGGTCACTCAGGAGACCCCCCAGTTTCTCCCCACCAGCCACCTGATTCTGTGAGGCTATCACTCTGCACCAGGAGACCATGGCAGTCCTCGAAGCCGCTGGTCACCCAGAAAGCAGTAAATCGTTTTTGGCTTTGCCCCGGCTGGCTCCGTGAGCTCTAATAAGCCACTCGTGTGTCCTTGACCCCACCAGTGTATTTCGAATCCACATTTGTTACCCACGGGTCTGGATCCGTGATTCTCAACTTTACCGTGCACAAGAATCACCTGGATTGGGCTGGAGCTGACGTAAAAACACAAATTCCCAGACCCGCCTCCTGAAATTCTGCTTCAGTGGGTCCGGGTCGGGGCCCTGGAACCTGCCTTTGAACAAGCAACCGTGCAGATGCTAACACAGGCAGACCTCAGGTCCACCTTGAGAAACTCAAAATGCATATAAAACAGCTCGATTTTACCCCCAGTCGTGCTGTGTTAACATCCTCAGCTGACTCAGTCCCTAGTGAGTAATTCTTTCTAGGAACCCAGGCCCATAAAGCAAAATGGCTGCATTCATACACATTTGAAGGGAACAACTTACTAAGTGTTCTGTCCCTGGATGGTGCCGTGGGGGCAGAAGCAGATATATCCTGGCCTCAGCCTTTCGAAAGCCTAAAATCTAGCTGGGGCGACGGCTTGTGAGTGAGAGAGAGACACCAGCGAATGGGAGAGGCAGCGAGTGATTCCGGGAAGGAGTGACCTCCACATCGTCCCTTTGGGTACTGGACACAGAAGCTGTGGGTGCAGCCTAACGTGCTTGGGAGAGAGTCAGAGAATCCCGCTCAACGGACCAAGCGCGAACTAAGACCCACTGTGTGCCGGTGTGGCGACACAGCCGACGGAAGCTCACTGTGAGGATGGGGAGGGCTCGCTGTCAGGAGGGAGGACAGGGGCCATCGGACCAGAGCGTGGTGGCCGGAGGGCAGAGGAGGGCAGGGCTGGAGATGCGGTGAGTGGGAGCACACAGGGACAGTAGGGTGAGGCACGGGGGGCGGTGGGGAAGGATGTTGATCATGCAGGTAGAGGAGTTTGATCCTAATGACAGAGGGAGAGGGGGAATGGGTTTCTTAGTAGCAGCATAATGTTAAGAGAAGGGCCTCTTCTGGGACAGGAGCTGTCAGAGATGAACCGCGAGACCGGGAGCTTCCATGGATGAATTCCCTGGGATCCCAAGGACCGAATTCTGTGGACTTCCGTGTAGGTGGAGAATGAGGATGTGCTGGGTTGAACAGTGTGTCCCCTCCCCAAATCCGTGTCCTTCTTAGGACCTCAGAATGTGACCGTATTTGGAAGTAGGGCCATGGCAGATGTAATTAGTAGAGTTAGGATGAGATCATACCCCAGGAAGGTGGCCTCTTAATCCAATATGCCTGGTGTCCTTCTGATAAGAGGACAAAAGACACAGACGCAGAGGGATGATGACAGAAGCAGAGACTGGGGTGATGTGTCTGCAAGCCAGGGGGCGCCAGTGATTGTGGGCAACCAGCAGGATCTGGGAAAAGAGGCCCGGGCAGACTCTCCCTCTGAGCTCCCATGAAGACTCAACCTGCTGACACCTTGATCTTGGATTTCTGGCCTCCTGAAGTGTGGGGGAATTAGCTTCTGTTGTTGGAAGCCATCCGGTTTGTGGCCATCTGTTCGGGCAGGCCCAGGAAGTTATTGCAGGGGGCTTGAGGAAGAGGAGAAGGTGAGGACAGGTCCCTGGGGAGAGAAGGATGGTGAGGCAATGGCAGAGGCCCCAGAGATAGGGCTGCGGCCCCAGGACTCCGGGCAGGCATCTGTGAGGCCCCCCAGCGGTATCCACGGAAAACAGGAGGCAAAATCCTCCGAGGAGGAAGCCTGCAGCCGCCGTGGGCTCCGCCCTCTGCCCCCACCCCTGCACATCTTCCTATTTCCTCTTCCACGTATTTCTTAAACAGGTATCACAGTAGGCACATGCTTAGTCGAGGTTTCTGAGCCTTCTCCGGAAATTAAAGGATTTTTCTGGTTATTAAATGTGTGCCCAACGATTGTTAAGAGCGGGTCTTGTTTTTCCACTTAAGTATTGGGTTGTTTCAAAGAGAAAACACAATGCCCCCATTTTCCTCACTAAATTATAGCCCCGGACTTCCCCTATAAATTCAAAATTGGAGAAGGCTGAGGGCAGAATGGCCCCATTCACACAAAAACTCTCAAGGCTGGTTTCCCATGAGTTGCGGGCTTCCGTGGCTCCCCCGACCGGTATGTTAAGTCACTTGCGGCGTGCCTTCGTTGGTATCATCGCTGTGTGTCCCCTTCCCTCGGTGAAATTTCCTAAATGCAACCAAACATTGCTCTTCTGTCATATCAGGGTGGCTCGTGTCCACCAACATGACCAGTTGGTAAAATAATAATAATAATAATAGTAATAATAATAATAATAAATTTTTTTAAAAGCTGTCTCACCAGATGACTGGATAACCGAAGGAGGCCCCTGTCTGGGTGGCTAAATTACAAAAGGTGTCCCTGCCCGAGGGAGCCACTTAGGAGAAGATGACGTGACCCCTTGGCAGGGAGGGAGGCTTGGCCAGCAGAGCCCCGGTTGAGTTTCAGGTCTGTGAGCCCCCCATTTGCACAGGTGGGCCCAGCAAGCCCGGTCCCAATCCGGAACCGAGGATCGTTGGGTCCTCTTCCTTGGAGCTCAAGGTTCAGCGAGGGGTGTTCCCACCTTGCTGTGGGCGGTCTCATGGGCATGTCTGTCCCCGGCACTGTCAGCCTTAACCTTCTCCAGTCACAGGGCATCCCAGCCTGTTTGCTGCACTTCAATGCACGTATCTAGTCTGACCCTGGACATCTCGTTTTCCTCCACCAACCTGCCACCATACAAACAGCTTCTCCCCTCCGTTGTCCCACTGGTCTTTCATAACTAAACCCAGACAAGAGACGCAAAACAAAATTCTGTGCAGGAAGAAAGGGCAATTTTTCATCCTCCAGAACCAGGGAAAAGGCATCATTATTATCATTTCCCTTTTTCTTCTCTCTCCACTCGTACCTGGCCCCGTGCACAAAGGCACCCCCTCCTTGTCAACAATGTCACCACCAGTGTTGAGACCAAAGACTGACCACCGGGGAGCACCACCACTTCCAGAGGCTTCCTTCAGGGCTGCCCTGAAAGCGGCAGAGGAAATTAAACCACAACCCTCGCGAGGCCGCCCCAGCCCTCGCACCCCTGGAATAACATCGAAGTCACTGGTAGCAGATCTGAGGCGCAGCTCATAACTCAGCCCCTGCACGGGGGCTCACGCAGGTGTCTTGAGGTGGTTGGGACCCCAGTGACAGCAGTTAAGGGGACAGGTGTGACCTGTGCGGGGGAACAAAGTCTCCGTCACACAGCGATGAAATAAGGAGTGATTTCTCCGCCTCGTTCCGGCTTCCCCGGGCTCGGGGCAGGCCTCGAAGATGATTTATGTGAAGGCTTTGAAGTTAGGTACTTTCACTGCTCTCGCCGGGCCTGCTGGAGTTTGCTGAAAGGTAGAAGTTACTGGAGATAGGGAAGATCAGTCCGAAAAGAAAGCAGACTTCCTGGAAGAGAAAAGAAAACAGACTCAGAACTGCTTCCTTCCGGGAAGCAAGAAAGCCTTTGTGCCCTGCAGCCTCCGTTCCCTCCTCCCCCGCAGCTGGCTCCTCAGGAGTGAGTCCTGCGTGGGTGACGGGCATTTGGTCTAAGGGCTCCAGACCAGGTGACTTAAACCAGGAAGCAGGTGCGAGGGATGCTTCCCGGAGATGCCCTGCCGCCTCCTGGACCCCGAGTTCCCCACCAGGTTCTAAATCTGCAGGAATCCGCCCTCAGGAGAAAGGCTTTTAAATCCACTTGGATTGAACTTGGCCCTTCAGAAATCTTGACCTTGACACCACGGTGTTTTAGTTCCCCAGGGCTGCCGTAACAAAGTGCCACCGATTGGGTGGTTTAAAACAACTGACATTTATTCTCTCACAGTTCTGGAGGCTAACAGTCCAAAATCAAGGTGTCAGCAGGGCCGTGCTCTCTCTGAAGGCTCTAGGGAAGAATGCTTCCCTGCCTCTCCCGGCTCCTGGTCATTGCAGCAAACTTTGGTGTCCCTTGGGGTGTGACTGCTCCACTCTGGTCTCTGCCTCTGTCTCCACATGGTCTCCTCTCCGTGTCTCCTCTCCTTTTCGGATAAGGACACCAATCAGATTGGATCAGGGCCCACCATTATGACTTCATTTTGCTTTTTTTTACTTTTATAAAGGCACTGCCTCCAAATAGAGTCACATTCTGAGGGCCTGGGTGTTAGGACCTCAACACAAGAATGGGGGAGGGGAGGTCACAGTTCAGCACATGACAGTCATTCTTCCATGCCAAGATGGTGAGGGCTCAGAGTCACTTCCACCATTCAAGTGTGGGGGTGCCATGAAGCTTCTTTAGTTCTCTTCCTCCTGAGCCCTTGTCCCCTGGGTAGCAGAGGGGACTTTTATTTGTCATCAGGATTACCTCCGCCCTTTCTGTTGAAACAATTACTTTGAGGGGAGCAGGCTTCATGAGAGAAACCCTCACCGGTTTACCTCTCATGAGTTTACCTCTCATGAGTGCTGGGTCTCTCCTTCCTAGGCTCATACCAAGATGGCAGCTAGTACACAGGGGAGTTCATGGGCCCCATGGGGAAGGGACAGATCTCCCATCCAGTCCCTGCACTGGCCTCTTCTACCTGGAAGCCACATTGGTCCTGGTGAGCGTGCTGATAGTTACCCGCTCAGGGAAGCATGGGCTGGGTCTGCCTTCTGGGCATTCAGCTGATGTCCTTGCTAAAGACAAGGAACTGAAGGACTAGGTTTGGGCGTTCTCACGTGTGACCAAGCCACTTTGGAGATCCCCCAGTGACTGGTGGGATGCCCACTCTATCCCTGGCCAAGGCGGGCTCTTTGCAGCCATTGACTCCCAGCCAGACTCTTGGCTACATGCGATACCTGCTTTGGGGACATGTGAGGATCCCTGGGTCCTCTGTAGGCCTCAGAGGAGACAAAGGGAGCCAGGAATCCTGAACTCAAGCTCATCCATCCCACCTTCCTGTGACCACATTGCACTCCCAGCACCCATGCACCCCAGTGTTAGGATGGGGTTGTCTCCTCCAAGGATTCAAACAGGTAGCAGAAGAAAAGCCCATTTTCTTTGGGGTCCCCAGAACGTTCAATGTGGGGGAGATGGGGGCAAGCATATGTGACCACAGGCTTTCCCTTCCTTATCCACGAGGGCTGGCAAGAACTGAGTTTCCCCTGCTCCTCGGGGCAGAAACTTACATGCAATGTCCTGAGTTTTCTAGATTATAAGAAGTTCAGGCATCAAATCTCTGGGCCCAGATCTTTATATGGTAATAGGAGCTAAAGGAATTTTGAAAGTTATCTCTTGCCAATCAATGCCTGGCTTTCACAAACACTGTCTTTCTGAGAACATAAACACCTGTATTGAATATCACAAGCCAGAAACCTAGTCCTTCTTGCTATTTCTTCTCCACGCCCTGCCTTCCAGAGCAGCCCTCGCTACCCACAGCATCCCAATTCAGCTGGGACTCCTACGGTGTGCCACCTCTCTGTGGAGCTGGCCCTGAGACCAGGAGGGTAGGGCAGAGCCTCTCATCAACTGCTGTCTCTAGGGCTTGCTTCTTTCATCCTTGGACCCAGGAGCATCTAAGTGGCCATCCAGTGACCTCCTCTCAGGTAGCAAAAAACAGACCAGCTACCAAAAAAACTGGCTCAATAGGTATTCTTTCAAGATCAGTTCTTCCTGCTTCTCAGCTCCTTACTTAAGGGCCAAGACTTTGACCAAGTTCTCCCGGGTTCTAATATGCCCCACCTCTCCCAGTCTAAACAGCTCCCAGCCTGAAGTGGGGGGTGTACGCATTTTCTGCGACTGCCACAATAAATCACCACAAACCAGGAGGCCCAAAACAACAGAGCTTGATTCTCTCACAGTTCTGGAGGCCAGAAGTCCAAAATCCAGGTGTCATCAGGGCCATGCTCCCCGAAGGTGTCAAGAGCCACAGGGAAGGATCCTTTCTTAGCTCTTTCAGCCTCTGGGGTCTCTTGGCACCCAGTGGTGTTCCTTGGTTTGTGACGGAATCACCCCAATCTCTGCCTCGTCTTGACATGGGCCTCTTCTCTCCTGTGTTTCTCTTCTCTTATAGGGACACCAACCAATAGATTTAGGGCCCGGCCTAATCCAGTATGACCTCTTTTTTTTTTTTTTTTTTTTTGAGATAGAGAGAGAGTGTGCATTAGCAGGGGAGAGGCAGAGAGAGGGAGGGAGAGAATCTCAAGCAGGCTCTATACTCAGCACGGAGGCCGACATGGGGCTCGATCCCACAACCATGAGATCATGACCTGAGCCGAAATCAAGACTGGGACGCTTCACTGAGCCACCCAGGTGCCCTATGACCTCATCTTAACTTAATTACATCTACAAAGACCTGCTTCCAAATAAAGTCACAAATAAGGTTCCAGGTGGACATAAGTTTTGGGGTCAGGGGAGCACTATTCAACACTACAGGGTCTCATGGGTCAATGCTTCCTAATATTGTTCTCACTCTGGTGGCAAAACCCCAAGCAGATTCGGTGCTCGGGAAGAGAAAGGCGCCTGTTCATCCTGCCCCATTCTGCCAAAATGTACCATATTTATATGCAAGCTGTGTGGGTTTTCATAATAGCCTTACACATACCTTCCGAAAGTAACAGCGCCTGCAAACACTGGCCTGTGGCATTTGCTCCAGGCTCACCCACACTCCCTGCTTCTGGAACAGCCCTTCCCCTGGTCATTTATGCCCCTTTGCTTATTTGTTTATACCCTTTCTTGTTCCAAAAAGGATTTCGGGCAGATGGTTTTTATTACCGGGCTAAATGAACACAGCAAGATCCTGTAGCAAATACAGTGCTCTCCGCAAACATAAATTTCCATGAAACCAACATGAAAAAACCCAAAAGCACTTGGAAATTAAAATGATGGTGTTAAGTTTGACATCGGGCTCCTTTCTTATTTTCGTTGACTTTCTGAAACATATTACATTCCTCGCTGCTCTGGTTTTGCAAGCTTTGTGCGTTCTTTCTTATTTTCTGGTTAACCTCTTTATGGAAGAGGCCCCTGGTCAAAGAAGGGAGATTCTTGAGCTAAAGGTGGAGATTAAAGTGTCTTGTTTTAGGGCACAAACTCTAGAAAGGAGATTGTGAGGCAAGTCCATCAGGGCACAAGCACACGTCGCTCCGTACTTCTCAAACTGAACACTCAGAGTATTCCTCTCCCTTTGGTAAAAGGCCTGATGGTGTCTGAGTGTGTCCCGAGAGCCTGACTTTCTCATCCACATGCTGCCTGATCTGTGGCAAATGAGATATTCTGAAAGCGTTTTAAGCTAGGACCCAGCAAAGCCATGCTGGTCGCTCAGCTGCGATGGACGTTAAGCCAGGAATGGAACTGGAGAGCAAAGCTTTTCTGAAAATCCTGCTGGAGACCCACCCTTGTTCACTCACCAAATCTTGATGGAGCGCTCAGTGCCCGCCTGCAGACCTCCACCCAGAACCCACTTGCTCCTCACCGCTGCCTTTTCCCACGGCTTGAGGGAGGGCTGGTGACCCTGGGCGGGCAGCCTAGGGAGGAAGGAACTTGAGCTTGGGTCAGAGGCCCAGATTTTTCTATGATCAGCTGTAAGGACTGGACAAGATGCCTAGACTTGATAACGGATGACTCACAGAGTCATCTGTATGATGAGATGATAGTCTGTGTGCAAGCCCTTGGTAAATTAGAAGGCGCAGGAAACCCGGAGGTGTGACACCAGCATCAGCCGACTTTCTGCACCATGAGGGGGTAGCAATTAGGAGGAATCCAGGGTGGGCGAGTCTAGAATGGCAAGTGGATGACCTGGCGGTCTTCGCAGGCCCCACCTGATGCTTCGCAGGTCCCACAATGGGGCTGCGTGGCTGCTGCTTCTGCGGTGGCCCAGCCGCCGGCACCTGGCTGAGTAGGAACTTCCCACAGCGCACCCTTGAGGCCAGGAGGGCTCACTGCAGGGAGGCCACTGTTCCACGGCCTTAAAGCCTCTGATAGTCCTTGGTCCTCCCAGGTGGACCAGGGTCAGGCTTTGGGCATTTGGCTCTCAGCACTATCTAGAACAGAGACAAGAGGAAAGTGTTGTTTGGGCTAATGTCTGAGAATATTTATTCCAATGAAACTCCTTGCACGTAAACTAAAGAACTACTGTGAGCACAGTGGATGGGGCGGTCCCACTCAGTATGGCTAATATAAGACACACAATTTGTGAGTGTGCGTGTGTGTGTGCGCATGTGTGCGTGTGTCTTTCATTGTGGTAAAATACATGTAACATAAAACTTACCATTTTAATCACTTTTCATTGTATAGTTTATGGCATTAAGTACATTCACATTGTACAACCATCACTACCATCCATCTCCAGAACTTGTTCCTCCTCCCAAAAGGAAATCTGTCCCCATTAAACTCTGACTCCCTATCCCCCCTCCCCTGCCCCCGGGAACCACTGTTCTACTTTCGGTCTCTATGAATTGGACTCCTTTAGGGACCTTAGATAAGTAGAATCACATAATATTTGACTCTCATGACTGTCTTATTTCACTCAGCATAACGTCTTCAAGGTTCGTGTGGTAGCGTGTGTCCAAATTTCCTTTCTTCCTAAGGCTTATAAATAATACTCTACTGCATGGATAGACCTCATTTTGCTTATCCATGCATCCATCATTGGACATCTGGATTGTTTCCACCTTTAGGCTACTGCGAATAATGCCGCTATAAACATGGATGTACAGATATCTGTTTGAGTTTCCAATTTCAATTCTGGTGATCTCTTAATATTTAAGACATAATTCTTTGGTTGTCACATATCAGGTAATCTCTGGGCACTCTGTGAAGTTACTAGTAGCTATTTCATCCGAAAGGTTAAATCTTCCTGTGTCCAGAGTATGAAAGACCAATTAGCACATACAGGATCATGCTGATATGTGTGTTGCTGAGATTGCTGACAGCTAAATTATGGGCACCAGATAAAAAAAAAAGTGAGGTCATGTCTCACAGATGTGTTGTTTAAATTTCAGAAACTTCTCATTTCACACCAAGTGGCCAGCATTAGCCAAAATATTTATGTTCAGACAACATCAGAGAAGCCCAGCTTGAACTAAGATCTACCTAGTCTTCCAGGATAAAAGCATAAACAGGGGTGGTGGGGGCGGGGTGCCTGGGTAGCTCACTTGGTTGAGCCTCTGACTTCAGTTCAGGTCATGATCTTACGGGGTGTGAGTTCAAGCCCCGCGTTGGGCTCTGTGCCGACAGCTCAGACCCTGGAGCCTGCTTCAGATTCTGTGTCTCCATCTCTCTCTCTGCGCCTCCCCCACTCACGCTGTCTCTCTCTCTCTCAAAAAAAAAAAAAAAAAAAAAAGAGCAGGCAGGGAAGGAGCTTCTTCCACCAAGCCTGTCCCTCTGTAGATAACACCATGGTCAATCCCAGGACCCCAAAAAAACCCCAAACCAGGATCATAGCAACCTGGCACCCACAAGAGCCCTCTCTGTGAAAGAGTGACAAAAACTCTCCTTGTGCAACAGGAGCCCAGCAGCTGCCAGCACATTTTGGAGATGTGATTTATATATATGGGGATATGAGCCCAGATACTAAGGCTAGTCTGCCTGGGTTCCAGTCTTGCCTCTGGTACTTAAAGCTGGATGACATTGGACAGGTCATTTATCTCCTTGAAGCCTCCATTTCTCCAACCATTAAATGGTATTAATAGTAGTGCCTTGTAAAGCAAAGGGCTATTTTGAGGGTTAAGTTAGTAAATATATGTAATGTGCTTAAAATCACATGTAGCACACAGTGGGTGCTATGTTAGTGTTTGGCATCATTTTATTATCATTATTACTGATAAGAGGAATCCACCAAAGTCAGGCCTCTGTCAAGTTAACGTGAAACCTAGAACAATGGTTTCCACTGGAGTCTAGTGGCTTTGACTAGATATGCTGTCAATAAATTTAGCAAGGTCAAGTTTTGCAATGGCCTTTACCCCCAGGAAGAGAGCTGAGAGTCTGCTAACTGCAGACCCAAAAGGAGCCCGAACCCCAAACCACAGGCCTACTGCATATATAGCTTCCCTTTCATTAAATTGTTCATTCAACAAACTTTTTACCAACTTCCTAATGTGTGTCAGACCTTAGCCCAGCTCTATGAGGAATCAAAAATGAATCAAGCTTCAAAGACCAATTGAGAGCAGAATAAAGGTGATATATTCATCTGCCCATCCACCCATCTATCCATCCATCCATCATCCATCCATCCCTCCATCCATCCCTCCATCTATCCATCCATCCATCTCTCCATCCATCCATCCATCCATCATCCATCCACTTATCCATCCATCTGTCCATCCATCTATCCATCCATCCATCCATCCATCTATTCATCATCCATCCATCTGCCCATCCATCCATTCCTCCATCCACCTATCCATCAATCTATCCATCCATCCATCCATCCATCATCCATCCACTTATCCATCCATCCTTCCATCCATCCATCCATGCATCCATTCATCTAATGTGAAGTATCTACTGGTTTCTATCATATCCACAAGGACAGAGGTCACCCTAACTCAATGGAATGATTTTAGGGATGTTAGGAAAATGCTCAAGACTTCTTTTGCCCAGTTCTCCTTTGCATCCTGATTGGTGTTTGAAATTTCACTATTAAATCTTTATACCTTATATTTAAAAATACCTCCCGGGTGTGATAAAATGTTAAGCCATAATGAGTCATTTGCACCTGAGAGCTTTAAAAAAGGGATCCAAAAGTGGACTTTGATGGCACGTCGAAGAAACGAGGATGAGGGTCGTGGGTGGGAGAGGAGGGCTGGACCCCCAAGCCTAACCTCCCTGCCTGCCAACTGTCCCTGGTGCAGCTGGCTCTGCGTGCCTGTGACCCCCCACACTCTGAGGGGGCAGGAGTAGTGTCTGTCTTGCTCACCAAGCACCCTGTTGCTGACATGTGCTGGAGTTCAATAAATATTTAATGAATGAAAAAAATGAATCGATACATCTATACACAGATTGAGTCACACAGTGAACCTGTAACTTTGCCCTCTGGCCCAGAAAAGGTTCATTCGTCCATCAGGAGCCACAGGCCAGGGCCATGGGTCTGGGAGCTTTCACACTTCAGCCCAGAACAGGAATGAACTGTTCCAGAGAAAATAAAGATTAATAAAGGTTTAATGAAAGTCTATAAAACATAACATAATGTCCATTCTGTTGATGGTTACATGTAGTATTTATAAAAATACTATAATCTTTTGAAACAATTTGGGTTTGCATTTTCTCTCTCTTTGCAGAATTTCCCAAAAATACATAATCAGTGCCAAGAAATCAAAGGCAGTTGCCAAATCTCCCCCAAAGACAAAAGTCCAAAAATCACTCCCCCAAATTCCCTGCCTAAAATTATAGATCATGTAGGTGCATTTTACTATAGATGATATTTACTAAACACAAGAGGCTCTGAACCTATGAATGCCTCTCAACTAAAGATTTTGTTTACAACGGTTACTTTTGGAGAAGAGATTAAAAAGCTTTGTGGATTTGGGTTGTGGGTCAATCCTCAATCAGTCATATCTAACAGACATTTCTAAACCACTCCAAGCTCCCAGCACTTCCAAGGGACACCCTCTCTGCCATCACCGTCCCATTGCCAGGGACATAGGGATTAGGTTCCTGGTCCATGCTCAGGGCCATTTGCCCACGGCTGAGTTCCTTCATCTTTTTTTTTTTTTTAATGTTTTTAGATTTATTTATTTTGAGAGAGAGAGAGAGAGCATGAGCGGTGGTGGGGGCGGAGGTGCAGAGAGAGGGAGAGAGAATCCCAAGCAGGTTCCGCACTGCCAGCACACAGTCCAACAGAGGGCTCGAACTCACAACTGTGAGATCATGACCTGAGCCAAAACCAAGAGTTGGACTGACCTGTCCAGGTGCCCCCTTCACTGTCCTTAAGCACCACCCAAAGCCACACAGATTGAGGGGTGCTGCTAAAGGAATACAGAAGCCCAAGTCCCTGCCCTTGGACCGTCACGATGGAATCAATGAGAAAGGGACAGACACAGGAATCAAGTTCAATGGTGGTTCTTGGCAATTCTGTACCTGAGAATGACCAGCAGCACACCTGGAGAGGCTGGAGGCATTCCCAGCACAGTGCGGTTCCCTCGGCCACCCTTGGGTGCTGTCCTAACTTTTAGAACTATGCCCAGCCCCACTGGGCTCTCCAGGCAAACTCCCTGTACATCCCAAGAAAGCCACCTTCTTCTTTTGGCACTGGCTTCACATTTCACCTTGTCCCTTATCTCCAACTCATGGCACATTGTCCCTCCTTCCATGCAGTGCCCCACGGCCCACCCAGCTCCATACTCTACCAACAGACTCTCCTAATGGCCCGTATCTGCCGTTGTACCCGGAAAAAAACAAACAAACACAGTTGCACCTTGGTCAAAATTCAGTGATTTGCAACCAGAGCATAGCAGCCTGCAAGTTGAGAAACCCTTGAGTTGCTCAATATGATCAAAGTCCCAAGCAGTGTGGGGACAACTGCCAGGTGACCGGCCCAGAGCAGGATGGGCGGACAGGGTAACAGGAGGTGATCCTCGGCGGGAATCAGGCCGTTCCCCGGGGAGCCGTAAGGATAGAGGGGAGGGGTGTGCCGTCAGTGGGCCCAGTGCAGGGAGTGTGGGCAGGCAGGCTGGGCTGACAGTGGGCGGCCCTCCGTGCCGGGCTTGGCAGTCAAGGCTTTATCCCACTAGCCCCAGAGAGTGACCGGAGGGTGTTTTAGGGAGATGACTATGTGTATCGGGCATTTTTCCAAAGTACAGAAATGACATTTCTGGTTGGTCCTGAATGTCCGCCTTGGCCCAGCTGCCTCACATCGTGCACGGGGCAGTGAACCATTCAACCAATGACACACGTGCCCACGCAAGCCCTTCTCAAAGACCAAGGTAGCACTTTTCTCTCAAATACTCTGGCTTTGAAGCTTCCAGCTGGAGGGAGAGGGAGGACAGGAGGGCGGCAGCGTCCCTGCAGAGTCCTGTGTCACACAGGCTGCGCCCCAGCCAGGGTCCAGAGCAGCCCCACTGGCGAGGGACCCCATGAAGTGGATGGGACGCAAAGACATGTGAGTTTGGGGTGAGGCTCTGAGCCGGGAGGGTTTGGGGTTGACAGTCATGTGTCTCGGGGCTGTGAGGCCCCCGCCTACCAGAGCTATGGGCAGGCAAGGATTCTCCAGGTGACACAGTCCACGTCCCCCCTTCAAAAGGGCAGCTGCAGTGGGCCGGGGACCCCTGGGGAGCCCAGCAGCCGACTGTGAGGGCAGCTGGGTTCCTAGTGAGCCAGAAAGGACAAGATCCCGTCCCTGAGTGTTTGGGAAGAACTCTTTCATTGCCTGCCGGGTCTAGGGCTAAATCTGTTGAGTGTTTCAAAGTGGTGTCAGCTTGAGCTCGCTGTCACTGACCCTGTGCACTGTGACAGGCTTGCTTCTCCTGCGAAGAGGGCCAGGCGGGGCACTCAGTTTCCAGACGTGGGAGCCTTATCCTCCCCACGGCCCTCACCCCTCCCACCAGCTCACACACACACTGGCATGGGAGAAGGGGAGGGGAAGTTATAGATCTCTCTTAGTAAGGGTGAAACAGGGGAAATTCCATGCCATCTGACCCCTGACTTAATCCTTCAGCTACCTTGAACCCCACACCCCCAACAGCTGCCATGGTCTTCCCGGGATGGGCGGTCTTCCCGAGGCCTGCTGGGAGGGCCACAGGCAAAGTAGAAAGGGATCCGGGATTAGTGCCCTGACAGGGTCCCCAAACCGTGGAGTCACTCAGGACACTGGCTTTTTTGGTTGCACATTCCCACCAAGAGATTTAATTCCTGCAGTTTCCAAGGTCCAAAATCTCTTAATCGCTCGGTTTGGTTGTGAAGTCTTGGGAAACCAGAGAAGAGCCCCGTGGTTCCATTCTCCAGCGACTCAGCGCCGGGTCTGGGCTCAGCCCGGGTGCTGGGGTCGCAGCTTCGATGGACTCGGGAATGGATTCATCCATCATGATGATAAATCTTTAGCAGCACAGGCCTTGCATATGTTGGGCGTCCTTACAGGGCTTACAGGTTTTTACATATATTATCTTAGCATCTTCTAGACGGCTCTGGGAAGCAGCTGTTATGATGTAGATAGCCAGGTGAGTCACGTAAGGCTGAGCTGGTTGCTCAAAATTACTCAGACCTGAAGCCAGCCTCCATTCTTATCTGGCACCATCTGCTTTGCAAAAATCTTTTAAGCTGACTGTGTTTTACTTACCTGCATATATAATGGGATCAATGCTTTTTAAGCCTCTACAGAGAAATCTGTAAAGAAAAGGAAGAAACACAGATTCGTCCTCTGGTACCATGAAAATGTTACTATAAATACTTGTTTTCCAGTTAGGTGTTTGTTTTTGTTTTTAGATAAAAATCAATACAACTGAATGTCAGTTTTTGTTCTTAAAAGGCTCATTCTCTTCTATCAGAGACTGTCTTCCATTACAGAAGAACAAGAAGTCTAAAAGCCTGTTTTCAAGGCTTCTTCCGATGTCTTTTTAAAAATGCAGACAGTCAATCTTGCCAGTTCAGGGGTGATTCTTGGCGCTTTTAAGCTCAAACATTCCTCCCTTCAGCTAATCTTCATATTCCTCACTCTGCTTGCGGGACGGATGGCTGCCAGGGCCACAGTTCTTGGCCCCGGGTTGCCAACGGCAATAACGCACCGGGAATTTTCCACTGGGGGCCGTTCTTGGGGAGGGCACCCAGCGCTTGGTCTCCGAGATCCTCCTATGTGGAGGACCCTGGAAGGAGCACTCTGGAAGGAACAAGGAGTAGCTGGGACTCAGAACCCTCGGCCACTTCTCGCTAGGGGCTGGGGGCCCTGCCAGAGCTTGGGGGCTTGGAGCAGAGTCTCCAAGAAGAAGCAAGCCACCCAGAGGCAGATGTTCCCTCTTCAACTCTGGGACGTGCACACCCACACCATGCACACCAACAGCTTCCCTGGAACAAGAGGGAAGTGAAAACAGATTTAGAACGACAGGTCTGTTTCCATCGGAGGCCACTCTTGGGCACAGGAGACCAGCAATAGCTTTGTTTTTGAAAGGCTCCTCCTTGGCAAGTACTTACAGCGGGCTACACTTAAACGAAGAAAAAATAAATATATGAAACCATATTTTTTTATTCTTCAGAACACTGCAAAAGTGTCTGCTGTTCCTTTCAATATTTCACCTAGATGTACTCATGGGTTTAAATAAGGAAAAATCCCAACCTCCAGTTCCTGGCTCCATCTGTAACAGGTCCCACAGGACCCCACCCTCAGGAGAGGCCCATGCTGGTTTGATGGTTTGATGGTCGCCATCTTGGAATTCTTCATGATTTTTGCACAAGGGGCCCCACATTTTCGTTTTGCACTGCCTTCTGCAAATGATGTAGCCAGTCCTGAGAACAGGCAAAGGTAACCCATAGTGCCCTGTACTCTTCAGAGAAAAAGCACAAAATGGCCCTTTGTATTATGTCTGAAGACTAAGCTAGAAACACCACACGCTATTTCATCTGCAAGGCCTTTGCCTTTATGAAGAATTCTGCAATCTGAAATTTCATACTTGACCCAATTAAGTCTAAACTTCTTAAGTGTTTTAAAAACACATGCCTGAAGGTATCACTGGTCTCCCTCTGAGGGCTGACCCAGTCATATTCTTACCAATGCAAGTGTTATTTGTTAGGGCCAGGGACAGGAGATTTGTTTTCAGGGGCCATCTGGGAAAATGTAAGTGTCCTGTGGAGTAACTTCTTGGCCAGGATTAATACATGAGGTGGAGTGAGTGAGTGCTCAGGAGGGGCTGGGGTCCCAGAGGAGGACTGTAATGGTAAGAACAAGTTTATGGGGGGCTCTGGGAGGGCACTTGATGTCCAAGTCCTTAAAACAATGTTCTGGGCTCATGTGCCCCATTCTGATTCTCTCTTGAACCCATTACAATCACTCCACCAAAGCTGTGCCTACCAGGGTCTGTAGTTTCCTCCATGCTGCTAAATCCAGTGATCACTTCTCAGTACTCCTATTAGTTGATCTGTCTGAGGACTTGGCATGGTGGCTCACTCTCTCCAATGTGGACCTCTGTCTTCACTCACCACTCTGGGTTGCCTCTTCCCTTGTAGCCACTCCCGTGCCCCATGCTACTGGGTCCTCCGGATCACCCAATCTCTGCTGTTGGAGAATTCCTGGAGTCACTGGCAAGGCCCTCCCCTTTTCCGTCTACAGCTCTCATCCAGTCTCATGGCTTTCAATCATAAGTCTATGCTGTTGTGTCCCAAATGGCCTTCTCCAGTCCAGTCTCCTCGCTGAACTCTGCACCTCTATATCCAACCATGGGTGTCCCCACCTGTGCAGTGACAGCTATCCCAAACTCAACATGTCCAAAACAAAACTCCTCTTTTGTGCCCATCGCCCTCCAAACCCAGATTCTTCCACCTCCCACTGTCTTCACCTTCTCAATAAGTGGAAACTCCATTCTTCAGATGCCCAAGCAGAAACCTTGGAGCTATGTTTGACACCTGTCTCTCACACCCCACAGCTAACCCATCAGTGAAACACTTCCAGCACTCACTTTTGTCACTGCCGGCATCTCCTACCTGGATGATCACAGGTCTCCCTGAAACAGCCCAGGCGTGACCTTGGGCAAGTTACTTAACCTAAGCTTCAGTTTCCCCACCTGTAAATGAGGACAACAACATACACGTGATAGATTTCTTGAAGGATTACATAAGTTAATGCCAACGGAAGCGCTTAGCACATGTTTGGCACATCACAAGCCACTCACTACATTTAGCTGTGGTTATTTTTATTCCGATCATTAATAACTAACAGCATCTGTGAAGTTGGGTTCAGAAAGCTAAATTTATAGAGAATGAGCATTAGACATTGTACTTAACTGTATTTTATTTAACATTAGTAAATCTCAGTCTCATGTTTTCATTTAACACTACATTTTTTATCACTGCAATGTTTCCAGTTCATTGCCCAGATAAATCATTTTCACAAGCTTAAAAATTTCATGGAAGAGTTATCTTGTTCATGGAGGTTACCAGTCCAGCTAGGACAATGTCCTGTTGCTTGTTTTCATTTCTGTTTTGACGTTAAGCCCGAAAGGGAGGTCCCACTGAGCTCTACTGGATTTCCAAGGGAAAGTCTGGCAGGCTGGGATCCGTGGATTCATACACTTTTCCAATCTGGAGAGGTTGAGTCATCTGATTGCTGTATGGGTTACTTACTGTAGTTGGCACTTGCTCTTGAGTTTCCACAACTACAACGAGTCTTCCAAATTCTTCCTTCTCCATAGATTCTGTCCTCTATGCTTTGGGGCACAAAGCTAACTACTGCCTTGTTGTTTTCCATGACAGATGTGAAGCCACCAGACTGTGCTCAATACCTGTTCTAGAAAGGACCCACTTCTATTCAGACACGAGTGCTTTTTTTCTACAACTCCGCATACTGCCATTCAGCTAGTCCCCTGTACTGGCTTCCTAGGGCTGCTGTAACAAAGTATCACAAACTGGGTGGCTTAAAACAACAGATTCTTACAGTTCTAGAGCCCAGAAGTCCAAAACTAGGGTGTCAGCAGGGCTTGTTCCTTCTGAGGACTGTGAGCGAAACTCTGTTCCACTCCCCGCTTCTGGTGGTTGCTGGCAAACCTTGGCATTTCTTGGCTTATAGACATATCATTGCAATCTCTGTCTCCTTCCTCACATGGCGTCCTCCCTGTTTTTCTGTGTGCTCGCAAGGCCATCTTGTTATAAGAACACCAGTCTTATTGGTTTAGAAGCTTACCCTAGTCCAGTATGACCTCATCTTAACTATATTATAATGAGCTTATCTGCAGTTATATCTGCAACGACCTTATCTCCAGATAAAGGCACATTCTGAGGCACTAGACATTAGGATTTCAACATTATCTTCTTGGGGGGGATATAATTCAACCCATAACATCCTTTATTATATAAAGCTTTCCCATGGAACATTTTAACTATGAATCATCTAATCTTTGACTCTCTAGACAATATTCTTATAACCTGTGTCTTTTTACTTGTTAATATTTTTCTTGTCTAACAGGTTTTTATCCACCTATACCTTGAAAAGGGAAAAACAACAACATAGCAAATCTAGACAACTATCTTGTCAGGAAAAACAGCTATGCAAAGGCACCAATGTATTTTATTAAATGAAATCTGATCATTTCATTTAGAAATATCTATCTGCTGTATTTTTAATGGCTTCTAATGAAATTTGGTGAGTTGGAATTAGAGAGATAATGCCTCCTGAGAAATGGTTTGGAATTTTTATGACTGTGGTTACTTAAACTCGGAGTTTTCACTAAATCAATAGATTGCTCAATCTCGCTGAGTTGAAAATGGTCTCTACGAGCATCTAACCACATACCCATGGTTTTCATTTGTATTAACACGGGCTTCTCCCCAAACCAGTTCTTATTATGAAAAATAGGTTTTTCTTTAGTCCTCCAAAAGAGAGGGGAAAAATTTAATCTATAAATTGTCATTTCTCTATGACGTGCGAAACATGTTTCACATTGATATCCCTGAATGACATGAGCAAGCCCTGAACACCATGGTAGTAAGAAGTTAGTCATACAATTATTCTGTCTCTGCCTGTCACAGAAAGACTGCAGTTCTACAACATGGGTAGATGGCAGAGAAGTCCTCATAAACTTAAAATACAGATGCCTGCCAGTCTGAAAAAGAACCCAAGGAAAGTTATAGAATGTTTGGAGCTGTAATGAAGGAAACTTCATTTTTAGAGCCAAAAAACCCCACAGTGTGGCCCATTCTGAATGAATAGGGAATGGTTTTTCAAAGGTATCACTTGATCACTTTCTCATAATTCTTATATATTTGTGTAAGAAGGTGTACTAAAATCGCACCTCCAGCTTCTAGGAAAGAGATCCATTTGCTTTGTACGTTAATAAGGAACACGGCAGCCAGCATGTGCTTAGGAAATACTAGAGTATTGCCGCTGGAGTCCAATCCAATTATTCGGATATAGCATAAAAGGTCTGTCTTTTCTCATGTTAGTTTTGCTCATTTATATCATTAAGGTGAATCCAAACCTTCCTTGAGTCTATTCTTAGTTCCCAAGTTGTAGCATTTGTGAAATATCTAAGCAATAATGCACAGCCAAGCTAGCCGGGGCAACAAGAACAGACAGTTTTTTGAGCCATTTTCTTAAACTGCTGAACATCAAGGTTGAGACAACTCTGCCTTCTTTCAAGGTCCAAGGACCATTTTCATTTAAAGGCAGCTCTTCCTTTTTCTTGATAAGCGCTAGGAAACAAGGTTGTATGCTGTCTCCACAGTGGATCCAACCCCATGTCAGGAGCCCTTGGGGACAGTATAATGTGTGTGATGAGGTGGGTGTGATGGCCCGTTCCCAGATGGCTTGATATCTCCCACTGCAGGGCAGACCAAACCTAAAAAGAGGCTGAGTGGCCGAATCTTCCAACTCTTCACCAAGACATGAGCCCAGGGGGTTCTGGGTAAAGAAATTCCCACACGCCTGGCTCATGAACCTCCTTCCCCACGGGCCGCACCGCTCCCACGCCGGGTCTGACATGCCCTTCAGCAGTGTGGGTGGGGAAGGGCCAACGAGCCCCGTGTGCCCACAGGAGAGCTAAAGTAACCAAAGGTGAGACTTCTGCAGGATGGGGACATCGTGTGACTCAAAGGTCCTACTGGCCTCACATCTGCACCCCTCCAGGCAGCCTGGGGGGCAGGGAGGCCTGAGCTCACACCTTATCCGGCAGGAGAAAGGTCTTCGGGAGACCAGACAAAATGAAGAATGGATGTGCCCAGGGACACTAGACAGTAAAAAAGCAGGAGCAGGGGCTAGGCAAACATTGTGTCTGTCCCTTGTCCCAGCCAGGCTGTCCCCACCGGCCCCCACTGTTGACGCCTAATTAGGAGACAAAGCTCCAAAGCTGACGCAGCTAGACTCCAGGCGGGCTGGGAGGTTGAATGCAATGGAGAGACTACACCATGTTCCTGCTCCTTTTTTTTTTTTAATTTATTTCCTTAAAAAAAAAAAAAAAAAAAGGAATGTAGCTCACAGACAACAGAGGAAGGAGCACCATAAAAGTTTATATGGAAAAAAACCCTCACCTTTCAGATCTGGTGCTCATAAAACCAGATCCAGTTTGAGGGGCCGAGCGTGCCCTGGTGTGTTTCACAGCTGGCCTTCGAGGATTTTCATGTTACTTTATAGCCCCGGGGCTTTCTGAGACCCTGCTGAGGGCAAACCCTACATCCTGCTGGACTTCCTGTCTGTGCTCATTCACCTTCCCGAAAACCAAATTGGTTTTTTGGTTTTTGGTTTTTCTTTTAGCAATTCTAGCTCATCACTGCCCCATGAAACTTTCAAGGGACTTATAACCTCTCAGCCTGCTTGCCAAAGTGATTTGACTTCAGGCCGTTCCCTGGAAAAGTCAGGAGAGGATGTTTCTAGTCAAGCAAGTTTAGGAAATGCCGCGCAGCGTTTTCTAGAAGTTCACAGTGCACACCTGCATAGTAAGGGCGGTGAGAAGGTCTGTGGTTACCGGCTTTCGACAGACCCACCTGACATTTACATCCTCACAGGAGACATCCTGCAAACACAGCGTGGCAAGGAACACTCGCTGGGAAACACCATCCTAAATCGTGCTCAAGCACACACCTAAGCCACATATTGCCCACCCAGGAGTGTGCTTTGGAGGCTTTGCAAACCCAGATGCAAGACACAACATTTATTCCTGGAATGCATTATCTTGTTACGCTCAGCCTCACCCACCCAGGCCGTCAAGGTCTTTTTTGGAACTTGATTCTTAGAACCATATTTGTCTTGGACTCACATCTCTCTAGCGCACGCTTCCACAAGCACGCACACGTCTGCAGGAAAAAGTGGCCCGCAGGTGAAGCCAGTTGCAACTCTACATGGCCCGGCGGGTCCTGTATGCACTGCCCCTCTTGGGAGGCATGCTTGGGCAGGATCCTTCCGGAGCATCAGGGATGGTTTTAGGTGGTTTCCGAGGAGGTGCATTCATTTGAAATTGTTTTTCCATTGAATGGCCCCACGGAGAAAAGTGGTTGCTGGGAAGTTGAATTATGACCTAATGCCAGTAGCAGCTGCTGGTAACTCCAGGGAAGGGGTGGGGAGCTGGTGTCTGGGAGTTGGGGGCTCATTAACACTCACTTCTTAAATTAGCAAATCCTTCTAGTACAAGTTTAAAAATAGCAACCTAATGGTTTCTAAAATTAGCAGTCACAGCTCTCCATAAATATTTAGACCTCCAATAAACTTCTGGTCCACTTCCCTAGACTAACGGGGTCAAGCGGGCTTAGCTTTTATGCCACATTCTTGAGGATCAGTGTACTTAACGATTGACCTTGACAAGCAAGAGCTTTGAGAAGCCTCAGAATGGCCGGGACCAGGGACAGCCTGAGCGGCCATCAGCCTGGGGACAACCTCCATGCAGGACTGGAAGGATCTCAAAGGCCACTTGGAGAAGTTGGGAGCCTCCAGGCTACGTGTAGGAACCGACTGTCCAGGCTGGCCTGGGACTGTCCCAGTTTCACACTGCGAGTCCCCTGCCCTGGGCAACCTCTCAGTCTCCAGCAAACCAGAACCGTTGGGTCACCCTGGCCACCTGAACCACTGCAAAAGGATCAAGACTAATGTTCTCTGGGGACAAGTGGGACAAGTGTTGACTCTCCAGAATACACTGATGACACCACCCCTCAGTCTTCATGCCAACGTCCGTCCTATTGACTCACGACGCGTAGCATTTGAAGGAGGAATTAAACCAGGGAAAAGACCAGCCAGGCCAGGCAGAGAACTTCACCCCCTGCACCCGGTTCCCCCATGTGTAAAACAGGATGAACAGTCGCTGCATGACCGGGTTACTACGGGGACACATGGGGCAACGTTATGTCAGTGCTCTGCAAAGTGCCCGGCATCCCTCAGGCCCAGAAATGGGCACTTTTGGTGGTAGCTCTGTTGGGGCACTCAGCACATGGGGCGGGGGGCTCACTGCAGCAGCCCTGCCTCATCCATCGGAGTGACCCCCTACCCGGGTGCCATCTCCTCCCCGGCAGTGGCTGCAAGACAGCCGGCCCCGCCCTGCTCTGGACAGCAGAGATTGTCGGGCGCCCCCCACCCCGACCCCAGCCCCTGCACAGAGTGGGTGCTCGCTAAGTGGAGGGAAGAAGCCTTGGAGCAGAGTCTAAAGAAAGCCAGCATCATGACAAGGCGCAGGTGGCCTGTCAGGGTGAAGTGCGTGTGGAGACCACCGCGTCCTGAAGAAAGCATCATTTAAAACGCCTGTGAAAACCCTAACATTGACCACTGCGTGTCCTGCTGGGCACCACGCTGTTTCGTTGTCCCCTAGTTTTGTTTGTCTGTTAAGCAGCACGGAACTAAGAAATACCCGCTGCAATGCTGAGACATCGAAGCCCGGTAGTTCTAAATCCCGCAAGATGACGGTACGGGCCCCCCATGGCAATGTCACTTGTGTTACTAACCAAATCCTGCGCTGTAATTTAGTAGGGGGTTTCTCCACAAGGGGACCCAGGGTTAAAGACAGTCGCAGTGAGCCTCTGTGCCACCTGGGAGATGCCCCCCCCAGCCCACATTTCGCTCCCTGCAGCCTTCCTGCGCTTAACTGAGATGAAGGAAGTAGGTTTTGCCCACGGAGTTCTTCCTTGGTTTGGGATGCTGAAGCGACTGGTCATCAGCAGAGAAGCTTCCAGAACCAGGAAACACTCTGGGGCCATGGAGTCCAGCTCCCTCACGTTAGAGAAAGAAGCTGAGCCCACACAGACACCCCGAGTCACTCAGCAGGTGGGGGTGACAGGGTGGATTGGTACCCTGCCCCGGGCAGGAGAGAGGACCCAGTGGTGTTCACCAGGGTTTTCTGCTCACCTGCCCGCCTTCCCTCCTCCCTTCCTCTCCTCGTCGCGTCCATTCCCCTGCCTCCCTGCCTCTCTCCTTCCTCCCTTCCAACACTTCCCGAGTGTCCCCTATTCGTCTGGCACTACATAGGTGCCGGGTCCTTGCCCCCAAGAAGCATTCTGGATTTGGCCATGGTTAGAATTTCTGAAACCTCTGAAATGGCTCCGCATTCCCGTCTCTCTGCGAGTCAGGTAGCGACAAGCACACCGCTCCGCAGACAGGTGTGAGGGGAGGTGCCCTGGTTTGTGGTCCTGGCCCCGGCACCTAAGGAGCTGTGACCTTGGTCACTCCCTGGCCCCTGACATCAGTGCGCAATCTCGAAGTTCACATCCAGCTCTGGGGTTCTGGAAGAAAGCGTCAGACCTGCCTGTGGGTATTAAACTCTTCCCTCGCTGAGAGCCCAGGGAAGTCACCCCCTTTCGGGAGACGTTTCATCCTGACAGGCAGTCTGGGGCTAATTTCTCAGGCACAGGTAGCGCACACCTTAGCTCTTGCCAGTCCACGTGTGGGTTTAACAATGGAAGTGATTACGGACCAAGCAGCACGAAATGAGATTCAAACGCAGCCGAAGTGTTTAAGGGTAGGCAGAAGGTAGAACTTTCCACGCCGGCTTGCTAAGTGCTGATAGATCAGAAACTGGGGCTCTGGATTGCCCTTGCGGGGCGGGGAGGGGGGCGCCGGGGAAGGGCAGGCGGGCCAGATTTCTGCTGTCATCCCTTCCCCTTCCGGCCTTGCAGGGAAAATGTCTTGGACAGGCAGCTTATCCTTGCACCCAATGAAGTGTCAGAAACTGTTTTGAAAAATATGTTAATTGTCCTAGCAACTGCCCGCGGAAAACTCAGTTTCGGGGGCAGAAATAAACGCAGCAAGATAATCTTTAACCCATTTCCCTTCTCTCCCTGCCCCGCCTCCCGGCCTCATTAGGACTCCGGCGGGCGCCTGAGCGAGCCCGGCAGCCGGCCACCGGGGCCATGGCCAGCACCGCCGTGCAGCTGCTGGGCTTCCTGCTCAGCTTCCTGGGCCTGGTGGGCACGCTGATCACCACCATCCTGCCGCACTGGCGCCGCACGGCGCACGTGGGCACCAACATCCTGACGGCCGTGTCCTACCTGAAGGGGCTGTGGATGGAGTGCGTGTGGCACAGCACGGGCATCTACCAGTGCCAGATCTACCGCTCGCTGCTGGCGCTGCCCCGCGACCTGCAGGCGGCGCGCGCGCTCATGGTCATCTCCTGCCTGCTCTCGGGCGTGGCCTGCGCCTGCGCCGTGGTGGGCATGAAGTGCACGCGCTGCGCCAAGGGCACGCCCGCCAAGACCACGTTCGCCGCGCTGGGCGGCGCGCTCTTCATCCTGGCCGGCCTGCTCTGCCTGGTGGCGGTGTCCTGGACCACCAACGACGTGGTGCAGAACTTCTACAACCCGCTGCTGCCCAGCGGCATGAAGTTCGAGATCGGGCAGGCCCTGTACCTCGGCTTCATCTCCTCGTCCCTGTCGCTCATCGGCGGCACGCTGCTCTGCCTGTCCTGCCAGGACGAGGGGCCCTCCAGGCCCTACCAGGCCCAGCCCAGGGCCGCGACGGCCACCGCGCCCGCCTACCGGCCCCCCGCCGCCTTCAAGGACAACCGGGCCCCCTCGGCCACCTCGGCCTCGCTCAGCGGGTACAGACTGAACGACTATGTGTGAGTCCCCGGGGCCCGTCCCTCCCCGAGTCCACAGCGGCACCAGGACCCAGACTGGCTCCGATGCAGGGTCCCAGCACAGAGTTTACTTCCGGGCTACTTTTTTGTCCAGAGGAATTAATATGAATATGAGGGAGTGGGCTGAGAACACAGGGAAGGAAGGGAAGATAGGAGAGGGGAGAAGAGCTCTGTATACCAAAGACTTAAAAAAAAAAAAATCCTTTCTGTTTTTGTATTTATTATATGTATTTATGTGGGTGATTTAATAACAGCTGAATGAAAAGCGACTTGGGAGTTGGGTCAGTGGGGTTTGTTTGCGATACAGGAATAAACCTCTTGGATGTGGTTGTTAATGAAATGGACAGTATTTGTTTCTGTTTCCAGTCTGTTCTGTCTGCTAAGGTCTTGTAACCACAACCTACTGTCAGGACTCCATATCGCCAAGCAATGGGGACCCTCAGAGGGTGGCCACAACCCACATACGATGGGAAAATCAGAGGAGGGCCGGGCTGATATTCATGGAAATGATGCTTGAGGGATATTCACCAAGAACCGTCACTCCAGCTTAAGCCCAGAGGCAGGGCAGGAAGTACGGGGTCCCTGGGGGAAAAGATGATTGCTTTAAATCACAAAGTAAAGATAACGGTCGTTTTCTCCTGGTAGCCTCCACTAGTAAGGAAGCAAAAGTCAGAAGAAAAAAGACAGAGCAAAAGGTGCCTGGCCGCTTGGCTCCCGAGGCATTGGCAAGAAGCCCAGTTAGGAGCACGGCTCAAGCCCGACTGCCCCGCAGATCACCGCTGGCTTTTCTGGGGACAGAAGCATGATGCCAGCTGCCTTCAGAGCAGGTACCAGAGTCTGTTGACTTCTTTAGCTGGAAAGAACTGCTGACAGGGCCACATGAGCTCTGACTGCTGTCAGAACACTGATGATGTTTTCTGGTTGTGATCTAAATCACGTGGTCACACACACACACACTCACTCACTCACTCACACTTAGACTCTTACAGCTGTCCCATTAGCTGGTCCGGGGAGCTTGGTCCTGTTCCGTGTCCTTTCATTCCACAGCCTTGCCCATGATGTGCCCTGATGGTGCCCTGCTCTTGTCTCTGTCCCGAACCTCAAGTTCTGAACGTGTAAAGAAAATACCCTGTTGGGGGAAGAGTGGAGACTGAGACCTACCCACAGAGTGGCACTTTCACGAATTCCTCCATTCTCAAGGGGTTTTGTAGAAGGGCCACCAGGGCTCCAGGGCTCTAGCATTACTGCCTGCAGGGAAGAGAGCCACAGCAGGTCAGCACAGACCCGGAGCCAACTGGCCAGGCTTGCTGCCGTGGCCTGGTGAAACCCTTGCCCCCGGACCGGGAGGGGCTAGAAGGAGAGGCTCCAGGACAAGGGTCAAGAGGCCAGGCAGGCCGCAGCCTGGGGCCCCCGGATCCAGTAAGGCCAGAGGTGGGTTTATACTCTACGAACTTCATGCTTCCTCCTGACAAGGTCCTCTAGGCCCTCAGACCAGGCCACGGAGATGGTGACGGGGAATCCCAGCCGCCGTGGGCTTCTCCTGCCATTGGTGTCTCCCCCAGATGGAAGCTCTCACCAGTAATGTACAAGCACTGAGAGCCCATCTGGTCCCTTTGGGCCTTACCAGTTAGAGCTACTGAACTGCACCACTGCTGACTCGTAACAGCATGAAAAATGAGGGACTAATGGAGCAGATCCGTACTGTTTTTTGCTGACCTTCAGACCCCAGGCAACAAATGCCATGTCTGTTCGGAAGGACGGGTGCGGTCCATTTTAGCTTTTATCCGACCGCAGAGAAGCTACGCGAGCTGGGATCTGCCATTCCTTTCAGACCAGGGATTTACACCCGAAACGTCATCATTTCGTGCAGGTTGAAACCAGCAATTTTAACCTACGGTTTAAATTACACAAATCAGTCAATCTGAACCAATAAAGAAGGCAAAGAAAGTCTAAAAATAGCATGATGTTCTGTTAGTCCTACCTTGATGGTCATGGTCTAGAATGTGCCTGGTGAAGTTATTCTAGGTAATAGACTTAGTACAAACTAAAGAAAAAAAATAGGTTTCTCTTTTCAAACTCTTTCTCGAATTCTGTCACAACTAAATTAAATATGTCCGTATCTCCTACTCAGGTGAAAGACCAATAATAATAGTGATTAGAGTGTATTGAGCACTTACTATATGCCCAGTTCATTCTTTTTGTTTACTAATCTGGTCCAATGAGATAAACGCTATTCTTAACCTCATTTTACAAAGGAGGAAGTTAAATCCGTTAAGCATTGGACTTCCACTCAGGTCAGGATCTCGCAGTTCACGGGTTCAAGCCTGGCATTGGGCTCTGTGCTAACAGTACAGAGCCTGCTAGGGATTCTCTCTCTCTCTACCTCTGTCTCTCTGCCCTTCCTCCACTCACTCTCTCTCTCTCTCAAAATAAATAAACTTTAAAAATATTCTTTAAAAAAAAAAGAAAGGAGGAAATGAAAATATAAAGAGATAAGTTGCTTGATCAGTATTTGCCCAGGGTCACAGCGCCAGTGAGTAAAAGACCCAGGATTAAAAGACAGGTGAGCAGGGGACCAATACGTTCACTCAAGTAGCAACGTGACCCATAGTCTCATTACTTTTGTGTCCAGACTATTTGCAAATAATTCAGCGATTATTTCAGGACCACATACAGCTCTTTCCACAATCATCATCCCACAGAGCTTCTGGCTCTGGCTGGATTGACGAAATGTGATGTCAGACCCCGAGGTCCAAATTTGAATCCCCATAGGAAGCAGGAAGTGACACACAAGACGGTGACACATGGATGGCTCCGTCCTATAGCCTGGCCAGCCCAAACAGGAAGTAGATCTGAACAAGACCTTGACTCCCTCCCTCAAGTAACGGGGTATAGGGATGAGTTCCCAGTTTCCTCCTTCACTCCCAACACAAGTGCCAGGCCCTGCTCCAGCCCCTCTTTGCCACATTACCACCAGGGCCGTCACATAGATGCATGTTTTTGGTTTTGCCCAAATCTTTGGGACTGGCTGGTCTTAACTAAGTCTGCTTTGACAACAGTCTGGTCTCCTTTTGGAGGTATAACACACAACCCCAAATTTCAGAATAAAAAGGAAACTTGAGTCAGACAGTTGTTATGGATTTAAATTACAGCAAGACCCTTATGGGATAAGAAATGCTACATTTCTTTGCTTCTCTAAATCAAATCAAACTTGGCTCTGATCCAGAGAGGTCTAAAGCCAGCCATGTTTTCTGGTTCCCTCCCCTGCATTTAGGTCTCAGGGCCCCAGCACTAAGGGAGGCCCTGGATTTGCAGGAGCCTTTATTCCTTGGGGACACCTTGTTACCCACTGACGGCCAGCGTCGATGCCTTTACAGCCCAGGGCCTCCCGATGCTCCTCCCAGGCCACAGCCCGTGCATCCCCAGTCATCCACGTCGTGTCCCAGACCCTCCCGGGCCCTATGTGAACAGACACTGGAAACCTCCACCCTGTGAACGCTTTGTCCCCATCCCTGACTCTGGGAAGCCACTTCCTAAGATGGAGCCACACCCCTCCTGTACTCAGAGCACCTGCGTGTCCCCTCTTGGATGACACACCTTGATTGCTTTCATGAGTTCCCAGAGAAGCCTGCTTTCGTGTCAGCCACTGTCGCCCTAAATGGAAACAATTTAAGAACTATGGCTCATTCACAACCTGTGTGGTAACCGTCCATTACCTTATAGCGATAAACTGAAGACAGGGCCAGGATTTTCACCCGTCAGTGTCCGACCCCAAAGTCCCATGGTTGGCCACAGTGCCACCCTGCTTCTCCCTGCTTTGGTCCCTCCTTGCTTTCTCCCTGCCCAGCAAAAGGAACGGCATGAATGGTGACAATCCAGGCAGGAGATGTGGGTCTGGACCAGGTGGCAGGTTGGAAGGGGAAGAAATCGGGATGCACCGGAAGGCAGAGCAGTGGGATTTACTGGCGGGTTTGGTTGTGAGTGTGAAAAAAAAAAAAAAGAAGGCATAAAGGATGATGCCAAGATTTGAGCCTGGATCACCTGGAAAAATGGGGCTGCTGTTTTCTAAAATGAAGGGGATTCCGGAAAGAAAAGGTTCTGGTCCCGGAAGGGAGACTAAATCGTTCTCCAGGTGTTTGGTCTGAGCTGCGTCAAGTGGAGCCGTGGAGTGGGTCTTGGATATACATATGAAGCCGGAGTTCAGGAAGAGGTCACTCTGGGAGCCATCGGCCCAGGAATGTCATGCAAGCCAGCGGCTAGAAAGGATCACGTTGCAAGTGAACACACATGAGGAATCAAAGAGGCCAAGAGAGATTCACGTCTCGAGGCTGGAAGGATGAGGCGGATGGAGCCAGCAGCCAGAGGGGGAATGCCCAGCGAGTGAGGAGAACTGAAGAGAACGTTCTAGAAGCCGAGGAGAAGGGCGTGATCAGCTGTGTTAAATTAACTCCTCTACTTTCACGCTCACGCGGGATGTAGGTGCGGTGGCTGGCTCCATTGGCAGGGGAGGCAGCTGGGCTTAAGACAAGCAAAGGGAAAGCTGAGGGGGCTGCCAGGTGGAAGCAGCAAGCTGCCTGAGTGGAGAGCGAATGCACTAGAACAGTCTTGTGTCCAGTGCAGAGGTTGCGAGAGCCCGCAAGGAAAATACGCAGTTCCCGCTCTTCCTGTGTAAGCACTAAGGCAGACCTATCGATCCCTCCCGAGGTAATACATTGGGGGTCCTCTCACCGGGTTCTGTATAGGTTCCCATGAACTCCACCTCACATTAGTACTTTTAGTTTACTTATTTCTTTATTCTGAGAGAGAGAGCAAGTAGGGGAGGGGCAAAGAAAGAGGGAGAGAGAGAGAAAATCCCAAGCAGGCTCCCGGCTGCCAGCACAGAACCCAACATGGGGCTCGAACTCATGAACCCGTGAGATCATGACCTGAGCCGAAACCAAGAGGCTGACGCTTAACCAACTGAGCCACCCAGGTGCCCCAAATGCTTCTGAACAGAAAGAAAAAAGATAACTATGTAAGATTTCAAAAGGAAACTAATGATAATTGACATGGTTGTCAACACATTTACAAAGTGTGGCATAGCAATATTTGTGCTCCTTTTCAAATGCACTAAATGACAATATCCGCCAATAAATACTGGAAGGCCAAAGCAGTAACGAGCATAAATAGTATTTTAAGACATTTGCAACGACTGTTATTTGGTGTGAAAATATTTGTGATTTCCAGGAGTGATAAAGTCCCGAGGGCTAAAATAAAAAAATAAAAATAAAAATAAATAAATAAAGCAAATTGCTCGAATGACTTAAAGATACACTCAAAGCCCCTTCACATGAGAAGAGTTTGTGCAAGCGGAAATTCAAATTTCCTTCTGCACCTACGTAATAGTTTACTAAAATAAACCGAGGGGCGCCTGGCTGGCTCAGTCAGAAGAGAATGCAACTCTTGATCTCAGGGTTGTGGATTCGAGCCCCACGCTGGGTGCAGAGATTACTAAAATAACTAAGTTTAAGAAAAATTTTTTTAAATTAAAATGAAATAAGGCCTAAGAGCTTCCCCGGGCACCCCAGTGGCCTTATGTGTATCTGTAGGGGTTGGGAGACCCCAGAACAGCAGCCCAGACCTGGAGCACAGTTCCTGAAGACAGCAGGAACCTGGCTCCACATTGAACTTCTCAAGAAGAGTCGTCTCAAGGCCCCAGGGGAAGGAATTGCAATGGCCCGCAGGCAGTATTCCCACCTGTTATAGACCCAGCAGGAGCTCCTCATGGTGGCCAGGGAAGCACCAGGCATAAGTACCCATAGTAGGTTTCCAGGCACTGCCATTCGCATGATCCACAGACAGGAGGGAGGGAACAGAAAACGAGTCCCCGGGAGCAGCCTTGCAAAACCAAGTCAGGCCAAGAGCAAAGGCAAACCCGTTACGCATTTCTTCTGCCAGAAACATCAGTTTTAGACAAATGACATTAGAATTAACAACGCCCAGTAGCTTGGCAGTCACTGTGCACTGGAGAGGGAGGAACAAGCAGAGGTAGCCTGGGGCGGTGGGTGGGGAGGGGGAAAGACACACGAGGAAACCTGGTTGAACTAAGATTTAGAGGATTAAATCCTCTGCAGTGTCCTAGAGTATCTACATGCCTTTCTCCCCCAGGACGAGACACAGCGGTGTGTGTGTGTGTGTGTAAGAGAGAGACTGAGAGACCGAGAGAGAGACGGAGCCAGACAGAGACAGAGATGGAGACAGAGGAGGAGAGATTGAAATCTGAGGTCCTGGATATTTGAAGCCATTTCTTTCTTGAATCAAAAAGCACAAAGCCGATTGCTGGGCAACTATCCAAATGAAAACACAGAAATTTCATTCTAGTAAGTTATTTTAAAATACTACCAACTGGCCTTTGCAGGTGCGTGTGGCAGGGGAAAGGCATTAGCCAGCAGCCCATTTCCTGCCTGGGAAAGGCCAGTGGAGGTCACCCCATAAATCTGGGTGGGCCCAGCCCCTGGGGGCGATTCACCTGCATCGTCCTCACACCTCTGCCTCTGGCAGCTTCACCTCAGAAAAGCTCAGCACGGCGCACACTCTACACTTTAATTCCTTTCTCCTGAGGGGCTCTCGACTTAAAAGCTTGCCACCCGCCATCCCTGCTGGGCGACCGAGGGACCGGCCCAAGCTTTCTGTCCCACAGGGCGGCCCACCAGCTCCTGCCAGCAGCATCAGCCGCCTCCAGCTCTGGGGAGGTCTAGGGCTTTTTCAGTCATCCCAAGCATTTTTCCAAAATAAAGCATTTGCATAGATTTCCCACCCAGCGTAGTAAATAGCAAGAAGGCAGGATTTAACAGCCAGGACAGCATAGGAGAGTTTGGGTCTAGTGGCTTCAGCAGGTGTCTAGGGAAGCTGGTGTCTGCCTTGGGGAGGAGCTTATGTGAATAAGGGGACCCAGTGCTACACTTGGGAGTCCTTGAGCCTAGACAGAACCTGACCCCCAGCCTCTCCCCAGACAACCCTCTCAGCGGGAGAAGGAGCCTCTTTTTCCATTCACGGCTTCACAGATACCTCATTACGAAATTCACCATCCCCCTTTGCAATGACTGGCATGAGAATATCACACGACTTTGTTATTCTAACATCAAATCCGGTTCTGATTTTTTTAATAAGTTTTTTAAAAATGTTTATTCATTTTTGAGAGACAGAGACAGAGCATGAGCGGGGAAGGGGCAGAGAGAGAGGGAGACACAGAATCCGGAGCAGGCTCCAGGCTCTGAACCGTCAGCACAGAGCCCGATGCAGGGCTCGAACTTACAGACTGTGAGATCATGACCTGAGCTGAAGTCGGACGCTCAACCGACTGAGCCACCCAGGCGCCCCTAAAATCCGGTTCTGATTAAAACCACAATGAGATACTGCCACGTGCCCGCTAGAGTGGCTAAAATGTAAAAGATCGACAATATCCAGTGTTGGCAAGGAAGTGAAGCAACAGCAACTTTTGTTTTCAGGAGGGAGAAGGCAAATCAGTATCATTACTTTGTTCATTGGCAGGGGGCAGTTGGGGGGCTTCTGGGTGCTGGTAACGTTCCCTCTCTAGACCTGAGTGGTAGTTATGCAGCTGTATTCATTCTATGATCATTTCTCCGGGTAGATACTAATCATTGGGGTATGTGCATCTTGTTGTGTTTTGTTTTTTACAACTTGCCCCGTGCTCACCTCCTTTCCCCACAAGACTGTGAGCCTTCCTGATCTAGTCACCGTTTGATTCCCATGGCCTTGAACATGGCAGCTCCTCAAGAAGAGACTTGTAGCTGAACGCACAGCTTTATGATTCACAAAAAGCCACCATTGAATCCTTTTAGATATACAACTCTTCTCACATATTTTACATATGAGTTAGTTTATTTTAAAATCCATTTGCACAGGGGCACCTGGGTGGCTCAGTCAGTTAAGCCTCAACTTTGTCTCAGGTCATGATCTTGTAGTTGGTGAGTTTGAGCCCCGCATTGGGCTCTGTGCTAACAACTCAGAGCCTGGAGCCTGCTTCAGATTCTCTCTCTCTCTCTCTCTCTCTCTCTCTCTCTCTGCCCCCCCCAACTTTTACTCTGTCTCTCTCTCAAAAATAAATAAACTTAAGAAAAAAAATTTTTTTTTAAATCCATTTGCACAGAACTTCCCAAGACCTCAGTGTGTGGAAAACAGGGTCTCCTGGCATCATGGGCCACTCTGCTATTGGAAACTCAACTTGACCAAAGCTGAAACAGAGGAGAAAATGTAGGGCGATGCATTTTGTTCAGTGGCCCCAGAGCCCATCCCTTTTTCCAAGTGGAGGCTGAACCTTGTTTCACCAGGAGAGTCGACAGTAGAGAGCCCAAATGTGTAGGGTTAGGGTTAAACCAGGGTCTTTGGGGAGAGGCTCTGAAGTGTCATTCTGGTGCTCGGAAACATCTGTACATCTCATCTTCCGTGCATGAAATTCTTATAATGAATGCAAAGCCTTTCCATCCCTATTTAAAGAAAAGGCTTTAAGCTTCCTGCACCTTCTATCCAAATCCTCCGATTTACTTGTCGATTCCCCTGTTCTGCTTCCTCTCTGCTTCTCTCCCTCTCAAGAGCCTTCTTCAAATTGGGGTCCCAGCCCCTCCAGACTTCTCCAGGTTGCCTCCTCGACTATTTCTCTCTGTCCTGTGCTGTTCAGTTCTTCGATATCCTTCCTGATCTTTCTACCTGGCCTACCACTTATTGAGAGGGAGGTGTTGGAGTCTCCAGCTGTAAATTGTGGAGCAGTCCGCTTCTCCTTACACTTCTATGAGCTTTTACCTCATGTATTTTGAAGCTCTGTTATCAGGTGCATAAATTAGAATTATGTCCTTTTGATGTCAGCCTAACCATATCAATAATCACATTAAATGTACAGGGACTAGTAGCTTCAATTTCAGAAATAGAGATGGTCAAACTGGATAAAAAAATAAGACCCAGGGTGGCCCAGTTGGTTAAGCATCTGACTTCAACTCGGGTTATGATCTCACAGTCCGTGAGATCGAGCCCCACATTGGGATCTCTGCTGTCAGCCTGTCGGTGCAGAGCCCGCTTTGCATCCGCTGTTCCCCTCTCTCTCTGCCTCTCCCACACTTGTGCTCTCCCCCAAATAAATAAATATTAAAAAAAAAAAAAAGCAAGACTCAGCCGTATGATGCCTGCATAGAAATCCACTTTAAAAATAAGGACAGGGGCGCCTGGGTGGCTCAGTCGGTTAAGCAACCGACTTCGGCTCAGGTCATGATCTCACGGTCCGTGAGTTCGAGCCCCGCGTCGGGCTCTGGGCTGATGGCTCAGAGCCTGGAGCCTGTTTCAGATTCTGTGTCTCCCTCTCTCTCTGCCCCTCCCCTGTTCATGCTCTGTCTCTCTCTGTCTCAAAAATAAAAAAACATTAAAACAAATTAAAAATAAGGACAAAAATAAGTTAAAAGCAAAAGGATAGAAAAATATACAATGTTAACACTAACTTAAAGAAAAAAAGATGGACTGGCTCTAATATTACCGGATAGAATAGATTCCAGAGCAAAGAATATTAAGAGGGATATACAAGTTCATTTGTTAATGAAGGGGTCATAACAATTCTGGACGGTTCTAGAACCAGATTCACTCTTATGCTCCCTTCTCGTAAGACAGCCAAAGTCATCTTTTTAAGTTGGGAACTTCCAATTCAAGACTAAGTTTATGTGTTTAAATGCCTCTCCCTGCTTGGACCCCATTAAAATAATAGTAAATAATAAAATAGTAAAAAGCACAACAAAGAGAACAGAAGAAGGACTGTTAGGGTTGGTTTGTTTTTTTTATTCTTGAAAACAAAAAGCTGATGTGAAAATATAAATTTTTTTATTTTTAATTTTATTGAATGTTTGTTTATGAGAGAGAGACACACACAGTGTGAGCAGGGGAGGGACAGCGAGAGAGAGAGAGGGAGACACAGAATCTGAAACAGGCTCCAGGCTCTGAGCTGACAGCACAGAGCCCGACATGGGGCCTGAACCCACGAACCGCGAGATGGTGACCTGAGCCGAAGTCAGACACTTAAAGGACTGAGCCACCCACGCACCCCTGAAAATATAATTATCAAACCAGAGTGGTGGAAGGCACAACAGGGAGTGCAGTGGAGGGTCTGCAACTGGGAGGGGGGGGTTACTCCCTTTACTGCTTCCCCCCACCCCCACCTCACACACACAGAGGATCCGGCTAGAGCAACTGAACACACTTTCTGGGGACAAGGTCATAGGGCAAGTAGCACAGGTGTCTGCCCGTCACCATGAGCCCTCTACTGGCATTTCAGAAGTTCTCCAGAAGTCCAGCTTCCTGCTCCATTTGGCTAAAGGCAAGCCTGCCTTTTGACAAGTCCTGCTTGCATAAGCCACACTCCCCACCAGCTTCTGCATTGCCTCAGGCTTCAAAAAAGCGTCAGACATTTGAGGAAAGCCTGTGCCTGTAGCAGGAAAGAGAGAAAAACTGACACCAGAGGAAAATAGATGCTTCGGGGAAGAGAAGAGAATGTTTCAAAATCTCCCTTCTAGGGGCGCCTGGGTGGCCCAGTCGGTTGAACATTTGACTCTTGATTTTGGCTCAGGTCGTGACCCCAGGGTTGTGTGATGGAGCCCCACGCTGGGCTCCGTGCTGAGTGTGGAATCTACTTGGGATTCCCTCTCTCTCTGCCCCTCTCCCCTGCTCTCTCTCTAAAATAAATAAGTAAATAAATAAATACAATCTCTAATCTATATTTTTACAGAAATTCAAGGTCTTACTTCTTCCATAAGAAGAGAATGCTATGAAAAGAATTGGAAAATGGGAAAGGCTCTTAAGTTAACATTTTTTCATAGAATATTTAAAAGTTTTATATAAAATAAATACATTTAAAAAAAAATTAAATAGACAAATTGAAACATAAAGTAGAGAAAATACTCCAGAGCATGACAAAGATTAAAATACAAATCAAAGGGCACCTGGCTGACTCAGTTGGTAGAGCATGTGACTCTTGATCTTGGGGTCATGGGTTTGAGCCCCACATTAGGTGTAGAGATTGCTTTAAAAAATACAAATAATAGGGGACCACAGACCAGAAGACGAAAGACATAGAGGATCCCTGTGGGAGGTCAAACACCTGACAGATGGGAGTTCCTGAAAATAATAAAGGAGATGTATGAATAGCAATTATCCAAAAAAATGAAAAAAATTCCCAGAACTGAAAGAAAGAAGACATGAATTTCCAAATTGAAAGGGCTTAACAAGTATTAAATAGAATTAATAAAGATTTTTTTTAAATTTTTTAAATGTTTATTTTTGAGAGAGAGAGAGAGACAGAGTGTGAGGGGGGAGGGGCAGAGAGAGAGGGAGACACAGAATCCAAAACAGGCTCCAGGCTCTGAGCTGTCAGCACAGAGCCCGATGCGGGGCTCAAACCCATGGACTGAGAGATCATGACCTGAGCCGAAGTCAGATGCTTAACTGACTGAACTACCTGGGTGCCCCTAGAATTAATAAAGTTTACACAGATAAATAAGATACAACCTCATGAAATTTCAGAACATAAAAAAAAAAAAGATGTTTCAAAAACTTCCGGGGGAGGGGGGAGGACTCAGATCATATAGAAAGAATAATTGGTTCCTTCTCATCCACATCCCAACATCCCTGTTAGGCCCTATCTCGGCATACCTTTAACTCCCTCCACCCTTCTCAGAACGGGTAATTGGTTTATAATTTTGTATATACATTTTTTCCCTGACCCCTCCATTAGACTCCAGATCCTTCAGTGCAGAGATTTTGTCCATGGCATTCGCTGTTGTATGTGAAAGAACTGCCATAGCCCTGGGTCAAAAATAGGTCTATGATGATTTAATTAGAGTTCCCTGGAAGGAAGGAAGGCAAGAAGCGTGAGTTCCTCCTTGGATCCCTAGCAAAGCAGCGTTGACTCACACTACAGTGTGAATGACTGATCGCTTCAGCAAGTTCAAGTTCCTGAGGGTGGAGGGAAAGGGGCACAAAACGGGGTTAAACTGGAACACCAAGATTGACTGGGGTCCCATACCATCTGGTAGCCTATACAACTAAAGAACATTCTTCGGAGAGGCCTCACTCAGCCCAGAGGCTGCCTTTGGAGTTTGGGTCAAATTCACTCCAGAGTCAACGTGGTGTGCCGGAACGTAAAGCCTGGGGTAGAGGAGGATGGCACACGGGGGCGCAGCCCACGGAGGAAGCTCTGGGAGCCCCCGGAGCGGCAGCTGGGTCCTCAGCCTGTCCTGTGCATCCCAACTCCATCCCGCTGCTCAGGCAAGGTGGCACTCTGTGAGAGTGGCCACTCTGGTCAGACCCCTCCGCTCGAGCCCCAGGGCCACAGGTGTTACCACTGACCCTCCCTCCCTCGGGGTGCTGTTCTGGGTCACTGGTCCCCCAGAAGTAACTCACTCTGTGGAAGCTGAGGCTCCAGTGGCAGCCAGAGAACACAGCTCCCCTCGATCGCTCTTGCCCTCCCACGTTGGCCAGGTCCCGGCGGCAGAGCAGCCCTTCTCGATGATGCCCTTGCTCCATTTCAGCGCCTCCTCCTTCCACTCCCGAAACACCAAACTGCAAATCGAGAGCCGTGTGTGAGGGCCCAGGATTAAGAAACCCTAACAGCGTGTACCTTGGAGTCCATGACCAGGACTGTGGGAGTATTTCCAGTAGGTGAGACTGAAGAATTGAGAAAGTGTGCGAGGATGGGTGGGAGTCCTGTAGAAAGTCGCAGAGAGTGGCTTCACCAACACATCTTGAGGAGTGGAGAATCCTTCTAATTAAAATGTAACAGTGGCCCAGAAACTCTACCCCTAGGTGCACACCCAGAAGAGTTGAAAACAGATACTCAACTGCTTGTACACAAATGTTTCTACAGCAGCACTATTCACAATATCCAAAAGGTGGAAACAATCCAGATGTCCATCAGAAGATGAATGGATAAACAAAAGAAGGTGTACCCATACAATGGAATACTCCTCAGCCATAAAAAGGAATAAGGTTCTGAACAGGGACACAAAAGGTTACATATTGTATGATTGCATATATATATATATATATATATATATATATATATATATGCAATTATGTAACATCTTCAGGATTCGTCCATGTCGTGGTATGTATCAGAACCTTGTTCCCTTTTTATGGCTGATTCATATTCCTTTGTATGGATCGTGCTCTGTGTGTTCCCTGTTGGAGCAGCCCAGTCAGATTGGTGGTTCTCAGGGACTAGGGTGAGAGAGAAGAACAGAGAGTAATTGTTTGAGGGGTACGGGGTTTCTTTGGGGGTGATTAAATGTTTGGGAGCCACATAGATGCAGTAGTTATACAACAGTGTGATCAAATGGCACTGAATTGTACCCTTTGAAATGGTTAATTTTATGTTACTGTGATTTTTTTTAAATGACTAATTTTATGTTATGTAAATTTCACCTCAATTTTTGTTTCAATGTTGTAATAGAGGCTCTCCATGGCTGGGGATCTCACAGCCTGAGGCTGCAGCCCGGCAAGGTGCAAGGGACAGCAGCAGCCCTGCTTCTCTGCTCTGACCACCCACACACAAACCACCACGTGTTGGCACTCGCTCAAGAGCGACTGTAATGCCCCCGATTTCGAATCCGAGAGACCACCAAGGAGCCGACACCGATGCAAACGCACGAGGGTTTATTTGCAAGCTCGAGCTTGGGCCCAAGTATACCCGGACACAGCGGAGCAGGGACTTGGACCCCTAGGTTAAGAGGTGTAGCAATTTTATAGGGGCCAGTGGCCAATGAGATTGTAACACACACAGAAAGTTGCATAGTCATGTCAGTCCACACGCAGGTGGCCAATTGAATTACAATTTACCCTATAGTAACTGTTTGAACTAGCCTATCACTCCGGTCAGAATTGGCGCACAAGTTTGGCGGGCAAAAGGTGGGGTTTACGTTCTTTGGCGGTTAGGGGTTCCATATTCCTATAGGAGCCGGTTTCCAGTAAGGGTGTGCTCAGCGGCTTGACTAGGGTGGGGGAGTATCTTAAGCAATAAGTAGGTCATTGGGGGTTATACATGAGATGGTGGGTGTAGCACAAAATGGAGTTAGTCTGCTCTGCTTGGGGGGGTAGGGGATTTTTGTTAAATTCCTTGGGTCCCACATGACCTAAAGAACAAAACATTTAATGATGATCTCTTGTTTTCGATGAAGTACAAGATATAACTACCCCCTCTCTCTCCCTACTAAACCTTCAGTAAAATCTGCAAAATCACTCATGCTTTTGGACAACTGTTTGCCCAAATGTTTGGAGGGAAATTGAAGAAGTTCCTTGCCTGGGCTGGCACACGTTACATGTGGATTCAGGAGCAAAAGGACACGAGACAATTGATATCTGGGTTCCGTGAGAAAGACAACTCCATTTAGGCTAAAATTATGAAAGGCCCCAACCCCTTCTCAACTTCGAAGACCATTGTCAAGGGGCGCCTGGGTGGTTCAGTCAGTTAAGAATCCTATTCTTGATTTCAGCTCAGGTCACAATCTCATGGTTCATCAGTTCAAGCCCTGTGTTGGGCTCTGTGCTGGTTGGAGCCTGCTTGGGATTCTCTCTCTCCCTCTCACTCTGCCCCTCCCCCCACTTGTGCTTTCTCTCTCTCTCTCTCTCTCTCTCTCTCTCTCTCAAAAGTAAATAAGCTAAAAACAAAAACAAAAAAACAAAGGCCATTGTCCAGATATGCATGAGAAATGGCACACCAAGAGTATACACAGGAGTACTTGGCTTGTGAGCACAGTGAGTGCTTTCAGAGAAAAAGGCAATTCTGAAAGAATCTCCCCCTCCTGAAAACATCCCCTGGCTTGAAAGAGTTAATGGCATGTGCGGGTTGGGGAAGGGCAGAAAAGCCCTCACTAGAACAGCTCCCGATGCAGATCAGTAGGCACATAAGACTTAAAGAAAAGGCTCTCAACTAAGGAGCACCAAGATTTCTCCCAGCTCTGAGCTTTATGTGCTGTTCCTTTTTCCTAGAGTGCTGTCCCCCTAAATCTTCAAATGGCTTATTCCTTCCCTTCATTCGTGCTTCTGTTCAAATGTCAACTCCCTAGAGAGTCAACTCCCTCCTTTCCTAACGGGAAGCTCTGGAAGCTGCAGACAAGCAGCAGCTCTTGGATAAAAATAATTGTACTACAGTCCCCACAACAAAATTCTTACAAACTAGGCTGCAAGGCGTCATCACACCCACTCACCTTCTACTCAACTTCTCGCACCAGAGGAACAAACTGAAAGCCAAGGTAACTCCAAATGCACAGAACAAGATAAGACATCAACCCAGTTTCCCATGGACTCAACAAATTCAGAGAGAAACCACAGGGCAAGAGCTTCCAGAATGCAGCTGCCTACAACCTTGGTCTTCCTCCCAAAGTCTTAAGCAACTGAAGATCTCAACAGAGAACATAGGTTATTAACCTCCCATCTTTCAGAATAAATGCTAAGGGAAGGATTGAAATAGTGTTCAGGAACACAGGAAAGTCCCACCCACATTACTTTTGAGCAATCAAGACAACAAACATTTCCATCATCTCCAAAAGTTTAGTCATGCCCCTTAACATCTCCTGCTGCATCTGTATACCCAGATAACTGCAGTATGGCTCCATATAAAACTCTAGAATATTCAAACAGGGATAAGTACACTGTGTCACTTCTTATCTTCATGCCTTTTATTTCTTTAACTTACCTTATTGCAATGTCTGTAACCTTCAAAACTATATTGAATAGAAGCGTTCAAAATGCATATGCCTTATTCCCAATCTTGGGGAAAACAACTCAGTCTTTCACCATTGATATGATATTAGCTTCAATCCAGTATATTTTAGAGAAGTCTATATGAATGATATAGCTCATGAATTCCTGACCATTTGATAACATCTTTCTGCTGCCTTGTCATACGAATGATAATTTGGCTGGGTATGGAAAATTGGGTCAAATAGTATTCCTCAAACAAAACCTTCAATGGACATTGTACCATTTTAGCCTTTCATTTAAAATTGCTAAGGAGAGGGGCGCCTGGGTGGCACAGTCGGTTAAGCGTCCGACTTCAGCCAGGTCACTATCTCGAGGTCCGTGAGTTCGAGCCCCGCGTCAGGCTCTGGGCTGATGGCTCAGAGCCTGGAGCCTGTTTCCGATTCTGTGTCTCCCTCTCTCTGACCCTCCCCCGTTCATGCTCTCTCCCTGTCCCCCAAAAAATAAATAAACATTGAAAAAAAATTTTTTAAAAATTGCTAAGGAGAGGGGTGCCTGGGTGATTCAGTCAGTTGAGTGTCCAACTCTTGATTTCAGCTCAGGTCATGATCTCATGGTTCATGAGATTGAGCCCTGCATAGGGCTCTGTGCTCACAGTGCAGGGCCTGCTAGGATTCTCTCTCTCCCTCTCTCTCTGCTCCTCCCCTGCTCACGCATTCTCTCTCTCTCTCAAAATAAATAAAATAAACTGTAAATAAAATAAAATAGCTAAGGAGAAATCTGAAGTTAGACTAATTTTTTTTAATACACAATTTTATTTCTGCCATATTCCCTTCAACCTCATCTTTCAATAATTTCATAAAGAGGTTATAGTTCTTTATTATTTTTGTCCCAAAAAATAAAAAACTCTTTTGATGTACAAATTTATGTCTTTCTTTATTTCAGAAAACTCTCGTTTTTATTATATCTCCTAATTGTTTTTCTATTCAATTCTATTTTTTTTTTTTAGGTCTACAAAATTAAGTATATATTGGATATTTGGTTATCTGTCCTCCAAACTGAGCACTGCTTTTCCTTATATAGAAATGTGTGTTATCTTGTGTGTGTAAATGTGTGTTCTGTATGTGTTTTTTATAAATTTTTGTTACCTTGATTGTAGCAACAGTTTCACAAATGTGTGTGTGTGCAGAAATTGATAAAATTGTGTACTTTGTATATGTGTAATTTACTGTACTTCAATTATATCTCAATAAAGTTGAAAAAATACTTAAAGATGTAATCCGAGAGATAAAAAGAAACAATTCAGGGGCACCTGGGTGGCTCAGTCGGTTAAGCGTCCGACTTCAGCTCAGGTCACGATCTCGCGGTCCGTGGGTTCGAGCCCCGTGTCGGGCTCTGGGCTGATGGCTCAGAGCCTGGAGCCTGTTTCCGATTCTGTGTCTCCCTCTCTCTCTGCCCCTCCCCCGTTCATGCTCTGTCTCTCTCTGTCTCAAAAATAAATAAAACGTTAAAAAAAATTAAAAAAAAAAAAGAAACAATTCAGAAGTGGGGAAGTCATAGGATTAGAAAAGCATTGAGCATTGACTCTATGAAATATACAGAAATTCTAATAACAAGAATATAATTATTATAATTCCTGGGAAAGTAGGGACTATTTAGTTATTTTTAATTGATAATTATATAAAGTAGGACAAAAATTCCAGAATAAGCAAATAAAATTTGGGAAGAGAATCCAAGAATACAGTAGTTTCCCCTTCCCTAGGATTTCAGTCCCCATGGTGGTTTCAGTTACCCATGGTCAACCAGGGTCTGGAGGCAGATGATCCCCCTTCTGACATATCATCAGATTAACAGCAGCCTAAGGCGATGTCACAACGCCTACATCACTCGCCTCACTTCATCTCATTACGGAGGCATTTATCATCTCCCTTCATCACAAGAAGGGTAAGGACAGTGCAACAGGGGATTTTGAAAGTGAGACCACATTCACATAACTTTCCTTACAATATATTGTTACAATTATTCTATTTTATTAGTAGTTATTTTTTAAGTTTATCTATTTTGAAAGAGAGAGAGTGCACGCTAGCAGGGGAGGGGCAGAGAGAGAGAGAGAATCCCAAGCAGGCTCCACACTGTCAGTGCAGAGCCCAGTGCAGGGCCCGAACTCATGAACCGTGAGATCATGACCTGAGCTGAAATCAAGAGTCGGACACTTAACCAACTAAGCCACTCAGGTGCCCCAATTAGTTATTGTTGCTAATCTCTTACTGTGCCTAATTTATAAATGTATGCGTAGGGGAAAAAAACCCAATATATTTATGGTTCAGTGTTATCTATGGTTTCAGGTACCCACTGGGGATGTTGGAAACTATTCCTCACAAATAAGGAGGGACTACTGTGCTAATTGTCTCATCTTTTTTTTTATATGACAAAATAAAAAGGACGGTTGTGTTACTGAAGTTGATAGTGTGAAAAAAAATAGGCTTACGCACACTATATAAAATTATAAAGGTAAATTCCCAGACTATATAATTGCTAAATTCAAAGGAGAAAAAAAAAGTCAGCACAGCAAAAGGAGAGAAACAGAAGAAACAGCAAGAAAGTATTAAAAATATACACATCCAGGGTGCCTGGTGGCTCAGTTGGTGGAGTGTCTGACTCTTGATTTCAGCTCAGGTCACAATCTCATGGGTTTGTGAGTTTAAGCCCCGCATCAGGCTCAGGGCTGACAGTGCAGAGCCTGCTTGGGATTCTGTCTCTCTCCCTCTCTCTCTGCTCCTCCCTTGCTCATTCTCTCTCAAAATAAATAAATAAACTTACACACACACACACAGAGATCAAAAAATGCTTTCAGATAAATGTAAATCAATTGCAATATAATCAGATGGACTTAATGAAAGATTTTAAAAATCTCATACTGAATTTAAAAAATAAAATCTAACTATATACTGATATTAAAACAAAGTGACTGAGAAAAGCTGAAAATAAAATTACAAGTGAAAGGATAGGAAGACTGACGAATAAGTAATGGGTAAGATGATGGCAAGTAAAAGGGAGCAGGGGAAGGTGTCTAATGTTAATATCAGAAATTTGAATTCAAGGAAAACTCGTTAAGTGGCACATAAGGGTCACTTCATCATGATGGATTTTATAATCCACAATGAAAAGCTATCTCTCATGAACTGGGGGGGAAAATGGCAGAAACACATTAAGAGCAAGATATTTTTTTAATCTTTTTTTAATATTTGTCTTTGAGAGACAGAGATAGAGCATGAGTGGGGGAGGGGCAGAGAGAGAGGGAGACGCAGAATCCAAAGCAGGCTCCAGGCTCTGAGCTGTCAGCACAGAGCCCGACACGGGGCTCGAACTCACAAACTGTGAGATCATGGCCTGAGCCAAAGTCAGATGCTTAACCGACTGAGCCACCCAGGCGCCCCGAGAGTAAGATATTTTAATTCACTTCCTTTGGTCCCTATCATCAAGTAAAACAAACAAACAAACAGATATAGATGATCCAAATAATAGGATGAACAAGGCTGATCTTGTACAAACGTACCTACTTCTGTGTCCTAAAAAGAAAGAAAAAATACAATACACTGCCTTTTCAAAAAAAAAAAAAAAATAGAACACTTACACAATTTTACTGTATATTAGATTACAAAGAAACCTCAACAAATTCCAAGAAGTGAAGCAGAAACCACATTCTCAAGCTAATAAAACTAAAAATAATAAAGTTAAATAAAAAATATATTAATACCCAGCCTATCAGAAATGTTAAAAAAAAAAAAAGTCTGTTTTTCCTTGTTTCAAAGAGGAAATCGAAGTAGAACTCCAGCCTATCTAGGAAATCACAATAATGAGGATATTATATATCAACCCCCATGGGAGAAGGTCAAAGCTGAAGGAAAAGCAATAATCATATCCTTAAACACGTCACACAAAAATTAATCAAGCATTCTAGAAGGAAGAAAATTAGAAAGATTAATATAAAACTTAAAGAAAACATAAGGGGGGAAAAAACAAAAGAACTGATCATGAATTTAAGATTTAGGGGTTTTTTTGAAAAACAGAGTAGAAAGACCACAAGGTAGCTTGCTCACTTCTTTTTAAAAAAATTTTTAATGTTTATTTTATTTTTGAGAGAGGCAGAGAGTGAGTGGGGGAGGGGCAGGGAGAGAGGGAAACGCAGAATCTGAAGCAGGTTCCAGGCTCTGAGTTGTCTGCACAGAGCCCGACGCAGGGCTTGAACCCACAGACCATGAGATCATGACCTGTGCTGAAATCAGATGCTCAATGGACTGAGCCACCTAGGCTCCCCTGATCCCTTTTTTTTTTTTTTTTAATAAGACAGAGATGGGAGGGCCGCCTGGGTGACTCAGTCGGTTGAGCCTCTGAGTTAGGCTCAGGTCATGATCTGGTGGTTCGTGAGTTCGAGCCCTGCATCGGGCTCTATGCTGACAGCTCAGAGCCTGGAGCCTGCTTCAAAGTCTGTGTCTCCCTCTCGCTCTGCTCCTCTCCCACTTGTGCTCTGTCTCTGTGTCTGTCTCTCTCTCAAAATTAAATAAACATTAAAAAAAATTAAAAGACAGCAATGGGAGAACAGATAAAATTCAGATTAAATAGGAAAATAATTATAAAACAATATTTTAGCCAACTCTATGCCAGTTAATGGTATTCTGGGGAAGTATATCTCAATAAAACTGGACTGAGGAAAGATGGAAAGGCTAACTCAACAATTTGGGTAAAAATTGTAAAAAAAAAAAAAAAAAAGCTGTCCATGAGCTATTCCCCCACAAAGGGCTCATGCTCAGATGGTTGATGGCAATTTTTTCAAACTTTGAAAGAACACATGCTTTCAAGACTATTTAAGCTAGTCCAGGTCATGGAGAAAGAAGGCAAGCCTCCTGATTCTTTCACGTGCTCACTATTTACCTACAGTCTCTGGTCTACACTACCCTTCTGTGGCCGGGTGGATACCAGGACTGGGACCCCTTTGCCGTTCAGATTCCAGCAGCAGCTGGTTCTGACGTCTGGGTTCTCCCCACATACCCTGTGGTAGCCTCACTGCACCTCTTCAGCGGGGCCAGTGGAAACCAAGCAGTGACCTACACTAAAATCTCTCCAACGCACCTAGTGTGACTTCTGGCTGGCTGGACCCCGACTCATACAAACACCGCTAACAAAGCCAGTTAAAAATATCCTACACACACCAAACAACAGACCAATCTCAGCATCTCAGTTAAAAATACTGATATAAATGCGTGATAAAATACTGGCAAATAGATCACATCAAGATAAACATACACCATGAATAACATAAGTTCATTCAAAACAGATGTCAGAGGTCTCCGGGCGCCTGGGTGGCTCAGTCACTTAAGCAACTGTCTCTTGATCTCAGCTCAGGTCATGATCTTACCATTGGCGGGATCAAGTCCCGCATCAGGCTCTGTGCTGAGCGTGGACCCTGCTGGAGGGTCTCTCTCTCTCTGCCTCTACCCCTCCCCACGCCACGCGTGCACTCTCTAAATAAATAGATAAATAGATAGATAAATCTCAGAGGTCTCAGTAGGTCGAAGAAGAAAAACAAACAAAATGAACATCACAAAAAGACCCCTTAACGTTTGATAAGCTGTCATGGCCTTTTCTTTTTGGAAGCAGAGAAAAACAGAGTCAGAAAAAATTTCCTTAAGTTTATATTTGCATGAAATATCTCTGCAAAGACACACAAGAAACGGATAACTTTAGCTGCCTCTGTGGAAGGAGACAAGGGTGGGAAGATGATTTATTATAACTTCTTGCTATATAGCCTTTTGTACCTTTGAATTGTGAACAATAGGAATGTATCAAATATTCAAAAGCCAATAAATTTAAGGTTAAAAAAAATGTTTTAAAAATCTGAAAAATACTTGGGTAAAATAGGATTAGGTTACTATTCCTTTATTTTTTTTTTAATTTTTTTTAACGTTTATTTATTTTTGAGACAGAGAGAGACAGAGCATGAACGGGGGAGGGGCAGAGAGAGAGGGAGACACAGAATCGGAAACAGGCTCCAGGCTCTGAGCCATCAGCCCAGAGCCCGACGCGGGGCTTGAACTCACGGACCACGAGATCGTGACCTGGCTGAAGTCGGACGCTTAACCGACTGAGCCACCCAGGCGCCCCGGGTTACTATTCCTTTAAAGTGAGAATTTATTTTCTGTACGTGTGTGAGCAGATATGCACATTTTAGGTATAAAGAGCACCCCCCCCCCCTGTTATTGAACGTTTTTGAACAAAATAACCCATAAGAAATAAATGGAAAGTTATGTTTATATCCAGTTTTACGGTCGAATGTCTGAGGGGTCTAGTTCAGTAAGATGGCTGGTTAAAAAAACAAAAAGAGCAGAAACAGACCCACAAATACAGAGAACAAGCTGATGGTTGCCAGAAGCCAGGGGTGGAGGGGGGATGGGCAAAATGGGGGAAGGGCAGCAGCAGGTACGGTCTTCCAGTTATGGAATGAATTCGTCACGGGGACAAAAGACAGAGCACAGGGAAGAATCACTGGCATTGGAATAGTGTTGTGTGGGGACAGATGGTAGCCACACTTGGGGTGAGCACAGCATAATGTCTGGAGATGTTGAATCGCCGTGGCGCGCAAGTGAAATCAATGTAACATTGCGTGTCAACCACACTTCTGTTAAAAAACAAAGATGGCTGGTTAAAGAATAGATAGATAATAGATAGCTAGGTAGGTAGACGGCGATAGACGATAGGTAGATGGATAGGAAGGTAAATGAAAAGCTTTCCTGTAACAAGCGATAACCGTGAAGTATTAAGATATTAAGATCAGGTAGGATGTACTAGTTATAGGACAGTAGTTAATATAAGGAATTGGCTAGACGGGCATTGGGCAACAAGAAAAGTGTAAAGGGGACTATGGCAGGAAAAGGAAAGTCCCCACAATGTCTACCTCCTAATACCCAGAACCCGTGCACACATCCGGTTTCCTGGCGAGGGGGAAGGAACGCTAAGGGAACAGGTGGATTTAGGGCGGTTCATCAGCTACTTTCAGATGGGGAGAGGATCCTGGAGTACGCAGGTGGGCCCAGTATAATCACAAGCGTCTTTATAAAGCGGAGGAGGAGGCAGAAGGGAGAAGTGGAGAGAGCCCCGTGAGAAAAGGTCTTGGCTCGGCATTACTGCTGGCTTTGCAGAGCAACGAGGGGCCATGAGCTGAGGAACGCAGGCGGCCTTGGAAAAGGCAAGGAAATGGATTCTCCCCCAGAGCCGCCAGAAGGAACTCAGTCTACCAACACCTTGAATTTAGCCCAGGGAGACCGGCATTGGACTTCTGACCTCCAGAACTGTAAGATAGCATCTCTGTTGTTTTTAAGCCATTATGTGTATGATGATTTGTTGCGGCAGCCACAGGAAATCAATACAGGGACACTGGGTTAACACGGAGAAAGTAGTTGCAGGAGGCCACTGTCCCCTGTGAGTCTGAAAGCTCAGAGGACAGGTCTGCAGAGCTGGGGCGCAGACGTCTGGGGTGGGAGTCGGTCCTCTAGCATTTCCGAGGAGCCCGAGGGGGCTGTTTTGGGAGGTGCAGCCCAGCACCAACCACTCTGGAAGGGTGAGGGTCCTGCAAGGCAATGCCCCCAGGAAAGCAAGCCAGGGAAGGCGGAAGTCTGCCCTCCTCCAGCCTCAGTCTCCCTCCGTGCCGCTGCTGGCAGAAACTAACACACAGTCAGCATTTAAAGAAGAAATGTCAGAGTGAACATCCTTGTCTTACTTCTGATCTTGAGGAAAAGCTTTCCATTTCTATCCATTGAGTATGTTAGTGTGAGTTTGTCATATGTGGCCTTTATTAAGTTACGCTCCTGCTATAGCCGATCTGCTCAGGGCTTTCATAATGAAAAGATGTTGTATTTTATCAAATGCTTTTTCTGCATCCATTCAGACGACTGTGGGATTTTTATCTTGCATTTTATTAATGTGATGTATTTACTGGTTTGCATCTGTTGAACTCTCCTTATGGCCTAGAGAAGAATCCTACTGGGTCGATGGTGTATAATCCTTTTTATGTGTTCTTGCATTCAGTTTGTTAATATTTTATTGAGCACTTTTATACCTATATTTGTCAGGAATATTGGTCTAGGGTTTTCTTGTAGTGTCCTTATCTGGCTTTGATAATGTTGGCCTTGTAGAATGAATTTGGAAGTATTTCTTCCTTAATTTTTTGGAAGAGTTTGAGAAAGATTTGCATTAACTCTCTTTTGAATGTTTGGTAGAATTCACCAGTTAGATCATCTAGTCCTGGGATTTTCTGTGTTGGGAGGGTTTTGATTACTGATTCAGTCTCTTTGCTCACTATTGGTTTCTCACCAATGCTAATCAATATAGCACTAGAAGTCCTAGCTACAACGATTTGGCAAGGCAAAGAAAAAAAAGGCATGCGAATCAAAAAGGAAGAAGTAAAACTCACTATATTTGCAGATGCTGTGATTCTGTATATAGAAAATCTCAAAGACTCAAGCAAAAAGTTGTTGGAAACAATCAATGATTTCAGTAAAGTTGTAGGATACAAAATCAACATACAGAAATCAGTTGCATTTCTACACACCAAGGGTGAATAGTCTGAACAAGAAAACTATCTAAATCACAATAATGTTGAAGACAAAACACTCACGAATAAATTTAACCGAGGAAGTGAAAGATCTACACAAAGAAAACTACAAGACTTTGCCAAAAGAAATAGACACAAACACGTGGAAAGACCTCTTGTGATCATGGGTCAGAAGAATTAATATTGTTAAACTGTCCATACTACCCAAAGCCCTCTATAGATTCAACACAATCCCCTTCAAAATACCAATGGGAATCTTCACAAATAAAAAAACAATCCTAAAATTTGCACGGAACCATAAAAGACCCCACATAGCCAAAATCATCCCCAGGAAAAAGAACAAAGCTAGAGGTTTCACACTTCCTGATTACGAACTATACTACAAAGCTATAGCAAAGAAAATAGTGTGGTACTGGCACACAAAAAAACAGACACATAGACCAATAGAACAGAACACAAAGAGCTCATTAAACCCTGCTTACTCCATTAATCAATATCTGACAAGGGAGTCAAGAGCACCCAGTGGGGAGAGGATATTCTCTGCAACAAATGGTGTTGGGAAAACTGCATGAACATGTGCAAAGCAATAAAACTGAACCCATATCTTGTACTGCCCACAAACAATCTGAAATGGATCAAAGACTTAAAAATAGGACCTGATACTATGAAACTCCTAAAAGAAAGTGAAGGGAAGAAGTTCCTTGACGTTGGTCTTGGCAATGATTTTTTGGACCTGGCATTACGCCTAAACAAAAGCAAAAATCAATAAATGGGATACATCAAACTTAAAAACTTCTGCACAGCAAAAGAAACAACAAAATGAGAAGGCAACCAACCTACAGAATGGGAGGCTTTTCGCAAACCATGTATTAGGTAAGGGATTGATATCCAAAACCTATAAAGAACTCCTACAACTCAATAACAAAACAAACAATTCACTTTAAAAGTGGACAAAAGAACTAAATAGACATTTTTTTTCAAAAAAAAAAAGGCACCAAATGGTCAACAGGTACATGAAAAGAGGTTCTGCATCATTAACCAAGGAAATGAAAATCAAAACCACAATAAGATATAACCGCCCGCCTACTGATGAGACCATCATCAAAAAGACAAGAAATAAATGCAGGTAAGGATGTGAAGAAAATAGAACAGTTGTGCTCTAGTAGTAGAAATGTAAATTGGTGCAAACACTGTGGAAAACAGTATAGAAATTCCTCAGAAAATTAAAACTCGAACTATCATATGACCCAGAAATTCTACTTCTGGGTATTCAAAGAAAATGAAAACACTAATTCCAAGACCCACATACCAACATGTTCACTGCAGCATTGTTTACAATAGCCAAGATATGGAAACAACCTAAGTGTTTCTCAATGAATGAATGGATTTTAAAAATGTGGGGTGTGTGTGTGTGTGTGTGTGTGTGTGTGTGTGTGTGTGACTATTATTCAGCCATGAGAAAGGAGGGCATCCTACCATTTGTAACAACATGGATGGACCTTGAACACATCATGCTAAGTGAGCTAAGTCAGAGACCGAGAAGTCCTGTGTGATATCACTTACATGTGGAATTTTTTTTAATTAAACATATAAAATGGCGGTTATGGGGGCTGGGGATAGGGAGGGACAGACAGATGTTGTTTAAAGGTACGAAGTTATAAGTAGTAGATAAGCCCTAGAGATACAATGCACAGTACAGTCAGTATAGACAACAGTATTGTATTACAACCATCTAAGTTGCTAAGGTGGGGCTAGATCAGTGGGAGAAGGATGCAGCTCTTGATCTCAGGGTTGTGAGTTCAAGCCCCACATTGAGTGCAGACAATACTTTAAAAAGAAAAATCTTAAAAAAAAATCTTTACGTTGCTGAGGGACGAGAACTTATTCTACCTACTAAAAAGAAAACATATTTATGTAATGTAATAAACAGTTAATTATCACTACAATGGCCATCATATTCTATAAATGTATCCAGAAAGTTTCCAGAGTCCCAGCCCCATCACCACAAAGCTCTAGAAACAACTTTGATGCTAACAGACAGTGTGCATAGCTGGCAAGGCAACTTAGAAGTCATTACTGAAAATTTTCACTTATAAACCATCGTAAAAATGCATTTAAAAATCCCAAAGAACAGATAAATAAACTGCTCACATGCATATGGGCTTTATTCAGTGATAAAAAGTAATGAGCTCTTAAGCCACAGAAGGGCATAGAGAAATCACAAATGCCTATTGCTAAGCCAAAGAAGCCAGAAGAAGCTGTGTGATTCCAAGTATATGGCATTCTAGAAAAGGTAAAACCATAGATAGAAACAGGAAAACCATTAGTGGTTACCAGGGGCTGGTGGGGAGGGAAGGAGAGATAAATTGATGGAGCTAAGGGGTCTTTTAGGGCAGTGAAACTTCTCTATAGGGTACTATAGTGGTGGTTACATGGCATTATTTTTTTTTAATTTTTAATGTTTTTATTTATTTTTGAGAGACAGAGTGTGAGCAGGGGAGGGGCGGAAAGAGAGGGAGACCCAGAATCCAAAGCAGGCTCCAGGCTCTGGCTGTCAGCATAGTAGCCGACACAGGGCTCGAACTCACGAACCGCAAGATCATGACCTTAGTCAAAGTCAGACACTTAACTGACTGAGCCACCCGGGCATCCTGTTAACTGGCAATATACATTGGCCAACCCATAGAACATACCATACACAGTGAACCCTAATGTAATCTGTAGACCTTAGTTAAGAACAATGTATCAATATTGTTCATCAGGTGTACCAAATGCACCTCCCAAATGCGAGATGTCAATAATGGGGGAATCTAGGCAGAGGGGAGAGAGTGAGTGGGTATACCAGAACTCTGTACTTCCGTCACAATTCTTCTGCTAACCTAAAATTGCTGGGAGGAAAATAAAGACTGTTAATTAAAAAACAAAACAAAGACCTCAAGGAATAAACTTAAGAAATATATAAGACTCAGAGAGAAGTTTTTTTTAACTCTCCTGAGAAAAATTAATGAAAATTTGAGTGACTAGAGAATTACCTCCTGTTTTGGGGTAGGATGACTCCATATGGTAAGGATGTCCTTTTTCCTGAGATCATCTGTAAATTTAATTCAATCTGATACAAGCTTTCTTTTCCTTAGAATCTGAAAAGACTTATTTTGAAACTTGCCTGTAAGAATTAACACACGAGAATAACCATGGCATTTCTGAAGAGAAACAAGGGGGCACGTGGCATACAAGGCATTAAAGCTACCTTCTTTGTTTTTTAACTTCGAAATGTTTATTTTTGAGAAAGAGAGCATGAGCAGGGGAGGGGCAGAGAGAGAGAGGGAGACGGAGCATCCAAAGTGGGCTCTGCTCTGACTGAAGTGAGCCCAATGTGGGGCTCGAGCTCACAAACTGTGAGATCCCGCGGCGAGCTGAAGTCAGACGCTCTGCCCATGAGCCACCTGGCGGGATCCCTGAAGGTATCTTAACATATAGGAGACACCTCTTGTTCTTGCCACCCAGAATCCACTCACCTTTATCCTCCTCTTCTGGTGACACTGCCCACTCTACCTTTACGCAACCAGGTCCCCCACCTCAGCCAAGCCCTTTGGCTGAAGTTGAGTCCATGCCTACTTGGACTCGTGCCTGCCCAGGGATAGGCACATGACCCAATCAATGCCCACGAGAGGCAACGGGGCTTATACTGCAGCCAGAGAGGAGCAGGATGGGCTTCATGGACCTGATGTCACTGGCCAGACTGAGAACAAAGTCCAGTGATGGAAGGGAGGAAGAGAGGAAGGAAGGAAGGATGGATGGATGGATCTTGGTGACTGTTAGCACCCCCTTGTCTTTTTCAGTTACTTGAACCAATATATTCCCCTGTCACATAAACCAGTTCAAGACGGATTTTCCATCACCTTGTCACCATGAGGCAGCATACATAAAGTAGCTGATTCTAATGTTTAAATCTTCCAACTGTCCCGGCACCTGGTGGCTCAGTCAGTTGAGTGTCCAACTTTGGCTCAGATCATGATCTTGTGGTTGGTGAGTTCAGGCCCCACTTCGGACTCACTGTTGTCAGCCTGTCAGAGCAGAGCCTGCTTCAGATCCTCTGTCCCCCTCTCTCTGCCCCTCCCCTGCTTGCACTCTCCCCCGCGTAAAATATAAATATTTAAAAAGTAAAATAAAACCTTCCAGCTATCTGCTATTCACTTTGATATATACAATGAGGTGTCTTTTTTAAATCCACATTTTGAGGTTTTTTAAATGTTTATTTATTTAGAGAGAGCATGAGCTGGGGAGGGGCAGAGAGAGAGAGAAAGAGAGAGAGAGAATATCCCAAGCAGGCTCCACGCTATCAGCTCAAAGCCCGACATGAGGCTCGATATCACGATCTGTGAGATCATGACCTGAACTGAAATCAAGAGTTGGACACTTAACCGACTGAGCCACCCAGGCTCCCGTTAAACCCACACTTTGAAATTTACTTGATCAGTTATCATTTGTCCAGAAGAACAATATTAGCTGTCCTCATATTACTGCATTCCAGGTGTGGCTTCTGGCTCTTCCTACATTGGAAAATTTGCTGTAAAGACATCTGTAAAGATGTCCCCAAAGCTCTGCAAACCGTGGGACCCTCTCCTGCTCCTTAATCTTCCTGAATGCTAGTCTGCTGCAGAGTGATTGTTAAAAAGGAAAAAGAAAATTCATCGCTCTAAGAGCTATCCCCACCGTCCAACAGTTGACCCCACCTCTGATCCCCTGGCTGGAAAATGGGAGCCAAAGATGGACGTATGCTGCAGAAAGCAGGTTCTGAGGCTCATAAATACGTACGTCCAGGCGACCGGTGAAATCAGCTGCAGTGTTTCAAGTTTCAGAATGTCATTGCAAATGGAGCCCACTTGTAAAAACACTCTCTCCACGGAACATTAGCACTGCCGGAGGGAGGCAGGGGTCTCCGTTAATCCCTTGGACTTGTTACAACAGAGTATAAAAAAGAACCTTTCAAACGGCATTTTATTGACTTTTAACATTCTGGTCACCGCCTTTTGGTTTTTTGCATTTCCACTGTTATTTCCTCTCTTTTCCCTGCTTTTTATCTCCAAGGTACGTTTTTTTCCAAAAGGACCAAATGAGTCTGAGGAAGGCCAAATCCATAGCAGGATATGGGGGATCTGTTGGTGGCAGAGCGGGAAATGTACTTGCCAGGGAATTGACAAAGCAATCTCTTCCGAGGTGTGATTTCGAGTTTGGGAAACAGCTCAAGTTTGTCTGGCAAGAGGAATAACATTCTGCAGGATGCTTTGATGCAGACACAGTCTCGAAAGGACAGCCTAGAAGGTGTTAGTGATACGCTGAGAGCTGCGAGTGGGGAGAGCCCATGGCTATGTTTCACTCTCTCTTACTGGGACCTGTCAGGTCCTTACGCCACCTGGCTAATTCTTGGAAATCTCTCTCTCCTGAACCAGTGTTTTGGCTTCCATTTGATGTGGCCACTTCTACAAGGGGGCTGTCCGGGGGTACCCGAAGCCAGTGCAACTGAAAAGCGCACATGACATCAATGTGACTTGTTCAACAGATGTTGCCATCCCTGTGTTTAAGACACAGAGACAAGAACTGATTGCTCCCAACCACAGGGCGTGTGTGCACGGGACCCTCCCCCTGCGTGAGGTGGAAGGGAAGGGGAAGGCCCACGGGCAGCAGAGTCCTGTCTCGTCACCTGGCAGGGTGCTGAGTCTCAGGCTGGACGCTTGGGAACAGTAGCCCCTGGCTCAGATGAACATTGAGATGCTAGGGCCTCAGTTTCCTCCTCTGTAAATAAGGCTCCTAGAGCAACACTTAAGTCCCAGCCAGCTCTCAACATTCCATCCCTGGGGGGCATGGAGAAAAGAGGCAAAATGGGAAGCAGCTCCAGGGCCCTTTAAGACACCCTGCATCTCTCTCCGTGGGTGAAAAGTTTTCAAGCACAGAATCATGGCTGTCCAGACAGATCCACAGGCTGATCTTTGAAATAAACCAAACCTATGGCTGGGCCTGGCCCTTCCTGCATCCCCAAATCAGTGAGGTCTGGAAGGAAGCCTCAGAAACCTCCCTGTCTGGGCTGCACCCTAGGATGGGCTCCCAATAATGGGAGCCACTATGGGCCACGAGGCTGTGCCCAAGCACCAGAGATGGGCTCATAAGTGGGATGGAGGGGTGCACGGGTGGGTGAAGGGTGCTCAGGTAGGTCGGCAGTAAGTGATGGGGGAGTGGAAGGTGTGAGGTAGATGAAGAGGTGGGGGGACGGTGGCTATAGCGTAGGTAGATGATGCCAGATGGGTGGATGTTGGTTGGGATGCTGGGTTGGTGGACGGGGGTGGGAGGTGAAGGGGTGAGTGGATGAGTGAGAGGCTACCATCAAAGAAGCCATTTTCACAATTACTTTTAGAGAGAAACGACCAATGTTTCCAACGATTTCAACAAACTCTCTGGCTTGTGAGCAGTGTGAAAGGCAAGCGTTCCTTGTGGGTTTGATGTTTTCCAGCTTGTGAAGCTCACTCTTCACAGAATGTGGATCTTCAGCCAAGATTTACCCCTTCCCGGCTGCCATTTGTATAGTCACACAACAGTGCCTGTCTTCCCTTAATGGGTAATTCATTCATTCAACAGCTATGTGTTTAGTATCTAGCTTTTTTTATTATTATTTCTTAATATGAAATTTATTGTCAAATTGATTTCCATACAACACCCAGTGCTCATCCCAACAGGTGCCCTCCTCAATACCCATCACCCACCATCAACCCTGTTTGTTGGCAGTTTTTAAGAGTCTCTTATGGTTTGGCTCCCTCCCTCTCTAACTTTTTTTCCCTTCCCCTCCCCCATGGTCTTCTGGTAAGTTTCTCAGGATCCACATAAGAGTGAAAACATATGGTATCTGTCTTTCTCTGTATGACTTATTTCACTTAGCATAACACTCTCCAGTTCCATCCACGTTGCTACAAAAGGCCGTATTTCATTCTTTCTCATTGCCACGTAGTATTCCATTGTGTATATAAACCACAATTTCTTTATCCATTCATCAGTTGATGGACATTTAGGCTCTTTCCATAATTTGGCTATTGTTGAAAGTGCTGCTATCAACATTGGGGTACAAGTGCCCTATGCATCAGCACTCCTGTATCCCTTGGGTACATTCCTAGCAGTGCTATTGCTGGGTCATAGGGTAGGTCTATTGTTAATTTTTTGAGGAACCTCCACACTGTTTTCCTGAGAGGCTGCGCCAGTTTGCATTCCCACCAACAGTGCAAGAGGGTTCTCGTTTCTCCACATCCTCGCCAGCATCTATAGTCTCCTGATTTGTTCATTTTAGCCACTCTGACTGGTGTGAGGTGATATCTGAGTGTGGTTTTGATTTGTATTTCCCTGATGAGGAGCGACATTGAGCATCTTTTCATGTGCCTGTTGGCCATCTGGATGTCTTCTTTAGAGAAGTGTCTATTCATGTTTTCTGCCCATTTCTTCACTGGCTTATTTGTTTTTCGGGTGTGGAGTTTGGTGAGCTCTTTATAGATTTTGGATACTAGCCCTTTGTCTGATATGTCATTTGCAAATAACTTTTCCCATTCCGTCAGTTGCCTTTTAGTTTTGTTGATTGTTTCCTTGGCAGTGCAGAAGCTTTTTATCTTCACGAGGTCCCAATAGTTCATTTTTGCTTTTAATTCCCTTGCCTTTGGGGATATATCAAGTAAGAAATTGCTGCGGCTGAGGTCAGAGAGGTTTTTTCCTGCTTTCTCCTCTAGGGTTTTGATGGTTTCCTGTCTCACATTCAGGTCCTTTATCCATTTTGAGTTTATTTTTGTGAATGGTGTGAGAAAGTGGTCTAGTTTCAACCTTCTGCATGTTGCTGTCCAGTTCTCCCAGCACCATTTGTTAAAGAGGCTGTCTTTTTTCCATTGGATGTTCTTTCCTGCTTTGTCAAAGATGAGTTGGCCATACGTTTGTGGGTCTAGTTCTGGGGTTTCTATTCTATTCCATTGGTCTGTGTGTCTGTTTTTGTGCCAATACCATGCTGTCTTGATGATTACAGCTTTGTAGTCGAGGCTAAAGTCTGGGAGTGTGATGCCTCCCGCTTTGGTTTTCTTCTTCAACTTGACTTTGGCTATTTGGGGTCTTTTGTGGTCCCATACAAATTTTAGGATTGCTTGTTTTAGCTTCAAGAAGAATGCTGGTGCAATTTTGATTGGGATTGCATTGAATGTGTAGATAGCTTTGGGTAGTATTAACATTTTAACAATATTTATTCTTCCAATCCATGAGCATGGAATGTTTTTCCATTTCTTTGTATCTTCTTCAATTTCCTTTACAAGCTTTCTATAGTTTTCAGCATACAGATCTTTTACATCTTTGGTTAGGTTTATTCCTAGGTATTTTATGCTTCTTGGTGCAATTGTGAATGGGATCAGTTTCTTTATTTGTCTTTCTGTTGCTTCATTACTAGTGTATAAGAATGAAACTGATTTCTGTACATTGATTTTGTGTCCTTTTTTTATTATTATTAAAAAATATTGATGGCATGGTGCCTGGGTTAGAAGCTACCAGGAGCAGAGGGAGGGGCGATTGGAAGTTAATGCTTAATGGGTACTGCGTTTCTGTTTGGGGCGATACCAATCTAGAGACGGATGGTGGCAACGCGTGCACAGTGTCATGAATGTAATTAATGCCACTGAATTGTACAATTAAAGATGATTCCAGTGGTAAACTTTATGTTCTATGTGTGTTACCTCAATTTAAAAAAAAAAAAGGAAAATCCAGTCCCTACTTTCCATGATCTCACAGACTGGTGGTCGTGGTGGGGGTGCTGGACAGATGGGGCAGGGGGAGGGGAAGCTTGGTGGAAATGCTCCTCGGTGGTGAGCTTGGTGGCAACATCCACCCCAGAAGAGGGATAGAAGAGGCGGGCTCCCAGCTGACGCTGGAGACCATGCCGGTGTGATGGTGGGAGTCCTGGGTCAGGGGCAAGGGTCAGCTCGAGGAGAAACTGAGATGATTCTTTTTTCCCCTTTAATTGAAGTAGAGTTGACACATACACCTGAAACTGGTACAGTATAGTGATTCAACAAGTCTGTACATTACACAGCGCCCATCACAGTAAGCGAAGCTACCATCTGTCACCCTACAGTTGTCATTAAACTGATGATGAGTGATGTTGCACATCTTTCCGTGTGTCCGTTGGCATCTGTGTGTCTTCTTTAGAAACACGTCTATTCAGAGGCGCCTGGGTGGCTCAGTCTGTTAAGTTTCCGACTTCCGCTCAGGTCGTGATCTCACAGTTCGTGAGTTCAAGCCCCGCGCCGGGCTCCGTGTTGACAACTCAGAGCCTGGAGCCCTCTTCAGATTCTGTATCTCCCTCTCTCTCTGCCCCTCCCCCACTAACACTCTGTCTTTCTGTCTCTCAAAAATAAACACTAAAAATTTTTTTAAATGTCTATTCAGGTTCTCTGCCCATTTTTAAAGTTGGATTATTAATATCTTTGGTGTTGAGTCGTATAAATTATACATTTTGAATGCTAACCTCTTACCAGATCTATCATTTGCACATATCTTCTCCCATTCAGGAGGTTGCTTTTTCATTTCGTTAATGGTTTCCTTCACTGCACAAATGCTTTTTATTTTGATGAAGTCCCACAGTTTGTTTTTGTCTTTGTTTCCCTTGCCTCAGGAGACATACCTAGAAGAATGTTGTTAAGGCAAATGTCAAATTACTGCCTGTGCTTCCTTGTAGGATTTTTATGGCATCAGGTCTCACATTTAGGTCCTAAATACACTTTGAGTTTATTTTCGTGTATGGTGTAAAAAAGTGGTCCATTTTCATTCTTTTGCGTGTTGCTGCCCAGTTTTCCCACCGCCATTTGTTGAAGAGATGGTCTTTTTCCCATTGCATATTCTTGACTCCTTTGTCAAATAACAACTGACCGTATGATTGTAGGTTTATTTCTGGGCTCTCTGTTCCATTGATCGGAGTGTCTGTTTTTGTACCAGTGCCATACTGTCTTGATGACTACAGCTTTGTAACATAGCTTGAAGTCCAGAATCACGATGCCTACATCTTTGCTTAGCTTTTTCAGGATTGCTTTGGCTATTTGGGTTCTTTTGTGGTTCCATACATATTTTAGGACTGTTTGTTCTAGTTCTGTGAAAAATGCTATTGGCATTTTGATAGTGATTGCGTTTTAATCTGCAGATTGCTTCGGATAGTATGGACATTTTAACAATATTTGCTCTTCCAGTCCATGAGCATGGGGTGTCTTTTTATTTGTGTCACCTTCCATGTCTGTCTTCAGTGTTTTATAGTTCTCAGAATACAGGTCTTTCACCTCCTTGGTTGGGTTTATTCCTAAGTATTTTATTATTTTTGGTGCAATTGTAAATGAGTTTGTTTTCTTAATTTCTCTTTCTGCTGTTTCATTATTACTGTAGAAAATGCACCAGATCTCTGTATATTGATTTTGCATCCTGTGACCTTACTGAATTCATTAGTCGGTTCTAGTAGTCTTTTTCATGGAATCTTGAGGGTTTTCTATATATAGTATCAGGTCATCTGCAAATAGTGAACATTTTACTTATTCCTTGCCAACCTGGATGCCTTTTATTTCTTCCTGTCTAATCGCTGTGGCTAGAGCATCCAGTACTTATGTTGAATAAAAGTGGTGAGGGTGGACATCCTTCTCTTGTGCCTGACCTTAGGGGGAAAGCTCTTCTTTTTTGACCATTGAGAATGCTGTTGGCTATGGATTTTTTTTTCTTTTTTAAAAAATTTTATTTAATCCAAGTTAGTTAACATATAGTGTAATCATGATTTCAGGAGTAGAATTCAGTGATCCATCACTTACATACAACACCCAGTGGTCATCCCAATAAGTGCCCTCTCTAATGTCCATCACCCAGTTAGCCCATTCCCCTGCCCACCTCCCTGCCAGCAACCCTCAGTTTGTTCTCTGTATTTAAGAGTCTCTTATGGTTTGCCTCCCTCTCTGTTTTTATCTTATTTTTCCTTCCCTTCCCCTATATTCATTTGTCATGTTTTCCAAATTCCACATATGAGTGAAATCATATGATATACGTCTTTCTCTGACTAACTTATTTCGTTTAGCATAATACACTCTGGTTCCATCCATGTTGTTGCAAATGGCAAGATTTCATTCTTTTTGATCACTGAGTAATATTCCATTACACACACACACACACACACACACACCCCACATCTTCTTTATCCATTCATCAGTCAGTGGACATTTGGGATCTTTCCATAATTTGGCTGTTGCTGATAGTACTGCTATAAACATTGGGGTGCACATGCCTTTCAAATCAACATTTTGGTATCGTTTGGATAAATACCTAGTAGTGCAATTACTATTTTTAATTTTTTGAGGAACCTCCATACTGCTTTCCAGAGTGGCTGCACCAGTGTGCATTCCCACAGGCAGTGCAAAAGGGTTCCCCTTTCTTTGCATCCTCACCAACATCTGTTGTTTCCAGAATTGGTGATTTTATCCATTCTGACAGGTCTGAGGTGGTATCTCACTGTGGTTTTGGTTTGTATTTCCCTGATGATGAGTGATGTTGAGCATGTTTTCATGTGTCTGTTAGCCATCTGGATGTCTTCTTTGTAAAAGTGTCGGTTCATGTCTTCTGCCCATTTCTTCACTGGATTGTTTTTTGGGTGTTGAGTTTGATAAGTTCTTTACAGATTTTGGCCTCTGGATTTTTGATATAAGGCTTTTATTACATTGAAGTATGTTCCCTCTAAACCTACTTTGTAGATGATTTTTATCATGAATGGATGTTGTACTTTGTCAAATGCTTTTTCTGCATCTATTGAAATAATCATGGTTTTTATCCTTTCTCTTATTGATGTGAGGTATCATGGTGATTGATTATGAATACTGAACCACCCTTGCATCCTGGGAATAAATTCCACTTTATTGTGATGCATGATTTTTTTCAATGTATTGTGGGATTCAGTTTGCTAATATTTTGTTGATTTTTGCATCTATGTTCATAAGAGATATTGGCCTATAGTTCCCGTGTGTGTGTGTGTGTGTGTGTGTGTGTGTGTTGTGTGTGTGTGTGTGTGTGTGTGTGTGTGTGTGTGGTGTCTTTATCTGATTTTGGTATCAGGGTGATACTGGCCTCACAGAATGAATTTGGAAATTTTTCTTCTTCTTTTTTTTTTGGAATAGTTAACTTTTCTGTAAATGGTTGATGGAATTTGTCTGTGAAGATGTCTGGTCCTGGACTTTGTTTGTTGGGAGTTTTTTGATGACTGATTTAACTTCATTGCTGGTAATTTAGTCTATTCGAATTTTCTTTTTCTTCCTGTTTCAGTTTTTGTAGGTTATATGTTTCTAGTAATTTACCCATTTATTTTAGTGTGTCCAATTTGTTGGTATCCAACACCATTTATTGAAGAGACTCTCCCCCATTGTATATTTTTGCCTCAATTGTCATAGATCTTATTAATATGGCTAACACACATTGTTGCATTAGTTTCAGGTATACAGCATAGTGATTCCACAAGTTTATACAGTTTGCTACATTCACCAGACGTGTAGCTACCATCAATCTCCATATAGTATTTTTGACTATATCCCTCATGCTGTGACTTTTATCGCTGTAACTTACTCATTCCATAACTAGAAGCCCATATCTCCCACTCCTGTTCACCCATTTTGCCCAACCCCTTTCCTCTAGCATCCATCAGTTTGTTCATTGTTCAGATTTATAGATCTGATTCTGCTTTCTGTTTATTTATTCATTTGTGGGGTTTTTTGTTGATTCCGTACATGAGTGAAATCATATGATATTTGTCATTCTCAGTCTGACTTATTTCACTTAGTATAATAGTCTCTAAGTCCACCCAAGTTGTCTAAAATAGCACACTGTCATCCTTTTATGGCTGTGTAATATTCTATTGTATATGTATACCACATCTTGTCCATTCATCTATTGATGGACACTCAGGTTTCTTCCCTCCTTTGTCATAGATTTATTGACCATGTAAGCATGGGTTTATTTCTGGGTTTTCTATTCTGCTCCGTTAATCTATGTGTCTATTTTTGTGCCACTACCATACTACTTTGATTACTAGTTTTGTAGTGTATCTTGAAATCTGAGATTGTGTTATCTCCACCTTTTTTCTCAAGATTGTGTTGACTACTTCGGGTCTTTTGTGATCCCATACAATTATTTGTCCTAGTTCTGTGAAAAATGCTATTGGTATTTAGATAAAAATTGCAGTGTGTCTAGATTGCTTTGGGTAATATGGATATTTTAACAATATGAATTCTTCCACTCCATGAGTATGGTATATCTTTCAATTTGTTTATGTCACCTTCAGTTTCTTTCAACAATTTTATGGCCTTCAAAACACAAGTCTTTCACCTCTTTGGCTAAGTTTATTCCTAAGTATTTTATTCTTTTTGATACAATTATAAATGAATTGCTTTCTTAATTCCTCTTTCTGCTATTTTGTTATTAATGTATAGAAATGCTACTGATTTCTGCTACTGATTAATTTTGTATAATACATCTTTACTGAATTCTTCTAATAATTTTTTGATGGAGTTGTTAGGGTTTTTTATATATATTATGTCATCTGTAAAAAAGTGACAGTCTAACTTTTTCTTACCAATTTGGTTGGCTTTTATTTCTTTTTCTTGTCTGATTGCTGTGGCTAGGACTTCCAGTACTGTATTGAATAAATGTGGTGGCAGTCAATATTCTTGGCACGTTCCTGATCTTAGAGAAAAAGCTCTCAGTTTTCCACCATTGAGTGATGTTACCTGTAGGTTTGTCATTTATAGCCTTTATTTTGTTGAGGTATGTTCCCTCTAACCTTATTTTATTGAAAGTTTTTATTATGAACAGATGTTGAATCTTATCAAATGCTTTTTCTGCATCTATTCAGATGATCATATGATTTTATCCTTTGTTTTGTTAGTGTGGTGTATGACATAGATTTGGCAAATATTAAACCATCCTTGTATGCCAGGAATAAATCCCACTTGATTGTGGTGAATGATCCTTTTAATGTGTGGTTGAATATAGTTTGATATTTCCTTGAGGATTTTTGCATCTGTATTCATGAGGGATATTGACTAGTTTTGCAGGGCTAGGGGAGGGGGCATTGTTTTGTTTTGTTGGTAGTGTCTTTGTCTGGTTTTGGTTTCCAGGTAATACTGTCCTTGTAGAATACATTTGGAAGCTTCCTTCCTCTTCTATATTGTGGAATAGTTTGAGAAGAATAAGTATTAACTCTTCTTTGAATATTTAGTAGAATTCACCAATGTGAATCCATCTGATCCTAGACTTTTGTTTGTTGAGTTTTTAAATTAATTATTCAATTTTTTTACTAGTAATTTGTCTGTTTGGATTTGCTCTTTCTTTCTGATTCAGTCTTGGAAGATCGTACATGTCTAATAATTTATTCATTTCTTCTAGAATGTCCAATTTGTTGGCAAAAAATTTGCATACCTGTCTGTTATAATCCTTTGTATTTCTGTTGTGTTGATTGTTACTTTTCCTCTTTCATTTCTCATTTATTTGGGTCCTCTTTTTCTTGGTGAGTCTGTCTAAAGGTTTATCAATTTTATCTTGTGAATGAACCAGCTTTTGGTGTTATTAATCTATTGGTTTTTTAGTCTCTGTTTCATTTATGTCTGTTCTGATATTTATTATTTCCTTCTTTCTACAACCCTGAGCTTTGTTTGTTCTTCTTTGTCTAGTTCCTTGAGGTGTAAGACTAGATTATTTGAGCTTCTTCTTATTTCTTGAGGTAGACCTATACCACCATAAATTTCCTCTTCAAATTACTTTTGTTGCATCTCAAAGATTTTGGACCGTTTGTCTTCATTTTCATCTCCTCTTTGATGTCTTTGTTGACCCATTGGTTATTTAGCCATTTGTTATTGGCCTTCACACATTTGTGTTTTTCAGTTTTTTCTTGTAATTTATTTCTAGTTACATATGGCTGTGGTTGGAAAAATGAATGATATGATTTTAGTCTTATTCAATTTATTGAGATTTGTTTTGTGGCCATATGTGATCTATCCTGGAAAATGTTCCACAACCAATTGAAAAGAATGTGTATTCTGTTGGTTTGGGATGGAATGTTCTGTTAAGTCCACCTGGTCTGATGTGTCATTCAAGAACACTACTTCCTTATTGATTTTCTGTCTGAATGATCTACCCACTGATGTAAGTGGGATGTTAAAGTCCCCTATTATTGATGTATTACTATCGCTTTCTCCCTTTAGGTCTGTTAATATCTGCTTTATGTATTCAGGTGCTCCTATGTTGGGTGCATAGATATTTACAGTTGGTATATCCTCTTGATGGATTAATTCCTTTATCATTACATAATGCCCTTTTTTGCCTCTTGTTACAGTCTTTGTTTTAAAGTCTAATTAGTCTACTATAGGTATTGCTACCCCAGCTTCTTTTTTTCACTTCCATTTGAAGGCAGAATTTTTTTCTATCCCTCCACTTTCCCTCCACTTTCCCTCCACTTTCCCTCTACTTTTCCTCCACTTTCCCTCCACTGTATGTATCAGTAAACCTTAAGTTGAGTCCCTTGCAGGCTGCTGCATGGTCTTTTTTTTTTTTTAATCAATTCTGCTATCTTTTTTTGGAGCATTTAAACAATTATATATAAAGTAATTATTGATATGTATGTACTTATTGACACTTTGTTCTTTGTTTTCTGTTTTTTCTTGTAGTTCTTCTTATTCCTTTCTTCTCTTGTTCTCTTTTCTTATGATTGAAGACTTCCTATAAGGTTATGCTTGGCTTTTTTTCTCTTTATTTTTTGTGTATTTGTTATAGGTTTTTGATTTCTAGTTACCATGAGGTGTATATGTAATATCCTAAATATGTAGCAGTCTATATTAAGTTGGTGGTCACTTAAGTTTAAACACATTCTAAAAAAAATTTTTTTTTTACTCCCGCTTCCACATTTTATATACATGTTGTCATATTTTACATATTTTTTATTCATAATTTTCTTCTAATTATGGCTTTTTTTTCTCACTTAAAGAAGTCCATTTAACATTTCTTGTAATGTCAGTGGAGTGGTGATGAACTCTCTTAATTTTTGTTTGGGAAGTTTTTGTTGTTGTGGTTGTTGTGGCTGTTGTTGGGTTTTTTTAGGTGATTCTCTTGGGTAGTTCTTTAAGGTTCCTTAAGGTTACCAAACCCCAAATGCAAGGCTTTTTGTTTTATTTTTGTTTTGTTTGTTTTTATTAAGCTCCAAAGATACAATAGCTGTAAGAGTCATTGAATTAGCATATTTTTTTCACCTATTTCACCCATTGCTGCACCCACCTCCCCTCTGGTAACCATCAATTTGTTCTGTATAATTGTTTGTTTCTTGGCCTCTCTCTCTCCTTTTCCTTTGTTCACTTGTTTTGTTTCTTAAATTCCACATGAGAGTGAAATCATATTGTATTTGTCTTTCTCTGACTTATTTCACTTAGCATAATACTTTTTAGCTCCATCCATGTTGCAAATGGCAAGATTGTCTGAATAATATTCTGTGTATGTATACATATATATACATACATACACCACTATTTCTTTATCCATTTATCTGTTGATGGACACTTGGGCTGCTTCCATAGTTTGACTATTATAAATAATGCTGCAATAAACATAGGGGTGCATGTATCCCTTCAAATTAGTGTTTTTGTAATTTTTGGATAAATATGCAGTAGTATATTGAATCATACAGTAGTTCTTTTTTTAATTCTTTGAGGAAGCTCCCTACTCTTTTTCATGGTAGTTGGACCAGTTTGTGTTCCCACCAAGAAACAACGCATGAGGGTTTCTTTTTCTCTATATCCTTGCCAACACTCGTTGCTTCTTGGTTTATTCTAACCATTCTCACAGGTGCGAGGTGATATCTCACTGTGGTTTTGATTTGTATTTCCTTGATAATGACTGATGTTGAGCATCTCTTCATGTGTCTTTTGGCCATCTGTATGTCTTCTTTGAAGAAATGTCTGTTTAGGTCTTCTGTCATTTTTAATTGGATTATTTGCTTTCTGGTGTTGAGTTGTATACGTTTTTTATATATTTTGGGTACTAACTCTTTATTGAATATGTAATTTGCAAATATCTTCTCCCATTCAGTAGGTTGCCTTTTAGTTTTGTTGACTGTGTCCTTTGCCGTGCAGAAACTTTTTATTTTGATGTAATCCCAATAGTTTTTATTTCCCTTGCCTCAGGAGACCTATCTAGAAAATGTTGCTATAACTGATGTCAGAGAAACTACTACCTGTGCTCTCTTCTAGGAGTTCTATGGTCTCTGGCCTCACATTTAGGTCTTTAATCCATTCTGAGTTTATTTTTTTATAGAGTGTTAGAAAGTGGTCCGATTTCATTCTTTTCTTGTAGCTCTCCAGTTTTCCCAGGACCATTTATTGAAGAGACTGTCTTTTCCCCATTGTATATTCATGTCTCCTTTGTCATAGGTTAATTGACCACATAAGAATAGGTTTATTTCTGGGCTCTGTTCTATTGATCTATGTGTCTGTTTTTGTACCAGTACCATACTGCTTTGATTAGTACAGCTTTGTAATATATCTTGAAATCTGAAATTATGATACCTCCAGGTTTATTCTTCTTTCTGTGGATTGTCTATTTGGGGCCTTCTGTGGTTCCATACATATTTAGTACTATTTGTTCTAGTTTTGAGAAAAATGCTGTTAGTATTTTGATAGGGATTGCAAGGAATTTGTAGATTGCTTATGGTAGAATGGACATTTTAACAGTATTTGTTCTTCCAACCCACGAGCATAGAATGTCTTCCCATTTCTTTGTATAGTCTTGAATTTCTTTCCTCAGGGTTTTATAGTGTTCAAAGTATAGGTTTTTCACTTCTTTGGTTAATTTCATTCCTAGATATCTTATTGTTTTTGGTGTAATTGTAAATGGGATTTTTTTTCTTAATTTCACTTTCTGTTGCTTCATTATTGGTGTATAGGAATGCAACAGGTTTCCATACATTGATTTTTGTATCCTGTGACTTTACATTGATCAGTTCAAGTAGTTTTTTTGGTGGAGTCTTAGGGTTTTCTGTATATAGTATGCCATCCCAAATAGAGTTTTACTTCTTCCTTTCCAATTTGGGTGCCTCTTCTTTCTTTTTGTTGTTTAACTGCTGTGGCTAGAGCATCTAGTACTATGTTGAATAAAAGTGGTGAAAGTGGGGGTACCTGGGTGGCTTAGTCAGTTAGGTGACCAACTCTTTATTTCGGCTCAGGTTATGATCTCACGGTTTGTGAATTCAAGCCCTGCATCAGGCTCTGCACTCACAGCACGGAGCCTGCTTTGGATCCTCTGTCTCCCTCTCTCCCTCTCTCCCTCTCTCCCTCTCTCCCTCTCTCCCTCTCTCCCTCTCCCCCTCTCCCCCTCTCCCCCTTCCCCCCCCCTCTCACACACACACACATACACGCACACACACACAAATAAACATTTAAAAAAAATTTTTTTTATGTGATGAAAGCAGACATCCTTATCTTGTTCCAGATCTTGGGGAAAAGCTCTCAATTTTTCACTGAGTATGATGTTGACTATGGGTTTTTCATAGAAGGCTTTTATTATGTTGAGGTATATTCCCTCTAGATCTACTTTGTAGAGGGTTTTATCATGAATGGATGTTTATACTTTGTCAAATGCTTTTTCTGTATCTATTGAAATAATCATATGATTTTTATCCTTTCTTTTATTGGTGTGGCATATCACAGTGATTGTTTTGTTAATATTGAACCACCCTTGCATCCTGGGAATAAATCCCACTTGATCATGGTATATAATTTTTTAATGTATTGTTGGTTTCAGTTGCTAATATTTTATTGAGGATTTTTTTGCATCTATATTCATGAGAGATATTGGCCTGTAGTTCTCCTTTGTGTGTGTGTGTGTGTGTGTGTGTGTGTGTGTGTGGTATCTTGATCTGGTTTTGGTATCAGGGTGATACTGGCCTCACAGAATGAATTTGGAAGTTTTCTTATATTTTTGGAATAGTTTAAGAAGAATGTATATTAACTCTTCTTTAAATACTTAATAGAATTTGTGAAGCAATCTGGTCCTGGACTTTTGTTGGGAATTTTGGGGGTTTTTGTTTTGTTTTGTTTTGTTTTGTTTTAAGTAATCTCTGTGCCCAGTGTGGGGCTTGAACTTCTGAGAGTAAGAGACACATGCTCTACCAACTGAGCCAGTCTGGTGCCCTCTGTTGGTAGTTTTTTGACAACTGATTCAATCTTATTGCTGGTAATTGGTCTGTTCAAATTTTCTATTTCCTCCTGCTTTAGTTTTGGAAGATGATATAGTTCTAGGAACATATCCATTTCTTCTAAGTTGTCGAATTTGTTGGCATATAGGTTTTCATAATATTCTTTCACAGTTTGTATTTCTGTGGTGTTGGTGGTTCTTTTTCCTCCTTCATTAGTGATTTTGTTTATTTTGGTCCTTTGTTATTTATTGTTTGTTATTATATACTTTATTATTTATTTATTTTATTTTTTATCAATTTTATTTTTAAGTAATCTCTACACCCAGTGTGGGGCTTGAACTCACAACCCTGGAATCAAGAGTCGCGTGCTCTGTTGCCTGAGCCAGCCAGGCACCTCTTGTTCTTTCGTTTTTAGCATATTCCTCTGTCTCCTCATTTTGTTTGGCTTTCTGTGTTTGTTTCTGTGAATTGGGTGGGACTGCTACTTTTCTTAACCTTAAGGGATGGTCTTGTGTGTGGTTATTCCCTGTGTAGAGCGCTTGTGCCTGGTGACTTTGGCCAGTTGGCTAGAGCTGTGGCTTGCATGGGCTGGGGTTGGGGCACCCCTTGCTGGGGCTGCCCTGGTGGGGTGGCCCAGCTGAAATGCTCTTGAGCCAGGGTGGCCCGATGGCTCTGCACAGAAGGCACCCTGGTAGGGCAGCTGAAGTGCAACCCAAGGGGTCACAGGGCTCTCTGCATAGAAGGCACCCTGGTGGGGTGGCTGAAGCTATGTGGGGCGCAGACCAGGGTGGGGTCCAAGGGTACTCAGTGCGGGGATTCTGGTGTGGTGGCTGCAGCCAAAGTAGGCATGAGCTAGGAGGCACTGGGTGCTCTGTGCCAGGGGTGCCCTAGCAAGCCATCTGGAGCCAAAGCAGTGTGGCTCTAGAGTGTTCCAGGGTACTTTGCCTATGTCACTTTGGCATAGTGGCCAGAACTGTAGTGAATGATCTGGGGTGTCCCAGGTTGTGACACATGGGGACCACCTTGGTGGGATGGCTAAGACCGATGTGCTGGGGGCCCAAGGTTTACAGAGGTGGTAGGCTGGCTAGGACTCCCATCCATGCTATTAAGTTGGAGAGGGAACCTAAACCATGGTGCTCACCAGCCCCTCTGACCCAAAGAGAGTTCCAGCAGCTCCCTTGCCATTTGGCAGGGTTCTAGGGCTGGTTCCTCTGTATTCTAGTTGCCCCTTTTAACTGCAGTGTATTTTTTCTGTGCACGAGGGCAGACGAATCTGCTCAGGATGTCTCTGTACTATGCCTCCCCCACTGCAGTTCACAGATGGGGCTGGGGTGGGGGTGGGGGGTTCCCTGCATTACTGTGTCTCTATGTCTCTTGCAGTTCTCCATGTGGTCTCTCTGTCTCTTGTGCAGAAACTGTTCAATCAGTCCCAGTTCTTCTTCAGGGGAATTGCTGTATCTATAGGTATAGACTCGGTGTGTCCACAGAGGAGGTGAGTTCATGGTTTTCCTGCATCACCGTCTGGGCCCAGAATTCCCCAGATGGGTCTTGTCACACTGTGTCTTTTAACTGGAGCATTTAGACCATTTACACTTAATTATTGAGAAGCATGTCCTTATTATTATTTTGCTAATTGTTTTCTGGTTGTCTTTGTATTTTGGCTCTGTTTCTCTTCTCTTGCTCTCTTTCTTAAAAAAAATTTTTTTTTTCAACGTTTATTTATTTTTGGGACAGAGAGAGACAGAGCATGAACGGGGGAGGGGCAGAGAGAGAGGGAGACACAGAATTGGAAACAGGCTCCAGGCTCCGAGCCATCAGCCCAGAGCCTGACGCGGGGCTCAAACTCCCAGACCGCGAGATCGTGACCTGGCTGAAGTCGGACGCTTAACCGACTGCGCCACCCAGGCGCCCCTCTCTTGCTCTCTTTCTTTGTGATTAATGACGTTAGCATTATGCTCAGATTCTTTTCTTTCTTTAGTGTACCTTTTATAGGTTTTGATTTGTGGTTACCGTGAAGTTCGTATGTAACATCCCAAGTGGCAGTCTGTAGTAAGTCGGTGGTCCTTAAGTTCCAACACATTTTATTATTTTTAAAAAAATTTTTTTTCAACGTTTTTATTTATTTTTGGGACAGAGAGAGACAGAGCATGAACGGGGGAGGGGTAGAGAGAGAGGGAGACACAGAATCGGAAACAGGCTCCAGGCTCCGAGCCATCAGCCCAGAGCCCGACACGGGGCTCGAACTCCCGGACCGCGAGATCGTGACCTGGCTGAAGTCGGACGCTTAACCGACTGCGCCACCCAGGCGCCCCTCCAACACATTTTAAAAGCACCACATTTTCTTCCCCCTCTACATGTTTTATGTGTATGATGTCGTATTTTACATCTTGTTATTTTGTGGATCCCCTAACACATAATTGGCTTTACTACTTTGCTTTTAACCATCATACTAGCTTTATAAGTGATTGACCTACTAACTTTATTATGTTTGCTTTCTTTAAAAAAATTTTTTTTAATGTTTGATTTATTTTTGAGACAGAGAGAGACAGAGCGTGACCAGGGGAGGGGCAGAGAGAGAGAGCGAGACACAGAATCCAAAGCAGGCTCCAGGCTCTGAGCTGTCAGCACAGAGCCCGACACGGGGCTCGAACCCACAAACCACGAGATCATGACCTGGGCCAAAGTCGGACGCTTGACCGACTGAGCCACCCAGGTGCCCCACTACATGTTTGCTTTTTATGTGTGAAATTTCTTCCTTTTATAATTTTCTTCTAGCTGTGGCCTTTTCTTTTCCATTTAAAGAAGTCCCTTTAACATTTCATGTATGGTCAGTTTAGTGGTGATGAACTCCTTTAAATTTTTGTTTGGGAAACTTTTTATCTCTCCTTCAATTCTGAATGATAATCTTGCCAGGCAGAGTATTCTTGGTTATTGATTTTTTCCTTTCCGCAAAAACTTTATAGGCCAGAGGGAGCAGGATAATATATTCAAAGTTTTTGCTGAAAACTGAACTTATAGCCTTATGGGGGCTTCCCTATTTGCAACCGGCTGCTTTTTTCTTGCTGCTTTTAAGATTCTCTCCTTATCTTGAACCTTTGACATTTTATTTTTTTTAATGTTTCATTTTTTGAAAGAGCTTGAGTGGGGGAGAAGCAGAGAGAGAGGGAGACAGAGGATCTGAAGCAGGCTCCAGGCTCTGAGCTGTCAGCACAGAGCCTGAAATGGGGCTTGAACCCACAAACCATGAGATCATGACCTAAGCTAAAGTTGGATGCTCAATGGACTGAGCCACCCAGGTGCCCCTAATCTTTGACATTTTAATTATTATGTATCTTGATATTGACCTCCTTAGGTTCTTGTCTGAGGCTATCTGTACTTCCTGGATCTGGATGTCTGTTTTCTTCCCCAAATTAGGGAAATTTTCAGCTATTAATTCTTCAAATAAGTTTTCTGCTCCCTACCTCCCCCGCCCCACCACCCAATCCTGGATCCCTATAGTGTGAATGTTAGTGTGCTTGATGTACTAGAGGTCCCTTTAAACTATGCTCAGTCTTTTTTTTTTTTTAATGTTTGTTTATTTTTGAGAGAGAGACAGAGCACAAGCAGTAGAGGGGCAGAGAGAGGGAGACATAGAATCCGAAGAAGGCTCCAGGCTCTGAGCTGTCAGCACAGAGCCCGAGGTGGGGCTTGAACCCACAACCCACGAGATCATGACCTGAGCCAAAGTCAGACTCTTAACCAACTGAGCCACCCAGTGCCCCCACCTATGCTCAGTTTTTAAATTTAAAATTCTTTTTCTTTTTTGCTGTTCAGCTTGGGTGTTTTCTATTACTCTGTGTTCCAGATCACTGACCCATTCTTCTGCATTCTCTAATCTACTACTGATTTCTTGTAGTGTATTCTTTCATTTCAGTTATTATATTCTTAAACCCTGATGCTTCTTTTTCATATTTTCCATCTATTTTTTGAAGTTCTCACTGGGTTCTTCCCCTCCTCTCTCGAGTCCAGTGAGCATCTTTACGACCGTTACTTTGAACTCTTTATCAAGTACATTGCTTATCTCTATTTCATTGGGTTCATCTTCTGGAGTTTTGTCTTATTTCCTTTGGGGCATTTTCCTCTGTCTCCTCATTTTGTTTGACTTTCTGTGTTTGTTTCCATGAATCGGGCAAAATAACTACCCCTTCCAGTCTTGAAGGAGCGGCCTTGTATAGAAATAGTCCCTGTGTAGACTGCATGTGCCCGCTGGCTTTGCCTGGCTGTCTACATGAGCCGGGAGTCCTGGGGCACTCCACGCTGGGGCCACTGTGGTGACATGGCTGAAACTGAAGCAGGTGTGGACCAGAGTGTCCCCAGGTGCTCTGTACAGGGGGCACCCTGGCGAGATGGCTGGAGCTGAAGTAGGCACTGGGGGGTGGTGTTCCAGAGTGTTCCATGCTGGGGCTGCACTGGTGGGATGGCTAGAGCTCAGGCAGGTACAGGTCGGTGGGGGGGGGGGGGGGGGGGGGAGGGGCGGCTAGGGGATTAGCTGGAGCTGGTGTGGACCGGGGGCCTGGGTCTCACTGAAGCAACAGGCTGACTAAGGCGCCCAGACCCTGCTGCTGTCTGTGCTATGGAGGTGGAGGGGGAATGTAAGCAGTGGCATTTATAAGCCCCTCTGACTCGGAGTTCCAGCAGTCCCCCACTTGGTGGACACCCTAGAGTTAGTGAATGGGTTTCCTTCCCTTCTAGTCTCATTGCCCCTTAAGCTGCCACTATTTTTGGCTGTGTCTCAGGGCGGGCGAATCTGCAGGCAGGTCCTTTAGGGGTCCCTCCCCACTGTGGCTTTCAGAGTAGAGGCTGGGCTTCCCATTGTTCCCGTTCTCCGTCTCTCCTGCCGTTCTGTGTGGTCCCTCTGTCCTCCGTTGTGCAGAAGCTGCTCAGTCAGCCCTCAGTTTTTCTTCAGGAGGAATTGCCCTATAGGTAGGCGTGGATTCAGTGTGTCTATGGGAGGAGGTGAGTTCAGGGTCTTCCTGTGTCGCCATCTTGGATACTCCCTAAGTCTTAGACTTTCTCTCAGTGGTTCCAAATTTAAAAGCAAAACACTGACACTCGCTGTACTTCTGTAGAGTGCCTACTATACAGAAAGCTCTTCAGTGTCTCATTCCACCCTCACAGACCTGAGGAGATAGGAGCTACCCATGCTCTTACCTTTCCCAAGAGAAGTCTAAGGCACAGGGAGGCCACGTAATATTTCCAAGGCCACAGCTGTTCAGTGGTGGGGCCATGACTCCAGTCCAGCTCTCTGGGCCCAGGGCTGCCCCTTTCTGACAATGGAAGCCCAGAAGGTCCATCACAGCAGCTGAGAGTGGGGTCTTTGGCCAAACCAGGCAGGAGAGTGGCGAGCTCAGTCTTCCCCTTGACATCCATTGCATTCAGTGCCTTCCCCGGAACATTCTGGGCTCCACAGGGCTCACCCCAGGTCCTCCACTGGGACACTGCACAAGTTGTAAGTTCCGATGGAGACCTGTGAAAAAGGGCCAATCCTAACTCCTCCAGCATCACAGAGCTGAGCCCTGAAGACAGACCAAAAGGGAATGTCCAGGGAAACCAACGGTGTTTGGGAACGACTCAACCAAGGCTCTGTTTTCGGTGAGCTCATTTAGTTAAGTAAGACAGGACAACCCCACATTGCATCAGAAAATAAAACCGGTTGCACAATTCCCCACCCTGCTGAGAAGAGAAACACGAGAAACCAACCAGAAGACAAAGGTGAATGCCACGTGGTGACGAGGACACGCGAGAGCACCCACCCCGCCAAGCCCTCGCTCAGCTTCCCCTAGGACGCTCAGCTCGGTCTTGCATTTTGCACGGGCCTCTGGATGCCTAGATCATGTTTCTTCCAGCTGCTTCATCGGCCAGGGAACAGGAGCTCTCAAGGCGCAGTGCTGCCCTTGAAATAAGGATAGCCAGTGACTCACAACTGGAGCCGATACCAGACAGACTCGGCTTTGTCACGCGGGCCAGGCTGCTCTACGAAGCCGTCTTCACCTCTGCTGCCAAAGCGAAGCGGCTTCTCCCTCCCGACAGGGGCAGTCGGGGGAGGGGGTGGCAACTTACAGGTTAGGAGGTCCCGCTGTTCACGAAGTGTGTGTAGTCTGGAAAAGAAGGCCCCAAAGGGGGAGGTGGACATTTTGAAATCACCTGAAATTCTGGAAAGAGGGAACGGGCTGCTCTGTGGCTCACAGAACGGAACCCGAGCTGGGTTCGAGGCCGTAGATGGGAGAATGATCTACCTTGGCTGAGTGGAAATGGAGCAGGTTCCTCACAAAGGGGTGAGCTCTCCATCACTGGAAGGGTTCCAGGGGAGGCTGAGACAAAGCAGCGATCTGGGATATCCCTGCTTTAGGAAGAGGGTGGATTATATAAGCAGAACTGGGAGGGGGGTTGGGGCGGCGGGGGGGAAAGAGCCTGGATCTGGTGCTTCGTTTTCCCGGAAGCAACTTTGGCATCTATAAGTCGTACAGCCCAGCATGGGCACCCACCCTCCCCAGGCCTCAGGCCCTCCCTCTGTAAGAAAGGTAATGGGAAATCAGGCAGATAGGAGCAATCCTACCAGACTGGCTGCTTCTAGCTCTGAAATCCAAAGCCCTGAGGCTCTTCCCAACAATGGAGTTCTAGAATTTCTACCATCAATAGCTATAGTAACCAGAGACGAGTCAATGCAGTTTCCCTTCTGTTTTGTTGAGCTAGAACTGACCTCTAGCTTTGGATTACTTCCATGTGCACAACATAAGGATCTGATATATGTGTATATCATGGAAGGGTTTCCACAGTGGATTCTGCTAACACGCATCATCACACAGAGTTGCAGATATTGCTTTCTTGGGATGAGAATTTCTAAGATCCGCTCTCTTAGCCACTTTGAAGTAGACAACCCAGTGTTGTGAACTGTAGTCACCACGCTGCACATTACATCCCCGGGACTTAATCTAACAACTAGAAGTATTTTCCTTTTGACCGCCTTGCTTTATCTCCAGAATGCTCAAGTGGGCCTGCCCCTCGGCTCCCCCTGTGTCAGCGTTCTGGTCCAGGCCCACCACCCCTGCCTGGACTATTGCAGTAGCCTCCTGACCGCAGTTCCCGCCACAATCCATTCTCTACGCGGTGTGCAGAGGACTTTCTAGAACGCAGGGGAATCAGGTCACTGTAAAGCACCCCATTGCACTATGAATGCATCCAGACTCCTTTCCATGGTCCTCATCACATACTATCTACCCATTGGTCCACAAAGCTCCAGCCACATGGGTGTCTGTCAAGACCCAAGCCCCTCCCCCCCAAAAGCACCCCGAGTCCCAGACCCCTCCCTTACAACACCCCAGGGCCCAGCCCCACCCCCACAGCACCCCAGGACCCAGCCCCCAGCCCCACGGCACCCCAAGTCCCAGACCCCTTCCCTCTAGTGCCCCAAGTCCCAGAGCCCTTCCCTACAGCGCCCCAGGGCCTAGCCTGTCCTTCACGGCAGGTGCTCCTTTCTCGGTGATCAGTTCAAATCTCTTCATCCCAGAAAGAGGAACCCTTCCCCAGTGTAGTGTGAGTTCTTTTGACACCTGCTTCCCATGGCAAAGCACCCCATTGGCAAGAGAGACGTTTGAGATGTTAATTTTATAGCTTCTGCCATCTCGAAGGTGAACGAGGATGCGCAATGTGAGTTGGGGTCCTAAAGCTTTGGTTTCAGACCCACACTGCTGTGGCACATTCACCCACAGAGAAACGGTCTTGTTCAGAGGCGAGGGGGATGGAGGTCTAGAAAGGAATAATAACGGCTGATAGGTTTTTGAGGCTCACTATGGGGACATCGTACCTGCCACCCATGGCTTCCCAGTTAATCCACACTCAAGTCCATCAGGCATCTCCTTTGACAGGTGAGAAGGACAAGGCTCAGAGAGGTGAAGCGATCAACCCTTGGCCACACAGTGAGTGGAAGAGCCAGGATTCGAGCAGGCTGGCCGGCCCCAGAACCTGCGACCTTCAAACCCTATGCTCGCTGAGAACCCGTGTTCTGCTGGGTTCAGCGGCAAGTTAACTCACAGGCGACTGGTTATCCCTGCTCCAAGGAACAGCCCTTCAATGCTGCTTCAGTAATTCCTGAATTGCTCTGTTAGAGTCCTCAGATCATCGTGTGTCCTCATTTTGTAGATTAGGACGTTCAGATGGAGGGGGGTCATCCTACTAAATGGCCAGGAGGTCCAATTCGCCACGGAGCGGGAATGCAGACTCCGCACCGGAGATGGTCAGTTTGCCAGGCCACATGCGTTCTCAGTCCCCAGGGTTGGCCTGAGGTGGTGGTTGTGATGGTTAATTTTACGTGTCAATCTGTAGTGTGGTTTTCGACGAGAGTAACACCTAACTCTGAACTTTCAGTGAACAGACTGCCCCCGTAATGTGGGTGGGCCTCGCCCAATCAGTTGAAGGCCCGGTTAGAACAAAAAGAACAGTCTCCCCGAGCACAAAGCAGTTCTGCAGCAACCCGCCTTCAGACCTCATCTGCACTGTCAGCTCTCCTGGGTCTCCACCCGAGGGCCTTGGGAATGGAACTGTAGCCGTCAGCTTTGCCGGCTCTCCAGGCTGTGGATTTCGGACTTCCCAGCCTCCATAATTGCGTGAGCCAATTGCTTTATAATAAAACGTGTGTGTGTATGTATATATATGTGTGTATATATATATATATATATATAAAATGTGTGTGTGTATATATATGTATGCATATATGTGTGTGTATGCGTGTATATGTATATATAATATATACTCTTGGTTCTGTGTCGCTGGAGAACCCTGAACCCTGATTAAACGCCTCCCGAGGAATCACTAAATTTCTCCCGTGAATAAGTGGAGTCCTCAGCTGAAGAAGAAGGTCTGTATCTCACTCCGTCCTTTCAACCACCAAATAAGGCAAGTGCTGGCCCCTTATTTTACAGACGGGGAGCCTGAGGCCTAGGGAGGGGATGCAAAATGTGCAACGTCACACAGCGGTGTAGCAGTAGCGGCAGAATTAAAATCTCTTTCTGGTTCCAAAGTCCGTGCCCTTCCCGCCTCCCGATGACCTAAGTTCTTCCCCTGCCACCGTCAGGGACAAACGTCTTTCCTGGTTTTCCGCGCACCAGCAGGTGGCAAACGTTAATATATGCTGATCTGAGCTCTAAAACCGGAAGGGCCTCGACTGCCCTAACCACAGGCACCGCCCCAACCCCACTCGGCTCCTGAGGCTAAGGTCCGGGAGCCAGACCGCCCTCCAATCGCGGCACCGCGCCTGCGCACGCCTGCGGCGCACATTCCAGTTCCGTCAGCTCCCGGGAGGAAGAGGATGCGCACGCCAGGCTCCCCCTGCTGTTCTTCCCCTTGGTTTTGCGCTTGAACCTTTTCCACAGCAATACATGCAACTCCAGCTAGGAGTGCGAAACCTTCTACCCTATGGCTGCGTTGCAATTTAATGGCTGTCCCGTCGGTAGACACTTCGATGATTTCCAATCTTGTTTTTCGTTTCAAAATACTGCAACAACTCTGTACATATATCTTTGTATGGTTATAAGGCACAGTGGATATTACATTTGTTGCTAATGTAAAAAAAGTCACCAAGACCCCCCCCCCCGTGTGTGTGTGTGTGTGTGTGTGTATTTCTGGCTTAAAAAGTTTAGAAAGAAACATTTTTAAGGTTAGCTTCTTCAAACTCCTCCCGTTGGCTACATTTAACATAAAACACCTTTGAAATCTAGATATTCGTATGTGCGGTTCTTGCGGAGGGCTCTGATTCAGTATGTGCCGTGGATTTGTAGAAGTCTTTGGAACGACAAAATAGCATGCAATTATATAGAAAGTAATAAACATGAAAATGTATTGCAATAGATAATATGCCACTTCCATAACAATGGGATTAAAAATCCTCTCATTAAAAATACATTAGTTCATAAATTGGACAGTGGAGTCACGGACTGGCAATATCGCCCCCCAGTGGTTTCTTGGAGTACTCATTCGTTAGGAACCCAAATTCGTGGAATCCCTGTTCCAAACGAGGGGGCGGGGGGTGACCCCTGTGGGTGGCTAGCTTGGAGGTGGCTACCCTAACATAGTGTCTCCTCGTTCCTATGACTTTTTTAAGTAGAAGCAGAGTGACACTAGAGCCGGGTGGCAAAGTCTTCAAGATCCAGCCTCCTCTTGAGTAGTTGGATATGTATTTCTTTATAAAATCAGTGAGTTCAAAGAACTTTGTCCTTCACTGTTATCTTTCAGAGTTCACGCACCTCCACCTGGTGGTTCTCATGCCGACTGCCCGTGGAATCTCTCCGAGCGTTTTTGAAATGCATGTGCCTGGCTTCCCACCGATAGAAGCTGATTCCAGGGTCTAGACAAAGCCTAGACTTGAGTTGGTTTTCTTTTGTTTGTAAAGCCCCACGGATGACATGTGCAATGGCCGGAAAGCCTCGTGCTGCCAGCTCCTTGTACTTGGCAGGTAGGTGGCCATGGGGACAGAAGAGGGACCTCTGGGGAAAGGAGGTCTGGAGGGGCCGGGGACAGCACTGACTTCCTCCCGGGCACACATTTTTCCTGAGAGCCGCCAGGGGCGCTCACTGAGGGCAGGGATGCGGAGTTGTTTTCGAAGTCCTGTTATTACACTTGAGACACCTTTCCCAGGTAACATGCTATGACAGGAGGCATCAGTCATCTGGGGTATTAAGAAATGAGGCCAGGGACACCTGGGTGGCTCAGTCGGTTGAGCGCCTGACGTGATTTCGGCTCAGGTCATGATCTCACTGTTCGTGGGATCAAGCCCCATATCCGACTCTGCTGACAGAGTGGGGCCTGCTCGGGATTCTCGCTCTCCTTCTCTTTGCCCCTCTCCTGCTTGCACGCGCTCTCTCTCTCACTCAAAATAAATAAACTTTAAAAAAAAAAAAAGGCTGATGTCCTGACCCCACAGGATCAATACCAGCATCTGTTACTACCTCTTTATTGTTTTTCTTTAAAATTTTTTTTTCAACGTTTATTTTATTTTTGGGACAGAGAGAGACAGAGCATGAACGGGGGAGGGGCAGAGAGAGAGGGAGACTCAGAATCGGAAACAGGCTCCAGGCTCTGAGCCATCAGCCCAGAGCCTGACGCGGGACTCGAACTCCCGGACCGCGAGATCGTGACCTGGCTGAAGTCGGACGCTTAACCGACTGCGCCACCCAGGCGCCCCTCTTTATTGTTTTTCTAATGTTTGTTTATTTTTGAGAGCGACAGAGACAGAGCGTTAGCGGGGGATGGGCAGAGAGAGAGGGAGACACAGAATCCCAAGCAGGATCCAGGCTCCAAGCTGTCAGCACAGAGCCTGACATGGGGCTCGAACTCACAAGCCGTGAGATCATGACCTGAGCTGAAGTCGGACGCTTAACCGACTGAGCCACCCGGGCGCCCCAGTTACCACCCTTTTAAAAGGAGCAACACTTCTTCACAGCATCTCTAAGCTCAAATTTAAGGAAACCTAGGGCTTCTGTAGGGGATCCGAGTGAGAGTGTGTTGCTCCCCATTTGCCCTTGTCTGTGCTGAGGAAGGAAGAACTTCAGGTGCAGAGGCCACAATGAAGGACGCGCCTTCCACAGCCACCACTTCTGACAACTTAGCTGTTAAAACCGCTGCAGAATTTGCTTAAAAGCAGGAAGCACACGACAACGGCGTGCGACACGTGGCTCTCTGATCTGGAGCGAGAGCTGGACCGGATGTACGATTCAGGAAGCTTCCACTGCCAGCAGAGTGTGGCAGCCGCCTTCCCTGTCCCGATGACAACGGTGCAGTGGTCACCCTAGGCCCGGGCCCGGTCTCCAGAGTGCGAGCACCCCCATCGCTCAGGAGAAGCCTGGGTGCAGGGGACCCTCAAACACCCAGCCTGGACACTGAGCCCATCAGTCCCTGAGCTGTGACCTCGTTCCTGGAAGAGCTGGGGCCCCTGCTCTGCTTGTTTCTCCGCCCCCTCAGCTGTCGCCACCCTCTCAGGGGAGCCATTCCTCTTGGAGCCGTAACCCTCTCCACCCGCCCCTGACGCCCATCTTTCCCTTTTCCCATGGTCCTCTTCCAGCGTAGATTTACTTGTTTATTGCTCGTCTCCCCCAACCAGGATGTAAGCTCTGGGAGTTGTCTCTTGTTCCCTGATGTATCCTCTGGTACCTGGGTGTTTGATAAGCTTTTTTTTTTTTAAAAAAAATTTTTTTTTTCAACGTTTATTTATTTTTGGGACAGAGAGAGACAGAGCATGAACGGGGGAGGGGCAGAGAGAGAGGGAGACACAGAATCGGAAACAGGCTCCAGGCTCTGAGCCATCAGCCCAGAGCCTGACGCGGGACTCGAACTCACGGACCGCAAGATCGTGACCTGGCTGAAGTCGGACGCTTAACCGACTGCGCCACCCAGGCGCCCCGATAAGCTTTTTTTAAGTTTATTAGAGAGCAGTGGAGGGGCAGAGAGAGAGGGAGAGGGAAGCCGAATCACAAGCAGACTCTGGACAGCCTGTGCAGAGCCCGAAGCGGGTCTCAAACTCACAAACTGTGAGATCGTGACCTGAGCCGAAATCCAGAGTCGGATGCTTGACCGACCAACCAGCCACCCAGATGCCCCCATATACATTTCTTGAATGAATGAGTGAATGAGTGAATGAATGGAGATGGATACTCACATGTTACTTTCTTAACCCCCCTCCCACCCCAATTTAAGCCCTGCTCCTCTAGGACCAGCCACCAGGGACTGAAGCCAGCGTCCGGGGCCACTGTGGCCAACTTGATTCCCAGCCTGGCAGGGCCGTGGCCTACATGGAAGGGGGCGGGGCTGTGTCGCCAGGAGCCCTACCTCTGGACGGATCCAGGGGGGACAGCGACCTCCAGTGGCCATGAGAGCTCACCTGAGAATACAGGTACCTGTTACTTCGACGGGGGAAGGTCGACCTGGTTTACCTCCAGCCCCTCAGTTTTTCTCACCTCTGTCCCACCTTTCCTCTTCACCCTCTGCCCTGCCAAGGTGGGCACAGTTAGTCGAGCTGTAAAGAAACTTTTGGCGAAGTAACCTGTCCGAGGTCTGTGCCTCCCTTAGAGACATGCACACAACAGGTGTGAGGGAGCCGACTGGACTACAGCAGAGCAACAAAGGGAACGTGCGGGTGGGAAGGGCTGGGCCACCCGTCCTCTACCCTCCGTCCGCCACCGTCCATGCCTCCCTACTTGAAGTTTGCAGAGCCCAGGACTTGGAACCTACTTGTTGAAACGGACGCTGACAACTGTTTTGCTAAGAAGGGTCGACAGTACCATTGACGAGATGTGAGCGCTCCCCCAAGGACAGCGAGTGGCCGCAGGGGCAGAAATAAGAGGACCGGCCGTGACGGACGTGCCTGCCCCCGGCGGCACACGCTCGCTCTCTGCCCGAGCGCCCTTGCCCTGGTGGGCACCCCGCCTGGAGGCCGCTGGCACAGTGGCTCGGGCCCGGTCACCCACTGTGGTGTGAGGAGGCACCAGGAATGGCCGGCAACACTGAGGAGCAAACACCCCGCACGACGGCAGATCCCGGGTGGTGAGTCGGTTCTTACCACCCGCCCTTCAGGCCGGGCTCCTTTTGCAGCAGGCTTCCCCCGGGGAACTAGCCGGATGGAAGCGGTTTTAGATCAGGACGCAGGGTTACGCGGCTTGGGCTTTGACGGCTGAGTCTGTAACTTACATCCAGTGGCGGCTGACAACTGAGTCGTACCTCGAAACACTATCTCAGGCTAAAGGTGCTCCTGGTCTGCCCCCCACCACCTTGTTGCACGAGACAGATGTGTTGACAAATACGGAGTCAGGCCAGGAAAGCGGGCTCCCTCACCGAGAACACAGGACCCATCATCGCACCTCCTTGCACAGGAATGGATGACCACGAAATATCCCTCACTCTAGCCTCAGGGGAAAAAAAACTTCAAGTTTATTTTGAGAGCGAGCGGCAGACAGGGAGAGAGAATCCCAAGCAGGCTCCACACTGTCCGCGCAGAGCCTGACCCCTAACCGCCTGAGCCGCCAGCTCCCCCACCTGCCCCAGGCGCCCCCAGCCTCAGGAAATTTAAAATGATCTTTTGTCTCTGAGGAGCCGATGGCATCTCACACGTTATCTTTTCAAACACACAGCAGAGCTACCGGATTACGGCTGCCAGTGAGGACAGAGAGTAAGCAAGAAAAAGCTTTCCGTGGAAATGTATTTAAATAACCAGAAGAGATCATACGCGGGGAAAGCTTTCCTCTTAGGATTACCTAGTCATGGCTGGCCGTCAGAATTACTTGGAGCTCTGGGTGCCTGGGTGGCTCAGTGGGTTAAGTGTCCAACTTTGGCTCGGGTCATGATCTCATGGCTCATGAGTTCGAGCCCTGCATCGGGCTCTGCGCTGACGGCTCAGAACCTGGAGCCTGCTTCGGATTCTGTGTCTCCTCTCTCTGCCTCTCCCTTGCTCACGTAGTCTCAAAAATAAACATTAAAAACAAAATTACTCAGCTTTTCAAGAACCCTGACCATGCCCCCAGCCCCATCAGGCCACACACTCTGGAGCAGGCACCCAGGTGACGGTATCCTTGTCACCTGTTTGGGTGATTTCAGTGTGCAGTGAAGGTTGAGAATCAGTGGTCAAAACAGATACCATTTGACATCTTAAAGTATCTTCATACTGAGTGTAACCCACACCTGTGGCGTCATAGCTGTGCACACATTCACCGCCCCCCGCCCCACCCCGTTCAGTCCACTGTGAATCATCCCTCGGGTGCCACTTTCCCATCTAGACGGGAAGCAGACTCTTCTTCTGGGTAACTAGGTTATGGATTAAGCAACAAATTGATCCTCTTTCCAATTCTTTCCTTTGTTGCTGCTGACCTGAGTTCAAAAGGGCACACTCCTCCACTCCTTGGCCACTTCCCGTCAGACTTGACTGGGGTTCCGTCTCTTCCAGACTGGGAAGAACGCCAGGGGTGGTGGGGGGAAGGCCTCGCTTGCACGACTCATGGTGTCCGCTATGCCAAAGTGGCAGGTGTCACACATCCTGAAATTCAACGGTAGCACCTCCTCTGGGTGAGAAGCAGCAGCGGGCGCTTCCAGACGGGGGTTCCACCCCGTTGCCGCAGGACCAGCAGCCACCGCGAGCACGTTTCCCAGGGACTGCCTCCTGTGGGCAGCACCTTGTGCGCGCCCAGCCCCCAGCTCTGGTTCCCTCCCCGCAGGAGAGAACACACCCTCAACCCGGAGATGGGGAAAGCAAAGGCAGAGGCAAAAACTGCTCAGGAAAAGTTCTTTTATTCTGAAAAATCAATCTGAAAAGTTAACCTATTTGGATACCAAACTCTAAAGGGAAATCTCCACTCTCTCCCTGGGGAAAAAAAAAAAAAAAGGAAATAAATATGCCAACATAGCAACATGGTTCCTTCCAGCAGGAAGAGGGTGGCAGAGTCCCATCTCGGACCCGTTTTTCCTACTTTATTCTCGCTAGCTTTCCAGCACGAGCATTTTTATTACCTTTACAGTCAGAAAGGAAACTAACTCCTAAAAACCAACTATTCAGAAGGGAACATCAGCAGAATAAACCTTCTCAAATAGCTTTCTCCTCTCTCATGCCAGCTTTGGGAAGGGTCTGCTCGCAAAGCGTCTGCACTTTCCCTGTAAGTGTTTCAAGGACGGGCTCCCTGTTACACACTAGACAAGGCTGAACCGCTCCAGTTTCAGAAACTCAAAAGAAGATCCGGTCTATGAAAACGTTCACTGCTCCGAGGTAAGCATGTGTCTTGAATACAAGTGCAAACATAGTTCTGGAGAAAAACTGGTCCATGTGTATCTTCTGTTACAGTAAACAATTCATGAGTATCCATCAGGCTCCGCCTATTGCCACTGGTCTCCGGTGTCCCCGGCCTAGCCCCCCCTCTCTGTGCACGGGGGTCCCCAGACCTGGCAGCCTTCGAGCAGCAGACAGATCTCCTCAAGGCTCCAGACCTTGGGAACTTCCTTTGTGTTCACCAAGCCGAGGCCGCTTGGGCTCCGGAGGACTGTCCTGAGGGTCCCCGGGCGTCCCTAGAACATTAACAAGCGCAGGTTGGCAAGTAAGTGAACATTTGCTTAAAATTAAGAGCTGATATTCACAAAATAAATGTTGCGCCCAGACAAGATACCAAGGGTCCTATCTGAACATAAGGGAAAGGATCCGGTGGTTTTCAACTGGGGGCGATCTCACCTGGGCAATGTGTGGGGACACTGGAGAATGTCACAAGTTGGGGCGGGGGTGGGGGGAGAAATGGGTATCGGCATTCAGAGGTGCTAAGCACCCCACACTTGCAGGACAGCCCCCACACACAGAATTATCTGACCCAGATTGTCAAAAGTGCCCAGGTGGAGAACCCTGACCCTCCGGGGTCCCTCCGGAACCTGCCACCTACTCAGCTCCCTGAATGCCTGCGTGGAAAGGTACTCTCCCTGCCGAGAATAAACAGGCAGCCAGTGAATCTGAATGACGGTCTTATAAGATACATCCCTGCTTTCTCAGAACTGACTTAAAATTAGGTGGTTAATTTCCAAAAGAACAAAAGAGAAAGAATATCTTGAATTCTATTAAAATAACAGTATCACTTACCTGGTTCAGTTTCTTCTGTGGAAGGGGTGGAGATTATACTAATTGGTACAGAATTTGGTGGAGTCTCTGTCTTTAAGGGTAGTAAATTTATCCTCCTTAATTAAAAAAAAGTAGGAAAGAGGTACATGGTTCATTAGTATCCTAAGAATCATTTATGATGATGCCAAATTTCAAAACTACCCAAAAGAAACATTAAAAATTTTCAGCTAATCATACCATGTAGACATTAAATGTCGATGTGCCCACTTAGAAACTAAGGACTATGTTCATGTACTAAGTTCAATCATTAGGCTTATGATAGTCAATCGCTAGTCACCTAAAAGTTTCAAAACCCGTGTTTTGTTGATCTGCAGTGGTATGCTGAACACATCACTGGACACCGCATATATAAGGCTAGCCGACAATGGTTTCTACTACGGAAAGCTCTGAAACACAGTTCTTGTTTAAAATCCAATCTTATTTTTCAACAACTATTTTTTTTTAAGTTACAACAGAAGACGACTCCAAGAAATTAAGAGGGGAAAGGTTTCATAAGAGTATTTGAAAGAACACCTTCCCACTCCCTTCCTCCACCAAAAAACACAGAAAAACAAAAAAACGTTGCTAGTCTGCAGAACTCAGACACCTGAGAAGAGCCGAACGCTACATGTAATCCAGATTACAGACTGGCGAGTGAAGTCCCGGGCAGGGCAGAGGAAGCGAGACACGTGGTGCTCGTCATCTGCTCCCTCCCCAGGACTCCCACAGGATCAGACGGGGGACTTCCAGTCCTAGGAAGACCCCTGGACCCCAGCTGCCGTGCACAACAGAAGGGCTCTGTCTGCAGCACGGGCGGGGAACTCGGGCGGGCTCAGGAGTCAGAGTGATGTGAAGAAGGACAGAGACACCTGCAGCATCACCCGGGGACACGATCAGACCAGACACTGCTTACCATGAGCCAGTCCACAGATGCAGTAAAAACTGCCTAAAGATGTTCCTTTCATTTTCCCGCCTGCTGCTCAGTGCCCATGACTGTTCTGGGCAGGAGAAAACAGGTGATGACTGGGGAACCGCTTCCTGCCTTAAGGGGCTGATAACCTAACAGGGAAAACAGAAGCCTAACCAAACTCCTGCTACTGAATGTGATATGTTATGACAGAGGAAGGGCTGCAGGGACATCCAGGGAGACTCCAGTGTCACCAGGGACGCAGATGGCTGGGGCTCCCAGAGGAAGGTAAGGGCAGAGAGGCCCCTAGGGCAGAGTGTGCTCAGGGCCCTGGCCTCCAGGGGCAAACTAGAGATTACGGGACAAAGGGTGAGGCAGGGCCAGTGGGAACGGCCCCAGAGGGCAGGCTGTGGCCAACTGTCTATAGGCCGTGCACAGGGGTCTGGAGCCGGCCTGAGAGGCAGAAGTGGGGACGCAGCGGAGGTCACGGTTAGCGAGGTCTCCGGCAGCAGTGTGAAGTACTTATGGCATTTCCCCCATGAAAGGTTGGTGGCTTCCTGTTGGCAAGCCGCAGGGACGATTTCTTCTTCCATCAGAGGTTCTTACCGGGGTGTTGTCTTGCTCCAGGCCTGCAGCGTGTTCAGAGTGACCCTCCGGGATGGGGGTGCTTTGGGATTCTGCGTGCTGGGCTGCAGGGCCTTCTTCTCCTCGGAAGGCGCTGCTGGGGCTGGAGATGGTCTTGCCTGAGGCGGGGGTGTGCAGGGGCTGCTGGGGGTCCCCTCTACTAGCCTGGGGCCTGGCGAAGACCCCTGGTGTGGCTGACTCTTCGTTTTCTTTGCTGTATCGGGAGTTCCCACGCTTAAGACCGGCTTCTCTTTCAAAGGTGTTCCAAGTTCATCCTTCTCGAATGTCACAAACGAACAGTAGCCATCCGTGGAAGAAATGGCCAGGAAGGCCCCATCGCTGGACCTTTGTTCCCCAAACAGGACAAAAGGTTAGAAACCGAACCCAAGTCTATGGGCCCCTCGTCAGGCTCTCATGACTAGTGACACCATGGGAGTTCGAGCAAAATCATAGGCTTTGGGTGGTTGGTTTCCCAACCCCATTGCGTTTCTCGGGCACCGCAGTATCTCAGGACTGTCATCGAATTCACCTGGATGAAAGTGTGAGAACCTTTCCTTTTTTTGGTTTTTCTCCCCCCAAGATAAAACGAAAAGGAGAAAAAAGGCTGTAAAGAGCAAGGAAGAGATGGTGGGGGAGCAGGCCCAGGCAGAGCTGGGCACAAATCAGGAACCCAGGGGCTTGGAGGACCCCACTGGCAGGAGGCGGAGCGCAAGGTGACTCCCTGGGTGCAGCTCTGGGTGCCAGGAGCTCATGGGTGCGGGCTTCCTGCAAGCCCAGAGGGCCTGGCAAGCCCCCAACAAGCAGGGAGCCCAAAGGGTACCCCCTCCCTCAGTCTGAGAATCAGAGGAACCCCTGGAGCAACTGAATGGCATCATTCAGATGTTTCTGTTACAATAGGAAGCGGTATTATTGCTTTCCTTTAAAAAGAATTGGTAAGAGGTGCCGGGGTGGCTCAGTCTGTCAAGCATCTGACTTCAGCCCAGGTCACGATCTTGAGGTTCATGAGTTTGAGCCCCGCTCACATCAGGGCTCCGCTGCAGCCTGCTTGGGATTCTCTGTCTCCCGCCCCCATTTGCATGGGCATGCATGCGTGCTTGCTCTCCCTCTCTCAAATAAACTTAGAAAAAAAGTTAAAAAAAACCACTTTTTTTAGTGTTTATTTTTGAGAAAGACTGAGAGCCAGCAGGGGAGCGTGCAGAGAGAGGGAGACACAGAATCTGAAGCAGGCTCCAGGCTCTGAGCCGTCAGCACAGAGCCCGATGTGGGGCTCGAACTCATGGACCACAAGATCATGACCTGAGCCAAAGTCAGATTCTTAACTAACTGAGCCACCCAGGCACCCCAGAAAAAAAATAGTTTTAAATAAACTTAAAAAAAAAAGTTAAAAAAATAATTAAAAAAAAAGAAAAAGAATTGGTAAACACCGGCCAAAAAAGCCACCTGTAGCCTGGAATGCTCCCTGCCCCAAGGCTCTACTCCAGGCCCACCCTCCCTCACCACCGGCCACTCACCAGGAGACATCACTCAGGGTGTGGTAATGTATGTTAGACACGTAGCCAAAAGGGAACGGTTGCTGGGTGTCATACAAGAGCACAGAGTCTTCAGAAGCCACAGCAAACACCAGGCGGTAGGGCAGGTGCACCAGCTCCGTGCCCGGCTCCTGTGACGCTCCGTCTGCTCGGGTGAAAACAGGGACAAAGGGCAGAAAACAGAAGCCAGAGGAAACAAATTCCCAAAAGCCCTCTCTCAGGAGACGGAAATGACATCATTTTACTGAAGGCTAGTTTGCTATGTGCTTTACAAAAAAAAAAAAAATCAGTCCTTTAATTTATATGGGAATAAAGGACAACCACACGTGACCTGATGAGGACACCGTGTCCTGATCCAAGACTCAGGGGCACCCAAGGTCCAAAAAGGTGGGGGTACAAAACAAAAAAACCCGTGAATAGAACAAGTCCTTTCTGATACGAAAAATAAGGGTAACCTAGAAACATTTTATTAAGGTGATTTCAAGCTTCCAGGTAATTACATTCATTCACATGAAAGGATTAAAAAGCTTAAAACAGCTGCTTCCAGCGTTGGAGGAAGAGGGACCTGACTTACCCTCCCACCTGAAGCAACTGAAATACCAGGCAAAATCTACAAAATAATGTTTTCCAAGACTTCTGACCATCAGGCACTGAGGACAGTGATCTCTGGGGGACGGGAAGTCAAGGAGGAAATCCTACATCCAGCTTGCTGCCTGGAGCTGCCAGGCCCGGGAGAGGGAGAGGTAGAGGATGAAGCAGGGAGGCCCGGGCAGCCGGAGTTCACAGGCACAGACCTACAGGCCCTCTCAGGTCTCCAGCTGAGCCCTGATCAGCACTTGCAAGTGAGGAAACCACCCGAGGCCAGAGCAAGAACTACTGGAAAGAGAGAGTCATTCCCGAAGCTCACGCAAGGCCGGACAGAGTGTGTTCCTCCACCCAGAGTGGGAAACCTATTTCACGGGGCACCGATTACTCAGGCGGCTCTGCTTCTGCAGTGGGGAAATTAGCTCTGGACCACATGCTGCCGTGGTCCCACCGAACGAGGATAAGCGGCACGGTGTCTCCGAGTAACTTCACTGCCTCCCAGAACAAAGCTCAAGAATATTTATGAAAATATACCCAGCATCCACGGAGGTAAAATTCACAATGTCCGGCATCTAATGAAAAATTACTAGACACGCAAAGAAAATATGACCCACAATGAAGGAAAAAAAAAAAAATCAAAACGAATCCTTTGTACACAAAGTCATTAAAAGTTATTACAAAAACTATCCTACATGTTCAAGAGGAGGAAGGATGGAGTGTGTTAAGTAGAGACATGGGACACAGAGTACAGAAAACGGAAGTACTGAGAAGGAAAAAAGCAAGCAGATCGTCAGTGAACTCGGGACCAACCTCAAATGGCCTAATGCACATGTAAGCGGAGCCCCTTGTGGGCAGGAAGGGGGATGACAGAAAAGACATTTGACACTGTAACGGCTGAAATTCCCCAAAGGTGATGAAAACTATAAACCCATAGATCTAAGAGCTCAATGAACCCCAAGCACAAGAAACCTGAGAAAATTACACCAAGGCCCCTCGGAATCCGACTAAAGCCCCTGATAATGAGAAAAACCTTGAGGGGAAAAAAAAACTAAAAAAACCATCATTTTACTGCACAGGAAACGAATACTGAACGACATTCAATCTGCTCTGGATTAAAAAAAATTACTTTCATTCCTTTAAAAGTGAAGCGAAGTCAGCATCTTCTAGACAAGATGAACACTGGACAATTTTGATAACCTCGGGCTTTGCTCCTGCTCTTCACGGTAACTCAACCGCACCAAACCCACAGAGCGGTGCCCCCCACGGGAGAAAGCCCACATCACAACCCCCGCAGCCTGGTGACCTGCCTCGGCCAAGACCCAATACAACCACGGTGGCTCTAACGTACCTGTTTCCACCACCGGCCTCAACTCAAAGTAGACGGGACAGCAGCGAACTGCGAGCGTCGCTTTGCCAGGACAGGGAAGGTGAGCGATGGGCCTAAAAGATCGGTCATGACCTTCTTAGAAAAGGGCACCATTACTCACCAAAACCAAAAAGAAAGGGTAAACATTTCAACGATTTCTTCCACCGCATACCTTTTAAGATTCTTCCTGGAGAAAACATAGGTGGTATTTGTTACATTTTCTCCAGACTCCACACATCCAGCTGGGGAAGCAGGAAGAGAGAGAGAGAGGTGAGGTTTTATTAGATGAAAGAAGACACACTCAAGAGCATCCAACCCCGGCCTGTAAAACATTTCTCCCCATAGCCATGTGCCCTGGACAGTGTTTTTGTGACTGAGAACAAATACACACGGTCCCAGGCTGGGCTCAGCTCTTACTCCAGCTCTACTGACCTGTCACCTCCCCCTGAGCGGCCCACCTGCTCGGGGGGGGCTTCAGGCCTGGGCAGGAGGAACCGGGCAGGCCTCCGTCTGGGAGGCCAGTCACTTCCTGCTGGAGAAGCGCTCTCACTGTATCACCCCACTGTGTCCGCTGGATTTGAGCTTGGCTGCCAGCCAGAGCCTGCCACTAGCCTTTCCCACCTTCCTGGTGCGGCCAGGAGACCCAGGCCTCCACTGCACCCCCAACCCATGAAGCAGCTGACCTTGCTCTGGGGGGAGCCCATGTTTGAGCTCTTCCACACACTCACCCTGGGATGACCTTACAACCAGGCCAGACCCGGCCACAGAATGACTGTCCACCAGACAGCAGTATCTTTCCTGATACACACACACACACGTCATTTCACATGTGACCGTTTCGTCTCCGCTGGGGGGTGGGGAAGGGTGGACAGAGACTCCGTCAAGTAGTCTCTTCGACTCAGCCCACCCTTCCAGCCCCACAGCCACCATCCGAACAAACCACTGTGTCCTCTTTCCTCTTTGCTCGCACAACCAACACCCAGTTACAACTCCATCGCGTATATATTCAGAGGGTGGGGCTTTTAGCCTAGTTCACAAAAACAGGATCTCCTTTATACCTTCGCTTCTGTTGCTCTGTTCGGTCAACCACCCGCGAAAGCTAACTTGGATGATGTATCTTCACTAGCTGCCCCATGTTCACTGGTATGAAAATGCCGTAATTCATCCACCCGTCTTGTTCATCGGTATTATTCTTCACGACTAGAAGCCATACTTGCAATAAATATCATGGAAGATATACCTTTATGTACTAGGTTTTCATTTCTTAAAGACAGAGTTGAAGACAGTGGGGGGTGGGGACAGATGGGCTGAAAGGTACATGCATTTAACGGTTTCCAGACTGTTTTCTAAACTGGCTGTAACAATTCACGTTCCTGCAGCAATACCCACATTCTGCATGCCCATCAGCCAGGGAGATTTGCACTTTTGTCTAGTCTGAAGAGAATAAAGAAATCCCTAATCGTAGGTCACTTTATTTTGTATTTCTCTATCACTGAGGGTCCAAACCTTTCCCTGTGGGTGCTGAACACGTGAATTTGCTCCTCTACAAACTGCCTTCTTGTTTCTTTCACTCATCTTTTTCTTCTGGTTTTTTTTTTTCTCTCATCGATTTGGAAGAGCCACTGAACGTGACACACGTAAGCTCTCTCTTTCCTGTCTCGTAAACGGTGTTTTCCAGTTCCATCACTTGTCGACTGATTTCGCTTGCTGGGCCTCCACCGTACAAAAGTTCACCGTCAAACGCAAACAGGCCCATAGTTCCAGAGCTTCCAGGATTCCTGTCTCCGTCTGTCTTCCCTGGCCCTAGGATGTCCTACGTTTTCACCTTTTAGATTTAAGTATTGACTTCACCCGGAATTTATTTTCATATGTAAGTTAAGAGTCCAATAGAATTTTCTTCCAGACAGCTGGACACTCTAGCACCATTCACTCAATAATTCATTCTTCCCACTATATCAGATTTCCTTATCTCGGGATCTATTTCTGGATTTTCTGCTCTGGTTCACTAATCTGTTTATTCCTTTACCAATAACCATATTGATTTGATAACAGTGGCACCATAGTATCTGCTGACATTTAGGAAAGTGCCTGCTCAAGTATTATTCCTATTTTTCATACTTTTAAATCTATTCTTGGGGCGCCTGGGCGGTTCAGTTGATTAAGCGTCTCTCAGTTTTGGCTCAGTTCACAATCTCTCAGTTTCTAAGTTCAAGCCCCTCATCAGGCTCCATGCTGACTGTGTGGCGTCACCTGGGGACTCTCTCTCTCCCTCTCTCTCTGCGCCTCCCCTGCTCATGCTCTCTCTCTCTCTCAAAAATAATAAACTTAAAAAAAATTAAATCTATTCTTCAGCATTTATTCTCCTAACAGAGCTGGCAGGCTGTCCAACTAAAAGTAAACCAAAAGCCTCTAATAGGATCCTAATTGGAAATCAATGCGTATGTTAATTTTTAGAACTTGAGATCTCTTCGTTCAGAATTTGTTTTACAATCTTCAATAAGATCTTCTAGTCTTGATAAAGGCTTTGTGCCTTTATTAAATTTTTTCCCCATGTTTTGTGGGGTTTGCATTATGAATGGAATAATTTTCCTTTTTATATTTCTAAGTACATAGAAGTATAGAAGATTTTTAAGTATTTCATAGATAGTATCCAGCCACCTTATCAGATTTTTTTATTCGATATTTTTAAATCTCTTGGATCTTCTAGAAACATAATCCTACCACCAAGGTTTCTTCTTTCCAATCTTTGTAATTTCATTCTCTCCTCTTCCTGCATGTATTAACACCACAAAGAATAATAATGGCAAAAGCAGACATCCATCTGATACCTGATTCTAACAATATTTTTAGAGTGGTCATTTAGTAAAGATTTTTCACTGAGTTTAGTAAGCAACTTTTAATATACTTAGCAACCCCCTGTTGCTGATCCTGAGACACCCCCTCCCCAGGCCAATGTCACTCCCACATGATCCCCGATGTCCTAAGGCATCACAAGTACGCATGTACAATTCACACCCTCTCAGGCCTCCTCTGCCCAACTGGGCTGGAATACTTAGTGGCCAACCTGACCTGTGCCCTCCTGTTTGGCCCAGCCCTGGGTTAGGTGATCGCCTTCATAAAAAAGATGGGACCCAAGCCACGGAGAGGAGACATTCTTCTAAGAACACCCTGGCAATCAGTGCCCCGGCTGACGCTGCTGGGCTTAACATCATGCCTTCCTGTAGACAATGAACCTGTCTTGTCCTTGCTGATTCTGCGGTTTCGTCATACTCAAGTTATTCCAACCAAACTTGTCCCTGCCACAATAGACTGCTTCATTGAGAACAGAAACAATAAACCTCTTTTAGCTTTAGCACTATGACCTCTACATACATGCCTAGTGAAAAGACATTAACATTTTAAGTTAAATCTAAGAGAAAAATGTCTGTCACACTAGCCTAGCGGCTCCCCAACTTCTCTGCACATCAGAACTACTTGGAAATTTTTTAAATTCCAAAATCTAGAACACACACACCCTGGACCGATCAGACCGTCTCTGGGGGTGGAACCCGGGGACCAGTGCTTCCTGAAGCTCCCCTGGAGGTTTCAATGTCTGAACAAGCTGGGGGGTCGCTATTTTAATCAGGATTCACTGAGCTGACAAGCGGCAACTGGAATCACCCACTGCTGCCATCACGCCTCAAATCGGAAGCTTGTCAAACCCACCTGGTGTGAGGAGCAAAGATCCATCAGGGGTAAAACTGAGTCTACGGAAGAATGACTTCATGCTGTCGTCGTGAAACATCCGGTAACTTCGGACCTGTGGCACACAAGTTTAAACATTAATCCAAATCTTTTTTTTTTTTTTAATCCAAATCTTTACATTCACAATAACGGTTTACCACTTTTTTTTTCTGTCTTTATATAGTGTCATTTATTACACTCACGTAACAGGGGAAATATATTACAAATCAAATCACTCCAGACCGCAAGAGTGATTGCTCACAAAGATTAACTGCCCACCTGCGTTACAGAAAGTCGTATGTGCATACAGGTCTACGTGCGTGTTTGTGGTTCTACAGTTATCTTTTTAAAAAGCCTCCGTGAGAACACCATGCACTGTCAAGAGCGGTGTGTCTGGACAATGAGACCGGGGAGAAAAGCAGGATGATGTGTGCGTCCACTTAGAATTTCCAACTTAACGAACCTCTTATAAACTAGTCCGCTCTTAAACTGGTAATCCCATCTTTTCAAACCTTTCTTGAACACCTGCGTGGAACGGTTTTTGCTCCCACTCACTGCCACTGGATAAACATGAAGCATTTAAGTCTCAAGGACCCAAAGACCCGGCATTACCCTCCTTACTGTACATGAGCTCCCCATTTTGTCAGCTCGTGGCCCGCTTGGCCCCGCCAGCTGCTTGAGGCCCAGGTTTGCACCACATCCCTTTTTGGTTCCAGTGACCAACCTGCTCCCTTTTGTCTAAGTGCCTGCCTCCACGGTCTTGATTCCTCTAGGACCGCTGGCTGGGTCCCCACGGTCCTGCAGGCAGCATTCGCTCTAAACCTGCCAAGACGGCCTACTGCCCGCTGCCACCTTCCTGCGGCATAGGGCCGGGTCCCCCTCGGTCAGACGCTCGCGACTCTCCCTACACCTCAGAATCCCAGAGGCCCTGCCTACCTCAAGTCAAGCGAATCACACACGCCTGGGGGGTGGGGGGCAGGCACACATGTCTCTTAATGCTTCCAGGCGACTCCACAGTGAGCTGGGGTTGGACACCTCTACCCACCATCGGCAGCTCTCCCCTGGCCCCCGGATGTCCCCATTTCCATGCAGACCAGCCCAACACACTAACTGAGCCTTGGCTGGACCTGAGGAAGCGCACAGTAGTTCAAGTGTCAGGTGCCTGAGACCAGGGACTTAGCTGTAGGACACGGAGGAGCTGGTGACTTCCTGAAGCACTGCTAACACAGAAAGTCAACACTTCATACCTCTCCTTCGGCCCCTATTCCAGACAGCATCTTTGAGACATTAAAAGCCACACGTTTCTTCTGGGTGCTGTACACCCTGAGGATCCTAAAGAAAGAAAAACATTCTGACTGATCTCTTCTAGTGAACGAAGTGTTCCACACAGAAATAATCTAGCATCAAAACTGCAGGCCGATTAGACCAGGTCAGCCTCCAAAACCATTTATGACTGTCCCACTTAACTCATTATGACAGAAGCAAACCACCCAAAGGAGGTCACTAATGAAGTGAGGAAACGGGCCAGAACTTCACTTTTTATCGAGTGTTTCAACTTGTCAAGTAAGATGCTCGTCAGGCCTCGCCTTTTCAGGCCTTGACACTTGGCCCAGGGGCAGTTTGTAGGACTGCAGTGACATTTCTCTTGTATCGAACGGTCTCACCCTCAGGGATTTGCAAGTCAGGAAAACACCAACAGATAAATTTGCTTCTTGCTAATTCGTATTATTCCCACTAGCTAATCAGGTCATTTCACTCCCAACTGCCCGAATAAAACATACAGATCAGAAAATAAATGTACGTGGAACGTAACAGGAGATGCTTCGATTCAAAAACACTAACTCATCCACACTGCTGGGCCGTCTGAAATCAAACATGTTATGATTAAAAGAAGTTGGAAAAATACTCAAAAGGATGACCTTGACTGATGAGTAGTACACCCACCACCTCTGATTCTTAGTTCTTTGTTCCAAGAATACGATTAAATGAATGATGCCAGTAAACACCACAACAAACCTTCTTTCGGGAAAGACGAAATATTCTATGTTTACATTAACTTAAATGGAGTCATTGAAATGACTGCAGTAGTAAACTATAATCAAAAAATGAAAGAAAGATGCCTGGCTGGCTCAGTTGGTGGGGCAGGAGACTCTTGATCTCAGGGTTGTGAGTTCAAGCCCTGCGGTGGGTGTAGAGATTACTTATAAATAAAATCTTAAAAAAAAAAAAACAAAAAAACACGAAACACCCAGGGACACCTGGATGGCTCAGTCAGTTAAGCGTCCCACTCTCGATTTCGGCTCAGGTCATGATCTCATGGTTGTGAGTTTGAGCCTCACATTAGCACAGAACCTGCTTGAGATTCCCCCTCTCTTTCTCTCTCAAAATAAACAAACTTAAAAAAATAAATAAACAGGGGCGCCTGGGTGGCTCAGTCGGTTACGCGTCCAACTTTGGCTCAGGTCACAATGTCGCAGTTCATGGGTTTCAGCCCCGTGTCAGGCTCTGTGCTGACAGCTCAGAGCCTGAAGCCTGTTTCAGATTCTGTGTTTCTCTCGCTCTCTGACCCTCTCCGGCTCATGCTCTGCCTCTCAAAAATAAATGTTAAATTTTTTTCTTTTTTAAAGAAAGGAGGAGGGAAGGGAAGGGAAGGGGAAGGGAAAATTCCAACCCAACCACTAGCAACCCCTTCTTACAGAAGTCGTATTTATAAAAGACTTTTTTTAAACGTTGCCTATGAACGAGCCCCGCTTCTCTCTCTTCTCTGCCTCTCACAAGATTCTCTCTCTCTCTGCCCCTCACAAGATTCTCTCTCTCCCTCTTTCCTTGCCTCTTGCTCACTTATGCCCTCTGTCTCAAAAAAAAAAAAAAAAAAAAAAAAGAAAAACAATAAACAAATGCTGTCCGTGAAATTCAAATGCAATTCAAAACTCCCTCTACATTCATTCACCCATTCAATAAAGATTTGCTAAGTACTACATATAAGGCACTTGCCCTAATTAGTTTCCACTTTCACGTTACGGTGGGAGAGTAACAGTAAAACCAAATGCTTGACATGAAACCAAGAACAAGAAGCAAAGCTAGACCGGGCTTCAGATTGGTAAATGGTGATGAAAATCCCTCTGCAGGAAATCTCAAGCCAGCAGAGAAGACAACTTGCCAAATCCTGACGTACCTGTCACAGCTCAGGGTGGCAACATACTGACCCAAGGGGTCCCAGGTTACTCCTTGGACGTAACTTTTATGTTCATTAAAGATAGAGATCTTCTGTCCTGCGAATAAAGCACATGACAGCTTTACTAAAGCCTACTCGAGCACAAGCAGAAAAAAGTACAGTTTAAGTACTGCGCCCTTCATACCCTCCTGTCATTTAGCAGGCGCCGTGTCAGGCTCCTGGGGGACAAAGGGGACTTTACACGGCCCGCACTCCCCAGGAGCCTGCTGCTTTGGGGGAGGGACACACCATCAAAAGGCAAGCCAGCTGAGCATGGTATAGACGGGGGAGCTAAGAGGCCACGGTGAGGGTCGGCAAGGCACGAGCTGAGGTCAGCTCTCCCTACAGGGCAGGGTGAGGGGGGCTATGAAGGAGGTTTTGTAAGCCGATCCTCAGCACACGGAACAATGGGTCACTGAGAAGTCTACAGGGTGAGGTCCAATGCCAAAACGGCAAGATGAGGACAGGAGGTATGTGACAGCGACCCTCGTGTATCAGGAAAAGGTTCTGGGAATTCGAGGTGTGGCCGAGAGGAACACTCGGCTGGGAAGTGACCTGCATCGTGAAGACAAGACGGAGGGTCACAGAGGACACAGGAAGTACCACTAGTTAGGAGGGGACATCAGGCCAGGCGGGAGGCAAGGGCCGGGCAAAGCCAATAGTGATGGAAAAGGGACTCTGTGGAAAGAGAGAAAACCAGCAGCACACAAAGATTACCCAGATAAAAAGCAGAGACAGTTATGGAACCCTGGCCATTCTTAAAAAACAGACAAACAAAAACAACTCAAATGGCTCTTCTCTGCAGAGGGGTCTACACTCCTGTGACCCTGGGACCCGCCCTCCATGTGAAATGCAGCGAGGGTGCTTCAGGCTAACTTTCCTTCCCCCTCGCCTTCTTGCCAGTGTTTTTGGGGGTCTGTGAGAGTAAGGTGGCCTGCAGCCGGGTGACAGCATCTTCTCAAATGACCCTGAGTTTTACAACAGAGGCTTTTTTTTTTTTTAATTTTTTTAATGTTTATTTTTGAGAGAGTGAGCGACAGAGAGCATGAGAGGCAGAGAGGCAGAGAGAGAAAGAGACACAGAATCCGAAGCAGGCTCCAAGCTCTGAGCTGTCAGCACAGAGCCCGAAGTGGGGCTCAAACTCACAGAGTGCAAGATCATGACCCGAGCCGAAGTCAGAGGCCCAACTGACTGAGCCACCCAGGGGCCCCTCTTTTTAAAGTTTATTTATTTTGAGGGAGAGAGAGCATGAGCAGGGGAGGAGCAGCGAGAGAGGGAGAAAGTCCCAAGCAGGCTCTGCCCTGTGAATGCAGAGCCCGACACGGGACTCGATCTCATGAACCATGAGATCATGACCTGAGCTGATCAAGAGTTGGGGACACTTAACCGACTGAGCCACCCAAGTGCCCCACAAGAGGCTTTTTAACCCACAACTGCTATCATTAGGTCAGTGTGTGAGTAGGGTTTTCTGAAGAGGGACTTTCTGCGGGACCTGTCCTGCCTCACAAGCAGCTCCCCGCAGGGCCTCTGCACTGGCTGCTTCCACAGGCTGGAGCCTCTTCCCTCCCGCATTCAAGTCTTGGAGCAACCTTCTCCGATCAGCCTTTCACTCTGCGGCCCCTTCCCAGCGCCATCACTACTAACACCCCGTTAGATGGCAGCCACGATCATGTAGGATATCAAGACCTGGCAACGTTCAAGGTCATTACAACTGGCTTCAGGGGGCTGCTGGGTGGACTGTCCACACACACGGTGAAATTATCCAGGGCAATGGCCAGATGTGGGGAAGAGAAGACAGGGACACCGGCCCTCCATTCTGCCCAAGTCAGGGACTGGGTAGAACATGACAGAGGTGAGGTGAGACAGAGGGAGTCTGATTGGATGGCAGGTGGCAGGGACCTAAGGCGGACAGAGACTGTCACTGAGTGGATAAACCGGATGTGCAGGCAGCGTGGTGGGATGCCCGCTCTGCCCTGACTCCCCCCGCCAGGGCCCTCGGGCCGGGGGAGAATCCACAGCCTGCAAAAAGGGCAGGCAAAGCATTTCACGGCAATTTTTATAACTTCTCATGTGTCTCGTGTCTCCTGTCTCCCCAAACAGAAAACAGGTCCTGTAAAAGCAGTGAGGTGTCCTCGGCTGTCCTCTGTCTCCTCAAACGGATGCCAGCTCCTACCTCTCCCAACACTGACCATTCAATGCCCCATCATGACGACGTGCTAACCTTCCTGAGATCCTAAGTTCTGCAAAGGCAGGCATTAGCCCTGCCCCCAACATGTCTACACCCCCCAAGCATGTGGGATGCACCTTGCTTTGGCACCAGTAACTCAGAAACCCTCATACACGTGACCACTCTGAGTTGGATCCATGATACAGGAGGCTAATCCCTACCCTACTGAGCCAAATAGCTATTTTAGTTCACTAAAGAAACTCTTATGCCATGAAAGGTCAAGTAGGTTAGCTTTTTAGACCCTTAGAAAGTCCTTCCCCCTGACAAGAACAGAAACGTATTGGCTACCTTTACTGACATCCCATATGATGGCCGTGTTATCCACAGAGGCAGAAGCCATTAGATTCCCGTCAGTTGCCCAGCAAATATCGTACACATCTTCCAAGTGGCCTCTACAATCCAAAGAAGAAAAAGAAAAAAACATCAGAAACTTGTAAGCAAACTCAGAGACCATACACGAGAATAGGATTTTAGAGGGGGGCTCCTGGGTGGCTCAACTGACTCTTGGTTTCAGCTCAGGTCATGGTCTCATGGTTTCGTGGGTTTGAGCCCCATGTTGGGCTCTGCGCTGGCAGCGTGGAGCCTCCTTGGGATTCTCTCTCTCTCTCTCTCTCTCTCTCTCTCTCTCTCTCTCTCTCTGCCCCTCCCCTGCTCGTACTCTGTCTCTCAAAGTTTAAAAAAAAAATTTTTAAAAATAGGATTTTAGAAACTTCCACTGGAACTCTATTAGCTGCAGCTATAATCTACCACCTTCAGAGGTACTTGTATCTTTGTAATTGATTCAATCTGACTAAAGAAAATTTTACAGCAGAAATAAAATCCATTTTAATCATGTTTCTAGCTTTTAAAATGATTCTCTTATCTCTGCCTTGTGTAAGTAAAAGGTTTAAGTACGATATAAGTCAAAATGCAGGGCGCCTGGATTGGCTCAGTCAGTAAAGCATAGGACTCCTGATCTCAGGGCTGTGAGTTCAAGCCCCATGTTGGGCATAGAGCTTACTCAAAAGAACATTTTTTTTTTTTTTAATAAAAAAATGCACGTGAGTTTAATGCTCTCAGAGCAGTTAGATAAGGCACTCCCATGGTCCCTGTCCAAGTTACCTCAGGGTTTTTACGACAGTCCAATTCTCCTTGTTCAGCTGGGCCTCATCATCATCCTGAAAAGCAATCTGTTCTGGCTCCTTATTATCATTCACCTTCCACAACAGGATGACGGCATCTGTGGAGTGATTCAGTGAAAGATAAGCCACGCTTTTTGCATGCTCCTTCATTTCTGGGCTTTTAGGGCTTGAAGTCCTATTTATGTTGTTCAACAGACAGTATGGTCACAATGACGGACTTCTAAGAATTTCGACAGGAAAAACAGGTTTGCCTTCTGATCTAAAACTCCAGAATCTGGGGCGCCTGGGTGGCTCAGTGGGTTAAGTGTCCGATTCTTGGTTTCAGCTCAGGTCGTGATCTCACGGTTCATGAGTTGGAGCCCCTCATCAGGCTCTGCACTGACAGTGCACAGCCAGCTTGGGATTCTCTCTCTCCCTTACTCTCTGCCCCTTCCCTGCTCGTGCACACTGTCCCTCTCTCTCAAATAAGATAAACCTAAAAAAAAAACAACAACAAAAAAAAACAACCAACCTCTAAAATCAAACTCACACCAGATTAAGTGTTATACAAGGTCAAATTAAACAGAAGGGTCCCCAGGCCAGCAAAACACCACTGCAAAGTGGCTGACTACCTTCACAAATCCTAAGGCATAACCTATGAATGGCTGAATAGGAAAAAACAAAGAGCCACAAAGAGCCACCCGCAAGGCCTGGCAAATGGTTCCTGTGTAACCTTCAGCAGGACTTAGCATCTCGACTCCTCAGTCACTTGACCTGTAAAATGGGGGTAACCGCATACCTATCTCATAGGGCTGTCTCAAGGATTAAATGAGTGAATATGCATAAAGCACTTATAACACAATGCCTTGCACAAAGTAAGCCACGGACACATTAGCTACACACACGGATGCAGCAGGTATCTTGGCCTGACGTCATCAATTGTCTGAGTGCTATTAGCCCTTGTGCTCTGACCCCAAACTCACCACCTAAGCCTGAGCACCTCTTGGCCTCCCTCTGAATGCCAGTAGGACAATGAGCACACCAGCTGTGTGGGCACACGTGTTCTCACTCCAAGTGCACCGGAATCCCAGGAGCTTGGTGGAAAGGAGATCAGCCTTGACACTGACAAGTGGACACTCTCCACCGTTAACAGGTTTCTGGGCCCCCAAAGCCAAAGGGCTTTGCCCGACAAGTGCTGCCCTGTACACCCTCTCAGAAGACAGCCTGTCAGCCTCCCCCAGGGACAGTCCCCACTTCCCGCCTTTCCCTCTGTGCACAAACACCCTGGACACCGTGGCACTGAACTTAACCAGGTGTCTTTCCTCCTCCTGCAAAGTCTGTGATTTCTGTTTTATTTTGTACTAACCTGTAGACTGTTCTGGTGTCAAAGCGTGGGAAAACGATTTACTTTTTAGTAAAACCATAAGGAAAAAGGAAGAACGAGTTAGTAAACTGCTTAGGAAAAAGTCCCAGTTTTATGGGTTTAACATTTAATATTGTGAAGATGGCAACGTATCCCAAATAAATCTACAAATTCAAGGCAATCTTTATGCCACGTAAACACAAGCAGAAAATAGGAGTCAATATATTCCCAGGAAACAAACATGATTTAGAGGATCATTCAGACAATACTCCCCCAGCGAATCAATTAATTACAAAGAGATGTGGGAAAGGCTGTGATCACTTAGATACTAAACTAGCAATCAAAGCCAGGACAGGTGTGTTGGGACTCTGACAAAATGGTGGGCACCTTCCTACTCGTCTCCACCGGGCAGCGGATCCTGGCGAAAGTTGGGGAGGGGCCATTGTCAAACAGGTCTTTTCCGGTTAAACTTACTGTCTTCCATCCCCTCGTGCTTCCCCAGAACGCTATTTTACTGAGCTATCTAAATGACACACTGAGGTCAAATGACCCCTAAAATGAAAAAGTGGTACAGGAGCACCTGTGTGGCTCAGGAGGTTAAGCGTCCAACTTTGGCTCAGGTCATGACCTCACCGTTTGTGAGTTTGAGCCATGCGTCGGGTCGGGCTCTATGCTGACAGCTCAGAGCCTGGAGCCCACTTCAGATCCTGTGTCTCCCTCTCTCTCTGGCCCTCCTCCGCTCGCACTCTCTTTCAAAAATAAATCAACATTAAAAGAAAAATTTTTCTTTAATCACACCTAGCTCAAATCTCGCTATTTAACGTGAGACACACAGGTATCTGGTTTCTAAGGAATTTTGAAGGATAATACTAGTACTCACCATCTCCTCCTGATGCTAAAATTTCCCCATTCGGAGAAAAACGCACGACATTGACAGCTTTGGTATGGCGGGCAAGATTGGACAAAAATTCAACAATGGCCTTTCCATCGGGTCCTTTTTCCACCTTCCAGATCTGTTGATACCAAAACATTCATTCAGGGAAACATACAGTGAGCACTTGCCAATCTGTGCTTACTAAAACAACACTGTGCTTAGTTTCAGTAAGAAAATAGTTTTTCTTTTGAAACGTAAAGTGGAACTTTGCTCTGAAACATAAACCAGCAACCCCATGGCTTGCTGCCCTCCCTCCTTCCTCTTTCTCCTGCAAACCGTTCCCCAACAGGAACTGGCTCAGGATTCTTAAAAATAATGAGCCTCCCGTTTACCAATCTGGGAAACATTACTCAAGGAACAAAGCTTTCTTTTGCTTTCATGGTTCACTCAAGGCCCGGAGAATTCATCCCTCTGGGCCAGATGACGGATTGGTTTGAGTTTGTAGACTTTTGTTTCAAAGAAAAGAATGGAGAATGCACATGCACCCTCAGTAGTGCTTCTCAGGGCCTTTCTCTCTCCGCCCCACTTACCCTAACCGCCGTGTCTACACCGGCCGACGCCAGTCTGTGGATCCTCCCGGCGGTGCCATGCTGGAAGTCCAGGCTGTACACCGGCTCCTTGTTGTGCCAGGCTATTTCGCAGGTAATGACTTTCATCCTCCCGAGTCTTGATGGAGCAACACAAATCCGTCGGGCACCGTTCTTTACCCAAAGACAGAGGAAAGCTGAAAATCGTCGATAATGAACTGAATATTACAGCAGGAAAGGTGTACTGAACACTTACTATGAGCCAGGAGCCCTGCTAACCATTAAAACTGCACGCTGTAGTGGGAAAGGATGTTAGTGTTGACCTCTAATGTAACACCTTGCAGGTTCACCTAAAATGCTTCGCTGAGCCGCGGCTGTTGGAAGTTTATTCTACTGCTAGGTCCGGAAAGAGCAAAATGGAACACCCAGGCAGAGGAAATCGAGGGGCCGACCCTACGGCGCGACCGCCCCCGCTTAGTGGGGGTTGGAGGGCGTTCGGGGAGAGTCAGGGGCCGGGTCGCGCGGCGGAAGGGGCTGCCCAGGGCTAGCGGCCTCCCGGGAGAAGCTGCCAGGGCAAGTGGACAGCTTGGGGGGTCAGGGGGCTTCGAGAGACACCCACTTCCCAGGCGGCTGGGGCCGCCAGGAGGAGAGGGTCGCCCAGGGTAGAAAACCGAGGCGAGGGAACCAGAGGGGACATCCCCCCACCCCCCGCCCCGTTCCCAGGCCGCACGGGACCAAGCGCTCGGCCGGAAAGCCGAAAGCGGGCCTGTTGGGGAGGAGGCCGCACGGAGCCGGGGCGGGGAGCCGCAGAGCGCGCAAACGCACGCCGTCCGGAGCTGTGCCGGGACCCCGCGGCCCGCCCTCAGCGAGACCCTCTCGCTCTCGCTCGGCCCCGCGGGGAGACCGTGGGGACGCCGGAGCCGGCGCCAGGGAAGCAATACCTGCAGGGACGCGGTCAGTCGGCTGCACAGCCAGCTCCCGCCGCCGCTTACGCTTCTTCCCGCGCGCCACAGGCCCCGCCTCAGGGGGGGCGGGATTCCAGGTACGACCCGCCTCTTTGTAGGCGGGATTCTCGGGGAGCCCCGCCTTCGCATGGGCGGGATTACGTGGCGCCCCGCCCTTGCTCGGGCTGCAGAGGGTGGTCCAGAGCTGCGGAGTCCTCGGAGTCCCGTTGGGCCGCTGCTAATTCAGTTAATTACCTGTCCGACCGACGCATCGGTGGAAGAATAGGTGAGTTATCGACTCATTCATTCAATCATTTCTTCCCTTTTTGATTAACTCTTTTAACATTTACTGAGCATCTGCTAGACTCTGCACCCTGTGCCGGAGCTGAATAAGCAGTGGAGAGCGAAACTGACTCAGACTTACTCTCAGGGAGTTTACAGTCGGGTTAAAGGAAAAGAACGGCCCTGTACGACTGGTGGGCGGGCTACAACTCTGAGACCCGCCCAAGACCAACCCCGTCTGTCACTGGTATTCTTTCACAGCGAATATTTGAGAGCTGTAACCTGCATCAGGCCCTGTCTCCATCTCTGGAGTTTCAAGCTGACGGTCTTCTGGTCTCCTGTACACAAATAATTATTTTAAAAAGATAAAGTGAAAAGTGGTGTATAAGGAACAATGTGCTCTTACAGTTCTCAGGACGCGGTTATTTCGGATTTAAGGGCTCAAAGGAAATTTGAAGAGGGCATTTTAAATGGGCTTCAGGTAATAGTTTTGGATGAGCAGCTCTGGGAAATGGGAATTCAAGTTAAAGAAACTCACAGTTGACAACAGAGGCATAAAGGGGGAGCAGTGGGATCCGCGATGGGAAAGCATGGATGGAGCAAAGACCCGGAAGCATTTAGACATGAATGAGCAGGTCATGTGGGCTCATGTGTCTCAAAGGCAATTTTCTCATTACAAATTAACTGGAATTCTGTGTATATTTGTCTGGGAGCTTGGTTGGGACGAGATGACAGATGGACACTCTCATGCTAACAGCAGGTTTCTGAGTCTTCAAGACCAAAGGACTTTCCAAAACGAGTGCTGCCCTGTGCAACCTTGCAGAAGACAAGGCTGCCAGCCTCCCCCAGGTGACTCTCCCATTCCCCACCCTTCCCATCTTCATCTCTCCCTCTCCCTTCACCCCCTCCCTGGATATCAGTGCACTAAACTTAAACAGGTTTCTAATTCCTTTAGCAAACAAAAATTGAGAATTTTGTTTTTCATATATGTTGGCTTTTAGAACGTTTTGGAGAATTCAAAGCTATCGGATCGTCCCATGCCTGCCTGGATTGCTTACATTACACTGCAATAAGCAGATGTGGTTATAAACACTTGTTAAAAACATAATTTAACATTTTCAAATAAGGTTGTAAATCAGAAGGCAGAAATAGATGCAGCAGGCCTTTTGAAATGGGATGATTTTCCAAATGGGACAATTTATCTGTGAGTTTCTGAGAAGGCCAGGAAACAAATACCTTGGGATGCATAGCTCTTACTTGATAAAAGGAACACACAGGTTCATCTGAGGAGCCAACTCTTCTGTTTTCAGGAAAAAGAATAATGTGGATTCTTATATAAATGCTGGTTGATGCTTTTAGCCAATTTTATGAAAGGTATAGAAATTGTCACGATGTCTCATGTTGACAGGAATGACTGGAGGCTCCTTAAGCCTGACTTCTACGAGAAGCTAGGATAATGTAACCCAGATATGTAGTTTTAGATCCTATCTCCTAAATCATTGCTGGGATTCAGAGAACTTGGACTGGGAATGGCTAATATGTACTTTAGCTTTTCTGGCTGTTTTAAAAGTACAGATTCCTGGCCCTACCTAAGCCCACTGATTCAGAGTATCCAGCAGAGGGGCACCCTGGGGAGTTGGGGGTGCTGCATTTTCTCAAGATCCCAGGTGAGTCTGGTAATCAGTCTGGTTTGGACATCAGTGGTTCAGTGTCTCTCATAACCATCAGGTTTCTTCACATTTCTGACAAATGTTTTTGATTCACAAAGGAATCCCGATTATCTCCTAACATGCCAGGCTTCTAGACTACAGAGTGTGTACACACACACACACACACACACACACACAGAGGTTTAGGTACTAAATATACATCAAAGAGTTGGTTTTCTTGGTGGAAATTTTTGGGGCTTGACATTGTTGCCTGCCAGAGTGGGGATCTGAGATGTGTCAAATGTTTTCAAAAAAGAAAGGAAAGAAGGAGGGGAGAAAGGAGAGAGGGAGGGAGGGAGGAAGCAAGGAAAGTGTTTGATGGAGGCCTCAGTGTTTTGTACCAAGTTGGACTGCAGGTGATTCCAACTAGATGCTTCAACAACTACTGAACTTCACTTTGGGCCCTAAGCGTTGATTTTAGCACACTGCATCACTCTTAAAGGAAGGGGACCACAGTTATTTGGTCTCCCAAGAACTTTATATAGCGAAAATTTATATAAAGGGAGTAAATCTTTTTTTTTTTAAGTTTGCTTATTTATTTTGCAAGAGCAGGAGGGGGAGGAAGGGGGCGGAGAGAGAATCCCAAGCAGGCTCCACACTGTCGGTGCACAGCCAGACTCAGGGCTCGATCCCAAAAACTGTTAGATCATGCTCTGAGCCAAAATCAAGAGTCAAACGCCTAACTGACGGAGCCACCCAGGCAACCCTAAAGGGAGTAAATCTTAATCTGCCCTCAAAAACAAAGACTTCTCGGGGCGCCTGGGTGGCACAGTCAGTTAAGCGTCCGACTTCAGCCAGGTCACGATCTTGCGGTCCGTGAGTTCGAGCCCCGCGTCGGGCTCTGGGCTGATGGCTCAGAGCCTGGAGCCTGTTTCCGATTCTGTGTCTCCCTCTCTCTCTGCCCCTCCCCCGTTCATGCTCTGTCTCTCTCTGTCCCAAAAATAAATAAACGTTAAAAAAAAAAAATTAAAAAACAAAAACAAACAAAGACTTCTCTGAATGTACTTTACTATCATTCCCTTTTCTAAATACGAATACTCTGGAATAAAAATCTAAAGTCAGAGGATGTTCTAATAAAACATTATTAAATGATAGGAAATAGAAGTGCACTATGGGGCGCCTGGGTGGCGCAGTCGGTTAAGCGTCCGACTTCAGCCGGGTCACGATCTCGCGGTCCGGGAGTTCGAGCCCCGCGTCAGGCTCTGGGCTGATGGCTCAGAGCCTGGAGCCTGTTTCTGATTCTGTGTCTCCCTCTCTCTCTGCCCCTCCCCCGTTCATGCTCTGTCTCTCTCTGTCCCAAAAATAAATAAACGTTGAAAAAAAAAAAAAAAGAAATAGAAGTGCACTAAAATGTAACATCAGAAATTGGAAGTTCAATGCAGGGTTAGGAAAAGATATTAAGTATATTTTATCAGAATAAAAAGAGGAAAACTAGAAAAGGGGAGAGAAATTGAATGCACAGAACCTCTAGCACACTGCTAGTGGAAGTGTAAAATGATACAAAGGGCTGTAGAATGAATGTGTACCCCCACCCCCTGCCAAAATTCGTATGTTGCAGCCTTAATCCCCAATGTGGTGTCTACATTTGGGGGTTTAAGGAGGTAAGAAGGTTTAGATGAGGTCATGGGGGTGGAGCCCCCATCATGGGATTGGTGAGAGCTCAGGCATGCCCACTCCTACTCTCTCCCCTCCCCACCCCCACCCTATCCCAGGTCTCCATCACAGAGGACACAGCCATCTGCAGACTGGGAAGAGTGCCCTCACAATACACCAGATCTGCTGGTGCCTTGATTTTAGAATTCCTCACCTCCAGAACTGTGAGAAATAAATGTCTGTTATTTAAGCCACCCAGTCCATGGTATCTTTGTTATATTAGCCTGAACCAAGATACAAATACTTTAGGACACTGTGCAGTAATTTAACTCAAAGATATGTCTTGGGTGCCTGGGTGGCTCAGCTGGTTAAGTGTCCAACTTTGGCTCAGGTCATGATCTCACCACTAGTGGGTTAGAGCCCCACGTCCGGCTCTGTGCTGACAGCTCAGAGCCTGGAGCCTGCTTCAGATTCTCTCTGCCCTCTCTCTCTCTCTCTGCCCTTCCCCCACTCATGCTCTGTCTCTCAAAAATGAATAAATGTTAAAAAAAATAAAGGGGTGACTGGGGGACTCAGTTAGTTAAGCGGCCAACTTTGGCTCAGGTCGTGATCTCACAGTTCATGGATTTGTGCCCTGTGTCGGGCTCTGTGTTGACAGCTCAGCCTGGAGCCTGCTTCAGATTCTCATTCTCTCTCTCTCTCTCTCTCTCTCTCTCTCTCTCTCCTACTAGCGCTCTGTCTCTCAAAAATAAATATTTTAAAAAAGTAATTAATTAAAAAAAAAGTCAAAGACAGGTCTACCCTGTGGCCCAGCAATTCCACTCTTGGTGTATATGTAAGAAAAAATGAAAGCAGACTTGCAGGAGAATGTTTATAGCAGCTTTGTTCATAATGGCCCAAACTGGAAAGATACCAAATATCCATCCATTGAAAAAAAAGGTAAACAAAGTGTGTGATATTCACACAATAGAATTCTATTCAGAGACCAAAAGGAAATACTGCAGCATCATGGATGAAGAAGCATTATGATAAGCACAAGAAGGAATTACTTCAACTGATTGGCAAACACAGAAATGTGATACTATCCCAAAGAAAGCCTAAACTTAATTATGTTATGTGGTTAGGAACTGAGATTTCCAGCAAGAGAGAAAAGACTAGAAATCTAGATATATAAAATCTAAGAAGACAGATTCTTTAAATTGGCAGTATTGGTATATATTCAATATATATTTTGTCTTTAAAAAAAAAGAAGAAAGAAAGAGAAAGGATTTCCTAGCTCAGTCCACTAAAAAGACCTAGAAGAAATATCCAAACAAGAAGCAATGAGTAGGTCTGTGCCTCGATTATGGTCTCTAAATAGCATTCCCTATGAAAAGAACCACAGTTCCCTGAAGGAATGGCTGTTTCCAGGTCTAGAACAGAAAATGTATTGGATGAGCCTGAAATACTTTATTATACCAGAAAACAAGAAAATCATCAAACACACCTAGGATTGTGTAATAAGGATACGGGGGCCAATATGAAGACCTCTAGCCGAAGTCAGACAATTTAACATTGGAAAACTGTCACAGTGGATAGAAACACATTGAACGCTAAAGTTTACAAGCTTATAATATCAACAACAACAAAAAGCCTCATTGGTTACCTTTGGGAAACAAGGCATAAGCCAAACATCTATCCTGCCTGTTCTATATGAGCTATATGCCTCAGGATGAACTAAGTGGGTTTCTTTTTAGATGTCCCACAATTCAGAAGTAATGATAAATTCTGAGTATCACCTTTTCACAACTCCTAATAAAATAATGGATCTAGGTGTGATTATTACAGAATGGTAAAATTATTAGGTGAAGATTGATAGGAAACTTTATAAAGGATGGTTTAAGAGGACAACACCTAAACTCAACTAATTAACCTTAATATATTAAAAAGGGACGGACAGAAGAATGTACCTCCTGATGTGATGCAGCACAAAGAAAGTAGTACCACCTAAGGATTCTTCCAAACAAAGCGAAACAAAACCAAAGAACTTGAATCTAATTAACTTTACAGATCTAACTACCAGCTTATAGGAATACAAGAGAAAGATTTTTCTAAGAATTAAATGATACCAAAAATGAGGGAAATTCTCAAAGAAAACTGTTCTGTTTTTTTTCAACAACTAAAAAGTAAGAAAACAGAGGAAGAACCTGCGGATTTAAAGAAACCTCAGAGACATTTGAACCAAATGCAACTTGTAGATTTTGTTCAGATTCCAATTTGAACAACCACCTGGAAAAGTAATTAGAAAACGATTAAAGACATTTGAACACTGGACTAGATTTGATATTAAAGAATTTTTAAATTTTAAGGTGTAACAATACTTTGTGGTTTAAAATCCTCATATTTAAAATCTAAAATGAGGGGCACCTGGGTTCAGTTGGTTAAGTGTCCGACTTAAGCTCAGGTCATGATCTTGCAGTTCCTAAGTTCGAGCCCCAGGTTGGGATCTGTGCTGACAGCTCAGAGCCTGGGGCCTGCTTGGGATTCTGTGACTCCCTCTCTCTCTGCCCTTCTCCTGCTCGCCTCTCAAAAAACTTCTAAAAAAAAAATTATTTTTAAATAAATATTTTAAAAAATAAAAAAAAAATTTTTAATCTAAAATGAGGGGTGCCGGGGTGACTCTGTCGGTTAAGCATCCAACTTCGGCTCAGGTCATGATCTCACCGTTAATGGGTTCAAGCCTTGCATACAGCTGGCTCTGTGCTGACAGCTCAGAGCCTGGAGCCTGCTTCAGATTCTGTGCCTCCCTCTCTCTCTGCTCCTCCCCTGCTCACACTGTCTTTCTCTCTCAAAAGTAAACATTAAAGAAATTAGAATATTCTTTACAAAAATAATAAGATCTAAATGAAACATTTTCATTAAAATGAGATAATTTTAGAGATGATTAGAGATAAAATTAGAGATAGAGATAAAATTAGAGATAATACTAAATTATTTACAGATGATATTATATGTTTAGAATTTGCTTTAAATTTGGGAGGGGTGGGGCACTTAGGTAGCTCAGTGGGTTAAGTGTCTGACTTCGGCACAGGTCATGATCTCACAGTTCGTGAGTTTGAGCCCTGCGTCAGGCTCTGTGCTGACAGCCCAGAGCCTAGAGCCTGCTTCGGTTTCTGTGTCTCCCTCTCTCTCCGCTCCTCCCCAACTCGCGCTCTTTCTCTCAAAAATAAATCAACATTAAAAAAAAAAAAAAAACTTTGGGAAGGACAATAAAAAAACAGGAAAACAATAAAGAGAAAGTAAAAACCAAAAGTTGGTCCTTTAAAAAGATCAACAAAACTGACAAACTTTTAGCTAGACTGACCAAGAAAATAAAGAATACTGAAATTACTAAACTCAGAAAAGAAAGGGGCATTACTACTGAAAATAAAAAGGATTATTTTATGGAATAAAAAGAGAATACGATGGACAACTGCATGCCAGCAAACTGGATAGATAACCTGTATTAATGGTCAAATTCCTAGAAACATACAACGTATTAAAATTTAATCATGAAGAAATAGAAAACATGAATACTTAAAACTACTAAGAAAATTGACTCAATAATCAAAAACCTCCCAACAAAGAAAAGCCCTGGATAGATAGATTCACTAATGAATTCTACCGAAGATTTACTGAAAAATTAACACCAATCCTTCTCAAACTCTTCCAAAAAAGTAAAGAGGAGGAAACACTTCCTAACTCATTCATTACCCTGATACCAAAGCCAGACAAACCGTACAAGAAAAATACAGGCCAAGATGAATTTTGATGCAAAAACAAGAACACCTCAACAAAATACTACCAACAACTAATTCAGCAACATACTGAAAGGATTATACACCATGAACAAACGGTATTCCTGGAATGCTAGAATGGGTCAACGTGCAAAAATCAACTTAATCCACATTAATAGGATGAAAGGGGACAAAATCACACGATCATCTCGGTTGCTGCAGAAAAAGCATTTGACAAAACTCAACACACTTTCATGATTAAAAATAAAAAACAACAATAAGCTAGGAATAGAAGAAAACTTTCTCAATGATAGCCATAATATATGAAAAGCCATAGCTAAAGAATGCCATTCTTAGTGGTGAAAGCTTTCCCCCAAAGGTCAGGAATAAGACAAGGATGTCTAATTTTACCACTTCTGTTCAACACAGTATTGGCAGTTCCAGCCAGATCAATTGAGCAAGAAGAAGAAATAAAAGACATCTAAATTAGAAAGAAATCAAGTTATCTTTGTGCAGATGACATGATTTTATATGTAGAATATCCTAAAGAGTTCCCCTGTCCCCCAAACCTGTTCAGGCTAACAAATGAATTCAGCAAAGTTGCAGGTTACAAAAAAAACACATAAAAATCAGTTGCATTTCTAAACGCTAACAATGAACTTTTGGAGAGGAAACTGAGAAAACAATTCCATTTATAATAGCGTCAGAAAGAAAAAAAATGCTTAGCAATAAACTTAAGGAAATGAAAGACTTGTACAAAAAAAATATACTGCTGAAATTAAAGAAGACAAATAAATGGCAAGACATCCCATGTTCATGGATTGGAAGATTTGATATTGTTAAGATGTCAATGCCACCCCAAATAACCCACAGATTTAATGCAATTCCTATCAGAATTCCAATGGCATTTTTTGCAGAAATAGAAAACTCTGTCCTAAAATTCATGTGGTATCTCAAGAGACCCTGAATTGCTAAAACAAACTTGAGTAAGGACAAAGTTGGAGAACTCACACCTCCTGACTTCAGACCTTACTGGAAAGTTACAGTAATTAAAATACTGTGGTTCTGGCATAAGGACATACAAACCAATGGAATACAGAGCCCAGAAATAAACCCTCACTTATGTGGTCAATCGATTTTTGACAAAGATGAGAAGACTATTCAATGGGGAAAAGATAGTCTTCTTCAAAAAATGTTACTGGAAAAACTGGATGCCCACATGCACAAGAATGAAGTTGGAATCTTACACCATATGCAAAAACTAATTCAAAATGGATTAGAGACGTCAATGTAAGAACTAAAACTATAAAACTCTCAGAAGAAAATCTTCATGACATTGGATTAGTCAAGGGTTTCTTGGGTATGATGCCAAAAGCACAGGCAAGAAAATAAATTCAACTTCACCAAAATTAAAAACTCAAGAGTGGAAAGACAACACATAGAATGGGAGAAAATACTGGCAAATCATATATCTGATAAGGAGTAATATCCAGAATTTTTTAAAAAATCATATCCTGCAAATCAATATCAAAATATAAACAACCCAAAGTAAAAATGGGCAAAAGACGTGAACAGGTATTTCTCCAAAAATATACAAATTGGCCAGTAAACACACGAAAAGAAGCTTAATATCACTAGCCATTAGAGAAATGCAAATCAAAACCACAATAACCCCTCACCCTCATTAGATGGCTAATTAAAAAAACAAAAAACTCAGAAAACTACAGTGTTGTAGAGGATGTGAAAAAATTGGAACACTTCTGCACTGCTGGCTATTATGTGAAACGGTGTGTCTTTGTGAAAATAGTTTGGCAATTCCTCAAACACCTGCATAATTACCACATAATTCGTCAATTCCACTCTTAGGTATGTTATCCCAAAGAACTGAAAGCAAGGACTCAAGTAGATACTTAGGAAACAATGTCCAGAGCAGCATTATTCTTCATAGTAAAAAGGTGAAAGAAACCTCCACAAGTGTCCATAGACAGATAAATGGGTATCAAAATGTGGTATGCACATACAATGGACTATTCAGCCATAAATAGGAATGAAATTGATATATGCAACAACAAGGACGAACCTTTAAAAGGTTATGCAAAGTGAAATAAGCCAGACACAAAAAGACAAATTTTTGATTCCACTGATATGAGATACCTAGAATAAGCAAATTCAGAGGTAGAAAATAGGTGTTACCGGGGGTGGGAGTACAGTGAATGTACTTAATGCAACTCATACATTTAACAAATCGTTAAATGACAAATTTTATGTGTATTTTTCTGCAGAAAAAAACCAAAAAAACAAAAAAACCTTAACGAGTTAGTATTTTTGATCCACATTCCAGTTTCAGAACCGCTCATTCATCCTCTGTGACTGGGCTCATTTAATATCTTCACCTTAACTGAATGGCTTGATTTACCGATACTCTGTCTCCTTTGGTCTTGACTTTCTCCCTACAGGCCAGAATATGGAAATTAACTTGGTGATCACGAAATTTAATTCTAAACATCATACATATAGATGTCTTTCTTTACACCAAGTGGGTATTAATGGCACTCTTTTTTGAGCTGTGGCCATCCAGTGTGTCTGTCACTCCCCCCAGTGAGGGTTTAGGAGACCCTGTACAAAATAAGATTTAGCCTACTGTGGATTTTCCAAAAGCTAGCTGTCTGGGTGGTGTCTGTGGCCACATTAACCAGGCTTTTAGCTTTTGTAAAAACCACTTCTTTAACCCTCTCTCTCTGCCCCCCACCTCCATGCATGTGTGCGGTCTCTCTCTCAAAAATAAACACACACTGAAAAAAAAAAGTTTTAAAAGCAGTAAAACAAAGAGCCCAACAGAAAAGAATGGTCAAACAATATGCCGTAGTACACAGGAAAAGAAATTACAATGGTCAATAAAACATACGAGAGCATGTTCAACCTGAGACAATGCAAGCTGTCATTTTTTCACAGACCAGATTTAAGTTTGATGAGGAAAGAGGGGGAAAAAAACACACTTATACATTTATTTTTCATAGGAGTTTAAATTCCTTTTTGGATGGTAACATTTATTAAAAGTTACATAGCATACACTCTTTGACCTACCAATATTCACTGCGAAGAATTTACACTCTGGGTATATTTCTAAAAGTGTGTGTGGTGTGTATTAACTTCCACAGTATATTCTGTCATGTCAAAACATGAGAAATAAGTGAGCATTAGGAGCATATGCAGATCACAGAATGTTACCAAACCTGTTCAAAAAAGTAACATGGAAATGTTAAGATACCAATTATCTGGTGTCCCATCTTTGTGTAAACTTGAGATACAAATATATAATCAAATATAAAGATATAAAAATTTAATATAAACTGAATGCATATATATGATGTGTATATGTATGCAGCTAATATTTTCTGGAAGGACCTACAAGAAGCAACCGTGGTTGACTTTGGGGAAGCAGTGGGTAAAAGCCTTTCCGCTTGATCCCATTCTGTTCCATTTACATTTCTAGCTTGGGCGCCATCTCTGCTTCTTTTTCTCCCTCCTGGCTCGCCCCAGTGAGAAGGTAGCCCTGCCAATCCTGAGTTTGTTTCAGGAACGAACTGAGTTCAACACCTGTAAACACTCACTACAGGAAGGTATAGATCAATGGTTCTCAGTTCTGACGGCACACAGAGAGGCCTTAAAAAAACAAAAAACACAAAAAACAAACCTGATATCTGGGCCCAAACCCAGACTCTGAATTAGTATGGGGTGCATCCTTGCATTGGGATTTCTAAAAACTCCCCAGGTGATTCTAATATGCACGGGGGGGGGGGGGGGGGGGGGGGGAAGGGGTGAGAACCACCAGATGTATTTAATTATTCTTCAATGACAAATAATGACCTAACAAGCTGCTGATTACAAGAATTAAGTGTCTTGAGACCATGGGCAGAGTCACCAGCAGTACGGCCCACATTAGGAATTTGAGGCCCAAATAAAAACACATTGATATGCCACACACCAGTCCTGCTGTGTGAACACTTAGCTAATTAAAGCGGGTCCTGTTTATAGGGATTGTGGACTGTGCTGGTTTACTTCCTCATACTGTTTTTGTTTTACAGTAGTAACTAGTTTAAACACCACCGTCCTCCCACATTAGCCTTTTACAAATTTAACTTAACAACAGAAGACAGATACCTCTACCTAAATATGATATATACATGAAAACCCATGTGGTTGTTTTGTTAAATTTTGTTAGCTACATTTTCAAAGAATTGCATCCTGGCAATATTTGCTTAAAAGGTGAAATATATGTAAGTACTTCCAAAGAACCAATTTAGCAAGCAAATTTACTAATCCTATGCCTAACTTTCCCATTAAGCAAGATAACAGCCATATAAAATATGTATTTTTGCAAGAATATAGCTGACCCAAAGAAGGGGAAAATAGCAAATTCCAGAAAGAATTGCTACATAAATATTCACAAACTTAGACATGCTCTACATTGCTATCACTTAAGCAAGATTTCTTTAGCCTAAATGATTTACAGAGGAAAAAGTCTCTTCTCGAGTGTAAAATACACATACACACGCACGCACTCACGCATTCTCTCAAGATGAGCTCAGTCTTTAGAGTCTTAATGGAAACAGTCTTAGTCTCCTAAACAGAACTTGTAATTAATATAGTAAAATGAGCTCAACTTGAGGGTCTTCAATGAGTTTTAGTTTCCAAAATATAATTTGAATATAGAATTCTTTGAAAGTAGTATCTGAAGAGTTAGCTATCATATATATATATATATATATATATATATATATATATATATTTACTTTATTACAAGATATTTTAAAATTTGGGCAGATACAATTAGGACAGAAAACCAGCTTCATACCAAAAATACACTTTCAGTTACTTTATCAAGCAAATAAAAACAACTTTCATTTATTTGCTTTTTTTTAGAAGTTAATGTACAGTAAAAATTTAATATTGTATATGAAAGACATGTAATTAAGCATACATACAAAAGAAACATGTATTGAATGTTCAGAAACAAAAGTAAAAATAAATAGCAATGATAAAACTTTGAAAAAAAATAATGCACATTTCCGTTGTGGAAAATACGATTCTTAATTAATATATACATAGTTATACTTAATAGAAAGCCATCTCTTTAAAATTGCACAAACATGGGACCAATAAAGCATTAATTTTTATGGCATGTAATACTATAATCCTAGGGCAGTTTTCTGCTTACCTCCAAGACATACAAAACACCTAGGTCTGTAATATAATGAAAGGTATGCTGTTCTGTTTGAGAAAGATTGTCTTCCTCAACTCTCATTAACCTGTAGTAATCCTACATAAGGCTGTACAGGAAATTTCACAAAAAGAAATATTCAACAATTATTGTGCCCACTCCATGCTGACTAGGCAGCCAAAAATGGGCTTCAAAGTAAATGTGGTGGGACATTTAATATTTTTGATACTTTTTTATACTAAAGATCATTTCTTTGTTCTATAAAAACACTGCATTTAACCATGATTGGCAGTCCTGACACAAGGAAAATCCTGGCAAAATGGATGGAGAGTTTCTGCTTACCTTATTTCCATGAATAAAATATTTCAGGAGATAAGAATTTATAGAAAAGAAACATTACAGGTCAATTCACTTACAACTTCTCTTATCAGGAGTATAATTCCATTTTTAAAAAATCCTGTTTAAACTTCTCTGTAAGAAAACCAAAGGTAACATTTCCATCTGTAGTATGGCACAGCCCTCGCTTCAGAGAAAAATACTTTGGGAACCAGAAAAGATTGCACAAAGGCTAGGGGCAACCTGAAGAGCTCTTGGCGAAAAACACTGAAGTCCTCTAGGGGAATAAAAAAATATGTGCAGACTTAATTACAAATATTTACATTTCAAAACCGAATCTTGAGTTAGCTATTCAGCTGCTCAGTACCAATGATTCACAGGCATTTCAAAAGGTGTGATAATGTGTCCACAGTATTTGTGACCACACTTGAATGCATAGAATACAGTAAAGATTATGGTTCTTCAGTCTGTTGCCTATCATATCTATAAAACAAAATTGTTTACATTTTGGAAGCTGTACAACCAAAAAGATTAAGCAAATATTTTTATTATCTCACATAAAATATACCTTAAGTACTACTGATTTCACTCATTTGTTCGACAACTTGCCCTAAAATTTCATCAACCACATCAACATCATAATTCACTTGCTGAAGATCGAGATCAGGTACAATCATGGCCAACAGCTGTCCTACGTTAACTCGAAGAGATCGAAGTTTGAGGCTGCAAATAGAAATATTACATCTATTAGATGAACGTCCTACCACAGTTTAATATTCACATAGAGCCTAAAATTTAAGTGATACATGAAGTCGCTTAACTTAATAATTTAATACGTAAGTACTCATCTCTTGGTAAGTAGAGTGTTTCATAAAACTAGTGGCTCTGGTTCCAACTAATACGATTTTAATTTGCAACTGAAGAAAACATGGACTGGTGAAATACATTTAATTGCAAGATGTTACTTATAAAATATTATCACCTGGAAAACAGTAGGGGTATACTAGTGAGAACGCTGGTCTAAGAATAAGAATGCATCTCTTTGGGAGCACCTGGGTGGCTCAGTCAGTTAAGCAACTGACTCTTGATTTCAGTTCAGGTCATGATCTCAGGGCTGGTGAGATCCAGCCCCTCGTCAAGGGTCTCTCTGCTTGGGATTCTCCCTGCCCTTCCCCAGCTCGTGCCCTCTCTCTCTCGCTCTCAAAAATAAATAAATAAACTTAAAAAAAAAAGAATGCATCTCTGAATTTCAGCTTGTGAGGAAAATAAAAACGGATTTGTTCTCTAAAACATTTCTATGAGATACCTTCCTTGTGTAAGAGGAAAAGGAAATGGTTCAAGGGGTCATAAGCTCACAAAACTTTGGGCTAAATAATGTTAAACAAGTTTTTTTAGATGCAGGACCTCCCCGGACCTTTCATACGCTAAAGTTCACAGGCTGCCCATTTTACTATGCATTTATAGGGAATGGTGTTTTGCTAAAAATACTGGGAATCTCTGGATTAGATGATCATTATCATTCCTTCCAAATGAAATACACATATCTGAATATCAACATCCTAGACTTTAAATACCTACAATTATTCAGCAGCCTTTGCTTCAAAAGACTGAGTGAAACCAAGGGCCTGAATGTTACAGTTGCTCTTATTCTGTCCCCCTCCCCCTCCCAAATGAAGGCAGCCCACATTTACTTAAGATACTGACCTAAGGTGGAAATCTCTGAAGAGTCAAGATACTCATCCTTGGGTTGACAATGCACAGAAATGTGATTTTAAGCATGTTTTGTGAGCTTACAGGGTAAGGTTCTGTTGGTCCTTAGACAAAATTTTACATCATTCCCACGCCAGCCATTTTTTGTCCAAGCTTCCCCACTCATCTTCGATCGGAGGCCCATGGTTCAAACGCGTTTCTGCTTTGCTTTTCAGAAGTTATTAACCATTCTATATCCTTACCAAGAATATCCTCTTTATCATAACCACAACTTTTTATCTACATGAAAAGTTGGCAAAAGACTAGTAGGACCCAGTGACCTCTTACATGTCCTTTTCTTTAAGTCTTTTGATCGTCCCTGGCTGATTCCTCCTGTCCACCGGACATGCCACAGATTCTTATTTTTAGTGTACAGAACAGCACTGTCCAAGAGAAAGATTCTGAACTCCATACGCAATTTAAAATGTTCAAATAGCCAAAGTAAAAAGTAAAATGCGACTGTAAACTTAACTGTAGTTATACATGTAACCCAATGTAACTAAAATATTATTTCATCACATAATCAAAGTACATCATTTTTTTTTATGTTTATTTTATTTTGGGGACAGTGAGCGTGAGCAGGGGGTGGGGGAGTGGGGCAGATAGAGAGGAGGGACAGAAGATCTGAAGCAGGCTCCACAATGACAGCAGCAAGCCCAACATGGGGCTCGAACTCATGAACTGTGAGATCACACCCTGAGCTGAAGTTGGACACACAACCAACTGAGCCGCCCAGGCACCCCTCAAAATATGTTATTAATGAGGTATTTTACATCCTTTTCCTTTTTCATACTAAAGCTTCAAAATTTTATTTATTTATGTTTATTTATTTCTGAGACAGAGAGAGACAGAGCATGAGTAGGGGAGGGGCAGAGAGAGAGGGAGACACAGAATCAGAAGCAGGCTCCAGACTCTGAGCTGTCAGCACAGAGTCCGACACGGAGCTCGAACTCACAAACCGTGAGATCATGACCCGAGCCGAAGTCGGTCGCTCAACCGACTGAGCCACCCAGGCACCCCAAAATTTTTTTATTCTATACTTAAAGCACATCTCAATTCAGACTAGCTAAATTTCAAGTAGTATATACCTATACTATTTTGGAAAGCACAGGTTTAAAAGATCAGTTAAAAAAAAAAGTAAATACAAAATAAAAGATCAAAGATGATCAGTTACTCAAAGATCAGTGTGCAAGAGAACCATCTTAGAGATTGCTTACAAATTTCTAAAAAAGTTTCCAAAAGTTTAGGGGCGCCTGGATGGCTCAGTAAGCGTCCGACTCTTTGATTTCGGTTCAGGTCATGATCGTATGGTTCATGAGTTCAAGTCCCGCATCAGGCTCTGTGCTAACAGCACGAAGCCTAATTGGGATTCTCTCTCTCTCTCTCTCTCTGGAAAATAAATAAACATTAAGAAAAAAAGTTTCCAATTAAATAAAGTACACTGCAGTCCAAGGATCTGCATTTCTACAAGCACCACAGATGCCTGGGGTTCCCAGAAACATCGCTTCTGAGCCTTAGCCCTCCAGGCTTTTCTGTACTGCTCTGCTCCATGTGTATGAACAGGTTTACTGAAATCCTTCAAAAACTTAAGTTAAAAAACAAGGTAATAATATAACTGATGTCAAGAGACGATGGCGGGAGATCATTTCTCAACAGTGCCTTTTCAGTCTGCAGTCATCCTGTATTAGCAGGAAGAGTTGCCCAGTTTGGGCCCTTAACGGCTACTTTCAGATGGTAAGACAGCAACACAACAGCAGCACCATCACCCTCGCCCACCTGAACGTCTGCCTCCCCTACTCTCAACACTGAAACAAAACCCCAAGCCCATAGGGTAACCGTTCATTTACTATTTTCTTATTTCCACAGAAGACTTCTTCCTACTAACCACCTGAACTATGGCAATTTTTAGTAACTTTGTGATTACCTAAAAGTTAAGATTGGGAGGTCACAGAGTAAAAATGAGGACAGCAAACCATAAAGAAATGGGGCCAAGAACAAAAGTAAAAGAAATCCAGGTGAAAAAGTAAGTTTCACGAAATAGTCCCTTGTCTTTTAGTCACGGCCAAATCCACCCTCTTCCGTGATAGCTAACTCAATTTCCACTTTTCCCCAAACAGCATTCCAAACCACTCTAACCAACCACCCGCGCTTTATTTATTCCTCCCAAATTCCTGTGTCTCTTAAGCTGAACTTCCACTGTTCTTTCCTAGAAGGGAAGGATGAGGATGTGTACTTCTTTTGATTGAACAGTATTTGTCTGATGTGTGCTTGCAAATAAATATCACGCTAACCACGCCGGCCGCCCCAGAGGAATGCCTGGTGTACTATTACCTTTCCCCGTCAGTATAATTTACAGACTCCTCAATGTTACTTGAAGTTGAAACATCTGCTCCTAACTGGTGATTTGTGGATTTTAATTGTTCAATTTCAGTTTTCAGTTCTTCACATTGTGAACGCATTTGTGATTTTTCCATTTCCAATAATTCAACCTGACAAAAAAAAAATTTATTGAGTGTAAAATTTAGAACTAATGCCAAAGTGCAAATTTAAGCTAAGACATGTAGAAAACCTGAGTGATGAACATTACCATCAAAAAAGGGCAAAAACCCCACAGGAAAAAAAAAAGCTTCCTCTGTTTGGTGTCACCTCGACATTTCGTCACACTGGAAACAATACCAAAGTGGCTCTCATTTCTCGCACACACTCACCAGCTGGAAGCTACAACAGAAAGCTTATATTGATTTTTATATATTTTGTCATCTGGCTCCAAGCCAATACATCAAGATGAATGTTCAGATGAGCTGTTACGTCCGCATTATTTCCAGGAAGAGGGGGCAGGAGAGCAGCACACTGCTGTTTCCGAAATCTTCGCAGAAAAACCCTTCTTTCAAACGCCACATTAACAGGATACGTAAAATACTTGTTTTTGGAAGAAGCGATCCAAATTTGAATGGAGAGTACACACAGAGGCTACTACTTGACGCCTGACACCTACCATTTTTCTCCTTCTCCTTCAGTAAAGGAACCCCTGAATAAAGACTACAGTTCCAAGGCGCCCATTAGCCAGGTGGCTAAGTTCTGACAGGTGGCACGTAAGCGACTTTCAGGGACCACACCCCTCCTCTGTCCTGCTGCTGGGAATGTAGATATACGAGGACTGGACCCGGAGGGCCACCTCCGACCATAACTGCATGCGGAGAAGCGAAGCAACAACGTAGGAGCCTGCTGTCTCTGAGGCCTGCGGAACCGCCAGCTGGATGTTCGTCTCCGTCTCCTGCCGGCAGACCCGATCGTAACTAATACAGGCTGTCTCTATAAAATGAGGACATCATCCACCTTGTGTGGTTTTTGCAAGGCCTGTTAATAATGGATGTGAAGTTCCCTATATTTAGTAACTGAGTGCCTCAATGGGAAGGAGAACGGTATTCTGAGCAGGACAATCCTTCATTATCTAGAAATTTCCAGTACCCTATAGTAAATTTACCATACTGTCACTACGTTAAAATTCCCGTAATGCCCATCTCCTCAACACACGTGTCCATATGCCCTCCAGGACCGCCTCCCCAGCTGAGAAGCAGTGGGGTAGCAGAGTCAATAAACAGGTTGTTACGTAACCTCTTCTAATCTAGCCACTGGCAGCTCTTTATGCTTTAGATGCCCGGGGACTCCCATGACTCTTACCACGCTGGCTGACACACTCACCTCACTTTTATACTGGTCCCTCTCCGCAGTGCACTTGTCCAGCTGTCTAAACACGTCATCCAGCTGCACAACCATTTCGTCCACTTCGCTTTTGCTCTCACTGTTGGAACACTGACTGCACTCGGCCTTTACGTGTTGCAGAGCACTACACTGTTTCTTCAGCCTTTCTATTTCTTCCAAAGCTTGCCGATACTGAGACACCACGTGGTCCGGACTTTCAGATTTGCCATTAATACTTTCAAGTAAAAACACAGCATCAGTTTCGGTAGACTGATGGCACGTCTCCTTCTTCACGTATTTGTCGTTCAGTTCCAGTATCCTCTGTTGTAACCCTTTGATTTGGTCAGTGAACGCATTACACTGTCTCTTATAATTTTCTTTTTCTTGGGTCACTAGAAGCAGCTCATTTCTCAGTTCATTTAACTGGCAACCAGCATCAGCGGCAGATTTATCAAAGGCTTCCTGGGTGTCCTGCGTTTTGCCTTCAGCTTCCACACAGGAGGGCAGCGCAGCCGTGTCATTTCTGGCATCTATGTCATCTTCAAGGGTTTCCTCCTTTTTAACAACTACACCCGGGACTTCAGTCTGGGTGGCCGCAGTAGTTCCCTGATCACACCGGGATGACGAGGCGCCCGATGAGCTAGTCTGGCCACAAGGCTCCTTCTCGGCCACAGGCTCCACCTGCAGGCCACTGTGCTCCATGTGACTCTGTTCTGATTTCACTTCAATATCATGATCTACTGCAGGTTTGGGAGTACTGTTTTCTTCCAAGATGATGACATCTTCATCGTCATCATCTTTATAAGCTGAATTTTCAAATGCTTGATTACTCAATCTCCGAGTCTTGGAGTTCAGAATTGACGAACGAGTAGAAAGTCTCCGTTTCAGGCTGGAAAACATTTTATATAGAAAATATAAGACTATACAATATAGAAATGAACAAAACAGATGACCTTGAAGCAATCTAACGATCTTAAAATTCTAAGAAATGTCCGTGCTCGTTTAAAAAAATGACACAGTACTCCTCGATGATTTGATGAAGTAAAGAGGATTTTCTCCTTACACAGTGGAGGAAACAATTAAGACTACTGAGGCTGCTTTCAAGTACCAGCTCTACATACTGCCAAACATCCCTTCATTTGATGTCTCTGGGCATTTCAACGTATCCAGCCCAAAACGGAGCTCCGCAACCCAGCCAGGTCTATTCTTTGTATCCGAGCGAGCTCTCGGCTCTGCACCATTCCCGTTCGCTCACTGTAACTTTTACCAGTGTTCAGTGATCAGAGGGGAGCCACACCAACTAAACCAGCATACCCTATCCTTCCACTTCCCCTGCAGTAAAAATCACCTCATTTTGCTCATCAGCTTGGCTTTCTTTGAATTTACCTCCAACTGATTGTCTTTTTCCCCCCTTAGAGTGATATCTGTCCTGGTTTGCTGTTTGGGTCTTATGTGTCAGCCCTCATATTTCTCCATCTCAAGAAAGGTTCTTCTTCTGCTTGGCTTTACTCTCTCATGGCAAGGGGGCACAATCTCCAATAAAATCTTGAGACAGGGTACACAGGACATAAAAAATATAAAACTTTATATCCTGAAAAGTATCTTTATTCACTTCTCAATTTTATGGCCTGCTTGGTTTTTATAAAGCATCATTCCAGGATCATGTACCATTCAGTGTTCCTGCCATTCTAATTCCTGATCTTTTAGCAGGTAACTTGTGTGTTTTCCCCTCCCGAAAAAAATTATTTTCCCTTGTGTTCTAAAATTTCATGATGTTTCTTAGAATAGATCTTTTTCTTTTTTTTTTTCTTTTACGTTTATTCATTTTTGAAAGAGAGAGAGAGAGACAGTATGAGCAGGAGAGAGGTAGAGAGAGAGGGAGACACAACTCGAAGCAAGCTCTAGGCGCCACACTGTCAGGACAGAGCCCAACGTGGGGCTCGAACTCACCAATTGTGAGATCATGACCTGAGCCAAAGTCGGACGCTTAACCGACAGAACCACTCAGATGCCCCAGGATGGATCTTTCCCCAGACATTTTTGCTGAGTATTTGGTGGAAGTTAAGTCTCATGCTACTTCCTCCCCTTTGTTTTCTCTGATTTCCCAATCTGAAATTCCTTTATTGAGACATTGGCCCTCCTGTATCTTGTCTTTTCCTTTTTCTACCCTCTACCTGCTTATCTTTTCTAAGTATGTGTCTGTTCAACACCTACCCACCTCCCAGTAAATTCCAAAGGTTTCTGCTACTCCCTTTGTTTCAGTTGGTACATGTGGTGATCCCTGCCTATCTCTATGTTTCAGAGTGAGGCTGAATGGAAGCAGTGAGGGCTGGCCCTGTGATTCCAAGCATGCTCCAACTCTCAGCACCGTCTGGGGCTTTTCTCTTGGGAGCCTGAAGAGGGGAAGAAGGAAGGGGGATTTCTTACCATTTAGTATTCAAATGTTCCCTTACCCCTCCTGTTTCAGAAGAGTGGTTCCCCCACACTGTCAGCAGTGAAACTGGCCCAAAAAGGAAATGTCTTGCCTTCTGACAGAGAAGTCACGTCAACAGACTCGGCAGGTTGTGAAGAGGTCTAGAGAACGACTCTTCCTTAAACTCTCAAATAAGCCTCCTGTACTCACCCATTTTCTACCTAACAAGTACTCGATGCTTCCGAGTTTAGAGCATGCCTGGGCTTCCATGGAGTTAATCATTTAACTGGGAGCTGCCCTATTTTTCTTACCAGGCTAATTGCTATTTATCTTTCTTAAGATTCAGTTTCGGTACCACCTTTCCACAGTCTTTGGCTTTATTCTTAAAGCTTCTGTTTTTCTCAAACTCAAATTGCAAATTCTTCAGGCTTTAAAAATTAATGAAAAATTTCTATTCTCTTCTTCTACTTGGATGGAATAAATCACTTTAAAGAATAACTTCCATTATCTTTTGTCTGTAAGCTTTACGGATTTTGTTTTTTCTTACTTTGTTTGGAACCATCTTTAAGAAGAAAGCCAAAAATATTAAGGAGACTAGTTACAAAAAAAATTCACACAAGTTCTTAGTTAAGTAGCAACCCAGCCCCCAAATACGCCTCTAAAATGTAGGCTACAAACAGCAAACTATTTTAGAACATGCCCTCCTGATGTATATACGCATAAAAGCAATACTTTCTAATCTTTTTGGAGGTCAAAAATCCCTGAGGATTTAATGAAGGCAATAAAACCTCTCAGAAAATCCCATCCCGCTATCTCAGAGAACCTCCTTTCAATGTTGGTTTTCCAACAAAAGACCAAGTATAATACAGTCAGTCTGATGCCCTAGTTTGTTGGTATCCTGTTTTCTTCTTCACCTGTGTTCATTCTATTCCCTCTGAATGGGCCACCTGCACAGAGAACTGCTTTTAGAATTTCAGGAACCAAGTACTGTATCTCATTACAAAGCCTTTCCTGACCAGTCAAGAGACCTAACTGTTCAATTTACATATCACTCATACATTTCTTTCTCCCTCCCTCTCCATCCACTCATCCAACATACACAGCTTGCCACGAGCTAAGAACTTACAGGTCACACCTGACATTATAGTGTCATATACTATTAACTACTTCATGTTTTTCTTAAATACTGGTAATTCTAAAAGCAGGAACTTTCATACTATATAGAATTTGAAAGAGGTGAAAATTCAATCAAATCCACAACGAATACAACTGATATTTTAAAAATTATTTTAAATAGGTGGCCTAAGTGGGGTGGGGGTTTTGTTTAGACAAAAAAGCAAATTAACTTATCCCTAAGACTTCTTACATGCACGGAACTACAGCTTCTCAGAAGGGCATTATTGCCACACAACGTCAAGTGGAGGCTCTGTTTAGTATTCATTCCCCAAATGGAAAAGCGCATTTTAGCCACTGACTTGTTGCTCTCGGGTTCCGACTGGGGGGAACCTCGATGGTTGTTTAGAAGTCTTGTTGTATATGTATTTGCCACTTCTGAAAGATGTCCTCTTGGAACACTTTCCTTCACGGGAGAAAAGCTCTGACTTGACACGGTGGGTGTCCGAAACAAGAGTTCAGCATTAATCTGTTGGAAGGAAAAAATGTGATCTTAAAAGGGCTTTTTTAACATGCCAAGCCCAAAACATGAGATATTATTTTCCCTTCTCCCCTTACCCAGGAAACACTAAGAACCATCCTAACCATGTAAATTCTTTATGCCACACCAGGGAACAACAAACAGGCCAATAAGCCAAATCCAGCCAAAGAATGGTTTTGCATTTTTAAAGGTGTGAACAAAACGAAGAATACGTAACAGAGACTGTATGTGGCCTACAAAGCCTAAAATACTTACTATCTGGTCTTTTACAGCAAGATTTGCTGACCTTGTACGAATATAGGACTTGTCAAGACACAAGTAGAAATTAAGTTTTCTAAGAGAAATAAACTGAAGATAAAGTCAAAGATACTGCCTTTAGAATAAGTAAGCCCACTATTCTTTTCACCCAGTTCTGTTGTCACCTCCAAACCCTCATCCTTTCCTTAAGAAAATATTTCAATGCAATCAAAAGCAAACATACAATTCTGCAGCAGACCAAAGCCTCTTACACAAGAAGCACAGCGCCCTACCCACACACTCAGAAAACGCTCCTTAACCACCATCAAGCACGGAGAAAGAGATGGAAGGGCCAGGAAGAGTGGTGAACAAAGAGAAAGAAACACTGTAGCGCTCCAGGTTGGTATTAGAACATGGCTCCCCAGGGCTTCCTGGGAAGTTTCCCTGACTGCCTATGGAACAGTAAGATTCTTAACCATTTGCCTTTCCTCAGAAGATGCCCCACGAAATAACAAAACTGAACAGTTTGAATCAAGTTGTTGGGTTAGGAAGGAGGGGTGTAATAAAAGGAGTTATGTGAAATGAATGAATGAACACAACCACTTCAATTTGTTGTGTAACAGCTTTAATAGCAAGCTTTCAAACTCAATGTTTGCTAAACTAACCACTACCCAACATAAGACACAGCTATAAAATGGAAGGCTTAATTCATTACCCGAGGGATCATTTCTGGTTGTCGGATCCGGAATTTGTCCTTGTCTCTTAAAAAAGGAAAAAAAAAAAAAAGATGAAAATGTACGTAAATTTATTTATTATTTTTCAATTGCTTCTCATTGACATACTTGCCATTTCACTGAGTCACTCAAATAGGTACACTGAACTTTGCTTCAATTTCATTATCATCAGTGGTAAGCCTTAGGCAGGAAATACTTTCCACCTCTTATCTCAGTAAGGCCCTGATGTCTGCCTCAAGTTCTCCATCCTGACCAGCATTATTCTGACCTCTGAGTGGGACCACCACAACTGGCTTCTAACTGGTTTCTTTACTCCCAATTCTGCTGCTGGATTTACCCTCAAAAACAGTGCACTCTATATCAAAACCTGGAAGTTCTGCATGAACTCAGCCCCTGCATGTGGTACACTAGCCGGAAGTTCACCAGGGCTATCGTACATTACCCAGCTTCTCCCTCCCACCTCTATTTTCCATCGTGTCCATTCACCTATTTACTCTAGTTAAAGCCAAACGAATCACTGTTTCCTATACATTCTCATCCTACCCGTCCTTCAAGGCATATTATACAGATGTCCTCCTTGAATTTTCCTCATCTGGGTTTCCCTTCCCATCCCCAGCGAGGTCGTCTCTCCTTATGGGCTTCCCAACAGGACTGGATCATGCCTTTTATGATACTTGTCAACTTCTCGTCAGTAATACGTACATGCCTCACCTTCCCTATTAAGGCTTAAACTCATGGGCAGTACTCTATGATTCATCTGTGTGTGGCCCCCAAAAGACAAACTATTCTGTATGCAAACTATCTTGTAGACAGGACAGCAATAAACAGCAGGTAAAAAAGTGGATATCCACACTATACTGTTAAAAAAACAAACCAAAAAAGCACCTGATATCATGCATCCACAACAAAGTCTTTTTGGGGGTCATAGTCTTCTTCGGGTTGTACGAGCATGATCTTGGAGAAACATCAACTAATGCTGCAGACCCATCGCTGGTGCTAACCTGCGCATTATTTCCCTACCGTACGTTAGCTCAACACTCACTTCTTTTTGTAGGTTTTTTCATAAGTAGGATGCACCACATCTTCATCTTCGGGTTCTTCTGGAACATCACAATTTCTAGTCAGAAAAATCACATGGGAATAACACGTCACCAGCGCCTATTCATACATCTTGAACAGTACTTTCTGCCTTTCCAAAAAGGGTACTACCAACTATATGGTACCTGAACTGTGGGTCAGGGTTATTGGAGCAATACCATTTTTCTGGAAGTTGATCTATTCCATCTGGTAATTTTCGCCACTTTAGACAGGAATCACATTGAACCCATGTCTGATCAGGACGTTTCCTGTAACAAAACATAATATTAGCATGAAAATATGGATGCTAAGTATACTTCATTAGGTCTTCTTCATCATTTCCACAGCAAAATGCCTTGATTATTTAATTTGTCCCTGAAATGTCCATGACATAATTATTGTCATACAGCAAATTAAAATTTTTAAGCCAACAATTTTTGTTACCTTCAAAAGATTAAAGCTAACAGGTCAATTTCAACAGACTGGGGCACCTGCATGGCTCAGTCAGTTGAGCGCTCAACTTTGGCGCAGGTCATGACTTCATGGCTCGTGAGTTTGAGCCCTGCACCAGGGTCTCTGCTGTCAGCATACAGCCTGATTTGGATCGCTTTGGATCCTTTGTCTCCCCCTCTCTCTTTGCCCCTCCTCCGCTAGCCAGCACACAAGGTGCACACGCACACACATACATATATGCTCTCTCTCTCTCTTAAAAATAAACGAACATTAAAAAAAAAGAGAGACTTAACTGTCCTACTTAAGAGCATACTATTCAATTTGTTCTCTGATAATAACTCAAAATATTGCAAACACCTTGTTTTGAAATTTATATTAAGTTAGCAATTGCAATGTCCAATCTAGTATATTAATTAGCACAACAAAACACTCAAGTACAGAAAACAGACAAGCTATTACTGTAACTTAAGCAATTTTTAATAACTGTATTACATTTTTAGCCTCTACTATAGCATATCTCTGAATATCTACGTGCATATTCTTTTACTTTATAAAGTGCTTCATAGTTTCATCATTTGAAAATTACAATGATCCTATGAATAATGTAGGTATTCATTTAACATTTAACAATTATTTATTAACAATTCATTTAATCTATGAAGACTGGGGCACCTGGGTGGCTCAGTCTGGTTAAACATCTGACTCTTGATTTTGGCTCGGGTCGTGATCTCATGATTTATGGGTTCAAGCCCCAACTCAGACTCTGTGCTATCAGCAGGGAGCCTGCTTGGGATCCTCTGTCTCCTCTGCTCCTCTCCTACTTGTACTCTCTCTCAAATAAATAAACATCTAAAAAATAGTATTTTTTAAATAAAAAAAAAAAATGAAGACTTCACCTTAATGCCAATAACTTTTTATTTTTATTTTAAGTATTCTTTACTTAAGTAATCTCTATACCCCACGTGGGGCTTGAACTCACAACCCCGAGACCAAGAGTTGCATACCCTTCTGACTGAGTCAGCCAGGTACCCCTCTACCAACACTTTTTAAATCTAGTTTTTTAAAAATGCATTTATAGTTAGATAAACTTCAAATAATCTAGAAGTTTATAAAGTAAATACAAGTCTCTTAATTTAGGAACCTACCATTGTTCGTTTTTTTAAACCCTGGCAGAATTTTCTACGCTTAAAAAACTAAAAAAAATAAAACGGGAAATTAATACACTGAATTGCATCTTTTTGTTCTTCATTACACATCTTGGTCATCTTCCCGTCAGTACACAGCTATTAGTCATAAATAAAGCTGGTACTGTGTGCTACCAGCTTGTCTGGCCTATTTTTAAGTCTTATAACTCTAGGAGGTGAGTGTTACTAAAATGTTCCCATTTTACAAGTGAAAAAGTAAACTTGTAAGAGGCCAAGTAATATGTTCAATGTTGCATCATTATTTAAGCAGAATTACAATCGAAATTCAGGTCTGCTTTAGACTCATGATCCTATTACACAAGATGAAGGTTTTTCAAACAATGAGTACAACCCATTAGTGGATCATGAAATCAATATAATGGGGCAAGACTTGCATTTTAAAAATAAGTATCAGCATGTAACATTTGGGTAAACACTATTTCATGCATCTTTTGCGTGCATGATGTATAAATGTATATATTCATTGGTTCATTTCATGGTGTGCTGACTGGAGCTGTAGAACTTACATCTGACTATGGGTTAGTCAAAAGTTTGTGAACACTGTACAATCACTATACCCTCCCCATATCACATCTTGATATTAGAATGGTTGACATTTTTTCGGGGCGCCTGGGTGGCACAGTCGGTTAAGCGTCCGACTTCAGCCAGGTCACGATCTCACGGTCTGTGAGTTCAAGCCCCGCGTCAGGCTCTGGGCTGATGGCTCAGAGCCTGGAGCCTGTTTCCGATTCTGAGTCTCCCTCTCTCTCTGCCCCTCCCCCGTTCATGCTCTGTCTCTCTCTGTCCCAAAAATAAATAAACGTTGAAAAAAAAAAAAAATTTTAGAATGGTTGACATTTTTTCATGTACGTACTGAATATCTTCAACTGGCAAATTTAGAGGATATTCTGAATTTTTCTTGACTTTCATTTCATTCCAGTAATCATTCAGCTTTTCTCCTAGTGCTGCTATTGTCAGCCTTAAGAAAGAAAATCATAAAATCAAATTAAGAAAACAAAAAAAAGATAAAGATTACATTTATGTCAAATACAGAGAAAGCACAAACAACCTAGTAATGATTGTGTGGACATTATGGGGGAGAAGGGATGATGACTCCCAAAGGTACAGTGAATAAAGAAGGCTCTTGTGGCAATTTTCTTTAAGGACATTAAGAAGTTCCTAGAGGGGCGCCTGGGTGGCTCAGTCGGTTAAGCGTCCGACTTCGGCTCAGGTCATGATCCCGCGGTTCGTGATTTTGAGCCCCACATCCGGCTCTGTGCGGACAGCTCAGAGCCCGGAGCCTGCTTTAAATTCTGTGTCTCCCTCTCTCGGCCCCTCTCCCGCTCACACTCTCTCCCTCTCAAAAATAAACAAACATTAAAAAAAAAAAAAAAAGTTCCTAGAGCAGAGACAGAGCCATCTTTGAAGACACAAATAGTAACATTTGTGTCCTCTGTTGGGAAAATCTGCTGCAGACCACTTAGTGGGAGAATCACAGCCTCTGAATTCCAACCCCAACCAATACAAGCTTCAAGTCAGAATAACTGTAGGCAATCGTTACCAGCAAGTATACTTCAAAATAGCTTCTGTCCCACAATTAAGACTGTCCGTTCTTCCCCAGTAAGATGTTAATAAAAAGCAAATCAATGGGATCTACTGAGATAAAGAACGCTAAGGCCATCCTTAAGCAATCACCTGAGTTCAGCACCTACTCACTCACAAGGTACAGTCAGTGTAACATTCTAAATTTAAAATAAAGCTTTCAAACTTGATATTTGAAATTTCATATTCTACACTGGCAGGCTGAATCAGATATTTCTATACCCAACCATTATCTCTCACTAAATTTTCCTCCATGATCACATAACACATAAGCATTCAAATGAAAATGAATCTTCTCTCCCAGATATATCCCCTCCCTACATCTCATGTTCTCAATCCCTCTTCGTCCCTTTTTCTCATCACCTCTATTCCTTAGTCCAGAAGACTGCACCCATTTCTGCTGAGAATACACCGAGGAGTGGAGCTGCGGGGTCACAGGGGTGTGCATTGATGTTTGGCTCTACTTGATAATCTAACAGTTTTCAAAACTGATCAATTCTCATACCCACTAGCAATGATGAGAGTGCCAACTGCCCTACATGCTCTTACTCATTTTAAATAACTTTTCCATTTCTGCCCATTATGATCAATACTTTTTGCATCTTATTTTAAAAACCCGCTTACTACTGGTTCTGAAAATTTTCTTGTTTCCATTTTCTGTTTTTGTCTTTCTCATTTAGGTCTAAAGTCCATCTGGTATCAATTTATTGCTACATCTGAGGCAGGAGCTATATTATCCATAGAAACTGCCAACTGACCCAGCATTTTTGGAAAGATGATCATTTTCCCACTACACTATGATGTAATCTTTGTCATAAATCAGGTCATCGAATGTATAAAAAGTGGGGGGTTATTTTGGGCTTCTCCATTTCACTAGACTGTTCATCCTTTCATTAATACCACACTTGGTGAATGGCAGCTTTGTAAGTGTTGGTATTTAATAGTATTAAGTTTTCTTGCTTTGTCATTCTTTAATGATTGTCTTTAAGTATCTTGACTCTTCTGACTTTCCGCATAAAGTTTAGAATAAGCCTATTAATATCAACAGCAACACATACTGGCAGGGATTTTTTTTAAAAACTGGAATTATATTTAATTATTTTGGAGAAAAACTGACATTTTATAATATTCAGCCTTCCAACTCTTAAACTTGGTATATCTACTCATTGAGGGCTTTAATTTTACTCCACAATATTTCATAGTTTTCAATGTGTATATTGCATATTTTATTTATCCCAAAATCAAGTACTTGATTTTTTTGATACTTAGTAGGACTTCTTAAAAATTTCATGTTCTGGTTTTTAGTCATTGGTAAACAAATACCCTCATTTCTGAATACTTCTTATCCAGCAACCCTAGACTACATAGTACTTAACTTGTTACTTTATTAATTCTAAATTTGTGGATTATTTTGGACTTTCTATATACTTAATACTGTCTTGTACAGGAAAGTTTTATTTCTTCCTTTCCAACCCTTGTAACTTTCACTTCTTTTTCTTCCCTTATTATTCAAGAATGGTGGATAGCAGATATCCTTGTCTCATCTTCACCCTTAAGGGTAAAGCTATCAATAATTCACCAGTAGGAATGATGCTTGGTGTTCTGTGTACATGCTCCTAATTGCTACTATGCCCTTCCATTAATCGTTTTGTAAGTGTCCCTTTTTTTTTATAAATTACAAATTTGTGTTGTGATTTATCAAGTACTTTTTCTTAGCTATGAAAATAACCTCTGAGAGTTTTCTTTTCTCACATCAATGTGAACTGCATTGATTTTGGAATATTAAAACTACCCATGTCATCTTGGAATATACTCCAACTGGTTTTAATGTATTAATTTTTCTTTTTATATATATCACTGGATGGTATTTGCTATTATTTTAATTAAGATTTTTATATCTTGATAATGAGAGGAATCAACATAAATTTCCCTTCTTGTAATATATTCATGAGTTGACTAACAAAGTTATGTGCCCTCATAGTATGTTGTAAGTTTTCTAAAAATCGACTCAATTTCAAAGGAATGTACCCGATTCATCTAAGATGGCGAGTAATTGTTCATATTATTCTTCTGATGTTTTTGTGTCCATAGATCTGTAGTCATGTCCTCCTTTTCATTTCTGATAGTGATGATTGCTATTTTCTCTTTTTTTCCCTTTTATTGCCAGATGCTTATAGATTTTACTACTCTTATCAACGAACAAACTTTGAGCTTTTTTATTTTTTCTGTTATGAACTTGTCTCTCAGCTTCAGATCCAGTCTTCTTTGCTCAGATTTCTGATTCTAAAACTTGATGGTGTAAATATTTATCCTTCGGCAGCCTGAAAAATGTTAAACTGGATTAACAGGGCAATGAACTTGCTAGATGATGATAGCAGGACACATGTCCTTCATGTTCTGGTATGCGGTGTTATTGTTTGACTAGAGTCCAGTGGCCCCCCAGAGGGGCTCTAAGCTGTGTTCTCTAGCTATGCTCTGCCCCCAGCAGCCCACGACCTCCAGCAACAAAGACCAGTTCCAGTGTGCCCACATCCTTGGGCAAAGACAGGTCTCCTCTACAGAACAGCTCCAGCACACCCACACCCTCTGGCAACAGTGGACCACATCTACAGACCAGCGCTGGCCAGGCCTTCTATCAAGTTTCTTACCATGGCAGGTAGCTTGTTCCTGTGTTTGTCTGAATCTCTGCTGGGGGGGGGGGGGGTCCCGTCCTAGTTCCTTTATTGTCTATTCTTTTCTTTTTAAAAAAAATTTTTTTTAATGTTTTTATTTATTTTTGAGACAGAGAGACAGAGCATGAGTGGGGAAGGGGCAGAGAGAAAGGGAGACACAGAATCTGAAGCAGGCTCCAGGCTCTGAGCTGTCAGCACAGAGCCCGATGCAGGGCTCGAACTCACAGACTGTAAGATCGTGACCTGAGCTGAAGTCGGACGCTTAACCAACTGAGCCACCCAGGCGCCCCGTGTCTATTCTTTTCTAACCACGAGGTAATCGTCTTTCATATCTGCTAGTTCTGGATACCTGTTGTCCTCTTTTACCCCTTCTGGTAATCACCCTCTACTATCTTAGTTAATAATCCTTAGATTAAATTATCCTCATTAAAAAAACAGGAGTAGGATCTGCCTCAGGAGTGAATTCTGAATGTGTATTGATTTTCTATATGTGTGTTTCCTAATTCACTGATTTTGCTCTCACCTTTATTATTTTCTTCCTTCCACTTTGTTTTGTTTTATTTCTGTTGTATTTATTTGAATAAAGGGCCTGTTGCATTATCTTTATCACAAATGTTCCTATGTTTACATTCTATTTCGTTATATATGCTCAATAGGAAAACTGTGCTTCCTAAAGTTATAAGTCACATTGATGGTCATATTCATCCTATGGCTTCTAACCACTCTTAAAAGATAAGAGTATTTCTGTCTAAGGCTCATAGGACAAAATTACCTTACAGTTCCCAACTAATAAGCACAAAGTGTCAGGACATTACATAATAAATGCTGACACCAAGAAAGCAAGCACACCCTCTATATTTTCCACAAAGCTCAGAAATACTTCATCAATAAAGATAGGAGAGAATGTATTCCTACTTGTGATGGAGTACAATACAATTCCTAGGATGGGAGAAGATGGTTAAATGTGTGTTCTATCCATGCCTCTCACCTACCAATTTCCTTAAAGTTCTATGCTATAAAAACATCCACAAGACAGAAAAAAAAATTTTCAGCTAAGGAAAAGTTATGACAGTATTTCTAAAACTGTAAAAAAACAGTAACTTAAATAGGTAACATACCTGTACTCATTAGTATAGTCAAAATCTTGTTTATTATGAGTTGGCTTTAGGAAATTACACTCTATAATTCCCACCACTCCAACACCCATGTTGTTTGCCTGAAAAAGAAAATAAAATCAGTGTTTTAAGCTTAAGACATGATACTCAACATGATTACCCTTCCACAAGGATTTACAATTTGTACGAAACATTTTTCTACATTTTATGTCATGATTCTTGGAAAATTTCAATTGAAAAGTAGTGTCTCCTAGATAATTTTACTTTTCTAGAAGTTAATTCCCAAATATATTAGAGCCTTCCTCCAAAACACTTTCACTGTTGTCAAATATCCATTTAGACAAGTATTACCCCCAATTTTATCCAAGAGAAACAGACCACCTCTACTGGGATGTATTTCTTACATAGCAGAAACCACAACTAACTCCTTTCTATATCCACAAAGACTAGCAAAGACTCTAGCAATAATATGCCAAAAGTTTACGAGATAAAAATTAAAATCATTTATCCAAAGTTACACATCTAGTTGTTAATGGTGATGGAATAAAAACCTAGGTCAGTTGGAGTCAGGTTATTTTAAAAATGCTACTAGCTAAAATATTGAACTCAAAGTATATGAGTCACATATTCTGATTACCTATGTGTGATCAGCAAGTGTATTTTACTCACAATTGTAGCAGAGTCTACAAAAGGAAAAAGTGGAAGAATATATAACTTACGTAGCGAAAATGTTCATAAACAGAGCAACTATAGAAGAAACCATGCAAAACTAACCATAATCCCACTCTACCAAAACCATTAGTGGTTTGTCTCATTCGATCAGTAAACCACAATAGCCTTCAATGTGTGGGTCCTGTTTGCCTCCTTTCGAGCCTCATCTTCTTGCCTCTCTCCCATTACTCTCCGACTTAACATCTGCCCCCAGGCAGAGCAAACTACTCCCTTAATGAGGTCACGTTCTCAGAAGCCTCTTTCCCTTCCTGGGCAGATATTTTTCTCTGCCTGGGAAACCCTTGCCAGACTTTCAACACAATAACATCAACTAAGACTCCATCACCATGCTCTCCAAAAAGCTTCTTCTGATGCTTCCGACTTGTACTACAGTCCCCTCACCAGAAAGAGCTCTGAGAGCATGCTCTGTACCTTATCATCTTTTTATTCTGATCATCTAGCATGGCAAATCCTACCAAATATCTGACATCTATTTAAAAACTGTTTATTGAGTTCAAAGAATGCAAATACTATAAGGCAAATCCATCACCTGGTAGAGAAAAATAAAAGTTGGCTGTAAAAGCCTATTTTTTACCAGGTCAAGCTTAACCAGAAATCATACACAATGCAAACATAATTGGGTTGGAAAAATGGGCTGTGTACCTTACTTTGGTCATTTCATCAATGATAAAAGAAAAAAATAATTAACATTCTGTCACAGATACACGGTTTCTTTTGAAAACCAAAGCACCTGAGAAATAAGGCTTATTACCAAAAATGAATTTCCAATTACCAGTGAAATTTAGTGACTTTAATTATAGAATACTTCTGTTGAAAATTACTAGTTGGATTATAAATGAAAATTAGTTTTTTAAATGTGATTGATACTGCATATCATGGTTCCCATATTTCTGTATTTATTTATTTTTAAATGTTTTATTTCTTTGAGAATGAGACAGCATGAGCTGCGGGAGGGGCGGGGGGGGGGGAGAGAGAGAGAGAGAGAGAGAGAGAGAGAGAGAGAATTCCAAGCAGGCTCCAACACAGAGCCCAACAAGGGGCTCAATCCCATGAACCATGAGATCATGACCTGAACCAAAACCAAGAGTTGGATGCTTAACTGACTGAGCCTCCCAGGTGCCCCTCTACATTTATTTTTTGATGAAATTAGCGGTTACCAAGAAGAGCCCAACAAAGTTTATTTACTTTTGCAAAAATGCTATATTCGGGACTTGTGTCGATGTAAAACATGTAACACAGTTACAACCCTTACTACATAATACTGAAGATAAACCCACACTATTATACTGTGTAGAGCTCACATCATTCTACAAAGAATTTAGAATGAAATAAGATGAACAGAAAATGAAAACCATAGAACTGGAAAACAAAATATGCCTAGACATAAAACCTTTAACAAACTTGATTTTCAGAACTTATCACTCAATTCTTAACACATACACCCCCAAAAAACCTTTCTGTGAAAACATGTTTAAGGATGAACAAACAAGCATAGTGTGGGTAATGTTCATCAACCTAAATTGAATTCTACAACAACGGAAGTGGTTTAGGAGGAAGGCCTAATATATTTAGGAATTAACTCCAGAGAAGTACTCACCTATATGATCCTGTTTTTCTGGCTATTGAGTCAGGACTAAATAAAACCAATTTCATCCCAGAAATAATCACGGATCCATATCCAGAGGCAGTCAAAAGATCTGCATCCGGGCCTAAGATCCATACTCATTTTAGGTCTGGGCAAGTTACCTAACTTATTGGCCCCAATTTCCTCAACTGTAAAACAGAGATAAAATATTCTGTCCCCCTCGTAAGATTATTTGGACCAAATGGGAAATACAAAAGTATTTTAAGTTCAAGTGCCATACCAACATCATTAAACACATTGACACTTAAAAGTTATTACACAAAGCATGTTATTTCACATTTGACCCAGTAACATGGTATTTTAACTTTATAAAAGATATTTTCAGATCTACAGCTTACCCTTAACTGACATCCAACTTTTTCATAAGCTTTGATGAGTCTATTTCTGTGATACATCATTATCCCATAATGGTCTTTATTTCTGCAGTTGAATCCAAATGTAATTCTCACTGTTTTAGTCTTAAATGTTAAGGAAAATTCTGAACATGCCACCTCACTTCCTTCAAATCATCCTAAGTCATTTTTTAATGAATCCCAAAGTGCATAAAAAAGGGCAAAGTTGGAGAGGACTCCATACCAGAATAAAAGGAGAAAGGGGGAAGAGGAATACACTTTATTAATGTGTCTTTATATGGCGTCATAAAAAGGAAGATAAAGGATACTAAAAACTTGGGTCGATAAACATCACGTTCAATGTAGGCAAGACTCTTTGAAACCAGCTGTGTCTTCACCTTCTGTCCACGTAATATTATCTGCATTCTTGGCTTTAGATACAATATACTGCAGTAAGCCTGAAAAGACACACAATAATATCTGTCTTTTCCAAATAATTACCCACAAATGTGTTCAACTTTACTGATATATGTATTTAGGAAGAAAACTATGACCTTGCTTTGATAAAGGACCCATGAACTCTTCAACAATACAGACTATAAAACTGTTATTGGTTAACATTTGATTGCTCTTCTTTAAAAATGAAACTCAATACACTAAAGCCAGAGAAATGGTTTGCAGAAAACAATCTACTGACCTATACAAATGCCATATTAAATTGCAAATAAACTTTTCAAAAAGTTACAAAACGGCGCATGTGGTATGATCTCATTTTAATTTTTTTTTTAATGCACAAATGTACAAAAAAAGGGACTATATTTTCTGACTCTTCTGTCAAATATATATATTGCTATACATTTTAATTTTTGTTAATGTTTATTTTTGAGAAAGAAAGAAAGCGAACAAGCACGGGGCAGAGAAAGGGAGACACAGAATCCAAAGTAGGCTGAGCTGTCAGCACCGAGCCCGACATGGGACTCAAACCCACCAACCGTGAGACCATGACCTGAGCCAAAGTCAGTTGCTTAACTGACTGAGCTACCAAGGCACCCCTATTGCTATTATATTTTATTTACTATTTTTTAAATTTTCTTTCTTAATGTTTATTTATTTTTGAGAGAGAGACAGAGAGCGAGTGAGTGCACAAGCAAGAGAGAGGCAGAGAAAGGGAGACACAGAACCCTAAGCAGGCTCCAGGCTCTGAGGTGTCAGCACAGAGCCCGACACAGGGCTCAAACCCACGAAGTGTGAGATCATGACCTGAGTGGAAGTCGGACACTCAACCAACTGAGACACCCAGGTGCCCTGATTGCTATTATATTTTAAAAGTAGCAATAAATTTTATTTAGGCAAAAATGACAAAAAATCTAATACAGACAAAAGGGTCTATTATATACTTCAAAAGGAAAATATCATAAATAATATACCAACACTTATGCTGAGTAAATAAGCTTAGTTTTTTTCAATTTTTTTCAAAATTGAGTTGTAACAATCAGCAGGAATCTAAATGTGTTTTCAATTTTTTTTTTTAAGTTAGTTTGTCTATTTAATCTCTATACCCAATGTGGGGCTTGAACTCACGACCCTTGAGATCAAGAGTTGCATGCTCTTCCAACTGAACCAGCCAGGCACCCATTTTCAATTCTTTTTTTTTTTTTAAGAGAGAGAGAACTCGCAAGTGGGAGAGGAAAGAAAGGGAGAGGGAGAAGGAAAGGGAGAGGGAGAGGAAGAAAGAGAATCCCAAGCAGGCTCTGTGCCAACACAGGGCTTAGATCCCATGACCTTGAGATCATGACCTGAGCCACACCATCTACTCTGACTGCCTCTGGACCTGTTTCATAAGTGAGCAAGATTTTCATACTTCAATAATGTTTTGGGGTATATCAAGGAATACTTAAATATCTTTCATTGTAACTGTTAAGATCTCCAAAAGTTACATGGTAAACCTGTAAATGTCAAATGTATCCTCAGCTTGGGGTTATGGAATAATCTCAGCACAAAAGGTAAAGGGAAAAGTCAGTATTATATGTCTTATCACAGTGAATAAAAAAAAAAAATTCTTTTTATATCCTACTGTTATTTGATTATTTCTTCAATCTTAAAAACATATTCATTTCTAGGTCTAATGTCAAAGGTATTTATCACAAAACTGTATTAATACATAGGATCTGTAGTCTATAAATACAGGATACATTATATATATATGTATTATATATATATATATATATATATATTAAAAAACAATTGGTATTTTTGATTGAATCTATCACTATGGCTATCATAGGACATACTGATTCTAGGATTCCTAATTCAAATAATGTAACCACACAGTGAAAGAACTACAAGTGCTATTAGACCTGATGACTTTGCAATTAAAAAACCATTTTCTGAGCCAAATACAACCACCAATGCGCTCATGAAAAGTTAAATAAATTGGTTCTGAGATACTTTCACTGACAGCATTTATAACATAAGCAGAAAATGTAATTTCCATCATTTGCTGATTTTCCCACATCCAGAAAGAGTTGAATACATACCCTCAGGGAATAGTCACTCTCAGGGGCAATTTGGTCCATCCTTTCTTGTTTCTTGTACCCCTTCTTCCCTGTTGTCTCATCCAAATCTTCAGGAATTCTGATGTCATATTTATCCTTATCAAAATCAAACTCTGTTGCGCTTTTGTAGCTATAAAAACAATTTTTTGAAGGAGGTAAATTTTACTTTCACGGCAAGATAAGCAAATACACTGCTAACAAAACAAAACACCTACCCACGGTAGATGTCCTGGTTGGGGGGGGGGGGGGAGACAAAAGCAAGGGAAAAATGAAAGAACAGGAATCTAGAAAGAGGCAGAAAAACTGTATTCACCCTCACACTGCTGGTGGGAATGTCAAATGGTAGAGCCACTCCAAAAACATTCTGGCAGTTTCTTAAAAAACTAAACAGGCAACTACCATATGAGCCAGCAATTACACTCCTGAGCATTTACCTTGGAAAAAGGAAGATTACATTCCATGAAAACCTGTGCATAAATGTTTACAGCTGTATTTGTAATAACCCAAAATGGTAAAAATCCAGATGTGCTCTAACTAGTGAATGGTTAAACACAGTGCCCCACGCATACAGTACAACACTACTCAGCAAGGAAAAGGGAGCAAATTACTGACACACACAAGAACCCAGATGCATCTCCAGAGAAATATGATGAGTGAAAAAAGCCAATCCCAAAAGGTTTCACACTGTAGGATTCTATTCATATGACATTCTCAAAATGACAAAGTTACAGAAATGGAAGACGTGTTAGAGGTTGTCAGGGATGAAGGAGGGAGTGGGTGTGGATAGAAAAGGCCAACATGAGAGATCACTGTGGTGATGAAAATGTCCCGTATCTTGACTCTACCAATGTCATCATCAACACTACTGCACTACAGTTTTGCAAGATGCTGCCACTGGGGGAAACTGGATGAAGGGTACACGAGGTCCATTATTTATGCACAGGAATGTACAAGTATCTCAAAATAAAAAGTGTAAAAAAAAAAGAGGGGAGTGAGGATGGGAGGGGCATGAAAGAAAAAGCAAGAAAAAGGGGAATACGGGAGATCAGAAAAGATTTAAAGTGAAAGTATTTTAGGCTTACCACTCAATTTGTGCTTTATTCATATCATTCTATGTGTCTGGGTATCAACATTAACACATTCATCCAAAGTTTTAAAAAAATCTTATTTGCAAATGATTTTATCCTCACAAGGATACAAAACCTTAACAATCCAGAGGCCTCATCCACGTTACTTTTGTCACCAGATGTTAAGTCATGCTTAGCTTTAAGTCACGGACAAAGACTTCTCTACCTAACTTAACGTAGGTCGGGGCTCGTCAGGTGAGATATTATCTTCCCATTTCTTTTGTTTGTTTCTTTTTGAGAAGAGGGACAGAATAACAGAAAGTGAGAATTGGCCTCTCTGGATACTGAATATGCAGGGCTAGGAAATTTAGTTTTAATAATATGAAATTACCTCGAGTTGAAGCCAAAGTGGCCTCAATAAAACACCCATGGAAAAGACAAATCATGACCTATGCCAAAAAATGAGTACCTTCCCAAGTATTTCTATTCTGTACGACCACAGATCAATAGAACACAACTATTTTTGCACAAACAGTTCACCTCCCACACACGTAATCACTGGTTCAGGTCGATATTTACCTTCTAAGGTTCCAAATGATGATCCTTGTCCCCTTCTTACCCATAATAGCATCAAGTTCTGCCAGTAATTTCTGTTCCGTAGAAAACAGAGAATGTTCCAGAATTGCTGCAAGGCTTGCTTTGGATTCTGCTAAATTTATCATCTGTCGTATATCCTAAGTTAAAGACTTAGAACAACAACATATTTTTCACAATTGAAGTATGCGAACTCAAATTTCGGTAACAACAACAAAAAACTATTTCCTAAATTAATATCTAAGTTTTGAAACTACAGTTTGATTTCAGATGAACACCAAGAAAGATGAAGTAGAAGCAAGTTTATTATGATTCCTAATTTCATAGTTCCTAATATATGAATGTGTTTTATAAAGACACAGAGGACATTTTCCTAAAGATATCTTGCTTCTCACGGTCATTAGGGGAAATTCCAAGGCAGACCACACATCTTCTTAGACATGATACAACTGAAATACAGAGGAGAGCTACAGGAAGCTGCACGCAGAACACAGCCACTTTGCGTTAGGGGTTTCTAAGGCACAATTCCAACGGAAGAGAGAAAGGGACAAAGGGCTGCCTCAGATGTTAAGAGGCAATGGACTGGAACAAGAGCTACAATGCACACTGTGATTGAAAAATGAGAATTGAGAGGAGGGCAAACGGAGGGAATGGTTCACAATATTTCTTCAGAGTTTCTCCACAGTTTCTATTTCAAAATCAAAAGGATATGGTGTTTGTTGAATGCCACAATTGGGACAACAACATGTTCTGCTTTTATGACTTCCAAGTAGGTCTGAGACAAGAAGCCCACACTCATGCTTTCTCCGTTTTTGGTAAATACAATTGCATCTTTACCCAAACGCATAGAACCTGACTTGAAGCCATTCCCATACAAGCCAACTGGGACGTGACCATTCATGGTGACTTTGTCACTGAAGCCAAAGCTAAAAAGAAAACAAAAAGGATTTTTAAAATAAGTACATATAATCTTCATTTTCTTAATTCAAAACCTGTAACATCAAGTAAAAAACCTGGGTGTAAATGTTAGACTCAGCCTTTCTAGTTGCATTTTGAGGTGTTTCCCCATCTTTGAAAAGAAGAAAACTAAACCCACGCTGCAGGGCATAAGGGTGACACATGCTGAGCCAGGAGGAGCTCCTTGCCTGGCACACCCTGCCCCAACGGCTGAGTTCTCAGGTGGGCTCCTGGGACCCTTGAGATTTCACCCCACGGTATTTTAGATATGTCTAAATGTGAATGATTTTCTGAATCTGAGCAAGCCCACTGCGGTAAGATTACTAACGGCGCCAAGTGGAGTTTCTGGCAACGCAACATGTATTTGAGAGACAGCGGAAAGGGCTTGGCTGCCACATTTCTCTACTCTGTATACCTGGACTACGTACCTCAGTTTCCCTTTCAGGCACATATGGCTGCATACTGACATCCTATTCTACGACCCTAGAGCCCAAGGCTTTGTGACTATTTTATCTTGCTTCCTTACACTCTGAATCCCTTTAAAATTACTCCCCACCAAAAGTGGCATTTTACTGGCAATACTGGCTAAAACTAATTAACGCTAGACTGTAAATAACTGCCATCAGTGTTACCACTCTAAAGGAATGGTGGAATTTTAGGTAAGTCAGACGTGGTGGGGGAGGGGGAGGATGGTAGGGCTTGTCTAATAATCAGCAGAAGATGATGGGAAGACTTGAGAGCACACAGGGCACTGTGGGTACCACATGTGTTTAAAAAACAAAAACTGGGGTGCCTGGGTGGCACAGTCGGTTAAGCCTCCGACTTCAGCCAGGTCACGATCTCACGGTCCGTGAGTTCGAGCCCTGCGTCGGGCTCTGGGCTGATGGCTCGGAGCCTGGAGCCTGTTTCCGATTCTGTGTCTCCCTCTCTCTCTGCCCCTCCCCCATTCATGCTCTGTCTCTCTCTGTCCCAAAAATAAATAAACGTTGAAAAAAAAAATTTTTTTTTTTTAAAATTTAAAAAACAAAAACTACAGGCGATTAAGTATGACACCAGAAACCCCTGGGTAAAAGCAAGGTTTTCAAGAAATGTGACACTCTGACATACCTTAGCATTTTGTGTAATTTATCTGAAGTCATACCATTCCCATTATCAGTGAATGTCAAGCATATATGGTCATTTATCACCGTTTTGTCAATCCATATCTGTTTAGCGTTCACATCGGGATCGTAAGCATTGTCTGAGAAACAAAAGTTTTGAGAAACTCTAACTTTGCATTTTGAAAGAACAATCAGTTCAGTAAAAGCCTTTAACAGGCAATCTATTTTTCAAAATTTTTAAAAACCACAATGCTTAGGGAACTCCTAAGACTTGAAAACACAACCCTAAACCGTACCTTTGCTGTACGTGATTCATTCACCGATCAATACAGAGTTAACTCTCTCCAAAGCCCTCCATTTGTTACACAGAGGACTGTACTGAAAAAGTACAAACGAGAAGAATCACCGCGCCAAATCGATGATCGAGACAGGGAGGTCTTCTTCTGTCCGAAGAACCAGCCCGGCTATCGAGTGAGAAACTGAGAGCTGAGTAGCACTACACGTTGAGGCGGAGGGAATGCCACGAGTTACTGAATAAATTAGAAAGCAGTGATGTTTTCTGCTACACTGGACACATAGATGAAGGTTTACCTTCTACACCGTTGTTCAAATTGTGGCCCTCTCAATCTAACCAAAGTTTCTGGTGGCTTTTATATTTCTATGATCTCTGTACAGATCCTCACTTAACACTCTTGTTTAGCAAACACTCTTGTTTGTCTCAGAATAGGGAAGGAGGAAGGAACATGAAAGAAAGAAAGAAAGAAAGAAAGAAAGAAAGAAAGAAAGAAAGAAAGAAGAAAGAAGAAAGAAAGGTGAAAAAAATGTCAACAGAAGCAGTAATAACATCAGCTTTCAAACTGAGTTCCACCGGAATATCCCTGACTAAAATTACTTTCTGAGGTATATTTTGAAATCTTTAGGACTAAACAAAAATAATGGTTCTCAAACTATCCTTCCATAAGGGAGCCTACAATTAAAATAAAATAATCTTTTTAATCAGCCACTTCAGGAAAAACACTCTCCTGCATGAATCTTCCAGAGGAAAAAATCATGACCCATCATGCAAATGTGATCCCAGTCGTGCCTCTTTTCTCCTGCTCATTAAAACACTATTAAAATACAATTCTATACCCAATCATTCTATTGGAGGAAACAATAACTTATGATCACAAATCAAACGTAACATTAATCCCCCTACTTGCTAACATCAGAAAAATCCATTGTTACACATATTTCCAACGATTAAAAACCACAATTCCCATTTTTGCAATAGATCAATTTCTTTTATAATCATAATTATACTACTTTCAACATGTTTTATGAATTTGGCAAAATATTTTAATACTAATACAGGGAAAGTTGAGGAACAATTAATTTGACATTGATCTGAATAGCTGTTATACTAGATAACCTTTACCAATGGTCATCATTCAAGATCCATCTGTTTTATTAAACAGCACATTTGCATATTATTTTGCAATGAAAAGTTTTTTTAAAACTTCACTTACAAGCAACAGATTATACATGAAATGTCAATTTTACATACCTATTAATTCAGCAACTGCACTGAATGGCCAAGTGTGACTAGTAGAATTTGTATGTAAAAACTTCGGGCAAAGCTGAAACAAACCAATGATTCATGTAAATTAATTCAAGTCTTACTTTTGAGACAGAAACCAATACATTTTCTGTCCCTGTATTAAACAATTCTAGGACCAAGTAAAACTTATAGCTGCTTGCTTCAGGATATACGTGGAAGATGTAACCGAGAAATAAGATTCTTGGAAGGCTGTGTGAAACTACTAAATAGTTCACTCATCAAGACTCGCCTCAAAACTCTTGCCTCCTCGGGTCCACCATTCCAAAGCTATATCATAAACTGCCCAATCAGAAAGTTACCCCCCTTACAAGACTTACCTCAAAATTACTGTGAAAACACAACTAAGATCTTGCCAATGGGGTGTTTTCTCCTGAGTGCGTTAGGCTTAATAAACTTAACTTCACAGGGGCACCTGGGTGGCTCAGTCGGTTAAGTGTCTGACTTCGGCTCAGGGCATGATCCCACGGTTCGTGGGTTCGAGCCCTGCGTCCAGCTCTGTGCTGAACGCTTGCTCAGAGCCTGGAGCCTGCTTTGGATTCTGTGTTTCCTTCTCTCTCTGCCCCTACCTCACTTGTGCTCTGTCTCACTCTGTCTCTCAAAAATAAATAAATGTAATAAAAAAATGTTTTAAAATAAACTTCACATATTAATCAACAGGCTTTTCTAGTGGTCTTTTGGAAAATCAGTATTTGATACCTTATTATTTACTCCAAGTTCATTACAGTTAAAACTGCAGGAGTGGAGTAATATACATTTATCAACCATTTTTACAGAATGTCAAAAGAAGTTCAAGTGAAACAAACGTTACTGATTTCCAAGGATTTTAGGTCTGATTTTATTCACAGTAATACAGTATAGAAGACTACACCAATCAACCTCATGCTACAGAGGATTCTCCAAAATTCCTTAGAAATACAGATATCAAATGTATAAAAATGTACAAGCGGCTTTGAAAGGCCGAGGCTGGAAAATTTCAATATGCAGAGAATTTCCACGCAATGGGTATTTTATGTTCCTTTTAAACAGATCAGCTCACATTTAAAGGAAAAAAAGAGAGTGGACACTTTATTTAAGATGAAGAGCTCTGGAAATGGGATGAGATTATACATCAAACCAGCTGTGTCTGCAGTGTTCAGCTGCTGCCACAAGGTGTCAGAAAGAGGTCGACTTTTCCTCTATCTGCACTAGACTTTAAACAATCCCCAAGCATTCATTCACCATCAGCCTGAAGTACACATGTGAGAAATGAAATTCTGTAGAAGAGCAGTCTTCAGACGGGAGCAGGGCACACATTCATGTAATGTGGAATGCAAGTAACTCAGACTTTCTACAGCATACATTACAACGAGTTTTTAATAAAAATCAATTTCCAGATCTTCACCCTGCACAAGAGACCTTTTCTCAAATTAATCTACCTGAGGACCGTGCCAGGACCAGCCATCAGGAGGCTCTTCACATCCCAGCCCCTCCCCCTGAGCAATTACCAGGCTACCAGTTACAGAAGAATGGTACAGTCCTCACCTGTTCTAATTTTATAAAGGGGCAGGGCTTTGGAGTGTGAAACCACTACCAAAGGAGAGGATTAATTAACCACCAAAATCCCTTAGAGCATTTATCTTTGCTCTATTTTATACATTCTGTTAGACGTGAAGTCTGGAGTTAGAAATGGTACATTTTGAATTTTAGATGTATGAACAGAATGTGATAGTGGTAATGTCAATTTTCATGTAATGTCTTCAGCCTACACATCAGTTCCAAACTGACACAGCACACATCGTTCTTGAGCAAGAATCCCAGGAGAGCAAAGCAAAGGCGGCATCAGTAAGAAATAATGAATAGCAAACAGTGGCTTTCTGGATCTCTAAACATAAGCAATTATTTTCAGCTATTCTTTAAAAAAATTTTTTAATGTTTATTTATTTTGAGAGAGAGGGAGAGAGACAGCAAATATGCAGGTGGGGGAAGGGAAGGAGAGATAGGGAGAGAGAGAATTCCAAGCAGGCTCTGCACTGTCAGCACACAGCCCAACGCGAAGCTCAAACTATGAGACGGTGACCTGAGCCGAAATGAAGAGTCAGATGCGTAACCAACTGAGCCAGCCAGGCGCCCCTCACCTATTCTTAATTCTCAACTCTATGTTGAGAACATGTCATTAGCTAGGAGGGGGGGAAAAACACCCTGGGGCAGCCAAAGCAGTAATAGATAGACGCACGCACACACACACACACACACGCACACGCACACGCACACGCACACACGCACACGCGCGCTGACACGTAGAACAGAGTATGCTTAACTAGGCGTGCGATCTTGGGCAAGAAGCTTAACCTCTGTGCCTCAAGTTCTGTCATCTATAATAATGAGGATGACAATCATATCAGCTTACCAGGCTGTTAAGAATATTAAGTAACTTAATATTTGTAAAACGCTCAGGAGACCAACAGAAACATAGTAAGCACTGTGTGAGTTCTTTAAAAAAAAGTTAAGTGTTCCTTAACGACACAACTGAGCTCATATAAAAATAAAAATGAGGAAAATCCTTAATGGCCTCAAGTAAGGAAGGAATTAAAAATAAGATTTGATAATGAGGATGCAATGAGTGACTGGAATACAAAGGTTTTGGTTTTAATTGTGATTCAGAGATAGATTTGGAAGTAAATGCCCCTCTCCCCACTCCTCTTCCCCTCCATTAGCAGAGGAGGGGTGGGAATCTGCTTAATGGGAAGCTTGTCTGTTTGGATCTGGATGCTTTAAAAAAAAGTGTAACACGAAGTTCTGTAAAAAGAGGCATGCCTTCGCTTGGGTTAAGTGTTTCAATTTATATAACCTGCAGAACCACTATGGAGACACAGCCTCAATCTGACAGCACACGATTCCCTACGTCATTATTTAGGGGAATATTTTGAGTACACAATCTAAAATAACATTTAAGGGAACAATCCACCAGGAGAAAATGTTAGCAGGCAAGATATGCTAGTACTAGACATCACCCCCACCCCCAAACAGTAGGAAACACGCACAAAAAACCAAGATGCTCTGAAGACCACACAGATTTTTTAAAGAATCAATATAACTTTTAGAATCAGGGCACCTGGGTGGCTCAGTCCTTAAGTGTCAGTCTTTGGCACAAGTCATAATCTCGCGTTTTGGGAGTTCAAGCCCCTCGTCGGGCTCTGTGCTGACAGCTGGGAGCCTAGAGCCTGCTTCGGATTCTGTCTCCCTGTCCCTGTCTCTCTGCCCTCCCCCCACTCGCACTCTGTCTCTCTCTCTCTCTCTCAAAAATAAATAAACGTTAAAAAAAATTAGCATCAACAAATAGTCACAAATTTAAAAAATCAGTTAAATATATAAAACTTTTTGGAAGCCTGAACACATAGAGTGTTCACTTAGGCTCCCAACTGAAATTGCTCTGTAATGAAGGGAGGAAAAAAGGGAATAAACCCAGAAGAACAAAAACAATCAGAGAAATGATGGATAATAGTACATAGAATAGTCCGTGGTTTGGATAATGACAACTGATTTAATAGCCTGTAAAGAGCGAAGTCTGAAACCTATAGGAGAGGGGAAACAAAACAAGAAGCAGACCAGGAAGGAACCTTGGCAGAACTCCAGAAAGCCTCAGGAATTAGACTTTTGTGGCTCTGAAGTCAAAGGTACCAGAGGCTGTATGAAAACAAGACAGGTTTGGGGCGCCTGGGTGGCTCAGTCAGTTAACCGTCTGACTTTGGCTCAAGTCATGATCTCACGGTTCGTGGGTTGGAGCCCAATTGTGGGCTGGCTCTGCGCTGACAGTGCGGAGCCTGCTTGGGATTCTCTCTCTCTGCCCCCCCCCCCTCCCCGCTTGTGCACGGCCTCTCTCTCTCTCTCTCAAAATAAACAAACATAGAAGAAAAAGAAAGAGATGGAGAATAAGAAACAGTAAAGACTCCCCCCACTCCCCACCCCCATTCCTTCTTTCATCCTGCAACTACTCTAAGCAACCCAGCAGAAAGCGGGCAGTCTGTTTTCTGGAGCAAGTGATGATGGCAGCTCAGAGACAACGAACATAGGTGGGTTAAAGGGAAGTCAGCAGACAGCCCAGAAAAAAACCCCTCACATATATGGCCAAATGGTCTTCCACAAGCGTGTAAAGACCACTCAATGGGGAAGGGACAGTCTTTTCAATAAACAGTGCTGGGAAAGCTAGGTATCTACACACAAAAGAATCAAGTTGCACGTTACCTCACATCATGGGGGGGGGGGGGATTAAAATGGATCAAAGATCTAACATAAAGAGTTAAAACTATAAAATTCTTAGAAGAAAGCACAGGGGAAGAGTTTCAGGACACTGGATTTGGATCTTGGACAGGACACCAAAAGCACAGGAAACAAAAAAATCAATTGTGCTGTATCAGAATTTAAAACTTCTGCACATTAAAGGATACAACCAACAAAATGAAAAATCTATGGAATGGGAAAAAATCTGCAAGTATGTGGTACAAGGTTAACATCCAGAACACATAAAGAACTCCTACACAAATCAACACCAAAAGGACTAAAATCCTAAATAGTTGACAAAGGACCTGGATATTTCTCCATGGATGGTACACAAATGGCCACTAAATACAAGAAAAGATGCTCAACATCACTAATCATTAGGGAAATACAAATCAAAAGCACCATGAGATACCACCTCACACTCATTAGGACGGTATTATAAAAAAATTTTTTTAATGTTTGTTTATTTTTGAGAGAGACAGAGAGACAGAGAGAGAGAGAGAGAGAGAGAGAGAGAGACAGACAGAGCATGAGCAGGGAAAGGACAGAGAGAGAGGGAGACAGAGAGAGAATGCGAAGCAAGCTCCAGGCTCTGAGCGGTCAGCACAGATGCACTAGATGCAAAATTCCTCTCTAGAAAATAGAATAATTTCTAAAAGCTCCATTTGGTTCTTTTATAAGTTGTGCATGGGGCTCGACCTCATGCACTGTGAGATCATGACCTGAGCCGAAGTTGGACACTCAACTGACTGAGCCACCCAGGTGCCCCAGGATGGTATTATAAAAGTAAACATAGAATTGTCATGATCCAGCAATTCCACCGCTGGGTATATACTGAAAATAAATGAAAGCAGGATCTTGAAGAGATTATTTGTACACCCGTGTTTATAGCAGCATTATTCACAACAGCCAAAAGGTGGAAGCAACATAAATATCCATCAACGAATGGATAAACAAAATGTGATATATTCATACAAGGGAATATTTTTCAGCCTCAAAAAGATACCTTGACACATGCTACAGCTAACCACCTTGAGGACATTATGCTAAGTGAAATAAACCAGTCACAAAAAGGCAAATAATTCATGACTATACTTATATGAGATACCTACAGGAGTCAAATTCACAGATAGTAGAATGGTGGTTGCTAGGGGCTATGGGAAGGGAAATGGAGAATTATTTTTTAATGGGTACAGAGTTTAAGTTTTGCAAGATAAAAAGAGTTCTGGAGACTGTACAACAAAGTGAATGTATCTGAAGATTTTTTTTTAAATGTTTATTTTTGAGAGACAGAGAGAGAGAGAGAGAGCGCGAGCGAGCGCATACGCACCTGCACATGCATGTGGTGGGGAGGGGCAGAGAGAAAGGGAGACTGAGGATCCAAAGCGGGCTCTGCTCTGACAGCAGAAAGCCCGATGCGGGGCTGGAACTGACGAGCCCTGAGATCATGATCTGAGCCGAAGTCGGACGCTGAACCGACTGAGCCACCCAGGTGCCCCACCATGTGAATATATGTAACACTACTAACTTGTACACTTAAAAATGATTAGGATGGCAAATTTTATGTGAAGTGTATTTTGCCACAATAATAAACAAAGAGATAAATACCAAGTCAGCACACTGAACAATGTGACACGCCTCCTTTCCCTAGCTGAGCTTTCAGATGTGCTACCAACCACAATTATATATGCCATGGCAAGAGACTAGATGCAAAATTCCTCTCTAGAAAACAGAATAATGTCTAAAAGCTCCATTTGGTTCTTTCACAAGTTGTGCCAAGCCCTTCTGGATAGCATCTTATTTTTGTTGTTCCCACTTTTTAAAAACTTTTAATAATGTTTATTTTATATTTTGTTAAGTTTTTATTTAAATTCCAGTTAACGTACAGCGTTAATATAAGTTTCAGATGCGCAACATAGTTGATTCAACACTTCCATAGAACGCCTAGTGCTCATCACAAATGTTTAAGTTATTTTTAACAAACGTACTTTCTAACACTTCCACTCTCTACGGTCTTACAAATACTGACATAGGGTGCCCCCAACAAAATATAACCGATTCCTTCCTGCCTGATCACCCAACACTGAAGCCCACCAAAGGGGCTCTACTCATGTACGAACATCTTCCAGTCAGCTTTTAGTGTCTCACTTGGAAATGTAAGCAGGTTAACCACCTCCGGACATTTGAGAATGTGTAAAATTAGAAATCAAAAACACGCAGAAAAAGGAACAAAGTAGCGGCAACGCAGTGAGCAAAACAAAACAAAAACTTCACAAAAATACTATGATCAATATGCCCAGCAACAGCAAATACTTTGTCCAGGGAGACTTTAAAAAGACATTCAGAGAGTAAGATAGTGTTTATAATAATTAAACACATGGTAAGAGAAAGGTAAAAGAACAAATGGAGAAAATCTCACAGAAAAGAAAGAAAAAACAGTGAGAAGGAAAACAAGAGACAACAGAGAACAGAAAACCAGAGGGATGAAATTTGTCAAATAAATGAGAACACTTTCCTGATTATGAAGGACTTGAGTTTCTAGCCTGAGTGCTCAATACAATGCACAGAACTCTATCACAATAAAGCATGCCTTTAAAATTCTAAGAGAATCATTTGTAACTTAGAATTACAAACCCAGCTAAATGATATGTAAAGAGAAAGCAATGTATTTCCAAGAAATGACATAAAATTTCTTCTCGTGTTCTCTGCTTTCAAGAAGGTATACCTGTTTTTGGAAGGATGGATGGGCTCCGCCACTACCAGGAACAAAAATAGCAAGTATTTACGGAGTGCTTACTATATGCACAGGCCTTTTATATGTATTTACTCCTTTACTGTTTAAAACCACCCTTTGAAGTGGATAAATTATGCCCATCCTTCAGACTGGAAACTCAGGCGTAGAGAGCAAGTAACTTGCCAAGGTTACACATCCAGGTGTCAGGATTTGAACCCAGGCAAGTGGGCTCCAGGGCCCATGCTCTCAGTCACTGACCTGTTGTCCCTGCCAAGGGAGTAAACCCTGAAAGAGGAATATGTGGAATGGGGACCCAACAAAAAGGGGAAGGAAATTTCCAGAAAAATGATAAAGGGAAGTCCCCAAAACACAAGTGAGCCAACAAAACTGACAAAATATTGGGTGTGCTTGAATACATCTGGAAAAGATTTTCTAGGTCTGTGAAAGTTTGGATGAAAGAGTGATCAGTACAGACCAAATCTAAGCAAACAAAATACAATTATTAACTTCAGAAAAACAAAAAGCTGTACAGCAAAGGAAATGCAATCATAGTTCTGTTTGGCTCACTTGTGAATTGTGGTAAGAGTGATAAATCAGACAGTAATTCAACAAAAAAGAGAGATACGTGCATTGGAAGGATGGGAGGAGGTGAAGAGTGTGCACATGTCAGTTAACTCCATAGCAGACTACTGGAAAATAACAAAATGGTACCAGCATTTTTACTTAGAAATATGGAAGCAAAAAGCAACAATTTAAGTGTTTTTGTCACTCTGCAGTCCATTCTAAGATCTCTCACCCTCCAAAAATTTTTTTTTAAAAAATTGCATAATTATGGTTCACCTCTGTGCCTTAGGTTCTACGATTTTGACAAATGCATAAACTCATTAATTCCGAGACTCCCCTAATGAAAACATTTGAGAGCTATATGCAAACAATGAGCAGGACTATATTCCAATGAAACTTTATGGAAACTGAAATGTCTATGTCACATAATTTTTCTATGTCACAAAATATTCTTTGATTTTTTTCCAACTGTTTAAGGTTCATTCTTAGCTTGTGGGTCACACAAAAACAGGTGGCAGGCTGGATTTGGCCCATGAGCTGTAGTTTGCCAATTCCTGTCCTAAAGCAAGAAGATGGGTGGAGATACGGTCCAGAAGCTGCAGATGGGGGACTTCTGTCAATGGGGGTTCCAAACAGCCCATATTACCCACAAAAGAAAGATTTAGCACAGGGACAGCTGTTTCACCCAGACAGCCAACTAACAACATTACCGGTCTCTTAACCCTGTTTTGACCTTTGTCTTTGCTCCCTTTATCACCTCAATCTTGAAGAGCCTGAGACATTGCAGGGGCCAGGGAAGGAAAAGAGAATCCAAGTGTAGAAACAGGACCCAACCAGTTCACTCCCTTTCCCCTCTACACGACTCTGGTCCAGAATGTGGCCCAATCTGGGAAGGGGAAGGGCCAGGCATTAAACTGAATAAGAGATTTTAAATTAGATGAGGTCACACTTTACAATACCTGAGGCTAATTGGAGTGTGTTATTATATCTGCCCAGATCCACTCGGGCATGGAAAAGAACCATTAGCAAGTAATATTTAAAGCCAGACGTAAGAAGAATAAAGTTTTCTCCATATTCAAACTACTAAATACTAACTCATTCAATAAGCCAGTTATGTAACCAAAGGACCTTTATTCAGTATGGGTAAAGAATGCTTATAGATCAATAAAAATTTCTCTAAAAGAGAACAGAAAAATGGACAAAGGATACGAATAGGTTATTTTTTGTAATGTTTCCTTCATTTTTGAGTGAGAGAGAGAGAGAGAGAGAGACACCCCAGCGCGCTTGAGTGCGGGGGACGGAGAGAGACCAGAATCCGAAGCAGGCTCCAGGCTCTGAGCTGTCAGCATAGAGCCCAAGGCGGGGCTGTAACTCACAAACCGGGAGATCGACCTGAGCTGAAGTCAGACACTTAACCAACTGAGCCCCACAGGCGTCCTACAAATAGGTTTTTTTTTTTTTTAAGGAGTCAAATGTTAATAACTTTTAACTTCACAGTCAAGGAAATGTAAAGTAAACCCACGTACATTTCACACTCGTCACACAGGAAAAATTGTTAAAGTCCAACAATACCAGGTGTGGGTAAGAATCTGGATAAATCTAAAAAAGTCACAGGGCAATGCACCATTTTTAAAGCAATGGTATTACCACCCGATTGTTCAATTTAACGAGACTAAGACATTCTCTGGCAAGAGTCACCAACCTCAAAAGAGGAGGTACACTTTCGCATATCAACACCAACTTTTTAAGGATCATCAGGCAGAGAAGCCACGCCCACATTTTAGGAGGTGAAATGTTAATTCTAGTGTGCGACCGCTCCCTACGACTTAGGACTACTAGATACGAGAAATACTGGAGGATTTCCAAGAACGCCCCGAAACAGACACGACCGAGAGGCTACAGGAAACGGGAGAGCCCAGTGACCTGGGGATTTGGGCCCGAGGGCTTAACTGGAGGGAAGAAGCAGGAATGTGAACGAATCAGAAGACTCGTTCCGGCTCGCTTCACCCCATCCCACTGCCTAGAGGTCAAGGCCGCCTGGCATTTCGGGCCGCGATCTGCCGCTGCCGCTCCCCCCGCCCCGCTCCGGGGCGCCCCGCGGGTCCGCAGGCCAGGAAGGGTCAGGGGCCCCGCTGTCCGAGGAGCGGGCGACCCGACCACCGAGGCCTCGCCCTCGGACGACAGCTGCGAGGCAGCCAGGAGGGAGCCGGGAGGAGGGGCCGCGGCCCCGGCCCGCCCCGAAGCCGCGAAGGCAAAACAGAAACCTATCGCGGAGGAAACGGAACGCAGCCCGGCCCGCGCCGCCCGACCCTGCCCGCCGCCGAGCGGCTCCGCCGACGGGAGCGAGATGGCCGCCCCCTCCCCCGGCCCCGCCGCGGCCCCAACCGCCGCGCCGACAAGTCGCCACCGCCCACTGCCTGCCCCCCCTCGCTTGCCCGCCTGCCCGCCCTCCTGGGACACGGCCCGCTCCACCCCTCGCGGCTGCTCACCGCGCTGAGGCGGATCCCGCTGGGTGGCTGCGCCGCCATCTTGAGCGAGCTACAAAGCCAGGACCGGCCTCGGCCGCAACCCGACTGGGAGGCAGCCGGGAAGACTGCACGGCCTGCTGGGCCCACCCACTTCCGGGGCGGGGCGCTCGGCCGCCCCGCCCACCCACTTCCGCCTCGGGCGCTGTGGTACGGAGAGCTGTGAGGAAGGTAAATTGAGGCTGGTTTAAACCAAGAACTGGGCTCGCAGCGCCCGGCCCTGCAGGGGTAGGGCGCATGCGTGAGACGGGCGGGCGCGACCGGGTCGCTGCCTTAACCGGACCTGGAGACTTGAGGGTCTGGAATTCGAAGCCTATAGCGACGTGTGCCGGGGCCCGGAGAAGTGCGCTCCAGGCGCCTGACCTGGCTGGAAGTGAATTGCGCCAAAAAAGCCATCCCATGCCCACCTGTGTCCGTGTGATTTGAAACCTTGTTAACGAAATGTAGATTTTGTGCATGCTGGAGTTGTCCTGGAAATTATCATCCTTCATCCTTATGAAAAGAGTCCTTTCTCGCATGCACATTTATTCGGTGTCGGCTTGGAGCCGGGCACCGGGCTGAGTGAGGAAGATAGAGAAATGAAGAAGTATAGGGTTGTTTGTTACATATTGCAGGTAAAGAGAGGATGGAAACGGTTTTGTTTGTTTTGTTTTTAATATCCATTTAGGTTTTTTGCTTTTTGTTTTTCCTTTTATGTCTTTATGCTGATTTGGGGTAAGTTTAAGCACCTGTCAGGTCTCCAACACTTGTTTTTGTTTCGCTTAATTTTTTCAAATTTTTTTCAAAAAAATTGTTTAATGTTTATTTGAGGGAGAGACAGAGCGTTGAGTGGGGAGGGACAGAGAGGGAGACACAGAATACGAAGCAGGCTCCAGGCTCCAAGCCGTCAGCGCAGAGCCTGATGGCAAAGCTCACAAGCTGTGAGATCCTGACCTCAGCCAAAGTCTGATGCTCAACCGACTGAGCCACCCAGGCGCCCCTAATTTTTTTTTTCAACTAAAAACAAAAAGTTATCCCATTTCTCCCACCCGCTTCCCACCTATTGCGTTTCTAAACTGTAATACATTTCCTTTGTAAAAATGCAAATCATACGGAGATATGACACAAAATTTACTCCCAATCTCTTCACCAGAACGTATAAACAATTTGGTATACATTAGTCCAGGCTTACTATAGACTAAATATTCCAATACAGATGGTAACCCCACCCCCACCCCCACTGACCCCAGTTCTACTTAGGATTTGACGACTTTACCGTGGTGCGGAAATGATACGCATTCAGTAGAAACTGTACTCGGAATTTCGAATTTTGCTCGTTTGCTGATGTGACAATTAATAACCAGAAACCTGGGTAAAGTGGAGTAGGGGGTTTGACAGAGGGCGCTCTCCCGCCCTACCTACCACTCCTTGTCAAGTGCAGACCCAACAGGAAGAGACTGTCTTGACACTACGCGGACTTGACCTTGCTGCTTGGTACTACTTTACTATGGGGGATGGGGGGAGAGTGGGGAAAAGAATAAAGCCTTGCCTTATCTCCTACACCCCCGAAACAGCTCAGCCAAGACGCTATACTTTGAATTCCCAATTTACTCCAGTGGACTTTTTAGTTTATAACAGCCTTCCCAATCTACCCATTTTCTCCTCCAGAAAGGGTACCTCTCCTTTCTTCTCTGGAATCACCTATGGCTTTGCCGCAACTTGTTGGTCCCCAACTGCAGTTCTCTTTTATTCTTAAATAAGCCCAATTTTGCCAGTAAAACAACTGGCAGTTTTTATTTTATTTTTAAGGTCAACACCGAGCTAGCGATATCCGGTTTGACCTTCCCTCATGATGCTGGGTAGCAGCAAGCTGTAGTTCCCAATCAGCCATGCTATCAGAATAAACAACCCACACACTTAACAACAATTGCAACCCATAGGACCAGGCTGGTTTTCACTTTCAGTACAGTATTTAAACAAAGAGATATCCAACACTTCCTTATAAAATAGGCTCTGTATTAGATGATTTTGTCCAACTGTGGGCTAGCGTAAGTGTTCTGAACACATTTAAGGTGAAGCTACGCTAAGCTCTGATGTTCGATATGTTTAGGTTTATTAAACGCATTTTCAACCTACGATTTTTTTTTTAACGTTTATTTATTTTGAGAGAGAGTGCGAGCAGGGGAGGGGCAGAGAGAGAGAGGGAGGGAGAGAACCCCAAGCAGGCTCCAGGCTCAGTGAGCATCTCAATCTCATGACCTCGAGATCACAACCTGCGCTGAAATCTAGAGTCGGACACTTAACCGACTGAGCCACCCAGGCGCCCCCACCCTACTATATTTTCAACTTACAATGGGTTTATTGAGAGGTAGCTCCTTCGTAAGTAGAGGAAGATCTGAATGTACGAGGAAATGTTAAAAAAAAAAAAACTTCTGTTGTCACCCTTGCCACTCACTCATTGGGCAAATGACATAATGTGAATCGCCTAAATCAGGGTGCTAGTTACTACCCTTTGTAATGCCCTGCACTGGATAATTTCTCGGTTCCCTCCAGCTTTAAGATTGTTATGTAACAGGCTTTTTTTTATCAACTCTTTATTGAGAGCCTTCTTCATATCTGTCAATGTCAGGGCTCTAAGGATGCCGTGGTGAACAAAATAGCTAAGGTTTCCTCTCTTGAACTTACGAGCTCAAGACTGTGTTGGTTAAATAAATCGTGGCCCATTTGTGACTTGTGAAATCAATTTGATGAGTCTCAACTATCGTTTTGTGGGAATCCGAACAGAGTTTTAATTTACTAGTATAGTGCTGTGTCAGTCTAGGGCTGACAACTTCTTCACTTATTACTATTATTATTATTCCAACTTCCCTTATTGATCATATGCTGTTCAGCACATTTTGAGATGAGATTAGCCTGGATTATGTGGTTGGGCCCTAGATATAATCCCAAGGGTCTTTGTAAGACAGACACAGGGGCAACCTGGGTGGCTCAGTTAAGCGTCAGACTTTTGACTTCAGCTCAGGTCATGATCTCACAGGATTCCTGAGTTTGAGCCCTGCATCGGGCTCTCTGCTGGCAGGATGGAGCCTGCTTGAGATTCTGGTCTTTCCCTCTCTCTGCTCCTACCTCTCTCGTACTCTCTCTCTCTCTCTCAAAATAAATAAATAAACTTAAAAGAAAAAGTTATATAAGACAGGGACAGAGGGAGATGGGATCGCAGAAGGTTATTTGGCCTCTGCAGCAGAGAGACACTTGAAGATGCTATACTGCTGATTTTGAAAAGAAGGGGTCTTGAGCCAAAGAATGCCAGGAATGAGCTCTAGAAGCTGGAAAAGGCGAGGCCACTCCATTCTAGAGCCCCCAGAGTTTGCGGAGGGAATGAAGCCCTGAAGACAGCTTGGTTTCAGCTCAGTGAAACTTATTTCAGACATCTGGCCTTCAGAACTGGAAGAGAAGAAATTTCTGTAATTTTAAGCCACTAAATTTGTGGTAATTTGTTAGGACAACTACAAGCGTAGACAATATATTCATGTGCAAGCAAGTACTTACCTATATATACAGATTCTTGTCCCCCCCACCCCCTTTTTTTTTTAACATAATTGAGCACACTGTGGAATTCTATATCCTCAAGGCTTACTCATATCGAAAAAAATGTGAGACAAACACGTACAGGCTGAACTTACACTACATTGGTATAAAAGGGGATTTTACAGGGAAATAAATGCCCCACCACACCCCTCTGGTACTTGTATCAAACCCAAGCTTTCATGGAAACCTTTATTTAAAAAAAAAAAAGCTGAGTTTGATGTGATTTTTTTAATGATAGAAAACTATCTTATTTGGGGAGCGCTGTAGACTGAATGTCTCCCCTCCAAATTCATACATTGAAATCCGAACCCTCAATGAATGTATTTGGTGGAGGCTTTTTTTTTTTTTAATTTTTTTTTTAACGTTTATTTATTTTTGAGACAGAGAGAGACAGAGCATGAACGGGGGAGGGTCAGAGAGAGAGGGAGACACAGAATCTGAAACAGGCTCCAGGCTCTCAGCGGTCAGCACAGAGCCCGACGCGGGGCTCGAACTCACGGAGTGTGAGATCGTCACCTGAGCCGAAGTCCGCCGCTTAACCGACTGAGCCACCCAGGGGCCCCTGGTGGAGCCTTTGAGAGGTGATTATGTCACAAAGGTGGAGCCCTCATGAATATTAGTGCCCTTATAATAAAATAGACCCGCCAGAGCTCCCTCAACTCTTGTGCAATGTGAAGACAAGGTAGGAACAACCAAGAAGGTACCTTGACCTTGAACTCTTAGCCTCCAGAACCATGAGAAATGAATGTTTGTTGTTTAAGCCACCCAGCCTACAGTATTTTTGTAGGACTAAGTCAAAGGAAAATGGACTAGGTCAAGGAAAGAGAAATGTCCATACAGGAGTCCATACAGGAGTTAGAATATTTGTCAAATAAATTCTCTCCCTGATTTAATAAATACAATGTGAAATCTGGTTGCTTTCACAAACCTATACAGGTATGCACCTTGACTTTTACACTGAACAGTATATTTTGTAGATCCTTCCAAAACAGCCTAAAGAACTTCCTCATGTTATTTTGCAACTTCCTAACATTTTTTTTTTAAGTAATCTCTATGCCCCACATGGGGATCGAACTCATGACCCTAAGATCAAGAGTTACATGTTCTACTGACTGAGCCAGCTGGATTCCTCAATAACATTCCATTTTATTGATGTATTGTAATTTCTGTAGCCAATCCTTCCTTGTGCTGGTGGGCAAAGGTTGTCTCCAAAGTTTTGTTATTATCAATAAGACTACGGTGAATAATTTTTATGTAAGTTATACATGTATATCAGAAAAATTCCCAAAAGTAGGATTGTTGGGTCAAAAGATACACCCAATCATAGTTTTGATAGAAATTGACAAATTTCCTCCAAAGAGCTTGTGCTAATTTATATTCCTTATTTGTAGGAGAGATCCTGTTTTCCCCTAATACTAATATCTGCTGAAACGGTCAGTGAATAATATTTCAGAGCAATTTTAAGTTTTTCCTTATATTGTAAGTTTGGCCATCATTTGACATGTGTTAAAGCCGGTTGTTTTTTCGTGTGTGTAGAACCCCCCATTCATTTCTTTTGCCCATCTTTCTATACTTTATCTTTCAATAGGCGTTCTTTGAGTATTGGAAAAATTAGCCCTTTGTAAAAGGAGTCTTTTCAAATATGTTTCTCAGTTTGCCATTTGTCTTTTACTTTGCTTATGATTTTTGTTATGCAGAATTTTTAAAAGAAAATTCATATAGCCAAAATTATTGAACTTTCTCTTATGGCTTCTGGGATTTATATTCATCTAAAAAAGATCATTATTGGCTTATATAAATGCCTTCTCTTGATTTCTTCTAGTATTTTTATGGTTTCTTCATGGTTTCAATCTTTGATCTCTTTGGAATTTATTTTGGTGAAAGATGGGAGGTATAAATCCAATTTCTTATTTTTTTCTGTTGGCTACCCAGCTATCCCAATACCATTTATCAAATAAGCCACCTGTCTTTCCCCCTATTGGTTCGAATACGACATTTTTCTATGCATTTGTGTCCATTGATGGACTTTCTATTTTATTCTGTTGATCTGCTGTCCATTCCTGCACTGGTACCAATTATTTTAGCTTTAAAATATGTTTCAAGACCTACTCAGCGTAGTTCTCTTCTTTACTCCTTGTTTTCAGAAAATTTCTGGCTACTTTTGCCTATTTTTCCAAATAAAATTTAGGATGAGTTTATCTTGTTAAAACAAAACAAAACAAAAACCAAGTGTTGTTTCTGGGGGATTGCCTTAAATTCATAGATTAATTTAGAATTTACAACTTGATGATGTTGAATCTTCCTCTTTAAGACCTAGTGAGCCTTTCCTTTCACTCCAAGTGTCCTTTACTCCTTCAGAAATATTTTCTTCAAGGAGTTCTTATGAAGCTTTTTTTTTTTCCTGGATATTTTATTGTTGTTGTTATTGTAAGTGGGATTTCATCTGTCTCATAACTAGCCATTTAGAGACGTTGATGTCAAAAAAACTGTATTGATGTATATATATGCATATGTGTGTATAAAGATTTTATTTTCATTTTTTAAAGTTTATTTATGTATTTTGAGAAACAGCAAGCGCAAGAGAATGAGCATGAGTGGGGGAGGGAGAGAGAGAGGGAGAGACAGAATCCCAAGCAAACTTCGTGCTATCAGCACAGAGCCCAATGTGGGGCTGGAACTCACAAACTGTGAGATCATGCCCCGGTTGAAACCAAGACTTGGACGCTTAACTGACCGAGCCACCCAGGTGCCCCTAACGATTGTATTAAGTAATTCCTACCCCCAAAGTGGGGCTCGAACCTACAACCCCAAGATCAAGTGTCACATGCTCTACTGATCGAGCTAGCAAGGCGTCCCTTGATGTATATGTATTAACTTTTTATTGAGTCTGATTGCCTTTAGGCCAATCATGCTCTTTGATTAACCACAAGCTCCACCTCTCTCAATCATATTAGACAACTCGTCTGTTTCCTGAAGAAATTTAGATTCCTTAACAATTAGATGCTTAACCTGGCTTAGATTCAGAAACAAACGGAAAACAGTTGCAAGGGAAACCTGGAAGAATATACAATCAAGTGCTTATGAGTTAAGATAGTAGCTTTACTATAACACAAAGAGCTCTCCAACCAGCACGGTGGTGCTCAGGGCCAAGTGTTCACCCCCCACACAGTACAGCAGTGTTTTGTTGTCAAAGGGTCCAATGAGAATTGAGGACACGCTCGTGGAGGATAGAAAAGGCAGTCTTCATATGTTTTTCAGGTGGGTTGGGCTGACTGTGCAATCAGGTAGTTCAAGGACCAGCAGGGAAGAGTGGGGACAGCAAGCCAAGAAGAGTGCCCTCGTGCGCCAACACTGGGTGCTCAGTGAGACAGCAGGAGCCTCCGGGGAGTGGTTACTAGAGAGGGTCTAAGTTTGGGGCCCAAAACCCACTGTTCCCTGAGCCCCCCGCTGTCTAGTCCTACAAATTACTTTATTCAAACTGGGGTTTCCTACTCTTTCTTCCTCCTCCAGCACCACCTTTATCAGAAACATCAACCTTTATGTTCTTCATTTAGTTACTGTGGACAGCCTACATATGCCAGACCCCGAAGGAACTGATGAAGATACAGGGTCTCTTCCACAAAAGGTCTCTCTTCCACAAAAGGGCGCCTGCCTCGCAGCCAGCGATGGGCTATGACATTAGTAGGTGCTCTAATAGGGCTGTCCTGTGACAAAGTGCCTCACTGTGTCTGAGGAGCTGCAGAAAGAAGCAAGACTGAGGAATTCGGATCTCAAAGACTGGCTCCCATATGTTTGTTCCATAAACAATTTGAGTGGGACGTGTCAGGTGAAGGAAAAGAGTATCACGCAGCTGGAACAACATAGAAAAGATATGCAAGAGATTAAAATGCTGAGTGGTTAGGGGAGACAGAAGAGACAGACGAGAGGCCTCCAGGTCCCAAGGATTAAATTCCCACCTCCCCTCTGCTTCTGGTTGACTTTGTGGGGGAAACCCAGGATGAGACAGACACTGTTCATCGCATAAGGGGAACCCTGGCTTAGACCCTCTTCCGTGCCCTCCTTTTAAACTCACAGTAATTTTGGTTTTGTGTTAGAATTTTTATTGGGGTAACATACACAGAACATGAAATTTGCCATTTTCACCCTTTTTCAGTGTACAATACAGTGACCTTAATTACGCACACATTGTGGTGTCACCATCACCATCACACATCTCCAGAACTTTCTCATCTTTCCAAACTGAAACACTGTACCCATTAGACACGAACTCCCCATCCCCCTCTCCCAGCCCCCCGGTATCCACCCTTCTACTTTGTGTCTATGAATTTGGCTACTTCAGGTCCCTCATGCAAGTGGAGTTATCCATTTGTCCTTCTGCGACTGGTTTACGTACCCTAATGTCCTCAAGGTTCATCCATGCTGTAGCATGTGTGAGAATTCCCTTCCTTTTTAAGACTGAATAATATTCTGTTGTGTGGATAGACCACATTTCGTTTAGCCATTCATCTGTCAATGGACATCTGGGTCATTTCCACCTGTTGGCTATTGTGGATAATGCTGCCATAAACGTAGGTGTACAAATATCCGAGACCCAAGGGGCACCTGGGCGGCTCAGTCGGATGAGCGTCCAACTTCAGCTCGGGTCATGACTCACGGTTTATGGGTTCACACACGAACCACTCGTGCTTGCTTGCTCTCTCTGTCAAAAATAAACAGTAAAATAAATAAATAAAAGAAATATCTGAGACCCTGTTTTCAGTTCTTTTTAAAAAATTTTTTTAAATATTTATTCATTTTTGAGAGTGAGAGAACCAGAGCATGAGCAGGGGAGGGGCAGAGGGAGAGGGAGACACAGAATCTGAAGCAGGCTCTGAGCTGTCAGGACAGAGCCCGACGTGGGGCTGGGACTCACAGACCGTGAGATCATGACCTGAGCCGAAGTCGGATGCTTAACGGACTGAGCCACCCAGGCGCCCCTAGACCCATAGTATTTTAAAATGTATTTCCTTTCCCATTGGTTTAAAGGTGGACTTACTTGATTTCGATGGAGAACTGCTTGGAAGGAGCTACCTATATAGGATGAGAAGTAACCAAATAAGTTCAGCCTTGCTGGCTTCCTCCTGGTTTCCACGTCATACTTATGAATAAATTGCTCTGAAAACTAGGGTGTCTCCAAGAATGATCCAGGAAGCACCGGTGACAAAAATAACTTGTTACACATGCAGATTCCTGAATGTCACCCTTTCTACTGACTCAGACTCTCTGGGGAGGAGGCTAGGCATCCTGCAAGTTTGCAAGCTCTCCAGGTGGTCCTCGTGCACATGCAGGTGGGAGGACCCTTGCTAAGCATAGTTCCTCTGCTGGATTCTAACCGTAACTGACAGATTTCTAACCTCAGGATACCCCTATCCAGCCTGAAAAATGCTTGCAGGGGTCCTCTTCACTCCGAACTTCAGAGACAGCACCAAGTCCGGTCGGAGAGGATGCAATGGTGTGGAATGATTACTGCACGACGTAACAAAACACATACACATGATCACACACACAGGGTACTAACTTGACCCTCACGAGCCCAGTTGCTCCTTCAGGTAGAAGGTGGAGACTCCTCAGACCCCTTGGCTCATCCGCATTCTGCTCCTAATCGCATTCTCTTTGAAGGTGTTGACTTTGCACGTTCATTGGTTTATGTGTCTCACTGAACTGCAAGTGATACCCGCTAGCAGGCATTGTCTTAACACCAAAGCATTTTATTCCAATGACACAGAACCTGTCTGGGTAGTTCAAAACTTTTAAGTTCAACCTTCCTTAACTACTTTGGCAAACCTAGCCATTTCTCCTAATTTAACCGCGCATAATGTACAAATACTGGAAAACAAGGCGTGTTCTCCTCTAAAAACAGATCTCGCCACACTTTCAAAGCTAGGCGCTACTTTCTCTGTGCTGTGGCCCTAGCACGAGCTGGTTTTGCAGGAAGTCATACATGGGCGGGGTAGTTTCAGAAACTTGTCTTCCACACATTACGGAACAGCAGTAGCCACCATGGGGATTTCCTGTCTAATTTTCTCAGCACTGGGGTGGAGAAAAGGGCTCTAAGAGGGAGACAGATCTAGGTTCCGTTTCCTAGCTCTGCTGGCCTTGTAGAATGGGGTAAGCCTCTACTTCCCAAGGGGGTGGGAAGAGAGAATGTGATGCCCGGGAGACGCCTGGCACCGTGCCCGGCCCCTGGAAAGCACTCTAGTTACAGGGATCGTTTCATCCGCACGCATGGGCCACCCTCCCACCGACACTGCCCGCAGCTGTGTGTGTTCCAACCCGCTCTGTTAGAGCACCAGCCTGTTCTCCTTGGCTACGGCCACTCCTGGCAAGTCCCACCTCTCCCAGCACACTCCCTGTCCTCAGTGCAGTGGCTGAGGGCTGGACGCGGAGCATTTCCACCGGGAGGAATGGAGGCAGAGCAGTTGGCTCCACAGTGTGGTGAAGGGCCTCGGTTCCAAAGTAAGAAGAAAATACGGAACCGCTAACCTTGCTTCTGCTCATCTTACCGATATTGGGGTGGGCACAGGCTTCTTTTTCACTGAGGGGTGCAAAACTGTTCACAGATCACAGAAATGGTTAGTTGCTAGAACCCTAAGATGCAGTTGCATTCGATAGTCCCATTTTATAGATGAGAAAACCGAGGCACAAGTTTTGCTCACGCTAGTATGTGGGGAAGCTGAACACCACACCCAGGCAAGCCGACCTCACAGCTTATAACCCCAACTACTACGGTATTCACGAACTAAAGATTTAAACGTGCATCACATTGATAAGACTTCCTTAGTGTTCCATGATGTACTATGGAATTCCTTTTAAGATTTCCATTTAATAAATAAGGATTCACTTACACACACACGTTCAGAGACCATTAAGCTGTTTTAGATACTAGAGAGAAAAACCATCAACAAAATTTGTAAATCTAAGCACAGATGGCATAATAGCTCCCGATGATGTAAGTTACTAGTTTTGTAAATTCTGAGGTATGAACATATGCATGCCCTTGAGGTTAACTATTGATCGGCATACGGTTATCGCCTCACAGTCTGAATTACAGCAAACTCACAGAACTTACATAGAAATTATAGCTCTACGCTTCGGTATTTAAAGCTTTAGTCACCAAGCTTGCAAATGTTCTTAGAGATACCCCTTACACGCACAAACCCATCATTTTCATGTAATTCTTAACACATATTTGTATGAATACCCCTATTTCTGGTGGTGAGCTTGAATTCTTATTTTGAGCCCTTATGTAGGTAATCGGGTAGTTCTGTCCTCCACAAATCCCGTACTGGGGCTCTTGACACAAATTGCTTCTACACTGCACACATGCCAGGAACTAGTAGGTTGTTACGGGAAACTTAACCGACGATGCTGGTTAATTCCAAACCGATCCCTGGCGTGCAGAAAGGATGGACAGGAGAGCACGCATTAGGCCAGTGTGCATCATCTGGCCTGGAACCCGACTTCATGCGATGCTCTGGAGGCTGAAAAGGGGACATGAGGTAGGCAAGTCTGGAAGGCAAACCATGCTCCCTGGCAGAGAGTTCAGGCTCCCGCAGCCGAGCCAGGATTCTAAATAGGGTAGCTGGCTTAAGCCAGAGAGGCTCGGCAGGAGTGGGGTGACCCCCTGCCAGGAGAGAGGAGTCTGTGCTTAGGAAGGGATTATTTTAATGAACAGTGAGGTCTACAAAGTGGTAAAGAGATCCCAGAAAGGACAAAGGAAAAGGGAAGAGTCGAGAGTCCGTTTCTCTGACAGAAGCTTCAGGCATTAAAGGCTCCGTGACTACATCGACTGATTTATGTTAAATGGAAAGTGCTGGCAAGGCACATCATGGTACATAACTAAGGTTACAGCTGTCAGAGTTCTGAAAACTATGTATTTCTTTCAAAGCTGGATGCACTGTGATTTTAATGCGTGACTTATTTTAAAGTTTATTTATTTATAAACTTTACAACCAACACAGGGCTCAAACTCACAACCCCAAGATCAAGAGTCGCACATTCTTCTGATTGAGACAGCCAGGCATCCCCCCCTTTTAAAAAATGTTTATTTTTTGAGAGCGAGAGAGAAACAGCGAGTGAGCGAGCGTGCGCATGCGAGCAGGGATAGGGGCAGAGAGAGAAAGAGAGAGAGGGACAGAATCTGAAGCAGGCTCCGGGCTCTGAGCTGTCAGCATACAGCCCGATGCCAGGCTCGAACTCACGGACCTCACGATCACGATCTGAGCTGAAGTCGGTGGCTCTTCTGACTGAGCCACCCAAGCGCCCCAGCCGGGTGCCCCTTAATATGTGATTTTAACGAGCAAGAGTTAAATACGTTGAGATATCTTCAAGCCCTCACCACTGCTGAACCGTCAATGGTAATGGGCAATTATTATTTTCAGAAAACAATGTATTTTGGCTTTAAAATGTGGTACCAAAATAAACATTTTAAAGGACATATGTGTGAGGGGTTAAGAGTAATACCCAACAAGTGTAAACTTTTAGAGAAATATACCGAGACAGCCCATACAGCTGCATCAACAAAGAAAACAACTCTTCATTGCCTTTGTGCTTCATATTATGAATTTTGTGCTTGCATTAGATGATACATTAGCTTTATTTTCTTTACACAAATTGAAGACGAAACATACAATCAGATCCACATATATTACAAGGCATTTAGGGAGGTGTGTTTTGTTGCCCAACAGAAAATTATCTGAAATCTACCTTCAAAATCGAAATTGGCTTGTTTAAAAAGCACTATCCTTGGCTCCTTTCTCGTTTAGAACGCACGTATCCTGGTTGTCACTGACGTATCGGTAAATGGATTAAACAAATCCTGTCTTATGGGGCTAACATTCCAGATGTTCCAAAAAATCATACTCAACACATTCTTCTAGCTGTTGCAAGACCCTCGGGCTATCTGTGACCGGGAACTCCAAGACTGGAGGTCCTTGGGTGTCGGCAGACAGCTTACTCTGGGTTTTAAAAGCACGATTTAGAGTCTGGAAGAATGGCATCAATTGCCTAATGCTGGAAACAGAATGTTGGCGCAGCAGAGGGAATTCATTCTTTGCGCTGATCTCATCAGAGCTGCCAATTTCCTACAAAAACAAAAACACCGCATAAAGATGATAAGGCTTTGTTAAGGGTTAGAGGTGCGGGCCAAGGACATGTGGGCAGCAAATCTAAGCAATGGGTTCTCTGGGGACCACTCATCGTCAGCACTGGTGGCAGTTTCCCAAAAAATTCAAACGCGAGGTCTTCAACCGACGTTTCCCGCCGGGATTTCACCCCAGCCCCTCCCCTCTCCCCGAGACCCCTATTCTTCCTGCAGGGCCTGCCTCCGCCTAATAAACCGACTCTGTGCGAAACCTCTTCCACGTGATTGTGGTTCTCCAGGAGGCGCACCTCAGCATGTGGGCAGAGAAAGTGACGTGCCAATGAGGAAATAAAGATGGGATTTGGACCACCTCCGAGTTTTAACACTCAGACCAAAGAACTTCTGAAAACTATTCGGTCATTAAGATCAAGTGGCACATGACGGGCTTCTCTCGCGGCCCTCACTGCCTAGCCTCTCTCCCCTCCGCCACAAACACTGACTGTAAAAAGGAAGACGTTTACCCCGTATTTTAACTTTAGAAGTTCTAGAATCCTAACAGTGTGGGGTTTGCATTCTTGGTGATTCTCCTCTAGGTCTGACAGGAAGGCAGGGACCTCTGTGTCCACTTCTGGGACAAATGCCCACCTGTAACTGGATGAAAACAATCCGAGGTCAGGCGTGCTGGCTCAGAGCTCACTTCGAAAAAGATTTTTCAACAGGTTTATGGAGAAATAATTCACATACCAGATAGTACGCCCATCTGAAGTACATAATTGAATTAGCTTTTAGTTTATTCACAGAATTGTTTATCCACCACCATAATCAATTTTAGGATATTTTTTTCATCACCCCAAAAAGAATACCCGCTCCCTCTAGCTATCGCCCCTCAACCCCTTACATCCCCTCAGTCTATTTTCTGCCTCTACATATATATATTGAAATATATTTGGCATTTCATAGAAACAGAATCATGCAATATGTGGTTCTTTGTGACTGGCTTCTTTCGCTTAACATAACATGGTCAAGGTTCATCCATGTTGGAGGACACGTCAGTATTTTTTTTTTTTTTTTTTTTTTTTTTTGCAGAATGTTTCATTGTATGGATATACCAACGTTATTTACCCTCTCGTACATTCGTGGACTTTAGATTTCCTCCACCTTTTATGAGTAACGCAGCTATGCAATCATATACATCAGAACCCACTTTTAAAAAAACCTTCCTTTTTGGAGTTTTAGGTTTGCAACATAGTGGAGCAGGAAGTACGTACAGAGGCTTCCCATGTGCCCCCAGCCTCCTCTCCACGCAATGCCTTCCCCGCTATCAATACCCCACCAGAGCGGTACGTTTGTTATAATCAGTGAAATGACATGAATTTGTGTTATCATCCAAGGCCAGAGTTCACTTCAGGGTGCACTCTTGGTGGTGTGCCTTCTATGGCTTTGGATAAATGTACAATGACATGTATCCGTCATCAAGGTACCAAATAAAGTAGTTTCAGTGTTCTAAAAAATCCTCTGTGCTCTGACTCCCTGTCTTGCAATCCCTGACAATCTTTTTTGACTGTCTCCATAGTTTTGCCTTTTCCAGAGTATCACAGAGTTGGAATCATACTATTTCAAGCCATTTCAGATTGGCTTCTTTCACTTTGTAATATGCTGTTAAAAAGAACCCACATTTTAACCACAAACATTTCTATGTGATAACTCTTTCTTTAGAGGGGGCAGGACAGAGAGAAGTGGCATCTGGGGCCAGGCGTGAAATTAAATGTATGAGCAGCTGTGTTAAGCCTACAGGAAATGTAAGCCAATAGGGGCAAAGTGAAGTGGAGACAGCCTGTTCCACTTATTAAAAACAAACAGACGAAGAAATCTACGCAAATGCAGTGAGGACCACCAGTCCGTGACTCTCGCTTTACAAGCATTCGGTAGCAAAACCACCTAAACGCGTAGACACCACAGAAACCCAGCCACCAACACCACTGTGAGGCAAATCCAGAAAACCACGGGTGTTGTAAGCACTCTGACATCTGGTATTCTGAGGAGGCTCGTGGGCCACCAGAAACCCCTACGGCGGCTTCTCCCACCCTGTACAGAACAAATGAAAGTGCTCACGGGGAAAGTCACCAATTCAAGGAGGGCACACGGGCTTATCTGACTTACATTTGAAACAACGGCATCTTGTCAGGCGGAAAAGAAAGTGCTGTGTCCAAGAATTTGCAAGCTGACAAATATAAGATGAGCTCACTCTGGGCTATCTCCCCCAGGGAGGGCCCGTTGCCATCAGCAACTGAAACTTTTGTTCTGTTGATTTTGTTGCTGTTTCTAAAAATTTGCAAAGAAACTCTTGTTATAAATTCATTCACGTATGCTGTAGTCCATTTACCTATGCAATGTCCCTAAGAAGGGTTTTTCCGTTTAAGAACAGTTGAGGGTTGGCTCAGCTGGTTAAACGTCTGACTCTGGCTCAACTCAGGTCATGATCTCACAGTTCGTGAGTTCAAGCCTCATATCGGGCTCTGTGCTGACAGCTCAGAGCCTGGAGCCTGCTTTGGATTCTGTGTCTCCCTCTCTCTTTGTCCCTTTCCTGCTTATGCTCTGTCTCTGTTAATAAAACATTAAAAAAAAAAAAAAGAATGGTCAAATGGCTGGTCTCTTCACAAGTATTTCAAGAAAATAATATTGAGTGTTTGGGGGTGCCTGGGTGGCTCAGTTGAGTGCTGACTCTGGCTCAGGTCATGATCTCATGGTTTGTGGGTTCAAGCCCCACAATGGGCTCTGTGCTGACAGCTCGCAGCCTGGAGCCTACTTCAGATTCTGTGTCTCCCCTCTCTCTCTGCCCCTCCCCTGCTCATTCTCTCTCTCTCTCGCAACATAAATAAACATGAAAAATTTTTTTTAAGTGATAATATTGAGTGTTACATAATCCCACATCACAAAGTGATGTCCGCTCACATGTGTGCATAGAACTCATACAGCTTACCTCAATAATTCGTCATCCTCTTTCAGATCTTCTTCAAGCTGTATGAATGTCTGAATCTTAAAAAGAAAACATAATTCAATTTACTATTGGAGAGGGGTTAAACCTAGCTTAATGTTTAAGATTTATATGTCCATAAAAAAGAGCAAATAAAGCAAGAGACTTGGCACAAAGAACCTGAAGAATAGGAAAAAATACTTGCTAACCAAGTATCTGATAAAGGGTTAATATCCAAGATGTATTTAAAAAAACTCATACAACTCAATAACAAAAAAGCCAGTAACTTAATTTAAAAATGGGCCAAGGACCTGAATAGGTATTTTCCCAAAGGGGATACCATGGCCAACAGGTACAGATGCAAAGATGCTCAACATCACTAACCATCAGGGAAATGCAAAGTAAAACCCCAGCGAGGAATCACCTTACACCTGTTAGAAGGGCAAGCGGCAGAAAGACAAGAGACAACAAGTGCTGGTGAGGCTGTGGGGCAAATGGAACCCTCGGGCACCGTTGGTGGGCATGTACATTGGGACAGCCACTCTGGAACGCAGTATGGAGGTTCTCCAAATAATTAAAACTAGAACTACTATATGATCCAGCAATTCCACTTCTGGGAATATACCAGAAGGAATGCAAATGCTAGGTTCAAGAGATACATGTCCGCCCACGTCCACTGCAGCACTATTTACAACAGCCAAGACAAGGAAACGTCCTAAATGTCTACTGATGGATGAATGGATAGAGAAAATGTTGTATATGTACATACAGTAAAATACGATTCGGCTATAAAAAAGGAAGGAAATCCGGCTATTTGGAGCAACGTGGAAGACCTTGGCAGTATTATGGTAAGTGAAGTCAGTCTGACAAATATCGTATAATCTAGTTTATACATGGAATCCTAAAAAATCAAAACGAAGCCAAATTCACAGAAAAAGAAATCAGATTTGTGGTTACCACAGACAGGAGATGTGGGGGAGGGGAAATTGGATGAAGGCGGTCAAAAAGTACGAACTTCCATTACAAGATCAAGAAGTATTAGGGATGTCACATACACCATGACAATAGTTAACACTGCTGGAGGGCATATACGAAGTAGTTAAGGTAAATCTTAAGAGTCCTTATCACAAGTTCTTATCACATTTTTTCTTTCTCGATTTGCTTTTTCTGTCTATAGGAGATGATGGATGTTAGCTGAACTCACGGTGGTCCTCATCTCACACTGTTAGTCAGATCACTTTGTACACCTAAGGTTATATTATACTGTATGCCAATTATGTCTCAGTAAACCTAGAATAAAAGTTTAAAAAGCAGATAGTATCAAACAATACAAATGAGTGTGAACAAGCTGACAGTTAAAAAAAGGTCAAATATAATTACAGAAGATAACATATTCTCTATTTGGCCAAGAGCCATGTGCTATCAACTTGAAAATTTTCAGATGTTGGGGCGCCTGGGTGGCGCAGTCGGTTAAGCGTCCGACTTCAGCCAGGTCACGATCTCGCGGCCCGTGGGTTCGAGCCCCGCGTCGGGCTCTGGGCTGATGGCTCAGAGCCTGGAGCCTGTTTCCGATTCTGTGTCTCCCTCTCTCTCTGCCCCTCCCCCGTTCATGCTCGGTCTCTCTCTGTCCCAAAAGTGAATGAATGTTGAAAAAAAAAAAATTTAAAAAAAAAAAAAAAAAAAAAAAAAAAATTTTCAGATGAAATTAGATATAGATGAAATAGTATATTAGTCCTGAAAAGGGAATTTTGAAAACATTCCTAAATATCTATTCAGAATCTTATGACATATCCTCATGAGTAATTGATAACTAAATGTGGGTAAGGAAAAAGAATTAAATGCGTGGAGTATTTCGGAAATGCTGCTCTTAAAAGCCTATCCACAAACTTCTAGAGCTTTCCGAGATTAATGTTGTTAATAGCCCTCTTAACAGCATTCAGCTTTCCACTTTAAATATTTCGATATAAGGCACGGCTTCAAAGAAACCCACAACATAAGTACAGGGGGCCTATTATGGAAATCTAGTATCAGTGAACGTGAACATCTGGCTAGTAAGTTCTTCAACTGAAATTTGAAGGATTTAGGACAGATAATTTCTCACTAGGAAGCTTCAGTTACATGGATTCATGGAATGGTAGGTCATGGTATGTGATGGATGTGATGGTAATGTTTTCAGGGATGGGTGTAAACTCTATAATTTAGAATTTAAAGGATCAATCTTCAGATTAGGTAATTCATGTCACCATAAAGTATAGCCTGCCAGTAGCTCTGAAACATGATAACCTGACCTCTTCCCTCTAATTTGATTTTGACTTCACATGAGATAGCATCTCCAACTCCTATATTTGGTTATCCACTTATCTAAACAGGATCTGAATCTTTTCTCCCTAGAGGCTCTCGATCTAACAGAGCTTACCTAGAAACTTTTCTGACTGCAGGTGAAGGCAGAGAATAACTCAGAGGTTTTATGTTTTTTATTTTTATTTATTTATTTTATTTTAGAGAGAGATGGAGAGTGTGCGAGCTGGGGAGAGAAGCAGAGGGAGAGAGAATCTCAAGCAGGCTCCACGCTCAGTGTGGAGCTAGACACGGGGCTCAATCCCACAACCCCAGGATCAAGACCTGAGCCAAAATCAAGAGTTGGAGACTCAACTGAGCGTCCCAGGCGCCCCACGTGTTCCTTGAATTTTACCTTCTTTACTTGTCCAACAGTGGCCAGTTTGTAATGTGTAGTTATTCACTGTGCCTTAAAGTTTTATACTTTGTTTATTCAAACTATAAAATTTCCCAGAGCTACATTAAATGGTTCTATCTTTAAAAATTCTGTATTTAACCAAGAGCTGACTACATGCTACCAACCTGATTGAAAATTTTGTAGATAAAATAAAAAGGAAATTTTGCAGATAAAATTAGGATATATTTGGAATAGTTGGGGCGCCTGAGTGGCTCAGTCAGTTGAACGTCTGACTTTGGCTCAGGTCATGATCTTGTGGTTCACGAGTTCGAGCCCCTTGTCAGGCTCAGTGCTGACAGCTCAGAGCCTGGAGCCTACTTTGAATCTAGTCTCCCTCTCTCTCTGCCCTTCCCCCGCGCTTGCTCACTCTCTTTTTCTCAAAACCAAATAAACATTAAAAAAAATTAAGATATATATGAAATATTATTCCTGAAAAAGCATTTTAAAAAGCATCAACTCCGCTTTCAAGAGTTAAGATATTTGTACTTACTAATTCAGAGACCATTATTGGCCACAATGAAGTCAAATGTTGGGGAGATATTCTTAGCAGCAAAACTCTGAAAAAAAGAAACATCTGAGCAGCAACTGTGGATGTCTGTCCAACTCTGAGATTGTCTGTCAGGCGTTCTAAGGAAAGAAGATTTTAAAGACGTCACACAAATATGCAGTTTGGGGTTTCTCATCAGACAAAGAAAAAGCATAAAGCTGTAACTGCTTTGGCATTTAACGACAACGCAGCCTAAGTGGTGCGTGTTGGGAGTCTGTTTCTGCCCCTCTCGCTGACCTCCAGCCCTCTTCTCTGTGAAGTGAAGCAGGTCGTGGCCTTCGTTGAAGGAAGTGAACCAAGCAGCCCTTTACTGCCCTGCCACAGCTGACCAGAGGGACACCAACTTCTGACTGAAACCAGAAATCCGTCAGATGGCCAGTGGCCACCGCATTTTCTTCAGAGAATACGAAATACAAGACACAAGAACCACAGACGGTCCTCGGTGAGTGACGGAGCTACAAGATCACAGAGGTTAGCTGGCAGCTGACACCACATTCTGGGCGTGAAGGGTGAGAAGTGCAAGGGGGTGAACAAAAGAGCTGTTTTCAGTGAACTTTTTCGTGGCCATGATAAAAACTTTAATTCCTGCAGGAACAAAAGGTGTGAGTTCCTCCAGCCCCTCACAGTCTTCCCCACTTCTCCACTGAAATAACTGTAGAATATGACTCCCCTGCCACCCCCCCCCCCCCCGTAATTTAAGGTTTCTTAGAAACGTAACAAATTGTTACAGCAAACAGCCAGATAATGGTTCGTGCCAGTTAAGATTTATTTGTAGTATCTCAGTAATAAACTCTTGATGTGAGCTAGCTTAAGTGGGTTTTTATTTCTTGCTTTTAAAAGTACTCTTGGGAGGGGCGCCTGGGTGGTTCAGCTGGTAGAGCTTGAGACTCTTGGTTTTGGCTCAGGTCATGATCTTGAGGTTGTAAGATGGGGCTCTGTGCTGAGCATGGAGCCTGCGTAGGGTTCCCTCTCTCTGTCTCTGCCCTCCCCTGCTCATGCCGTCTCTGTCTCTCTTAAAATAAATAAAATTGAGAGAGACAGGGGAGGGGCAGAGAGAGAGGGAGACCCAGAATCCAAAGCAGGCTCCAGGCTCCCAGCTGTCAGCACAGAGCCTGTTGTGGGGCTCGAACCCACAAGCAGTGATATCGTGACCTGAGCCGAAATCGGGTGCTTAAGCAATTGAGCCACCCAGGCACCCCTCAAAATAAACAAATAAACTTAAAAAAATACTTTTAACCAGGGGTGCCTGGCTGGCTCAGTCAATAGAGCATGTGACTCTTGATCTTGGGGTTGTGAGTTCGAGCCCCAAATTGGGTATAGAGATTACTTAAATAAATAAAACCATAAAAAAAAAAAAAAACAACTTTCAACCAAATGAAGGATCAAGCATAGCTCAAACACTTGACAGACAGACTGGCATTAAAAAAAAAAATTTCTTTTTTTAAGTAACCTCTACACACAACATGGGGCTTGAACTCACAACCCTGATGTTAAGAGTAGCACGCTCTACTGACTGAGCCAGCCAGGTGCCCCAGGTTAGCATTTTTGAAGAGGGCTTTGTTTCTGGTTCTGGATGAGATGGAGTAAATATATTACATCCTATTTTTCTAACTGCAATTAAAAAAAAAAAAACAAAACAACTAAAACCTTGAGTAAAATACATTGACTATCAGAAAACTGGAACATGCAGGAAAGGCAGCAGGATGGGCTAGGATCCTTGGGACTTAAGCAATGACCTGAAGGTGAATTTGCTAGGGTTTTTAAATCTTTTATTTAAATTGTTTATTTTATTCTGGCCTGGACACCTGAGGAGAACATAAGCTGGAATGCCAAAGTTTCAACCTGAACGAGAAAAGATAAGAAAAGACACCAGTGCAGAGAGGATATGGAGGTTGGGGTTATCAGGAAAGGATTTTAAAGATGTGGTCTAAAAATATCCCAATGATCAATTATGGACATTCGAAACACATGAAAAATAGAAACTGTCACCAAAGAAACAAAGAAGAGACAAATGGAAATTTGGGAACTAAAAAATAAATCCGTAAAATCGAAAAGCTCACTGATGGGCTCAATAGCAGAACCGAATGGACAAAAGAGAGAGGGAAGTTGAAGACAGAATTCATGGGAATTATTGCAACTGAACAAAAGAAAGAAAAAAGGCCTGGGAGTCGGGGGAAGCAAGCAGTCTCAGGGACCAGAGGGACAACAAAACGTCTAGCATTTGTGTCACTGAAGTCTCCCCCCCAAAAAAGGAAAAAGAGTACGGGTTGGAAAAATAATTGAAGAAATAATGACTGACAACTTTCCAAATTTGGTGAAAGACGTAGAAGACTACAGACAAGAAGCTGAGTGAGCTCTGAGAGGGATAAAACCAAGGAAATCCAGTTCAGTCACATAATAAACCTTCTGAAAACTGAAGCTACAGAAAAAAACCTAGACAGTGGTCAGAAGGGAAAGCTACATGACAGCGGTCCCCCAGCTTCTCCACGTTCTGCTTCCCGAGGCCTCACTCAGCCGCGGTCCAGAAGCACACGATCCTTCTGACACGAGGTCAGAAGGTCAACAGCAGCCCCACGTTACACGTCACAGTGCCTGCGTCCCTCACCTCGCTTCAGCTCACTATGGAGGCACTTTACCACCTCCCATCATCACAAGAAGGGTGAGGACAGAACAGCAAGATGTTCTGAGAGAGAGAGAGAGAGAGAGAGAGAGAGAGAGAGACCACATTCATGCAAAACTTTCATTGGGTATACTGTTACAACTGTTGCGTTTTCTTGTTGTTGCTAATCTCTTGTTGTGCCTAATTTACGAATTAAGCTTTATCTTAGGTACCTACATAAGGACAAAAACCACAGTACAAGTAGTATTTGGAACTATCCATGGTTTCAGGAGTCCACCGGGGGTCTTAGAATGTATCCCCTGTGGAAAAGGGAGACCTCTGTACTGAAAAAGGAACACTAATTTGAAGGAGAGCAGATTTCCCTCAGAAACCACGGAGTCACAGAGAAGCGGCACATTTTCCAAGCGCGGAAAGAAAAGAACTTCACCCCAGAACTCCATTTCCCTTGAAAACATCCTTCTGGAATGAAGGTGGAAGGAAAAAACCCAACCCAGACCAAGAAGAAGGAAGACAGTCTCTGTGGAAAACGGAGAAAACTTGCAGCCAGCAGATCTGCGCTCCAAGAATGTCTAACAGATGTTCTTCAGACAGAAAAGGAACGGTAACGGCAGGAAGTGTGGAACAGCAAGACAAAAAAGCGACAGAAAGGGTAAATCCATGAGTAAAAATGATGTTATCTTTTGAAATTACGCGGGACAGTGGAAGTGGCTTCGGAGGTGGACTATGCCATGTGAGACGCCACCACAGGGGAAGCTGGACGTACAGTACACAGGACACTCGCTACTGTTTGTGCAGCTGCTTCTGAGTCTTTTTTTTTTATTTTTAAATTTTTTTTTTCAACGTTTATTTATTTTTGGGACAGAGAGAGACAGAGCATGAACGGGGGAGGGGCAGAGAGAGAGGGAGACACAGAATCAGAAACAGGCTCCAGGCTCCGAGCCATCAGCCCAGAGCCCGACGCGGGGCTCGAACTCCTGGACCGCAAGATCGTGACCTGGCTGAAGTCGGACGCTTAACCGACTGCGCCACCCAGGCGCCCCTGCTTCTGAGTCTTAACCCATTTCAAGACAGAAAGTGTTACGGAAAAAGTGGTTTGCACGCACAGGGCCCGTTTCATGTTGGTGCTCCGAATAAAAGCTAAACTCGTGAGATTCTTCTTTAGCCACGACGATCTGTTGCAGAATCACTAACGTTCTTCAATTCTAATATTCCTTCCTCAGCTGAGTGATAAAACCTTAGAAATCTAAGGAGCTTCTGTGAGCAGAGAGCGGGAGGGCCCGAGACAGTCCCCGCCCCACCGTTCCAGGTCGTGGGACCCTGTGCAGGCCGGCCACCTAATCTTGCCGCGCTCTGTCTCCCATCTGTGAAACCGGAGCAGTCCCCTACTCCACCCCCCTCCCAGGGCACCTACTCAAGACCACAGCCTATCGCTGGGAACCAAAGGGCTCAGGTTTCAGGCCTGGTTTTGCCGGTCATGGCAACACAACTTTAGGCAGGTGCTACTCTCTCTGAGCAGCAGTATCCTGATGTAAAAATAGAGCTAATACATACAGGACAAGGAGGGAGACTTAAAAGGTGGGACATCCTCCAACAGACCTGGGAAGAGCCAAAGTCACCCAGCCTGAAGGGTACAGAGTGTTGCCACTAGATCTTTCTGATGCCCCTAGTCAGGGCCTTTGTTGGGGGTGGTCTCCTCTCACCTGAGACAAACAGCTTTTTGCCCCTTAAAAAAAAAAAATCCTTGGTTTGGGCTTATCTACAGCTTCTTTTGTGATCAATGTAAAATTTATGTCCCTCTGTGCCAAGCTGTACAGAGCCACTCATTTCTACACCCTGTGCACACCGACCTCCTCCAGGGCTCCTTGATGGTGCCATCAGTCAGGGGAAAGGGACTCCAGGGTGTATCCCAGGGGAGAAATGTTAGAAATTCCTGACTAATTTTAGGTTAGGCCTGAACTATTTACCATGGCATGCAAGTTAGAAGCTTCTGGATGCATCTCTTCTCCTGACTTGGGCATCATTGCTCCTTGGGGGCCAGTCAAGTGTCCCAAGACTATCAGAGAATGCTCTGAGTTCTATCACCCCTGCCTCATAGAGGCTGCGTCTATCAACAGTCTTGGGGACAATGACAATAAAGTGGAAAATGCTTTGTAAACTGTCAGTTAACAAAATATGAAATGGGGTAAAGATGCCCATGTTTAAAAACATGGATCATTATTTAAAATGCAGCATTTGAGCTATGCAAAATGGAGGGTATATGGGGAAATTCTTGCTTCTCTCAGGGCCCCCAAACCACCTCCAGATTAAAGTCAGCACACATGCACAAACACACATGCTTTTATATAATATGTACAGTATTATATTGCCTCTCCTCAGAGGTATGATTGCTTAGAACTGCTGGATGCTTCAATCCTGCCATGGTCAAACCACACCACTGTTTGAAAAAGGCTGTTGTCTATACTTTTCCTGTCCTACACATGTAATACTGTCTTTCTAGCTCTCTGGGCCTCACCCTAAATTTTAAAGGCGTGTGTGATGGGAGACGGGAGAGAACGAGCAGGTGTTTGCTCTCAGACTGGAAAGGCACGGGAAGGACTGCAGGGTGCTCTGGCCAACACGTTCTCCCTTCCAGTTTTCCCCTCTTGCCGCCACTGAAAGTGGACTTTCAGACGCTGCTGAGCAGCCGGGTGCGTAAAGCACCTGCTCGCACGCTGCACAGGCACGAGGGGGCGGTGCTCCCTGCGGTCCTCTCTCCCTCCAGATCTTGTGGGGGTGCAACAGAGCTCGGCTTGGACTCTGCATTCAGCCAAAGTCTTTGGAGGTCTGCCGTTACCCTTACTGGCACTCCTGGGCGCCACCTGACCAAGTCAGCCTCCCGTCAGCAGTTCCAGAAAGGATCTGTCAGTATCTGAACATTCGCTTTCACGTATTTCAAGTGTTCAGGGGCGTTAGGACGTGAAAAATCTAATGTGCCTCACGTGTTGAAGTTACGTCAGTTTCGCTGTAAAGATATTTTATTATTGCAAATATATAGTTATAATTAGTAACTGTAAAAGCTATTAGTGTTCTGAATTAAGACAATTAGGAGCTTTCAAATAGTCAAGTTGGGATGTGGGCTGACACTACTAATGTCAAGATGGGATGCGGGCCAACACTTACCACTAATGTTAAGAGTGAGTAATCAGGATAACTTTGGGAAGAGGACTGCTTTGTGAGCTGACAGGTACTTATAAACATTTTTTAAACGTTTATTTTATTTATTTTTGAGAGAGAGTGTGTGTGAGCAGGGGAGGGACAGAGAGAGAGGGAGAGAGAGAATTCCAAGCGGGCTCCTCACTGTCAGCACAGAGCCCAATACGGGGCCCGATCTCAGGAACTGTGAGATCACGACCTGAGCCGAAATCAAGAGTCGGACGCTTAACCGGCTGAGCCACCCAGGCGCCCCTATAAAACATTTTTTTTAAAGGATAGAGTACGAGATTTATGTCATAATTCCACCTGAAAACCCGAACTTCCTTCAAGTCACAGACTGGAATACCGTTCAGCAATAAAAAGGAGTATGCTGTTGATAAATGCAATGGAACAGATGACTCTCAAACAGATGACACAAGTCAAAAAAGCCAGACTCGAAGGCTGCACCCTAGCTAATTACGTTTCGGGCACTGTGGAAAAGACAAACCCGTATGAACAGAAGGCAGAGTAGCACTTGCGAGGGGCTGGGGAAGGGGAGGGGATGATTCCAAGGAGCAAAGGGAACTCTCCGGGGTGATGAAAATGTTCTGTGCGTTGACTGTGGTGGTGGTTACGTGACTATACGTATCCACCAATTCATAGAGCTGTACACCCAAAAGGGTGACTTTTACTTTATGTAAATTATAGCCTAGTAAACCCGACCCTCAAAAGAGGATTCACAACATAATTCTGATATTTGTAAAATTATGTTACACTAGTCTTTGTAGTATTAATTAAAAAATCTGCCAAGAATTGTATTAATTTTATTTGATTCCAATCAGGCTGTGAGTCTTAAGGAGAACATATTTCTTTTTGAGAATTCTTTCATATCGTAGAGAAGGGTGAACTTAGAATGCCCACTTCACCATCTCCACATTTTATGAGGAGAAAAACCCTTCAAAATCATGTCTAATAGCTGCAATAATTCATGGGAACGCAAGCTGGTGCAGCCACTTTGGAAAACAGTATGGACGTTCCTCAAAAAGCTAAAAATAGAACTACCCTATGACCCAGCAATTGCACCAGTAGGCATTTATCCAAGTGATACAGGTGTGCTGTTTCAAAGGGACACATGCACCCCCATGTTTATAGCAGCACGACTGACAATAGCCAAAGTATGGCAAGAGCCCAAATGTCCATCGATGGATGAATGGATAAAGAAGATGTGGTATACATATACAGTGGAGTATTACTCAGCAATAAAAAAGAATGAAATCTTGCCATTTGCAACTACGTGGATGGAACTGGAGGGTATTATGCTAAGCGAAACTAGTCAGTCAGAGAAAGACAAATATCATATGACTTCACTCATATGAGGACTTTAAGAGACAAAACAGATGAACATAAGGGAAGGGAAACAAAAATAATATGAAAACAGGGAGGGGGACAAAACAGAAGAGACTCATAAATAGGGAGAATAAACTGAGGGTTACTGGAGGGATTGTGGGAGGGGGGATGGGCTAAATGGGGAAGGGGCACTAAGGAATCTACTCCTGAAATCATTATTGCACTATATGCTAATTTGGACATAAATTAAAAAAAATAAAAAATAAAGCAAAAGAAATAGCTGCAATAATTCATTTTTGAAGCAAAGAACAGAGTGAGTATGAAGTACTGTTAAGGAAAGGTCAGGCACTTCCCCAAAATCCTGCTCCTTCACTAGCCTCGGTTGGTGCTGTGACCTCACAATATCTTGACTACAGGAGGGATCCGGCAGGGACAGTGCCGAGAAAGTACTGTCAGACTTTTAGAGACTACCTGGTGGAATCTAATAGCATTATAATAATTGAGTTTTAAAATAAAGCTTCAGATTCACCAATACATTTCTGGATTGTTCTTCTACGATAACCCCTGCCAAGTACCTATTTCAACATTCAACCATCCTGCCAGAATGTGCCCTGGGCCGCTCTGGTAGCCGGCCCGAGTCAGCCAGCTGGGGGGTCTGCCATCCGGCAGAGGGGTGTGCTCAGGGCGAGGGAGGATGGCCTTCTTACCTTGTATCAGAGGAAGGTACAGGTGGTATTGATCAAGTTCTCCACTGAAGACAGCAAAAGCCTGACGCTTGAGCAGCATCGCTTTCTGCTCGAAACTTGAGAACAGTTTTAAAGAACTGCTCTGCATGTCTATGATAAATACAGTCAGGAAGTTCCGTTTAGTGAGAAAACTGTAGTCAGAGGGAAGCGACAGGAAATTCACACTAGTGCAATTTCTATCCTTCCTGGTGAAAAAGTCGTGATCTTGACTAAGTAATTATGATCTTGTGGTTACTACTCACATATTTATTTGTAAACAGAAACATTTCTTTAATGACCATTAATGACAGGGAATTGGAAGAGAGGATGAAGGATGGACAAGTACTCCTAATAAATTACGGTGAGTGAACCGATCCTTACTCTCTAAAGTATCCCTCCACTGAAAAGCTGCCGAAAAGGTTGTCAGGGCCTTCTGGTCAACAGACTGGAACTGGGAAGGCTCATTCATTAGTCCTGACATGTTATGCACATTACATTATGGTCTGCAGCTTAGATGGCACCAGAAAAGATCCTAGTGGGGTTCTGAAATACGTGATAAAAGCTGATTATGATGTATTGGTTCTTTAAAAGTGACTTATGTGCACGTAACATACAACTTACTCATTAGATCTTTAAACATGGTTTTCTCGTGAGTCAGGAGATGGTCAATAATGGACTTCCAACTGGATATTGAAAAAAGCAAAATTAAATATGTCAAGGATGACAGTCTGATTAAAGGCATTAAGAACACACCCCCTTTTAGATGTATTAAAGACTTTTCTGAAAAGTTACTGAAATGAATAGTTTCTATACAAGGGAAAGGTGAGCAAAAGCTCTTCCTTTACACACTAAACACAGGCAACGAATAACACGGGAAAGAATGAATAATTCCCAGCTTATGGTAAACAAAGAATGGTTTTTTTCAAGAGTTGCCCTTGACTATGTTCACACAGGACGATGTTCACACGCTTGTGCTGATGGACACAAGTGGGGAGTAGTGGCAATAAACACCACCAGTTTTCAAATGGGGTCCCCAGGAGGGTTAACAGGAGCTCAAGATGGAAGCCACAGGACTCTGGGGGGAGGCAGGGCAAACTGTCAAGCTTTATGGACCGCTGACCAGTGTCCGTCCTCTATCCCTGTGGTTAATGAGGACATGTTGGGCCACACCAGGGGGAGAGGCACTGAGTGGTTTTGTTGACCTTCCAGCAAAAGGCACTGGGAGTTCACCTTGTGTGTGTACCTCAATGGATCTCTGCCAGCAAAGTGTCTGGCTGGCTGCACGGTCCGAGAACCTGTGTAAGCTGAGACATGGGATAAGGACACCACGGCGTCACTAGTGGGCTCTGTCATCTTAGTGCCAGTGGAATATTGTGTGACTCCCAGATGGAGCAGTACCAGACCAGGGGCCCGGGAACCCTGTTTTGTGTGCTCTGGGGATAATACGCTCCCTTAATTGAGACTCTCCTGAGAAAAAAATGCACCTCTGTATTTTTAAAACACCTGATCTTTCTTCCATGAACACAGTTAGCCTGGAAGCTTGTGACAATGACGTCCCGGGATCTGGGCTGATGCTGACCGCTCCCATTTCAAGTATGAGAATTAATTATGTAAATCGAAACCCTTTTTCCACTCAAGCATTTGCAGCACCCTTTTGTCAGGGCAGCGTTTCTTACTGTGCACAGCAAGTGTCCATTTGAAAGAAAGCAGGGTCCAAGAATAACTCCAGGACTTCTTTTTTCCAGGCTCGCTTGGTATAGGCGTAGCCACTCAGGGAGCTCAGCAGCTGAGCGCCGGCTCGGAAGCTGGGGGTGTTGTAGGCACTGAACAGGGGCAGGGAGGGAAGAGGGTTGAGGTCAAAGACTGTGCAAAGAAAGCCACTTGATGCATTTCCCATAAGCTAGTGTGCTACCTACGGGCAGGATACCTGTGATTGCGCAGGTACGGAAACACATAATAGAGCAAGCGGGAGATGAGCGGCACCGCCTTCTCCTTCTCGTCACTTCGATAAACCATGTCCAGGAGAGAGGCCAGGACCTACCGGAGCAGGACCACAAGAAGACAGAAATCTGCTGAAGCCAGCGACAGTGAGAGTCGGTCCTCAGGGTGGACGTCACCTCCCAAGAAAAGTCTGGGGTGCAGCTTGGGGCCAAGAGCGACTCCTGAGCTCCCCTGCGAGGGGCGGCCTGCCTGCACAGAGCGTGGAGCCGGCCGTGGGGCCCGCGAGGGAGGACCAGTAGGGGGCGCACTTACATCTGCCAGGAGAGACAGGGCCTGCACGCTGTATACCGACGGGGCGGAAGCGGACACCATTGCTGCAGCCGTGGCAGTGGCATCTGCTGACAGAAAGAGGCAGCTGTGTTTCAGTCACGAAGACTGGGCCACCATTCACGCCTCGAAAGCATCGCATGTACGTGTGACGAGTCCCTCTTCTCACGCAGAGTATGCAATGTCCTCCGTTAGTGTGCTCGACTCCACAGTAAGCATCTGAGCACTGTGATCAAGGGCGTCAGTGCCGACTCACTGTCTTCCTCCCCAGCTCTGTGCTCTGAATCGTTCTCGGGGCATCAACAGCCCCTTAGGTGATCCATCTGACACCTCGGCCTCTGAGCCCCCTGACCCTCTTCTCTCTTCCGACAATCTTTTATTCTGCACCAGCTCTGTCGTCTGTCACCATCACACCCTTGATGTCATCAATTTCTCAACTCTCCACTTCCAGCCTCCTTCTCTGACTATATCTTATCTTTCCCGGATCCTCGCACAGGCCACCAAATCCTTCATCAACTCCTCCAGGTCTGCCCTTCTCTGCCTCCCCACCTGCACCCACGGTCTGCCTTCTACCTGGGAAGCATCCTGACTTTTGCTGTTCTCTCCCTCTGAGTCACTCACCTGGAAAAATGCAAACCTGGAGAAACCCAAAGTTCGGCCTATGCAGTTCTGTGTAGGTAAGTGCTCTGGAGAAAACCAAACCACGAGACAGACCTCACTTTCCCCCATGACCATGAACCTCAAAAAGAACCTGATGGCTACCAGATAGTCCCACCCATGGACCTTGGTGGTATGCTGGCTTCCCTTCTCTCCAACATAATTCAGATCCTCCTTCGATAACCATCAATACTCTCCCCTTGTCAGCTGGTAACCTCATTCATATTTCATGGAGAAAATTAATGGAAACAAACAGGACTCTGTCAGTTTGGCCACGATGAGTTATTAATCTACAACATATATATCTATGTTCTCTGCCTGGTCTCCTGTGTTGATAAACATGCCCCTAGCTCCTATGGGAAGACCATAATTCCATTTATGACACCAACCCTGGCCCCATGGCCATCAAGGGTTTTGCTTTCTAACTATCCTTTCTCTCTGTGGTATTTATTTCTTCTCTGCTGCACTGTTGTTTTTCTGTTTTTTTAGTTTATTTATTTATTTATTTTTTTAATTTTTGGGACAGAGAGAGACAGAGCATGAACGGGGGAGGGGCAGAGAGAGAGGGAGACACAGAATCTGAAACAGGCTCCAGGCTCCGAGCCATCAGCCCAGAGCCTGATGCGGGGCTCGAACTCACGGACCGTGAGATCGTGACCTGGCTGAAGTCAGACGCTTAACCGACTGCGCCACCCAGGCGCCCCTAGTTTGTTTATTTTAAGAGAGACTGAGAGAGAGAGAGAGACTGAGAGAGAGAGAGAGAGAGAGAGAGAGAGAGAGAGAGAATCCCAAGCAGGTTCCATATTGTCAGTGCAGAGCCTGACACAGGGCTTGAACCCACAAATAGTGAGATCATGACCTGAGCCGAAACCAAGAGTCGGAGGCTTAACCAACTGAGCCACCCAGGCACACCTCTGCCGCACTGTTTGGTCACCACACAAATATGCGTTGGCATACTCCAATTTATTTATTTTTTATTTTTTTAATGTTTATTTATTTTGAGATTGGAAGAGAGAAAGCAAGCCGAGGGACACAGAGAGAGAGAGAGAGAGAGAGAAAGAGAGAGAGAGAGAGAGAGATATGGAGGGAGAGCATCCCAAGCAGGACCCGTGCTGTCAGCACAGAGCCTGACATGGGGCTCGAACTCACAAACTGTGAGATCATGACCTGAGCCGAAATCAAGAGTCAGAAACTCAACTGACTGAGCCACCCAGGCGCCCCTGGCATACTCCAATTTAAAAACAAATCAAGTAAGAGATATTCTTTGGTCTTTGGTTCTACTTGGTTACTGTCCTATTGACAAGTGAGCTTCAGGGAGTTCTCTGCATTCATGCCGTCACTGCTGTCTCCTCCCCCTCCTTTTCTCCCCAGCCTCTTCTCTACCTACTCTGGTGTTCCCAGCCCAAAGGCTTCCATGTTGTTGAGCCCAGTGGGTCATTTCTTGGCAGTCTTCCACTCTGTTATTCCTCCCTTCCTCTGGAAGCACTCTTATGTTTCTGTGACCCTACACTCTCTTGGTTTTTGTCCAACCCCAGTGACCACCTAAGTGTCTTTTCTGGCTCTTTCTCTGACATCTCAAATGTAATACTTGCAAAACCAAGCTCAATTTCCTGTTCCAGAATGCTATTTCAGTCTTTTCCACCTCAATAAATTGCATAAGCCAAAAACCAAAGTCATCCTTGATTGCCTTTTTTGTTAACCACCACATCCAGCCCACGAGCAAGTTCTGTGGACGCTGCATCTAAATCAGTCCACCTTTTTGTATCGCCCTTGCCTCTAAGCCAACACTGTCTCTTGCCCACACCACTGTGAAATCCTTTTAGTTTTGAATTTTAATTAACTAATTAATATGAGAGAGAGAGAGAGAGAGAGAGAGAGAGAGGGAGAGAGCATGAGTGGGGGAGAGGGGAAGAAGGAGAGAGAGAGAGAATCTGAAGCAGGCTCTACACAGCACAGAGCCTGCTGCAGGGCTCGATCCCACGACCCTGCGATCATGACCTGAGGCAAAATCAAGAGTTGGACGCTCAGCGGACTGAGCCACCCGGGCACCCCAGCAGGTATCATTTTCTGACCCCGTGTACCTACCACACAAATCTTCCTCAGCATCAGATTCTTCTAGAGAGATCTGAGGCTGGGCCTTCACTTCCAGGTTTCTACTTAGCCAGCTTGTTTGTTCCAAGGAAGAGCCAGCAATGTTCCCTACAGCTTCTAGGATTTTTTGAGTGACTTCCTGAAAAGAAGAAAGGAAGTTAGCTCAGGAAAAGATGCTGAAATGCCTAAAACCTCACCATTCGGTAGAAACGTAACATAGGTCACAACTATGAGCCACACAGGTAACGTGAAGTTTTCCAGGAACCATATTAGAGGGTCAGAGGAAACAAGTTCACAATTTCTAACCTCATATACCCAAAACATGATCGACACGTAATCAATATAGAAATTATTAATGAGATTTCACACTCTTTTTTTGCACTAGACCTTTGAAATCTGATGTGCACATTCAATTCAGACCAACCACATTTCAAGTGCTCACCAGCCACAGGGGACTAACGGCTACCATACTGGCCATCATGAGCACGCCACAGAGAAACAGGAAGTTATAGCTGCACACTGCCATCTAGCAGATTTGTTTCCAGTGTCTTTGGGACCATGGGTCCTTGCTAGAATGGCAACCTTCGATAATATAACAAGAAACAAAATTAACTGAATTAAGTTGACTCGATGAGGGTGAAGTGAGGAACGATTCATATCAGGAGTATAATCGGTAAAGAATCTGGCCAAGTAGCTGGGATGGAGGCAGAAATGCTGAGCCCCTTTCTCAAGCCAGCACCATCAAGTCTCACCAGCAAAGACTGGCTGCACATCCTTGCCGTCTGAGAATGGAACAATCCTGACTTAGACCGTAAGCCCAACTGGTAGGCTGGGGTGGTCAGGCACAGAGCGAGAGCACTGCCAGTGGGAAGAGGGGCGCACGTGAGGGAGCTACCTCGGCGAACCCGGGCAGAGGTGTGGTGTGGCCGACGGTGGCAAGAAAGAGCAAGAAAAGAGACTGAGGGCTCGGAGGGTATCCCACTTCCCACGCAGCGAGTGGGCAGGGAAAAGGTGTAGGTGTGCCTCGAAGCAGGGGTGAGGAGTTGGGGTGTCAGGGAGGCTGGGCATCATGAGATGGGAGCAACCAAAGGGAGCAGGGGTGAGGCACACCAGCTGCCGTAACCCCCGAGGCCAACGCTACCGCCAGAACAGACAGAAGGCAGGGGCGTGCTGTAGGTAATAGGCCACGAGGCAGGTGACCTTGAGAGGCTAGTCTGGGAAGTGCTGTCCAAGTACTGGTCGTGCAGCGTCAGCTTTCTCCCCCACAAGTGGAGGCCACGCGGGTCCCTGGGTTGTCTAACTAAGCCTGGCTGTGCTTTAAACCGTGCTCCAGTGGATCAGCACTGGAACCGGAGAGACCTTTCACAAAAGCCAGGGATAATGGTCAGCAGTAACATCCCCAGGGCTGTAAAACTGATACACATCCCGGTTTAACTCGAAGCCGTGGCTCCAAAAGCCCCTCAACCAGCGATTCTAATGGTTGCAAAATCGTGATTTCCTGACCCCGCCATTCTATTTGTAGTTGGCATTTTACTCTGAGGCTTCCCTTCTCCTGGGGTGAGTTTCACCTTTACTTTTCAGACTTTTGGAAACTTCCTGTGAGCAAATACTGCTTCAGCAAGGAGGGGCCAGAATGGTTTCAAGGACAGAAATCCACGTGTACGGAGTTGCTGTCCTAACGCTGTGCAGGAGGCGTCTCCACCTCTATCTGTGTGCGGTGGGGGAGAGGGGGCATCGTGTCAATCCCTAGCGGACTGCTCAGGCCGGACGCAAGAACTTCAGCAGGAGACCCCGGCCCGGGTCCCTCGAGCCCCCGAAAGACAGTAACGAAGGAAGTGAGATCTAAGAGCTGATTCTGCCCAGTGCTGATTATCCACGAGCACGTCCTCTAAAGGTGGCCACTACTCCTGGAACGGTGGCATCGCTACCCTTTTCACACACAGACCTGCAGATCTCTTTGGTCCTTCTTGCTTTCCAGGTTGGGAGTTCTCGTCACAAAGTCGTTCAGCATGCTGTTGAGAGACAAGCAGCTTCAGACTAAGAATGTTGCAGGAACAAGATGTATTCCGGCAGGAAAACACGGCGACGTGACTGCTGGGGCACGGTACCTGAGAAGCAGAAAGTATCCAGGCGGAGCTAGATTCAACTGCACGGATTCCTTTAGCACGCCCAACAACGAAGGAAAGTTCTCTTGCAAGGCCGTGACTGGCAGCCTATGTTTAAAAAACCAGGAAAAAATAACCCGACGGTGAACAAGTCAAAACATACATTATAAGCACATTTTAGGTCCAGGCAGTTGGAAAGCAGAGGACATATGGCCTATCTGACTGACCTCTTTGTTCTTGTTCAAATTAAAATACGCACGAGCTACATTTTTGTATTCTGGCAAGAACCTGGGGAGTCTGGAGACCAGAAATCCTGCCGCTGACAAGTCAGATGCTCCCAGTTTCCTGTGTATCAAATAAAGGCCTTGAACCAGAGGACTATCTGACCCCTCGGGCCAGTCTAGCTCTAATATCTGGCCTTTCCAGTGTCGCTGGTAATGGGCGCAGCCATCAGCCCACAAGGTCACCCGCCAGGAGCTGATCTTCAGTAGTTTTCATGGTGAGGCCACATAGTGCGACAGGCCGCAGCCCAAGGGCCCCAGGTTCAAGTCCTGAGCCCCCTCAGCAGTGCCTCCCCTGCAAGAGGAGGAGGATGGAAATCTGCAGCTGCTGACGGCTCATGGGTCACTGAGACCACCGTAGTGCTGAGACCCGCCAGCATTACAAAGCACAGCAGTGACCACCAGGACGGACGTGACCAGCTCCTCTTTAACCCCTGGAAGAAGGAACTGGAAAATCGCTTGTGGGCGAAGTATCGACAGCGGGTTCGAACTTAACCCCAGACCCAGGGACTCCTGGGACTATGACGCTCGGATCTACCCGCCTGTAGCCGTGGGGGTGGCAAGCTGCAAGAAGCTTGGCCCGAGAGCCTTGTTAACCAAGGAGCTGGGACCTGGTTGTCAGACTGCCTGACTGTGCAATTCCCACCACACGAGAAGGGGACTATGCCCCCCACTTCGCCTTCGTGACCGTGACAGAGGCGGCCCCACATGGTGGATCCGGTATGGCTTCCCTTCCACCTGGGGAACCTGCTTCAACGTCCCCTGTAGCAGAGGCTGCAAACAGACACGAAGCTCACAGGCAGAAACCACAGGAAAGCACTGAGGACTCAAAACAATCACTTCTCCTTTTTCTAAGTCTTTAACACTTTGACGCCGAACGTGAAGTGTTCAAGGGACAGCACACGGATTTTACAAAGTCCGACTGGATCTCTGGAGGAGAAGGAAGAGCCTCAGGGCATTCATTCTCACACCTTGGGAAGAAACCAGGCAGGACACCTTCAAGATGCTTTCTGAACTAAGGCTCTCCAGTTGGCAAGAAATGCAATTGGGAGTTACGCTTATAATCGGCGCAACTGCATCTGTGCGGTGATTACTGCGACTGAGCAAAGTTTGTGAAGGGTTTGCCTTACCTTTGGATGAAAGCATAGCAAAACTGCAACACGGGGATATCCACGAGCGGTGCTTTCTGAAAATGAAAGTGAAACCAATCACTCCAAGTTGGTTAGGAAATAAGGTTAAAAAAAGAATTAGAATACAAAACGAAAGAGAGTCTACATCCTCACAAAGCAAAGGATTTTAGCCAGAGTCTCTCAGATGGGATAGCACATGGGAAAGCAGCCCCCAAGCGTGACAAAACACATGCACACTGTGAGGTCCCAAATCATCACCGCCCTTCTTGCCAGACTTCAGGGCGAGTCCCCTCCAGGCTTGTAACAAGTATTTGGGCGAAGCTGTGGTGTAATAAAACTCTGGTGGCCCAAGTGGACCCTCATGAGTGCATGCGACTCACTACCGACAAGAGACAATAAAAAGCTCTAATTCTTAGCTCAAGGAATTCCCTCAAACTCAGCCCAGACAACTTCCCTACATCCCAAGGGGTTGGAGCCACTTAGAAACTGGTTTTGAAAACATATTTTTTTCTCTTCTTGCTTATAAAAAGCTATTTGCGGAAGTTATGGAAGTTGAACTGATTAACTAATCAAGAAAATGTAATTTTGTTGTTTGAACAGTCAAAAACCAGCCAGCCAGACGAGATCTAATGGTTTTTTTTAATGTTTATTTATATATTTTGAGAGAGAGCAGGCACACGCATGAGTGAGGAAGGAAGAGCGAGAGAGAGGGAGAGAGGATCACAAGCAGCTCCACACTGACATAAGGCCCAATCTCACAAACCTGGAGATCATGACCTGAGCCCAAATCAAGCCCGACACTCAACTGACAGAGCCACCCAGGCGCCCCCTCGTGGTTTATTTCTAGCCCACGAGTTGCAGATATTTGTAGAATTTCAAGCAACATGTAGGAACAAAACTCCAAGGGCCTGCCTGGTCCACAAAAGCCGTCGCGGAGCCTCCTTCTGGAGGACAGCTCCCTCTGGTTCTGCAGCTGTAATGCTGCTCATAGAAGTGACCACAGCTTGCAGGGTCAGTTTCCTGACACCTGAGACTGGCTCAGAGTTATAGATGCAAAGTCACCGAGGATCTGACAGTTTCTCCAACCCTGCTCCTCTCCTCAGGGTTGATTACTTTAATATTTATGTACCAGAACGAAAGACGACAAGTCTCCCGGGCATTCGAGGGAGGCCCCGGGGGCAGACGTCCAACACACGCCGTGGACTCTCCCATGACATTTCACAGCTGATCCCTTAAGGGCTTCAACAGCTCCATCATCCGGGCCTCGTGGCGCTCATTTTTAGGCTGGCTCGTCTTCTTTTCCCAACTAGAACACAGCTGACTGAGGGCAGACACGGTTTCACTATTGAGGATTCCCTACCCCCGAAGCACAGTTATCTTCAGTTTTGGAACGAAGGAAGGGCACAGCTGACTGGCTGGAGGACCTCGCAGGCCTGTGCCACGTGCCACTGGCTGGAAGACCACTACCCCGTGCCACGTGCAAGGGGGGCCCTTCTGGAGGAAGACGTGACCAAAGGCACAGTTGTGCTCCAACACAAGCAGAGCTATGAACATGGCCTAAGACCTTCTTGGCCAGTTTTCTCACATACAGGGTGACAAATGGCTGAGAACAGTGCTTATTCCAAGGTTCAGCTTTTGTTTGCCATCCTGGGTGAGAACTTTAAAATTCAAAGCTATATTCCTTTGTTATAAAACTTTTTATTGTAATAAAGTGTACATAAAATTTACCATTTTAACCATTTCTTTTTTTTAATTTTTAAAAACCATTTATTTAGCTTTTGAGAGAGAGAGAGAGAGAGAGAGAGAGAGAGGGCAAGGGAGGGGCAGACACACACACACACACACACACACACACACACACAATCCAAAACAGACTCCAGGCTCTGAGCTGTCAGCACAGAGCTGGATGCAGGGCTCAACCCACAAGCTGTGAGATCATGACCTGAGCCAAAGTCAGACACAACTGACTGGGCCACCCAGGCGCCCCTCATTATAACCATTTCTATGTGTCCAGTTCCGTGGCGTTAAGTTCCTTCACAATGTTGTGCAGCCATCTTTACCAGCCGTCTACAGGACTTTTTTATCTTCCCAAACTGAAACTCTGTCCCCGTTCAACAGTAACTCCTGTCCTCTCTCCTCCCACTTCTGGCAACACTACTCTGCTTTCTGTCTACACAACTGAATATTCTAGAGACGTCCTATAAGTGGAATCCTTTCACTTTGGTCCTTCTGTGACTGGCTTCGCTTGACATGTCCTCAACGTTCATCCGTGTTGCAGCAGGTGTCAGAATTAACTTCCTTTCTAAGGCTGAGGAATACCCCGTTGCATGGATGCACCTGCTTTGGTCTATGTAATCATTCATCGATGGATACCTGGGGTGCTTCTACCCTTTCACTTCTGTGAGCAACGCTACTACAAATACTGGTATACAACAAATACCTGTTTGAGTGAAACTGTAATTTTCTTTATTTTATTTTATATATTTTTAATGTTTACTTTGGAAAGCGAGAGCGTGCGCGCATGCTTAGACATGCGTGTGAGCGTGGGGGAGGGGCAGAGAGAGAGAGAGAGAGAGGGAGACAGAGAATCTGAAGCAGGCTGACAGCTCAGAGCCTGACATAGGACTTGAACTCATGGACCACGAGATCTTGACCTGAACCAAAAGTGGATGCTTCACTGACTGCACTACCCAGCTGCCAAAAAAAATTTTTTTTTCAGTAAAACTGCATTTTTTTAAAATTTTTTTTTAACGTTTATTTATTTTTGAGACAGAGAGACAGAGCATGAACGGGGGAGGGGCAGAGAGAGAGGGAGACACAGAATCGGAAGCAGGCTCCAGGCTCTGAGCCATCAGCCCAGAGCCCGATGCGGGGCTCGAACTCACGGACCGTGAGATCGTGACCTGAGCCGAAGTCGGACGCCCAACCGACTGAGCCACCCAGGTGCCCCCCTTTTTTTTTTTTTTTAACGTTTATTTATTTTTGAGACAGAGAGACAGAGCATGAACAGGGGAGGGGCAGAGAGAGAGGGAGACACAGAATTGGAAGCAGGCTCCAGGCTCTGAGCCATCAGCCCAGAGCCAGACGCGGGGCTCGAACTCACGGACTGTGAGATCGTGCATTTTTAAATAATCACTTTGTCCGTTCCACTAGTTTCCATTTATGTAATTATTCTTATATTTTTCCTAACAATTTTAAATCACTTCATAGAATGCAATTATTTCAAGGCTGAAATAAATCGCTGCTTTCTATCAAATTAATGAATTAAGAACAAAAACAGCTCCTACACTTTCAATGAGTCTCCCCACTTTGGTAAAAACAAAAACCTCTGGGAAGCCTGGCTGGCTCGGTCAATGGAGCGTGTGACTCCTGTTCTTGGGGTTGGGAGTTCAAGCCCCATGTTGGATGTAGAGTTTACTTAAAAATAAAATCTTACCCAAAAAAAAACAAACCCCAAGTGGTTTTGTTTCAAAACCACTGTACGTGACTGCAAGAGGCCTTGGGCAGCAAGGACTCCACACCCGCTATGCAGAAACGGCCTGCAAAACCATAGGAGCCTCATGGTGCCATCCTAGCTCTCTACACACCACGGCTTCTGCTGCAGCCAGATGAAATCTCTTCCTTCTCAGAATGCCTCACATGAGTCCTGTCCTCTGACCCATTTTTTTTTTCTTTTATGTAAAAATTACTAAAGTTTGAATTCTGGTCAGAGCTCTCTTCTCCACCAGGCCTCCACTTTGGCCTACGAGGACTGACTTTCAGCAGAAATGATCCCGTCCATCCTTCACGCTAACCTGAACATCCTTCCTCTGTCCTTTGAGATGCACGTACATTTCTTACAACAGGACTGTCTTTCTCAAGGAGCTGGGAGCCGTCCTCTGGAGTACCACCATTGGGAAAGACAGGGGCCCTTGTCTCCCAGTCTCCGGGAGTATGGGAGCCTACCTTCCATGAGCACCGGTCAGCAAACCCAACAGCCTACTCAAATGACCAATCCCCTCCCCCACTTTTTTGTAATTTTCTACTTCCCTGGCTTTGCTGGAGCCCCTGCTCCTTCACGCTTCCTACTCCTCCATTTCTCAAAGTACTCTGTTACCTCTGCACAAATCAGAACTGAGGTCCGCTCTCTCCCCTAACACAGTAGCTACGGAATGTAAGTTGGCCTTTACCACCTTCAACTAGTGTCTGGCTTTGCTTCTCTTTGGTGCCTCTTAGGCTGCTAGTTCCTTGAGGCAAGTGTCATTTCCTCTTTCTAAAGGTTTTGTTCAACTTGGCATACTGCAGGCACTTGGTAAGAACCCACTCCCAGGCAGTGCGTGCCGCAGCAAGGAGGGAACGATGAAAGATGGCCGCTGACCTCCGGTGGTTCCCACCTTCAAACAGGTGCACCAAAGCCCTTTGGGCACACTTCACGTGGCCTCCTCCAAGCCCAGCAAAATACCTCCATGCCACCCCCCAGGGAATCCTAGCTGCTCCTGAGACTTCTGCTTCCCTTCCAAACACAATTTATAAGACACAGAGACAGGAGGGCGCCACGCATTCATCTGGAAGATCCCCAGGCTCCTGACCTCGTCCCCTCGGATTTGTGGCGGCCTCTTCACCACCTCCTTTGCCAGGTGAAGCACCGTGTCTGTCTGCAGGGTGCTGAGCGCACAAATCAAGTCGACAAGGGTCAGCTGGGATGTGCTTGCCGCCGGGACAATCTGCCAAGGAAAAAAAATAGTTCCCTTAAGGCTCACAGAGAGAAAACAAACATAAGAACAATGCACAGAAAGTCTTCTATAAGAGCTGCCCCCAGAGAAAGAACTTTGATATTTTAAATAAATATTTAAACAAAAACTGGGTAAAGGACTCTCTTGGTGGGGACAAAGAGTGAGCTAAGCATTTAATCACTGTGACAGAATTAGCATCTGACATACATTAGGAATAACAGGTGCAGTTGATGATGGGGCAGTGACACTGGTACGTTCAAGCTCAGAAAGCATTTATTTATTTATCAAAAGCAATTTTTTTCAACATTTTTTTATTTTTGAGAGAAACAGACAGAGTGTGAGTGGGAAAGGGGCAGAGAGAGAGAGGGAGACAGAATCTGAAGCAGGCTCCAGGCTCTGAGCTGTCAGCACAGAGCCCGACACGGGGCTTGAACTCATGAGCCATGAGATCATGACCTGAGCTGAAGCTGCACACCTAACTGACTGAGCCACCCAGGTGCCCCAGAAAGGATTTATTTTTTAAAGTAATCTCTACACCCATCGTGGGGCCTGAACTCACAACCCCAAGATCAAAAGTTGCATGCTCCACCAACTGAGTCAGCCAGGCACCCTTCAGAGAGCATTTTAGAAACAGATACACTTAATTTGAAGGAAGCAGGCTGACATTGAAAGGTAGCCCTAGAAGTATGAGGATGGTAACAGAGAAAACAGATAAATCAGATTCTTGATAGTTGGCCTTGGCAGGAAATCCCAGGGATGGGAGACACATCTTTTTTTTTTTTTTTTTTTTTTTTTTTAATGTAGGGCTTGAACACAGGGCTTGAACTCACAACCCTGAGATCAAGACCTGAGCTGAGAATCAAGAGTCAGATGCCCAACTGACTGAGAGCCACCCAGGTGCCCCCGGACACATTTTTGATGTCAAGAGTCTCTATAATGTGGCTACATGCACTTGGAAGGATCAGACTTACCACCAGTGAATACCCCACAGGTGCTAAGCTGGGTGGCCTGGGCCACCAACCTCTTATGCCTCCTCAGGGAATAGGAGCCTATGTTGGACACTGAGATAGTGTCCAGGGGGTGGGAAAGACCCTCTGAGGGAGGTGTGACGTAGGAACCTAGATGGTCAAGAGAGAAAAAAGGAAGAGGCTTGTGTTGGTTTTATAGAAATAAACCAAGTCCCTGGAGGACTGAGTGATGGACCACAGTGGATAAAGAATGGATGAAATGTAAAACGAAGTTATCTTTGGGAACAGGAACGTGAGGATTTGAATCAGGTATAAATTTTTGTTAGTACTATTTTTACAAATTAAAAAGCCTATGGGTCCTGGGTGATAATGATGTGTCAAAAAGTAGGTTTCTAACTGTAACAAACACACCACTTTGTGGGGAGGTGTTGATAATGGGGGACACCATGCGTGTGTAGGGTAGGGGGTCCTGGGGAAATCTCTGTACTTTCCCCTCAATTTTGCTGTGAACCTAAGACTTCTCTTAAAACAAAAAGCAAAGTATTTTATGGTTTAAAAACATCTATAAGAGGGGCACCTGGGTGGCTCAGCTGGTTAAGTGTCCAACCCTTGATCTCGGCTCAGGTCATGCATGATCTCTGGGTTCATGAGTTCAAGCTCCGTGTCAGGCTCTGTGCCAACAGCGTGGAGCCTGCTTGGGATTCTCTGTCTCCCTCTTTGTCCCTCCCCTGCTTGCGTATACACATTCTCTCTTTCTGTCAAAATAATCTCAAAAAGATAATAATAGAAAGAAGTATTCTACATTCATCACAGAGAGATCTGAAAGCAGAAGCCAGGGGTAGCTCCCTGCCCGCCCGCCTGCCCGCCCGCAGTCCCAGCTGGAGTGAGACACGCCTGTGTCATCTACGCATTTAAAGCAGTGAAAGCACTTCAGCGGTTTCCCGAGCCGGCCTTTGACACCACCGTCACTTGCCTGTGACTCTGGTGACCCTGGCAGAGCAAGTTTAAATACAACTTTGATTTTTAAACTCTACCTTCATCTTACTGAGGCGTTTAACCTTCTTCCTGCTCCATACTGCTGCAACAGCGGCTGTTAACTGAACTCCCAGATGCGCCGTCAAGGGGTTCAAGAAGTCTAAAATTTTTTGTCGTATGGTCTAGAACACGGGAAAAAGAAGAGTTATGGCAGAGTGGGGCCCGGGCCACTACGCAGCGCCTGTAATGCAAGGAGTAGAAGTCCGCTAGCTGGCCTCGGGAAGGCTGCCCCGCAAGCCCAGCCCCAGCCCGGTTCCCTGGTCACATGCCATCAGAATGTCCAGCGTTTCCTCTCACTGTTTCTCGTCATTACTTTTAAACTGGAGGGTAACGGCTGGGTCTGCCGTGAGCACAGGGACTTCTTCCATCTTGCTCACCGGGTATAAACAAGGCCCAGCACACAGCCGCAGGCACGCAAATATTTGTTCGAATGAATTTACTGAGCACGTACTAGGCCCCTATGCCTATATTTAATATCATTTTATTATTTTTAGATACAATGAGCACATGAGGGAGATATCCTCCTTCCTGGGTCCTGGGTCCAGCCTCAGGGCTGCCTTATCAGATGTATAACTGACTGCAAAGCACTCACTCTCTCTACGGCCCAGTGTTCTTGTTCCTAACTTGGGACTAATAAGAATGCTTACCTCCTATGTGAGGGCTAGATATGCTAATAATTGTACAGCACTTTGGACGGTGTGTGCTTCCAACCAAAGAAACTCCAGCACAGAGAGGCTAGTGAACTTTCCCAAGGTCCCAGGGAGCTGAACCCAGGCTCCCCAGCTCCCCATGCTCTGAACCAGTCCACCCAGCCTGGGCTGCTGGATGCCTGAGTGAGCCCAGAGGCCACACCTGGCACTGGGTGGTCAGCAGACACAAGACATGGCCAGATAATTCCAAGCCGCCATACCTGGCAAACAGAGACTGAGCCACGTGCCCGGATGCTTCTAAGGCAGAGACCGTTAGAACTGGGGGAGAGCTCAGTAAACTAGAGCTTTGCATTTCTGGTTTAGTAAAAAAAACCAGCGACACCCTAACATTCTGCCTTGACGTTGCCCATGTGTCCAAGGCAATATTAAAAGCTGGACATAAGAGACAAGCTGTGTTACAGAAATGCTTGAGAGCAACAGGAAAGATCTTTAAACCCCCAGAAACTTCTAGTTTAAAAGAAAAGGGCGAAAGGAAAAAAACAGGTTAAAAACTCACAAAGCCTTTTAGTCAGGAATAGGAAAGTTATTCTAACAAACTAACTGGAGGTTTCTATCTCCGACTTATGCCTAACTTGGGTTTCACTGAGCACACACTGATTATTTATGTACACATTCCTGTACGTACTTATTTTTGGTGGGACAACACAAGACAAAAGAAATAATCAAACCACAGAGGAAGTTCTCTCACTTTGGTGGTTTTGAAGTAAACGGAAGAGGATCCCTTCGTGGCTCCAAGGAGATCGACGGGTCTCTTGTGAGTCTCCTCCTTTCTGAGAACATTCCAGAGAAGGGCCATGGTGTTAACGATTCGAGGCAACTCTTCCAGAATGGCATTCTTGGCATTTTTCAAATTGGTCGGATCGCTTACAGCAGTGGTCTAAGAATTGGAAATGAACATGAGTCTCGGCTGCGTGTGTGGCAGACCTAGATAACCAGAATCCGGTGATCGCCAGGGCACCGGTGGGATGGGAGTCTGGGCCGTAGCACTCACACCTCTGACAAGTCCCACAGGCAGGGATCGGGAAGCAAAATGCTTTCCTGTGCATTTCAACCCATAGCCTTCTTTCTAAGAGGCGCCTCTGGGAGTCCGAGGCCCCACGTCACAGACTCCTTTGGTCATCCGGCCAAAGCAGCAGCTGCATTCTAAAATTTTAATCCCCAACAGGTCAGAGCAACTAACAGCTAAAATGGCTTCAGACTGCAGATTTCACAAACGCCATGAGGTCAAGGAAAAAATATGTCCAAGAAAGAGGACATTTTATCCCATTTGGTTATTGATCTAACACTGGGCACTGGGAAGGAGCCCTAGGGAGCGCCAGAAGAACAAACTACGCTTGTTTACTCTCACACAGCCTTGTGCATGCGTATTTGCATATGCACTTCATTTGCAAGCATACATTTGCATACATATTTTCATTACTCACATGTGCTGCACATTTCTTATTTGAACCGGTCATAACCCAACGAAGACAAAACAATACAAGAAAATTGCCTCAAACTCAGAAAAAAAATTTTACCTTCTTGTTTTGGTTGGGTTGTTCCAAAAGACAAAAGTGAGTAATGGTTGTCAGACCTTCCAAAAGAGTGAGTGGATAATCCGGAGAGATGTTTTCCCTCTTGGCGGTTATGCTTTGGTGAAGAAATGAGAAACTTGTTTTGAGAATTTTTAAAAACGAGGCTGTAAAATATTTAATCCTATCTAGAAACACAGAGACCAGGGAGACAGCGGTATCTTAAATAAACCGGGGCCCTCATACTGAAATAGTTATAATAATGATGGGCATCCTTTGTGCAATTTTACGTAAAGTTCATACGGTCATTCTAGAAAAATGTTTTCAGATGTTTTAGAATTTCTGTGAAGGTGATGCATGTTTTTGGTTTTGTTTTGCAAAAACAACAGAGAGTGATGGCAATACTCAGCTGGGCTGGGTATCTGTGTAGAATAAAAAGTAAAGGATGGGAGCATTTTGTTCCCAGATACCCCTCCTGACGACGCTAGACAGGCGGCTGATCAGGCTGAAATGATTCTCCAAGTGGCTTCTATGGCAAATTAGTCATTCCTCGCAAAAAACTGTCACTAAGGCAAGAATAGCGTATCAAAGGGTTGGCCGTACCTGATAGACAGCTTCACAGATTCGCTTTCGTACTGCTTGACTAGCTCGTCCAAATTTTTGCAAATCTGGACAATGAAAGGTGTCACCGTCCAGCCCAGGGACCTTCCGAAGTACGGCAAGGAGTGCGTGACCAAGCTCACCCAGGCCGGGTGCATGCCGTAGCCATAGGCCGGCTGCAGCCCTCGCACCACGGCGGACACCAGCAGCCCCTGGGAGGTGAGCGGGTGGGGCTGCACGTACTGCAGGGCGCTGATGGCCTGCTGGAAGTTCAGGGCTTTCCGCCACTCCCGGGACAGTTCTGGCTGGTTTTCAGCCTCCTCTGGGACCTGGCCCAGGTGATGTTCCAAGACGATCAGCACCTGCAGGAGCTTCAGCAACTCGATCTGCAGCGGGTGCTCACTCCAGATCTGATCCTGGCCCAGGTTGATGAGACTCTCCTCGAAGAGGCTCTCCTCCTGCAGGGCCCGGCCTCGCTCGGCAGTGGCCAGGCCGTAGCGCTTCTGGCTGGTGTACATGGACGCCGACAGCGAAAGCAGGACAAACTCCTGAACTTTGCACCTCTGCAGCAAGCTGTGAATGAACTCCACATTCTTCCCCTCGGCGGACTTGGCCACGGAGACCAGCTGGGTCATTATTCGAATCAAAACCTCCACGCTCTTGACCTGCACGTCCCGGTTGCCGAGTATGTCTCGGTGGGAGACCTTCAGGTAACAAGGGTAATAGCTGCGCAGGAAACTCAGGCACAGGTAGGTGAGGAGCTCGATCAGCAGCGAGTGGGGACACACGCTGGGAGACTGGGTCTGGAGCTTCCCGTAGAAACTCTGGCCGATGAGGGCCTCCTGGTGGCGAGCGAGCAGGTTGGAGATGAGGTTGAGGTGCGCGGTGGCGCTGGTGTCCATGCTGGTCCTGGACACCGCCTCGATGAACTCCTTGGGGTTGGTCTTGAGCACGGCCTCTAACACGGAGAAGGCGTACAGGACCCTCCGGGAGTCGTAGGGCTGCAGGTAGAGCAGAATGTGCTTGAACAAGGCCTCGATGGTCTCCTGCCTTTCCCGCTGCTGCTTCAGCAGCCGGGACGCACTGAGGGCCTGGAGCTCCAGGTCGGCCTCCTCGTCGCTGGACAACGACTCGGACGCCCGGGTCCTGTCTGAGTCCACGCGCGCCAGGCTCAACTTGGCAGTGGGCTTGAAGCTTTCGGCCTGGAAGGCCGCCAGCAAGGCCGAGCGCTCGGGGTAGGCCCTGCCAGCCGTGGGGATGGGCACGCAGCAGTTCTCCTCGTTGCTCAGCTCCTGCGGGTCGTGGGAAGGAGAAGAAAAGGAGGACGTGTTCTCACTGTCCGTGTGGGCAGAGCTCGTGTCCGCAGACTCCGTGTGCTCGCTGCTGTCCACGGCGCTGCAGGCGGGCCCGTCGGGAAGGTCCACGTAGTAGGGCAGGTCGTCCTCACTCGGCTCGCTTCCTGGGGGGCACTTCTCTGGTTCCTTCTCCACCTCGGCCCAGATGGCCTCACGGTCGACGGTGGTGAACTGGCTCAGAGACGCACCTTCCTCTGAGCTGCCTTCCTGGACCTCGGGCGCTCCACCCGCCTCTTTGAAAGGCGTCTTCTGCCGGTGAAACCAACGGTGCAAGTCTTCTGGAAATTACAAGACGACAAATGACTTCAGAACAGGAGGGTCAGCCACAATAAGTTAGTTCTAGAACGATCTTTATCTTAAAAAGCCAGACAGAAAGATCAATGTTAACAAAACTCCCCCAAAAAACTATAACAACTAGAGTCCACACTGTATTACGGACAAAAGGCAGACAAGTAAAACAACTTTTACGGGGAGGGTGATTTTTAAAAATGCATATTATTTTGTTCCGGCAGTTTCCTTTCAAGAAACGCTTCCCACAGAAATGAAAGCAGAAAGTTTTCAAAGCTGTAAGGGTATTCATTGGACAGTCATGTGTGAGGATAAACCGGGAAGTGAACAAAACATGTAGACTGGAAAAAACCTCAGCTCACACATGCAATGAAGTGCTACTCGGATTTTTAAAAGATATGTGTCCTGATACGGAGCAGTGTGTGGGATATATTGCACGAAAAAAGGAAAATCAAGGGGCGCCTGGATGGCTCAGTTAGTTAAGCGACCATTCGACTCTTGGTTGTGGCTCAGGTTATAAACTTGTGGCTTCCTGGCAGCGTGCAACCTGCTTGGGATTCGTGCCCTCCCTCTCTCCCTCTCTCACTCTCTCTCCCTCTCTGCTCCTCCCCCACTTGCCCTGTCTCTCACTCAAAATAAATAAATAAATTAAAAAAAAAGGGGGGGAAGAAAAATCAAGCTGCAGAATCAGGCTGTGGTGAATGAGCTCATTTACATGAGAGCATCTGAAATACACAGCTATGAAAAAAATCTAGAAGACTATCAAACTATTATCCGTACCTAGCTCTAATCGCATTTCAAGGGACTTTGATGTATGTTTTTACTTCAGTTTTTTTCTTTAACATTTATTTATTTTTGAGACAGAGAGAGACAGAGCACAAACAGGGGAGCACAAACAGGTAAGAGAGAGAGGGAGACACAGCACCTGAAACAGGCTCCAGGCTCCGAGTTGTCAGCACAGAGCCCAACGCAGGGTTCGAACTCATCGACCACGAGATCATGACCTGAGCCAAAGTCGACACTTAACCGACTGAGCCACCCAGGTGCCCCGTTCAATTTTTAAAATAAGCACGTTAATACTTCTATAATCAGAAAATATGCAATACTTTAAAATATTTAGGTCTTAGGGCACCTGGGTGGGTCAGTCCATCAAGCGTACGACTCTTGATTTCGGCTCAGGTCATGATCTCATGGTTCATGAGATGGAGCCCTGTGTCAGGCTCTGTGCTGACAATGCAGACAGAGGCTGCTTGGGATTCTCTGTGTCCCTTTCTCTGTACCCCTCCCCTATTTGCGCATATGCACACTCTCTCTCAAAACAAAGTAATAAGATAAAAAAATAACATATGTTTTATAAAAAATAAACTACACGATTACATATTAAATACAATTATATATATTATATTATATTATATTATATTATATTATATTATATTATATTATATTATATTATATTACATTGTTCAGGTCTCTGTAAACAGGAACAACAACCAGAAAGAAGACTTTGGTATGTATCACCAAACCATCTTAATACACAGCTCTCAGCAAATCTATTCCATGAACATTAAATAAGATTAGGGAAGGAGGAAGAATAAGACAGAAATAGATGAGCTGCCTGATGCTCATAGTAATATCTTCAGTATAGATTTCTACACTATTACACAGATAGTGTGAGTAAGGCACTACACTTCTAGTTCCTTCCAGGGGAAGGGCAAGGCAGGGAAAAAAACATTTTCTCTTACTGGGAAGGGTGCAGGGAACATGGGCTACAGGAAGCAGCAGGAAGTGCTGTGTGACTTTTAAAACCAGCACACGTGTCATTAAAACTTCCTTTTTCATTTTTTTAAAAAAATTTCACTCCAAGTTAGTTAACATATAGTGTAATCATGATTTCAGGAATTGATTTTAGTGATTCACCACTTACACACAACAGCCAGTGTTCATCCCAACAAGTGCCCTCCCTAATGCCCATCACCCCCGTAGCCCTTCCCTCCACCCAACACCCCACCAGCAACCTTCAGTTTGTTCTCTGTATTTAAGAGTCTCCTGGGGCACCTGGGTGGCTCAGTCGGTTAAGCATCCGACTTTGGCTCAGGTCATGATCTCATGGCTTGTGAGTCTGAGCCCCACGTTGGGCTCTGGGCTGATAGCTCAGAGCCTGGAGCGTATTCCGGATTCTGTGTCTCCCTCTCTCTGCCTCTCCCCTGGTCACACTCTGTCTCTGTCTCTCTCAAAAATAAACATTAAAAAAAAAAATTAAAAAAAAAGAGTGTCTCTTATGGTTTGTCTCTATTTTTATCTTATTTCTGCTTCACTTCCCTTATAGAGCTTCCTTCGTAACACAAAGGAACACTAAAAAATTTAGCTGCCATAAATGATAGCCCAACTTTCGAGAAGGTGCTTTAGTTTACATTTCTTTGGACTTTACTTTCTCATAATATGGAATAATAAAAGGCCTTGTCTTTGAGGAGGCAGCCAGCTTTCTTTCCTAGAGGAAAACGGGAGATTACGGTTTTAGGCAGCATCTCCAAAATTGCTGCTTATGTAGGTGTTAGGCTGCTTTTCTCTGTAAGACAAGACTGGTGCAAACAGTATTTACAGCCCAGTGAGCTAACTCAAAGCCCATAAACAAGCTAACTCAAAGCCTGTTAACCCACTGCTTAGAAAACTGCAGGAAGTCATAAAACACACCTATTGTGGGAAGTCATGTTAGTTCATAAACTGTGCCAGGAGCTAATCACCCAAATGGAACGCACTCACCAGGTTTATTTTAGCCTTTCTTTTCTTCTTCCTATTTACTGTTACTTGTGCTAAAGATGCCTCTGGAAGTTTTTTGGAACTCAAAGGCTTATTTCTTCTGCATTTCTGATTGTATGTTCACAGAATTTATAGCTGGAAAGAACCTTAGAGAGCAGACAGAAAAAATGGATAAACAGAAACCACTGTGGTTTCTGTGGTTTCTTACCATGTGTTTGAAGGCTCACAAGTCATTTTTCATAGATACAATTGACCAGATTACATGCAAATTTCAACTTCTCGGCCATTCGTAGCTGGAGGCCACCTAAACTATCCCTAGCTCTGAGCAGGGATCTGGAGAGAAGTACCAGCCTAGCCTCCTCAAACTTAACTTCCTGCTGGACACCAAACTATGACTTGTAAGTGAAGGCATCGGCTGGGGAAGACTGGTGTGGATGGTCTGTTATTCTTTCCTCCTATCTTAGGTGCACTTGAATTTTTCATTAGCAAAAGAATAAAAAAAAATCAGCTATTTTTTTAATGTTTATTTTTTGGGGGGGAGGGGCGGAGGGGCAGAGAGAGAGGGAGACACAGAATCCGAAGCAGGCTCCAGGCTCTGAGCTGTCAGCACAGAGCCCGACGCGGGGCTCAAACTCCCGAACCGTGAGATCGTGACCTGAGACGAAGTGGGACGCTTAACCGACTGAGCCACCCAGGCGCCCCCTCAGCTATTTCTTATTGGAGCATGGGTTACTAAACATTTCCTTTTTTATTTAAAAAAAAATCCGATTTTTCAGTGAAAACGACAAGCACACTCCGTAGCATTTCTAAGTGCTGGTTCATCTGCTCCTTAACCTTCAAAAGTCTTCACAACTTTACAAAGTACTCTCACACCATTTGAACCTGACAAAACCACTGAGTGGGGCTAAGGAACTTGACTGTCACCACGGGCAGCTGGGGTCGGGGCTGCCCCTCCCTCCCTCCCTCCCTCCCAGGCCCAGGGACCCCGGGGTTGCCCTCCGTGGCGGGCTCACCTGCTGAGTTCTCCCGCTTGAGGCAGTGGATGGAGGTCCTCTGGGTCTTGGGCTGCAGCAGGAGCAGGAGCATGGGCTCCAGGATGCGTGCCACATCACCGAGGGAGAGTGCCCGCACCAGCCAGCCCTGTGCTGCCGCACTGATGGCACCGTCCGTGCAGGCCAGACTGTCCAGCACGACGAACAGGGACCTGTGGGTGGGAAGGGCACCACCGAGTCAGCGTTCGGTGACCCCGTGCACCAGGACGCCCCCAGGCGGCTCCACGCAAACCGGGTTTAAAGACCCACGCAGACAAAGGCCAGGGGATTTCCACCTTGGTTTCACACTAGCCTCGCTGGGGGAGCTTTCCAAGTCCCCGGGCCTCACCCGGCCTTCACCCCACGTTGGTTCAATTGACTGTGGGGCTAAGCCACCAGCATCAGAATCAGCTGGCATCTCTCTAAAGCTGGGCACCTGGTACCACACCCAGGTTTGGAAACAAGGAAGGGGCTTTAAAAAAAATTTTTTTTAAGTTTATTTATTCACTCTGAGAGAGGGGGAGAGAGAGAGAGAGAGAGAGAGAGAGAGAGAGCGAGTGAGAGCGAGCACAAGCAGGGCAGGGGCAGAGAGAGAGGGAGAGAGAATCCCAAGCAGGCTCTGCACGATCAGCGCAAAGCTGGACATGGGGCTTGAACTCATGAAGCGTGAGATCGTGACCTGAGCAGACACTTAACTGACTGAGCCACCCAGGCGCCCCAAGGAAGGAGATTTAAAAAAAAAAAAAAGTGCACTAGATTGTAGTGCAGCGAAGTTCACACCTCATGAACACGGTGGACACTGCGAGTGTACATACCCAGCGTAGCCAACCGGCCCGTTCCAGACCCAGACCACCGTCCCCTACAGAGGTCCCTTCATGAGGCACGTTCTCCTCCGGTGATTCTGATACATGCTGGGCTTCCTGCCCCCAGGATCAAACTGAGAACATTCCTACCACGTATTCACATGTGTCTGGCCTGAATTCACTTGGGGGATCGTGGGAACCGTTTGCTGTACATCCAGAACATGGTGTCACATTTTCCACTTCACACGCTCCCCTCCCCAGCTGGACACACTGACCAGGAACCTCAGCAGAGCGTCCTGTGCATTCAGGGTAACTGCCCACAAGGACCACCTTACCTGTCTAAGGAGCGGTTGTGAGAGGTCACACGACTGCCTGGGGTCTCTCTTGTCAGGTGCCAGATGACGGAGAACCTAAACAGAGCTTCTAGTCTTGTCCCCTTGATGAGGAAACAAACGGGAGTGAGGTACTAGTTTCCTAACAGCATGTTGTCCGCAGTCAGCAAACCCCACCGCGTAACAAACAGGAGCTCAGCAGGGCGGCAGCAACGTCAGCAGAGGCACTGGGCTCCGACCGGCCTGCGGGAGGAAGACCTACGTCCTCCTCTCTTCCTTGCTCACTTTACCACAATAACGCACATGGTCAGATGCCACGTTAGCCTACATCCAGGGGCACACCTGGGCCTGTGATCGAAGATCACAAGAGAGCTTGGCGTTCTCACACCTCTTGAAGGTGTCAGGCCCAAGTGGCTTAGAGAACCAGGATACAACTTGACTGCAAAGGACGGCCAGGGCCTAAAAGGGCGATGCATTCTCTATGACTGCCTACTTCACCTGCGAGAGCTCACGGTTCCTGCAAACATCCCAGGAGTTGGGGTAGACTTCCCTGGTGAGCCTTAATACGGACACAACCCATGTTCTCAGGACTCTGAAAAGGATGGCTAGAGCTTCCGAAGGCCTCCCGACCCCAAGATTCTGTAACACCTGTTGATTGATCAGGATGCCCGCTGAGCCCCGGCATGACTGTATGTGTGTAAGTCTGTCCCGGGCACAGGCAGTGATGGGTGGCCTGGCAGTTGGGATCATAGGACAGAGAAGACAGGCTGCTGAGACTGACCTTGTCAGGGTCCAGGAGGGCGTGGCAGATGATGTCCTCACAGATGTTGGCCGTCGGGGCCAGGCAGTGCAGCCGGTAGAACAACTCTACACAGGTGACGTGATGCTCCCGGGTCTCCTTGTTCAGCTGATTCCAAAGCACACGAGCCACCCTCTGTGACAGAAGGGCGACCGTGAGAACACAGGCAGCACCCGCATTTCTTCCTTGTGCCAGTCCAGTCCCAGCCCCGAGGAACTGGCTTCTCTCTACACTTGCTACGTGAGAATCCTTAATATACAGAGAAGTACCATCAACAAACAAAACAAAGCAAAGCAAACTCCAAACCAAACTAAAACCCCAGCAGGTAATGTGATAGGTTAAACTTGGAGGTTTCTCTACATCCAATGAGGGGCTCAAACTCATGACCCTGTGATCAGGAGTCGCAGGCTCTACTGACTAAGCCAGCCAGGCGCCCCAAAACAACGCTTTTCATTTAATTTTTAAAAATGTGTTTTTTTAACATTTTTATTTTTGAAAGAGAGAGAGAGAGAGAGAGAGAGTGAGTGAGTGCATGAGTGTGGGAGAGAGAGGGAGACACAGAATCTGAAGCAGGCTACAGGCTCTGAGCTGTCAGCACAGAGCCTGATGCGGGGCTCGAACCCACGAACCGTGAGATCATGACCTGAGGCAAAGTGGGATGCTTAACTGACTGAGCCATCCTGGCACCCCACTCTTTTCATTTTTTAAGTAAGCTCTATGCCTTGTGGGGCTTGAACTCATGGCCCTGGCATCAGGAGTTGCAGACTCAATCAACTGGGCCAGCCAGGCACCCCTTGAAACTTGGAGGTTTCTGACCAGCTAAGAACACTGCAGCTCTTGCCCAAACCTTGACGTTACTTTCCAAGAGATATCAATTGGAAGCAAGAACCTATTGGCTGACGTATCCATCCGACCAGCACACTTGACCCAGTCTTACTATGTGCTGGCAGTGTGGTAGATTTGCAGTGGTCACCAGTCTTGAGGTGACACTTGCAGCACCTTCCCTACCACCTGTGGCTGGTTCAAACTGGTCACCACACGGCAGCGATGAAGACTCGTGTCTTTCGAGGTGTTAACTCCATAAACCTGCCTGTTCCCATTTCCACGCACAGTGCCGTGGCGGATGCCCAGCTCACTTTCAGGACACAAATCACAACCCAAATCAAGTCTTCTGTCTCCTCAGCCCTGATCTTAGCTCTTTAAACATGCAGGGTCTGCACCTGGCTGCACCCCTTCCCTAAATTCCAGGGAGCCCCAGTGAGGGTTGGGGGTGCCTGCCCCACTGGGTGAGACTCAAAGGGAGGGTCAATCCCATTTCCTGGAAGGAATCTCTGAAGGCATTCTTCCAGGTCATGTTTTTATGCCTCCCCATATTTAAGGGTCTCTTATGTTTTAACAGAGGGTTACCCGAGAAGTTGGGGGAAGGATGGGCTAAATGGGTAAGGGGCATTAAGGAAGCTACTCCTGAAATCATAGTTGCACCATATGCTAACTAACTTGGATGTAAATTAAAAAACAAAACAAAAAAAAACCCCAAAAACAAAAAACAAAACAAAACAAAGACTATGCCTTATAGACTGTAATACTTTATAAGTACATCTTAGACCAAATGACTCCTTTTTTGGCCCCTTTATTTCTATTCGACAAAACTATCTTCTCTGCATAGATCAGATTAACCACCAACTGCCTGGAACCCCTAACCATGATGTCCATTATTTTTTTTAATCTAAAGGAATGTGATTTCCAATTATCAAACTGCAATTAAACCTCTGATACAAAACTTTTGACTAAGCAGAGTCGTCCCTTTACTTGTAGTCCCCATGGGCAAATTTATAGGTAAAAGACTCCTCCTGGAATTGAAGGGTTGGAGAGTGGATGTTGATCCCAAAACACACACCTGCTCTTTCATCTATGTTGGACTTCTTGATCCCTATGTTCTGGACACTTCATTAGTGAACTGAATTCTGCCTTTACCACCTGATCGGAAAGGTCAGGGGATTCATGGGATTGCAGACCTTATTCTGTACGTCGCGGGCAACAGGAACGCTGGTACGTGGACTGTTCCGTGGGAATGAGAAAAGTCTAGAAGATCTGGAAGCAGCCCTCTTCCTAGAGCCCGAGAACTGGGGGGCGGCCTGGATGTTGGTGCAGGCTGCTTTACTGGCTCCTGTCCAGCATCTGGACATGGTCAGGCACCGGCCCCTGCCGCCCCAGCCCTTGAGAGTTGTATACTTTAATAAAGGATGCTACAGTGCATGATGAGTGGTAAGTACTGAGATATGTACTAAATCTGATTCAAAACAAAATTCAGGACTTCAGACAGAACTCGAAAAAGTGTCCTTTTCAAAAACATCACTAAGCGTGTATCATCGCAAGAGTAATTAATGCAGTCAAAGATTCATGGGCTAAGTTCTTTCCTCTGTTTTCCTCTCTGTGCCTATAATACAATGATGCCAAGCTTCTCAGATATATGCAGGACCAAGGAAGGAAGGACTTGCCCATTCACTGCTGCTGTATTACGGTGACACTGTTTCTAGTTGCAAGATCCACACGGGCTCAATTTTGGCAGGAAGGGGAGGGGGACAAAGGGCCCAAGCCGAATAGCAATTAAATAAAGCTCCACCAGGACCTAATCCTGTAAACGGGATCTGAGTATGCAAGTTAGTACGGCTGTGTGAGGAGCTCTGTGGACTATCAGAGAAAAATAAAAATAAAAAAATATTAAAAAATTATAAAATTATAAAAATATAAATTACAACATTTTAAAAAATTACAGAAAGTTATAAAAAAATAAAACATAATTTAGGGTCTTTGGAAATTATCCTAAGGGCATTCAGGAAATAAAGAAACATTTATTCAAGAATATCTACTAAATTACAGTTAAAGCAACAAGTCTGTGGCAGTTGAACTACAACCCTGCCCACCCCCTCGGCTCAGTGAGGCTCGAGGAACAAGGTGACTACCCACTCCAGGTAGAGTCCCCTCCCCACCAGCTCCTAGTCCAAGGCTCTGCGAAAGGGAAGGCAGCGGCACTTCACTCCTCATCCCTCCTCTCGGGTGGAGGCTGTAACTGGGCTGCAGGCCAACAGTGCTGGGGTTCTGGTCACTCTTACCCTACTTTGCTTACAGGGGGGAGGTTATATGCTGGGAGAAGCCAGCTCACAAGACTGGAGGTCCCCCCCCCCCCCGCAAGTAACCTGTGGAGCTTTCACTCCAAAAGAAGCAGGTCACTATTTGGGTCCCAGCTCTTCCTAAGCAATGGGACATGGAGACTTTGCCCAGAGGGAGAGGCAGGCCACAAAACAGAGAGCTCCATCAAGGGAAAAGAGTTTACTTGGAAGAGGGTGAGGAAGTTCAAGCCTAGGGTACTCTTAAAAACAATGGAATTTTTGAAGTAAGTAATTAAGAGGAGGCTGGAAGCTCCAGCACAGCAACAAATTAAACCACAGGCCAGCTTGTTTATCAGAAATAACCAGGAAAAGAGGGAGCTAGGAAGAACTCTCCTGGCAAAACAAAAAAAAAAACAAAACACAAAACCCCTCAAAGACTAGTGTCAAAAAATTATCAGGCTGTAGAGTAATTTATGTCTTTGGGCCCCGATGGAAACAAGAGAGCAATCAGTCAGCAGTTAGTGGAGCCTAACAGCTGGGTGTGATACCAAAAGACACAGCTTCAGAGAGACCAGGGAGAGATATAGTCAATGAGAACCCAGCTAAGACCACCGTCATCTCAGGGGCCTGCACATTGCTCCAGGGAGTAGCGCCACAGGGCTCACACCTCCGGGGAAACAGACTTCACTAAAACGGTCTAGGCAAGTCACTAAGCAATAAACAAGAAATGAAGACAACAAAAAGACTTGGGGGGAGGGGTCAGAATAAAGTTGCTATGATACATTATCTAAAATGCCCAGTCTTCAAGAAAAACTATAGGACATGCAAAGGAACAAAAGAATACAATACATACACAAGGGAAATAAAGCAGGCAACAGAAGGTGTCTGTGAGGGCAACCCAGGTGTCAGATTTATTCAACAAAGACATCAAAGTAGCCACTATAAATGTGTTCAAAAAACTAAAGGAAACCATGTTTTAAAAAATTTTTTTTAACGTTTATTTATTTTTGAGAGAGAGAGAGACAGAGCATGAACGGGGGAGGGTCAGAGAGAGGGAGACACAGAATCTGAAACAGGCTCCAGGCTCCGAGCTGTCAGCACAGAGCCCGACGCGGGGCTTGAACTCACAGACCGCGAGATCATGACCTGAGCCGAAGTCGGTGGCTTAACCGACTGAGCCACCCAGGCGCCCCTTCCATGTTTTAAAAAGTAAAGGAAGGGCACCAGGGTGGCTCAGACGTTAAGCATCTGACTTTGGCTCTGGTCATGATCTCTCCATCTGTGAGCTTGAGCCCTGCCTCGAGTGTGCCCCAGCTCGCTCTCTCTCTCTCTCTCTCTCTCTGCCCTTCACTCGTGCCCTCTCTCGGGGGGGGGGGGGGGAAGTAAAGAAAGGTACAATAACTTCTCATCAAGTAGATAATATCAACAAGTAGAAAGCATTAAAAAAAAAAAGAACCCAGTGGAAATCTAGAATTGAAAATACAATAACTGAAATAAAACTTTCACCCCTGAGGAGGCTCAGCAGTTCATATCAAAGACGAGGAAGAATCAGTGAAGAGAACCGGTCGACAGAAATTATGAAATCTGAAGAACAGAGAGAAGAAAGAATGAAGAATGATCAGGGCCTTAGAGAAATGTGGGACGCCATCAAGTGCAGCAGATTCCCACAAATGGAGTGCAAGGTGAGGAGAAGAGAAAGCAGCAGGAAAAATACGTGCAGAAACAATGGCTAAAAAAAACTTCCCACATTTGATGAAAAAACATTAATGTACACATCCAAGAAGCTTAAAGAATTCCAAGTAGGATAAACTCCAAGCCATCCACATTGGACACGTCACAATGAGATGCCAATGGACAAAGGAGGGAAAATCTTGAAAGCACCAAGAGAAAACTCACTCATCATTTATAAGGGAAACCCAGTAAGATTAAGAGTTGCCTTTTTATAGGAAAGGCTGGAGACAAGAAGACAGTGGGATCACGTATCCAATGGTGAATTCAAATGGTAAGTTCATTTGAACATTCACATGAGCATTTGTTACAGATTATTTAAAAAATGCTGCTTTCCTGGGGCCACCCTGGGTGGCTCAGTCGGTTAAGCATCCGACTCTTGGTTTTGGCTCAAGTCGCGATCTTGTGGTTGGGGAGTTCGAGCCCCACGTTGCACTCTGTGCTGACAGCCCAGAGGCTGGAGCCTGCTTCCGATTCTGTGTCTCCCTCTCTCTCTCTCTCTCTCTCTCTCTGTGCCCCTCCCCCACTCGCACTCTATCTCTCTCAAAGATAAATAAAAATGTTAAAAAATAAATAAAATAAAAATAAAAAGTGCTGCTTTCCTTAAACATTGCATATTCAGGCATACCCAGGGCTGATTAAAGTAGATTTGTTCTTATATTCAAAGTGTTGAAAGGAAAAAAAAAAGCCCAATGAAGAGCATGCTATCTAGTAAAACTATCTTTTATAATAGAAGGTGAAATGAAGACATTCCCAGATAAACAAAAACTGAGCAAATTTGTTGCCAGCAGACCTGTCTTATAAGAAACATGTAAGGGGGCGCCTGGATGGCGCAGTCGGTTAAGCGTCCGACTTCAGCCAGGTCACGATCTCGCGGTCCGTGAGTTCGAGCCCCGTGTCGGGCTCTGGGCTAATGGCTCAGAGCCTGGAGCCTGTCTCCGATTCTGTGTCTCCCTCTCTCTCTGCCCCTCGCCCGTTCATGCTCTGTCTCTCTCTGTCCCAAAAGAAAAAAAAAAAAAAAACCGTTGAAAAAAAAAGGAACATGTAAGGAAGTTCTTCAAGGTGAAAGCAATAGACCCCAGTGAATCAAATCCATAGAAAAGGCAAAAAGCACCAGTAAAGGTAATTACATGGTTCTACAAAGACAACCTAAGTGTGTATCTCCTTTTTTCTTTCCACTGATTCTCTTCAAAAGGTTGTGTGAACGACAGGCACACAGGTACTGCTCAAGTGCACTGGCAGGACACAGCATCAGTGGCACGGGGGAGGGGGTGGCAGCGCAGGTGCAGAGGAGGAAGGAAATGGCCCAGGTACGGACTGAAATCCACAAGAGAAGAGCCAGAAATGGTAAAAAAAAAAAAAAAAAAAAGAAAAAAAAAAAAGGAGGTTAAGTAACACACTCTGTCTCGCTGTGTGTTTTCCTTTCTTCTCCCAGCTTCCTGATAAGGACATAAAATTATGTAACGACTATAACACCACATCATTGGGTTCGTGATGTGCATGGATGTCACGTGCGCACCAACAGCACAAGAAGGGGAAGAGGAGAAGCCCATGCTGCAGGAGGCCTCTGGGTTTCACTGGAATTTAGTCGGGAAGTGAGTCGATTCTGGTAAGTTAGGATGTACCTGCTACACCCTAGACCGACCACTAAGAGCTCCAAAAATATACTGAGGAAAATCATTAAAGCGATTAAAATACTGAACCGGAAAGCATTCATTTGCTCAAAAAGAAAATTACAAAGGAGATGTTAAAAAAAGAGAAAATAGGTAAAACGGTACAATTCTGTGAATATGGTAAAAACTGCTGAACTGCACATTTCACGTGGGTGATTTATGTGGTATGTGAATTCTATCTAAATAAAGCTGTCACTAACAACAACAAAAAGCAATAAAGCCGAGAGGTGGCCTCAGTTACGTGACTTGCTTGAGAAGCGCTCATCCCAAACAGGAGAAGGGTGGCCTATCTCAAAGGCTTTCAGAGCACAGGCTGTTAGGACCTAAAGGGACTGGACGGTTTCAATATCTCATTCACCCATAAAATATCAGAAAGCTCTCTTCCTCAGTGTCAAAACTTTTCAGGGTGTCTGCTGCCCCATCACTGCAGGGAAAAGGTCCTGGTGAGCAGGCACATCCCTTTCTGCACCCCTGGGCCCCCATCACTGCTGGGCGGGCTGGAGAAGCAGGGCCCTGACCCACAGGTGCCTCACTGACAGACTGTTTAGTAACACTGACCAGTTCACAACTGTGGGAAAGACATACAAACATCATTAGCTACAGGAACTTGAGGGTCACATGGCAGACCAAAGGTCAAGTGGCAACCGAGTTAGTTAGGTGACCCCTGAACAGCCGAGCGACGTGGAGAAGGAGCAGCCTCAGGATCTAACAGCCGCCCAGCGGAGAGCCCAGGAGACCCAGCTGCAGTCTACGCTTGCCCTTTGGCATCCACGGGCACCACCTTTATAATAAATTTCACTTTTCCTCATGACCTAGTTGGAACTGTTTTTTTAACATTTTTTAATTTTTGAGAAAGAGAGCGCGCGTGCACATGTGCTCGAGTGGGGCAGGGGCAGAGAGAGAAGACAGGGAGATACACAATCCGAAACAGGCTCCAGGTTCTGAGCCGGCAGCACAGAGCCCGACACGGGGCTCGAACTCACGAACTGTGAGATCATGAGCTGAGCCACCCGGGGCCCCAGCTGGAACTGTTTCTAACTTCTTGCAGTTAAAAGAGCCCTATCATATGTAGCTTTAAACTGTTTTACACTGTCCCCACAAAGAGGAACAACAGCTGCTCACCATCTTCAGCGAGCTTTCCTAAATTTGACAAGTAACTAAGTTTTCCTTGAGGCTAAATAGCTTCGGAGCCTTTAACCCTATAAATTAGGGCCCAGTCTCTTCTTCCGTATGTTTAGAGAATCTAACAGTCCTTATGTACGAAGTCCAGTCAGCCCAAAACTGAACACAAATACTTTACTGCCCTCTTGCCACAGAGCCAGAAACTGTACCAGGAGCCTGGGACAGAGGGACAGGCAAGGCAGGCACAGGGTTCGAGCAACCCTCTCCAGCTGTCACCAGAGCCGCCACATCCCTCTTATCACAGTGACTGGGACCTTGGGGACAACTTTAGATAGCGAGCTGGGAAGAGGGCGTCACCCCCCTCCTCCCAGTGGGACGTACCTGATAGAAGTCTGTTTTCTCTGCAATGACTTTCAATATTCCTGGAGCAACGGGAGGGACGGTCACCATCTGCAGCTTGCCGAAAAACGGGTTGTGTCCAGAGCTTTTATAGCGTTTCATCTTGTCTTCGATGACCAGGGCAAGGGACTGGGAGTGGTTGATCACCTCCAGCAGAGTGGAGATGGCTACGTTCTGGAGGAAGCAGTCAGACACACAGCAGCAAACGGTCATGAGGGATCTCAGCCACGACGGGAAAGTGCAGTCGCCGCCTCCTGGGAGGAAGCCAGTCAGAGAGGATGGAGATAAAGAAAATCGCGTGAAAATGCTTCACAATTCGCAGATCCTAAGACACGCTGAGGTCCAAAAGTCACACGGCCAGCAGGTGCGATAATCTCTCGTGGGGACGTGCTATCAGGCATCGCTCAGGGCCAGAGGACAAAGGGGACTGGGTCTGCCTTCAAAAGCTTGTCAGATTACCTGAATTTTGAAAACGTGTCAGGGCTCTGGGATGATTCAAAGCGTCTTTTATTTTAAAAGATTACATCCAGTAAAACGTTAAAATTTTCTTTTAAATTTACATATAGTATATCCACATTTTTTGGTGTAGAGTTCAAAATGTTTTTTCAAGGCTGCTCTCTCGATAGTGGGACTCCTGGCATTAGCTTTAAGAGAGGCCCAAAATATACTGTGGACTTGAATTCCAAGTGCAGTGCCTCCAAGTACGGTGTCATTTGCAGCTAATGATTTGAGAGACAGACCGCACAGGAAATTTACCGTAATGGCTACAAGAGGGGACAGCTCTGTCCTGTGTTCCTGTGTTCCCTTCAATTTGATCCCTTCTTTCTTGTTTTCCATGTTCCTCTCTTTTTCTTTAAGTGTTCAATGCCTGCTAAGGACTGAATTGTGTCTGCCCCAAATTCAGATGTTGAAGCCCCAACCCCTAATGTGCTGGTATTCAGAGGTGGGGCCTTCATGACGGGATTAGTGCCCTTATAAGACACATTAGAGAGATCCACCCCCACACACGTCCCCAGGATGTGAGCATCCTGCAAGAAGGTGGCCGTTTATAACCGAGGGGAGAGCCCTCCTCAGGAACGGACTATGCCAGCATCCTGATCTCCAACTTCCAGCCTCCAGAACTCTGAGAAAGAAATTTCTGTGGTTTAAGCCACTTGATCTATGGGATTTTGTTATGGCGGCCTGAGCTTCTAAGAAGCTGCCTGTTATGGGCTGAACTGTGTACCCCTCACCCCCCAACTCTCCCAAATTCTTATGTTGCAGTCATAAGGTCCTTTAGGACCTCAGAATGTGACCTTATTTAGAAACAGGGTTGATGCAGATGTAATTAGTTAAAACAAGGTCACATTAGAATGGGCCCCTGATCCACCACAACTGGTGTCCTTATAAGAAGGAAATCTGAATGCAGGACACATACACGCACATGGAGGAATGCCATGCAGACTGGAATTATAACGCCACGGTCCCAGGAACTACCGGAAGCTAAGGGGGAGGGCTGGAACACATCCCTACCCAGAGCCTTCAAACGGAGAATGGCTCTGCCAACAGGCTGATCTCAGACTTCTGCCTCCAGGGCCGGAGACAATACCTTTCTGTTTTTTTAAGCCACTCAGTTGGGAGGACTTTGTCATGGCAACCTTAGCAAACTAACACAAATCTTTAACAACAGGCCTCATGAAACAGCCTACTTCTTGATTATCATTAAGCACCTTTTATGTTCCAGATCCTTTAATGGGCGGCATGGGACACCTAAAGGTCAAAACTACAGCCCCAGCCTCACCAATCTGCCATCAGTAAGACACGAGTCAAATGCACACACAGCTTATGACAAAATAAGGAGGAGACGAGTGTGGGGAAGAGTCCCCTCCCAGCAGACGCGGTTTCAGCCTGTCTGCAAACATCAGCTAGGTGTCGGGACTCCTCGGGGTGGCTCCGTGGGGCAGGGTGCTCACCGGGGAGCCGGAAGAGGGTTTCACAAAGGCGCTCTGTCTCTTCCGCGGACAGGTACACAGGGAAGGTAGCGCAGTCCAGCAGCAGGTGGCATGCGGCAGCGAAGGCCTCCCGGCAGGCCTCCCGTGAACTCCCCAGGTCCACGACCCCCTGCTCCACGGCCCAGTCCCCCTCCTTCTTCCGGCCAGGGCTCCGGGGCACAGGTGACGGTGACTCCGTACTTTTTGTCTTAAATGGAGACCCTCGAGCCATGAAGAGGTCAGAAAGCATCTGCTTAAACTGGGGCACGCTGATGGGCTTGGCATCCCAGGAGTTCTTCCCGCCGGGGTCACTGACCGCCGTGCCTGGTGGCCCGCCCTCGTCCCTGCGGCCTGCGGGCTCTTCGCACTTGGTTTCTTCTCCAGACGCCGTCGGCTGCACCCCAAAGATGTTCTTGTGGGCAAAGGTGGCAATCAGCTCCTGGATGCACAGAAACGTCCTCTGCATGCTCCCACCCTTCTTCCAAACGTCATCCTTGTCGGGAGACACCCTGGGGACCCGCAGGTGCTCCGACAGCTCCGGGGACGAGGCGCTGAGCCCGATCCCGCTGTCTTCAGATTTAAGGGGAGGAAACGAAGCTTCTTCATCACCCGGAATCACCGCCTTTGTGTCTATAATTACTTCACTGTTTTCATGTTTTACTGGACTCTGCAAAAAATGGAGATTTGTAACTGTACACCATCTCACGGGGCCAAGGGATTCAAGAATCAGCCGAATCCAGCAAACCAAAGGCTTGCACCTCCTGTTTTCCAAAATCATAATTCTCTACCCCAAGACAACCCCCGTGCAAAAGTGTCTAATAAAATGAAGAAGGCCCATCAGGGGGATGGAGATGGGTGCAAGCCCAGAGAGAGGCCACTGTGTCTCCAGCTCTTTGCGCAGGCTGGCGTTGAGCCCACTTTGTACATTGATTTAGGCCTTTGAGGTTCAAAAACCTTTTGCAAAAACAGTTTCTGATCTATTTAAATTTCAAACGTGAATGAGGACATTGGAGTGGGGGTAAAATAAAGGCATGAAGAAATAAAACGAGAGCAGAGAACTAGAATGAAGGGTTTGCCCCTGTATATATAGCACCTTATCCATCCACCTACATGTGTGTGTGTGTGTGTGTCTACACTTTGTGGCTTTTTCAAAGGGATGCCACTGCAACCTTTGATCACCAGCCTCTCCTCGTACACTGTTAACTTACATAATATTACATTAAATTTAAAACACTTCACCATTTACGCCACTGTGCTCTCTAGGGAAGAATGAAACAGTACGCACTTCTAAAAACACGGTTAATTATGTTTATAGACAAACGCTTAAACTTTGTACCTTAAATCATTTATAGGATTTTTTTCCGATTAGCTATAACAGCTAGAAAAAGAAAAGGGCTCACTGTGAAAAGGAAATGTCTATGAGTGAGTCTGCACCCGAGGGGCAGGCCCAGAGCCTCCGGGAGTGCCTGGCTACCAGCCTGTCCACTCTCCTGCCCTTGGCTACACTGAATGGGTGTCAAGGCCAGAATTTTCAAATCATGTTTTTTTTTTTTTTGAGTGAGAGAGAGAGAGAGAGAGAGAGCGAGCGAGCATGTGGGGGAGAGGAGCAGAGGGAGAGGGAGAATCCCAAGTAGGCACCATGCTCAGTATGGAGCCCGACACGGGGCTCGGGGCTCGATCCCACAACCCCAGGATCATGAACGGAGCTGAAATCAAGAGTCAGACACTCAAGGGACTATGCCATGCAGGCAGGCACCCCGGAATTTTCAAATCTTGAAGCGAAGTGGAAAATTAAAAAAAAAAAATCGAACTGCTTAGGGAACTGTGACACAGTCTTCTGGGGACCTGGTCTGGCAGCGCCCACATCAAGTCAGAAGGGGCAAGCGTACCTCTCTCCCAGTTTAAAAAGAAATGGGTTTCATTACAATCCATTTCAAGGCATTGATCCTTCAGAGAAACCCGCAGCCACGAACAAGCTGCACTAGGACGCAGCGCGGTAACAGTGAAACCCAGAAACCGCCTAAATAACCCCAACGGGGCAAGACTGGAAGACACTGTAAAGCCCACAGCTAGACTGTTGTGGAGACTTCTGGCTTCCAGAACCATGAGACAACAACTTCCTCTCACCTAAGTCACTCGGTCCTTGGTACTTTGTTATTGCAGACCAGGTAAACTAGTATCTCACTTAGGTGGTGGTGGTGTCGTTTTTTTAATGTTTATTATTTATTTTTGAGGAAAAGAGAGCACGAGCAGGGGAGAGGCAGAGAGAGAGAGGGAGACACAATCTGAAGCAGGCACAGGGCTGTCAGCACAGAGCCCGACACAGGGCCCGAACCCGAGATCATGACCTGAGCCAAAGTCGAACGCTTAACCGGCTGAGCCACCCAGTGCCCCTCATTTACGCATTTAGAGAGATACCACCAACACACAAAAACATACACATGACAAGATCTGGAAGGTGAGTGGAAGCTAACCGAGAGCTGTAGGAGGAAGGGGGGGGTGGGTAGGCAAAGTGAAGGGGTGATCAGCTTCCATGCTAAAAGCTTTGGAAAGTGTCTGAGGATTTTAGAAGCATAACTTAGATATTACCACTACATCCTCTGACCTTTACTCCTCCCCTAACCAACCCTAATTCCTTCCTGCTCCCAGGAGGGCATAAGCCTCACCTGGAGAACCACGTCAGCTCCTCGAGGCACGTACCGTGCTTCCACTCGTGGGCTCCATGTCCAGGTAGGAAGGTGGCATCTGGACCTTGCTCAGCACTTTGAAACATGTCTTCAAGGCATGCGTGAGCTCAGGTAAGCTTAGAGTCTCCATTTCCTCGGCCAGAGGCTGCACCAGGCAGCCCAGCACCTGCGGGAGGTACTGGGTTTGTACCTCAGAGTAAAGTTCCTGTGGAAAAAAGACCCAGGTTTAATGGGCTTTCAAGTTTTGATCAGAAAAAAGCAAATGCACCTCAAAATGGCACTTTAGAAAAGTCCACTTTTTAAGAGCATAAGTTTCATGTTCGTTCCCAAATCAGAAAACAAAGTATTTTCTTTTTGATCTAGACAAATCAATGGACATTCTTCCTCTTTTTTTCAACTGTCTTTACCTTTTCTAGTAGAAAACTGTTGCCACATTTGTTTCTATATTTAAGTAAATTAGCTTCCTTTGAGAAAATTAGTCAACTGCACAATTTTACCTAGAGGTACATTTACTCTCACTACTAAACAACATAGCGTAGAATGATGCCCAGGTCATCTCTGGTTTACATAACTTTGCCTTGGGGCGCTTATAAGTGGCTTAAAGTTATAACCTCTTTTAAATAAGACATAAAAGCCATAAGAGATTAAGTTCAGCTACATTCTCTGCGCCAAAACAAACATTAAAAGTGTCGTGCATTGGGGGCGCCTGGGTGGCTTGGTCAGTTAACTTCAGCTCAGGTCATGATCTCGCAGTTCGTGAGTTCGAGCGCCGCGTTGGGCTCTGTGCTGACAGCTTGGAGCCTGGAGCCTGGAACCTGCTTCAGATTCTGTGTCTCCCTCTCTGTCACTCCTCTATTCATGCTCTGCTCTGTCTCTGTCTCTGTCTCTCAAAAATAAACATTAAAGGGGCACCTGGCTGGCTCCATCGGTTGAGCGTCCGACTTCAGCTCAGGTCATGGTCTTGCAGTTCGTGAGTTCAAGCCCTGCGTCGGGCTCTGTGCTAACAAACAGCTCAGAACCTGGAGCCTGCTTCAGATTCTGTATCTCTCTCTCCCCCTCCCCTGCTCATGCTCTGCCTCTCTGTCTCTCAAAAAAAAATAAATGTTAAAAAAAATAAAATAAAATAAATAAACATGAAAAAAAGTGTTGTGTGTTTACGTAAAACCACTTTTCAGTATGGCAAGGTTTATCAGGCCAACGACACTAATGAAAAGCGTAAATATCAGCCAAGCATGGAGCCTCCTCTTCCCAGCAAGGGGCCTCACCAGGGGAATAACATCCAGAAGGAACACCAGGAGGGTACAGAGCTCCGAGACCGTCGGAGGAGGGCTGACGCTGTTCCCGACAGTGTAACTCTGCTTCGCTGGTCTACAGAAGTCACAGGAAAGAAAAACAAATCAGTTCTTTCTCCCATGGTAACTTCAAGCATTCATGACGCCCAATAAAGTTCCTCTATCTCAAACATAATGAAAGATAGCTTCTGTAATTCTCATAATTAAGCTTTTTAAAACTAACACAAAGAAGTGTCAGTGTCTTGAATCTGCTTATCTCCAAAATGGGTTTGGTCAGATCTGAACTCCAACAGTTCAGATGAGGGTGGTCCCACGCCCAGGTGGGATTCCACGGCCAGCGGATCCGGAGCTCTGCTACGGGTGCAACACCAGGTCCCCAGCCCCAAACCAAAGGCATGTTCCGAGGGAAGGCGCCTGGCTAGAGAAGGGCAGGCTGAGCAGTCGTTTTACTTTCCCGAAAGCAACCTGACACAGCGCCTCCCCATAACCCCCGTGAGCTCGGGCACGGGAGCGGCTTAGACTCTCCAGCGTCCACACCGCTCAGCTCTATCGGTGGCCGCTTATGCTATAAAACTCAACACTTCTTTTCAAAGAAGCAGGTGACTGGTTAAATAGGTAAGTTAAAAAACAGATACGTGTCGGTGCTCAAAACAGAGTAACTTTGGATTCATCTAGCTCTCATGGGACAACTTGCCTGAGTTCAGTGTCTTCACTGCAAATTACCATGTAGTTATCTTGGCATTTATCTGAGCACCTTGAAGAAGTACACACACTCTAGCCTAGGCAACTGTTCTCCGTGTCTCCTCTAAAGAAACTTGCGCATGTGTGTGTAAAGAGACAGGACAAAGGACAAATTGAAACTAGTGTTTTTACCAGGTGTACAGACTGCTCTCCAAAGGACTGTTAACCCACCACCAAAACAGCACACTGTAAAAAGTTATATACAACCTGATACCGCTTATGGAAAGCCTGAACAGACACACGAGACTGTATCATTTCTGGATACGCACTTGTTATAAATGCACAGACAACATCACGGCTAGGACGGACACTAATAATCCCAGTAAGAAGGGGGAAGGTGCTGGGAAGGTAGGAGTTAGTTCTATCTGAGTAGCAACATTTTATTCCTTAAAAAAAAAAAATCTGAAAAAAAAACAAAAACAAAAAAAACGGCCAAGGGTTAACTATAATTTCAGTAATGGGTGCATGTGTATCTGACATTACTTCTTGGTTTTCCTGACACTTGAAATGTTTCGTAGTTGATTTTTTTAAAAAAAGAAAGCACACCTTCTAACTCTGAAGTGGAAACAGGCTGACCAAAATACAGTCCAGCTTCCGTATAACATGGCCTTGGGTTGCCCGTGGGTCCAGCTACAATTCATTCATCACAGGTTTGAACACCTGCTGGGACCTGGCTCTAGGGGACACAGAGCTGCACTGTGGGAGCAGCCGGGAAGTGAGGTGCTCCCAGGTTCCCATCTCGGCTGCTGCTAACTTGCCGCGCAGCCACACAAGGGCTGCGTGTCACTGGGCCCTGGCTTTCTAACGTGATACAAGGGCCCACTTCTCCTTGGGCTGTCCCGAGGCGTTAATGAGTGCGTGTAGGGCTCTGAGGCCAGAGAAGGGCCTACAGGAAGCGACAAGTCAAGCTTCTGCTAAGCTGCTGGGTAGTGGAGGACAGTGATGGCACAGAGCATCGCACTCAAGGGTGACAGGAAGGAAGGCTGACGGGGGACTCAGGACAAGACGGGCTCTGAGAAATGACGCTATTCCCCTGCTGTAGGGAGAGGGACCGGGGAAAGGCTCGCAGGGAGGCATGTGGATCCCCAGAGCGGGGCCACCATCCACGATGTCAAGGTGGTACAAGTCATCAGACCGAAGGTGACTTGAAGCTGATTGTGGCAGCTGAGACATTATGCTTTTATCGGACCTGTTATGGAACAATTTCAGTAAGAATTTAAGGAGACTGACGATTTCAAAATCACTCACTCTAGACACAGAGCCACAAAACTAAGCCTCCTTAAACACATCAGCCTCCAGGAGAACTGTGCAAAGAGTCTATTTAGTCAACGTAAATTGAAAATGCACAGGATTTTCATCTCAATTAATTGATTAATCAATCAATTAATTAATTAATTAGAATTAATAAGTAAAAAAGCTTCAGAATTATGTGGCAGAGATTACCTGAACCTTCTTAATGGCAATATTTTTTATTCTGCTAAGATTTGAATTCTTTCCCGTCGTGTGCTCAGCAGAGATCACCCAACCTGAGCCACCAAAAGCAGCTATGAAACCACAAGAGCTTCCAGTCCTTCCTGAACATTCTATAATCTGGAACTGGACACTTACCTAAAGCAGTTCTCAAAGCACCTTGTCATATAATCCCAGAGAAAGTCTGTGCTTAGGGAAGTGATCAGCAAATTCACCGTTTTAACAATCTCCGAGGCATTTCTGTTTTCTTTTATTGCACTGTAAGGGAAGGTGGAGACTCTTAACTATATCCATGAGAAACCCTTCACTACAAGAACACTGTTCCTGAAAACTTGTTTCTGGAGAGATGGACAAATCCCAAGAAAGATAAAAATGTTACTGTCCTGTTACTGTAAAGAGTTTGCATGCCATCCTAAACAGGATTTATATTGACACATTCTCTTAGAAAGAAGTGTCAGAGGAGCGCCTGGGTGGCTCAGTTGGTTAGACGTATGACTTCGGCTCAGGTCATGATTTTGTGGTCTGTGAGTTCGAGCCCCGTGTCAGGCTCTGTTCTGAGAGCTCAGAGCCTGGAGCCGGCTTGGGATTCTGTGTCTCCGTCTCTCTCTGCCCCTTCCCTATTCATGCTCTGTCTCTCTCTCTCTGTCTCTCAAAAATAAATAAACATTTAAAAAAGAAATAAAAAGAAATAAGTGTCAGAGCTGTTATGAAAAGAATCTGGTATAGAAAATCAGTTTGAGTCCAGCTGTGGGTAATGAGATAGTCTGTTGGTAAAATAATATGGTATACCTATATTCCCATGGTATTCCCATTTGGGTGGGAAATTTGGCTAAAATTTAAATGTGTACCTTCTATGACTCAGGAAATTTATTCTATGGATTTACCCTACAGAAATCCTTGCATGGTCACCCAAAGATATATGCATGAGGATACCGTTGCAAGGCCATTTAAAAATACTGAAAAATTGGAAGCCACCTACAAGTCGGTCAGCAGGAGATTAATCAATCGGTCAGGATTTATTTAAACGGATGATCAATCCTTACTGAGGAACCTAAGACAACCATTATATTCCATTGTAGAAGAGAGCAGAGCTACTCACAACTTGCATTTAAAAGAAAAAACAGGCAGTTAAATAGCTCGTAATACCATCTTTAAAATAAAAGACAGGCATCTGTATATATATGCATTCAAAGTTTGGAAAGAAATGAAAACGTTTTATGTTTTTCTCTCAAGGGTGGTGGAGTATGGGTGGTATCTTTTTTCTTGACATTTTCAAATACTGGTATGTTCCACAAAGGGCATGGTTACTTTCATATTTAGAAAAACAGTAATTCTGGGAGAAAAGAGGAAAAAAGAGGAGGAAAAGAGGAAAAATTCTGGGAGGAAAAAAGCAAACACTCAGAACTCTTGGTACATTTACAATTAAGAAGCCAGATAAATCCTCAAATAGCTTTAAATTTTCAATATATCCAATGCTAATTCAGGCAGAAGGAAACTACATCAAGAATAAAGTAAGGGGCACCAGGGTGGCTCAGTCAGTTAAGCATCTGACTCTTGGTTTCGGCTCAGGTCATGATCTCATGGATCAAGCCCTGCATTGGGGTCTGGAGCTTGCTTGGGATTCTCTCTGCCCCTCCCTGGCTCGCTTGTGCACACTCTCTCTCTTTCTCTCCATCAAAAATAAATAAAAGCATTAAAAAAATAATAAAGTCAAAAGGAAGACACTGCACTATCTTAAAAGGAACAAAAACAAAACCCAGGGTCGAGAGAGAACTATATACTCCAAGGCACCATGTCTGCCATGTCCTGAACCTCACCTGCTCTGCCTTCAGGGTCCTGCGGCACCTGCCCTCAGCGTGCCCTTGCCTGGCTCTCCCCTCTGCCACGGGCTCCACTTCCCAACCTTACCCTCCTCCTGCCATCCTCCCGGTAAGTCACCACGTGGACACACACCAGATCCGGGTTTCCTACTCGCTCAGTAAATACATTTTGTACATCCCAGGCTGGGTGGAGACTGGCTTCAACGCCTTTTAAACCCTTCACGGTATTCAACAGGGAACTGTCCTTTCACGGCGACTGACTCAAGCGCACAGGTTTTATCTTCACGCGGGTGGCGATCCCTCGCGTGTCCACTTTCTCCAGCCCCGCACACTTTATACCACACGGCAGGGGAAGTGAGACGAGCAGCATCAGGGAGGGAGGAAGAAGTGCGAAGCTGGAGGCCAAACCCGTACCTTGTGAGCGAGTTTCCACTCTGGGTGTAGCTAAGTTTAAGGTCAGAGCCGAGAGCGTCTCTGCAGTAAGAATAAAAGGCCCGGATGACTTCAAGGAACAAATTCCCAACCACTCGAGGCCCTGTGATGAAAAAGAAAACAGAGAGAGGTTAATAATCCGTATTTAAATAAATAAATAAATGGCGCACTCATGAAATAGAGAGGAACCGTACATACAATTTTAGAGTCTAAAATGCTCAGAAACGGGCGCCTGGGTGGCGCAGTCGGTTAAGCGTCCGACTTCAGCCAGGTCACGATCTCACGGTCCATGAGTTCGAGCCCTGCGTCAGGCTCTGGGCTGATGGCTCAGAGCCTGGAGCCTGTTTCCGATTCTGTGTCTCCCTCTCTCTCTGCCCCTCCCCCGTTCATGCTCTGTCTCTCTCTGTCCCAAAAATAAATAAATGTTGAAAAAAAAAATTAAAAAAAAAAAAAATAAAATAAAATGCTCAGAAACTTTAGTCTGATAATGACAACTTTAGCTGGGGGAACAACATTCATGTAAACGGCCAGCATTTCTGTCACGCACACTACGGGCCAGAGAGCGCCCTAAGCACGTTGTATCTATTAACTTATTCCATCCTCACAACAGCCGCGCGACCAGGTACCGACTGCTGTACGGACTACAGATACGGGGACAGAGGCAGGCAGGTTGAGTAACCTGCCCACGCCTGCTTCTGCCTGACGGATCCAGGGTGTGTGCTAGGTGTGCGTTAAGTGTGCATCACCTCTGGCCAGAGACGTTACCCGGCATAAATACCAACAGAGTAGAATAGGGCAACTTTCCTTATTTTTTCATTAAAAAAAAAATGTTTTTACACTTTGAATTTTTGCTTTTAATCTTTTTTTTAAAGTAATCTCGAGCCCACCAAGGGGCTCAAACTCACGACCCCAACGTCAATGGTCACATGCTCTGCCTACGGAATCAGCCAGGTGCCCGTCTAAATCCTTTTCATCGTGAGCTAGAACCCCCCCAAAAAATAACACTGCTCTTGAAAAGCTTATTAAAATGGCACAAAAGAACTGGACCCGCTGCAGGTTAGAGAAACACTGCTGTCAATCAGGCAGGTGGAAGGTGGCTGGACATTTCTGCCCCACAACCAGCAGCCACCAGGCAGTGAAGGGAGCGGCTTCTCACCCAAGCGCGCAAAGGGATGGAAACAGGATTGATTCTGAGAAAGTAAAAGCTCTCTCAATGTATCCGTGTAAAAAGCAATCCGCAGATTAATCTTTGATGCTGCTTTTCCACAAAACCGAAAACGTGCCTCTGAGAAAACTTCTATTTATTCATTTTTGGGAACTTTTTTGATGATCAGCCCCAAGTATATTTTACCTACAGTATAAGAACGTTGAACACTTTGGGGGCGCCTGGGTGGCTCCGTCAGTTAAGCGTCAGGCTCTCGGTTTCAGCTCCGTCATCGTCTCACGGTTTCGTGGGTTCGAGCCCCGCATCGGGCTCCGTGCTGACATTGCAGAGCCTGCTTGGGAGTCTCTGTTTCCCTCTCTCTGCCCCCCCCCCCCCACTCAAGTGGTTGGATGTTAAGATCTTACCGTGAATGGATATCAGAGCAATTTCTATTCTCTAAGCAAGGGACAGAGGTCATTGTGTTTTTAGCTGACACTCACAGGACCACAGTGTGCAAGAGGGGACCCTTCAGGAGCTGGAGTCTAGTTCAACCCCTTTCATTTGGCAGAGGAACAGACTGAGGCCCACACGGCAGACGTGGCTTTCCCTGGGTCGTGAGGCAAAGAGAGGGAGGAGGATCCCTACTCGCTTGAAAATAAAATCAAAGTGCATTTGAAGCATGACGTTGGACTGAGGAAACATTCTCACACAATCAGTGCCCTATGTGCTCTGTAGGCACACACACAGATGCGCACGATAGGAGCTCCAAGGTATTTTTCCAACAAAAGCGTTCAAGTTATTGTGCAAAACTTTTAAGTGGTGCCCAGACAGGATGACTGAACACACAAGGTGATGAAAATGCTTCAAGATTCTGAAATTCCAATGACTGAATTATATTCAAAATAACATGTTGACCGTGTCTCGCCAAGTTTAACTCCCTCGACACAGGCAATCCACATCGGGCCTATGAGGATAACTGCATTTCTTTTTTTTTCCTCCTTAAAGTTTATTTAGAGGGAGAGTGAGCAAGCGTGCGTGTGCATGCAAGCGAGTGCAGGGGAGGGGCAAAGAGAGGGAGGGAAAGAGAATCCCAGGCAGGCTCCACGCGCAGTGCAGAGCCCGACACTGCGCTCAATCCCACGACTCTGGGATCATGACCAGAGCTGATATCAAGAGGCGGATTCTTAACCGGCTGAGCCCCCCCCCCCACCCCAGGCACCCCGGTAACCGCACTTCTAACATTACCTATTTCCGGCTTGTCCAGAAGACTGACGAGGATGCGGAAAGGCTTCAGATACGCATGATGGCGTTCCTCTATGTCAGCATCTGAGAACTTCTGGTGCAGTATCTCAGCTAGACCCTTTTTTTTTTTCCCCAAAAAAGCCACATATTAGGATATTGTAGGACAGTGTAGCACAGCATGACACTCTTGGTTTTTCTAATTTTAAGCACAGTATGACATTATTGGTTTTTTCTAATTTTAAGTATTCTGGGATAGTATTTCTGATAGAAAACCAGTCACAGGGCACGAAACAGACACACACAGAATTTTCCCAACCGCGTATCCAGCAACATTCCCAACGTCTACTTTGAGGTCCTACAAATCAACCTACTGAGGAATTATGATCAGGAATGTTCTGATTGGGATCTACTTTCCAGAAAGTCTCCTTTACCTCAACTAAAAGATCCTTAGAATATTTTTCAAAAAAATACGAGGACTGGTCTTCATAAGAATTTGAGAGTTCGGATTCTGGCACAACGGTATTTCCTTTAATATCTGAACCTGCAAGAGAACAAGAGCCATGAGCTGTAACAAGATCTATAATTTTAAGGTACATAACATAATGCAAGGGTCTCATGCTGCGGTATTTTTAAAAAGAGAACTCCTCCAACAGAAAACCAAACTCCAACCTGGTGAGACTAAGTCACATTTTCTTTTTCTGATTAAAAAAAAGCGGTATGCTAAGGATTCCAGCTCAACAGGAATCAATTTAGTTCATCCCAAGAGTTCACCCTGTCTTGGATAAGTCTGATTACAAGGACCTAATGGAAACAGGATCATTTTTAAAATCCAGCATTTATATGGCAGTATGTGAACTCAAGCTATTCTCCTCTATATGCTCTTATTGTGAGTTCTGGGTAAGTCTGTGAGGTCTTCAGGGCAAGAAAGGTATCTCATGGTATTAGGAGCATGGATTCTGGGGCTGAGGCTAACAGGTGGGAGCCAGCACTCAACTTGATCCCAGGTCCTCTCTATATACAGCATGTCAAGGCCAACTAAGCGGGAGCTGAGCATTTATCAGAATCATCCTTTTGATAAAAATGCTTAAAGAGTCTGTAAATATTCTTCTTGACATCCTTCACTGGCTTCCATGCAATGGGCTCTGGAAGTTCTGTAACTAGGGAGAAGAGAGGAAGGAAAGGGTCCAGAGAACTTCCTGCCTTTGGTGTGAGAAGACCTATATGCTGAGAGTTGTAAAAGCGGAGAAGCAAAGGATTCTTTAGGGCAGTGAAGCCACTCTGCGTGATGCTGTAAAGGTGGACGCGTGTCCTTACACGTGTCCAAGCCCACAGAATGCTCACCACCACGAGTGAGCCCTGGGGGACGCCACTGACGCTGGGTGATGACGTGCCAGCCCCAGTTCACAGACTGTGACACATGTGCCACTCTGGTGGGGAGGTTGTGGGGGGGAGGGGGAGGGAACTGTGTACCTTCCTCTTAATTTTGCTGTGAACCTGAAACTGCTCTAAAATCATAAAGTCTTAAAAAAAAAAAAGTTGTGGAGTCCTTTCATGGTCACTTTGTGTGCCACCTGTGTTCAGGTACACGAACATGCAGATTTATAAAATTCTGAAGTGCTAGCCTCCGAGCCCTGGGATTTCCTGAACTCTGTCCCTGTGAACCAACCGTCAAAGGCTTTTCTACAAGTTTATGGGCTGTGCACAGAAACATGGGCCCGGGTTCTCAGCCTCTCCCAAAGTCGGTTCCAAATGTCTTCCAAAACTTTAGGTCAATACCACAAACATTTCCATCTGTATCAAACCGCCTGTGGGTTTGCTCTCACACCCCGCAAGCCCACGAGACTTCTTCATAGCAGCAAGCTTCTACTTGGAGGTTTCACTACAAGTTTTTGGGGTATTTCAAGCTTCTTAAAATGCAATTCAGTGAGCATTTTAAATATCCCATTTACGGGCACCTGGTGGCTCAATCTGCTGAGTGGCTGACTCTTGATTTTGCCTCAGGTCATGATCCCAGGGTCATGGGATCAAGCCCCACGTCGGGCTCCGCACCGAGCGTGGAGCCTGCTTAAGATATTCTCTTTCTCTCTCTCTCTCTCCCCCTCCCTCCCTTTCTGTCTCCCTCTCCCCCAATCACGCACGTTCTCTCAATCTCTAAAATTAAAAAAAAACCCCATTTGTTTATTTCCCTGTTTTTTGTGTAACAGCTGCAACATAAGCAAAGCTACAGCATAGGCAGAAGTCATCTGACCGGTGCCATATTCCGTCAGTGTGTCCTCTCTCCATACTTCATGATTCAGAAACATATCACCAAGACTGAAACTTGATCCACAAATCAGCACTATAAGGTTTCATGTTAACTTCGACTTTCGATTGTCGTATACTGCTCAGTACCTAGTAACCACGCATAAAGTCTTCTGTTTAGAGACATATCTCTTCTCAGGAGGGTCTGGGTGGCGGCTGACAGGATATGCACGATGTCAGATCTGAGCAGAGGAATGGCTCTCTCGTTGGAATCCTATTGGAAGACAGAGAAAACTTTACTGCAGAGGGATGCACAAGTAGATCATCAGCTTTCTGAATGTAGCCCTTCCTTACCGGTCTACCAAGCTTGCTCTTAAAAAGGTAGTTCTCAAAAGGGGTTGGTTCTTCACGATGCCCACGGGCAGAAGCTACTCAGTTTTTGCTACGGAAACACCATCCTCACAAAAGTGAACAAGGACGCTTCAGCCAGCTGGAAGCAAATGGTGACCGCAAAGTGGCTGCTATAAAGCTGCCTGGATCTGTCCCACCTGCCCCCTGTCCCCCACATCCTCGGGAATACTAGGGACTTCCTGGGAGAACACAAACGGCTTACCAGACATGTATAAAATGGAAAGAAGAACAGAACAATTTCCAAATTATTTCTTTGCACCAGAACATTGGAGTCCAACAGTGATGCACACAGAGACTTTACCTGTAGATGATAAAACAGCATGGACATTTCACTCCCAAGTCATTTAACATCATTTGTAGGCTACTCTTTACACTCACAAAAATAAAATTAACTCTTCCTGGGAATCTTGAAACCACTGTGTTAAATCACATGGACTACAACAGTAAGGCGGAAATGTGGAAATATGGGTTCTAGCTCTAGACACTGGGGGTGGGGCAGTGAGAAGAGGTCATCGAGATGACGTGACCTGGCTGACCTGTGAGCTGGAGGCTCCTCACCTTCTTCTCTGTCCTGGGAGTGTGCGTTCTGCTTGCCTTCCCTGCCTCAGAAGCTGCCTGAGGGACACAGCCTTGACATGGTGATGTGGCACTGACGACACCTGCATGGTATATGTGACTGACCCAGGCAAAGTCTCTACATAGTAAACTTTTACAATCTGGCAGGTGGATGCAGAGATCTACTTGTCCTGTGCCCGCCCAAGACAAGCCTCATCAGTAAGCTCCCCGGCATAGTAAACTGCCCGCCAACCAATCTGGAGTGGCCTGCCTCTTCCTTTGGCCTCCCCCTGCCCTCTGCATGTATAGGACATTCCAGGTCACACCCAGGAAGTTCCCAAGGAGGCTGTAAACAGTGTAACATCAGACAGTGGATCAGCTGCAGCTCTCACACGTTGCATCTGAGAGCTTGAAGGGCTTGGACGAGATGGTCAGGTTCTAAGACCTCAAATTCTAGGATCCAGAAAGGAATGTCTTTAGGTTCCGGTAGGATCTTTTGACTAACCCCAAACTCCATTCAGTTACATGGATTCCAAACCAATTCAATCTATACTCTGTGTCTTTTCCAAGTATAGATATACAGGAACACAGATGCAGAACAGTTGAGAAGAGCCATAAGGGAAATGTTAATTCGGAAGAGAGGAGGGAAAACACTGGAGTTCTGTAGGAAAGCTGAACGGGAAGGGCAGGGAGGGCCTGCACTGAGGCCGGGGGAGAAGGGGTGGGGAGTGAGGGCAAGGAGCAGGGAGGCAGCATCACAGACTTGCAGGCCAGGCCAGGCAGTCAGTTTGGGGGTGCAGAGGGCCTGAAGGGAGAGTGAGACTGGTGGGTTGGGAGCAAACCTATAATACTCTCGAGTTTGGACTTTATCTGTAGGCAAGAGGAAGCCAGATATTTTTCAAGCACGGTATGGATATGAACAAAGCTATGCTTTAACAAAGCAAAGAGCTAAGAGCAGTAAAACAAAACAAAACAAAACAAAACAAAAACACACAAAAAACAAGCCTGGATGGGCAGAGGATGGGCAGTCAGAAGATTATGATGTGGTCCAGAGCAAGGATCAGAAGCTGAAAGGAGAGCAGTGGAAATGGACAAAGCTGTTCAGTTTTACCACTAGGTGGCGACAGACTGCGGGCCATCACACACCAGAGTCTAAAGATGTGGGAAGGTCAAGGGAAGGGATGACCTTGCCAGGAAAGAAAGCGGCCCTCCAAAGGGCCTGGGGATGGACACAGGAAGAACCTTGACAGTCTAGGTTTGAGAGCAGCCAGAGGAGAGGACGATGGCAAGAACGGGACTAACAGAGACAGCGGCTGGAGGAAGAGGGAGCCTGATGTGTGGACAGTGTGCAGTGTGACACAGGACAGGGAGGAAACGAGGTTCTAGCTACAGCAACAGACTCCGTGAGGCCTCAGAGCACTGGTCACAGCTAACTGCTTCCCGAAGGGCCCTCCTTAGGTGCAAGTACTTGTTTGAATATGTAAAGCGTTAGTTAACGCGTATGTTGAAAACAAACACCACCATCCTGGGTTTCATTCTGGGTACTGACGCCTCGAAGCCTCCTCCTCGTTTTGCTCAGCAGCAGAGCACACACGCTCTGAAGCTTGCAACACCTCCCTTTCCCTGCCGCTCTCCAAAGCCCCTCTGCAGCCCCAGTGACGGCCTGTGCCCAGGAAGCCGGGACCTGCGTGCCCCGCTCCACCCGCGTGAGAAGCAAAGCACCCACCGTGAGCTGGTAATCCGTCCCCAGCATGTACTTTTGCTCCTTGCCGGGCGAGTCCCTGCTGATGTGGCCCACCACGAAGAGCGAGGCAGGAAGGCGGATGGCAGGGCTCACCAGGACACTCCCCCAAAGGGCAGCGTAAAACACCTCCTTGCCGACCACCAGGGACAGCCTCAGGAGCAGAGCGTCTGTTCTGTGGACAAGATGTTACGGAAGGTAAGGGCTTGGTCCCAGGTGTCCGTGTCTCACGGTACCAACAACCCCTGCTCGCCTTCCCCTGGCTGTGGGACCATTTCTTCGTGGTTCTGAGAGGCTGCCGCCTCTTGCCTTTCTGTTCTGTCCACCTGCTGGCCATCACTGAAACCGAATTTGCTAAAACAAGCATGTCGCTGAGAGGTACAGCTTCTTGGCCAACGGGAAGTGTCTGACTGGTGGTGGCACCGTGGCTCAGATCCATCTGTGGATCCTGATGCTGCAAGACCCGGTGGGTGGGCGGTTCCACCACCAAAAAGGGGATGAGCAGACCAGTCACTTTCATTAACATGTCAAATAAAAAATAAAAGGTCAGTGCGACTGACTGGAGACTCAAATAATGATAAAGACAGCCCTCCATCTGAGCAGAGCCAAGGGACATTTGACTTTAGAAACACTGGGGACAAAGTTCCCCTGGGAATTTGCAAACCCCATAAAGCCTGTCACTCCATCCACAGCACCCCCTCTGCTGAGTCCTGCTCTGGGACGCTCTCCTGCTGATGTCTGACATTCCTTTGTCTCTTATCTCTATCTGGGTCTCTCTCCCATGACGGGACATCAGCAACTCCACGTCCGCCCTTGAAGAGAAGCAGGGTCCTCAGCAGGTCCGGGCTTATTTTTCCACGGACACTGACCAAGGCCCGGCCCCTCTCCGCTCAGTGATGTGCCTGCAGCTGACTAGGGCACCTTCCCCGTCAACAGTGAGAACGGCTTACGGGGCCAATGACAGCACCTGTCAGTAAATGGCAGAGGGAAATCTCCACAAAGCGATTTCATTTAATGAGCGAAGTGACTCAAAATCCAAAAGAATTCTACCTGCCGGGTTTCCTACTGGCAAAGAAGACAGGCAAAAATCACAGGACTGGTCATCCAGGGTGACACAGTGGCCTACCCAGGTTCCCAGAATCAGGCCTGTGCTGTCCAGATCCTGTGTCTGCTTCCTGGCAAGGGTCCCTAGGATGAGTTTAACCTCTGTGCATGTTAGCTTGTGGCTCTGAGATACGGAGAAGAGATGGAGATGTTCGGACCATGACCTGAGAGTCTCCCGTAAACCTTAGCACAGGCGAACAGAGCTATCACCTCCCACCCATTACTACCAGGTCTGCTCTGCTTGCTGACACGTCCCTAGGGTCCAGATGATTGTCGGACACACAGCTGGCACCCAAAAACACGGGGAGAGGAGTGTCACTCTTTCCCTCTTATTACGACCCGAGTCACCTTCAGCTTACTTGTCAATAATCAGTTCAAGGTACACAAAGGCATTTCGTACAGAAAATTACTACCTCTTTATATTAACAGTAAATTTTGTTCTCTTTAACACTAGTCTGGGGTACCTGGCTGGCTCAGTCTGTAGAGCACGTGACTCTCGATCTTGGGGTTGTGAGCTCGAGCCCCTTGTTGGGTAAGGAAATGACTTAAAATCTTAAAAAAATAAAAAATAAAACTAGTCTGACCCTTTTAGTCATAAAATACTTGGATTTTACTGTGCACGTGATGCACATTACCACCTCTGCAGAAAAAACCAAAACTGAAGAGGCACGAATGACAGCCAAATGTTCAGGAAAAGCACACAGAATGGTTTGGTGGCTAAAGATATCGACTGGTCTTCTATTGAGGCTGAGCAAACAAATAGAGCTTATCTCGCCTGGCTCTGAAAACAGCCCAGCAAAGGCCCCGATTTGAGGCAGGAGCGCCACTCACTCAGCAGCGGCGGATGCAGCGCACTGGGCAGGCCGACAGGCCGGTCTGGAGCTAGGAAGAGATTCCTACAGCAGGAGATTTGAGAAAACCCCGGGAAAGCTCTCCTCTCTCCGGGACCCCTCTCAGGGGATGACTGATGCTTATATAAAGCCCGACCCCTCTCCGGGGACTGATGCTTAGATAAAGCCCATCGCAGACACAGCAGCGCACTCACTGCCGCGGCATCTCCCTTTGCTGGAACAGTGTATTCCCAAAGTCGGTTCCACGGAACACCGACCACGAGCTATTCACGGAGGGTTCAACTGTCCAGCAATGGGGGAGGTGCCACCTAAGCTATCCCTTTTGCATTCAGAGTGCACGGGCTAGTTCCCTTTGTTGGAGAAATGCAGCTTATGTCTCATTTTATCCTAAAAAAATTAATAGACATTAAAAATGTCAATGATGCTGTAGTTCAAAAAAGGGCAATTGTGACAAGACTTTGCTAAGGAGATTAAAGTGAAGGGCAAGATAACTGGGTTAAAAGTCAAGCAACTCTCTGGGGCGCCTGGTGGCTCAGTCGATTAAGCCTCTAACTCTTGACCTCGGCTCAGGTCATGATCTCATCGTTCCTGAGACTGAGCCCCGTGTCAGGCTCTGTGCTGACAGTGTGGAGCCTGCTTGGGCTTCTGTCTCTTCCCCTCTCTCTCTCTCTCTCAAAATAAATAAATAATCCTTATATATATAAAGAAAAACCAAACAACTCTCTATTAAGTAAGAATCACTCCTATCATCTCCAATGTGAAATTAGCTTACACCGTTTAGAGCCCGGGACTCAAATGTTTTCTATTCAGATCGAATCAGCAACCAAAGCAGCCTCCGGACCCCTCCTATTTCCATGCCTCCTGCCTCACCCCGCCTGCCGCTCTCTCGTGCCTCCTGCGAACACAAGCTCACTCTCTATTCAATGGATAGTCAGTGACACAGGCTGTTTGCTGTAAGCCTTTCCCAACTTGCCACTTGCGTAGGGGATAGTCATGGAAAGCCAACCTGTCACAGGAGCAAAGAGCTCGAGGTGTGGCCATGTGAACAAGCACAACAGTCACAACAGTGTCCTGCACCACCACAGACACATGACCAGAGTACAAAAATTCTAGAGCCAGCAGAGCTGATCATCATGGTGCCTGGAACCGACCAAAAGAAAGGTCAATAAATGTTTCAACTACCATTTAAGTCGGGCTTTCTCAACCCTGACACGATGGACTTTGAGGCAGGTAAGTCTTCACTGTGGGGACAACCGTGTCACTGTAGGATGTTTATACTAGATGCCAGTAACACCCTCTCCATCTCAGTGGCAACAGCCAAAAATGATGCCAAATGTCCGTGGGGGACACGAATCACCCCAGCTGAGAACCACTAACTTACATGAAAATCTCTGCCAAGCAGTTTTTGCTTGCTTACAAACCTCTGACAATATTCACCTTTCCTCCATTTCCTCAGGAGTTCGAGATTTTCTCCAAACTACTCTTGTTTTCTCAGTGCAGCAAAACACAGCTATGAAGCTATTTCACAGCAATTTTATTATTTTATTTTATTTTATCTATTTTATCTATTTTATTTTATTTTATTTTATTTTATTTTATTTTATTTTATTTTATTTTATTTTTTATTTTAGAGAGAGTGCACACACAAGTGGGGAAGGCGCAGAGAGAGGGAAACAGAACGAATCCCCATGCTGTCAGCACAGAGCCAGACTCGGGGCTCAAACTCACAAACCATGAGATCAGGACCTGAGCTAAAACCAAGAGTCAGACACTAAGCCAACTGAGCCACTCAGGTGCCCCTCGTAGCCACTTTAGAAAAGACATTCTGGCCAGTCGTCTGCAGGCATACAAGGGTCGGAAAGGCAGGGTGAATAAGAAGTCCTAACACCGGTCAGAGTTTCTGTTCTTAGGGTTCACTGACACACAAGCCAGGAAGCCTCCACCTCCGCGAAACTCGTGAGTCACCCTGCCCGCAGCGGCCCCAGCCCAACTCACCCCTCTGCATGTGCTGCCAACAGGACAGCAGGACCCCCACTGACCCTCCTTTCCCTGTTCCTGCACAGTGTCTGCTGGGGGGTGTCTGACTCAGCTCCAGAGCACTCAGGGGGAGAAAGAGCTGACGACTCTCTCAAAATGATGACTTCTCTCCAATTAACACGGACACGGAGACCAAAGACTTTGGTGCAATCTTCCCATTACTGTGCCCGTGCACACCCACTCAGAGATTCTAGAACCCTCGACCAGTCACCACCTTGGAGAGCTGAAAACGAATGACTCTGGGGTGCTGCAGACACTGGGCCTGGTTTCCTGTCACAGCTCCATCTACCCAGTGATTTCGTGCAGCTCTACTCAGCTCTTGGTCGGATGTCAAGAAATCACACAAAAAAAGCTATGTTAAGCGATGTTAGCAACTGTTCAAATGAACCCTCATTGATCAACTAAGACAACACGCAAAAACACCCCAACTATTTACGCTCTTCTGGTGTGATTCATTCTTATAGATTAAAAAAAAAAAACCACAAATCGCAACACATTTAGGGAACTGATGTGTTCATCTGTCAGATGACAGAAAAAGCGTTTACGTACACACACGTGAACATACCATATTTGTCTGGGAAACATGAATGGGCCAGAACTTCTAGAAAGAGCCTGAACTAGGAGTCAAGAGACAGATCTGGTAAGGGACCTCTAGTTGACTCCTACATGACCTTCCATTCACCACCTCCACACATCTACCGATCCTGCATGCGGCCACCGGCTTAACAAGGCAGTGACGCAGACTCTGCCTCCTATGGAAGTGGACGGCTGACCGGACCCGCGGCAAGGGGGGGCTCTCCGCTGGGAAGTGGGAAGCCACCACCTGCTCTATGTGAAAGCTTGAAATGTTCCAGTGTAAATTTTTGGTTAGGTTTGTCAAATTCCACTACAAATGCTGTTGACTTAAATGCACCCTTAATAACCACTAGCCACAATCCCCCAAACCATTCTAGTTATCTGGTTTCTCTGAATTTAGGGGAGCACTCCAAATAGACCTTGGATTGATTCCTTGATTCCACCCCAGCCCCTGCACCCCCCAGTCACAGCCATGACAAAGGTGGGGCGGCTGGGGCCTCTGGCGTGGGGGAAATCTGGGCAGTGTATTGTGTAATCAAATGAAAACTTTTGCAAGCACCAAGGTTTCTAAACCTCCCAGTCAGGCTGCACACAAGCTCTTAAAACAGGTCCTATTAAATAGAGGGTAATCACAGCGATCAGACGGTTGATACAACGGAAGTGAGTTCTTATGTGATAATTCCCCAGACAAACAGGACACGGTATATACCCAATAGTCTGAATAGACTTATGCCTTCTTCTGCTCCTAAGCACGAGTGAAACAAGCCCTCCATGAGTATTTATGCTTAGGAGCTTTACAAATGTCTCCAAAGTGCTGCTGAAAGGTGTCGAGCTATTCTGCTTAGTTAGCATTGCCTTCTCGAGCCCCAGCCATCAATGAGCATGGCTCTGCTTTCGTTCAGAAGCAGCCAGGTGTAATGGGAAGCAGGAAGACTTTGGAATCTGACCTACATGGCTCAGAATCCCAGCTCTGCCACTCACTGACCATGTGACTCTGGGAAACCTTACCTTCTGACTCTCACCTGTAACTGAAGGCAGTTCCCAGGAGAACACAGCATTCGGTCAAGCAGGGACCACCACGGCAATGTAAAGCATCACCCCGACTTTCGCACCTTTCCCTGCTGCTCCTCCTTCCCTGCTTCTTACACAGTAGGCCCCCCAACGTCCCCCCACTGTGCACCAGCAGGTCCCCCTGCACCCCCTCCCCCGGTGCACCAGCACCCCCCCCCCCCAGCAGTCCCACCGCCGTCAGCACTGGATGAGACCCACCTGTCGTAGATCTCCGAGCCCTCCTCCAGGCCGGGCAGCAGGCCCACAATGAAGGCCTGGAGACTGGGCAGGAGAAGCTTCTGCAGCGGGAGAAAGTATTTCTCATACAGGCCAAGCAGCACGGGCCTCACCGACATGGCCGCGTTCGCCAGAAGAGGAAACAACCCATAGCTTTGGGAAAGAGGAAGGGAGATCGGGGTGGGGGATAAATGAGACACCGAATCAGAAGTTTGGCACAATCACCCAGCCAAAGGGGATTTTCATTTTTTTATTATGTTTTTAAAAAAATATTTATTTTGGGCGGAGCACAAGTGAGGGAGGGGCAGAGAGAAGGGGACAGAGGATCTGAAGTGGGCTTTGCGCTGACAGCCTGACAGCAGCGAGCCTGATGCGGGGCTTGAACCCACGAACTGTGAGATCATGACCTGAGCCGAAGTCGGACGCTCAATGGACCGAGCCACCCAGGTGCCCCCAAAGGGGATTTTCAAAAGCAGCCAGCTAGCCATTTACATTAGGGACGGAGACGCTTGCCTGGCATGCGATGGTCACAATGTGCTATTCGGCAAAGAGCGGACGTCTAGGCAGGATGCACGTTACACGTCCACTTAGGACACACTTACGGGGAGGCCGGGGAGGATGCCTCCAGAAGGTGAGCCCTGGCCATCTCCTGCTGACATCTTTAGGACGAACTGTTGCCTACCACTCCCCCACGTTGCTTGTCCTTTTCTAATCTTGTGAGCTGAAATGTGATTACTCAGGTAACAAAAAAGTAATACGGTAGGGAAGCTACTCTACCTGTACAGGAACAAATCCTTGGCCAGCCATTTGGTCCCCACAATTTTGAAGATAATCTCATAGGTTTCTAGGGCTTTTAGGTGCACACCACTGGGCAAAGCAGGATGGAGGCACTGGGCTAATCTCTTGCTGATGAGGAGTCGTCTTGGCAATAAGGAATACCTCAGGTTACTCTGAAGAGCCTGGAAAACAAGACGAAAAACAGGAGGAAAAAGGGAGCAATGTTTACAATGGAAAGTAAATCTGTCGAGGCCAGGAAGACAAGAACAGATTCAAAAGGAAGACAGAGGGTCATCGTGGGGAACACCAGGGGGGCTACGAGCCAGGGGACACAGGTATCAGGGAAGCCCCCAGCAATGCTGGAGATGAGGCAGGTATCAAAATCAATAGCAAGGAAGATTCTGTCACCATCAGACCAGCCTCTCGGCCACACACAGGAAGCCAGGTACAGGTGAGGGCTCCAGTCCATGCATGAGGTTCAGCGGAGCACAGACCATATTGGGGGAGGTGACCCCCGTCCCTAAGAAGACCCTCGTTCTTGCACTGAGGAAGCCCTCGGACTCTGTCCAGGGAGAAGAAGGGGTCTGAGTTATCCCCATCATTCTCCCAGCTTGGCTTCACAGCCAGGGGGCTCTGAGCGAGGGGTCACCCCAGAAGAAATGGGGGGGCACACCTCTCGGCCATGACTCCTGGCATCTCCACCAGCTGGTGATCCTGCTGGGAGGGACCTGCGTCCCGCAGGAGAAACACCCAGTGCCGTTGGGATGTGGCAACGGCACTCCTGAGCCGGGCCTTGCCTGGGTATTCGCGGCACCTGAGAACCACGATCAGGAGTGTGAGCGGACCACGGCCGTTCTGCCCGGCCTCAAGTGACCACAGGCAGAGTGCTGCGGTTGGGTGGGTCCTCATGACTCAACCTTATGAGACAAAGTGTCTGTCATTAGGGAACAGTCCACAAATATTTGCTGAAGGCCTACAGGGTGAAGTCCACGCTTCTCAAAAAGCCACTCAAAGGCCTCCATAGCATGACTCCTGCCTGCCGTGACTCTTAATACTTCAGATCCATCTGTGATTCCTGCCTGGCTCTCTGCCCAAGCTCCATCCTGTCCACCGGGCTAATCTCCCTCACATGAGACCTAGCGCCCCGTCTCACGGAGGCAGAATGGTTCTCCCTGGCAGGGGCCCCCCGTCCCCTTTCCCGTACTTAGTTCTGGCTACTCCGGGTTCCATGGGCATGTCTGTCACGGATTTACAACCCTGTTCTACTGATCATCTGCTCCACGGCTGACTCAGGTGGGCAGTGACTTGAGGGCTGGGTCTATGATCTTCCTTCACCTGTAACAATCACTTGGGCACTCTGCATAGCACCTGAAACAAAGCCGGCGTGTTCTGGAAGAATGTCAGAAGACATGTGTGATGCCGCCTGCACTCTGTGTCACAACTGCTGGCCGCTGGACCACATGTTCTTTTGATCAACGAAGAAAATGACCTTAAACATACACTGAGGTTATGCAGGAGGCAAAGGGAAAGGAAGGAAAAGAATATTTTTCATCGGAAGGCTGGAGTCTAACTGAACTCTTGAATTCAATAAACCTATGTTTCAAAAAATAAAAAGCTCCTGCAACTAGAAGTCATCAAGAAACACCTTGAAACATTATATGTATAAGTCTGATATTTTAAAACAAAGGGAAAGCCAACAAATTAATTTTTTTTAACTGTCTCCTGTCAAAACAAATCCTGAGGTGACTGGAAACACATGTTGTGACGAGGGATAAGAACAAACTGAGAGTTTTGGCAGAGGGAAAATGAATGTGGGAAACGCACAGGAAACTGCATTTTATTATGGGCGTTTTCAAACACACAGAAAAGCAAGTGCCACAGCAATGTAACCAGCACCCGGCTTCAACGAGTATCAACTCCCGGCCAATCCTGAAGACGCGGCTTTTGGAAAACCACGTCTGAGACTTGACTGGCTTAACAATAACGTGGCTGTGGGCTTTCTCCATGGATTCAAGAGCAGGAGAGAGAGCCTCTGTCTTCACCTGTAACAATTATTTCCATCAGGATAAAGCACTTGTTTTTTAAGTCACTACCTACTCTCGTTCGCCTCAGTATCCTCAGGACTTCTTCTATCTGAGGTAGAAAAGATGTGATGCGCCTCCCATGGTGGTCATCCGGGACTCACCAGCATCTGCTTCCCTTGGGCTGTGCATGTAGAATCCCATTTCTCTGCCCTTGTGACCCTAGGTGTGGCAGCATGACTTACTCTGGCCAGAGAGATGAGTAGAGTGATACGTGTCATATTGGCATAGGCTCTACGAGCCAACTCAAAGCTTGTCAGGTTCTCTTCTCTTGACTCTAAGATCATGGAAATGTGGGTTGAGCTAAAGCCGTTCCCAGCCTGGCTCCCTGAGAAATTACAGAGCATAAACCCCTTGCAGCCCAGTGAGGCAGAACTCAACAATGCTGTAACACTCACAGAGATTAGGGATTGTTTGTTACCCTGGCTTAACCCTCCTTATCCTGACTGATACACCTCTTCCCACATAAATGCAATGATGATGAACCACAACCATTCTTTCCAAATGAAGGGGGCTGCTTGCTATTTCTTTTTCATTTGAATGTGTGACTTCATGTAATTTGAAAAAGATATAGGAAAAGAAATATAACCAAGAACGGAGGCTGTAACCAGCAAAGGTGGACCTGGTTGTTCATTGTATGCCGTCCACATTAATCCACGCAAACACGGCATGCCTGAGATAGGGGCTCTGTGCTGTTGAGGGAAAGGTGCCTAGAAATATAGGATGCTGCTTGATCTGAAAATTCAGCAAGAATAAAGGAGATGAGCAGATCGTACACAGAAAACCGGGAAGCTGTTCCTCCTTCCTGGTAAGAAAAACGCCAATTAAAACTACAAGGAAATACCATCCTTTTCACCCATCAGACTGTCAAGTTCGATCAAGGAGCACAGGTTCAGGAGTGGAGCAGGGCCAGCCAGGGATCATGAACCAAGTTCCTCACCTGGAGTCAGGATGTGGCCAAACAGAACTTGCGAGCCTGCTCTGTGGAACAGTCAGGACATTCCACCCTGCAGATTTCCATCACCAATGACGGGACTGAAATAGTGCCTCGGTCACAGTGGCTGTGCTAACCCGCTTCCCACAGAGCCTGCCACTTAACAGGTGCTTCCACACTGAGGCTAAGCAAACAAGAGTGTAGTATCGTTAGACCGGTTTAACATGTGAGCGTGGGGGTGACAGCCTGGCATTCCAGTCCCACCATTTATTTGCTCATTGGGCAAATTCTTTAACCTCCCTGGCTATAGTTTCATCTATAAAAATGAAGATCATGGCGCTTCACAAAGTTGCAAGCATCAGGTGAGACACCACATGTAAACAGGACAGCACGCTGTCTGGCACCCGGGAAGCACATGACCTCTTACTATAAGGACAAACTGAAGGGGCACCTGGGTGGCTCAGTTGGTTGGGCATCTGACTTCGGCTCAGGTCACGATCTCACGGTTTGTGAGTTCAAGCCCCGAGTCGGGCTCTGTGCTGACAGCTCAGAGCCTGGAGCCTGCTTCGGATTCTGTGTCTCCTTCTCTCTCTGCCCCGCCCACGCTCACACTCTGTCTCTCTCTCCCAAAAATAAATAAACATTAAAAAAAAAATTGAAAAAAAAATAAGGACAAACTAAAAAGGAAGCACAAGACTTAGAGATGGAGAGAAGATACACTGCATTTTAAAAGAACTGACTGATGGGCAGGGGCATCTGGGTGGCTCAGCTGGTTAAGTATCTGACTCGGTTTTGGCTCAGGTCAGTGACCTGAGTTCGAGCCCTGTGTTGGGCTCTGCGCTGGTAGCACATAGCCTGTGTGGGATTCCGTCTCCCTCTCTCTCTGCCCCTCTCCCACTCACACTGTCTGTCTGTCTCTCTCTCTCTCTCTCTCAAAATTAATAAATAAACTTTATGGCACAAAAACAGACACACAGACCAATGGAACAGAATAGAAACCCCAGAACTAGACCCACAAACGTATGGCCAACTCATCTTTGACAAAGCAGGAAAGAACATCCAATGGAAAAAAGACAGCCTCTTTAACAAATGGTGCTGGGAGAACTGGACAGCAACATGCAGAATGTTGAAACTAGACCACTTTCTCACACCATTCACCAAAATAAACTCAAAATGGATAAAGGACCTGAATGTGAGACAGGAAACCATCAAAACCCTAGAGGAGAAAACAGGAAAAGACCTCTCTGACCTCAGCCGTAGCAATCTCTTACTCGACACATCCCCAAAGGCAAGGGAATTAAAAGCAAAAGTGAATTACTGGGACCTTATGAAGATAAAAAGCTTCTGCACAGCAAAGGAAACAGCCAACAAAACTAAAAGGCAACCAACCGAATGGGAAAAGATATTTGCAAATGACATATCGGACAAAGGGCTAGTATCTAAAATCTATAAAGAGCTCACCAAACTCCACACCCGAAAAACAAATAACCCAGTGAAGAAATGGGCAGAAAACATGAATAGACACTTCTCTAAAGAAGACACCCAGATGGCCAACAGGCACATGAAAAGATGTTCAGCGTCGCTCCTTATCAGGGAAATACAAATCAAAACCACACTCAGGTATCACCTCACGCCAGTCAGAGTGGCCAAAATGAACAAATCAGGAGACTATAGATGCTGGAGAGGATGTGGAGAAACGGGAACCCTCTTGCACTGTTGGTGGGAATGCAAATTGGTGCAGCCACTCTGGAAAGCAGTGTGGAGGTTCCTCAGAAAATTAAAAATAGACCTACCCTATGACCCAGCAATAGCACTGCTAGGAATTTATCCAAGGGATACAGGAGTACTGATGCATAGGGCCACTTGTACCCCAATGTTCATAGCAGCACTCTCAACAATAGCCAAATTATGGAAAGAGCCTAAATGTCCATCAACTGATGAATGGATAAAGAAATTGTGGTTTATATACACAATGGAATATTACGTGGCAATGAGAAAAAATGAAATATGGCCTTTTGTAGCAACGTGGATGGAACTGGAGAGTGTGATGCTAAGTGAAATAAGCCATACAGAGAAAGACAGATACCATATGGTTTCACTCTTATGTGGATCCTGAGAAACTTAACAGGAACCCATGGGGGAAGGGAAGAAAAAAAAAAAAGAGGTTAGAGTGGGAGAGAGCCAAAGCATAAGAGACTGTTAAAAACTGAGAACAAACTGAGGGTTGATGGGGGGTGGGAGGGAGGGGAGGGTGGGTGATGGGTATTGAGGAGGGCACCTTTTGGGATGAGCACTGGGTGTTGTATGGAAACCAATTTGTCAATAAATTTCATATATAAAAAAAAAATTAAATAAATAAATAAACTTTAAAAAAAAATTTAAAAGAATTGACTGATGGGGGACCTGGGTGGCTCAGTCATTAAGTGTCTGACTTTGGCTCAGGTCATAATCTCATGGTTCGTGAGTTCAAGTCCCAGATGGGGCTCTCGGCTGTCAGTGCAGAGCCCGCTTCGGATTCTCTCTCTCTCTCTCTCTCTCTCTCTCTCTTTCTCTCTCTCTCTCTCTCTCTCTCCCTTCCACCCCCATCTCAAAAATGAATAAACATTAAAAAACAAATTTTAAATTTTTTTTTTTAACATTTATTTATTTTTGGGGGGACAGAGAGAGACAGAGCATGAACGGGGGAGGGGCAGAGAGAGAGAGGGAGACACAGAATCGGAAACAGGCTCCAGGCTCCGAGCCATCAGCCCAGAGCCTGACGCGGGGCTCGAACTCACGGACCGCGAGATCATGACCTGGCTGAGGTCGGACGCTTAACCGACTGCGCCACCCAGGCGCCCCCAAAAAACAAATGTTAAAAAGTTTCTCTAAAAAAATAATAAAAGAATGGACTGATACTCAGTTGTTTACAGATAATGCCCTTTATTGTCACAAAAGCAAACAAGGACACTAGTTAGGGGTGCTGATGAGGAAGGGTGAAAAATATATCAAATCAGAAAAGCAAAACTCAAACAGCTCTTATGTTTGGTGGTAAGATCACTGCAGACCCAAAATATGATGAAAATCCCAAGAGACCCTAAAGCAAAAAAGGAAATCTGCACAGAGGAGGTAGAGTTGGGAGAACATGAAATTTACTTTTAGGAAGACAGAGGCAAAGATAAACACCAATGCTGAAGATTAAAAGGGATAATAAAGTATTACTTCTTAAATAATATTTGAGGCAAAATTTCTAAACATTTTGCAAGCCTTAAAACTGGAGATTAGAATCGCCAGTGAATAAGGAATCTACTCCTGAAATCATTGTTGCACTATATGCTAATTTGGATGTAAATTTTAAAAAATAAAAAATAAAATAAAAAACTTAAAAAAAAAAAGAATTGCCAGTGAAACGCTTTGTCTGTAGTGCATTTAAAGCACTTTCTGAAATAAGGGATTCCCTTAGACAGAGCACCTCCTCCCCCAGAGTGATGGACTTCATGCAGGAAAGGAGGTTGGGGGCCCTATTTAAAAACACTTTTTAAAATGTTTATTGTTTATTTTTGAGAGAGAGAGAGAGAGAGAGAGAGAGTGCAAGCAGGGGAGGGGCAGAGAGAGAGTGGGGGACAGAGGATCTGAGGCAGGCTCTGCACTGAGAGCAGAGAGCTGGATGCGGGGCTCAAACTCACCAACTGTAAGTAAGATCGTGACCTGAGCCGAAGCTGAACGCCTAACCGACTGAGCCACGAGAAGCCCCTAAAAACACCTTCTGCGTGGGCAGTACTAAGTAGCATCTCGCAAACATGCCTGAAGGGGAACATAACCTAACTCTTGATGCCATTAAGGAAACAGTGATCTGCTCGCCATCACCCTACCCTGTGTGCAGAAGCTGGGGGCGGTGGGGGGGAGGGGGACCAGTGAAGGAAGAGCCAGTTGCTTCTGGTCAGTGGTCACAAAGTGGTGTCCCTTTAGAAGACTCCCTTTCTAAGACTTTTCCTTTATTCTCGTTGAGGGCTAATGCATGGCCATGAGGGGAACGGCTCCATGTTTTCAGGGCAAACTTAGATGAGAATGAGTCATCCAATGATTCACTCTGCCACTTTGGCTGCTAAAGATTCAGAGCTCAGGGTGGTGTTTGAGCCACCGTGTCTTTTTTCAGGAGCTCCTCTACCTGGAAGCTGTCACTTAGGCATCCCTGGACATGCGGAAGTGCTTGGCCCATGTGGCTGGCCCACTTTTAGGATCTGAAAAGCACTTCTCAGTTGGAAATTGGAGGCATTCTGCCGCATCCTCTCTGAGAGTGAGATCAAGCCAGATGCCCAGAGCTGTCACTGCTCTTGAAAAAGTGAATGTTCTATTTAGAATAGCCCTGGCCTAGGAGGTTTCAAAACGGAGTGCTGGGCACTGGCGATGGGCATGTAAAATGGTGTAATCACTGTGCACACAGCATTGTGCATGGTGGCCCCTCAAAAGATTAAACATTTGACTTGTTTACCAAACTACCATATGATCCAGTAACCCCACTGCTGGGTACACGTGCAAAAGACCTGAGAGCAAATATCAAACAGATATTTGCACACCCATGGTCACTACAGCACTGTTCACAACAGCCAAAAGGTGAAAAACACCCAAATGTCAATGAACTGAGAAACCAAATGTGGTCTATACAAACAGTGAATATTACTTGGCCTTAAAAAGGAAGGAAATTGTGGGGCACCTGGGTGGCTCAGCCGGGCAAGTGTCCAACTTCGGCTCAGGTCATGATCTCACAGTTCATGGGTTTGAGCCCCGCATTAAACTCTGTGCTGACAGCCTGGAGCCTGCTTTGGACTCTGTGTCTTCCTCTCTCTCTGCCCCTCCCCGACTGGCACTCTGTCTTTGTCTCTCAAAATAAATAAACGTTAAATTTAAAAAAAAAAAAAAGGAAGGAAAGAAATTCTGACGTGCTACAACATGGAGGGCCCCTGAAGGCATTGCACTCAGTGAAAGAAACCAGACGCAAAAGGACAAATCCTTTATGACTCCCCTTAAGTGAGGGACCTAACGCAGTCAGATCCACAGATACAGAAAGCAGCATGGGAGGGGTCGGGGGAGGGGCAGTGAGTGGAGCTAGTGTTTGTGTCTAATGGGAACAGGTTCAGGTTCGGATGGTGGTGACTGTTGTATGCCCCTGAACTGTACACTCACCTAGTTGAAACGGCAAATTTTATATTACGTAGATTTTATCACCCCAAAAGAAAAAAGAAATGAATGCTGTGTTTCACCCAACCGCTCCTGCGGCCGGGCTACAAGAACCATGAACTCTCGAGCGATGTTTGCATGTTGGACAAACCACAAACTCTTTCCTTATCAGAGAACAAAGGAACTCCTTTTAATAAACCCTGAAGGGACCCAGGGACTTGGGTCCAGCCTCTCCTGAGTGTTTCCAACCCTTCAATAGCAAACTAGCCACCTTGAACTGAGTCCAGCTTCCACTGCTTGAAAACTCCTGATTTCCCTTCATCCGTTCCCAGCTGTTTAAGAGCTGCCAAGACTGGACCCCTGGTGTGGACGAGGGAGGGCCGCGCGACTCTGCCTCTTTCCTGCCAGCCTCTATGCAGACGCTTGCTTCTCCGGCGGGCAAAGCCCAGTGAGTATTTCCAGGGAAGTTTCAGAAACTGTTTGGGTTGTGTTTTTTAGGAAACCCAAAACCCAAGCAAGTTAACAGATACATTGACAAACAGATACGGATAAGTATACAGGTATAGTATATAATATATGTATTTATATTCCATCTACAACACGCATGGTAAACACGGAATAAAAATGATGTTTACTAAAAGAAAAAAAAAGATGAGAAACATTCTTCAGCTACAGAAGAGACATCTCAGGGAAACTCATGAATCTGGAAGGAAAAAATGGCCGTGTTTTCAGAGTCACTTGGAAAAGTGCTGAACAGAAAGGAAAAGCTAGGATCAAACCAGAAATAAACCTTCCTTCCTTATTTTCCTCAAGAACTACACTATTTTAAAAACATTCCTTCAGCTATAATCAAGATACAATTATAATATTTTGGACTTCATTGTATGTGTAGGCTCAGCAGGTTGACCTGAAAATAATAAAAAAAAACTTAAAAAACATAAGTTTGGAAAAAAAAAAAAAAGGTTTGAACCACATCCAAGCTTCATTAATAGAGACCAGGAAGTGTCTCACTTTGCCCCACCCAAGACAACATCTGTGTCGCACTTTGTTAAACTCTGACAGTAAACTGTCAGCCTATCTGACAGTCTGACGTCTTCTAGGACTCTCAGCACAATTTAGAGACCATTCCGTGTAAGAAATGTGATTAAAAATTCCAAAAGGGTAGACCACCGACTCAAAAAAGTAACTTAATGCACTTAAACATGGTTTAAGGCAAATTGTATGTGAAGTGTATTTTATCACAATTAAGAAAATTTTAAAGGGTCATTTAACAATATGGGTAAGGGAGTGAGTTATATTTGATTTTTAAAAAGTTTCGGGGTGCCTGGGTGGCTCCGTAGGTTAAGTGTCTGACTTCAGCTCAGGTCATGATCTCACAGTTCGTGAGTTTGAGCTCCGCATCGGGCTCTGTGCTGACAGCTCAGAGCCTGGAGCTTGCTTCGGATTCTGTGTCTCCCTCTCTCTGACCCTCCCCTGCTTGTGCGCACACGTGCTCGCTCGCGCTCTCTCTCTCTCTCTCTCTCTCAAAAATAAACATTAAGAAAAAAAAAGTTCCTAGAAGAGCTCGCCCAAACCTGCTTTTGCGCGGTGATCACCCTGACTTTGGAATTCAGAATGCCAGATGCCCATCTATAAAGAAACTCAAGCAAGCCAATTTTAAAGCAGGTCTCGCGTCAAGCGAATGATAAAATACCAGCAGGTCTTCCTTCTGGAAGTTGGTCATCTCGAAAAGGATGTTCATTTCATGCTATGAGAACGAAGCCGAACAGTGAGTAAGGCTGGCCAGGTAGCACGAGCTTGAACACTCATTAAATACTTGGCCAAGGGACACCTGCGATGCCCTTCAGACAGAAGGAAAACAGAACAGACACTGAGTAATAACAAAGTGGCCAGGACTCCCCACACTAAAGTAGGCCAAGTGCTGAAGGTGGGGATGGTGGAGTGTGTCACGCCTTACCTGACATGGCAGTGCCTCAGCCACCACGCCAGCTGGGGAGGGCTAGAGACAGGAGGAGGACAGACAGGCCCCCTAACAGCCACTACAGGATGTTGAGATTTCACAGATAACCAATGAAGCCAGCTTTTGTTTAACTGGGGGAGTGACACAGGCTCAACCCCTCTGTAAAAGAAGAGCTTCCTTCTTTAAAAAGGTCACGGGCTGCAACATGACTGTCCTGCGCGGGACGTGTCAGCTGACCGCTCAGGACCAGCCCACAGCACAGTGAACTGAGTGAGCAGTCCGCTCTCGACCAGGGTCACAGCACCCACACCCCACGACCCTGGCAGGGCGCCACGGCCTCTGGTTCACTCAACCTTCCACAGGAGGTAGAGACGCACAAGAATATGTTTCTGCTTTTAAAATTCCTTACGCTTATTTTTGTCCCTTTTGAATCAGCTCCACCTTACTGCTATAGCTGATATTAACTTATACTTTCTGAGCAAACACCATGCTGCCTACAGAGGAGCACAAGCAAAGGCTGAGCACACACAAAGGCGGGAGACGTTACAAAGCGCGGCCCGAAGGCAGAGCGGCGGGCTGTCCAGGGCCGGGCTGGGGGTGAGGAGTGGGGGGGCACATGGCAGGCCAACCCCAGCCAGAGCCACTGCTGACTACCTGATGATACCACAAGCCCTGGGCCCCAGCCTCTGTGGGGCTGTCTCGGGAATCCATTTTTCTGAGCTTAACCGGAGCTGGCTGGGCTGTGGAGGGAATGCTGTGCTGGTCTAACTCATGACAAGGAGAGGCAGGGGCAGGGGCCCCGTGATGATGAGCACGGGCTCGGAATCAGGTGACCTGGGGTCCCATCGGGGCACCAGCCTTGCTCAGCTGCCCTGCTGGGCACAAGTTCCCCGGAGCACACAGGCCAGACTCAAAAGGAGCTGAAAGGTTCCACGTTCATGCTGTTCCCACTTCCCCAGGGCATCGGAATTAACAAGGAGTGCATTCGACAGGATCACGGGGTGCACCCCAGGCTCTCGCTTGAGAGGACTGGGGAATCTCCACACTGGGTCGGGAAACTCCTTTTAAAACACAACGTGACAGACGCATCGCTACCTCACAGAGGGCAAGCTGCGACACACGTGTTCCAGTATTGCTCTTTATTTTTCCCCTTCTGAGTTTATTACAACATCTAGATCGTAGAAGCCACTCCCTCTCACCACTAATGGCGATTTTCCCAGTCTTCCACATGGAAACTTTAGATGGCTAGCTGTGACGCTTTCCAGGTTTCCAGACACATCTTACTCTTTCCCGGCTGCGGTGCAGGTCCTGAGCCCTCCCTTACACCCAGGCACCCGTGTGTGGGTGCTGCGGCCGTGCTCGCTGAGCTGAAACACGGGATGCTGAACTAAGAAGCCTCAAGCAAGCCTGACCTGCATTCAGTGCCTTCACCAGTAAAAGGGGTTGAATGACACCAACTTCGGAGAATTACAGGTTTGAAAAAACAATGAGTGACAAGCATGTAAGGGGGGCTCAGTAAAGAGAATCATTCTATTTTGGGGGCTATGAGCCAAGAGGCTCAGGGGTGATGGAAAAGGGTGGGAGGAGGTCACGGCAGCAGAGTTAGATAGTGAACCACACGAAAGGAAATGAATTAGTGAATTAGAAGGGCAAACACGCCCTTCAGAACTAAACACGGAAACATACATGATATAGACAACACAAAATACTTGAAGAATTTATAACCATAAACCAGAAGATCTAATAAAAGCCTACCATTAAGATACTAAATGACTCAGTGTCTGGGCATATGTTCTTTTCTGCTTTTCAAACGTATTTTAATCCACATACAAATGATATATTTAACAAACAAACCAAAAGCCTATTATGTGGAAACCAACTTGTTCAAGTCAGAGCCAAAAAAGCAGCAAGAGTATCTTGGAGAAACAGTCTCATTACAAATCCCAAACACGCTTCAGTCCCAAAAGTTCTACTCATAGAACTCCATATTCTTTCAAAGTCACAGCCAGAAGAACAGAACTGGCACGCTCAAATGGGACTGAATATTATCCCCTCCTGGGCAGAGGTTTCTCTAGAGAGCTCCAGAGCAGCACTTCCCGATCCTCAACGTTGAAGCAAAATGGGTTCAGCAGGGCTGTGTGGAGCTTGGGACACATCTTCCCAGCGCTCTGGCTCTGACAGCCCACAAAAGTCTCGGGCACCGGAACGCACTGGGCTCCTGTGACCCGCGCGTGCAGCAAGGAATGTAATTCAGAGTCACAAGCCGGGGTGAAGAAGAACACACCGCCCCAACGCTGCACTGCCTGTTCAAGCTGATCCGAACCTGACCTGTGTGTCTCCTCCTCTCTGCTCTTCCTCTGCTTCCCAGTCCCTGAGACAAGCCAGCTGCATAAAAGCACGGACAGCTGAAGAACATGGTAGCTCTTGGTGAGGGGGAGGGAAAAGGCTGCTAACCAGGCACACAGGGACGGTGACCAAGGTGTGAAAGCCTGGCTCTTTCCAGATCCATTCAAGCCCAAAGCTGGCTCCACTCTGCAAACCCCAGCAGCTATAAAACTGCCCGGGACCCTCAGAACCAAGACGCTGAACACATGGCTGGCATAAAGCAGGCACTCAAGGAACACTGCCTCCTCAGAAACACAACGGGGCTTCTGCACTGACGGTGAAACCCGTGCAGGTGGGGAGACAGAAAATCCTCTGCAGTTTCTCTGAAAATGCCTTGATGCCAACCAGAACCACGCCGGTGCAGATGGCGAGGGCACAGATCAGCAGGGGACATTCCATGCCTTTTAAGGACACATAAACACCTTTACTGCTGAGAAACAAGCGTGCCTGCTTCTGCCCCCAGAGGAAACAGGCTCCCACGGGTTAAGGATGGTCCAAGGTTGCGGACTCAGTTACCAAGCTTTGGGCTGTAAAGCACAGGATATCCAAGTATACAAATCTCAGTGAAGAAACGTATCACCTCACAACCTACAGCACAACCTAAAGTCTAGAGCAGTGATTCCCAAACTGGGGCAATTTTGCCCTAGGGACATGTGACCATGTCTGGAGGCATTTTTGGCTGTTATAATGGGGTTTGGGGGTGGGATGTGGACAAAGGCCAGGATGCTGATGAACATTCTATAACGCCCAGGGCAGCACTCCCTGCCCCATCACGGAAGGTCACCAGCACCAAGGCCAAGAAACTGGTCTCGGGGAGCATATTCCTGTATTTGGCTAATGCAGAGGGCTTAGTGACATCCTAAAAGCACGTGAACCTTTTCATGCTTGTGTGCTTCTCACGGTGAGTTGACTTATCCTCAGCCTTTTCCTACTGTGGCCTCAGATGTCTGCCACATATCAGCCCTAAATTCCCCCTCAATTAAAGAGAGGAACAAAACGTCAAGTGTTGGTTCCTTTCCTGTCTCTTCATATTAGAGGAAACCCTTTCCAGAAGCCAGCTGGCCACACCTCATAGGTCAGAGAAGGTCACATGCTCGTGTCTGAATCAATCCCTGCCCAGGGAAATGGAATCACTAGGAAGAAGTCGTAGACCAGTAGCATTGACCTCTGAGGCTGGGAGATGGGAGCTGCCACCCTGCAGCACATTGTTACCTGATGCCTACACATAGCTGGGTTCTTCCGACGAGGAGGCAGGGGGTGAGCAGCTGGGGAGACATCCAGCACGTGTATCTCAGTCTAAGCAGCGGTGAGCTTGAACATAAACCAGGGCGCTCTGTTTTTTTAAAAATTTATTTTAAGAGAGAGAACTCAAGTATGCACGTGAGTGGGGGAGGGCAGAGAGATTGGGAGGTGGGGAGAGAATCCCAAGCAGGCTCCATGCTGTCAGCACGCAGCCTGATGTGAGGCCCGATCCCACAAACTGTGAGATCATGACCTGAGCTGAAATCAAGAGTCAGGCGTTCAGCCGACTGAGCCACCCAGGCGCCCCCGGGAGCTCTGCCTCCAAGTTCAGCGCCCCTTCCTTCATTCCACAACATCTGAATTAGCGGACCTTCCAGCAGATTGATTTCCAAGGCGTACCTCTGCCACTGAGAGAACTAGTTTAAGTACAATCATCACCAAAAGCACATGAATAAGGTGTAAGGCAGAACTGTGCTGCTTTGAAAAGAGCAATTCAACACTTTACAAACTGATCAGGCAATGACATGCCATGCTTTCTGGCCACGTAAAGATGAGAAGTCATTAAAGTTAGTAAAGAATGAATAAAGTGATGTCTGAGGAGACAGCAATCTGATGGACCTACAGCGCTGAGATAACAATGAAACAGGAGGCACCACCATCAGAATCCACGTGCGCCAGGTGGGTGTGGGGACTGCAAGGTGCACCCGAATCGTGCTCCCTGCTTCTGTGGTAAGGCTGTGGCTGGGCCCTGGCTGCGCGGCCAGAGGGTAATTTTCTCCCTTGAAGATACGAGTGGAGGTAATGTGTGGCATTAAGGTCTCTGCACGCTCCTATATGCTGATCCCCCTTCCCAGGGAACAGAATGGCAGCGAACAGAGCAACTCTGCAAGCCATGTGTTAAAGATGGCAGAGTCCTGGGCTTGGGTCGCTAGAACGACCGTGGGGAAGAGAGCTGCCCATCTGGAACACCACGCTGAACGAGTACACGAGCAAGAAACTTCCATCTCACTGGTGGCTCCGGATTTTTGGACGGCTCTGTTACGGCAGCTGACATTTCTGTAACTGATATACCACAGGTGTCATCATTATTTAACATTGTTCCAGTAACTGCTACTAGCAAAATAGGAAAAAACACGAATTCAGTATTGATTGATCATATGTATGCTTGTCTAGCTAAAGAACTCAAAACAACTAGCTGAAAATAAGTGAGAGATAAATTCACTAAGATGGCCAGTTTTCAAATCCTGCAAGTTAATCACTTCCTACTTGCCAACAACCAGTTAAAACACAGAGTGGGAAATAAACCCAGTCATACAGCAAAAGTACATGTATAAAATATCTAATACATTTAGGAAACAGGAAGGACTTATGCCAGAAAAATGATTAAGTTCTTAGGGACAAAAGTGAATACTCTCTCATCAATGAAGAGAATGCCTGCATTTCCACGCGGGAAAGCCAACTGTGTAAAGATGTCACCTCTTCCCCCAAATAGTCTACAGTTGTTACCTAATACCAGTCAACCCCTCAAGGACTCCTTTCACTTTACGAATGACTCCCAAGTCCATCTGCAGGAAAATGACCTGGCAATGGTATAAAAATTCCGAAAGAGCAGAGGGGGTTGGTTGGTATAGACAGACACACTCTATAGCATGGTGGTTCAAGGGCATAGCTTTGGCACCAACACACACGGATGAGCGGAACACAGACTCATGTGTCCGAAGGCTGAGCTCCCTGCCCATTGACACGGCTCCTGCCCCCACCTCGATGGACCTTGGCAAAAACAGACATGTGGGGAGAGATGTTCCTTAGAGCTTCAGGGAAAACTGGAAGCAAACCAGTCCCACACTAAAGGGCTTCCAGACTTTGTCCCCTTCCATACAACCTCCCTCTCTCTCTTCTTCTCTCCCACATACAAGACTAGAGCTATAGATGAACTGGTCAACTAGCCCTTTTTTTTTTTTTTTTGTCCCCTTATCTTATCATAAGCATTTTTCTCTCAGGTGACTGTAAGACTACTCCATCCAGATGGCTACATCCATCATCATCCTGTTGTGGCATGACTTAGACTCCTGCCACCCCCCCCCCCCATCGAGGGGGGCTACTTTCACTTTTTTGTCTATTACATACAATAAAATAGCACAGATTCTTATGGTTATCTTTGTGTTGTGCTTCCAGAAGATCAACACAAATTTACAGTGATCGTGTACTAACTGTCTAATGAGTAGTTCTTTGGGAAATGCAAAAGCCACAAGGAGCCAGTACTGTAGTCCCACTAAAACGGCTAAATTAAGGACTGTCCGTACCAAGCACTGGCAAGAGTACGGAATATATGGAGTTCCCGTACACTGCCGAATGGGTGAAAAATGACACGACCAGTCTTGAAAACGATCCGGCAGGTTTTTAAAAAAAGTTAAATATATATCCACTGGAAGCGACCCAAATGTCCATTAATAGGAAAATGGGCAAATAAATGATATATACCCATGGCATCCTGCTCAGCAGTAAAAAGGAGTGAACTCTCCATCTACACAACAGCCTGGATGACTCTCAAAACAGTTCTGCCGAGCGACAGAGACCAGACCGGGGAATAAAGAGTATATGCCCTTTGATTCTGTTTATATAAAATTTTAGAAAATGCAAACCAGCGTTATAGTGATAGAAAGCAGATCCATGGTTGCCTGGAGAAGGGGGCAGAGATGGGAGGGAAGGAGAGACTGTAAAAGGGCATGAGAAAGTTTCTGGGGGTGACAGATACACCCTATTATCTTCGCGTGGGGATGGTTTCACAGGGATAGACACGAGTCAAAACTCATCAAACTATTCACTTTAAGTACATCTAGTTTATCGCATGCCAACAAAGCCGTAAAAAAAAAAAAAAAGGAAAGGAAAAGGGAAAACACCATTTGAAAAAAGATAAATAAATGGGAATGCCTGCATTTGGCTCAAATACAAGCTTGAATACAGGTATTCGTGTTCAATCAGTTGTCCTTTTTGAAAAATAGCCACATTAAATTCAATTCCTTCTGCATTAGTTTGCTTGAGTTGCTGCAACAAATACCGCAGACCAGGGGGCTCAAACAACAGAAACTTATGTCTCACAGCTCTGGACGCGGGAAGTCCCAGATCGAGGTGCTGGCTGACTGGGTTCTCCTGGTTTGTAGAGGGCACCTCCTCACTGTGTGCTCACATGGGGAAGAGCCATCTCTCGCTCTGTCCCTCTTCTCAGAAGGACACCTTCCTATTGGCTTAGGGCCCCACGCTAATGAATGACCTCATTTAACCTCAATTACCTCCTGAAGATGTGTTTTGAGATACAGTCACACTAAGGGTTAGGCCTCCAACGTACAAGTTTGGTGGGGTTGGGGGAGACATAATTCGGTTCATAGCACTTTCCTTACAATGGCTGACAGGAAATTTCTAGTTTCATAACTTTCTTGACAGAATTTATAAAACGTGAGCAGACAACAAGCTCTTACCCTTGTCCATAAACTCAATTCTGCTAGATGAGCTTCCCCGCTCCCTCCCTCAAGATGGGTTTTTGTCATTAGATTGCTGGAGGAACAAATCACTTGCCCGAATCTGGACTATTTCTGCCCCACCAGCAGACCTCAAAGAACAGCAAAAATATCCTCTGCTCACATGCAAAACATATACACTACCCTAGCTATAAATTATCAAAAGGATAACAGCCTCCTGATTTCAGCACAGAAATGTTCTTTCCAAAGGACCATGCCAGCCTCATGCCGACATGTGTTTGAGAGGCTCACATGAGGCGGCCACCACACGCCCAAACCAGCGACGCCCGTGCTGGTCCTCAGCCCCTTCTGGAGAACCTGCGAGAGGGTGAGAAGCCACAATGCCGTCTGAGCTCCGTGCGTCACCTACCGAGAGGAGAAGGCCTGAACAGCAGCAGAGGACCCGGCAGCCTCTGCCTCACATTAGGATCAGGAGCTCTGTCTGACATTCTGTTAACTAGCTATGTCTCCAGGACCAAAGTTCTGGTGCCAAGACAATCAGCACGTTGCCAGAAGCCAATGGGCCTTGTGCTTACCACCCGTTCTAGTTTACCGACCCATGAAGATTCAGTAACTGCCAAAGACAGGCTTTCAATTTGGTCTCTTCCCAGAAGGCACTCAGGCCACATCTTTCCAATATGACCCTGACACCACACTTAACTGACAACTTCCACCCCCAGGGTCACAGCAGCAGAAGGTTGCTGGAAAATGACTACAATATCTGCCCCAAACTGAGGTACCACACTCTAACACGTGGGACCCCCAAAGTAAGATGACAAGACGGAACCGGGCATCACACAGGCTCAGAGCTACAAGTCATAAACAGTGAAGGCTGAGAGGGGTTGAGGCCCTACCCCGGGTCACCGGCTAGAGGGGATCTGGAGCAGTGATTTAAACCACATCTCACTGGAAGCTTGAAGAGGCTGAGGAGGAGGATATAGAGAGACACGTGGGAAAGGACAATGTCCCCCGCCAAAAAGACACCCCACAACTAGGCCCTTATGAAAAAACTGGTGCAGGGCTAGTGAGGTGCAGTCAAATGGGACACCAATCATTAGTGTCACAGTCTGAATGTTTGTGTCCCACAGTGCGATGATGGTATTAGTGGGGGGTGGGGGTGGCTGTGGGAGGTGGCCCTCATGAGGTTAGTGCCCTTAGAGAAAGGACCTCACAGGGCTCTCCCGCCCCTTCCGCCAGGTGAGGAGGTGATGCAAGACCACCACTGTGAACCAGGAAGCAGCCCGCACTAGGCCCTGAATCTGCCGGTGCCCAGATTTGACTCCCAGCCTCCAGAATTGGGAAAGGCTGGCTGTTCAGAAGCCCAGTCTGGGGTTATTTCGTTATAGCAGCTTACACAGACTAAGACAGCCAGGAAGGTGGCCCAGAGTGACTCAGAAGTTCTTGGCACACATTGAATCACCATGCATATGAGAAGTGAAGTTCTTCACGACACTGTGGGGCAATAAAAAAAGATTAAGGAAGTAACACTCTACTGTTCCATAAGGGATGTGATGAAAAACCATCCGGGATGCCATCAGAAATGAGCTTTTTGAAAAAACTGATTTACATGGAAAAACAATCTGTGCTTCATTGTCAGACCCTGTTACAGGCTAAATTGTATCCCCCAAAATTCATAAGTTGAAACCCTAATCTCTAATACTTCACATTATGACTATATTTGGAGACAGGGACTTTAGAAAGATAACTACGGCAAAATGTGACTGTCTAGGGAACGTCCAATATGACTGATGTCTTTGTAAGACATCAAGACACAGACATGCACACTGGAGAGACCACATGAGATCCGAGTGAGAAGTTGGCTGCCTACAAGCCAAAGAGAGAGGCCTCAAAAGAAACCACCTCGGCCGGCACCTTGATCTTGGACTTCTAGCCTCCAGAACTATGGGAAAGTTAATTTCCGTTAAGTCACCCAGCCTGTGGGATTTTGCTATGACAGCCTTAGCTGATTAACATAAGACCTCAGACCAAAGGGGCTTTATCTGAACTAACACGATCTAACAGAGAAAAGTAGTTGACTAGGACTAGGGTAAAAATCGAGATCCAAGGGCGCTTGGGTGGCTCAGTCGGTTCAGCTCAGGTCATGATCTCACAGTCCGTGAGTTCGAGCCATGCGTCAGGGTCTGTGCTGACAGCTCAGAGCCTGGAGCCTGCTTTGGATTCTGTGTCTCCCTCCCTCTCTGCCCCTCCCCTGCTCATGCTCTGTCTCTGTCTCAAAAATAAATAAAAACATTAAAAAAATTAAAAAAAAAATCGAGATCCAGCTCAGACTCCTCAAGTTTCCAGGCAAAAGAGGTCCCGGGGCTAATCAGTTCATTGTAGACCAGCACAGTTCACCAGGTCTCCCATCTCCAGCCCACGTTCTTCCCCAAATAGTGCTAATTCTGAGATGCCACAGGGGGGCTGTGCTTTACCAAGGAGGTGTCATCATTAAGCGATAAGACTTGAGAAGCTGAAACATATCACAATACCCAGCACCTCCTATTTCTCATTATTCGTGTCACCTGCTTTCTGGCCATTTTGTGAAACAAAGTGGTACCGAAAAAAAGCCACAAAAAAGGTGCTTCATTTAGGACCATTATGAAGTTTTTAAAAAAGATGTTTCGGTGATAAGATTTTCAAATGCCCAGAGTTTATTCATTTCTACTGTCCTTCATTTCAATAATCAAAGTCGTAATCCAGGCTTGGCAAGTGGTTGGGTTCATAAGAGCTCAACATGCCGCCTGTTAATTAAAATTTATCTAAAAATAATCAGTGAAAGATGATGGCCCGGCATCTCAGATAAACAATTAAGCAAAATCTACCCTATTCATGTTGATACACCTGAAAGCAATCAAAGATAAACTTTTTCTACTACATAAAAATCTCAAAATCATACTGTAAGTTTGGCAAACAAACAAACAAAAACCCTGATATACTTAGAACGCGAAGATAGTCTGACAAACCAAGACCTTTTGGGGCTCAGTTTCCTCATTTGCCAAGCCTGGAGCTAGATGAGCCTTCTGTTCTGTCTACAGTTTACGTTTTATAACCAGCAATCACCTACCTTAATTAAAAAGTATCTTGATCTAACCTTACTATTAACCTATAATATTGCTTCCATTTGCATTATGAAGATTTTTTTACTAATTCATCACCCACCTACTCACTGAATCTCTGTGTACACCCATGAGCTCAGGAAGCCTGACCACCACCACGGCCTTAAATCCCTTATTCACATCAACTCCTACTAAGGTTCCCTGAATACAGTTGTGAGTCTCCCAGAAGTTAGGTAGCTGCCAACACTGACCGGGGCTTGCTCCATCCAGCACTTCCTGAACCTCCAGTAACTCTGATCTGACCACAAAAGCTGCCCACTGCCACCCCAGCAGGCTCCTGCGCTCGGGCTCACTGCCCACGCATCAGCCAGGATTCTTCCAGCAGGCGAGGCAGAAGTCACCTGGCTTCTCCTCCCTTGCAGAACAAAACCCCGTCATCTGCCCTGGCTATCTCTCCTCCCTCATCTCCTCTCACCTCTCTACTCCAGTCACACCCACCCCCTACTGTACCTTGGACACAGTCCCACACCCCAGATGGTCTCCCCACCAGCTTGCTCACTGCATCCAGGCCTCTACTCAAATCTCAAATGTCACATTATCAGAGCACCCCACCCTCCTTCCTCACTACCCTACTTCCCTTCCCTGGTTTATTTTTCCTTAGCATTCAGCACCGGATATCACATATTTATTCATTGTCTGCCTTCTGCCAACAAAGCCTTATGAACTTTGTGTTCAATGCCATATCCCCAGCACCTAGGTGTTCGGTCTATCTTGGTTCTACCACTGTATTACTTTGCTAAGGCTGCTGTAACGTAGCACTACACATTGGATGGCTTAAACAACAGAAGAGGATTGTCTCTGAGTTCTGGAGGCCAGAAGTCCTAGCTCAAGGTGTCAGCTGGCTGGTTCCTTTGGGGGCTGTGAGGGAGAATACCTCCAGACTGCTCCTCTTGCTTCTGGAAGTTTGCTGGCAATCTCCAGTGTTCCTTGCTTTATAATTGCATCAGCCAGACCTCTGCCTTCATTTTCATATGGGGTCTTCCCTCTGTGCATGTCCGTGTCTGAGTCCAAATTGCCCCCTTTTAGAAGGACTCTAGTCTGAGTGCATCAGGGCCCACCCTAATCTAGTGACTTCACTTTAACTCGATTAGCTCTGTAAAGACCAGATCTCCAAATAAGGTCACACTCTGAGATACTGGGGGTTAAGACGAGAACCTATCTTTTTTGGAGGACGCAATTCAACCCATAACCACCACTTAGCAGCTGTACGACATGGGGCAAGTTAGTTAGCCTTCATCAATAAAATGGGTCTTAATAATTCATTGCACCTACTTCATCTGGATAATGAAGATAGTGCCCCTGACAGCAAAGAGGTTATCACTGCCCCCTTATGTGAGCCATACAGATAATGACTTGAAAAAAAGCTCAAGAGCATGGGCTTTGCAGCCAGGCAGCCAGGGTTTGAGCTCTCTGCACTTGCAGGCTCGAATACTGCAGAAGTTTCTTAATTTGAGATCAAGCATATCTCCAGATACACAGTATTATAAAATAATGCACGCCAAGTCCTTAGCACACAGTATGTTCTCTAGGAATGTCCACTGTCACAGGCAGGGCTGAGGCAAAGATGGACAGTGTCACCTCATCCCACTGATGTCTTGCAAGTTTTTCACTCATCACTTAATCATACATAGCAGCAGAGCACAGGAAGCTTGATCACAGAAAACACAGTAGAGCCGTTACATGGAATTGGGTACCAACTGTAACAAAAAGTTGTCTTTTGAAACTTTTATTCACTATCACTCCTATCCAACTGCCTACTGACATCATGTGGGGACATCCACCAGAAACATCAAACTAACCCATCCCTTGGTCTCCCTGCTCACCCCATGAAGTAGGCCCCGCCCCCAGGGTCCCCGTTGCATCTTGTGGCTTCTCAAGCCCACAGCCTGGGAGAAAACCTGTGAATCCTACTTGACTCCTCTTCTTCTCTTGTATCCCAAATCCAATCCATGAGCAAATCCTGTTACACCTTCAAAATATATCAGAATCCAAACCTTTCTCCACTGGTGCACCTATGTTACAGCAACAGCTCCTAAATCGTCTCCCTGTTTCTGCCTTGCCTGACTCCTACCCATTTTCTAGCCCCCACAGAGCAACTGGAGCCGGCTCCAGTGGGCTAAGCCGGGCTACGCTACTCACTCAACTCCCCTCCGGGGCTCCCCTACGCAGTCCCTGACTCAGTGGCCACTGTCAGACTCCAGTTTTAAAGGACCTACAAGACTGGATGCCCTCCCCACCCGTTACCTCTATAGCCTTGTGTACTACCCTTTCCCCATCCCTCGCCTGCTTTGTGACCTCACTGGCCTCAGACACACGAGAGCCTCCACACTTAGCCAAAGGGCACTTTCTCGACGAAGCCTTCCTTAAAGACCCCATTTAATATCACAACGTGTCCTCAACACTCACCGTCCCCTCCCTTCTTTACTGTTCCCATTCGCTCATCACTATCTACCCGCCCGTATATTTTGTTTATCATCCAGCTTTCCCCTGATCCCGGTGTGGGCAGAGTCTTGGTTTTGTTCTCTGCTCTGCCCTGACACCTAGGACAGTACTAGCACGTTGCAGGGACTCCCATAGCTACTGAATGAATAGCCAATGCTTTTAAAGCTCCTCCAAAAAGGGTTCATCTGTACTCGATAACCTGCATTTTAAAAGGTGGGTTAAGGGGCGCCTGGCTGGCTCAGTTGGGAGAGTGAATGACTCTTGATCCCAAGGTCGTGAGTTTGAGCCCCAGGTTGGGTATGGAGATCATGTAAATAAATAAACTTAAAAAAAAATAATAATAAAAGGTGGGTTAAAACGATTAAACATTTTAGGAAGTTTGTCAGGCATATTGAAACGAGGCTTGTTTAACGGACTACCTTGTGGCTTGAGAACTGCATTTACCAAGTTTATTATCTTACCTAGCTCAAAATGCGTATGTTCCTGAATAAACAGAAAGACATCCTGTATTCATGGACTGAAAGACTTAATACTGTTCACATGGCAACACTCCCCAAAGTGATCTACTGAGTCGATATAATTTCTGTCAGAATCCCACCAGGCTTGTTGGCAGAAACTGACAAGCTGATCCTAAAAGGCATATGGAATTTCAAGGAATCCAGAACGGCCAGAACAACAGTGAAAAGAACAACAAAGAGCAACAAAGTCATTTCCCCATTTCAAAGCTTACAAAGCCTCAATAATCGAAATGTGCGGTGTGGGCATAAGGATAGACAGGTCAATGGAAAAGAAATGGAAGTCCAGACATAAACCCAACTTATGGCCAACTGATTTTCAACAAGGGTTCCAAGGCCCTCGGAAAGAACAGTGTCTTCAATGGATGGTGCGGGAACAACTGGATTTCCTCATGCAAAAGAATATGCTCGGAGCCTTACCTCACATCATACACAAAAATTAACTCAAGATGGATCAAAGACCTAAACATAAGATCTAAAACTGTAAAACTCTCAGAAGAAAATACAGGGGCAAATCTTCACGATTTGGGATTCAGCAAGTTTCTCAGATATGACATCAGAAGCACGAGCAACAGAAGAAAAAGTTGATAGCTTGGACTACATAAAACTAAAAAGTTTTTGCATAAAGGATGCCATCAAAAAGGTGAAAAGACAACATAAGAATGGGAAAAAAATATTTGCAAACCATATATCCAATAAGGGCCTAGTATCCAGAATATGTAAAGAACTCTTACACATCAACAACAAAAAGACAACCCACTTTAAAAAATGGGCAAAGATTTTGAGCAGAAATTTCTCCAAAGAAGACATACAAGGGTGACCAGCAGGCAGCTCAGTCGGTTGAGCGTCCAACTCTCAGTTTCAGCTCAGGTCACAATCTCATGGTTCGTTGTTTGAGCCCCACACTGAACTCGGCACTGATGGTGTGGAGCCTGCTGGGGATTCTCTCCCTGTGTCTCTTTCTCAAATAAATAAATAAACAAACAAATATACATACATATTTTATATGTATACAGATGGCCAATAAGCACGTGAAAAAATACCCAAATTATTGGTCATTAGGAAAATGCAAATCAGAACCACAATGAGACACCACTACGATAGCTATCATCAAAATTTTTTTAAAAATCTAAAAGTAAATGTTGGTGAAGATACGAAGAAACCGGAATGTTCAACCATTGCCAGTGGCCATGTAAACTGGTGCCACCTCAGAAAACAGTCCGGTGGTTCCTTAAGAAGTTACACATAGAATTACCACATGACTCAGTAATTCCCCTTCTAGCTCTCTATACCCCACAGGAATGAAGACAGATGTTGAAACAAAAATTTGTCCATGAATGTTCACGGCAGCACTATCCATAAGGGCCAAAAGGCAAAAACACAAGTGTCCATCGGTAGATGAACAGACACACAAAATGTGGTCTATCCATACAAAATGTGGAATATCCATTCAGCCACAAAAGTCAATGAAGCAATGACACACGCTACAACATGAATGAACCCTGAAAACAGGCTGAGTTAAAGAAACCAAACACCGAAGGACAGTGTGCATTTTTCATGAAATGTCCATAGACACAGAAAGTAGATTAGTGGTTGCCGGGGCCTGTGTGGGGAGGCTGGGGGGGATGGGGAAGGTTTCCTCTCGGGGTGGTATAAACCTTCTGGAATTAGATAGTGGTGATGGTTGCACAACACTGCGAATGTAGTAAAAGCCATGTAACTGTAAGCTCTAAAACGGTTAAATGACAAATTCTAGGTTATGTGAATTTTACTGCAACAAAAATAATGGACACACCCTGTCCCAAAATAAGTATGCTATTTTTAGATTCCAGGAGAGTCAAGCGCTAAACTACGGAAACATCTAGAAGAACCTGAATATGCCTAAATCCCATTCCAGCGCTTCTCCCTTTCCCCTAAAAGGGAGACCCACCTTCATGAATGACAGTGACTACTGTGTTTAGCTTGCACATTCCAGAGTCAGAGCTCTACAGCCAAAGAACTCTCCAGCTCTTATCTGCTGTTTTATTACACCTAGTTATCCCAGCAAGCACCAGCCGTGGCATTCACAAGTGATAAATACACCTTGAAAGAGATCACGTCGTTTCCCGGCCACTACCTGTCATGACTGCCTACCTCCACTGTGCCTGACGGCCATCTGTGAAGGCCGGCAGCTGCTCTCTGGTAGTCGGTGCCGGACTGCTAGCTGGACTGTAATCATGGTCAGGCTGCTGGAATTTTTCACTCCCTCCCCAGACCCCTCCCGCATTCCCTGCAGAGGTCAATTCTTCCCCTTCGTTAGAGGACCCTGGTGTGTGTGACCTGGTGAGTAGAGATCTGCAGAGTAGGTATGGGTATCTCTCAAGTCCCATATGGCACTAGGGTTCCAAACTCAGGTATCCTGGCCAGGGGCCTCGGCCAGGCAGCAATGGAGCCCGGGATTGGCACCTTCAAGCCCGAGTATCTTCTACCTATAGTAGAAGCACTGGGTATTACTAGGTCATCCTGCTGGGCAGGATGGGAACATGCAGTGGTCCCATCTATAGGATACAAGGTCAAACCTGCATGTGACCAGTTTTGCTCTTCCTAGACTTGGCCCTTTTCTCCTAGTCCAAACACACTCACAATCTCTGGGCAGATTTCAATATTGATGGTAACTCATGGAAGACCAAAATTTGACAATCTGCAGTAAAAATGGCCATTAAAGTAGACCGAAAAAGAAAAAGCCATAAAAATCCTAAGTAGTACCTGAAAAATAATTCATCTTTGAATAACTGATTGGACAATTTTATAGTTTATCTTGTTTAGATGTAAATATAGTTGAGAAAGAGACTGTTCAGCTATTCCATTGACTATATCCACGGTATAATTCTATGATCAGGAAAAAAAAAAAAAAGGTGGTAAGTATACTGACCAGGATAACAGCAGGTAACTGGGTGACAGAATTATGGGTAGTTTTTTTTTTTTAATATGAAATTTATTGTCAAATTGGTTTCCATACAACACCCAGTGCTCATCCCAAAAGGTACCCTCCTCAATACCCATCACCCACCCTCCCCTCCCTCCCACCCCCCATCAACCCTCAGTTTGTTCTCAGTTTTTAAGAGTCTTTTATGCTTTGGCTCCCTCCCTCTCTAACATGGGTAGTTTTTCTTATCAGTATTTCCTAATTGTTATAATCAACATGTTGTGTAACAACAACAAAAAAAGATAATTCCCTGCCTGGCCTAGTCAGTAGAACAGGCAACTCTTGATCTCTGGGTCTTGAGTTCAAGCCCCACATTGAGTGTAGAGCTTACTTAAATAAATAAAAGTTAAAAAAAAATAAGATCTTTTTTTAAAAAAGGTAATTTCTTGAAATAATAACAAGACAGTGGTGTCCCCCCCTCCATGCAATCCACTCTCCACCCCACCTACCTTGTTGAGCTTGCCCAGTGAAGATATGAGATCCGCCCATTCACTTGAGGACTCAAAATTTCTTAAAGCCTTTTCAATCACTGAAGAGTAATTTCTGTATCTGTAATCATTTAAGAGTTCCTGCTCTTCCGGATCCATCTTACATTCTCACAGTGGAGAGAGGATCTAAAAGTGAATTAAGAAATAAATGAGGGAGCTACCCAAGGACACAAAGCGTTCCCAGCCCAGAGCTACAGAGGACACGCGTCCACAAACACTACTGTGCACAAACGTACTCAGCAATCCAATTCAAATATTTAGCAAGGCTTCTGGGCCAGGCACTGTGGTAGATAAAAGATAAACAGTTCCGGCCCTCTTGGATTCTGGAGACAAATGGACGGAGCAGAAAAGAAGCAAAAATGCTAGGATTCCTGAGTTGACAAAATTAATTCTAGGCGTGAAACTTACAAAGCGGCAAACCAGTCTTGTTGCCCACTGGTAATTCTGAACGCAGGCGGCCCTTCCCACTGAAGGGCATTTATAAAGGCTAAGGAAAAGCAGGTCAATGCTATTACCCAGAACAACCTCTTTAGTGATCTAGTCCTTTTTGACTAGACTATGTTAGAGGATTGGAAATATTCTAGAGGAAGATCTGATGGAAAAAACAAGAAAAGTTTAAACAATAAGGATGTAAGAATGCAGTATGTGACCCCAGTGTTGCCAGAAATCCACCATGTGCCTGTTCGGTCACTGAGCTCCAATTACCCACCCATCTCCCCAACCAGGCACTGCCCTGACAGCTTCATGCCTCAGTGTGAAGAGTCTGGACGCAGGGTGGTGACACCAGGGCCCAAGCAATCACCATTTTATTCTCCTTGCCTTTGTATATTCTTTGATGGATTCTTTTATTTTTCCCTGTGGCTAGATGCATTCATTATGTATGAACCACTGCAGCTGGTATAAAGCCTGAGACCTTTATGGTCTAATCCCAGCTCCAATGGCAACCATTTCCTCTTCTTTTTATCCTCAGTGCGACAAAAGGAAACAAAAAATAACACAGAATACTGCACTGATTTGACTTTGCGGAAATATCTGTCATTTAAACATTATAATATATGCGTGCTTAGGTCAAGTTTTGTTTTTTTTTTTCCTTCATTAAAAAAAATCTGTAGGTCAATCTATCAGTTTATTCAAATAAATAACAACTCTGATATTATTCCAGGGGTGCCTGTGTTTGGCATCCAACTTCGGCGCAGGTCACGATCTCCCAGTTTGTGAGTTCAAGCCCCGCACTGGGCTCACTGCTGTCAGCGCAGAGCCTGCTTCAGATCTTCTCTCTCCCTCTGTCCCTCCCTGGCTCGTGCTCTCTCTCTCTCTCTCTAAAATAAATAAACCTTCAAAAAAAAAAAAAAGCTATTCCACAAGATATGGAAATGTTGAAAGTCACCAAGTTCCTTACTTCGACATTTTTCTCAAAAAGGCTGCCTTAAGGCTCTGATTTGCCCTCCTTCTTTGGCCTTCATCTGATTAAGATCTATGTAAAGTATGGCAGGCATCTACCCTAAAATTCCTTGTCCCCTTTTCCATACTAAGGGAATGCTAAATTTGCTCGGGGCAGTGCTAACAGTTCCCCGCCTCCCTTGCAGCTAGGTGGCCATTAACAGTTCTAGGCAATGAACGGTCAGCAGAAGCTGGTGGTGGGGCCATCAGGAAGGCGGTTTGAAAGGAGGTAGACTCTTCTGGCATGGGCCTCCTGCCCTTCACTCTTGCCCTTCTTTCTGCCTGGAACAAAGGCTTAATGTTGGAGGTGAAGCCACGTGTGGCAACCAAGAAGAAACCACCATCCACAGTGTGCAACTTTTGTGGGTAAGTGGAAAGACACAGCAGCTGAGGCCAGAGATGGCTTTAAGAAGGCATCACGTCAAGCCTAGACACTCTGTCTCTGGACTTGATGTTTTCTGCACAGAAGAGATAATGTAAGCCACCGTTTAATCACATTTTGTGATACAACCAAACACGATCAAGCCTGATTGATATACGAGGCTGACAGTCACTAGTACGTAGTCTGAAAAGAGAATAAAATGTAGAGCACTGTGATGTAATTAAATATACTGAAAATGCCACAGTGAGTTTGCTAACAAAGTCGCATGTAGTCAGTCGAAATGGCAAAACCACAGATGAAAGAAACTGAACTGTAGGGGAGCCTGGGTGGCTCAGTCAGTTAAGAATCTTACTTTTGGTTTCAGCTCAGGTCATGATCTCACAGCTTATGGGTTCGATTACGTATGTCGGGCTCTATGCTGACAATGTGGAGCCTGCTTGGGATTCTCTCTCTATGCCTCCCACCTGCCCACCCCAGCGTCTCTCTTGCTCTCAAATAAATAAAAAGGAAGGAAGGAAGGAAGGAAGGAAGGAAGGAAGGAAGGAAGGAAGGAAGGAAGAAACTGAACTGTAGATACGAAATGTTCTTGAGGCCTGGATCTTTCATTTACTGGCCTTGGCAAAGTTCTAAGAATCCCATGATATCTGCTAGTTCACTTTCTGGTCATTCTGGGCCCACTCTGAGTTCCCAAGGCCACCACAACTTTCAAGTTTCTCACGTCAGTGGGCCTTTTACCACTCAGGAGGACTGTGTAGCAGACCACTCCCTCCTTTTCAAAACAGCCTCCTTTCAGCCCACACACTCCTCTGGCCCCACCAGCTTTGAGCGGGTTTCCTTCTCTGTGGTTCCTTCTCCTCTGCAGGCTGATCCTCCTCTACCTGCTGCCAATGTTGGCATGTCCTGGTACCAGGCCTTGGGTCCTCTCTCTTTTTATCCCTGGTCATCTGGCAAATACCATCTTCAAGCTAATGACCCATACATTCATAATGTCTGCCCAAACTTTCCCCTCTGAGGTCCAAATCATGCAATTGTCTGCTTGACTCTTCCACTCGGATGAGGCATAGTGTCTCAGCCTTAGTGCATCCCAAACATCCATCAACAAAATACGGTCTAGCCATACAATGAACAGAGTACTGATATACATCACAGTACGGGTGAACCTGAGAAATACATAATGTGGTGGAAGAAGCCGCACAAAAGGTCGCATACTGGATGATTCTGTTCATACCACATGCCCAGAATAGGTGAAGCTACAGAGAGGACGAGCAGATTAGTGGCCTCCTAGGGAAGGGAGTAACAACAGGGAGTTGTTGGGCACGGGATCTTCCTGGGTTAAAGCAAAAGTGCAAAAACTGGATTGTGGCAATGGTTGCACAACTCTGTGAATGACTAAAAATCACCGAACTGTGCCCTTAAATGAAGGTTATGATCTGGAAATTACACTTCAATAAAGCTGTCTTTAAGAAAACCCTATACTGTCGGGGCACCTGTAGCTCAGCCGGTCGAGCGTCCGACTCTTGATTTCCGCTCAGGTCACGATCTCATGGTTTGTGAGTTCGAACCCCGTGTCTGGCTCTGTGCTGACAGTGTGGAGCTTGCTTGGGATTCTCTCTCTCCCCTCCCCTGCTAATGTGTGTGTGTGTGTGTGTGTGTGTGTGTGTGTGTGTGTATGTGCACATGCACGCACACGCTCTCTCAAAATAACCTTAAAAAAACTATACTTAAAAAATGTTTTTAATCTTTATTTTTGACAGAGAGAGACAGAAAGACACACAGAGAGAGACAGAGTGCAAGTGGGGGAGGAACAGAGAGAGAGAGAGACACACACACACACACACACACACACACAGAATCCAAAGCAGGCTCCAGGCTCTGAGCTGTCAGCACAGAGCCCGACACGGGGCTCTAACTCACTACCTGTGAGCTCATTACCTTAGCCCAAGTCGGACGCTTAACTGACTGAGCCACTCAGGCGCCCGCCCCCCCAAAGAAACTATACTTTTGATGCGACCTGCTCAACATGCTCCTTCTCCAGTCTTCCTTTCCTCAGAAAGTGGCCCCACCATTCACAAGACCTCTGACATCATCCTGGATTCTTCCTTCTCTTCACTTGCCACACTCAACCCAAGTCCTGACACTTCTTCCAAAACACCTGTGGCCTCAATTGCTCTCCATCCCCATGGCACCACTGTGCAAGAAGCCACCTTTCCCCTACAAGCTTGCAGGTATTTCCTGACGCTTCTTCTTCACTCTTGCCCCTCTCCAATGTATTTTCACGTAGCACCTCAAGAATCCTCTTAAAACATACTTTACAGTACATCTCCACAATGTTTATTGTTATTTTTAATGTTTATTTTTGAGAGAGACAGAGAGTAAGTGGGGGAGGAGCAGAGAGAGAGAGAGGGAGAGAGACACAGAATTGGAAGCAGGCTGCAGGCTCTGAGCTGTCAGTGCAGAGCCCTATGCGGGGCCCAAACCCACAAACCGTGAGATCATGACCTGAGCTAAAGTCGGACGCTTAACCGACTGAGACACCCAGGCGCCCCTACACCCCCACCATGTTTAAACTCTTCCCATTAAGCTTACCATAATCCAAACTTCCTCGCCCCTCACCCCATGGCCTACAAGGCTCCATCTATCTCTCTTTGAGGCACTCTGCTTGTTCTAGAGCTAACTCAGCCTATCACAGAGCCTTTGCACATTCTGTGGCTCTCTGCAAAAATATACTGGACTACGTATATCAACGCACACAGTAAAAATTGCCCACTGATCCTTGGGAAGGCTTGTCCCTTTTTCTGAAACACTAGCCATCACACTCCTTAAAAATATTAAAGGATGGTAATGAGAAATGGTACTTTATTTTCCCGAGTAAGGAATTAGTACACCCAGAGAAACCATAATTGGGTTTTTTTCCCCAGGAAATTTACAGGTTTGAAATCCAGCATCTCTGAACCACTGCAAAACTCCATACATAGTCTGTTCACTGTATTAAGTGTCTAAGTACAGGGAAAGGAAACATGGAAAAAAACAGAGTTCCGCTTTCATAGTTCAGAACATAACTGAAAGAGGAAATACCTAAACACATAATTTCAATTTCAGGTGGCACACGCAGGGACAGAGGGTGTGCCGACATAACACTGGCACAAGGAAAGGACAGAGGAAGCCCAACTACCAGCAGAGGAGTCCTCAAAGTCCACAGGTTTGGGCAGCTAGTTAGTAGGAAGAGAGCCTCGGTCAGCGATCAGGCTCATGTTTAGGAGGTGGCGCCATTGCTCCTGGCAAAGAAGGGGTTGGCCAGGTAAGAGCAGGTAACTGGAGCAGTTCAATGTCATGGCTGGCTACGTGAAGAAAGTCTATCTGGTGTAACTAAAAGCACAGATGGGAGGTTTGGAAAGAGGCATTCAAGCAAACTCCTTTATTTCAAAATATGGGCATTCAATACTATGCTACTACACAAGCCTTCTGGGCTCAGTAAATCCATCATTATGCATGCATTTATCTTATGCAACACACAGAAAGAAGCCTAGGAGATGGGTATTATCTTGATGCTGCTCAAGATGAGGATATTGGGAATCAGAAAAACTGCCCAGGGCCCTCAGCAACCAACTGGCAGAGTTAGGGATCCAGTTCAGGTCAGCATAATGGTACACAGCTTTTACTACATTATGCGGCAAGTAAAATGAACAGTTCAGCCCTCAAATAGTTCTTTTGACAATGCTCTTGCAACGTATCCTGAGTACCTTTCCTGTGAGAGGCTCAGCTCAGCAAAACTGATGGAGTCCCACAGACTACTAACAATTAAATACACAAAGGAATAACCATATAAACAAGTACATCTGACCAGAAGTAGCCGCCTTAAAATCGAAAATGTCAGCAAGAAATCTCTCACCTTTTCCATTCCTAATTTCTTAGAAAAACAAGTTCAGGTGAAAAATCAACTGCCCAGATCAGAAGGAAGTTAACTGTAAAGACACGTACATGAAAGAACATGGGAATAAGATGAAACCAGGGTGAAAAACGACAAATAGCCACCCTCTCGCAAGAACATTAGATAATGACCCTTAGTCTACAGCACGGAAACACTCTTCTGCCAATGGTTTAATCAACTCTGGGGAACATTATTTTGAATTCGGTCTTTCAGAGTGGTAATTAAATTGCAGCGGAAAAAAATTTAAGACCCTAACGGGAGCGGGCTTTGGGGACGGGGAGGGGGGGGGGGGGGAGGCCTCCATCGCCTTACCAAAAAATCCTACAAAGGTTTCTCCAAATATTGAGCAACTGCCCCAGGTTAGGGAAACACCTGCGGCTAACAGTCTCCTTCAGCAGCCCTAGGAGTTGCTAAAGGTCCAACCACGCCGGCCGCAGGCGACAATCCTGCAAGACTCCGGGGCCAGGATGGGGGGAGAGCGCTCGCACTGCGGCTCGGATCTCTTGTCTTGGGGGCAGTCTAGGAGACTCTGGGGTCCTCCCTCATCAGGAAAGCCCTCAGTTTACAAAGATTTCAGTCCCTAGCCCTCCGCCCGGACCAGGACGGCACAAGCAAACAAAGGCGCGGCTTGCGTCGTCCGCCGGCCGAGGTGAGGGGAAGGCGGGCGGTGACCCACCTGACCTCCACCTGCCCGACGAGAGGCCGGACCGGCCCTGTGTGGACTTGGCCGCACTTCCTTCGCCGCAGAGGGCCGGGGAGACTGGGGGACCCCGCCCTGCCCTCGGGGTGTCCCCGGGGGTCCCGGGCCGGAGCCCACGCCCACGCGCGGCCTCGCCGGGGCCGGCCCCGCACTGCAGCAGCGCCCGCCGCGGGCCCCGGCCGCGCTCGGGGGGCTCCCCTCGCCCCGGGACCGCCCCCACAGCGCCGCTCGAACCCTGCGCGTCCGGGGGGAGGACGCCCGCGCCGCCTCGCCGCCCCAGGGCCCGCGGGAGGAGACGCCCGGGGCGCCCGGGCTTCGCCCGGCGGCCGAGGGCGCGGTGTCGGCTTACCGGCGGCGGCGGCGGCGGCGGCAGCGGCAGCGGCAGCGTCCCTTGTCGGCGGGCGCGCCCACGTGCGGCGCGGAAGAGCCGGCTGGGCTGTGGCAGGTAGAGCGAGCGGCCCGCTGCGGCTCAGTCGGGAGCCGGGACCGCGGAGGAAGCACCGCGCCCGAGCCGGAGCGGCCGCGGCCCCAGGCGGTGGGGCGGGACCGTGAGGAGGGCCCTCGGCATGGAGGCGTGGTCATGGCGGGCGGAGGCGGAGCCGGGGCGGGCCCTCGGCTCGCGGGGGCGGAGCCGGGGCGGGACCAAGGGCGAGCCCTCAGTGCAGGGTCAGAGGCAGTAGGCGGGCCTTTGAGCCGGGGGGCGGGATCAGGAGGCGGTACCTTAGCGTGAGGGGGCGGGTCCTGGGCGAGGACTAGCGAGCTCGGGGCTCCAGCCTCCGGTCTTCCATAGCTTCCAGGCGGTGGGCGTCGCTCTGAGTAGCAGAGACTAACTGCCGCCCTCGCAGCGGGTCTGCTCTGGGGAAGGCCTGCTCGGGTGGGCGGGGTGGCTTCGGCTTTCACCTGGGGCTCCCCCGCCACCCCAGAATCTCGGTCAGTGAATCAGCGTACCCCAGGAGGGGCTTTGTAGTTACAGACAAGGAGAACCGCGGGGGCCCAAAAGACTGGGGCCGATGGCACCTGGCTCACCCCATCCTTTCCGTCGGGGCCACACCCAAACCTTTTGCGAGGAGATGAAGTGAACCTTCCATACATGCTGGGGCCTCTGGAGGCTCGGGGACCCTGGTTAAAGTGCCCCCACCCCCAGAGGCCGCACTTTTCTGGCCCTCGGCATCAGAGGTGAGGAAGTTAATTTTTGTAATGAGTTCCTTTACGTGGGCTCTGGCTCAGAAAGAAGAGCATTAATATTTCCGGATAAAGTCTAACTCCTTCCTGTCATCCTTACGAGCCTTCGGACCTGGACAGTTCAGACCCACCCAACCTGGCCCAACGCCTGCAGGGCCAGATGCACCTTAAGGATGGGAGTCAGGCAGAGTTCACCTGAGCATCCTAACTGCACCAGCTGGGGCTCCCAGCCAATCAAACCAGTGGCACCTGTTGAGTGAGGTAGTAATTTCTGCACAGGCCGCCAATCATTTAACCCTTGACAGTCCCTTAAGGAATTTTCAGATCTAGTCTGGGGCTCCTAAAAGCTAGGCGGTCATGAAAGAGTTCGGAGGTCCATGCACACTTCAAAATTGTACAGAACATTTTGTGTATATGTTTCTGCAAAAGGGTATATAGTTTGTGTCAGATTCCCAAAGGGATCTGCCACCTCTCCCAAATCACCAAGAATATATTTATAGCTTGTGATGCTGAACCCACCCCTGGCCCACCCAGGCTTCTGATTCTGATTCCATCTACATTTGCCATACACCAAGGGCCCCAGATGTCAATTCTCTAACAGTCAATTTTAGGAATAGTCTTAAAGTGGAAGCCGAGGAAAACTAAAGGGTAGAGCAATGAGTAGGAAAAAAAGACTTTCGTGAAAATTGATTTCCTGATGAAGATATGAGAAACTCCATTTTTACAAAAACAGATGCCAAAGGGTGAGGTGGGTTTTTTTGTCTTAGTTTCCTCAAATCCTAGCCACACTCCATACTGCATTTAACTCATAATGAAAAAAACTACTTCTACTTCCCATTGAAAGAGAGAACCAGTCTATTCATGTCAAAACCACCATGTGTAACTTTGTCCTATACATTAAATAATATGCTTGCCTTTTTGTGTCACCTATCTCTAAAGAAATCCAGGTGTGTGGAAAGTTAAATTAGCTTTGACAGTTTGAAGTATCATAAACCCTTAAAAGAACAACTTCATTGATAATCAGGATTGATAGTCAATGTACAAGTATTAAGATTTGAAAGTTCATTCCCCCACAAATTCTGTTTTCGTGGGTCAGGTCGTCACTCTTCAAAGTCTACTTAGGTGGGGGCGCCTGGGTGGCTAGGTCGGTTAAGCGTCCGACTTCGGCTCAGGTCATGATCTCACGGTCCGTGGGTTCGAGCCCCGCGTCGGGCTCTGGGCTGACAGCTCAGAGCCTGGAGCCTGCTTCAGATTCTGTGTCTCCCTCTCTCTCTGCTCCTCCCCTGTTCATGCTCTGTCTCTCTCTGTCTCAAAAATAAATAAACGTTAAAAAAAAAATAAAGTGTACTTAGGTGTATTCATCTGTTTAAGGCATGTAAATAGAGCAGGTTCCTCACATAATAATGCTCTAATCAGAGCATTTCAGAGTTCATTTGAATCAGAACCTTAATCCTTACCCCTTCTTTTTTTTTTTTAATTTTTTTTTCAACGTTTATTTATTTTTGGGACAGAGAGAGACAGAGCATGAACGGGGGAGGGGCAGAGAGAGAGGGAGACACAGAATTGGGAACAGGCTCCAGGCTCTGAGCCATCAGCCCAGAGCCTGACGCGGGGCTCGAACTCCCGGACCGCGAGATCGTGACCTGGCTGAAGTCGGTCGCTTAACCGACTGCGCCACCCAGGCACCCCAATCCTTACCCCTTCTGATAATAAAGAAGGGGATATAAATCAGAGGTGACTACATTCTCTGGCTCAGGCTGGCCTACCTAGTAGAGAGATTGGGGAGGTAAACACGTTCAGAGTTTCCATATGCAAATACTGGTAATCCTCTAACCCTGTCTTTGCTATAAACTGGATTCTACTCCATCCCATCTAAAGTCCTGCTTAGTTCTGTATTTGATGTTGTGCCTGCTTTGTGGTTGACCTGCAGTAACAAGTAAACCTTTGTCAGGATCGTCATTATCACCCATTTCATCTCCACACTACATCACCGCTCAGCATCTCGGTCTGTCACAATCCTTGTTGCAGCTCAGTAGGTGAGGGAGAAGCCCAAAGGCCAGGCCTACAGCTGATTCTGTATGCGGGCTTAACACACATGTGTCAACTTAGGAAAGTATGTCACAGAGACGTTGATTCAGAGAAGGTCACTGGCTCAATTTGGTACCTAAGAAACACACATAATGGGATAATCCATTTAAAATATGCCACTTTTAAACCATATTTCATTTGCCTACCTTATGGAAAAGTTCATACAAAGGCTACGTTAGGGATCTAATAACCATATGGCTTACAAATCACTTAGATTTGATATATCATCCCCCTTAATTTTTACACCGAGGGAGTTGCCCTGGTCTCTAGACTCCTCATAGTGAAGTTGGATGTGCCAAGCACTTGGCACCAAGAAAAGCCAAGGAACTGGCCTTAGTCCTGGATATGATCCTGGCTCTTGGCTCTTAGCTGTGTGATCTTGGGCAAGTTTGTCAATTTCTCCAAGACTTTTTTCCTTATTTGAATGATAATGACTCATTTAAATGATATTAATACCTATCTCAAAGTACTGCCATGAGAAATACATAAAACAATGTAGGGTAAATATTGAACATGACGTATGGCCTCGTATGCCATGGTTCTCAACTCATGAATTTTTTTCTTTTTTCCCTTCTGATTCTAAGCCCAATTTTTTTTTTCACTACAGCCCACAATGAAATATTTCATGCACATGTATTAGGTTCCTTTTCGTTTCAAGCAATAACATAATTCAAACTAGCTTAAGGAAAGTGACATTTCTTGGGTGCCTGGGTGGCTCAGTCAGTTGAGCATCTGACTCTTGATTTTGACTCAGGTCATGATCCCAGGGTCATGGGATCGAGCCCCGCTTCAGGCTCTGTGCGGAAGATGGAGCCTGCTTAACGTTCTCTCTGCTTCTCTCCCCCACTCATGCTCTCAATCTCTCTCTAAAATAAAACGAAAGGAATAGCCTGAGGCCAGCTAAGGGATGCCACTCTGGGGAGGTGGGACAGTCTCTCTTGGGGCCATTTTGTAAGTGTGTCCCTCGAGAATTGGTTGCTTCGTTTTCAGGCTATGCTTGGTTCCCTCTGCTTCCTCAACCATATGGTGTGAGGTATGGCCACTCACAGTAACAGCTCGGAGCTTTTCCTGATGCAGTCCACCTGCTCCTCCTCTTTAGAAGACAGGCTTACAGCTGGAACAGTCAACAGAGGCTAGCAGGGCAAAGTCACTTTGTGGCTGTTGCAGCTGCAAACAGAGGAAGCAGCGGGGGAGGGTGCTGGGCAGACCATCCAATAATCGTCCCCTATGACCTTTCCATAAAAAAATGAGACACACCATTCTGGTCAGCAGTTTACCACCAAGGGTCTTTTAAGCAGGCTACACACTGATCCCAAGATGTCAAGGTGATTGGCTAGAGAGAAAAAAGGGAGAAGAAATAAAAGGAAATGGCCTGTTTACTTGTGCATTTCCTGTCTGTGACCCCATTAGGCAGAACCTAAAAGTGCTCCATGGTCCCAGACCTCCTGCCTGCCATTGGCAGCGTTCTGGAGGCTGGCTGCAGAGGGAGACCAGAGTATGAAAGCTATTGAGGCAACATATTGAAAACCATCAAAATGTTTTTAGAGCCAGACAAGAAGGCATTAAAAATGTCCTAGGAGCTACAGTCTGAGATGAATGTAAGAGCAAGCTGGGTTTAATCAGGCAATATAGAGATGGCTAAAGGAAGTGAGATGTAATCTGGGTGGGATTCAGATGTCCTCCACTCAAAGTGGATGAAGAAGTGAGGTGTGGGTTGTCAGGAGCTACACGACACTTTGCCACGCTGCCGTCGTTACGTTGGAGAGTCAAGACGAAGAAACACTTTGCACGCTGTGACAGACCAGACGTAACAGGGTTACCTGAGTAGTCCTGGTCCGCCAAATGAGGGAAATCTTGAGTACTCCCATACTGTACTTATTATCAAATGGAAGCCAGCATCATCTTATTTCTGCAATGCTGTTGTCAGGTGATATGATGTGACCTTTGTGGTCATGATCAGGTGACAACATTGCTGTATCTCACCGTGAACAACCCATCATAAACTTGGTAAATTTGCGGTTTCTTTCCTTTGTCATTTGTCCATCTCGCACCTGTTGCATTTCTGTTGTTTGGCTAGCCATTCCTTCTGAGGTCTTGACGCCCTAGCAAACTTGCCTCACAAGTGTACGTCTGTTTCGTAAGATTCTTTAGTCTCCAAGTCCCTCTTCTCCAGGGTATAACCAGAACCAAGGGGGCTGATTACAAAGCCAGTCCCATTTGGAAGCAGTGAACGTGGAGTTGGTTGTCGGAGAGACTACAAAAGGCCCAGGAAGGCTCAAGAATCACCCTGGGCTGTAGGGGAGCAGGAACAGGTCAGGGAGAAGACATCTGCCTCTGCGAGAGCAGAGATGGTCTGCACAAAGTTGCCTATGCTGGGACAATTTGAAAGAAGGGGCAGGGCAACTTTGCAAACATTCTGGGAACACAGAATGCAAAACCCCAAGTGAAAAACCCAGTATGGAAGAAATCGTATCCCAGTGAAAAAAAAGGACATTCCTCCTGAGTCCTTCAAGCCATACTGCTTCATAAGAACCCGTTCAAATGTGCCCAAATATAATGAAACAGAATGTGGTACAAAGCAGAATTGCAGAACAATAGAAATGGAGGAGGAATCACATCCTCGAAGAGTCAACAACCTGGAAACAGCATGGGATTGCTGGAACACGGCTGCAGCCCGCTCCGTAGCCCTGAGGGCTCTCGTTCGACCAACACCAGCAGCACCCAGGAACTTGTCAGAAGTGCACATCTTTGCGCCCCAGTTCTGAGCAATGTTTTAACATGCCCTCCAGGTAATTGTGATGCCCTCTGACACTGGAGAACCACTGGACCAGGTTCTTCTCCGTCTCAGGTTAGAGTCTGGGCACAGTAAAATCTCTCGGCCCGATTCTAGACGAGACCCGCTTTCTCACAGGGAGATTCTAGTCGACAGAAAATGAAGCCGACTATACCACCAGAATTCACTCATTCACTCCACAAACGTTTATTAAGCATTAAGCACCAAAGCAGACATTCACCAGTTTTGGACGACTTTGTCATGGACCAGTTGGCCATGAGGCTCGGTAGCATCTGGAGGCAGGAGGGCCAAGTAGACAGGGGTCTCAGCTCCCTCCTCCACAGTCCTGGGGCCGCAAGGCCCACCCAGGTCCGTTTTTACCCACCCCGGGCAGCAAGCGTTCAGCAGAATCCTGTCGGCTTTTCTCTTCTCATCCAGACGCCGGGCCAAGATCCTTGATAAGACCGTGACCCCCAGCTTGGACACCCCATAAGCCGAGTTGGGCCAGCCTTCCCTCTCGTGCACTTCGTTGTTTGCATCCTCCACAAACTTTTTCATGAGGTCCACCAGGTCCCCTTCTGTGAGCGTCTCGCATCGGAACTTCTTCTGTAGATCTGGGCTGCAATTTTCAAGAGCTTTGGAGCCCTCTAAACTGCTGATATTCACCACCCTGCCTGAAACAGAATAGTAAATATATGGAAGCAGGTCACAGATAAACGATTGTTGGGTGACTATACCCAACATGCAATTGATTGATACTGCAGGTTTAATTGCTGGTTGAAAAAAAAAAAAAAAAAAGACTCTAGAAGGCACCCAGTGGGCTTCAACATTATTTTGTGCTCTCCTCCCCCAAAGGAAAGGACGCATTTCCATCAGTGACAGGGGCTAAAGGGCAGTGATTCTCCAGTGGGCAGTTTTATAAAACATCCCACTACACACACACACAAACACTCCAGGCGCCTGTGAACTTGGTTTCCCAGAGACAGCACCCTCACCCCAAGGATTAAAGCTGTTTACTGGTTTGCACAATTTCCTAGGGCCCTGGGCACCACCTCTTTGCCTCCAAGTGCCAAATATCAGGGTCAAGCAATGCCTTAAAATGACCCTGTCTATCCTGAATGATGGGTACTCTCACACATGGAGTGGGTTGATTCTCCATCCCAGTTTTGATTTTCTTCACTTTCTTTAGCCCATCATTAATAATTAAATATAATTAATGAGTTAATATTCACATTAACCATAATTCACGGCTATTAAAAAGACGGTTATGTCTATGAAAAAACATGCAGGCCAGAAACTAGAAGACGGCTGGAAACATTGATTGGAAATCCCGAAACCAGTGTGTGAATTTACACAGTTCACCTAACATCAGAGGACACCACGTTGCGTTACCTGGGTGGCTCAGTCGGTTGCGTGTCCGACTTCAGTTCAGGTCATGATCTCATGGTTCATGAGTTCGAGCCCCACATGGAGCTGTCTGCTGTCAGCACAAAGCCCACTTCGGATCCTCTGTCCCCTTCTCTCACTGCCCCTCCCCCACTCATTCTCTCTCTCAAAAATGAACATAAAAAAAAAAAAAGACAACACATTTAGGGGGTTCTTTTCTTACATATTATCCCGAATCCACTCTTTCTGTATCCACTAGGATAGTTGGATTTTATTGCATTTTCTGTGTGGCATTCATTCACCATGGGGTTGGGGGTGTGTGTGTTGTACATTCTACTAGATATCTTTGTGGGCCAACTGCACACAGAGATGGCCTCACTCTGTCTTGAATATGAGCACTCACTTATCCCCAGCTACCTAAGACTCTTCAGTATTTTCTTCCTCTCTTGTAATACATATTTCCTTCCCAACTTTGAACTATGAAAAATTTGAAGCCTACAGAGAAATTGCAAGAATAGTTCAATACATACCGGTATGCCCTTCACCTAAGCCCCTCAATTATTAACATTTGGCCACATTTGCTTTCTCTTTGTCTTAATTGCAGACAAATATCATAAAACTTTGCCCTAAGCACTTTATATACGGTAACAAGGGTATTACCTTACATAACCACAAGAGTGATCACCCTCAAGACATTTATCACGATATAACACTATTATCTGAAGTACAGTCCATATTCAAAGGGTCCAGTTATCTCAATAATCTTTCTTCATAGTTTTTGTTTTCATCCAGGCTCCAACGTAGGATCACGGATTGTATTTAGCAGTCATAGCTCTTTAGTTTTAACCTAGAGTAGTTAACAATGATCTTTTTGAAGACTGTAGGCTATTATTTTGTAGTATTTCTCCCATTTGGACTAGCATGGTTTTCTAATTAGATTCACTTCAAGGCTTTGGCCAGGAATACTACTTTGATGAAGTTGTGTTCTTCATTACTTTTAAGCAGCTTTGTTTGTTTTTTTTTTTTTAACGTTTATTTATTTTTGAGACAGAGAGAGACAGAGTATGAGTGGGGGAGGGTCAGAGAGAGAGGGAGACACAGAATCTGAAGCAGGCTCCAGGCTCTGAGCTGTCAGCACAGAGCCCGACGCGGGGCTCGAACTCACAGACCATGAGATCATGACCTGAGCCGAAGTCGGACGCTTAACCGACTGAGCCACCCAGGCGCCCTCCCCCCCCCTTTTTATTTAAGCCAGCATGGGGCTTGAACTCACAACCCTGAGATGGAGATCCAAGCAGACATCAAGAGTCCGACACCTAATCAACTGGGCCACCCAGGCACCCTAAACAAATTTGTTCTTAATCGCCTGGTTGCTACAAGGAATTAAATTCAAAAGGGTAAAGGAAGAAAGAAAAATGAAATAGGGGTGCTACTCTTTGCCTTTGGTAGAAATAAAAAACTTTCTAAGAGTCAGAGGTGTCCTCTGATCTCAGGTGACATCTCAGGTGAGCATCAGTGAGGCCAAGGGATGACCATCTCAGCAGCCAGCTGGGTGCAATCAGTCCTGAGAAGGGCTGCACCCACACAACCACCACCATTTGCTGAGGTCCAGGTGGGCCCCCTGGTCCTGAAACAACCCCTAGCCATTCTTAGAAAGAGTGGACAAGTAGCTCCCCCTAGTGGGTAAACGTTGGATTAACTTATTTACTCAGAATCTTGAATGAACAAGCAAAAGGTTTGGGAACTTTAAAAAAAATTTTTTTTAACTGTGCATATATTTTTGAGAGAGATACACACCAAGTGCCAGCGGGAGAGGGAGACACAGAATCTGAAACAGGCTCCAGGCTTGGAGCTGTCAGCACAGAGCCTAAAGCAGGGCTGGAACCCACTAACCGTGAGATCATGACCTGAGCTAAAGTCAGACACTTAACCCACTGAGCCACCCAGGGGTCCCAGAAGTAACTTTCTTTTAAAGAGGTATTATAGGGGTGCCTGGGTGGCTCAGTCGGTTAAGCGTCTGACTTCGGCCTAGGTCATGATCTCACAACTCGTGGGTTCAAGCCAGGCTTCAGCCTCTGTACTGACAGCCTGGAGCCTGCTTCAGATTCTGCGTCTCCCTCTCTCTCTGCCCCGCCCCTGCTCACACCCTGTCCATCAAAAACGAACAAACATTAAAAAAAAATTTTTTTAAATAAGGAGGTATTATAAAGCCAAATAATATGTGACATTTAAGTCAGTTTTGCATGGGTAGAGATTCCCTACAAATCAAGAGGCAAGGATCCTCGCTTTTTGCCTTCTGGGTAAACGTGAGTTTTACTGAAAATTCACAAGTATTCTCAATGTGTTGTAAACCAGATTCCCAAGTTGGGAATTACTGTTACAGAGAACTGGTTGAAGCCAGTGATTCATCTGCTTCTGGGTTGATGCCCGGGCTCCACCCTCCTCCAAGCTGCCTTTCATCTTTCAAAATGGCTTGGTTTGCAATTGTTTGGCGTTAAGATCCTTCCCTTCACTGGAACTAATTATCCAGTTGAAACTAATCAAATCAAACTGATTTGATTGAGGGGTGAAGTCAGGAAACCTGAACACTGTTTCCAGATCTATCACTACCTGACTGCGTTCATGTCTTTGGGTCTCAATTTCCTTCTCTGTAAAATGAAGTCATAGGAATGTCAAGTTTCTTCAATACCTTGTAGTTTTCCAATTCTAGGATTCTAAAACCCATAGAGAGAAGACTTCTAGACACTTGGTAGACATCACCCTTGCAAATGGAATACTATGCAGCTGTAAAAAAAAATAAGAAAGCTTTCTGTCTTGATCTAGAAAGAGTCCCAGAGATAGTGAAAAAAAGCATAGTAGCAAACATTATACTTAATGTTCCCATTATGTAAAAAAGGGATACACACACACACATACATAACTTAGATTTGCATTTAAAAACTATGCCCTTGGCCCTGAGCACTCAGCAACTCCACGCACCTAGAACCAAGGCTTCCTTCAGCCAGTCCCAGCAACTCTGCCTGCGAGCTTTCTGTGATCTCATCCCACTGGGAAAAGACAAAGGGAATCACCTGTAGAGGCTGGGGACAGGGATTGGGCAAGTGGGGGAGCATGAGTCTGAATGCAGCTCTCACCAAACATCTTTTTAGATTTTAAGATTTTTGCACTAGAGATCATCTTTATTCAAAATGTTAAATTAAGAAAAGCACTTTTTTTCTTTTTTTTTGGGAGACAGCAAGCATGAGCTGGGGAGAGGGGGAGGGAGAGAGAGAGAGAGAGAGAGAGAGAGAGAGAGAGAGAGAGAGAATCTTAAGCAGTTTCCACACTCAGCACAGAGCCCAATGCGGGGCTCCGACCCCACGACCCTGGGATCAAGACCTGAGCTGAAATCAACAGTCAGATGCTCAACCGACTGAGCCACCCAGGCACCCCAAGAAAAGCACATTTTTTATAAGAACCACAGAGTTTTTCTTCCTAAGAATCACAGCTGCCTTCCTGGGAAAGAGAATCGTCAAGGAAGCAAGCCTTCTCTGCCCCCTCCCAGTACAGTTGTAGGATTCTTTGTCAATGAGGGTCTTGTCCACTGGACTCAGTGCTCCATGGTCAGGATTGTCCCTGTTCACAGCGCTTACCACTGTGTCCCCAGCACCCTGGGTTATGGTAGGCCCTCCAGTATTTGTGGAAAAAGTAATAAAAGTTATTGAATACTTGGGAGTGTGGGCAAGATACTTCCTAATAAAGAAATATTTCTTTGGGAGGTTCTTCATTAGCTTGACAAAGTGAAGAAAGGAACATAGGGAAAGTCATAATGATGCTAAAACAGATCCTTCCCTGCCAGGCTCCCAAATGAGCTGGTGTGGCCCCACCACCCTGAGGAGCTGAGAAGGACCCACTGAGGTTGCTCAAAGGCAAGAGGCCTTTGGGGACTTGTAACACCTATTATTCTAGGGTTGAGTTCATATCATGGGACCAAAGAGCACTGCCATATATCAAACATATCTTTTATTTTATTTTTAAGTAGGCTTCACGCCCAGCGTGGAGCCCAAACTGGGGCTTGAACTCACGACCCTGAGATCAAGACCTGAGCTGAGATCAAGAATCGGATGCTCAACCAGCTGAGCCACCCAGGCGCCCCATTATACATCTTTTTTTATTTTTATTTTTGAGACAGACAGAGAGAGAGAGAGAGAGAGAGAGAGAGAGAGAGAATGAGAATGAGCAGGGGAGGGGCAGACATATGGCTGGACTTACCATGAGGTTTTATTATTGGCAGTAATTCTATGCAGACATTCCTTGTGGCAAAAAAGTTTGTCTTCAGTGTTATCTCAGCTCGAATGTCAAAGGGTGTTGGATCATCAGCTTCCAAAAAGAGAAGGAAACAAAGTCATGCATTTCCCCTTGAAATGTATATAACAAAGCGAATCTTATCTCTCTCAAGTTTATTTAAGCAATCTCTCTGCACGGAAGGTGGGGCTGGAGCTCACAACCCCAAGATCAAGAACCTCATGCTCTACGGACAGAGCTAGCCAGGCGCCCTAGATTTTATCTCTAATTAAAGGAAAAACAGGCTAACTTTATTATTATGTTTTTTTTCGTTTATTTTTGAGAGAGACAGAACTTGAGTGGGGGAGGGCAGAGAGAGAGGGAGACACAGACTCCGAAGCAGGCTCCAGGTTCCGAGCGGTCAGCACAGAGCCCGACGCGGGGCTCGAACTCCCGAACCCCGAGGTCATGACCTGAGCTGAAGGCCCAGTCTCAACCAACTGAGCCACCCAGGCGCCCCTAAAACAAGCTAACTTTAAAACGATTTTTAAGCCACCGGATCCGAGCTTCAAGGGTGTATCTGAATCACCTGCAGGGCCTGTTAAAACACAGCTTTCTGGGCTCCGCCCCCAGAGTTTGGGATTGAGAAGGTCTCGGGTGGGGCTCCAGAATTTGCATTTTTAACGCGTTCTCGGGTGAGGCTACAGCTACAGGTCTGGCCCCACTTTGAGAATTCCTGGCTTTCAGGGCTGCGGCTCAATCTTGAAAGGGTATGGGAGGCACCTGGCAATCCTGTTAAAATGCAAATTCTGATGCAGCGGGTGTGGGGTGAGGCCCGAGATCCTGCGATCCCAGCGAGTGTCTGGGGCTGCACGTGCTGTTGGTCCACCGCCCACACTTTTGAGGGGGCAAGGGCTGCCAGCGGACCCGCGTTCCTGCACGCTTGGTCCGGGAAGCGGCGTATTTATCCATCAATCCTTCAGCCAGTGGCTGAGGGTTGTACCAGCGGGTGTCTGCCACCTCCCACCCGCGCTTCCGGAAAGCCGACCCGCTGAGTTGGAGGTGCGGGTGCACAGCTTCGGTGAGGGTTCAAGCCGGGGGGCTGGTCATTCAAGGCCTCACGGCAGTTTTTACTCCGTTCTGCCTCTTGGGTTTCTCGTCTCCACTAGGTTGTAGGTGAGTTTGGCTTGGTTATTCTTTCTACCTCCACCACATGGCGGCTCAACAACTTTCTCAGTAGATCAATAGAGTAATATCCTTGACCTCTCCCCCCCCCCCCCCCCCGCCAAAGGTGCTACTTAAAATCACACTTAAAATGTATGTTTGATGACATACAAATTCCCTGCGGGAGGGAACAAGGCTCGCTTCCTTTCTGGCTGAGCCTATCAAAGCTTTCCATTAAACAAAATCTCAAGTCCACTATTGTGCAAGTGCGCGCTGATCGTGTCTCAGCGATCCATTTCCTGTCCCGAGCAGATGCCTCCGGGCTTCTATGAAAGCTCCCTTTCAAGGAAAGCGAAAGCCCAAAGTGAGCTGGAGACCCTTCGCAGGGAAAATGTTTTTTGCTTTAGACAGAAAGCTGATGAGCTTAGCAGGGCGTGGCCCCCTCCCAGGAGGCCGGTTTTTTGGCAAACCGCAGCAGCCGACGGCTCCGGGAGGGCCCAGGGCTGTGCCCCGCCAGCTTCGCGCTAAGCGAACCGCTCCCGCGACTCCGCGGAAAGCGAGAAGCCGCCGAGGGAGGCCAATGTTGAGCGCATCCCGAGGGGCCGGCGCTGCGCTCCGCGATCACTCCAGCCCACAGGAAGGGGGCGCCCGCGGCTCTCTGACCCGAACCCTTGGCGCCGCCAGAGACCCACCCCCGACCTACGCTGGAAGGCGATGCCCGCGTTGTTGACCAGCACGTTGAGGCCCCCGTACTCCTTGCGCAGGAAGTCGCGCAGGGCGCGGATGCTCTGCAGGTCGTCGATGTCCAGCAGGTGGAAGCGGGGGCTCAGGCCCTCGGCCTGGAGCTGCTGCACTGCCGCCCGGCCCCGCGCCGCGTCCCGCGCCGTGAGCACCACGTCCCCCGAAAATTGCCGGCACAGGTCGCGCGCGATGGCGAAGCCGATGCCTTTGTTGGCCCCGGTCACCAGCGCCACGCGGCTGCAGGACGACATGGCCGGGGAAGGCACTTGGCGCGTGGAGAGCGGCCCGGGCTGTGAGCCACTGGGGAGCTCGCTGCGGAGGCTCGGACACAGAGAAGCCACAGAGAACTGAGTTCTGGGATCCAGTGCTGCGACTTCTAGAGAACGAGGCCCGGCCCTCGGTCCCTCCCCTGCGAGGAGTGGCCGTCCGTTCCCGAAGGTTTCGTAACGCCCCACTCCGGAGTCCGCCCCTTCCCGGCGCTGTGCCCTTTTGATCCCGCGTCTGAGCCCAGCGGTGGTCTGCGGGGTGGAGCGGTTAGTCGATTTCCCAAAGCCCAAACCGATGGTGATGGGATCTAGAGATTCATTGCAGTTGGACTGAAACTATTCTAGGAAAACCCCAAAAGGAGAAAAACAAGGGCTGAGTAATTTTCTTGGGCGTGCGCCCATCATCCACTGCAAAATGAAAATGTTTGCTTTTTCCTCAAATGCAGCGAAATGATTTAGACACGGTAACTGCCTCTCAGGACATAGGTTCTCCCGTTTCCTTAAACTCAAGGAAAAAAGGTCTTATGAGTAGATTTTCAGGTGTGGGAGGAGTTCATTGCTGTGTGTGATTGCCAGCCGGCCCCCGAGTGAGAGGGAGTGTTTATGAAGCTCTTACTGTGTGCCAAGCCTCTTATTGGAATGTTTTTATTTAATTCTTACATAACTCATTTGGGTGCTAAGTGTCTGCATTTTAGGTCTGTCCAAGGAGGCTATATATATATACATATATACATATATATATATATATATTTTTTTTTTTCTCCCAGTGAAAACTGTGCACCTGCAAAGTTCAAACAGAAATGAATCCCCTGGTGTGTTAAGGTCTGCACAGACAATCAGAACTCCCCCACGCGTCTTCTTTAGTGTAATCTGAGGGTGTTTGATTGGTGACACTTAGATTTATGGAGAGCTGCGACCTCATTATGACTCAGCTTTTCCCAAGCAGAGTTGGCTAAGCTGCTGGTGTCTGTCACCTTGACTCTACCCTTCTCTATCAAATCAACAAACAAGATCAGGAAAGTGGGCTCTTGCTGGGTGGTCCCTTACTGTAGCTCAACCAATATATTTTTTTCTCTCTAAAAATCATTTGGAACTTTATTTTAAAGTTGTGGGACTAGCCTTTTCTGAAGATGGCGTGGAAAGGGAAGAAGGAAGCCCCTACCCCTCCCAAAGCAGAAGCCAGAGCAAAGGCTTTGAAAGGCAAGAAAGCGGTGCTGAAAGGCATCCACGGTCTCACACACAGATCCTCACATCACCTACATTCTGATCGCCTAAGACACCGTGTCTCCAAAGGCAGCTCAAATATCCTCAAAAGAGTACCCCCAGGAGAAACAAGCTTGACTACTATGCCATCATCAAGTTCCCCCTGACTACAGAGTCAGCCATGATGAACATAGAGGACACTTGTGTTCATTGTGGATGTTAAGGCCAACAAGCACCGGATCAAACAGGCTGTGAAGAAGCTCTATGACATTGACGTGGCCGAGGTCAACACTCTGATCAGGCCTGATGGAGGAAAGAAGGCATATACGTTCAACTTTGGATGTTGCCAACAAAACTGGGATCATCTAAACTGAGTCCGGCTGACTAAATCTAAACATAAATTTTTTCACCATAAAAAAAAAAAGATGTAGGGCTATTCAGGTTTTCTATTTCTTTTTGAGCGAGCTTAATTCATGTTTTTCAAAAAATTTCTTTATTTCATCTAAGTTGTTGATTCTGTTGACAAGTTGTTCACCATATGCTCTTTTTAAAATGTTTTATTTATTCATTTTGAGAGAGAGAGCATGAGCAGGTAGGACAGAGATAGAGGGAGAGAGAGAGAGAGAAAGAATCCTAAGCAGGCTCCTCACTGCCAGCACAGAGCCGGATGCAGGTCTCGAACTTATGAACTGTGAGATGGTGACCTGAGCCAAAATCAAGAGTTGGATGTTTAACTGACTGAGCCACCCAGGCACCCCCATAATATGCTTTTATTAGTCCTTTTAATATTGGTAGTGATGTCACCTCCCTTATTCCTGATATTGGTAATTTGTGTTTCATATTTTTTTTTTCCTGCTTTGGCTAGAGGTTTATCAATTTTATTGATTTTTTTCCCCCCTCAAGCATCTTTTGGTTTTATTGTTATTTTTCCTCTTTTTTTCTGATTATATTATATACATATTTTTAAAAATGTTTATTTTTGAGAGAGAGAGAGTATAAGTGGGAGAGGGGCAGAGAGAGAGAGAGAGAGAGAGAGAGATACACAGAATCAGAAGCAGGACCCAGGCTCTGAGCTGTCAGCACAGAGCCCAACACGGGGCTTGAACCCACGAACCATGAGATCATAACCTGACCCGAAGTCAGACGCTTATCCAACTGAGCCACCTAGGCACCCCTGATTATATTATATTTCTGTTCTAACTTTTATTTCCTTTCTTCTTTTTTTAAATGTTTGTTTATTTATTTATGGGAGAGAGAGAGTATGTGAGCAGGGGAGGGACAGAAGAAGAGAGGGAATTCCAAGCAGGTTCCATGCCATCAGTGCAGAGCCCAATTCGGGGATTGATCCCATGAACCGTGAGATCATGACCTGAACGCAAATCAGGAAGAGTTGGATGCTTAATTGACTGAACCACCCAGGTGTCCCAAATTATTTCCTTTCTTTTGCTCATTTTGGGTTTTATTTTCTCTTTTTCTAGTTTCTTTACCATGGAAGCTGAGGCCATTGATTTGAGCTCTTTTTTCTTTTTCTATATAGGTGTTAAGGGCTATTATTTTCCCTTTAAGTACTGCTGTTAGTGGAATAACAGCACATAAATCTTGATATGTTGACTTTTCAATTTTAATCAGTTTAAAATACTTTCTAATTTACCTATTGACATATTCTTTGACTAAGGGTATTTAGAAACTTTTATTTAACAAAAATTTTTAGAAGATTTTATTTTTAAGTAATCTTTATACCCAATTTGGGGTTCTGACTCCTAACCCTGAGATCAAGAGTCGCATGTTCTACTGACTGAGCCAGCCAGATGCACCAGAAGTATATTTTTAAATTTCGAACTATTTGGATATTTTCCAGATATCTGGCTGTTATTAATTTCTAACTTAATTATATTATAATCAGAGAACATGCCATATAAGACCTGAATTCTTTTTAAAGAGTTTTAGGGGTGCCTGGGTGGCCCAGTCAGTGTAGTGTCTGACTCTGGATTTCAGCTCAGGTCATGATTTCATGGTAATGAGATTGAGCCCAGCGTTGGGCTCTGAGCTGGGTGTGGAGCCTGTTTAAGATTCTCTGACTGTCTCTCCTTCTACCCCTCTCCTGCTTACGTGCGCACGCTCTCTCTCTCTCAAAAAAAAGTTTCAAAAGCTGGGAGAGAGATATTAAAGCATGTTTTATGCAACGGTAATAATCTCAAAGGGAGGTAAAAATTGATGAAGGAGAGGAAGGGAATAATTCAAGACTAAAATATGTGGGAGGCTGGTGTAGTTGGGATCTAGAACTCAGATGGGGGCTTGTCATTGGAGCAGGACTTTTATAACGGGAGGAAAGCAGAGTGTGTGGGTCTCACTAGGTGGTTCTTCTTGATGGCATTGTTTACTCTTTGAAGGATGAGCCATTTAAAGTCGGCCAGAGGTTTCAGTCTGAGAGATTTGAGGAAGTAATAGCCATCTTGTGGAGTGTGAAGGTGAATGTATTAGGGAACTAGGCAGCATTGTCTGTGGAGCCGGGGCGCCATTTATGATCTGTGGTCATAAATGTCACGACAACATGGTCAGCTTCCTGCCATTCCCCCCCCGCCTCCCCCGCCTCATGCCTAGCTGCTTGCACAGGCTGGAAACAGTGGTGATGGTGGAGGGTTGGTGTTTTGCCACGCTCACACACAGCCTGAAGGGTGTTTGCATGGAAAGGATTATAGTGCAGGGCGGTGGCCTCAAAGGGTGGAGCCTAGGACCTGAGGAAGTTGGAGATTTATAACAGGGAAGAACAGTAGCGTTGATGGAAGGAGAGGTCTCCAAGGGTAGGACACCTCTGGAGGAAGCCAGGTCCTGGGGGTCAGTGTGGGATGCTTTGAGATGGAGGGCTCAGAGAATGTGTGGGGAACTACACGGAGGGGGCAGGGAAATCTCGTTGGTGTGATGAAAGTCAAGGGACTGGAAAGCCGGGATACCGGATGGATCCTGCACATGGCTCCTGACCTCATCAGAGATGAGGCCAGGCTTGGAGGGGACGGAGATACTGAGTCGTGCTGGACTCAAGGTGAGTGCCCTTCTTGTGTTCCTGTCCTGGAATTCTTGAGTTTTAAATAAGGGCCCCCCATCTTCATTTTGCACTGGGCCCTGTAAATTATGTGGCAGGTCCCTGTGACACCCATGAAAGAAGGGGTGTGGGGAGCCTGGCTTGATAGGAGTGTGTCGTGTGTCGCTCATAGCAATGGATCCCAAGCCTTTCATGTTAAGATCTCCTGGGGATCTCTTTAAAAAAGCAAATACAGATGCCTGGCTCCATCCCTGGACATTGTGATTGAATTGGTCTGAGTGTAACCCAAGGACTGGGAGTCTTAAAATCTCTCTTGGTGATTCAAATGCGCAGCAAAGGTTGGCGGCCATTGGGTTATAGTAGCAAGGCAGGTTGTGGGTTAGGAGTGACGCGATCTTCAAGAGAGTTGGTGTTTTCAAAAGAGAGAAGCTGAGGGTTTGCACAGGTTATTGTGGTAGACAGAATAAGCACCTCCCCGCCAGATGTTCATGTCCTAATCCCCAGAACCTGTGAATGTTACTTTACTTGGCAAAGGGGACTTTGCAGAGGTGATTCAGTTGGGAATCTTGTAATGGGGTGATCACCCTGGACTATCTTGCTGGGCCCAGTGTAATCCCAAGCATCCTTAGTTACATTTTATTTTATTATTATGTAAAGGTTTTCTCCACTTCCCCCCAAAATGTTATTTTTCTCCTTTGTACTTTTGTTAATTACTGTTTTTGGAATGGGGTAGTTTTTGACTTCCAAATTGATTTTTGACTGAATCTCAAAGAATTGAAACCAAAATTCTTTTAAAAATTTTTGTTGCCTTTAGCAGTAACCCTTTGAAGATTAGGAAACAGATTTTATTCATCTCCTAAAGCCATTGCAGGTGATTGTCTCTCAGAGTCTGTCTTCCTCATAAAGTAAATGTTAGATTTCAATTTTGGCTTGTATTTTCCTCCTAATTTTTTTCTGTATTATCACTGCCTTTTATTTGGAATTTTCTGCTATTATTTAGTAATTATGCCCAATGTGGGGTTTGAACTCATGACCCTGAACTCAAGAGTTGCATGCTCTACTGACGGAGCCAGCCAGCCCGCCAGCCACCCCCTGCAACATTAAAGGGAAGCCGGAAGGCCAAAAGCAGAGAAGGAGATGAAAAAAACAGGAGAGAGAGAGAGAGAAATTGAAAGATGCCATACAGCTGGGTCTGAAGACAGAGGAAGGGTCAGGAACCCAGGCAGTTTCTAGAAGCTGGAAAAACCCCACTTCAGAAAGAATGCAGCTCTGTTGACATCTTTTTTTAAAATGTTTATTTATTTGTGTGTGTGTGTGTGTGTGTGTGTGTGTGTGTGAGAGAGAGAGAGAGAGAGAGAGAGAGAGAGCGAGCGCGAGAGCGCGTGCAGGAATGAGAATGAGTCGGGGAGGGGCAGAGAGGGAGACAGAATCTGAAGCAGGCTCCAGGCTCTGAGCTGTCAGCACAGAACCCGACGTGGGGCTCGAACTCACAACCCACAACCCGGGATGAGATCATGACCTGAGCTGAAGTCAGATTCTTAACCAACTAAGCCAGGCAGGTGCCCTTTGTTGACATCTTGACTTCAGGCCTTAGGATCTCCAGAATGTGTGTTGCCATAAGCCACCGAGTTTGTGGTAATTTGCTGTGGTAGCCATTGGAAACTGATCAGCGTTTCCTCAGAGGGTTCTTGCCTCACCTCCAGGATGGCAGAAAAACAGTCTTGTACCCAGCACAGCATCACATGGAGGGTTTGCATCATGAACGCATTTTTAAGGAAAAGGACTGGTTTGGGGGGGGGGGGGGAAAGCTTTGATCTATTTCCTGAGGATTGAGGAAGAGCGAATTGAAGGGAACAAGCTGCTTGACATCCTCTGTTTCATGCAAAACTTGACCTGGTTGCTGGGTCTATGTCGACTAAAAAGCAGAAGGGAAGGGCAAGCTCCTGGGCCTGATCCAAACTGCCACCAGCTGAAGAGCCGTGGGTACCTGTTCAGAAGAGTTAGGGGTTCTCGTGGTTTTTTACAGCGGCGATTCTTTTAAAACTGGCTTTGCACTCAGTGAGGCTACTATCCCTTTGGGTTTCTTTTTTTTTTTTTTTTTTTAATTTTTTTTTTTTCAACGTTTATTTATTTTTGGGACAGAGAGAGACAGAGCATGAACGGGGGAGGGGCAGAGAGAGAGGGAGACACAGAATCGGAAGCAGGCTCCAGGCTCTGAGCCATCAGCCCAGAGCCTGACGCGGGGCTTGAACTCACGGACCGCGAGATCGTGACCCGGCTGAAGTCGGACGCTTAACCGACTGCGCCACCCAGGCGCCCCTATCCCTTTGGGTTTCTTAAATCATCATGGCAAGAACCAAAGTGTTCGCCAGCAACATGGACGTCCCTAGTTCTTCTGCAGAAGGCACACTTTCATCTAGATGACTGGGTGTGCGTGGCACTCATTCATCTGCATCCCTCTGGTGAATATCTGAGCACCAGTTAGGCTCCGAGCATATCGAGGAATGAACAGGCAGGGGAAAGCTCCCCGCTCCCATGGAGCTGCTCTTGGCTTTGCTGCTTCCTGGCTGTGCGGTCTCGGGCAAGCCTCAGTTTGGCCATTTGTAAAACGGAAGCGATTCTAGCGCTTCGTTCTCATGATTGGTATAAGGGCCAAGTGAGTTAGGATCATAAAAGCACTTAGAGGAGCGCTTGCGAACGGGAGCATGTGATCATTGCTGTTACGTTCTCCAGCGAGGGGAGGCAGACAGTGCTCTCAAACCAACACAGCCGTGTGCTTGTTGAGGTCCTCCTGGATAACCGGACTGGCACCAGGCACCGTCAGAAGTGCCCATCTCGCTTTGCTGGAGGCAGATAACGTGGGCAGAGGTGGGAGGAGGACCGGTCTCCAGCCTTGCCTTAGAGGAAGCGCTGTTGACTCCCTCAGCTTGTCGGACATTTGCGATGCTCGAGGCAGGCCGGGGCAGGAATGGGGCCTGGGGTCTTTCTGGAAAGCCAGGTGAAGGTCCGATTCCTGAGTCAAATGAAGAGGCCAACGCGGTTTGGTCACTGCTCCTCTCCTCTTCTCCATCCCCAGTTTTCCAGCCCCTGGCCCTCCTAGGTGTGGACAGTGGAGTGGTTGGGGGTCACAACTGTGGTGCTGTGAGTGCCAGGGAGGCGGCGGGGAGACGGCAGATCCTGGCAGGCGCTGCCTGCCTGCCTGCTCCGCACTGCCCCTCCTCCCCCCCACTCCTTCCTGTCCTCTGGGCAGTGTGCCTGAGCACAGAGCTTGGGGATTGGTCATCCCTGGGAGGTGGGATAAGCTAGTGTGGCGTGGCTCCTCCTCCTCCTCCTCCTCCTCCTCCTCCTCCTCCTCTGCCTCTTCTTCTTCCTCTTCTCCCTCTTCTCCTCCTCCTCCTTCCCTCCTTCTTCTATTTTTTTTTTTGTTGTAAGGAACTCCCCATGAAGTAGAATGTCCTAACCATTTGCGAGTGGGTAGTACATGCGCATATTGTGGAACAGACCTCTAGAACTTTTTCATCTTTTCTCACTTGAAACTCCAGACCCCTCGAACAACTCCCTGTTCACCCCTCTCCCCCAGCCCCTCATAACCACGTTCTACTTTCTGTGTCTACACCTTTATCCACTTGAGGGACCTCATCAAAGCGGAATCACTCAGTGGTGGTCTTTGTACGATCGGCTTATTTCAATCAGCATGATGTCTTCAAGGTTCATCTGTGTTGTAGTGCGTGACGGGGTCCCCTTTTTTTAGCCCGGCGGGGCGCCTGGGTGGCTCAGTGGGTCAAACATCTGACTTCGGCTCAGGTCATGATCTCGCGGCTCGTGAGTTCGAGCCCCGCGTCAGGCTCTCTGCTCTCAGCACCGAGCCTGCTCGCTTCAGATGCTGCGTCCCTCTCTCTGCCCTCCCCAGCTCATGCACATGCACTGTCTCTCTCTCTCTGTCAATAATATTGCATTGTATGTATGCACCACGTTTTCTCTGTCAGTGGACGCTTAGGCTGCTTTCACCTCTTGGCTATTGTGAATGATGCTGTAGTGAACGTGGGCGTACACATTCTACTGCTTTCTAGAAGCAGAATTGTTGCAGAAACCGTCTGGCCCAGTTCGCTTGCACATGAGGAGATTAAGGCCTCTGACTGGTCATACTGCCTGTTGATGCCTGAACTGGAATACAATCAAGTCTTCAAATTCCTAGTTTAATTTCCTCTCTCCTACATTATTATTTTTTTTAAGTTTATTTATTTTTGAGAGAAAGAGTGCAAGAGGGGGAGGGGCAGAGAGAGAGGAAGACGGAGAATCCCGAGCAGCCTCCGCATTAATAGCAGCGAGTCTGATGCGGGGCTCAAACTCCCGAACCGCGAGATCGTGACCTGAGCCGAAGTCGGACACTCGAGTGACTGAACCACCCAGGCGCCCTCTCTGCCACATTACTGTCCTGACCAGTACCGAGGGGAGTGCCACTAACCGGTCCATTCATGTCTTATTTCTATTAAACTACCCAAAAGTAGCCTATCTTTTTCCAGCTTTACTGAGCTATGACGGACATAGAACATTTTTTTTATGATATAAATAGTTAATTGTGTTATTCATTTTTCTTTACACAAAACAGCATGTTTTTGTTGTTTCGCCAGCTTTATTGAGGTATGACGGACAAATAAAAGTTGTCTAGATTTAGGCTGTACAGTGAGATTTTTTTTTTTTAAATTTTTTTTTTTCAACGTTTATTTATTTTTGGGACAGAGAGAGACAGAGCATGAACGGGGGAGGGGCAGAGAGAGAGAGGGAGACACAGAATCGGAAACAGGCTCCAGGCTCTGAGCCATCAGCCCAGAGCCTGACGCGGGGCTCGAACTCACGGACCGCGAGACCGTGACCTGGCTGAAGTCGGACGCTTAACCGACTGTGCCACCCAGGCGCCCCATGAGATTTTTTTTTTAAGGTACACAACATGATAATATACATCCACACTGTGAAATGATTACCACAGTCAAGTTAATTAACACATTCGTCACCTCACATGGTAGCCTCTTGTTTTAAAATCTCTAGCATGTGTAAGGTTCTGCTAAGCCCTCTACGCTGCAGTCACTTATTTACTCCTTCATATTGTATTACCCATTTACATCTCTTACGTTGTCTCATTTACTCCTTACGCCAATCTATAGTTAAGCACCATTCTTATGCCCATTTTGCAGGTAAGGAAACTGAGGTACATAGGGCAATAAACTTGCCAGGTACCGTGTTAAAGACTCTACACCAGTGGCTATCAAGCAGCAGTGATTTTGTGCCCCCATTCCCCCGAGGGAACATTTGACAGTGTCTGGAGACATTTTTTGGTTGTCAACACGATGTTGGGAATTTTGCTACTGGTATCTAGTGGGTAGAGACCGGGGACACTGCTAAACATTCTACAATGTACAGGACAGTCCCCCAGTCCTACCCCAGCCAAGAATTACCCAGCTGAAAATGTCACTAGTGCCCAGGCTGAAAACCCCCGCTGTGGTCTTCTTTAATCCCTACAACAACCCTGGTGAGAACATTGAGGCTCACAGGGGTGAACTCATCCACCCAAGTTCTCAACTGGTCAGGGGCAGAGCTGGGGTTTGAAGCTGTGTGTGTCTAGTTCCTAAGCCAGTGCTCTTACCTACACAGGTGGACTGCTTCAAAGGCATTGGTACTGTCATTATGCTTCAAGGATGGAGAAGAGGCTTGAGTTGGGAAGTTGGATGCTGGAGCACTGTTACCAAGGTGTGACTATCGCAGTGGGTGAAGTGCAATTTGGGGTCTCGTGTGGGAGCACAATGTTGAGCTTGGGGAAGTGTGTTCCTTTGACACCAAGGACAGAGCACATCAGCACTAAGCACCTTCTGACAGGGGGAGGACATCCCATAAATGGATTTGGTGCAAATTCATTCATCCATCCATTCATCCATCCATCCATCCATCCATCCATCCATTCCATGTTCATTGAGCCTTGACACTGTGCTTGGTGCTAGTGATATGATGGCAAAGGAGACGACCAGGTTGCTGCCTCCGTTGAACATATATTCAAGTGGAAAGATGGACCATATGCCAATCGACAAACACATAGATTAAATTCGATTGTGAGTAGCACCTTGAAGAAGGTAAAGATAATAGGTGGGTAGATATTTTGCATGGGGAACCAGGGAGGCCTTCCCGAGGTGGGGTCACATAGACAACATGAAGGCTGGGAAGGAGCCAGGAGAATATGGCTTCAGGCAGCAGGAATGTGAAGATAGAGATCATGAGGTCAGAATAAACTCGAAATGTTCTAGGATAACATACAGGGCTATTCAAAGTACCTGTCTGTGACTGTGCCAGACTATGACCTGTCAGGAGCTTACACTGGAGTGCACAGTAATGTGACGCTTGGCTCACTGAGAAAGTCTTGCTGTCAATAAAACGTCAGCAGAATCTAGTGGTGTGTTTTAATGATGTAGCTGGTCCACGCTCGGGCCCAAACCCCTCACCTCGTCACAGGTTACATTTTGGGGAGGGTAGCTGGTCTGAACGCCACACGGTGAGCGGTCCTGAAGGAGCAGGTGCTGATGGTATTCCAAACAGACCCCCCAGTTGAGCCGGGCAGTCATGGTTTCCCGTGTCTTCCTAAGAGTGTTCTCCAGCCCCGGACGGGCACCTGACAGAGCACTGGGAAGTTCCGTCTCCAGAGCCATGCTCGCCAGTGAGCGATGGGACACGGTGGATAAGCCCCCCACGTTCCCTGCTCTGAGCTGGGATGACTCTGAGGCATGTCCACACAGAGGGCCCCCGGCAGGGCTGAGCCCCAGTTGTGCACAGAAGGAATCCCCTCATTCGTGTACCCTGTTCCCACTCCCTCACCACGCTTCCTGGGATCTTCTCTCAAATTATCTACTTGAACCAAAATCCTTGTCTTGAGGACTGCTTCTGGGAAAACCCTAACAGAGAGCATGGCTGAACCACCCTGCATAAAGGGCAAATGCTGGTCGTGGAGATCAGAGAGCTGTGAGGGCAGATCTGCAGGGCTTTGTTGACCATGGTAAGAAACTTGGGAGTCTGCTCCAAGCATGTGGGGAGCTACTGAGGGGCCGAAGCAGGGGAGGGATGTCACACGATCTGTTTGTAATGCAGAAAGCTCCTTGGGTTGTCCTTTGCGTAATGGATTGCATAGGAGTCAAAGCAGGGACCAGTTTGGAAGCTGTTTGCAGCTATCTGGGGAAGAGCTGATGGTAGCTAAGGGACGGTGGTACAGATGGGGGCACATATAGAAGTTTGAGAACTATTTTGGACGATAAACCCACACGACTTGATGGCAGATGGACAATGGAGGCAAAGGAGAGTCAAGTTTGACACCTTGGTTACTTGATACCCAGATTGAGGGAGCTGGGGGGCATTTTGCCACAAAAAGCACTCCAGAAGACTGACATACAGTTTTGTGTAAGTTTTTTTTTTAACGTTTAGTTTTGAGAGCGAGAGACAGAGAGACAGAGAGAGGGAGAGCGTTAGCGTGGGAGGGGCAGAGAGAGGGAGACACAGGTATTTGAACTGTCAGCACAGAGCCTGATGTGGGGCTTGACCTCACAAACTACAAGATCACGACCTGAGCCAAAGTTGGATGCTCAACTGACTGAGCCACCCAGGTGCCCCTAGTTTTGTGTAAGTTTAAAGTATAAAACATAATGATTTGATGTATGTAGGCACTGTGAAATGATCACCATACTAAGTTTAATTAACATCCATCACTGTACCTAGTTACAAACATTTTTTCTAGTGATGAAAATTTTACCACCCACTTTCCTAGCAACTTCAAATACATAATACAGTATTGCTGACTGTAGTGACCATGCTGTGCACGACATCCCCAAGGCTCGTTCATCTTATAACTGGAAGTTTGTACCTTTTGACCACCTTTACCCAATCTGTCCTCTGTGTGTGTGTGTGTATGTGTGTGTGTTTTAGATTCCACATTTAAATGCGATCGTAGAGTGTTTGCCTTTTTCTGTCTGACTTACTTTGTTACTTAGCATAATGTCTTCAAAATTTATCCATGTTGTCACAAACAGCAGGATTTCCTTCTTCTCGTGGTTGAATGATAATCCATCGTGTATATACTGCACTCTCTTTATCCATCTGTCTGTCTGTGGACACTTAGGTTGTGTCCATGTCTTGGCTATGATAAATAACGCTGTAATAAGCATGGGAATGCAGCTATCTCTTTGATTCCATTTTCCATATGCCCAGAAGTGGAATTGCTGGATCATGTGGTAGTTCTATATTTAGTTAATTTTTTAAAGTTTTATTTATATAAGTAATCTCTACACCCCATGTGGATCTTGAACTCATGACCCCAAGAGTCTCTTCTGACTGAGCCAGCCAGGCTCCCCTCTATTTTTAGTTTTTTTTTTTAATGTTTATTTATTATTTTTGAGAGACAGATGGAGTGTGAGCAGGGGAGGGGCAGAGAGAGAAGGAGACACAGAATCGGAAGCAGGGTCCAGGCTGTCAGCTATCAGCACAGAGCCCGACGTGGAGCTCGAACTCACAGTGAGATCATGACCTGAGCCGAAGTTGGATACTCAACCTACTGAGCCACACAGGCACCCCCTATTTTTACTTTTTAAAGGAACTTGCATACTATTTACTATAGTGGCTGCATCAGCCTACATTCTTACCAGCAGTGAATAAGGGTTCCCCTTTCTCCACATCCTCACCAGCACTTTTTATCTCTTGTCTTTTTGATGATAATCATTCTAACAGGTGTGAGGTGATATCTCATGGTTTTGATTTGCATTTCCTGGGTGATGAGTGATGTTGAGCACCTTTTAATGTACCTGTTGTCCATTTGCATATCTTTTTTGGAAAAATGTCTATTCAGATCCTTTGCCCATTTTTTAGGTGGATTATTTGGGCTTTTTGTTTGTTTGTTTGTTTGTTTTTGCTATTGAGTTGTATGACTTTTTAATATATTTTTTATATTAATCTCTAATCAGGTATATATATGGCTTGCAAATATTTTTTCTCATTCTGTAAGTTGTCTTTTCATCTTGTTGATGGTTTTCTTTGCTGCACAAAAGACTTAATTTGATGTAGTCTTACCTATTGGTTTTTTATATCCTATCAAAAAAATCATTGCCAAGACCCATGTCAAGGAGTTTTGTCCTACTTTTCTTGTTTTATGGTTTCTAGTCTTACACTTAAAATGTCTTCAATCCATTTTGAATTAACTTTTGTGAGTGGTATAAGATAGGAGCCTAGTTTCATTTTTTTTCATGTGACTATCCAATTTTCCCCGCATCATTTTCTGAAGATAATGTCTTTTCTCCATTGAGTATTCTTGGCTCCTTCGTCAAACATGCTTGGGTGTGAGGGCTGTTCTTGAGGCCACCACAGTGGCTATCCCTGTGGTGCCCTGGAATTGGTTTCAGGCCTCTCTATTCAGAGGGACTCAGGGAAAAGGGGTGCTGCTTATACTTGTTGGGAACACTGTGGACTTGGAGGAAGACCTTCTCCCTGCAGTTGGTATGAACCAGTATCAGGGCTGTGTCTGAGAGGTTGGACTCCATGCCTGAAAAGGAATCAGCCATTTTAGGCTAGAAAAGTTTCCGGAAGACTGGGGATCTGTAGGACCCATCACACTCATGAGGCAGCTGAACTGGGAGATGATGGTATTAGGGCCCTTAGTTAGCCCTGTCCTTGGGACCCACCTCACTGTTTGTTCCAGAGCAGTATTGCCAAGGTTAGAAAAACCGCCATTTCTGTACATTTCTGGTGAGTATGTAACACAATATTACCTCCTTGCAGAGGATTTAGTCCATGTCTATGGAAATGAAGGACATGCACCCATTCCTGGAAGGGAAATTGTTGGGGGAATTGATCCTACAGATACCCTCCCTGGGGTACAGAATGACAGCAGGGCAAGGATGTTCTTTCTTTAAAAGCTCCCAGCCAAGTTGTTGCAAAGGTCACAAAATTATCCAGCAAGATGATAACGGTTGTAATTTTTCTAAGTGATACATTACAAGTTGTTTACCGTCATCAAAAGTACAAGTGTTTGATCTGAACACGGCATGGCTGTGTCTGTAAACTTCAGTAATTCTTTTGGGTCCTGGTGTCTGTGTATGCAGTACTTGTTGGTAGACAGTGCCCTCTGGTGGTTTAGTGGCCAAACTACATGGCGTCTGGATCCATTTCTGTGACCATCTTACAAAGTACCACAAGCTGGGGCTTAAAACAACAGAAAGGTATTTTCTCACGGTTCTGGAGAGCAGAAGTCCAATATCAAGGTGTTGACGGGGTCGTTCTCCCTCTTAAAACTCTAGCAAAGTATCCTTCCTTGCCTCTTCCAGCCTCAGGTGGTCGCTGGCACTCCTTGGGATTCCTTGGTTTGTGGTTACATCATCCCAACCCCTGCCTTCTCTCCTGTGTCCTCCTCCTTTTTTATAAAGACACCAGTCATTGGACTTAGGGCCCTCCCTGATATAGCATGACCTCATCTTAACTAATTACATCTACAAAGACCCTTTTTATAAATAAGGCCACAGTGGACATGAATTCCGGGCGGGTGGGGGCGACACTATTCAACCTCTTACAGAATCTTTAAAAGATCTTCTCCTCCCTGGCTTGTAAAATAGACAATGGCTAATCTGCTGAGTTCTTGCCCAGGGTCTGTTGCTGTTTTCAGTACTTTGCACCGTAACCCATTCCATCATCACACAAGCCTCCCTACACTGTAGAGTCAAGTTTGGTGGAGACATTTTGAAAACAGACTTCAGGCACCTGGGTGGCTCAGTGGGTTAAGTGTCTGACTCTTGGTCTCGGCTCAGGTCATTATCTCTTGGTTTGTGAGATCTAGCCCTGTGGGGGCTCTGCACTGGCAATGTGGAGCCCATTTAGGATTCTCTCTCTCTCTCTTTCTCTGCTCCTCCTCTGCTTGTGGTGTCTCTCAAAATGAAGAAGAAGAAGAAGAAGGAGGAGGAGGAGGAGGAGCAGGAGGAGGAGGAGGAGAGGAGGAAGAGGAAGAAGAAAACAGACTTAAATCATCTAGATAGCCACATTGATTTTCTTTCATAGCTGTCTCCTGCTTTCTATACCTCTATGTTTCAACAGGTGATGGCTACACTCAATTATCAGCAGTCTATAAGAAGAAAAGATTCTTCAGCAATCAATTTCCAGACATCACATTCCTTGGAAAATAACTTTTGTGCTTCTGTCAAAAGATATATTTATCTTCTGCTATTTAGCAACTCTTCTTCTCTGAACCCTCCCCCTTTAAAAAAAAAAACAGCTTTATTGAGATAAAATTCACATACTGAACAATGTACCCATTTAAAGCATACAATTCAGTGGTTTTCAGTATGTTCAGAGAATTGAGTATGCATCACCATAAATTGAGAACATTTTCATTACCCCCAGAAAGAAGCCCAATACCCATTAGTAGTTACACCCATGCCCCCCAGCCCTGGGCAACCACTAATGTAATTTCTGTCTGTAGATTTGCCTATTATGGACTTTTCATTTGAATGGAACCATCAGATGTGTGGTCTTGTGACTGACTTCTTTCACTTAATATACTGTTTCAGGGTTCATTTGTGTTGTATTGACTTTTGAAGTTTAGCAAGTCTGGTTCTTGATAGGACTTTATAATGAACTTTGAGGTCATTGAAATATTTATCTCTTGAAGTATTAATTGAACATAATAAAGTGGATACAACAAAGATCTTATAGATGTATGGCCTTCAAAATCCATTTTTCAAAAGTATGTATAAATGTAATTATTTCATCAGTTTTTCAGAATTATATTTTATTTTTAAACTTTTAAATATTTATTTGTTTATTTATTATAGAGAGAGAGTGCAAGCGGGGGAGAGAGGAAGAGGGAGAGAGAGAGGGAGTCTTCAGCAGACTCCATGCTCAGCACGGAGCCCAATACATGGCTTGATCCCACAACTGAGGGTTGATGACCTGATGAGTCAAAATCAAGGGTTGGACGCTCAACTGACAGAGCCATCCAGGTGTCCCAACTTTTTCAGAATTTTAGATAAAACATTTCAGTATTCTAACTTGCTCAGGTATGCTTAAGTTTTTTAAAAAGTTGATTTGTTTTAAAGTGTTCTTAAGAAATGTCTGATGTAGGGGCACCTGGGTAGCTCAGTTGACTAAGCTCCCAACTTGATTGAGATCGAGCGCCTCATCAGGCTCCATGCTGACAGTGCAGAGCCTGCTTGGGATTGTTTCTCCTCCTCTCTGCCCCTTCCCTGCTTGCATGCCCGTGCTCGTACCCCTCCTCTCAAAAAAATAAAAAAGAAAAGAAAAGAAAAGAAAAGAAAAGAAATGGCTGCTGTAAAACACATTTTTCTGAAATATCAAATCTGTGAAACCATATGTCTTCGATCCCATAAGTACTTTATATCTAAATAGAAATTTATAGAGGTAGTACCCCTTACCAATTTTAATTTTAAATCAAAGCTGTGTATTAGTAACTTATTGTTGCATAACACATTACTCCAAAACACCATGGTCTAAATGAAGACACTTGTATTTTCTCAGTTTCCATGGAGCAGGAATTTGGGAGTGGCTTAGTTGGGTGGTTCTGGCTGAAGGTGTCTCTGGAGGTTACACTTGTGAGTTGGAGCTGCAGTCATGCAAAGGCTTTACTGGGGCTAGAGGATCCCTTCCCACATGACTGACTCATAGGCCTTGGTTTGGAGGCCTGGGTTCTGGGCCAAGTGGACGCTTCCTAGGCAGCTTGAATATCTTCAAGGTTGGCGGCTGGCTTCCTCCAGAGTGAGTGCTCCAGAGAAAGTGAGAAAGAAGCCAAATGTCTTTTGTGGTCTAGGTCCACACATCACATGTCATCGCTTTGCCCTGTTGCCTGGTCACACAGACACTCTGATCCACTGTGGGAGGAGCCTGCACAGGATATGAACAATAGGCAGGGCTCTCACGACAGTCTTGACTGGCTAAGCTGGGAAATCATCTGACTCCCCAGGCTGACACAGTCCAAAAATCGTTTGAAGTGGCTCATGAAGCAGTAAAGATTAGGTCAGCTGTGTGTGTGTGTGTGTGTGTGTGTGTGTTTAATGTTTATTTCTTTTTGGAAGACAGAGACAAGCATGAGTGGGGGAGGGGCAGAGAGAGGGAGATACAGAATCTGAGGCGGGGTCCAGGCTCCCAGCTGTCAGCACAGAGCCCAACGCGGGGCTCGAACTCAGGAACCATGAGATCATGACCTGAGCTGAAGTCGGATGCTTAACCGACTGAGCCATCCAGGTACCCCTAAGTAAGTGTGTTTTTTAACTGTCATCTGAACACCTGAGCTTAAGGAAAATTGCATGGACCATGTGAACATATCTTTTGTATGTGTGTGTGTACCTACATATGAACGTATATTGAAAAAGTTTGGATATTTAAAGCAAAAGTGCAGCCTTTGAAAGAGTTTAGAAATTGTGTACTAGCAATCACTAATGAGTCTGATAAAGTGAATCCTAAAAAAGAATTAGATGGGAGAGTAACATCTGTACGTTCTTGAGGAGAGGCTTCACTGTTATTTTGTAATAAAACTATGCTATTCAATATGGTAGCCACCAACCAGATATGACTATCAAACACTTGAAATGTAACTAGTCTAAATAGAGATATCCCATAAATGTTAAAATTAATGACTTAGTTAAAAATTGTGAATTATCTTACCAGCCTTCTTCATACTCATTACATGTTGCAACGATGACATTTTTTGGTTGTGTTGGGTTAAATACGTTAAAAGGAATTTTACCAGTTTCTTTTAACTTTAATGTAGACCCTGAAAAATTTAGTTACGTGTACTTGCATTTTTTTGTGACTCACATCTGGGGAGTGCTGATTTGAGATGGAAAATCTCAAATTTTGACTGGATATAAAATCCATGGGCAGTATCGCAAGAAAACACTAGTCGGAGAATACAAACAAAGGCTGCTAGAGTTAAAGAATGGATCATTTCCCTGAACTCTGCATTAAAGAGATTGAATTATCTGAAACCTGTTCATGGCAAGACCAGAGAATCTCTGGAAGACGGGGAAACACAGTCTCTTGTTACTGCCTACTTGTGCAAATGAAGTTGTCCGTGAGGGTAACTCTGAAAAAAGGGGAAGAGATCATCTTTAGAAAGTCATCTTGATCTGGGATTGCATATACACCTGGTCCTCATTATTCATGAACCCCTGTTTGTCAATTGCCTACTCGCCAACCCCCAAATCACCGCTCCCAAGGCTTTCACACCCATCGCAGATATGAACAGAGTGGCAAAGCATGTGCGGCTTCCAAAGTGCAGGTACCCAGCTAAGGTCAAAAGAGTGACACTCTGTGTTCCTGTTTCTTCTCTCATACCGCATACAAGTGTCCTTTTTGTGTTTCATTCAGGGACATGGGGTTTTTTGTTTTGTTTCTTTTTGTTTCTTTTTTTAATTTCTGTGCTCTTCGTTGGCGATTCTGCTGTTGGAAGTGGCCCGAGTGTAATATTTCTGTGCTTTTCGTTGGCGATTCTGCTGTTGGAAATGGCCTGAGTGTAGTGCGGAGGTGCTGTGTAGTTTCCTAAGCTCGGGAAGGCTGTGGTGTGCTTTATGGAGAAAATCCATGTTAGATAGTCTTCCTTCGGGCAAGAGTTTGTGAGGAAAGACAAAATAATTGCCCCTCTGCCCTTCTGAGTCTTAGCCAAGACCCCTGAAATAACAGAGTAACAAGAGAAGACAAACCGAAGTTTATAAACACGTCTACCTCACGTACACATGGGAGATACCCAGGGAACTATGAGTATGGGGAGAACTGGGTCATGGGGGATATCGAGGCTGACTTTACACTGTATATCTCTCATTGGCTTTGTTTTTTTTTTTTTTATTAGTGTGCATGTATTTATGTAAAATGAATGAAGAAACAATTTAAAGGTCTTAAATGGAGTGGTGGTTCATCAGCATTGTATTGTTAGTTTTCTTGAGCACATATCTATAATACTACTTACTTGAAGAAAATATCCAGGGGCACCTGGCTACAGTGCAACTCTTGATCCGTGGGTTGTGAGTTCAAGCCCCACGTAGAATTAACTTAAAAAAAATTTTTTTTTGACAGAAGACCATAGGGGAAGGTAATTAAAATTAATTTACCAACAGAGAGGGAGGCATACCATAAGAGACTCTTAAATACACAGAACAAACTGAGGGTTGATGGGGGTTGGGGGGCGGGGAACATGGGAGATGGGCATTGAGGAGGGCACTTGTTGGAATGACCACTGGGTGTTGTAAGTGATGAATCATGGGAATCTAGTCCTGAAGCCGAGGCTACATTGTATACACTGTATGTTAGCTAATGTGACGGTTTTAAAAATTAAAATATAAAAAAAAAATGAAAAAATCCAACTGCTTCCAACCACCACGATGGTCACTAGAGGGCGCCTCTCTCACTCTTTAGGGTCCGTCCTCCTCTCAGGGTTTTCACTTTGCCCACGTGTTCCTCTTGATCCCCCATAAGGCTGAATGATGATAAGGCTTTAGCATACTGACTAGCTGCACTCAGTTTCACTGATTTCTTTGAAGTCCCATTACGTTTGAAACCTGTTTTCTCCCCCGTGAAATGGGCTTATAATAGTACCAGCTCAAGGAAGTATCATAAGGACTGTAGAAGAATCTCCATAAACATCTCTAAAAAGGCACACCTAGTGGGTGTCTAAGGATCAGATAAATGTTAGCTGTTAATAATAACATCCACCTCCCTGGTTAGTGCATTTCCCCAACAACTTTCCTAATTGTGTCTCAGTTTACCAGTCCTTACTTAGATGCCTCCAACGCTTGTTCCAGGTAAGAAAGAAGTGTATCTAGCATATATACTTTTTGTGCAATACTGAATTCTAGAATCCCACTCTGATTTCCCCAAATAGGACCAACTCCAGAAAAGCAAGATGCATAGCAAATCAAGTGAAGGTATACCAGAAAGCTGTGACTCTTGTGAGCTGATCTCTAAGTGAATGCCTTAAGGGTTACGACACGATTGGCAGGAATCGGTAAACTCATTTTTGATGAAACCCAAGTTGGCACCACACACATTAAAAGGATGTTTTGTCAAATGTGGCTTCCTATTTTCCAATAGGAAAGTAAAAGTTTAAAAAAGCTAAAGAGCTCTGCTAGTAGGATCCCAAATTGAAGTCAAAAAGCAAAGGTAAAGAGCATAGTAGGTGCTCAAAAAGTGCTATTTGGCCCCGTTCTGTGGGACTTGTGATCTTTCCCACCCAAGCCTTTTATTTTTAGAAACATCAAGATAATTCCATGAAATGGAAGGGGGTGTGTGCTCAGAATAGAAACTGATATAATGAAAGAGATTTTATGGGTTTAAGAGCCGTGGCTGAAGATATCTTTGGGATAGTGACTGCTACATATCCCTAAATGGGACAGTGAAATCTGCATCACGAGAAGGGGTCTCCTTCTAGCTAGCTAGCTAGCTAGCTAGCTAGAAGGAGTGGGCTAGCTCCAGTGTGGACACGGGGTGTCACTATTTTTAGAGGCGTGTGAGTCTCTGAGGCTGTCCGTGGGAGGACCTGGCTTATCTGCTGTGCTGGACGATTTAAGCTGACAAATGGGAGAGTAGGCTGGAGGTGGTAGGCGCAGTGATGTTAGAGATGCTGTGGAAAATGGTTCTGGTTGTGCTGCAGGCTGGTTTTGGGGGCAAAGCCCTGGTGGGTGGCCAACTCCGGGGGCAGTCAGAACACAGGGTGTGAGCCAAGAGTACAAAGAGCTTGAAGAAGGTGACCCGGAGGACTCCTGGGAGTCCTGAGTGCTGACTCTGACAGCAAAGGCCAGTGTGCCCAGGATGGTGACAGCCCGATGGTCATGGGGGCAGTTGAGACCAGAGTGGTGGGCAGAGGAACCCGACTGCTGGCTGCAGGACTCTGACTGTGCCTGTGGGGAAGTGGGGCAGCACAGCTGGGACCTGCATTTTATTTCTGGGTTTAATGCCTAGACTCTCCTTGGCCCCGAAGGCCCTGATCTGCAGCTAGTGCTGAAAACCCTGAGCCTGGTTAGCATAGAGACCTGGGCAGAAGGACCCCTTGGTGCCTCCGGTCTAGGGAGAGGTAGGTGCTGGAGATAGAGCCCGTCAATTTAAGGATGGTCATGTCTGTGCCCAGGTTAGCCTGTGCATCTTGATGGGGCAGAGGGGCTGGCTTCGAGTAGCAGCAAACCTTAGTTCTGTGGTGAGATCTCATCTGCGGGAAGATCGAAGACTTCTTGCTCCAGCAGAAGCCGGCCGCTGATGGCTTCTGCCTGAATGTCATCTGGGTAGGGAGCACCGTGCTCTCAGTATAGAGCCACTTGTGAGGGACAATGGCTTTTGAGGAGGAGACATCCTGAAAACTGGTCTTGACGGCACCCACCTAAGGTGGCCCTTGGAATGGAGGTCAACTCCCTGAATTCTGCTGTTGGTTACCTCCACTGAACACCTTCAGTACAGCTGCCTGATTTAGAGGATGAGGTTACAGTGTCCCAAATGCAATGCCATAACCGTGATGGTTTTTGGACCAAAATAGCAATGGGCTGGGTCAGGAGTCTTTGGCAGCTAAACATGATTCTGAACCTTCATTTCATATTGGCCCAAAACCATGAGAATTCTGTAATTTTCCTTGTCTGGTTTTCTGCACCTTGCAGTGAATAGGGGTCTAAACCATTAGGTAGACGTAAACTGGATTCAGAACTATGTTCTTCAATATCAGCGGCTTGCAACTTGCAGGATGCGTGTTCTTCTAAACTGCCTCGTGGATTTGTGTCTTGTGTGTCTTCTATTTGAAACTTCTGACTTTCCTCCTGAACACCAGGATAGTTTCCCCATGCTTGGTCATCCTTTGTGTCTCGGTGGAGATGTAAGTTAATGCCTAGATCCTAAGAATTTGAAAATTCTCACAGGATTCTGTTGGAGGAGGTAATGGAGAGGGCATGCCCGCTGGTTGACCCTCGAGTCAGATGTGGGCAATTGAAGGCTCCTCACCCCTCCCCTGTCCTTCGATGTATGCTCTGCCCCCCCACCCCCACCATGGGAACTGTTTTCATGGACGTACCCTTGAGAGAGTAGGATGTTGCAGAGAACATCTGGACTGGGCATGGGAGTGAAACCAGTTAGGGCCTCTCTAAAAACCTCTAAGATTCTGTTGGGCAGGTGCAGAGATCTACTCATCTTGTGGATACCCAAGACCAGGCTTGTCAGTAAGTTCTCCTGCCTATTAAACCTGCCACCTAACCAGTCTGGAGTGGTCTGCCCCTTTCTTTGGTCTCTCCTTGCTCTCTGTGAGTACAAGGGCCAGTGTTTGAACCAACACTTTGTTAGAGGCTGTTTCTCTGTCCTTCACAATTATCATTAAAGACCAGCCTTGGCAAGAGTTGGTTTCATTCCCGGTAGTGGTGGTCCTTCAAGGCTTTTAGCATGGAATGGATGTGCATGAAGGACAGCAGCGCTTTAGGATATGGGATTGAGGGGAGTGGGAAATAGCACTAGCAGCACCGACAATGTGAACAGTGCTGGGAGTTCCAGGTCTCACACCACAATGTTGCCTCGCCCCACCTCCACTCGCTACCTCTGATGCTTTGCACCTGTATGTTCCCCCTTGTCTTCTTGCCACCACACACACTCACTCAGGCACACACACTCTTACCCACTCAGGAATCAGGTAATATCACATGGGAGAAGGAGGTGAGAACAGTGACCTGGAGAGGTTTTTTGTTTTTTTGTTTTTTTCCTTTTTTCCTTTCGAGTTACTTCTGGAAGTCATAGTTTTTAAAAAAACCAATTATAGTAACTTTTTGTCATATCACCTATATATATAAGTTTGCATTGGTGATTTATAATCCGGTAGTTTCAATGCGCTTTTTTTCCCAACTGTACTACTGGAGGATGTACTCTACCCTATTAATGACCGTGGCTTACAGCCAGTTTTGCTTCTGAGTTTTGAGTTACATAGCTTAGTGTTGTTGGAGATTGGGAAAAGTAAGGGAATATGCAATCTGAGAAAACCACCTCCTTATTCTTCTATTCCCCATCCCAGAATAGTTGGTTATATATAGCATGGAGGAAAGCAAGTTCAAGGGAATACAAAGCCATATTTATTTTTTCTGATTTCTTTTTAAAAATGTTGATTTATTTTGAGAGAGAGAGAGGCAGAGAGCGAGGGAGAGAGAGAATCCCAAGCGGGCTCCATCTTGTCAGCACAGAGCCCACTGTGGAGCTTGATTTCACCAACTGTGAGATCATGACCTGAGCTGAAATCCAGAGTCAGATGTTTAACTAACTGAGCCACCCAGGCACCCCTACATTTTCTGATAATTGCCCAAGGTGCTGTCAAAGACCTCATATGAAACTATCAGTAAAGTCATATGGTTACTAAAAAAGAAGTAAGAAAAGCTTAAGTTTATCAGAAACTTGCCAGGCAAGGGAGCCACTGGTTGAATAAGTTCCGTCTAATAGCACCCCCCTGGCTCCATAGCTCAGGGGTTAGAGCACTGGTCTTGTAATAGCCCCCTCCCCCCCCAGGGTCTTGAACTATTGAGGTTTGTTTATGAATTATTGGGTTTTATAAAGTTTTGTTTGAATTGTTAATCATGGGGAGAAATTAGACATGGAGATCTAAACTGAAGGTGGTCAGAATTTATAAACTAGGAGAGGTGTTGAAATCGTTTGTATCTGAATAGTTTTTCCCTGAGCTTATTCTTTGGAAACATAGGAGTCCACCAAGCAAACGGTTGCTCAAGCTGTCTTGGCTTCAACAGCCTGACTGTATTTAAAGTGTGTAGATTCTCTCTAGTTTATCTGGTTGGCTGATATAAATTCCTCACCTTTTTCTCAGTCATAATTTTTGGATACTTCTATCATGTCTATGGGACAGACCACATCCTTGACCGTGTGATCAATCTAGAGCTATGCCACTGGGCTAAGTACACAGTCATGATGGAGATCACCTGAGTTTAGTAGACATTATGTTTTGCTTCTGTCAACAAGATCAGCTGATAAAACAGCAGCTGTGTGGCAAAATTTAAGATTCTGTGCGATCATATATTTGATCATTGTGACATTAGCAAATACTGACTTGGTAGTCTACTTCGAAGCCAAGGATGTCTACTTGAAGCCAAGAAAACAGATCTTACCTCCAATTCAAAGAGCCTGTTGAACCAAATATGGGGTATTATCCAGATTATCCAATTTTCTTTCCTTTTTTAAAAAATTTTATGTATTTTGGGGTCCCTGGTTAAGCGTCCGACTTCACTCAGGTCATGGTCTCGTGCTTCAGGAGTTCAAGCCCTGCATCAGGCTCTGTGCTGACAGCTCAGAGCCTGGAGCCTGCTTCAGATTCTGGGTCTCCCTCTCTCTCTGCCCCTCCCCTGCTCACGCTCTCTCTGTGTCTCTCAAAAATAAATAAACATTAATTTTTTTTAAAGTTTATTTAGTTATTTTGAAGGAAACAGAGACAGTGTTAGTAGGGGAGGGGCAGAGAGAGAAGGAGAGAGAGAATCCCAAGCAGGCTCTGTGCTGCCAGTGCAGAGCCCAATGCAGGGCTCTAACCCATAAAATGGCAATATCATGACCTGAGTGAAACCAAGAGTCGAACGCTTGACCAACTGAGTCACCCAGGTGCCCCCATATTACTGAATTTTCTAATGTCTTTGTTTCCAGATCTCTTTAATTAACATTAACCATCAAAGAACAGATTTCCATAGGGATGGAAGTACATTTTTTCCTTAAGATGGCACATGGTCTGCCTTGAGAAGGCAGTAATATGTCTAGGATGGCTCTGTTTTATCCTACTGCCTGTGCAATCTTATGAATTTCTCAGGCAAGGAGATCCTTAGCCTTAGTGGCACTGTCGGGTTCTGCTGTCAACCTCTGAACCACAGCATGTAGGTCCACATTTTGGACCTTCTTTAAAGTGTGAGATGGGTATGCCTGAGGACAGAATAAAGCAGCCCAGAATTTTCTGTTGGAGTTAAAATTTGAGGTTTCAGATTTTCTATTCTTTGAAGTAGGAGGTCTAAAGACTGCTTTTTCTTAAGAGGGAAAATGAGTAAACCAAATGGATCCACAGGGATATCAGGGAATTTCTTGACAGTGGGCATCAGTTTATTGAGATGCTAAGTCCCTGTTTAATTTGTGAGCAGTACCTAACAAGTTGGTTTCTTTCCTCCTTTCCTTTCCTTTCCTTTCCTTTCCTTTCCTTTCCTTTCTTCTTTTTTTTTTATTTGCAAAACAAATCCATTAACAGTCATTGGGGCCATCCAGTGACCCACTTTTGGCCCAAATACCCTTATGAGGTTGTCTGATTGTGTCTTACAGGTTTGACACAAGTCAACAAGGGTAGGCGAGCACTAGACAGTGAGATACACAGTAGAAATCAGCAGGTAGATCCATAGTCAAGGAGACCAACTTTCCCTGATATAATCCATATAAGAGAGGAATCCTGCACTAGTATAAGTACTTTGTTACCACTTTATCTCTTACCAAGCTCAATAAACAGGCACTGGTGTCCTGATCTAGAGGGTGCTAAAGAAGGCAGTGGACAGGTCTATGACTAAAGAAAGTGGCTTCAGGTGGCATTAAGGATAGGATAGTATTGGGGCTTGATACCACTGAAAAATCAGGTATGCCTATTTGTGTTTATACTTCAGAAATCCTGCACAAATTGATAATTTTGTCTATTGGATTTCTCAGATTCCTGTAAGGCGTGATTCATTTTCTATCATAATTTGCATTACAGGTCTTTATGTCTTTGCTTTCTGGTCTTTGAGGTTACTGTGAAATTTCAAGGTACATGGATCAGTCCTTAATGAGTTCAGCTCCAATAATTCTGCTACTGTCATTGGAATTCTTTGTCCCAAAGCAGTCCAGAGTACCTCCATTTGGGGTTAATTTAAACATAAGGCAGTGGTAAGTTAGTGTCTAAATTAATTTTAACTTGATTATAAATAAGGAAATCTTTAGGAATTTCAAGAGGAACTCTTGGAAGGTCATTTCATCTGGCAATTCCCTTGGCTTAGTGAGTGGCTTTTCTCTCTTAAATGAGCAGATGAGGTGTCGCAAAGAAGGATTATCCTGTTAAAGTCCAAAAGTGATAATTATGTGTTTGGAAATGGGAGTTCAGAATTGGTGGGCTGGCGTCCACTTCGGAAGGAAAGGTTCTGTGACAGTGGTAGGTTCACTGTTTTTGGTAGTATCCATATTGTATTCATTTTCCATGTTTGCCGTGACAAAGTATCACAGACTGGGTGGCTTAAAAGAAAAGAAAAATATTCTCTCAGTTCTGGAGGATTAAAGTCAAAGAGCAGGGCATTGACAGGGCCATGGTACCTCTGAAGGCTCTAGACAAGAATCCTCCCATGCCTCTTCCTAGGCTTTGGTGGTTGTCAGCAATTATTGGCATCCCTTTGGTTTGTAGAAGCACCACCCTAATCTCCAACTCTCTTGTTATGTGGGATTCTTGTTACGTGAGGTCCTCAGTGTCTTCATAGGGCCTTCTAGTAATCCAGTGTGACATCATGTTTACTTGGCGACCCAGTTTCCAAACAAGGTTACATCCACAGGCTCAGCGTTGACATGAATTTTTTGAGGACCCTATTCAACCCAATACCCACATCAATTATAAATTCGTATGGTGGTCCTTTATATTTAGATAAATGTTTCCAGGTGAACTTAAAGGTACAACATGAAATTGGACTCTGTTTTTCTGTTTAGGCCTCTTAATCCTTTCTTTTTATTTCATAGCTAATACAAGTTAATTATTTTTCCCATCCCTCCTTTTGCTTGCAGTATGGACAAGTGCACTTGCCTGGGAATCTCCTTGTTTATGGTTCCAGCAATTATTTTTATGGGAAACATGTCATTTTTTACATTGGAAAATCTTAAATTTATTCTGAGTTTTATCCTGGGTTTGTTCTCTTCCCCTCTAAAGGTATTCTTTTGAGTGTCGTAGTTGAGGGAAGGGAGTTATTTTCCACCCTAACTTGCTTTTCCTAGTCAAATATTCTATTAAGGTTTTTCATTCATTGAAAAACCACAAAAACAGGTCTACACTGAGAATGACCTTAGCATCTATACTAAGTGTTGCTTAATAATCTGTCTTTGAATTGACCATAGTTTGATCTTTGTCTTATTTATAAAACTGAGGAAGTCTAGTCAGTGTTTACAGGGGATGTTTCTGATGTGATCCTTAGGAGCTTGTCTTCTATTCTGATAGCCTTGTTGACCTAATAGGCTGTCCTCCAGAATTCAGGTTTCCTAACATTTTGTGTGGTTTCATCCTAGCGAGTCGTTTTCATCTAAGATTTGGCATCTGAGAAGCCCACCAGTGTGCAAGTCAATATAAGCCTGGCAGTCCAGAATTATAATTTCATAAGACTATTTTGAGTTTCTCAATAAACATTAAGATAGTCATTGATGTCTCTGAATTCTGACCCAGGCAATGATTTCAAGTCTATTTTTTTTTTTACCTACCTACCTACCTACCTACCTACCTACCTTCCTACCTACCTATGTCGCCAGTAAAGTTTATTTATTTATTTTGAGAGAGAGAGTGAGCGAGCAGGGGAGGGGCACAGAGAGACAGGGAGAGAGAGAGAATCCCAAGCCAACTCTGCACCTCCAGCATAGAGCCTAGCATGGTGTTCAAACTCACAATCCGTGAGATCATGATCTGAGCCAAAAAACGACAGTCAGACACTCAATCAACTGAGCCACCTAGAAGTCCCTCAAGTCTATTTTAAGGTTTCCAGTTGTCTGATTTTAAGGGGCTATTGAGCCTTTCATGATTCAGGTAGACTAGAGGGAAAGGAAAGGGAGTCATAGATAGGTAGAGGCAGAAGTTAGAGAAGGCATGTGGGTGGGAAAAAGAGGGAGGTTTACACATGGTATGTGTTTGCTCATGATGAGTCTAATGGATACACAGTTTTAAGCTTGACCCATTTTCATTAGCTTTGGCTAAGCTATATTGTAAATGTCCAATTTTGAGTCTGAATTTCTTTTTGAAGCTTACTCATACCAATCAAAAGTGTTGACCAAACTATTATGGATTTGTTTAGTCTGTTTTTTAATGTACCCCTTAGATCATATATTTTTGTCATATCAAAATATCACCATAGTGGCCACTGCAAGTTCATATTACCCTTGGTAGAATTATGGCATATATTATGGCACATGGGAGGGCATTGGGATTAAGTGGGAATACATGTAACAAGCCAGACCTCTACCAGGTAGAATTGTAGATGAGTTAGTTAACAGGTGAATCCATGTGGAATTGGCTAGCCGTCAGTAGGAAGTGTTACTTCTATAAAACCCATGTCTTGGGCCCCTCAACCTGAAGTTGAGGCATTTCCAGTCATTGAAATGATAAATCAATGGCCCTGGAAGATGGAGTGTGGTGATAAGATTTCGCTAGAAGCAATTTCTTTCATACAGAGCAAACTAAAGAAAGCTGTTGTAAATTTTTGATGGGCAATTGAAGGCAGAAATGTCTAAGAAAGGAAGGCAGAGTAGTAAGACCTTTTATTCATTTATCCTCACGGCCAGTTTAGAGGTAGACTTTTCAGACCTCTGTAGGCCCCCTCTACCTTACTAAGAGCTTCCTCTTATAGACAGAAAACATCATGAGTGGTAAAAAGAAGAATAAGTTGTCAATAAATGCTTAGTCAGATTTCCAACAAGGAATTTGAATAGAAGTTGGATTAGTATTGGAAGTTGAACAATTCTTGAAGGATACTGATTGAATTTAAAATAATCTCAGCTAAGGAGTTCAAGGAAAAGGAATGGGAACTCAGACTTAATGTTGGAGACACAGTGGCAATGACACCTGAGGACCTCAGATAGGGGTACTCAGGGGTTTTGGGGATGTATGCTGTTAATGGTGTCGGATCTTGGGCCAAAATGGATGAGGAGATTTTGGCTATATCACTGGACCTCCAAGTCTGTTGAACATCCCCATAAAAGCACCAGGAAAACTTTTGTGATTGAAAAGAAAACCCCACAAGCTGAGTTTATTAGAAACTTGTCAGTCAAAAGTTCCACTGACCAAATGAAATCACCAAACTATCTCCTCAATAATTTGAGCAATTGGGTTTTATAAGATTCTGGGTTTTTGTTTCTGTTGTTGTTTGTTTTTTGGTAAAGAGTTAGTCATAGGTGAGTTTTAAGGCAGGAGTTATTGAGACTGGGATCTGGGCAGAGATGGATAAGAATTTGGAAACTAGGTCAGTTGTTGAAATAGTCTGTGTTTAAACAGTTTACTGTTTATAGTCTTAACTTTCTGGAACACAAGACCAAGCAAGCTGTTGCTGAGTCCAATGGGAAGGAGCTTGGGCCTCTTGATAGAAATTAAATGGAAGCCACAGATATTCTGACGTTTTCAGAATTTCCAGAACAAGTTACAGAACAATTTTGTAAACTGCTTTTGTTATATCACTATATTCTATGCATGGCTCTACCATCAACCACTTCCCCCTGAATTATGATATTGCCACTACTGCATGTTTGTTACTCAGCCAATCTGTACAAAACCTCTCTTGTTCCCACTACTTCTTTCCCCCTGATCTCTTCCCAGCTCATGGACACTTGCTTAGACTCTGCATTTAGGAAACTGTACTGGTCACTGATAGGCAAGAGGTTTCAAAGTCACCTGCTCCTGGACCCAGGTCCATGTGGTAAGCTCTCTTCTTGAACTGCATGAAGAGCTGACAGTGTCCTGTCCCACTGGATAGCATGTTCTGTGTGTAGGGAGAGGTGGGAACCCTACGACAGAGACCAAGAGCACTCACAGAAGGAGAGACATAATTGCTGAGTGTGTGTGTTCCTTGCCTTTGACTGAAGGCAAAGAACTTTCCGAACTCTTTGTTCTTCAAGAGCAATACTTTGGTACAACTGGTAATCCTAGGGAGAGCTGCCAGGAAGAAATGCCAGAGGTTTTTACCTGGGGCATCTTTAAGGTAATCTGCCAAAACTTACATTGAGTCACCAATGTGGCCAAACTGCTAAGTAAACAAGGAACATGGGGATCTTACTTTTCCGGGGCTACCATAACAAATGATTACAAACTGTACCCAGTTAAAACAACAGCAATCTAGTCTCTTGAAGCTCCAGAGGCCAGAGGTCTGAAATCAAGGTGCTTCCAGGGCTGTGCACTCTCCGGTTTCTAGGGAAGACCCTTCCTTACCTCTTCCCTCTTCTGGTGGCTAAAGGTGTTTCTTTCCTTGTGGCTACATCAGTCCACTCACTGCTTGCATGGTTACATGACTCCTCTTCATCCTCAAAACTTCCTCTGCCTCTATCAATAAGGGTACATGTGATGGCTTTGAGAGCCCTCCAAGATAATCCAGGATAGGTTCCTCTGCTGGAAATCCCAATTTAATGCATCTATTCCAATATAGAATAGTGTTTTTTCTTTTGCCATACGTATTAACCAATCTAGAATCTCCAGAGAAAAATGAACTGATAGGGTGTGTGTGTGTGTGTGTGTGTGTGTGTGTGTACACATGCATAAAGGAAGAGAGGAAAAGAGTGAGTGAGAGAGATTTATTTTAAGGAATTATAAGAAATGAGTCACAATTTTGGAAGCTGACAAATCCAAATCAGCAAGGCAGGCCTGCAGGCTAGAGGTTCAGGGAAGAGTTGACCTTTCAGCTTTAGGCAAAAACCATCTGAAGACTAACATCAGCAAGATGACAGTAGGAAGTCCTATCCCTGGTTTACCCACAGAACACCAAACTGATGGGGGTCCTGAATCTAGTTAATAAGTTGCAGTCTTCCAGAGGAGCACAAACTGGAGAGAAGCTACAGTGAACAGAGGAAATGGAAAAAGCAGCATCTGGGAATGCAAGCTGGTATAGCCACTGTGGAAAACAGTATGGAGATTCCTCAAAAAACTAAAAATAGAACATCCCATGACCCAGCAATTGTACCACTAGGTATTTATCCAAGGGATACGGGTGTGCCATTTCGAAGGGACATATGCACCCCAATGTTTATAGCAGCACTATTGACAATAGCCAAAGTATGGAAACAGCCCAAATGCCCATCAATGGATGAATTAATAAAGAAGATGTGGTATATCTGTACAATGGAATATTGCTCAGCAATCAAAAAGAATGAAATCTTGCCATTTGCAACTACGTGGATGGAACTGGAGGGTATTATGCTAAGTGAAATCACTCAGAGAAAGACAAATATCATATGACTGCACTCATATGAGGACTTTAAGGGACAAAACAGATGAACATAAGGGAAGGGAAACAAAAATAATGTAAAAACAGAGAGGGGGACAAAACATAAGAGACTCATAAATATGGAGAACAAACAGAGGGTTACAGGAGGAGTTGTGGGAGGGGAGATGGGCTAAATGGGTAAGGGGCACTAAGGAATCTACTCCTGAAATCATTGTTGCACTATATGCTAAATAATTTGGATGTCAATGTTTTTTTTAAATTTTTTAAATGTTTTTATTTATTTTTGAGACACAGAGAGACAGAACATGAGCAGGGGAGCGGCAGAGAGAGAGGGAGACACAGAATCTGAAGCAGGCTCCAGGCTCTGAGCTGTCAGCACGGGTGAGCCCAACGCGGGGCTTGAACTCACGGAGTGTGAGATCATGACCTGAGCTGAAGTCGGACGCTTAACTGACTGAGCCACCCAGGCACCCCTGGATTTCAATGTTTAAAAAAAATTAAAATTAAAAAAATATCTACCATATGCTAACTAACTTGGATATACATTAAAAATTTAAAAAATTTAGAAACTATTTTAAAAATATAGTAAGCCTTTAGTTACATATTACTTGTTCTTTACACTTAAATTTAAGGTTTCTACTATCATTTCACAGTTCCCAGAAAATGACATATCACATTGCTGCTTTAATGAATTTAATAATTTTTTAGGCCTAAAACCTTGCTATTTGAAATAATCTTCTCTGCCATTTGAAAAGTGTACACCCTCTCTTGTCGAAAATGCTGCCAGTTTGTCCCTTGAACTATGTAAACTTTCTAATAAACTTTCTAATAAAATTATTTTAATAAAAAAAGAAAAGAAAAATCAGTGTCCTCAGGAAATGTTGATTTTAGATGGGGTTAAAGGGATTTGAGGCGGGAAGGGAGGGCATAAGTGCAGGTGGAGAGGCAGGAAGACAAATATGCGTGTCTGGAGATCCTGGAATATTCTAGGCAGGTGACGGGTTTTAGGCTGGCTTTATGAATTGGAGGTAGTGAAGATTCCTCTAACCTGACTAGATCACGCCAAGAGGGGAGGAGTGGAAGACGATGCCCATGTTGCTGACCAGCACTTCCAGACCCCCGCACTCCTTGCGTAGGAAGTTGAGCAGTGCATGGCTGCTCTGCAGGTCGTGGATGTAAGGCAGAGGGAAGCATGTTTGTGAACACCATGTTCCCTGAGACCTGCTGGCACAGAACACCCATGATGGCAAAGCCTAGTTGGACCTAGTCACCAGCACCATGTGGCTGCAGGCCTACCAGGCTGAGCGAGGCACTTGAGTTTGGAAAGCAGACATCATAAGACACTGGGTGTGTGTTTTGGCCCAGGTCACTGGCACAGATGTCAGTAGAACTGTGTTCTATGATCCAGGGCTGTTACCCCTAGAGCCAGAGGCCCTACCTCCATCCCCCATCAAAGGAGGAGCCAAAGGTTCCAGATGGTTCCTTAAAGATGCTATGCCAGGTCTGTCTCTCCCAGGGTTGTACCCTGAACCCAGATGGAACTCCCCACTCTTAGGATCCCTCCTCTGAGCTCAGCAATGGTTCAGGATGGACTGATGTGCTCCTCGGAAAGAAAATGGGTAGTCATAGGCTAATAGGAGCTAGAGATTCATGGTAGTAGAACTAAACATATTTTGGGAAAACCCCATCAGGAAGAAAGGAATATAGCCATTGTGTTGGGAATGTGTCCTTCTTCCTCTGTAGAATGGGAAAGTTTGCCTTCTTCTAAGATGCAGTGAAACTGGTTGTACAGGGAAGTGCTTCTGAGGACACAGATCCCCTGCTTTCTCAGTAGAAACTCAAGAGACAGATACAGAGAATGAGGTCCTGCGCTGGGACTTGGGTGTGGGCAGGACTCCTCCCTCAGTGTGATTCCCAGTGGGCCCCGAGTGGGAGGGAATGTTTGTGAAGCTCACTGTGGCTGAGGAATTGCTTGGGATGTCTGCTTTAATGGTTATAAAGTGCTTATATTTGGTGTAGACCAAGGTTTTAGTTAATAAGTGTTATATATAATTTGGTGTTATTTTTAAGGTATCAAGGAAAAGAGATCTCTGTGATACTGGGATACATTTCCAAACCAGCAGTTGACATGCTATTGTTTTGTCCTAGACATTGATGCTCCTCATGGGTCAGTTTAGAAAAGCCAGATAACAGAGAGAAAATTAATAGCCCCTTTGAAGGGAAAGACTTTTAGTTGTTTAAAGTTTATTTATTCTGAAAGAGAGAAAAAGAGAAAGAGCAGGGGAGGGGGACAGAGAGAGAGAGAGAGAGAGAGAGAGAGAGAGAGAGAGAGAGATCTGAAGTGGGCTCTGTGCTGATGGCAGAGTCCCATGTGGGGCTTGTGAACCTTGAGATAATGACCTGAGCCAAAGTTAGACACTCAACTGACTGAGTCACTCAAGCGCCCTTGAAGGGAAAGACATAAAGTATGGACCCAACCCTTGCTTGCAGGGCCCATCAGTTCTCATTTCTGTCAGCCTGAAACCCCTGGTGAAGACTGAAAAATAATCATGAGGGGAGGAAGCCTGTACAACATGGATGCTTCTGTGAGGGGTGGGAGGTGGTGGGAGGCCCCCCGGGAGCCAGGCTGGGTGTGGGGCAGTAAGAAGCTCCCCTCTGGGCCCTGGAGGTGTCAGGCCCCAGTCCGGGGATGCCTACGGAGGGCACTTTGCACCGCCCTTGTTTGCAGCCTGCTCACCTGTATTAGTGCCTTTACTCTTCTCGGCAATCCTATGAGTTCCCCTGAATTGTACACTTGAGGAGATTGACAGACAGCAACAGGCAGGGTTTTGCTGAAGGTCGTCGCGTAAGGCAGCAGAGCCAAGACCTTTTTATTTCCAGATGTTTGTCTTGAAAGCTCTCAGAGAGAAAAGTGGGAAGAATAGGACTGCGGACACCCATGTATCCACCAAACTAGCCCCAACAATGACGAGTATTCCACTTTCCATATATGTTCATTTTCTGTGGAGGCTTTGCTGAACTGTGTTAATGTTACACGCTTGGTGACCATTTATCTCTACATGAATAGCACATTAGCCTTGAGGAGATTTGACAGTAATTCTTTCATATGCATTGATACCAATCCATATTCCCTTTTCCCCCTTGTCTCACATTGTCTTATGGATGCATCTTAAATGCCTATTCCCATTTCACACCTTGCAGTTGACTTTTCCCCATTGAGTGTGATATTTATTTATTTTTTTTAATTTTTTTTCAACGTTTATTTATTTTTGGGACAGAGAGAGACAGAGCATGAACGGGGGAAGGGCAGAGAGAGGGAGACACAGAATCGGAAACAGGCTCCAGGCTCTGAGCCATCAGCCCAGAGCCTGACGTGGGGCTCGAACTCACGGACCGCGAGATCGTGACCTGGCTGAAGTCAGACGCTTAACCGACTGCGCCACCCAGGCGCCCCTGAGTGTGATATATAAAGAGACCACAGAGGATGTCTGTCCATGGTGGCGTGCCCATGTCATAGAGGCTGTCATAGATGCTGATAAAGTATGCTGGCAAGGGAAATTCCACCCCATTCATGGGTTTTTATATTGTCTGTGGTGACTTTCAGGCTACAGCAGCAGATTTGAGTATATCCAACAGAGACCATTGGCCTGAAAAGGCATATTCAGCATATGGCTCTTTCACTAATGTCTACCAACCTCTGAGTTAAACTGTCCCTTCTCTTGACCTAGTAGGGCCTATTAGATTTTGGGACTGGTTGGCAAGAAACAATGCGTACACGTGGACATTTACTTAGAACTGTTTATTCATCTATGATGTTGATTCATTATAGTCATTAATTCCACTCTTTCTACTCATATATCACAGAAGAAATCACAAAAGATTTCAGTAGCCAATTCAGTGTGAGTACTTGATATGGATAGTGATTTTTTTTTTCTTTTTTTTCTTTTCTTTTTTCTTTTCCTCTCTTTTCTTTTCTTTTCTTTTCTCTTCTTTTCTTCCTTTCTTTTTTTTTATAAGGACATTGCCGACAGTAATCTGTTTGGTCAAATCATGGCAGTATCATAATGGGACCCATGGAGGGAACTGAGGGCGGAGTCCCCATTGTTCAACTTTCTTCTCCATAACAAACTCCCCGTGAGGCCCCTTAGCATCCAAGGGCAAAAGGGCCAAGTAGACAGGAGTCTCTGCTCCTTCTTCTACGGTTTTGATGCCTTTTGGCCCACCCATGTCTGTTCTCACCCACCCAGGGCAGCAGGCATTCAGGAGGATCTTGTCCCCTCTCCTCTGCTCACTCAGTTTCCTGGCATGGATTCTGGACAGGACTGTGAGACCCATCTCTGACACTCCATATGTGACTACTTTCATATCAGGCCAGCCCTCGTTCTGGTGCACTCCGTTCTTTACATCGTCCACAAACTTGTTCATGAGCCCCACCAGCTCCTCCTCTGTGATGGTCTCACTTCTGAACTTCTGCTGCAGTCCTGGGCTACAGTATTCAAGAGCTACAAAGCTCATTATACTAGACACATTGACCACTCTGCCTAAAATACAACACAAATAAATCACATAGAATGGCATCCATGAGAATGATGAATACCAAATTTGCTAAAATCTGTCCATTTGGGAGACAATTGCCAGTTTTCTATGAGTGTTAATGAAGACTGTAAGTGAAGAACATGAAAATTGTTATACCCTTAATATCTCATATAATGTCAGAGAAAGAATCTAATGGGGAGGCAGTGCCCAGATGTTCCCTAAAAAAAAGAAAATGGCTTATCCAGTAACATGTTAAGTGGACTGTAAGGAGGCACTCACGCATTCATGAATAGAGATTCACTTTTCCTTCACAGGTCCCCTTTGAAACCCCCTAAAAATCTTATGGTCACTTAGATGATGTTGTATGAACAGATGTTTATTGACCAACAAAGAGCTGATCAGTTTATTGAAGGCCTTTCGAAGGTGAAAGACAGCACTGCATTGATAGGCTGTCACTCTGATGAGCCAGGAAAAGCAAACCACCTCACTGGGCTGACTTGCAAGCTATTTTCTCTATGTTTGTGATTTCATCAACTTGGGAGCAATGACAGAATGCCAGGCAATGTGGTCATGGAAAGGAGTGGAAAACGGACATGTTAAAGAGATGCCATAAAAAGAAATGAAGTACATGCTACAACATGGATGAAAACTGACAACATTGTCCAACGTTAAAGAGGCCAGTTACACAACACCACTCGTTATGTGATTCTGTGTATGAGATGTCCAGAACAACGAAGTCTAGAGACAGGGAGTAGATTGGTGGTTGCTTAGGGCAGGGGGAAAGGGGTAACAGAGGGCCGATAGCTAAGGGCAAAGGGTCTCCTTGGGGTGATTTCAGTGTGCTAATCTTGAAGTTGTGATGGTTCTACAACTCTGTCAATACTAAAATCCAGTGAATTGCATACCTGAAATGGGTGAAGTGTATGGTAGGTGAACTTTATCTCAATAAAGCTATTAAAGGTGCAAAGCAATGACACATTTCTCACTCACTGTTTTTTTAAAAATATATCAGTAGTCATAAAAATGACATTATATTGACATATATAGTTTACTATTTTTACATTTAAATATTGATTGTATTTTTATATTTCAGTGAGTACTTTTAGATTATAAAAAAAGTCAAAAGGTACAAGAAAATTAGGAAGCTTTCCCTTTTTCATGTAAATATCCAGGAAAGACAGTCATGGTCACTTAACTCTGAGCTCCATCCCACTAAGGAATGGCAGTGCCATACAAGTTCAGTGGGAGAGATCATGCATGACCCTGTGGCTCTCATTGGTGGTGTTTAGAAATAATGAAAATGAATTATATAAACTATCTTATTAATGTAACAGTTTTCTAAGCTGAACACCTTTTAGAAAGGGGTCTGTTATTCTAGTCGTTCCTTTCATCTACAGCGTATTTGGTGTAGGATTAACAGAACATGTTTGTCAAATGTTTCAGAAGCACCTCTCAGGTTTTATTACTTACCACTAAACATATTTATTTTATTTTCAAAAATATTATATGCCCGGGTAATAATATAATAAATTATGTTTCATGATTCAAAATTGCAACACAGAGAAAGAAGTCTTTGAAAAAGAACAAGACTGGGGCAGAGGAACTCACACTGGGGTAACTGGTATACCTGGGTGTTGTAGATTCTTATTTTGTTTTTGTGGCTACATTATTTCAGTAACCCTCTTTTTGAAGAAAGGATTAAAAAATGATACTATCTACTATCCCTCACTGTCCTTAAGGCCATAATTCTGTCTTTTGGTTTGTCTTTCCATGTCAAGAAACAGAGCAAACATTGGCCTTTTGAATGGATTCTGAGCCCATAGAGATCTGGTTAACAATTAACCTACCTTGGGGTCTCATTAGAGGCAGCAGTTCTGTGCACACGTCTCGGGTACCAAAGAAGTTTGTTTTCATCGTCACTTCTGCTTGAATATGTAAGGGGGTGGGGTCACCAACTTGTAGGGGAGAAGGAGAATAGGATAATAAGTAGTAGCCATTGAGAAAATTTGATGCAGTGACAATAGCATTTGTGTGTAATCTGGTGAATTCTCAATAGTGTGTAGGATAGTGAACAGTTTATCCCAACATTTATTATCTGACTGGTTGATGCTGGGTGGCTTTGTAGGTTGACACCACTCACTGCAAGACGCTAAGGTAAGGTGCAATGGTATCTCTTCATGTGGCCCTGTGGGGTTTTGTATATTTAGTAATAACTTAAAAATTCATGGAGATGCTCAAGTCCCATGAGAGTAGCTTGCAACAACCTGGGGGAGGTCCCTGAGAGTCTGATCCATGACAATGCCAAAGTTCTCTGGCTGGAAAGGCTTGCAACTTCTGGAGGGTTCTGCTCTCCCTGTGCCTCCTGACTATCTTCTTCCCTAGGGAGGTAGTTCTAGATCCCCTCTGAGCTACGGCCCCAGAGCAGTGGTTCACACACCGGCCCCAACCCACCCTGGGTGGTCCCCTAAGGGAAGTCTCCTGGCCTAAGAGTTCCCATGTCCTTACTGTCAAAGAAGACGGCTGCATTGTTGACCAGCACGTCCAATCCCCCGTACTCCTTGCGCAGGAAGTCACGCAGGGCGCGGATGCTTTGCCGGTTGTCTACGTCCAGCAGGTGGAAGCGCGGACTCAGGCCCTCGCCCTGGAGCTGCTGCACGGCCGCCCGTCCCCGCGCCTCGTCCCGTGCTGTGAGCACCACGTCCCCGGAGAACCGCCGGCACAGGTCACGCACGATGGCCAAGCCGATGCCTTTGTTGGCCCCGGTCACCAGCGCCACGCGGGTGTCTGAACACATCGCTGTGTGGAACGCAAGTGAGGCTGTGTGTGTGTAGCGGACGGAGCTGTGGGCCAAACCGAGGGCAAGGCCTGGCCACAGTCAGAGATGCCAGTAAAACTGTTTCTGGGATCCAGTGCTGTGAGTCCTGGAGCCCGAGGCCCCGCCTTCGTTCTTCTATGAAAGGAGGGGACAATATTCCAGAAGGTTTCCTAATGACGCTATAACAAATCTGTACCTCTTGGGGCTGCACCCTGAGGCCAACCAGGACTGTGTCCTCTTAGGATCTGTCCTCTGGGCCCAGCATTAGTTCTGGTTGGACTGCTTTGCTATCCAAAGAAAGGTGTTGGTCATAGGTTAGTAGGGGCTAGAGATGCATGGTAAGTGAACTAATATTATTTTGGAGAAACCTCAACAGAATAAAAGGAGTACAGATATTGTCTCAGGAACGTGTCCTTCTTCTGTAGAATGCGAATGGATGCTTTCTTCCAAGATGCAGTGAAATTACTTTTTTTAAAAATTTGTAATGTTTACTTATTATTGACAGAGAGAGAGAGAGAGAGAGAGAGAGAGACAGAGCATGAGTGGGGGAGGGGCAGAGAGAGAGAGGGAGACACAGAATCCAAAATAGGCTCCCGGCTCTGAGCGGTCAGCACAGAGCCGGATACGGGGCTCAAATTCACGGACCGTGAGATCATGACCTGAGCCGAAGTCGGACGCTCAACGGACTGAGCCACCCAGGCGCCCCTCAGTGAAATTACTTTTAAGGGGAACTGTCGGAGGACACAGACTCCTTTGCTTTTTTAGGAGAATCTCAAAGGGAAGAAACAGAGAATTAGGTCCTGTGCTGAGACTGGGGTGTGAGTAGGGCTTCTCCTTCTGTGTAATTCCCAATGGGCCCCAAGTGGGAGGGAATGTTTATGAACACTTACTGTGGCCAAGGAGTTGCTTGGAATGTTTGATCTAATGGTTACATAATCTCCTGTTTGCCTATACTGCCTATTTCTTATGTTTGTCCAAGGTCACAGTTGCTAAGTGTTATATACAAATAGGTGTTATTTTTAAAGCATCAGGGAAAAAAGATCTCTGTGATACTGGGGTACATTTCCAACCCAGCAGTAGACATGCTACTGTTTTGTCCTAGATTTTGTTATTCATCGTGGGTCAGTTTAGAAAAGCCAAATAACAGAGAGAGAATTCATAGCCCTTCTGAAGGGAAAGACTTTTTTTTTAAAATTTTTGTTTATTTATTTTTGAGACAGAGAGAGACAGAGCATGAACAGGGGAGGGTCAGAGAGAGAGGGAGACACAGAATTCGAAGCAGGCTCCAGACTCTGAGCTGTCAGCACAGAACCCGACGCGAGACTCGAACTCACGGACCGTGAGATCATGACCTGAGCTGAAGTTGGACGCTTAACTGACTGAGCCACTCAAGCGCCCCTGAAGGGAAAGACTTTTAAAGTATGGACCCTAGTCCCCACTTGCTTGCAGGGCCCATCAGTTCTCATTTCTGTCAGCCTGAAACCCCTGGTGAAGACTGAAAAATAATCATGAGGGGAGGAAGTCTGTACAACATGGATGCTTCTGTGAGGGGCGGGAGGTGGTGGGAAGCCCCCCGGGAGCCAGGCTGGGTGTGGGGCAGTAAGAAGCTCCCCTCTGGGCCCTGGAGGTGTCAGGCCCCAGTCCGGGGATGCCTACGGAGGGCACTTTGCACCGCCCTTGTTTGCAGCCTGCTCACCTGTATTAGTGCCTTTACTCTTCTCGGCAATCCTATGAGTTCCCCTGAACTGTACACTTGAGGAGATTGACAGACAGCAACAGGCAGGGTTTTGCTGAAGGTCGTCGCGTAAGGCAGCAGAGCCAAGACCTTTTTATTTCCAGATGCTTGTCTTGAAAGCTCTCAGAGAGAAAATTGGGAAGAATAGGACTGCGGACACCCATGTATCCACCAAACTAGCCCCAACAATGATGAGTATTTCACTTTCCTTATATGTTCATCTTCTGTGGAGGCTTTGCTGAACTGTGTTAATGTTACACACTTGGTGACCATTTATCCCTACATGAATAGCACATTAGCCTTGAGATTTGACAGTAATTCTTTTTTTTTTGTTTAATTTTTTTTTCAACGTTTATTTATTTTTGGGACAGAGAGAGACAGAGCATGAACGGGGGAGGGGCAGAGAGAGAGGGAGACACAGAATCGGAAACAGGCTCCAGGCTCCGAGCCATCAGCCCAGAGCCTGACGGGGGCTCGAACTCACGGACCGCGAGATCGTGACCTGGCTGAAGTCGGACGCTTAACCGACTGCGCCACCCAGGCGCCCCGACAGTAATTCTTTCATATGCACTGATACCAATCCTAATTCCCTTTCCCCCCTTGTCTCAGGTTGTCTCATGGATATGCCTCTAGTGCCCACTCCCATTTCACACCTTGCATCTCCTTTTTCTCCAATGACTCTGATATTTAACGAGACCACTGTGGATGTCTATCCGGGGTGGGGTGCCAATGTCATAGTAGAGGCTGATAAAGAACGCTGGCTAGGGAAATCCCACCCCCTTATGGGTCTATATATCATCTATGGTGACTTTCAAGCTAAACAGCAGATTTGAGTAGGTCCAACGGAGGCCATTCAAGTGCAAAAAGCAAAATATTCACCATCTGGCTCATTCACTAATGTTTATGAACCCCTGTGTTAAATTGTCCCTTCTCTTGACCTAACTTAGGTTCTGTTAATTTTTTGGGCTGGTTGGCAAGAGGTAATCTGCACATGTGGACGTCTACTTAGAATTGTTTATTCATCTATGGTGTTCATTCATTATGGTCATTAATTCCACTTTTTGTTCTCATATATTATGGAAGAAATCACAGAAGACTTCACAGAATTAGTAACCAATTCAATGTGAGTACTTGACGTGGATAAGAACATTGTAGACAGTGTAATCTGTTTGGTCAAATCATGACTGTATCATAACAGGAGCCATGAAGGGAACTGAGAGGGGGGTCCCATTGTTCAACTTTCTTCTCCATAACAAACTCCCCGTGAGGCTCCTTGGCATCCGGGGGCAAAAGGGCCAAGTAGATGGGAGTCTCTGCTCCTTCTTCTGGGCTTTTAATGGCTGTAGGTCCACCCATGGCTGTTCTCACCCACCCAGGGCAGCAGGCATTCAGGAGGATCCTGTCTCCCCTCCTCTGCTCACTCAGTTTCCTGGCATAGATTCTGGACAGGACGGTGACACCCATCTTTGACACTCCATATGTAAGCATTTGCATATCAGGCCAGCCCTCGTTTTGGTGCACTCTGTTCTTTACGTCTTCCACAAACTTGTTCATGAGCCCCACCAGCTCCTCCTCTGTGATGGTTTCACTTCTGAACTTCTGCTGCAGTTCTGGGCCACAGTTCTTAAGAGCTACCAAGCTCATTATGCTAGACACATTGACCACTCTGCCTAAAATGCAACACAAATAGTCACATAGAATTGCATGCACGAGAATGGTGAATACCAAAATTCCTGCATTTGTCCATTTGGGAGACAGTTACCAGTTTCCTAGGAGGGTTAATGTAGTCTTCTTATATAGGTGATGGACACGATACAGTCTTGAACCTTGTAACAGTCATAATGTCTCAGATGATATCAGAGAAATGATCTCATGGGGAGTGCAGTGCTCAGGTGTCCCATTAAGAGGAGAGAGTGATTTATATAGGAACGTGCTCTCTGAAGGTAAGGAGGCACTCACTGCAATCGTGAGTAGAGAACCACTTTTCTCCACAGGTCACCTTTGAGATCATCTTAACATCTTACGGTCCCATGGCCAGTGCTCTATGAACAAGTGTCTATCAACCAACAAACAACTGATCAGTTTAATGATGACCTTTTGAAGGAGAAAAACTGCATGGTGTGGGCTGTTGCTCTGCTGTAACCAGGCAAAAACAAATCACCTCATGGGCTAATGTGCGTGGCTATTTCCTCTATGTTGGGATTTCATCAACTCAGGAACAGTGAGAAAACACCAGGCAATATGGTCACGGGAAGGGGCGATGGAAAAGTCACATGTTAAAGAGATGCTATAAAAAGAAATGCTACTACATGGATGAATCTTGATAACATTGAAACAAAGAACACTAGGACAGTGGGAATGTGAGACCAGAGGGCTGGTGCTAAGGGCACAGGTTCTCCTTGGGGTGATGACAGTGTGCTAATCTTGAAGTGGTGATTGCTCCACACCTCTGTCCATTTACTAAACTCCACTGAATTGCATACCTGAAATGGGTGAAGTGTAGGATGTGTGAATTGTATCTCTGCAAATCTGTTAAAAGTGTTAATCTCACAGTTCTCACTAATTCTTTTTCAAAAATATAGTCAATATTCATAAAAGTGAACTTATATTGACATGTATAAATAGTTTACTATTTTTCTATTTACATGAGTATCTTTAGCCTAATAGAAAGGTTATGAGAATTTATGAACAATAAGAGCTTCACTAAAATTAGCAAACTGTCCCTGTTTTATGAAAATATTCAGGAAGAACAGTCATAGTCAGTTAACTCTGAGCTCCATCCCACTAAGGAATGGCAGTGTCATACAAGCTTCTTGAAAAAGAGAATGCATGACACTATAGCCCTCCTCTCTGCCCATCACCCACTTTCCCCTCTCCCTCACCCCCCCCCCATCTACCCTTAGTTCTCAGTCCTTAAGAGTCTCTTATGGTTTGCCTCCCTCCCTCTCTGTTACTTTTTTTTCCCCTTCTGCTCCCCCATGGTCTTCTGTTAAGTTTCTCAAGATCCATATATGAGTGAAAATATATGGTATCTGTCTTTCTCTGCCTGGCTTATTTCACTTAGCATAATACCCTCTAGTTCCTCCCATATTGCTACAAATGGCTAGATTTCATTCTTTCTCATTGCCAAGTAGTATTCCATTATATATATAAACCACATCTTCTTTATCCATTGACCCAGCAATAGCACTGCTAGGAATTTACCCGAGGGATACAGGAGTGCTGATGCATAGGGGCACATGTACCCCAATGTTTGTAGCAGCACTTTCAGCAATAGCCAAATGATGGAAAGAGCATAAACACCTTTTAGAAAGGGGTCAGTTATTCCAGTCCTTCCTTTCATCTACAACATGTTAAGTGTCAGTTTAATGGAACTTATTTGTCAAATGTTTTAGTAAGCACCTCTCAGGTTTTATTATTTACCAATATTTAGATTTATTGTATTTTCAAAAATATCATCCGCCTGTCTGACAATAAAAACAATACACATTAATGATTCAAAGTTGCAAAACACAGAAGTGTATGAAATAAGACAGGGGCAGAGGAACCCACCCTGGGTAACTGGTATACCTGAAAGACAGCAACATTACTCATAGGGGCTTGGAGCCATTTTCTTCTGTACCTTTAGTATAGTCAGTAATGGAGAAACTCTACTAACTGTCTGTAGGCTGTTGCCCTCTTGTCTATTCTGTGTTGTCCCTCTCAGGAAGTCCAGTATCAGGTGTGAAAATGGTTACCTGTGTATATGAGGGAAGCCTGACAGGGAGTAAAAGGTTTTGTAGGTAAATTCCTTATAGTAGATGCTGCAACCATTCCCTCAACCCAGGCCTGTCCCCTGCACTGACCACATCTGCAAGTGGCAGGCTGGCTGTCAGCGGGCTTCACCTCAGAGCTGGGTGAGATGGTAGACCCTCTGGTGTGACAGCTCAGGACAGGAAACACAAGTGCAGGAATAGGAAGTACTTATGGAGTTTATACAGCCAAGTGTCTGATCCAAACATTATGTCTCTAGAGTAGACTCATGGCTTTCGTGTGTCATTTTGAGAAATCTGAGCTGGAATGCACGCAGCCCATGCACTACAAAGTTTAAGGGTGGGGTGCCTGGATGGCTTAGTCAGTTAAGCAACTGATTCTTGATTTCAACTCAGGTCATGATCTCACGGTTCATGGGTTTGAGCCCCACGTTGGGCTCTGTGCTGACAGTTTGGAGCCTGCTTGGGATGCTCATTCTCGCTCTCTGCCCCTCCCTCACTTGTGCCCTCTCTGTCAAATATAAGTAAGTAAACTTAAAAGAAAAGAAGTTTATGGACCATCCATAAGACCTTGTGATAAGGGTGTGTGAGTGCATTTGAGTGTGTCGTATGTCTGCATGTGAGTGTGTGCGAAAGAGACTGGATGTGTGACTGTAAGTGTGTGACCTGTATGAGGTAGCGTGTAAAGGAATTGCCCCGTCACAATCAGTGTGAAAGCATGTCACCCAGATACGAAAGGACTCTTGTTCTGGTGGGGCTGGTGTGTGTCTCAGGCTTATAGTCTATCCAGGCCATTACTCTGTATGTGGCCAGGGATCTATTTAGGAACATCTCTCCCTCTCCAAACTTCAGTGTCCTAAAGCAGAGCCACAGTGATCTCCACACCACAAGGTATTTTAGACATCATCTCATCTGGGGTCACAAACTTCAAGGGCAGCATTTGACTCTCAAGGCTATTCAGAATCTGTGAGCCCAAGCTGGTTCTCATGACCTTTGATGATTTAACATTTGTCACATTCCCTGGAAGATCCATGTTTTCTAATATCAAGAGGACCAGTTCTTTAGTGTCTTGACTGATAAGGGTTTTTCAGAAAACACTTCAAGTTTTGAAATGTGCCTCTTGTGGTTTTCCCAGAGGTACCTGGGGGTCTTGCTATAAGGAAGGCATTGGCCCAATAGAGCAGAGTCCTTTTATTTTCTGTTTCTCTTGCCTTACTGGGTAAGGCTTCATTTGAAGAAGGGATATGTAGGGAAAATGATTTGAGGACCTTGAGTAGTGGGAAGAACCACTAGTTTGGAGGTCACATGACCTTGGTCTTCAGCCAGCTGTGCTTGTGACCTTGAAATCCATTATTCCTCCAGGTTCTTAATGGGGACCATATATAAAATGCCTAGCACATCACACCTAGAAATGTCCAGCCACCTATCCTTTCTAGAGTCAATATGTCAGAGGGAGTGTGAGTGAGATACATTTGCTATTGTAACTTTCTCTCCAAATTTCTCTAGTGGTTTTTAAGACTACAGGATATTGCAAAGCAGTACCTTCTCAAAGGAAGGTTGAGAACAACTTCTGTAAGGTTTCCTTGGTTACAGTAGCCTTAATAAGACCATATTATTGCCTAGTATTTTAAGCTTATATCTGATGAGCAAGAGTGCTCAGCTTTCCAATGTTTGTTCAATTCCTTAGAGATGATTATACCTTAATATCTTTTTGAAATAAATGTAGAGTATAATTTAAAGAGTGAAAGAATAACAACAGCTTATCCTTTTAAAGAGAATATCTTTCAAATTCAGGAATAGGAATTTTGGTGGAATGAGAGTGAAATGATATGGAATGTGGGAAGGGATTTATATGACTTTGATACTAATTGCATGGTTAAGACTGGTGATAGGCACCTGGTTGTTTTAAGTTCTTATCTTCATTTTCTGCCTAAATGGTTTAACTAAAACCGTTACTGAAAAGAGGATTAAAATATAAGAAGAATTGGAGTCCCTGAGTGGCTCAGTTGGTTAAGCGTCAACTCTTAATTTTGCTCAGGTCATGATCTCTTGGCTCATGAGTTCAAGGCTCCTTTGGGCTCTGCAATGAAAGCATGGGGCTGGCTTCTCTCTCTCCTACTCTCTCTGCCTCTCCCTACTGGCTCTCTCTCTTCCTCTCTCTCTCTCTCTCTCTCTCTCTCTCAAAATAAATAAATAAATAAATAAATAAATAAATAAATAAATAAATAATCTGGAAAAAATGTAAGAATAGCGGTGCCTGGATGATTCTGTTGGTTAAAAAAATAAGAAAAATCAACATTTACTATCTCTCAATATCCTTAAAGTCACAATTCTGTCTTTTGGTTTGTCCTTACGCACCTAAAAACAGAGCACACATTGGCCTTTTGCATGTGTTCTGACCCGCAGAGAACTGGTGGGTGTCATTGGAGATTGTTCTTTGTATCCTGGTTTCTGAAGTATGGGGGAGGAAGGACAGCATTTCCTTTGGCTGCCCTAGCTAGGACTTCTCCCAGATAGTCTCCCCAAAGAGGGTAATGTCCTGATAACATGAACCACTGTGGCTGCCATCCCCTCAAATAATGGAAGAACTCTCTTATTTCCAAAGGCAAGGGAACCCTGGTCTTACACTGAGAACAGAGCTTGCATTTTCATGGCCCTGAGTCTAGTTTTCCTGAGGCAAGATCAATATTTGATTAGAGCCTGCCTTAGCAAATGCAGAAGAACACTCATTCCTCATTCAGGCCTGAGGCCTAATACACAGCAGGCACCCACACTGCTTAGTAAGTGAGAAAACAATCAGCCAGAGTATGATTTTTGCCTTTTAAGGGGAATACGTGTAGGATGTGTGAGGCTGGCACACGGGACTCGTCCAACATTAACGTTGTGGTGAGTAAAGGAGTCGGGGGACATTTGAGAGCTGCCCTTTGGGTGCCAGAGAAGCCAGTGGTAGAAGAAGTGGTGGAAGTTTCCAGGAATGAAGAGGCAATGGAGGCAGAACTGAGGGTAAACTGTACACGCATGTACTCATTCAAGCCAGACATCCTAATCTTTCTAAAAGTATCAGCTTATTTAATTAGTGTACTGAATGGGTGGTGGTTCCCCATCACATTAACGTGGGGGTGAATATTGCAGTAGTTTACAGCCAAGGAATTGTGGCAGTTTGTTTGTGCAAACAATGATCAAGGTGAAGGGAAGTTGATGGGCCTGGACTTTGGCAGGTCTGACGACAGAGATCGCTATGAATTGTGCTCGGGATTGGACTTTGCTCTTGAAGGGCTTTTGCGAGAAAGTGAGCACTCAGGGAGTACAGAGAATAACCAGAAAGGAAAAGACAGAAGAAGCAGCATCTCTTAGGAAGGTTTCAATTGTCCAGAAATGACAGCCGAGTCTCTGTTGGAGAGTTGGGATGGAGAAAGCTGGAAGCTTTCCCCCAAGTTGGAAGCTTGGGGGACAAAATCTATAGGACAACTGTTAGGACCTGGTCAGTGATAATCAGGAGGTGGGCATGGTGACCTCATTTTTCATGGTGGGTGGATGGAGTGGTCCATGACCAGGATGATATTGGGAAATCACAGGTGTCGTCTGGACACATTTGAGATGCTTAGGTGGGGGGTTGGGTGGGCAGCTGGAGGGGTCGGTCTGAGGAGGGAAGGGAGGGCATCCTGAGGAGAAGGAGAGGTAGGAAGAGAATGCTCTAGGGAATGTACTAGGCAGGTGACAGATTTTAGGGGAGCCTGAGAAGTTTGGATGGTGAAGAGTCCACTAGCCTGAATAAAATCACTCAGAGGAAGGCAGAAGGAAGGGAAAGGGTCCAGGAAGGAATTCCCAGGAAAGTGCACCTGTGAGGGGTACAGAGGCAGGAAAGGCCTTTGTGAGGAGAATTTGAAATGAAGATGTGAAGGACAAGAAAGAGCCAGTTGTGAAAGGCCAGCAGGACAGAAGGCACTGCTCGCTGCTGGACACACGTGTACAGAGTCCTGAGGAGAAGGGCACCTGTGTGGTGGGGACACAGCAGTGAAGCGGGTGTGGCTGAGAAGCGAGAGGGAGCAGGGCCCTTAGATAAGGTCAGAGAGGCAGGAGCCAGATCATTCCAGAAATGGCACTGCTTGGGCCCCTGATCACACCTACCTTGGGGTTTCATTAGAGGCAGCAGTTCTGTGCACACGTTTCGAGTACCAAAGAAGTTTGTTTTCACTGTCAATTCTGCTTTAATATGTAAGGGTGTGTGATCATCAACTGGTAAGGAAGAAGGAGAATAGGTCAGTAAGCAGTTGCCTCCTGAGAATATTCCATGAAGTGACGATAGCATTTTTTTTTTTTTTCATTTGCAAAAGTGAATTCTCAGCCATTTCTGTGTTAGGTAACACTGTTGTCCCGGTGTGAATTATCTGGCTGGCTGATGCCGTGTAGCTTTGTAACTTGGCACCACTTGGGGATGCTAAGGGAAGGGTGCACAATGGGTTTTCTGTGTACCTTTGTTTACAATATGTTGTTTATTGCAAAATAGGTTAATATTTACCAAATGACTCAGACCCAAACAGAAAGAAACTTGGAGAAACCTGGGTGAGGTCCATGAGAATCTGATCCATGCCAGTGTGAATGTCCTCTGGCTGGAAATGCTTGCAACTGCTGGAAGGTCCTGCTCTCCCTGTGTCTCCAGTCCATCTTCTTCCCTAGGGAAGCCGTTCTAGATCCCCTCAGAGCTCTGGACCCCAGAGCAGCAGTTTAGACACCAGCCCCAAACCCACCCTGGCTGGTCCCCTAAGGGAGGTCTCCTGGCCTAAGAGTTAGTTCCCACGTTCTTACTATCAAAGGCAATGCCCGCGTTGTTGGCCAGCACGTCCAGGCCCCCGTACTCCTTGCGCAGGAAGTCACGCAGGGCGCCGATGCTCTGCAGGTCATCGATGTCCAGCAGGTGGAAGCGCGGACTCAGGCCCTCGCCCTGGAGCTGCTGCACGGCCGCCCGTCCCCGCGCCTCGTCCCGTGCCGTGAGCACCACGTCCCCGGAGAACTGCCGGCACAGGTCACGCGCGATGGCCAAGCCGATGCCCTTGTTGGCCCCGGTCACCAGGGCCACGCGGGTGTCTGAACACATAGCTGTGGGGAACGCGAGCGAGGCCCTGTGTGTGGAGCCGATGGTGCTGTGGGCCACACCGAGGGCTAGTGGTGCGGAGGCCTGGCCACAGTCAGAGATGCCACTAGAACTATGTTCTTGGTTCCAGTGCTGTGACTCCTAGAGCCGAAGCCCCACCCCTGTCCTTCCATGAAAGGAGGGGCCAGAGCGCCAGAAGTTTTCCTGATGGCGCTGTGTCAAATCCGTACTTCACGGGGCTGCACCTCGAGCCCAACCAGGACTGTGTCCTCTTAAGATGCTACCTGTGAGCCAAGCAATGGTTTGAGGTCGACCGATGGGCTCCCCAAACTATGGTGGTTGGCTTTGGGTTAATAGGGGGCTAGTGATTCATGGTAGGCGAGTTAAAATTATTTTCGGAAAACCTCAAAAGTAAAGAAGGAGTACGTATATTGTCTTGGGACAATATCCCCTGTCCTTCTTGCTTTGCAGAATGAGAAAGGTTGCTTTCTTCCAAGATGCAGTGAAGTTGCTTGCACAGGGGAACTGCGTCTGAGGACGCAGTCCCCTTTGGTCTGAGGACACTGTCCCCTTTGCTCTTTTAGGAGAATCTCAAGAGGGAGAAACAGAGAATTAGGTCCTGTGGTGAGACTGGGGTGTGAGCAGGGCTCCTCCCTCTGTGTGATTCCCAGTGGGCCCCAAGTGGAAGGGAATGTTTAGGAACACTTACTGTGGAGTGTAAACCAAGGAGTTGCTTGGAATGTTTGATCTAATGGTTACATAATCTCCTGTTTGCCTATACTGCCTATTTCTTATGTTTGTCCAAGGTCACAGTTGCTAAGTGTTATATACAAATAGGTGTTATTTTTAAAGCATCAAGGAAAAAAGATCTCTGTGATACTGGGGTACATTTCCAACCCAGTAGTTGACATGCTACTGTTTTGTCCTAGAATTTGTTATTCATCGTGGGTCAGTTTAGAAAAGCCAAATAACAGAGAAAATCATAGCCCTTCTGAAGGGAAAGACTTTTAAAGTGTGGACCCAACCCTTGCTTGCAGGGCCCATCAGTTCTCATTTCTGTCAGCCTGAAACCCCTGGTGAAGACTGAAAAATAATCATGAGGGGAGGAAGTCTGTACAACATGGATGCTTCTGTGAGGGGTGGGAGGTGGTGGGAGGCCCCCCGGGAGCCAGGCTGGGTGTGGGGCAGTAAGAAGCTCCCCTCTGGGCCCTGGAGGTGTCAGGCCCCAGTCCGGGGACGCCTACGGAGGGCACTTTGCACCGGCCTTGTTTGCAGCCTGCTCACCTGTATTAGTACCTTTACTCTTCTCGGCAATCCTATGAGTTCCCCTGAATTGTACACTTGAGGAGATTGACAGACAGCAACAGGCAGGGTTTTGTGCAAGGTCGTCGCGTAAGGCAGCAGAGCCAAGACCTTTTTATTTCCAGATGTTTGTCTTGAAAGCTCTCAGAGAGAAAAGTGGGAAGAATAGGACTGCGGACACCCATGTATCCACCAAACTAGCCCCAACAATGATGAGTATTTCACTTTCCTTATATGTTCATCTTCTGTGGAGGCTTTGCTGAACTGTGTTAATGTTACACACTTGGTGACCATTTATCCCCACATGAATAGCACATTAGCCTTGAGGAGATTTGACAGTACTTCTTTCATATGCATTGATACCAATCCATATTCCCTTTTCCCCCTTGTCTCAGGTTGTCTCATGGATATGCCTCTAGTGCCCACTCCCATTTCACACCTTGCAGCTCCTTTTCCTCCAATGACTTTGATATTTAACGAGACCACAGTGAATGTCTATCTGTGGTGGGGTTGCCCATGTCATAGTAGAGGCTGATAAAGTATGCTGGCTAGGGACACCCAGCCCCATTCATGAGATTATAAGTCGTCTCTGTTGACTTTCAAGCTAGAACGGCAGAGACAACAATATTCACTATTTGGCTCATTCACTAATGTTTACCAACCCCTGAGTTAAACTGTCCCTTCTCTTGACCTAGCTTATGGTCTGTTAGAATTTGGGCTGGTTGGCACGAAACGATTTGCACACGTGGACATTTACTTAACCTGTTTATTCATCTATGATGTTCATTTATTATTTTCATCAATTTCATTTTTTCCCCTTATATATCACAGAAGAAATCACAAAAGACTTCACAGAATTAGTAGCCAGTTCATTGTGAGTATTCGGTATGGACACTGATTCTTCCTTTTATTTATTTATCTTTTTGCTTAAGGAAATTGTTCACAGTGTAAGAGTTCTTTGGTCAAATCATGGCAGTATCATAATGGGTCCCATGGAGGGAACTGAGGGTAGGGTCCCCATTGTTCAACTTTCTTCTCCGTAACAAACTCCCCGTGAGGCCCCTTAGCATCTGAGGGCAAAAGGGCCAAGTAGACGGGGGTCTCTGCTCCTTCTTCTGGGCTTTTAATGGCTGTAGGTCCACCCATGTCTGTTCTCACCCACCCAGGGGAGCAGGCATTCAGGAGGATCCTGTCTCCCTCCTCTGCTCACTCAGTTTCCTGGCATGGATTCTGGACAGGACGGTGACACCCATCTTTGACACTCCATATGTGAGTGCCCTCGTATCAGGCCTGCCCTCCTTCCTGTGTACCCCACTCTTTGTGTCTTCCACGAACTTGTTCATGAGCCCCACCAGCTCCTCCTCTGTGATGGTCTCACTTCTGGAGTTCTGCAGTTCTGAGCTGTAGTTCTTAAGAGCTATGAAGCTCGTTATGCTAGACACAGTGACCACACTGCCTAAAATACAACACAAATAGTCACATAGAATCACATGCATGAGAATGATGAGTACCAAAATTCCTGCATTTGTCCATTTGGGAGACAATTAGCAGTATGCTAAGAGTGTTAATGTAGTCTTCTTATATAAGTGAAGGATACGATACAGTTTTGACCTTTGTAACACTCATAATGTCTCAGATGATGTCAGAGAAATGATCTACTGGGAGAGCACAGTGCCCAGATGTCCCATAAAGAAAAGAGAGTGAGGGGCACCTGGGTGGCTCAGTCCGTTCAGTGGCTGACTTTGGTTCGGGTCATGAACTCATGGTCCATGGGTCCGAGCCCCGCGTCGGGCTCTGTGCTGATAGCTCAGAGCCTGGAGCCTGCTTTGGATTCTGTGTCTCCCTCTCTCTCTGCCCCTCCCCTGCTCATGCTCTGTCTCTCTCTGTCTGAAAACTAAAAATAAATTAAAAACAAAAGAAAAGAGAGTGATTTATATGGGAACATGCCATCTGAACGTGAGGGGGCACTCACTGCAATTATGAGTAGAGAACCACTTTTCTTCACAGGTCGCCTTTGAGACCATCTTAACATCTTATTGTCCCATGGCCAGTGCTCTGTGAATGGTTGTCTATACCAAAGAAACAATTGATCAGTTTATTGATTACCTTTTGTAGGAGAACAGACTGCACGGTTTTGTGGGCTGTTGCTCTGTTGTAACCAGGTAAAAACAAATCACCTCATGGGCTAATGTGCATGGCTATTTTCTCTATGTTGGGATTTCATCAACTTGGGAGCAGTGAGAAATTACCAGGCAATATGGTCATGGGAAGGGGCTGTGGAACAGTCACATGTTAAAGAGGTGCTATAAAAAGAAATGCTACAACATGGATGAATCTTGGTAACATTACCCAAAAGAAAGTGGCCAGTCACAAAAGTGACTATTCATTATATGATTTTCTTAAAAAAAATTTTTTTTCAACGTTTATTTATTTTTGGGACAGAGAGAGACAGAGCATGAACGGGGGAGGGGCAGAGAGAGAGGGAGACACAGAATCGGAAACAGGCTCCAGGCTCTGGGCCGTCAGCCCAGAGCCTGACGCGGGGCGCGAACTCCCGGACCGCGAGATCGTGACCTGGCTGAAGTCGGACGCTTAACCGACTGCGCCACCCAGGCGCCCCTATATGATTTTCTTTATACAGGATGTTCAGAAAAGTAAATGTTCAGACAGGAAATAGACTGCAGGTTGCTTCAGGTAGTGGGATTGCAGGAAAAGAGGGCTGGTGCTAAGGGCACAGGTTCTCCTCGGGGTGATGACCATATGCTAATCTTGAAGCAGTGATCATTCCACAAGTCTGTCCATATACTAAACTCCACTGAATCGCATATTTGAAATGGGGGAAGTGTATGATATGTAAATTGTATCTCAGTAAAACTGTTAAAAGTGTAAACCAATTTCACAGTTGTCACTAATTCTTTTTAAAAATATAAATATTCATAAAAGTGAGCGGTTATTGACATGTATAAATAGTTTACTATTTTTGTATTTAAGTGAGTATCTTTTGCCCAATAGAAAGGTTATGAGAATGTACCAATGATAAGAGCTTCAAGAAATTTAGGAAACTGTCCCTGTTTTATGTCAATATCCTGGAAAGACAGAATGGCAGTGCCATATAAGTTCACTGGGAGAGACAATGCATGACCCTGTGACTCTCATTAAGTGGTGTTTAGAGATAATTAAAATGAGTTAAAGAAACTCTCTTAGTAATGTAACTATTTTCTAAGGTGAACACTTTTTAGAAAGGGGTCAGTGATTCCAGTCTTTCCTTTCATCTACAGCATGTTAAGTGTAAGTTTAATGGAACATATTTGTCAAATGTTTAATAAGTACCTGTCAGATTTTATTACTGACCACTAATCATATTTATTTTACTTTCAAAAATATTATCTGCCTGTGTAATAATAAAAATAAAATATGTTTTAGGAATCAAAATTGCAACACATTGAAATGTTTGAAATAAAAAAAGATGGGGGCAGAAGAACCCACCCTGGGTAACTGGTATACCAGAAAGGCAGCTGCATTTACTCACAGGGGTTGGAACCATTTTCTTATGTACCTTTAGTATAGTCAGTAGAGGGAGAATCTCTACTAATTTTCTGTACTGAAGTGATGACCTCTTGTCTATTCTGTATTGTTTATCTCAGGAAGTTTAGAATCACCTGTGAGAATGCTTACTAGGGTATATGAGAGAAGTCAGATGGGGAGTAAAAGGTTTTGTGTGGAAATTCCTAGATGTGGATGCCACAACCATTCTCTCTTCCCAGGCATATCCCACCCACTGACCACATCCCCAAATGGACAGGGGGGCTGTTAGGGGACTTCTCCTTGGAACTGGGAGAGATGGTAGACCCTTCTGGTCTGACAGTCCAGAACAGGACACACACAGGAATGGGAAGCATTTGTAGAGTTTACACAGCAGAGGTTCTGATCCAAACATTTTGTCTCCAGCGTGGACTCATGGCTTTTAAGAGTTATTGTGAGGACTGTGAACTGAAATGCATACAGTCTATGCACAAAGAAGTGTATGGGCCATCCCGATGTCCTTGTTTTATGGGTGTATGAGTGCATGGGAGTGAGTGATGTGTGAGTGTGAGTGTTTGAGAAAGAGACTGTGTGTGTGACTGTGTGTGACACTGTGTGTGAGGTGGTATGTAAAAGGGTTGCCTTGTCACAGTCACTGTGAAAAGCTGATAACCTAGGTAAGAAAGGACTCTTGCGCTGGTGCGGCCAGGGTGTGTGTTGGGCTTACAGTTTATCCAGACCATTACTGTGTATGTGACCAGGGATTTATTGTTAGGAAATCTCTCACCGTCTCCTACTCTTCAAACCTCACTGTCCTCAAGCAGAGCCACAGTGATCTACACAACACAGGATATTTTAGACACCATCTCATCTGGGGTCACAAAGTTCCAGTGCATTACTTGATTCTCAAGGCTATTCAGAGTCTGTCTATAATTCCAAGCTGGTTTTCATGACCTTTGATGATTTAACATTCATCACATTCCCTGGAAGATTCATGTTTTCTAATATCAAGAGGACCAGTTGTTAAGCCTCTGGACTGACAAGAGATTTTTAGAAAACACTTCAGAGTTTTAAAATGTGCCTCCTGTGGTTTTCCATGAAATACCTGGGCCCTGTAATAAGGAAGATATTGGCCCGATCAAGCACAGTCCTCTTATTTTCTGTTTCTCTGGCATTACTTTGTACGGCTTCATTTGAAGAAGGGAGATGTAGGGAAAATGATGTGAGGTCCTCGAGGAGTGAGAAGATCCACTAGTTTGGATGTCACATGACCTCCGTCTGCAACCAGATGTGCTTGTGACCTTGAGATCCATTATTCCTCCATGTTCTTAATGGGGACCATATATAAAATGCCCAGCACATTACATCTAGAATGTCTGCCCATCTATCCTCTCTAGAATCAATATGTCAGACTATGTGTGTGTGTGTGAGTGAGATACCTTTACTATTGTGATTTTTGCCACCAAATTCCTCAATAGCTTTTCAGGCTATAGGATGTTGCAAAGCAGTACCTTCTTTTTTTCAAAAAAATTTTTTTTCAACGTTTATTTATTTTGGGGACAGAGAGAGACAGAGCATGAACGGGGGAGGGGCAGAGAGAGAGGGAGACACAAAATTGGGAACAGGCTCCAGGCTCTGAGCCATCAGCCCAGAGCCCGACGCGGGGCTCGAACTCCCGGACCACGAGATCGTGACCTGGCTGAAGTCGGACGCTTAACGGACTGCGCCACCCAGGCGCCCCAAAGCAGTACCTTCTTAAATGAGTGTTGAGAACACCTTCTTTAAGGTTTCCTTGGTAAGTGTAGCGTTAATAAGACTGTATTTCCAACTACTACTTTAAGTTAGTATCTGAAGAAGAATGTTCAGATTTCCAACGTTCGCTCAATTCCTTAGAGTACTTTAAGTTAATATCTGATGAAGAATGTTCATATTTCCAACATTTGCTGGATTCTTTAGAGATGAGGATACTGTAATATCTTTTTGAAATAAAACCACAGAATAATTTAAAGAGAATAAATGGGAGCAACAGCTTATTTCTCTATAGAGAATAATTTTCAGGGCACCTGGGTGGCTATATCGGTTAAGTGTCCAATGTCAGCACAGGTCATGATCACATGGTTTGTAAGTGTTGGAGCCTGTAGCCTGTAGCAGTTATATATATACACGTATGTACATACATATATATATATATATATATGTACGTACATATGTATATAGTGTTGTTTTTATGGTATCCTGGAAAGAAGATGTTTGTCATGGATTGCCAAAGTAGCAATTGAGATTCTACTGTGTTGCTCTACACATTGAGTTTCCTCACAGTCAGTGTAGAAATACAAGTTCACAGGGAGGAAATTATTAGCCCTTTTGATGTGAAACACTTTTAAAATGAGGACCCTACCCTTCTTTTCTGGGTCTACCAACTTTCATTTGGGTAAGCCTGAAAATCCCTGGTGAAGAGTGAAAAGTAATCAGTGAGTAGAGGCACCTTTAGAACAGGGATGTTAGAACATGGACAACAGCAGATGTGTTGCCCATGATATACTAGAGGCTGGTGAAAAATGCTGCCTGGCACATCCAACCATGCGCATTGGCTCTAGGTTCTTTCAGCTATAAGAGCAGATCTGAGTAGATCCTATAGGGACTCCGTGTCCTGCAAATGTAAAACACTTATTTGTCCCTTTCTATGTTTGCTTCCCCTTGAACTAAACTGTGTGTAACTTCTCTTGATCTAATTAGGTGTATTAGATTTTTCAGGAAGTTTTGAATATACAGTCTATACACACAGGCATTCATAAAGAACCATTTATCCATTTCTGGTGTTCACTATTTCACTGATCTCTTTTGTCTCTGCCTTTTCACAGAAAAAAATTTTAAAAAGGAAAAAAAAAAAAGAGGTTAGAACGGGAGGGAGCCAAAACATAAGAGACTCTAAAAACTGAGAACAAACTGAGGGTTGATGGGGGGTGGGAGGGAGGGGAGGGTGGGTATTGGTTATGGAGGAGGACACCTGTTGGGATGAGCACTGGGTGTTGCATGGAAAGCAATTTGACAATAAATTTCATATTTGGAAAAAAATGAATAAAAATAAAAATAAAAAAAATCCTCTATAGAATTAGCAACCTAGTGAAATTAAATACTAGTAGGGATATTTCACACTTTGGATAGGGATACTATTGACATTGAAAGAGTCCTTTTGGGCAAGGGAGGGGGTATCACAGAGGGGCCCATGGATGGAGGTGTGAATTCAGCTCTCCACTGTTGAACTTTTTTCTGTTTAATAAACTTCCCATGAGGCCCTTCAGCATCAGAGGGCAAACGGGCAAGGAGATGAGGGTCTCTCTCCTTCTTTGGGGTTTTTAGAGGCTTTAGGTCCAGCCATGTATGATCTCACCCACCCTGCCAGGGCAGCAGGCATTCAGGAGGATCTTGTCCCCTCTCCTCTGCTCACTCAGTTTCCTGGCATGGATTCTGGACAGGACCGTGACACCAATTTTTGTCACTCCGTATGCAGTATCAGGCCAGCCCTCCTTCCTGTACATCCTGTTCTTTGTGTCTTCCACGAACTTGTTCATGAGCCCCACCAGCTCCTCCTCTGTGATGGTTTCAGTTCTGAACTTCTGCTGCAGTCCTGGGCTGCAGTTTTTAAGCGATCTGAGGCTCACTATGCTCACACATCGACCAATCTGCCTAAAATACAACACAAAATGTTATGGAGAAGGGCAAAGAAAGATGAATTCCAGTTTCTCTAAGATTTGGTACTAGAAAATTTCCACTGAAGTATCATGAGTTTGCTGTGAGCATTAATGAAGACTGCCTGCATGAGTCAAGGACAGGATGGTCCTTAACTTGTTATACCCATAATGTCTCCGATGATGCCTGAGAAATGCTCTGGTGGGGAGGGCGCCAAGCAGATGCTCCACAGGAAATCGGAAATGGCTCCTACAAGAACAGGCTAAGGAGAATATAAAGGACACTCACTGCCTTCATGAGCGGAGTACCTCTTTCCCCTGAAGGCCACCTCTGGGATCACCCGAGGATTTCATGGTCGCTTGGGCCATGCTCTACAAACAGATCTCTACCAACCAACAAAGAGCTGACTGGTTTAAGGAGGGCAGCTACATCTACTCTGCTCAAGGATGGTAAAAGCAAATTAGTAGAGTGGGCTGACTTGCACGGTGATTTCTGTCTGTTTGGGTCTCTAAGTTGCGTGTCTATAATGTTACGGCCTGAGAATATGGTCATGGGGAGAGGCAGTGGAAAGCTGGGGATGGAAGGGTGCCAATACTGGGCGTGGCCCTGTGGAAGTCACAATGGGAATGAAGGGGAGGGATTAGCCTAGGACACGCCAGTGCTCATCATTAGAACTGCTTCCAGGACTGGAATGGGACTGGGCCAAGCAGGTGGCTATTCCAGTGTGTCTGTGGGAAGTGGCAGGCGAATCCATGACATGCGTGGAGGTGGGGGAGAGCCAGCAATGCAGAGATGGGATAATTGTGGACAGGGACTCTTGCACCCTCTGAGGCAAAAAAATTGCCGAGGACCCTTATGTTTCTCTGTAAGACAGACCAAGGTTGTAGAAGGTTATGGGAGAGACTGTCCACAGCTGGCCGGTTGGGTGAAGGTCGTAGCCTGGGAGGCTACTAATGGTCCAGACAACACACTATTTCTGGACGTGGGTTTGTGTACGCAGAAGATGCCGGTGTAGAGCGAGAGGAGAGCAGAAGATACCGGAACAATTTGCGCTGACGAGATACGTTTCTGCAGGCCAAGCAACACATTTTCACCTGCAGAGAAGTGGTTCCACAGGGAACTGTAACAGGCATCGGAAACCTTGGTTGTGTCAAACAGGAGGCAAGGGTATGTAGGGCTCACACACGTTCACGAGCAAGGATTCACGCTCAACATGAGCGGGGCCGAGGGAGATCCCTCACTGGACAGCGTTTTCGGCTTCGCTGGGGAGTGTGGGGGACAGGGGGTGGGGGGGGGGGATACCGAACTGAGTATACAATTCTTCCCTACATCCTCCCAACTTCCTTTGCTTCTAACTCATACCGTGGTCCCGGGACCAGAGCTGCAACTGTGGACACGGGAAGCAAGGCTTATCTCTGGGCAAGAATCTGGCATCATAAGCTTTAAAACTTTAGTCAGAATTCCTAAGGGCACAATGGAGTATATTGTGCCTTTCCCCATCTGGCGAAACTGGGGACACAGTGAATGTAGCTGCACTGTGTAGTATTGAGACACCAGCTCGTTTGGGACCTGGGCAGCCGTATCCTATACGCATGTGAGTGGACCGAAATGGAAGGCACTTGCTAGCTCATGCCAGAAATACCACCACTTGGGCCCAGCATCACACCCACCTTGGGGTTTCATTGGAGGCAGCGGTTTTGTGCACACGCCTCAGCTACCAAAGAAGTTTATTTTCATCATCACTTCTGCTTGAATGTGAAACGGTGTCGGATCATTTGCTTCTCGGGAGAAAGAGAAGCATAATAGCAGCCGTGTGGCCAAATTCCACAGACTGACATATAGAAGAAGAGTGCACGTGAAATCTGGTGAATTTTGTGTAAAATTGGCCTCTAGTTAGTAGTATTGTGCCAATGACAATGTCCTCATTTGATGATGTTGTAGAATGTTGTAAGATGGCACCATCTGGGGAGGGTGGGTGAAAGGTGCACACATGGGATCTGTGTTCACCAGTTTGTGCCATTTTCTTGTTTATTTCATCCTGTATTAAAAATTCACCCAACTGCCCTAAAGTCCAATCCCAGAGAAACCGTGTGACAACCTGGAAATAATCCGGAGTCCGAGAAACCAAAGGTCGCTCTGGATGAAAAGTGCTGTGATTTCCCTTGGACTTGGCAGATTTTAATCAGTAATATACTACTGAAATAGAGAATTGGGTCCAGCATGAACTGAACTCAACTTGGATTTGTACAGAGGTGGCCGAGTGTTTTAAAGGGTGAATAAGGGTGTAGAGATGGGGAATGGAGGGGCTTGAGTAGAGTCAGGGAAATGAAAAATTACCCAGAGTGGGTCGTGTAAATGCCATTAGGCCAGCTGTATGTGCCGCACAGAGTCTGGGAGACCGAGGCCCTATCTTTTCTGATGATTACATTTCAAAGGAAGGGCTTTCCAGTGCTTGAGAAAGACACGACTCGGTTGTAGGAGATAGATATCTACCTCAAACGGACAAAGGAAGGACCCGCAAATCGTGAATCCTTTTTAGTAAATCCTCTAAGAAAGGGTGGTGAAGGGCCTAGGATCAATTGTTGGTTAGAACAAATAGTAAATTCTTTTGGCAGGTATAGAGGGCGAGGGTCATTTAGGGATGTGGCTTGAGCTGTTGAAAAGCATGTTAGGGACACCTGGGTTGCTTAGTCTGCCAAGTGTCTGCCTTTGGCTCAGGTCATGATCTCACAGTTCGTGAGTTCGAGCCCGCCTCAGGCTCTGTGCTGACAGCTCGGAGCCTGGAGCCTGCTTTGGATTCCGTGTCTCCCTCTCTCTCTGCCCCTCCCCTGCTTACACTCTGTTTCACTCAAAAATAAGTAAACATTCAAAAAATATTTTTTAAGAAGAAACTCTGTGTTTGCTTTTTAAAAATATGATGTTAAGTGTTTTAATATGTGTGTGTGTGGGGGGGGGGGGAGTGGATGAAATCAGTTGGGCTGAGTTTGTACTTTTTATAGGTCAGGGCTGAGGTTTAGTTGAGAAGCCCCAGAACAGCCCGGCTGGAGAATGCTGAGGACAGCATCTTTGTCAATTCCCATCTTGAAATGGGAGTAGGTATTATTCTCCTCCCTCATAAGAGGAAAATACTTGTTTCATCTGATCCTTTTCTATCTCGAACGCATTTGTGTGAGAATGTGATACCTGGAGCTGCAGCAAAACTGTCTTGACACCATGAGGAAGCAAACTAACAGATGAAAATTAGAGAGAGCCTTGATCCTCGATGACGGCATGAATCATAGGTCCAAATCTGGATCCAACTATTTCCAGGCCCCCCTTCCCCCCTTCCTTTTCAAAACACGTAATTTTAGAAAAATACACTGAAAAGTTGCAAATGTAGTAGAGAATTCCCGTGTACTCGTCCTCAAATTCTCCCTATATCAACAGCTTACTTTTATTGGTCACGTTTGGCAGAAGTAAAAAGGCAACGTCGAACAGTAGTAGTGACTATGCTCCGTGCTTTATTTGGATTTTACTGGCTTTCCCCTGGCGAAGTTCAGGCAAAGGTTGCCTGGTAGGGCCGGACGCTACCTGGGCTCGAGTGCGAGGCGGAGGTCAGTAGATGGAGGGATCGGCGGGGCCTGGCGGCTTTACGCGCCGAGCCGAGGCGGGACGCGCGCCCTAGGAGTTCCGTTCCCTCTACTAGGGAAGGAAAGCCTCCGCAGGCCAGCTCTACCCGGTCGAACCCAGCCTCGACGCCCCGGGACCGCTGGGTCTTCTCATCCCTGACTCCGGCTGGGCGGGCCGGGGCGGAGCGGCCGTGGCGTTTCCGGGAACCCGGGCGCACGCGCACACGAAGGCGCAGGCGCAGTCGCACGCCAGGAGGCGGGGGCTACAGCACCGCTAGAGCTCCGCGGGTCGCCCGAGGACTTGGGTTGGTCAGGACTCGAAGCGGGCGTGGCAGCTCGACGTCTCCGTGTGCCGCTGGGCTCTTGCCTTAACCCACGTTTGTCTGGCGCGCTGATTTTGGTTTCCTCGTGCGGTGTGCCCGGCGCCGCCGCCGCGAGGTGAGCCGGAAGGCCGACGGGGAGACGGAAAGCGTTGAACCCGGGGTCCCGGTCCCGGGATCGGGGAGCGCTGGAGCTCTCCGTATGTTTTCACTGTTCGGGGTGAAGAGAACAGCTCAGCTCGCAGACCCCCACCAGGCCTGGCGTTACGCTGCGACGGCCGTCACCCCCGTCACCTGGCCATCCCTCAGCGGGTGTAGCCCCTTCAACCGCGGTCGAGTCGCGCTGGGGGTGCGCGGGAGCCTGCGGCCGGGAGTTCGTACCGCCGGGGCCGAGACCCGGCCTCCCGTGCGAGGCCGTGCCTGTGGGAGCGAGGCCCGTGGCGTTCGTCGCGCTGTCACCCGGCGTCCGGGTGCGGGCGGAGCGCTGGGCACCGGAGGGGACGGGCCGCGGTTGGCCTCGGGACTCTGGGTAGATCGGCGAGCCTTCCCCCGCGGGGGTGGGGTCGCCGTGGCGCCAGGACTTCTTCCTCGTTTCCGTCCGGTGTTTATGAGTCCAAGAGTTTAAAAGCAGTCGTGTGGTTACGCTGCATGCATATGCCCGCCCCTAAGGAATATTCCTGTTGTGTCACTTATGTGTTGAGACATAGGTAAGGCAGAGAGCAGGAGGCTGCCAAAGTAATAGTAAAGGCCCCCTGCCCGGGCACGTCTTTGGAATAACCTTCCTTAAATCCTCTTGTTTTATAAACGTACAGGACGCGTCAAAAGCCAACCCCAACGGGATCAGTGAATATTCTGCAGCTTAATTTTTTTTCAACTTAATGTATCTTGAATACAACGCATACCTTCTTGTTACTGGCTACGTAATTGTTTTTTATTTGTTAATGTATTTATGAGAAAATGTTTTATTTATTTATTTAATTTTTAAAATATTTACTGTTTTGAGAGAGGGTGTGCAGGTGATGAGCAGAGAGAGGGGGGCAGAGGATCTGAAACTGGTTCTGCGTTGACAGTAGCCAGCCTGATGCAGGGCTCCAGCTCGCCAACAGGGAGATCATGACCTGATCCCAAGAGTGTCTTTGAACTGACTCAGCCACCCAGGCACCCCTATTTGTATTGTTTTTAGATTCAAGTTAGTTAACATATAGTGTCATATTGCTTTCAGGAGTAGAACCCGGTGATTCATCACGTACATAGGACACCTAGTGCTCATCCTGACAAATGACCTCCTTGATGCCTATCACCCTTTTAACTCTCCTTGATGCCTATCACCCTCAGGAGGGGAGGTGGGTGCAACCTCCAGCAACCCTCAATTTGTTCTCTGTATTTAAGAGTCTCTTATGGTTTGCCTCCCTCCGTTTTTATCTTATTTTTCCTTCCCTTCCCCTATGTTCATCTGTTGTGTTTCTGAAATTCCATATATGAGTAAAATCATATGATACTTGTCTTTCTCTGACTTATTTCACTTAGGGCTACCCTCTAGTTCCATCCATGTTGTTGCAAATGGCAAGATTTCCTTTTTTTGAGTACCAAGTAATATTCCCATAGTCATCTTAGATTTTTTGATCACTTCTTTGCTTTGTGTGCCTCCTTGGCTCTCATTCCTGCATAATCTGTTGCAAACACCCATTATTTATATTGATTTCAGGATCCTGGTTCTAAGAACAAAGTATTTACTTCACATTGAAAGAGGGTTTTTTTGCTTTTGTTTTTTAATGTTTATTGTTGAGAGAGACAGAGACAGAATGCAAGTGGGTCAGGGGCAGAGAGAGAAGGAGACACAGAATCTGAAACAGGCTGAGTTGTCAGCACGGAGCCCGTCGTGGGGCTCGAACTCACAAGCTGTGAGATCATGTCCTGAGCCGAAGTCGGACGCTTAACCGACTGAGCCACCCAGGCGAGCCTGAAAGAGGGTTTTTAAAAAAATATATTAAAATGGTAGCAAAGAGCTGATGTGGGGCTTGGTGTCACAAATTGTGAGATCATGACCTGAGCGGAAATCAACAGTCAGATTCTTAAGTGACTGGGCTACCCAGGCGCCCAGATTTTTTTCTCCTCTAATGTTTCCTAGCTGATGGAAGCTTCATGGCTACTGTCTTTTCAAATTATGTTTGGTTGGTGCTTAGTAAATGTTGATTAGTATTGAGATATGTAAGTCACCAAAGCAAACAGTTGTGAAATCAGTTATGTGGATTTTGATGATTAATCAGCATTTAGTTGGACCTTAAAAGAAAACTTTTATTTATTTATTTATTTATTTATTTATATTAATTTTTTTGATTGTTTATTTTGGGAGAGAAAGAGAGAGAAACACAAGCTGCATAGGGGCAGAGAGAAGGAGAAAAAATTCCAGGCAGGCTCCCCACCATCAGCACAGAGTCCAATGTGGGGCTCCAACTCGCAAACTGTAAGATAATGACCTGAGCTGAGATCAAGAGTTCGACTCTTAACCAACTGTGCCCCCAGGCGCCTCAAGATAGAAGTGTTTTAAAGGGAGCAGTATAATGGGCAGTGCCTTTCTGCACAAGGAATCATGATGTAGCTCAGAGTAGAAATGTTTTGTGTTGAAAACCACTAGGGTAATGGTTTAGCAAATAATGTAAGCTCGTGTATTTAAATCCTTGTAGGTACAAAGAACAGTGCTTATCATACAACTGGAAAGAAAGGCAAAGAAAAAGCTTTTATATTAGATTGGGCACCTGAACAGAAACTGCAATTTTATTTATTTATTTATTTTTAATTTTTTTTTTTTAACGTTTATTTATTTTTGGGACAGAGAGAGACAGAGCATGAACGGGGGAGGGGCAGAGAGAGAGGGAGACACAGAATCGGAAACAGGCTCCAGGCTCTGAGCCATCAGCCCAGAGCCTGACGCGGGGCTCGAACTCACGGACCTCGAGATCGTGACCTGGCTGAAGTCGGACACTTAACCGACTGCGCCACCCAGGCGCCCCAAGAAACTGCAATTTTAATATGAAGATGGCAAGAGGACGAACAAGCCAGATCAGAAGATGGAAACTCTTCAGAAGTTCTGTATCAAAAGGAGGCACAGTTTTGATCTTTTGGTGCCAGTGATGAAAAAAAAAAAGGAATCCTTTGTTGATGGTTATTCACAGACACATGTAGCTTTTCTCAAAGGCACGTGGGCCACTGCTCTGAACCACACAAATAGACTGCTTGAAAAGCATTGGTATACATTTCAAGGATGGAGAAGAGGCTTGGGCTTGGGAAGACGGGTGCTGGAGCACTGTTACCAAGGTGTGGATATCACAGTGGGTTAAGTGCAAATAAGGATCTCGTACATGGGGAAGTGTGTTCCTGCTTGACACCAAGGACAGGGCACATCAGCACTAAGCACCTTCTGACAGGGGGAGGACATCTCATAAATAGATTTGGTGCAAATTCATCCATCCATCCATCCATCCACCCATCCATCCATCCATTCCATGTTCATTGAGCCTTGACCCTGTGCTTGGTGCTGGTGATATGATGGCAAAGGAGATGACCAGGTTGCTGCCCCTGTTGAACGTATATTCAAGTGGGAAGATGGGCCATATGGCAACCAACAAACACATAGATTAAGTCGATTGTGATTAGCACCTTGAAGAGGAGAAGCAGGGTGCTGTGGCAAAGGATAATGGCTTGGTAGATACTTTACATGGGGAATCAGGGAGGCTTTCCTGCGGTGGGATCACGTAGACCTTGTAAGTTCATCTATGTTGTCGCAAACAGCAGGATATCCTCCTTTTTTGTGGTTGAATGATGTTCCATCGTGTATATACTACACTTTCTGCATCCATTTATCTGTCTGTGGACACTTAGGTTGTGTCCATGTCTTGGCTATGATAAATAATGCTGTAATAAACATGGGAATGCAGCTATCTCTTTGATTCCATTTTCCATATGCCCGGAAGTAGAATTGCTGGATCATGTGGTAGTTCTATTTCTAGTTTTTGTTAAGTGTTACTTATTTATTTATTTATTTATTTATTTATTGTTTGATTATTTTTTTTATTTTCCTTAATCATTTTGATTTTGTACTGCCACATTGTTATCAAGCAGCATTATGGAATGTTCCCTGGATCCGCAGCTCTGAACTCTCCAACTATTATATGCGTCCCCTTTTCCAACTTTATTTTTTTAATTTATTTTTATTTTTTAAAAAATTTTTGATATAATTTATTGTCATATTGGCTAACATATAGTGTGTACAGTGTGCTCTTGGTTTTGGAGGTAGATTCCCATGGTTCATCGCTTACACACAGCACCAAGTGCTCATCCCAACAAGTGCCCTCCTCAATGCCCATCACCCATTTTCTCCTCTCCCCCACCCCCCCAATGCACCCTCAGTTTGTTCTCTGTATTTGAGTCTCTTATGGTTTGCCTCCCTCCCTCTCTGTTTGTAGCTATTTTCTTCCCCTTCCCTTCCCCCTGGTCTTCTGTTACGTTTCTCAAAATCCACATATGAGTGAAAACATATGATATGTTTCCTTCTCTGTCTGACATATTTCACTTAGCATAATACCTTCCAGTTCCATCCACATTGCTTCAAATGGCATGATTTCATTCTTTCTCATTGCCAGGTAGTATTCTATTGTGTATATATATAGACCACATTTTCTTTATCCATTCATCAGTTGATGGATATTTAGGCTCTTTCCATAATTTGGCTGTTGTTGAAAGCCAAATATAAACATTGGGGTACATGTGCCCTGTGAATCAGCATTCCTGTATCCTTTGGATAAATTTGTAGGAGTGCTTTTGCTGGGTCATAGGGTAGTTCCATTTTTAATTTTTTGAGGAACTTCCACACTGTTTCCCAGAGCAGCTGCACCAGTTTGCATTCCCACCAACAGGGCAAGAGGGTTCCTGTTTCTCCACATGCTTGCCAGCATCTATAGTTTCCTGATTTGTTCATTTTAGCTGCTCTGACTGTTGTGAGGTGGTATCTCAGTGTGGGCTTCAATTTGTATTTCCCTAATGATGAGTGACGTTGAGCATCTTTTCATGTGTCTGTTGGCCATCTGGATGTCTTCTTTGGAAAAGTGTCTATACATGTGTTCTGCCCATTTCTTCATTTGATTGTTTGTTTTTCAGCTGTGTAGTTTGGTTACGTTCTTACAGATTTTGGATACTAGTCCTTTATCCGATATGTCATTTGCAAATATCTTTTCCCGTTCTGTTGGTTGCCTTTTAGTTTTGTTGATTGTGTCCTTTGCAGTGTAGAAGCATTTTGTCTTGATGAGGTCCCAATAGTTCGTTTTTGCTTTTAATTCCCTTGCCTTTGGTGATGAGTTGAGTAAGAAATTGCTGTGCCTGGGGTCAGAGAGGTTGTTGCCTGCTTTCTCCTCTAGGGTTTTGATGGCTTCCTGTCTCACATTTAGGTCTTTCATTCATTTTGAGTTTATTTTTGTGTATGGTGTAAGAAAGTGGTCCAGGTTCATTCTCCTGCATGTTGCTGTCCAGTTCTCCCAGCACCATTGCCTAAAGAGACTGTCTTTTTTCCATTGGGTACTCTTTCCTGCTTTGTCAAAGATTAGTTGGCTGTACATTTGTGGGTCCAATTCTGGGTTCTCTGTTTTCTTCCATTGGTCTATGTGTCTGTTTTTGTGCCAGTCATGACCTTTGTGCGAGATCATGACCTGAGCCAAGTCAGAGGCTTAACCGACTGAGCCACCCAGGCATCCCAAGTGAATAATTCTTTTTATATGCTGTTGAATTCGATATGCTAGTATCTTGTTGAGAATTTTTTGCATCCATGTTTATCAGAGATATTGGCCTGTAGTTCTTTTTTGTGGGGTCTCTGTCTGGTTTGGGAATCAAGGTAATGCTGGCTTCACAGAATGAGTCCAGAAGTTATCCTTCCATTTCTGTTTTCTTGGAACAGCTTGGGAAGGATAGGTATTGTCTCAGCTTTAAATGTCTGGTAGAAATCCCCAGGGAAGCCATCTGGCCCAGGATTCTTATTTGTTGGGAGAGTTTTGATACCTGATTAGATTTCTTCAGTGGTTATGGATCTGTTCCAATTTTCTATTTCTTCCCGTTTGAGTTTCGGTAGCGTGTGGATGTTTAGGAATTTGTCCATTTCTTCCAGGTTGTCCAGTTTGTTGGCATATAATTTTTCATAGTATTCTCTGATAATTGTTTGTATTGCTGGGGCGTTGTTTTTTGTTTTTTTTTTTTTTTTTTCCCCCAAGAACCAACTCTTAGTTTCATTGATCTGTTCTGGTTTTTTTTTTTTTTTTTTTGGTTTTTTTTTTTTTTTTTGGATTCTATATTGTTTATTTCTGCTCTGATCTTCATTCTTTCTCTTCTGCTCCTGGCCTTGGGGTTTCTTTGCTGTTCTGCTTCTAGTTCCTTTAGATATACTATCAGATTTTGTATTGGGGATTTCTCTTGTTTCTTGAGATAGGCCTGGATTGCAATGTACTTTCCTCTTATGACTGCCTTTGTTGTATCCCAAAGGGTTTGGACGGTCGTGTTTTCATTTTCATTTGTTTCCATATATTTTTAAATTTCTTCTTTAATTGCCTGGTTGACCCATTCATTCTTTAGTAGGATGTTCATTTACCTCCATGCATTTGGAGGTTTTCCAAACTTTTTCCTGTGGTTGATTTCAAGTTTCATAGCGTTGTGATCTGAAAATGTGCATGGTATGATCTCAGTTCTTTTGTATTTATTGAGGGCTGTTTTGTGACCCAGTATGTGATGTATCTTGGGGAATGTTCCATGTGCACTCGAGAAGAATGTGCATTCTGCTGCTTTTGGGTGAAGAGTTCTGAATATATCTGTGAAGTCTATCTGGTTCAGTGTATCATTCAGGACCATTGTTTCTTTATTGATTTTCTGCCTAGTTGATCTGTCCATTGTTGTAAGTGGAGTATTAAAGTCCCCTGAAATTACCACAGTCTTATCAGTAAGATTGCTTGTGTTTGTGGTTAATTGTTTTATATATTTGGGTGTCACCAAATTGGGTGCACAAACATTTATAATTGTTAGCTCTTCTTGATGGATAGACCTCGTAATTATTATATAATGCCCTTCTTCATCTCTTGTGACAGCCTTTACTTTAAAATCTAGTTTGTCTGATACAGGTATGGCTACTCCAGCTTTCTTTTGACTTCCAGTAGCATGATAGATAGTTCTCCATCCCCTCACTCTCAATCCGAAGGTGTCCTCAGGTTTAAAATGGGTCTCTTGTAGATGAGTCTTGTGTTTTGTTTTTAACCATTCTGATACCCTATGTCTTTTGATTGGAGCATTTGGTCCATTTACATTCAGTGTTATTATTGAAAGATATGGATTTGTGTCATTGTGCTGTCTGTAGGTTTCATGCTTGTAGTGATGTCTCTGGTCCTTTGTGGTCTTTGCAACATTCCACTCACAGAGTCCTCCTTTGGATCTCTTGTAGGACTGGTTTAGTATTGATGAAGTCCTTCAGTTTTTGTTTGTCTGGGAAAACGTTTATGTCTCCTTTTATTCTGAATGACAGCCTTGCTGGATAAAGGATCCTTGGCTGCATATTTTTCCTATTCATCATGTTGAATATTTCCTCTGCCACTCTCCTCTGGCCTGCCAAGTTTTAGCAGATAGGTCTGCTAGTACCCTTCTGTGTCTACCCTTGTAGGTTAAGGCCCTTTTGTTCCTAGCTGCTTTCCTAATTCTGTCTTTATCTTTGTATTTTGCCAGTTTCACTATGATATGTTGTGCAGAAGATCAATTCCTGTTACGTCTGAAGGGAGCTCTCTGTGCCTCTTAGATTTCAGTGTCTGTTTCCTTCCCCAGATTGCGGACGTTCTCAGCATGATTTGTTCAAGTACACCTTCCGCCCCTTTCTCTCTCTCTTCTTCTTCTGGAACTCCTATGATACAGATAATATGTTTCATCAAATCGCTTAGTTCTCAAAGTCTCCCCTCGTGGTCTAGAATTTTTTTTATCTCTCTTTTTCTCAGCTTCATCTTTTCCATAATTTTATCTTCTATTTCACTTATTCTCCTCTCTGCCCCATCAATCCTCACTGTCACTACCTCATTTATTTTGCACCTCATTTACAACATTGTTTAATTCATCATGACTATTTGTTAGTTCCTTGATCTCTATAGCAATAGATTCTCTACTGTCTTCTATGCTTTTTTCAACCCCAGTAATTAATCTTACGACTATTATTCTAAATTCTTTATCAGTTGTATTGTTTATATCTGTTTTGATAATTCTTTAGCTGTCATTTCTTCCTGGAATTTCTTTTGAGGAGAGTTCTTCCATTTCACCATTTTGGCTCATTTTCTGTTCCTTATGTGTTTTAAAAGCTTGTTATGTGTCCCACACCCATGAGCAGTACTATGTTAAAGATGGGTCGTACATTATCCAGGGCCTGGCCTTTCAGCAGGTGTTTTTTGGGGTGTGTTACTTGCTCTCTGTTGTCGTGACCCTGGTTGCTTTATCTTCCTACTCAGTAGCGATGTTTTGGACCCTCCACCAGGTGTGCCTTGAAGTAGCCCTGGAAAAGGAAACAAACAAAACAAAAAACAAGCAAACAAAGAAAAACAAAAAACCCACAAAAAACATACAAAATACCAGCAATAACAAAAAAACAATGGGGTGGGGGTGGTGTTTATGGAAGAGGTCTTATCCCATACAAAGAGATTAATGACAGGGGCGAGGAAAAAGGAAAGAAAAGAAAATTGATCAGGCAGAGAAACTATAGGGCTTAATCCAGAGAGGGAGGAAAATAAAGGAGATAAAGAACAGGTGTGAAGAGAACAGATTACATATGTCTGTTTAAGCAAACCAACAAACAGAATAACCAGACTAGAGGAGGGAAGAAATAAGGATAAAAGGAAAAAAGAAAACATATATAATAAAAATTGTCCAAGAGTTAAATCAGAAAATGCAAAACTGCTGGGTGCCCTGAAAGCCCCACGGTTAGAGATTGAATCTTTCTCTGTCCTGGTCCATCGTTTTTCTCTAGTCCATATACAGTCCTACACTTCCACAGCCCCTCTTCTCTTCCCTTTGTCTCGCCACAGAAGGGAATCCCTCCCATCTGTGCCTATGCTCCCTGTTGTATCTCTCCCAGTTCACAATCACACACCTTTGACCTGCCAGGTTGTCCCTGTGGGCCCCTGGAGATGTCTCAGTCACTCTGCAGCCCGGACTCTTGGAATTCAAAGTCCTTTGGCCTCAACCCTGTTGTGATTGAGGGACGAGGGAACTTTGGGTCCCCCTACTGCTCCGCCATGTTGGATCTGAGTCATTTATCATTTGTAGCTGGAGGGGGCATTCTAGCAGCTAGGCGTCACAGGACTTGGAACCCACACAGGTTGGGGAACAATGACAGGCAAGCCAAATGCAAAACGGAAGGGTCTCACAGGTGGAAAGGTGCGCAAGTCTGACCTCTTGCCCCAGTCAACAACAGGATACCTAATGTCAGACATGAAGCCATCAAAATCCTAAAGGACAAAGCAGGCCAAAACCTCTTTGACCTCAGCTGTAGCAACTTCTCAGCACGTCTCCGGAGGCAAGGGAAACAAAAGCAAAAATGAACTATTGGGACTCATGAACATAAAAAGCTTCTGCACGGCAAAGGAAACAATCAGCAAAACTGAAAGGCAACCAACGGAATGGGAGAAGATATTTGCAGTTGAGGCAGTTTGAGATGATGGTGGGGTTCATGGCATTCGGAGCTGACAGCCAAGGAATAATTCTTAAGATGTCTTTGGTGTAAAAAGGTACTTTTATTAAAGCACAGGTCCAGGACCCACGGACAGGAGAGCTGCTAAGTGTTATTTATTTAAGTGATCTCTGCACCCCAAGTGGGGCTTGAACTCATGACTCCAAGATCAAGAGGTGCATGCTCTTCGGACTGAACCACCCAGGCACCCCCTCTATTTTTAGTTTTTTTTTTTTTAATGAGAATTTCATTTTAATTTTTTTTAATTTACATCCAAATTAGCATGTAGTGCAAAGATTTCAGGAGGAGATTCCTTAGTGCCCCTTACCCATTTAGCCCATCCCTCCTCCCACAACCCTTCCAGTTTGTTCTCCATATTTATGAGTCTTATGTTTTGTCCCCCTCCCTGTTTTTATATTATTTTTGTTTCCCTTCCCTTATGTTCATCTGTTTTGTCTCTTAAAGTCCTCATATGAGTGAAGTCATATGATACTTGTCTTTCTCTGACTGACTAATTTCACATAGCATAATACCCTCCAGTTCCATCCACGTAGTTGCAAATGGCAAGATTTCATTTTTTTTGTATGCCGAGTAATACTGTGTGTGTGTGTGTGTGTGTGTGTGTGTGTGTGTGTGTGGTGTATATATATGTATATATACCACATCTTCTTTATCCTTTCATCCATCGATGGACATTTGGGCTCTTTCCATACTTTGGCTATTGTTAATAGTGCTGCTATAAACATTGGGGTGCATGTGTCCCTTCGAAACAGCACACCTGCATCCCTCGGATAAATACCTAGTAGTGCAATTGCTGGGTGGTAGGGTAGTTCTATTTTTAGTTTTTTGAGGAACCTCCATACTATTTTCCACAGTGGTTGCAGCAGCTTGCATTCCCACCAACAATGCAAAAGAGATCCTCTTTCTCTGCATCCTCACCAACATCTGTTGTTGCCTGCGTTGTTAACGTTAGCCATTCTGACAGGTGTGAGGTGGTATCTCATTGTGGTTTTGATTTGTATTTCCCTGATGATGAGTGACGTTGAGGATTTTTTCATGTGTTGCTTGGCCATCTGGATGTCTTCTTTGGCGAAGTGTCTATTCATGTCTTTTGCCCATTTCTTCACTGGATTATTTGTTTTTTGGGTGTTGAGTTTGATAAGTTCTTTATAGACTTTGGATACTAACCCTTTATCTGATACGTCGTTTGCAGATATCTTCTCGCATTCTGTCGGTTGCCTTTTAGTTTTGCTGATTGTTTCCTTTGCTGTGAAGAAGCTTTTTATTTTGATGAGGTCCCAGTAGTTCATGTTTGCTTTTGCTTCCCTTGCCTCTGGAGACGTGTTGAGTAAGAAGTTGCTGTGGCCAAGATCAAAGAGGTTTTTGCCTGCTTTCTCCTTGAGGATTTTGATGGCTTCCTGCCTTACATTGAGGTCTTTCATCCATTTTGAGTTTATTTTTGTGTGTGGTGTAAGAAAGTGGTCCAGGTTCATTTTTCTGCATGTCGCTGTCCAGTTTTCCCAGCACCACTTGCTGAAGAGACTGTCTTTATTCCATTGGATATTCTTTCCTGCTTTGTCAAAGATGAGTTGGCCGTACGTTTGTGGGTCCATTTCTGGGTTCTCTATTGTGTTCCATTGATCTGAGTGTCTGTTCTTGTGCCAGAACCATACTGTCTTGATGGTTACAGCTTTGTAGTATAGCTTGAAGTCTGGGATTGTGATGCCTCCTGCTTTGGTTTTCTTTTTCAAGATTGCTTTGGCTATTCAGCGTCTTTTCTGGTTCCATACAAATTTTAGGATTGTTTGTTCTAGGTCTGTGAGGAATGCTGGTGTTATTTTGATAGAGATTGCATTGAATATGTAGATTTCTTTGGGTAGTATCGACATTTTAACAATATTTGTTCTTCCTATCCAGGAGCATGGAATCTTTTTCCATTTTTTTGTGTCTTCTTCAATTTCTTTCATAAGCTTTCTGTAGTTTTCCGTGTATAGATTTTTCACCTATTAGGTTAGGTTTATTCCTAGGTATTTTATGGTTTTGGGGGCAATTGTAAATGGGATCGATTCCTTGATTTCTCTTTCTGTTGCTTCATTGTTGGCGTATAGGAAGGCATCCGATTTCTGTGCGTTAATTTTATATCCTGCAGCTTTGCTGAATTCATGAACAGTTCTAACAGTTTTTTGGTGGAATCTTTAGGGTTTTCCATATAGAGTATCATGTCATCTGCGAAGAGTGAAAGTTTGACCTCCTCCTGGTCGATTTGGATGCCTTTTATTTATTTGTGTTGTCTGATTGTAGAGGCCAAGACTTCCAATACTATGTTGAATAACAGTGGCGAGAGTCGACATCCCTGTCTTGTTCCTGATCTTAGGGGGAAAGCTCTCAGTTTTCCCCCATTGAGGATGATATGAGCCTTGGGTGGTTTATATATGGCTTTTATGATCTTGAGGTATGCTCCTTCTATCCCTACTTTCTTGCGTTTTTTTTTTTATCAAGGAAGGATGCTGTATTTTGTCAAATGCTTTCTCTGCATCTATTGAGAAGATCATATGGTTCTTGTCCTTTCTTTTATTGATGTGATGAATCATGTTACTTGTTTTGCGATCATTGAACCAGCCCTGAATCCCGGGTATAAATCCCACTTGGTCATGGTGAATAATTTTTTTAATATATTGTTGGATCTGATTGGGTAATATCTTGTTGAGGATTTTTGCATCCATGTTCATCAGGGAAATTGGTCTATAGATCTCCTTTTTAGTGGGGTCTCTGTCTGGTTTTGGAATCAAGGTAATGCTGGCTTCATAGGAGGAGTTTGGAAGTTGTCCTTCCATTTCTATTTTTTGGAACAGCTTCAAGAGAGTGGGCATTAACTCTTCCTTAAATGTTTGGTAGAATTCCCCTGGAAGGCCATCTGGCCCTGGACTCTTGTTTTTTGGGAGATTTTTGATTACTAATCCGATTTCTTTACTGGTTATGGGTCTGTTCAAATTTTCTATTTCTTCCTGTTTCAGTTTTGGTAGTGTATATGTTTCTAGGAATTTGTCCACTTCTTCCAGATTGCCCATTTTATTGGCATATAATTGCTTATAATATTCTCTTATTATTGTTTTTATTTCTGCTGTGTTGGTTGTGATCTCTCCTCTTTCATTCTTGATTTTATTTATTTGGGTCCTTTCCTTTTTCTTTTGGATCAAACTGACTAGTGGTTTATCAGTTTTGTTAATTCTTTCAAAGAACCAGCTTCTGGCTTCATTGATCTGTTCTACTGTTTTTTGGTTTCAATAGCATTAACTTCTGCTCTAATCTTTATTATTTCCTGTCTTCTGCTGGTTTTTGGTTTTATTTGCTGTTCTTTTTCCAGCTCTTTAAGGCATAAGGTGATGTTGTGTATCTGAGATCTTTCTTCTTTAGGAAGGCCTGGATTGCTATATACTTGCCTCTTATGACTGCCTTTGCTGCGTCCCAGACGTTTTGGGTTGTGGTGTTATCATTTTCATTGGCTTCCATATACTTTTAATTTCCCCTTTAACTTCTTCCTTAGCCCATTCATTCTTTCATGGGATGTTCTTCAGTCCAAGTATTTGTTAGCTTTCCAAATTTTTTCTTGTGGTTGATTTTGAGTTTCATAGTGTTATGGTCTGAAAATATGCATGGTATGATCTCGATCATTCTGCACTTGCTGAGGGCTGATTTGTGTCCCAGTATGTGGTCTATTCTGGAGAACATTCCATGTGCACCGGAGAAGAATGTATATTCTGCTGCTTTAGGATGAAATGTTCTGAATATATCTGTTAAGTCCATCTGGTCCAGTGTGTCATTCAAAGCCATTGTTTCCCTGTTGATTTTTTGATTAGATGATCTGTCCATTGCTGTGAGTGGGGTGTGGAAGTCTCTTACTATTATGGTATTACTATCAATGAGTTTCTTTATGTTTGTGATTAATTGGTTTATATATTTGGGTGCTTTCACATTTGGCGCATAAATGTTTACAATTGTTAAGTCTTCTTGGTGGATAGACCCCATGATTATGATATAATGCCTTTCTGCCTCTCTTGATACAGTCTTTATTTTAAAGTCTAGATTGTCTGATATAAGTATGGCTACTCTGGCTTTCTTTTGTTGACCATGATAGCATGATAGATGGTTCTCCATCCCCTTATTTTCAATCTGAAGGTGTCTTTAGGTCTCAAGTGGGTCTCTTGTAAACAGCATATAGATGGATCTTGTTTTCTTATCCATTCTGTTAGCCTGTGTCTTTTGATTGGAACATTGAGTCCACTGACGTTTAGAGTGAGTACTACCATTACAATGCTTGTAGAGTTGGAGTTTCTGGTGGTGTTCTCTGGTCCTTTCTAATCTTTGTTGCTTTTGGTGTATATATATATATATATATATATATATATATATATATATATTCATATTCATCTTTTCTCCCCTCAGAGAGTCCCCCTTATAATTTCTGGCAGGGCTGGTTTAGTGGTCACAAACCTCTTTAATTTTTGTTTGGGAAACTTTTTATCTCTCCTTCTATTTTGAATGATAGCCTTGCTGGATAAAGACTTCTTGGCTGCATATTTTTCTGATTCAGCACATTGAATATATCCTGCCACTCCTTTCTTGCCTGTCAAGTTTCTGTGGATAGGTTTGCTGCAAACCTGATCTGTCTTCCCTTGTAGGTTAGGGACTTTTTTTCCCTTGCTGCTTTCATATTCTCTCCTTGTCTGAGTATTTTGTGAATTTGACTATGATATACCTTGTTGATGGTTGGTTTTTGTTGAAACTAATGGGGGTCCTTTGTGCTTCCTGGATCTTGATGTCTGTGTCTTTCCCTAGGTTAGGAAAGTTTTCCACTATGATTTGCTCACATAACCCTTCTACCCCTATTTCTTTCTCTTCCTCTTCTGGGACCCCTATGATTCTGCTGTTGTTCCTTTTTAATGAGTCACTGATTTCTCTAATTCTTAAATTGTGCTCTTTTGCCTTAAATCTCCCTCTTTATTTCTGCTTCATTATTCTCCATAAGTTTGTTCTCTATATTGCTGATTCTCTGTTCTGCCTCATCCATCCTTGCCACCGTGGCATCCATTCGTAATTGCAGCTCCGTTATAGCATTTTTAAAATTTCATCCTGACTAGTTTTTACTTCTTTTATCTCCGCAGAAAGGGATTCTAGTCTATTCTCAACTCCAGCTAATATTCCTATTATCATGATTCTAAATTCTGGTTCAGACATCTTGCTTGTATCTGTGTTGGTTAAATCCCTGGCTGTCGTTTCTTCATGCTCTTTCTTTTGGGGTGAATTCCTTCATTTCGTCATTTTGAAGGGAGAAAAGGAATTAATGAGGTATAAAAATTAAAATTAAAAAATAGTAAAATCAAAAAATTGAAAACACACACACAAAATCGAGTAAATGACTAGGTGTGTTTGGTCTGGGTGTTGAAAGTAGTTTGATAGATTAGAGAAAAAAGGTGGGGGGGGGGAACAAAAAAAGGAAATCATTTGAAAATTTGAAAAAGTGAGTACACTGAAGGAGAATAAAATAAAGTGATGGAAGTAAAAGAGAGTTTGAAATAATTTACATACAAGTAAAAAAATAGTCAAAAATTACATATTTTTAATAAAAATTGAAAATGAATTTTTTCTCTTTCTGTATTCAAGAAAAAGAAGTGAAAAAGAGAAAAAAAAAGAAAATTGAATAGGTGGACCTGCTAACAGATTAAAATACGACTTAAATTGCTTTTTTTCCCCTAGAATTCAGACTATGAAGTACTTTATAGTCCAGAAACTGAGCAGGTCGTGAGACTTGTGTTCCTGAAGAGTGAGGTGGGCCCAGTTGGGCAGGGCTTAGTGTAATGGCTCTGTTCTCCACTAGATGGCGCTGCTAGCCTACTGAGGTGGATTGTTGTGATGCCGTAGGTGCATTTGCGCAGGCGTGGGAGCAGGGAAAATGGCGTCACCCAGCTACCCAGTCTCTAGTATCGGAACTCTGTTCTCCCGGATCAGCAATCACGCACCCGTCCTCTGTCTTCAACTTTTGTCCACTCCCCAGTTTTTCAGTGTCCATGACCAAGTCCCAGGCAGTACCTGTGTCCCGAATTTTGTCTCAGATGTGGCTGTTTTCCCCTTACTTCTGAAGGACTGCGGCTTTGACCCGTTCTGCCCCTCTGTGGGAGGGTCTCACTGAACAATGGCTGAATGCCAGCTGCACTCAGGAACGCTCGCTTGCTGTACCCTGTTGCTGCCGGTGCCCCGAGACTGTGGCCAGGTGCCAGCCTGCCTCAGGAAAAGTGTGCAAGATAGTGTAGCAGCAGCGTTTCAGGGATTATGGGAAATCACAACACACATCTGGCACCAGGCTTCACCCTTAACGACCGTGTTCCAGCACCAGCAAATGTGGCCATTCTCTGGGGTCTGCTGGGCCCAGGTTGCCTCGCAGCCTCTACCAAATGTCCTTCCAGCAGTGGAACCGCTTCTCCCCGCGTGGCCTGTGAACCTGCCAGACCCCACTCTGTTCCTAGGGATTCGCTGTTCCCACCAGAGCACCTCCAGGTATGGAGCTGCGGAGTTGCAGACTCTGTGCTCCCCTTGTTTACGGTCTCAATGGAATTTAAACCCTCTGCTTTCTCCTTTGTTAGTTTAGTCCCTGCGGCTGTTTCCACTTTTCCACTTTCTGTCCAGCTGCTTTTGGGGAGGGGTGCTTTTCCTGTATCCCCCCTCCCCCTCCCCCTGTCTCTGTCCTCTCTTTGCCCACAAAAGCAGCTCCCTGCCCACCGGGACTTCTCATTCCCCAAGTTCACCTCTCCGCGCCGCATACCTGCTGAATTCTGTGGTTCAGGTTGTGCAGATTGTTGTGGTAATCCTCCAATCAGTTTTCTAGGTGTGCAGGATGGTTTAGTGTTGGTCTGGCTGTATTTCATGGGTGTGAGACACACACAAAACTTCCATGCTCTTCTGCCATCATCTCTATTTTTAGTTTTTAAAGGAACCTCATACTGTTCTCTATATTGGCTGCATCAACCTACATTCGTAGCAACAGTGCATACGAATTCCCATTTCTCTACATCCTGCCCAGCATTGTTTTAATCTCTTGTCTTTTTGATGATCATCATTCTAACAGGTTGAGGTAGTATCTCACGACTTTGATTTGCATCTCCCAGGTGATGAGTGATGTTGAGTATCTTTTAATATACCTGTTAGCCATTGGTATATTTTCTTTGGAAAAATGCCTATTCAAATCCTTTGCCCATTTTTTAAATGGATTATTTGTTTTTTTGTGGGTATTTTTGCTATTGTGTTGTGTAATTTTTTAATATATTTTTGATATTTACCTCTAACTTACTAACTAACTAACTAACTATATACATATACATATATATACATATATATATATATATATATATATATATATATATATATATGTATGGTTTGGAAATATTTCTCAGTCTGCAGGTTGTCTTTTCATCTTGTTGATGGTTTCCTTTGCTGTACAAAAGATTTTTAATTTGATGTAGTCCCACTTGTTTGTTTTTTGTTTGGTTGCTTGTGCTTTAGATATCATGTCAAAAAAATCACTGCCAAGAGTAGGGTTTTTTATTAAGTTTATTTATTTACTTTGAGAGAGAGACTGTGTGTGTGAGCTGGGGAGGAGTAGATAGGCAGAGAGAGAGGGAGAGAGAGTATTCCAAGCAGGCTCCATGCTGTTAGCACAGAGCCCAACACGAGGCTCGAACTCACTAATGATATCGATTTCTGAGCCAAAACCAAGGGTTGGATGCTTAACCGACTGAACCACCTGGGCGCCCTATGGTTTCTGGTGTTACATGTAAGTATCTTTAATCCATTATGAGTTAATTTTTGTGAGTGGTGTAAGGTAGAAGTCTAGTTTCATTTTTTTCCATGGGACTATGCAATTTTCCCACCACAATTAAAAAAAAAATGTTTGTTATTTTGAGAGACAGGGGCAGAGAGAGAGGGAGACAACGAACCCCAAGCACTCTCCACACTGTCAGCCTGAAGTCCCACATGGGTCTCAATCCCACAAACTTCCAGATCACAAGCTGAGCCAAAATCAAGGGTCGGACACTCATTCCTTTGAGCCACCCAGATGCCCCCCAGCCCCATTTTTTGAAGATAATGTCTTTTCTCCATTGAGTATTCTTGGCTCCTTCGTCAAACATGCTTGGGTGTGAGGGCTGTTCTTGAGGCCACCATGGTGGCTATCCCTGTGGCACCCTGGAATTGGTTTCAGGCCTCTGTATTCAGAGGGACTCAGGGAAAAGGGGTGCTGCTTATACTTATTGGGAACACTGTGGACTTGGAGGAAGACGTTCTCCCTGCAGTTGGTATGAACCAGTATCAGGGCTGTGTCTGAGAGGCTGGACTCCATGGCTGAAGAGGGAATCAACTGTGCCCATGCTAGGCTGGAGAAGAGTTTCTGGAAGACTGGGGATCTGTATTACCCATAACACTGGTGAGGCAGCTGAACTGGGAGATGATGGTCTAAGGGCCCTTAGCCCTGTCCTTAGGACCCACCCCACTGTTTGTTCTAGAGCAGTATTGCCAAGGTTAGAGAAACCACCATTTCTGTATATTTCTGGTGAATATGTAACATACTATTACCTCTTTGCAGAGGAATTAGTTCCTGTATGTTTTTTTAAATTTTATTTTTTAATTAAAAAAATGTTTATCAATTGTGAGAGAGTGAGAGAGCATGAACATGTGTTTTATAATTTTTTAATTTTTAAAAAATGTTTTACCAATTTTGAGAGAGTGAAAGAGCATGCACGTGCACACATGCAGGGGAGGAACAGAGAGAGAGTCCCAAGCAGGCTCCACGCTGTCATTGAAGAGCCTGACACAGGGCTCGATCTCACGAACCATGAGAACGTGATCTGAGCTGAAATCAAGAGTCTGATGCTTAAGCGACTGAGCCACCCAGACACCCGATGACTAGGTAATTTTAAATGCTGGATAGAAAGGTCAAGTGCAGCCCTAAGTAATGCACTTGACAAAAGTGTCACCTGTCACACAAGAAAAAGTATATGGTTAGTTCTATATTTTAAAACTTTAGGTTTTTAAGTCCAATATTCCAACACTGATTTGACTTTGATGCTCAGGAAGGGGGTGGAACGTACAGATGGAGCCTCACGTCTAGGGTTTGGGACCATCCGTGGACCTGGAACACCTTTTATTTTGTAGGCATTGTTTTCTGCACAGTCTGGACAGAAGTCAGTCACCATGAAGGCGGGAGAGTGGGCAGCTCTGCAGTGTAGTGAACAGACTAGGAAGACCACAGATTCTTTTCTTTTCCATTGAAGAGCAACACAGGTATTGAGAGAGAAAGGATGCTACTGTCTAATCGGACCTCCTTGCTAGGGGTCGTGCCACACATGCTTCGTTGTTCACTGGCTGTGGACATAGCAGCTTCTCACAGACTACTAGGGTTTTCCACAAAAGGTTCGTGTGAGGTTAACCGGGTAGAGGACAACTAGACTGGCAACAGTGCCAGGGCACTCAGCTTCCCTAATCAAGATCCACATCGACACACGCATGTCTCTGCGGTGGAAACGACTGCCAATTACGGAGTTAAGACCTTATCTGCCTTTTGCCCCTTTTCCATATTAATAAGATTTGGAGATTCTTTTCAGGAAAGTGTCTGTAACTTTTGTTTAAGGGACAGAATGACACTGGCAGACATTTCAGGCCATTTATCCATGAACTCTGTCTTCCCCTTGACCATCTTAATGCCTCCTACCTACCAAACCTGGCAAGAGAGACCATCTGATTCCAGGCTGTTTGTAGTCCTCCCCTGAAAGGAAACACTTTGTATGTAAGTTGATGGCACCGCTTTCCACACGTTTTCCTCGGGAGCTCCACAGTCCAGGCAACTGTGGCACCTAGTCTTCCGCAGTAATGTTTCGGGAAAAGGTAGGCCATGGACTCCCCATTGTGGATTCTCCGAATTGCTTCAGAAAGAATCAGACTGATATCCGCAGTCTCTATCTTGGGACACTGTGGCTTCTGCATGCCATGAGGGACAGTATTCGTCACCACCACCTCATCAATGGAGGACTCCTCACTCAGGCAGGGTCCTCTGCAGACAGGATGCCATCAGTGACCATGACATAGATCTTGTAAACCCTCTCTCTTTCAGTGTCTCCGCAGAAGCAACACATCTTCCTGCATCATCCGTAATGTCATCCACCATGCAGTGTGCCCACCATCATCTCTGACTACAGTTATCGGCGGCTTGTCTTTGGCCATCATCAGCGGCAACTCCAGACCTGGGTGGACAGTAGCATTTTTGACTACTGGGGGAGAATGACGACCTTCATCCATGTCCTGCTCTGTACCCTGGGCTTCTGCGTGGATTACAGCTAACCCCAGATGGAGTCTCTCAGCATATGACTGGGCAGCATCAGGAGACTTTGCTACAATGACCGCATTCCTGTAATTCGCAATTTCTTCCTGGTTATACTGCAACACAAAGGGTGAGGCTCTAAGGTTGTACATGGGAAAGCTGCAAACGCCTTGTATTTACTTTTGATGAAGATCTTTGGTGATCATGTGAGTTAAACCTGCTTTTGCCAGAGTGTTCACCAAGAATTTACACACAGTGGAATGAACCCCTCTTCCTCACCTTGCTCTGCTTGCTGTAGGGGAAATAAGGGATGACTCTAGTAATGTTCCTGGCACGGGCTGTCTTCAGTGCCTAAGCCATGCTCAGTAACTCCATCACAGCTGTATTCACATCTCTGGTTCTTGTCTGTATAATGAAAATATCTTGGCCATGAATAGATTCTTTTATTTCAAGTCTTGCTTCTCCATTGGTCTCTTGATAGACCACAGATTTCCCCAGTTCAGCACCAAGATGCCCAAGGCCACCTAGGACTGGGGCAGAACTTACACTCACTGCGACCTAGCCTTGTAGCCACCTCAGAGCCAGTAGGACCTGTCTATGGAAATGAAGGACATGCATCTATTCCTGGAAGGGAAATTGTTTTTGTGTTTTTTTTTTTGGGGGGGGGGTGGAATTGATCCTACAGATACCCTCCCTGGGGTACAAAATGACAGCAGGGCAAGGATGTTCTTTAAAAGCTCCCAGCCAAGTTGTTGCAAAGGCCACAAAATTATCCAGCAAGATGATAACGGTTGTAATTTTTCTAAGTGATACATTACAAGTTGTTTCCCATCATCAAAAGTACAAGTGTTTGATCTGAACACGGCATGGTTGTGTCTGTAAACTTCAGTAATTCTTTTGGGTCCTAGTGTCTGTGTATGCAGTACTTGTTGGTAGACAGTGCCCTCTGGTGGTTTAGTGGCCAAACTACATGGCGTCTGGATCCATTTCTGTGACCATCATACAAGCTGGGGCTTAACAGAAAGGTATTTTCTCACGGTTCTGGAGAGCAGAAGTCCAATATCAAGGTGTTGACGGGGTCGTTCTCCCTCTTAAAACTCTAGCAAAGAATCCTTCCTTGCCTCTTCCAGCTTCAGGTGGTCACTGGCACTCCTTGGGATTCCTTGGTTTGTGGTTACATCATCCCAACCCCTGCCTTCTCTTCTGTGTCCTCCTCCTTTTTTATAAAGACACCAGTCATTGGACTTAGGGCCCTTCCTGATCTAGCATGATCTCCTCTTTTGTGTGTGTGTGTGTTTATTTAGTTTTGAGAGAGAGAGAGACAGACAGCGAGTGAGCAGTGGAGACATAATTGCTGAGTGTGTGTGTTCCTTGCCTTTGACTGAAGGCAAAGAACCATCCGAACTCTTTGTTCTTCAAGAGCAATACTTTGGTACAACTGGTAATCCTAGGGAGAGCTGCCAGGAAGAAATGCCAGAGGTTTTTCCCTGGGGGATCTTTAAGGTAATCTGCCAAAACTTACGTTGAGTCACCAATGTGGCCAAACTGCTAAGTAAACAAGGAACATGGGGATCTTACTTTTCCGGGGCTACCATAACAAATGATTACAAACTGTACCCAGTTAAAACAACAGCGATCTAGTCTCTTGAAGCTCCAGAGGCCAGAGGTCTGAAATCAAGGTGCTTCCAGGACTGTGCACTCTCTGGTTTCTAGGGAAGACTCTTCCTTACCTCTTCCACCTTCTGGTGGCTAAAGGTGTTTCTTTGCTTATGGCTACATCAGTCCACTCACTGCTTCCATGTTCACAGGCCTCCTCTTCATCCTCAAAACTTCCTCACCTCTGTAAATAAGGGTACATGTGATGGCATCGAGGACCCTCCAAGATAATCCAGGATGGGTTCCACTGCTTGAAATCCCAACTTAATGCATTTGTGACAATATAGAGTAACATTTATTCTTTTGCCACATGTGTTAATCAGTCTAGAATCTCCAGAGCAAACTGAACTGATAGGGTGTGTGTGCATACACATGCTTAGAGGAAGAGAGGGAAAGAGTGAGCGAGAGTGATTTATTTTAAAGAATTGTAAGGAATGACTCACAATTATGGAGGCTGACGAGTCCAAAATCAGCAGGGAGGCCTGCAGGCTGGAGATTCAGGGAAGAGAGAATCAGGGAGATTCAGGCCAAAAAGCATCTGTAGAGTAACATCAGCAAGATGGCAGAGTAGGAAGTCCTATCCCTGGTTTACCCACAGAAACACCAAATTGATGGAGGTCCTGAATCTAGTTAATAAGTTGCAGTCTTCCAGAGGAGCACAAACCAGAGAGAAGCTATAGTGAATGGAGGAAATGGAAAAAGCAGTGTCCTCAGGAAATGTTGGTTTTAGATGGGGTTAGAGGGATTTGAGGCAGGAAGGGAGGGCATAGGTGCAGGTGGAGAGGCAGGAAAACAAATATGTGCTCTGGAGATCCTGGAATATTCTAGGCAGGTGATAGGTTTTAGGCCGGCCTTATGAACTGGAGGTAGTGAGGTTCCACTAACCTGACTAGATCACACAGAGAGAGGAGGGTTGGAAGACGATGCCCATGTTGTTGACCAGCACTTCCAGACCCCCACACTCCTTGAGTAGGAAGTCAAGCAGTGCATGGCTGCTCTGCAGGTCATGGATGTCAGGCAGGGGGAAGCATGGTTGGGAGCATCATGTTCCCCGAGACCTGCTGGCACAGAACACCCATGATGGTGAAGCCTAGTTGGGCCCAGTCACCAGCACCACATGGCTGTAGGTCTACTAGGCTGAGTGAGGCATTAGAGTGCAGAAAGCAGACATGGTAAGACACTTGGGGTGTGCTGTGGGCCCCGTGCACTGGCACAGGTGTATTCTGGTATCTGGGGATGTTACCCCTAGAGCTAGAGGCCCTGCCTCCATCACCCATCAAAGAAGGGGCCAAAGGTTCCAGATGGTTCCCTAATGATGCTATACCAGGTCTGTCTCTCCCAGGTCTGTATCTTAAACCCAACCAGAACTCTCCACTCTTAGGATCCTTCCTCTGAGCTCAGCAGTGGTTCAGGATGGACTGATGTGCTCCTCGGAAAGAAAATGGGTAGTCATAGGCTAATAGGAGCTAGAGATTCATGGTAGTAGAACTAAACATATTTTGGGAAAACCCCATCAGGAAGAAAGGAATATAGCCATTGTGTTGGGAATGTGTCCTTCTTCCTCTGTAGAATGGGAAAGTTTGCCTTCTTCTAAGATGCAGTGAAACTGGTTGTACAGGGAAGTGCTTCTGAGGACACAGATCCCCTGCTTTCTCAGTAGAAACTCAAGAGACAGATACAGAGAATGAGGTCCTGTGCTGGGACTTGGGTGTGGGCAGGACTCCTCCCTCAGTGTGATTCCCAGTGGGCCCCGAGTGGGAGGGAATGTTTGTGAAGCTCACTGTGGCTGAGGAATTGCTTGGGATGTCTGCTTTAATGGTTATAAAGTGCTTATATTTGGTGTAGACCAAGGTTTTAGTTAATAAGTGTTATATATAATTTGGTGTTATTTTTAAGGTATCAAGGAAAAGAGATCTCTGTGATACTGGGATACATTTCCAAACCAGCAGTTGACATGCTATTGTTTTGTCCTAGACATTGATGCTCCTCATGGGTCAGTTTAGAAAAGCCAGATAACAGAGAGAAAATTAATAGCCCCTTTGAAGGGAAAGACTTTTAGGTTGTTTAAAGTTTATTTATTCTGAAAGAGAGAAAAAGAGAAAGAGCAGGGGAGGGGGACAGAGAGAGAGAGAGAGAGAGAGAGAGAGAGAGATCTGAAGTGCGCTCTGTGCTGATGGCAGAGTCCCATGTGGGGCTCGTGAACCTTGAGATAATGACCTGAGCCAAAGTTAGACACTCAACTGACTGAGTCACTCAAGCACCCCCGAAGGGAAAGACATAAAGAATGGACCCAACCCTTGCTTGCAGGGCCCATCAGTTCTCATTTCTGTCAGCCTGAAACCCCTGGTGAAGACTGAAAAATAATCATGAGGGGAGGAAGTCTCTACAACATGGATGCTTCTGTGAGGAGCGGGAGGTGGTGGGAAGCCCCCCGGGAGCCAGGCTGGGTGTGGGGCAGTAAGAAGCTCCCCTCTGGGCCCTGGAGGTGTCAGGCCCCAGTCCGGGGATGCCTACGGAGGGCACTTTGCACCGGCCTTGTTTGCAGCCTGCTCACCTGTATTAGTGCCTTTACTCTTCTCGGCAATCCTATGAGTTCCCCTGAACTGTACACTTGAGGAGATTGACAGACAGCAACAGGCAGGGTTTTGCACAAGGTCGTCGCGTAAGGCAGCAGAGCCAAGACCTTTTTATTTCCAGATGTTTGTCTTGAAAGCTCTCAGAGAGAAAAGTGGGAAGAATAGGACTGCGGACACCCATGTATCCACCAAACTAGCCCCAACAATGATGAGTATTTCACTTTCCTTATATGTTCATCTTCTGTGGAGGCTTTGCTGAACTGTGTTAATGTTACACACTTGGTGACCATTTATCCCTACATGAATAGCACATTAGCCTTGAGGAGATTTGACAGTACTTCTTTCATATGCATTGATACCAATCCATATTCCCTTTTCCCCCTTGTCTCAGGTTGTCTCATGGATATGCCTCTAGTGCCCACTCCCATTTCACACCTTGCAGCTCCTTTTTCTCCAATGACTTTGATATTTAACGAGACCACTGTGGATGTCTATCCGTGGTGGGGTGCCAATGTCATAGTAGAGGCTGATAAAGTATGCTGGCTAGGGATACCCAGCCCCATTCATGAGATTATAAGTCGTCTCTGTTGACTTTCAAGCTAGAACGGCAGATTTGAGTAGGTCCAACAGAGACCATTGGTGTACAAAGGCAACAATATTCACTGTTTGGCTCATTCACTAATGTTTACCAACCCCTGAGTTAAACTGTCCCTTCTCTTGACCTAGCTTATGGTCTGGTAGAATTTGGGCTGGTTGTCACGAAACGATTTGCACACGTGGACATTTACTTAACCTGTTTATTCATCTATGATGTTCATTTATTATTTTCATCAATTTCATTTTTTCCCCTTATATATCACAGAAGAAATCACAAAAGACTTCACAGAATTAGTAGCCAATTCATTGTGAGTATTCGGTATGGACACTGATTCTTCCTTTTATTTATTTATCTTTTTGCTTAAGGAAATTGTTCACAGTGTAAGAGTTCTTTTGGTCAAATCATGGCAGTATCATAATGGGTCCCATGGAGGGAACTGAGGGTGGGGTCCCCATTGTTCAACTTTCTTCTCCGTAACAAACTCCCCGTGAGGCCCCGTAGCATCCGGGGGCAAAAGGGCCAAGTAGACGGGGGTCTCTGCTCCTTCTTCTGGGCTTTTAATGGCTGTAGGTCCACCCATGGCTGTTCTCACCCACCCAGGGGAGCAGGCATTCAGGAGGATCCTGTCTCCCCTCCTCTGCTCACTCAGTTTCCTGGCATGGATTCTGGACAGGACGGTGACACCCATCTTTGACACTCCATATGTAAGCATTTGCATATCAGGCCAGCCCTCGTTTTGGTGCACTCTGTTCTTTACGTCTTCCACAAACTTGTTCATGAGCCCCACCAGCTCCTCCTCTGTGATGGTTTCACTTCTGAACTTCTGCTGCAGTTCTGGGCCACAGTTCTTAAGAGCTACCAAGCTCATTATGCTAGACACATTGACCACTCTGCCTAAAATGCAACACAAATAGTCACATAGAATTGCATGCACGAGATGGGGAGTACCAAAATTCCTGCATTTGTCCATTTGGGAGACAATTACCAGTTTCCTAGGAGGGTTAATGTAGTCTTCTTATATAGGTGATGGACACGATACAGTCTTGAACCTTGTAACAGTCATAATGTCTCAGATGATATCAGAGAAATGATCTCATGGGGAGTGCAGTGCTCAGGTGTCCCATTAAGAGGAGAGAGTGATTTATATAGGAACGTGCTCTCTGAAGGTAAGGAGGCACTCACTGCAATCGTGAGTAGAGAACCACTTTTCTCCACAGGTCACCTTTGAGATCATCTTAACATCTTACGGTCCCATGGCCAGTGCTCTATGAACAAGTGTCTATCAACCAACAAACAACTGATCAGTTTAATGATGACCTTTTGAAGGAGAAAAACTGCATGGTGTGGGCTGTTGCTCTGCTGTAACCAGGCAAAAACAAATCACCTCATGGGCTAATGTGCGTGGCTATTTCCTCTATGTTGGGATTTCATCAACTCAGGAACAGTGAGAAAACACCAGGCAATATGGTCACGGGAAGGGGCGATGGAAAAGTCACATGTTAAAGAGATGCTATAAAAAGAAATGCTACTACATGGATGAATCTTGATAACATTACCCAAAAGAAAGTGGTCAGTCACAAAAGACTACTCATTATATGATTCTCTATACATGGGATGTCCAGAAAAGTAAATGTTCAGACAGAAAATAGATTGGAGGTTGCTAGGACAGTGGGAATGTGAGACCAGAGGGCTGGTGCTAAGGGCACAGGTTCTCCTTGGGGTGATGACAGTGTGCTAATCTTGAAGTGGTGATTGCTCCACACCTCTGTCCATTTACTAAACTCCACTGAATTGCATACCTGAAATGGGTGAAGTGTAGGATGTGTGAATTGTATCTCTGCAAATCTGTTAAAAGTGTTAATCTCACAGTTCTCACTAATTCTTTTTCAAAAATGTAGTCAATATTCATAAAAGTGAACTTATATTGACATGTATAAATAGTTTACTATTTTTCTATTTACATGAGTATCTTTAGCCTAATAGAAAGGTTATGAGAATTTATGAACAATAAGAGCTTCACTAAAATTAGCAAACTGTCCCTGTTTTATGAAAATATTCAGGAAGAACAGTCATAGTCAGTTAACTCTGAGCTCCATCCCACTAAGGAATGGCAGTGTCATACAAGTTTCTTGAAAAAGAGAATGCATGACACTATAGCCCTCCTCTCTGCCCATCACCCACTTTCCCCTCTCCCTCCCCCCCCTCCCCCATCTACCCTTAGTTCTCAGTCCTTAAGAGTCTCTTATGGTTTGCCTCCCTCCCTCTCTGTTACTTTTTTTTCCCCTTCTGCTCCCCCATGGTCTTCTGTTAAGTTTCTCAAGATCCACATATGAGTGAAAATATATGGTATCTGTCTTTCTCTGCCTGGCTTATTTCACTTAGCATAATACCCTCTAGTTCCTCCCATATTGCTACAAATGGCTAGATTTCATTCTTTCTCATTGCCAAGTAGTATTCCATTATATATATAAACCACATCTTCTTTATCCATTGACCCAGCAATAGCACTGCTAGGAATTTACCCGAGGGATACAGGAGTGCTGATGCATAGGGGCACATGTACCCCAATGTTTGTAGCAGCACTTTCAGCAATAGCCAAATGATGGAAAGAGCATAAACACCTTTTAGAAAGGGGTCAGTTATTCCAGTCCTTCCTTTCATCTACAACATGTTAAGTGTCAGTTTAATGGAACTTATTTGTCAAATGTTTTAGTAAGCACCTCTCAGGTTTTATTATTTACCAATATTTAGATTTATTGTATTTTCAAAAATATCATCCGCCTGTCTGACAATAAAAACAATACACATTAATGATTCAAAGTTGCAAAACACAGAAGTGTATGAAATAAGACAGGGGCAGAGGAACCCACCCTGGGTAACTGGTATACCAGAAAGACAGCAACATTACTCATAGGGGCTTGGAGCCATTTTCTTCTGTACCTTTAGTATAGTCAGTAATGGAGAAACTCTACTAACTGTCTGTAGGCTGTTGCCCTCTTGTCTATTCTGTGTTGTCCCTCTCAGGAAGTCCAGTATCAGGTGTGAAAATGGTTACCTGTGTATATGAGGGAAGCCTGACAGGGAGTAGAAGGTTTTGTAGGTAAATTCCTCATAGTAGATGCTGCAACCATTCCCTCAACCCAGGCCTGTCCCCTGCACTGACCACATCTGCAAGTGGCAGGCTGGCTGTCAGCGGGCTTCACCTCAGAGCTGGGTGAGATGGTAGACCCTCTGGTGTGACAGCTCAGGACAGGAAACACAAGTGCAGAAATAGGAAGTACTTATGGAGTTTATACACCCAAGAGTCTGATCCAAACATTTTGTCTCCAGAGTAGACTCATGGCTTTCATGTGTCATTTTGAGAACTCTGAGCTGGAATGCACGCAGCCCGTGCGCTGCGAAGTTTAAGGGTGGGGTGCCTGGATGGCTTAGTCAGTTAAGCAACTGATTCTTGATTTCAACTCAGGTCATGATCTCACGGTTCGTGGGTTGGAGCCCCACGTTGGGCTCCGTGCTGACAGTTTGGAGCCTGCTTGGGATGCTCATTCTCGCTCTCTGCCCCTCCCTCACTCGTGCCCTCTCTGTCAAATATAAGTAAGTAAACTTAAAAGAAAAGAAGTTTATGGACCATCCATAAGACCTTGTGATAAGGGTGTGTGAGTGCATTTGAGTGTGTCGTATGTCTGCATGTGAGTGTGTGCGAAAGAGACTGGATGTGTGACTGTAAGTGTGTGACCTGTATGAGGTAGCGTGTAAAGGAATTGCCCCGTCACAATCAGTGTGAAAGCATGTCACCCAGATACGAAAGGACTCTTGTTCTGGTGGGGCTGGCGTGTGTCTCAGGCTTATAGTCTATCCAGGCCATTACTCTGTATGTGGCCAGGGATCTATTTAGGAACATCTCTCCCTCTCCAAACTTCAGTGTCCTAAAGCACAGCCACAGTGATCTCCACACCACAAGGTATTTTAGACATCATCTCATCTGGGGTCACAAACTTCAAGGGCAGCATTTGACTCTCAAGGCTATTCAGAATCTGTAAGCCCAAGCTGGTTCTCATGACCTTTGATGGTTTAACATTTGTCACATTCCCTGGAAGATCCATGTTTTCTAATATCAAGAGGACCAGTTCTTTAGTGTCTTGACTGATAAGGGTTTTTCAGAAAACACTTCAAGTTTTGAAATGTGCCTCCTGTGGTTTTCCCTGAGGTACCTGGGGGTCTTGCTATAAGGAAGGCATTGTCCCAATAGAGCAGAGTCCTTTTATTTTCTGTTTCTCTTGCCTTACTGGGTAAGGCTTCATTTGAAGAAGGGATATGTAGGGAAAATGATTTGAGGACCTTGAGTAGTGGGAAGAACCACTAGTTTGGAGGTCACATGACCTTGGTCTTCAGCCAGCTGTGCTTGTGACCTTGAAATCCATTATTCCTCCAGGTTCTTAATGGGGACCATATATAAAATGCCTAGCACATCACACCTAGAAATGTCCAGCCACCTATCCTTTCTAGAGTCAATATGTCAGAGGGAGTGTGAGTGAGATACATTTGCTATTGTAACTTTCTCTCCAAATTTCTCTAGTGGCTTTTAAGACTATAGGATATTGCAAAGCAGTACCTTCTCAAAGGAAGGTTGAGAACAACTTCTGTAAGGTTTCCTTGGTTACAGTAGCCTTAATAAGACCATATTATTGCCTAGTATTTTAAGCTTATATCTGATGAGCAAGAGTGCTCAGCTTTCCAATGTTTGTTCAATTCCTTAGAGATGATTATACCTTAATATCTTTTTGAAATAAATGTAGAGTATAATTTAAAGAGTGAAAGAATAACAACAGCTTATCCTTTTAAAGAGAATATCTTTCAAATTCAGGAATAGGAATTTTGGTGGAATGAGAGTGAAATGATATGGAATGTGGGAAGGGATTTATATGACTTTGATACTAATTGCATGGTTAAGACTGGTGATAGGCACCTGGTTGTTTTAAGTTCTTATCTTCATTTTCTGCCTAAATGGTTTAACTAAAACCGTTACTGAAAAGAGGATTAAAATATAAGAAGAATTGGAGTCCCTGAGTGGCTCAGTTGGTTAAGCGTCAACTCTTAATTTTGCTCAGGTCATGATCTCTTGGCTCATGAGTTCAAGGCTCCTTTGGGCTCTGCAATGAAAGCATGGGGCTGGCTTCTCTCTCTCCTACTCTCTCTGCCTCTCCCTACTGGCTCTCTCTCTTCCTCTCTCTCTCTCTCTCTCTCAAAATAAATAAATAAATAAATAAATAAATAAATAAATAAATAATCTGAAAAAAATGTAAGAATAGCGGTGCCTGGATGATTCTGTTGGTTAAAAAAATAAGAAAAATCAACATTTACTATCTCTCAATATCCTTAAAGTCACAATTCTGTCTTTTGGTTTGTCCTTACGCACCTAAAAACAGAGCACACGTTGGCCTTTTGCATGTGTTCTGACCCGCAGAGAACTGGTGGATGTCATTGGAGATTGTTCTTTGTATCCTGGTTTCTGAAGTATGGGGGAGGAAGGACAGCATTTCCTTTGGCTGCCCTAGCTAGGACTTCTCCCAGATAGTCTCCCCAAAGAGGGTAATGTCCTGATAACATGAACCACTGTGGCTGCCATCCCCTCAAATAATGGAAGAACTCTCTTATTTCCAAAGGCAAGGGAACCCTGGTCTTACACTGAGAACAGAGCTTGCATTTTCATGGCCCTGAGTCTAGTTTTCCTGAGGCAAGATCAATATTTGATTAGAGCCTGCCTTAGCAAATGCAGAAGAACACTCATTCCTCATTCAGGCCTGAGGCCTAATACACAGCAGGCACCCACACTGCTTAGTAAGTGAGAAAACAATCAGCCAGAGTATGATTTTTGCCTTTTAAGGGGAATACGTGTAGGATGTGTGAGGCTGGCACACGGGACTCGTCTAACATTAACGTTGTGGTGAGTAAAGGAGTCGGGGGACATTTGAGAGCTGCCCTTTGGGTGCCAGAGAAGCCAGTGGTAGAAGAAGTGGTGGAAGTTTCCAGGAATGAAGAGGCAATGGAGGCAGAACTGAGGGTAAACTGTACACGCATGTACTCATTCAAGCCAGACATCCTAATCTTTCTAAAAGTATCAGCTTATTTAATTAGTGTACTGAATGGGTGGTGGTTCCCCATCACATTAACGTGGGGGTGAATATTGCAGTAGTTTACAGCCAAGGAATTGTGGCAGTTTGTTTGTGCAAACAATGATCAAGGTGAAGGGAAGTTGATGGGCCTGGACTTTGGCAGGTCTGATGACAGAGATCGCTATGAATTGTGCTCGGGATTGGACTTTGCTCTTGAAGGGCTTTTGCGAGAAAGTGAGCACTCAGGGAGTACAGAGAATAACCAGAAAGGAAAAGACAGAAGAAGCAGCATCTCTTAGGAAGGTTTCAATTGTCCAGAAATGACAGCCGAGTCTCTGTTGGAGAGTTGGGATGGAGAAAGCTGGAAGCTTTCCCCCACGTTGGAAGCTTGGGGGACAAAATCTATAGGACAACTGTTAGGACCTGGTCAGTGATAATCAGGAGGTGGGCATGGTGACCTCATTTTTCATGGTGGGTGGATGGAGTGGTCCATGACCAGGATGATATTGGGAAATCACAGGTGTCGTCTGGACACATTTGAGATGCTTAGGTGGGGGATTGGGTGGGCAGCTGGAGGGGTCGGATCTGAGGAGGGAAGGGAGGGCATCCTGAGGAGAAGGAGAGGTAGGAAGAGAATGCTCTAGGGAATGTTCTAGGCAGGTGACAGATTTTAGGGGAGCCTGAGAAGTTTGGATGGTGAAGAGTCCACTAGCCTGAATAAAATCACTCAGAGGAAGGCAGAAGGAAGAGAAAGGGTCCAGGAAGGAATTCCCAGGAAAGTGCACCTGTGAGGGGTACAGAGGCAGGAAAGGCCTTTGTGAGGAGAATTTGAAATGAAGATGTGAAGGACAAGAAAGAGCCAGTTGTGAAAGGCCAGCAGGACAGAAGGCACTGCTCGCTGCTGGACACACGTGTACAGAGTCCTGAGGAGAAGGGCACCTGTGTGGTGGGGACACAGCAGTGAAGCGGGTGTGGCTGAGAAGCGAGAGGGAGCAGGGCCCTTAGATAAGGTCAGAGAGGCAGGAGCCAGATCATTCCAGAAATGGCACTGCTTGGGCCCCTGATCACACCTACCTTGGGGTTTCATTAGAGGCAGCAGTTCTGTGCACACGTTTCGAGTACCAAAGAAGTTTGTTTTCACTGTCAATTCTGCTTTAATATGTAAGGGTGTGTGATCATCAACTGGTAAGGAAGAAGGAGAATAGGTCAGTAAGCAGTTGCCTCCTGAGAATATTCCATGAAGTGACGATAGCATTTTTTTTTTTTTTCATTTGCAAAAGTGAATTCTCAGCCATTTCTGTGTTAGGTAACACTGTTGTCCCGGTGTGAATTATCTGGCTGGCTGATGCCGTGTAGCTTTGTAACTTGGCACCACTTGGGGATGCTAAGGGAAGGGTGCACAATGGGTTTTCTGTGTACCTTTGTTTACAATATGTTGTTTATTGCAAAATAGGTTAATATTTACCAAATGACTCAGACCCAAACAGAAAGAAACTTGGAGAAACCTGGGTGAGGTCCATGAGAATCTGATCCATGCCAGTGTGAAGGTCCTCTGGCTGGAAATGCTTGCAACTGCTGGAAGGTCCTGCTCTCCCTGTGTCTCCAGTCCATCTTCTTCCCTAGGGAAGCCGTTCTAGATCCCCTCAGAGCTCTGGACCCCAGAGCAGCAGTTTAGACACCAGCCCCAAACCCACCCTGGCTGGTCCCCTAAGAGAGGTCTCCTGGCCTAAGAGTTAGTTCCCACGTTCTTACTATCAAGGGCAATGCCCGCGTTGTTGACCAGCACGTCCAGGCCCCCGTACTCCTTGCGCAGGAAGTCACGCAGGGCGCCGATGCTCTGCAGGTCATCGATGTCCAGCAGGTGGAAGCGCGGACTCAGGCCCTCGCCCTGGAGCTGCTGCACGGCCGCCCGTCCCCGCGCCTCGTCCCGTGCCGTGAGCACCACGTCCCCGGAGAACTGCCGGCACAGGTCACGCGCGATGGCCAAGCCGATGCCCTTGTTGGCCCCGGTCACCAGGGCCACGCGGGTGTCTGAACACATAGCTGTGGGGAACGCGAGCGAGGCCCTGTGTGTGGAGCCGATGGTGCTGTGGGCCACACCGAGGGCTAGTGGTGCGGAGGCCTGGCCACAGTCAGAGATGCCACTAGAACTATGTTCTTGGTTCCAGTGCTGTGACTCCTAGAGCCGAAGCCCCACCCCTTCCTTCCATGAAAGGAGGGGCCAGAGCGCCAGAAGTTTTCCTGATGGCGCTGTGTCAAATCCGTACTTCACGGGGCTGCACCTCGAGCCCAACCAGGACTGTGTCCTCTTAAGATGCTACCTGTGAGCCAAGCAATGGTTTGAGGTCGACCGATGGGCTCCCCAAACTAAGGTGGTTGGCTTTGGGTTAATAGGGGGTTAGTGATTCATGGTAGGCGAGTTAAAATTATTTTCGGAAAACCTCAAAAGTAAAGAAGGAGTACGTATATTGTCTTGGGACAATATCCCCTGTCCTTCTTGCTTTGCAGAATGAGAAAGGTTGCTTTCTTCCAAGATGCAGTGAAGTTGCTTGCACAGGGGAACTGCGTCTGAGGACGCAGTCCCCTTTGGTCTGAGGACACTGTCCCCTTTGCTCTTTTAGGAGAATCTCAAGAGGGAGAAACAGAGAATTAGGTCCTGTGGTGAGACTGGGTGTGAGCAGGGCTCCTCCCTCTGTGTGATTCCCAGTGGGCCCCAAGTGGAAGGGAATGTTTAGGAACACTTACTGTGGAGTGTAAACCAAGGAGTTGCTTGGAATGTTTGATCTAATGGTTACATAATCTCCTGTTTGCCTATACTGCCTATTTCTTATGTTTGTCCAAGGTCACAGTTGCTAAGTGTTATATACAAATAGGTGTTATTTTTAAAGCATCAAGGAAAAAAGATCTCTGTGATACTGGGGTACATTTCCAACCCAGTAGTTGACATGCTACTGTTTTGTCCTAGAATTTGTTATTCATCGTGGGTCAGTTTAGAAAAGCCAAATAACAGAGAAAATCATAGCCCTTCTGAAGGGAAAGACTTTTAAAGTGTGGACCCAACCCTTGCTTGCAGGGCCCATCAGTTCTCATTTCTGTCAGCCTGAAACCCCTGGTGAAGACTGAAAAATAATCATGAGGGGAGGAAGTCTGTACAACATGGATGCTTCTGTGAGGGGTGGGAGGTGGTGGGAGGCCCCCCGGGAGCCAGGCTGGGTGTGGGGCAGTAAGAAGCTCCCCTCTGGGCCCTGGAGGTGTCAGGCCCCAGTCCGGGGATGCCTACGGAGGGCACTTTGCACCGGCCTTGTTTGCAGCCTGCTCACCTGTATTAGTGCCTTTACTCTTCTCGGCAATCCTATGAGTTCCCCTGAATTGTACACTTGAGGGGATTGACAGACAGCAACAGGCAGGGTTTTGTGCAAGGTCGTCACGTAAGGCAGCAGAGCCAAGACCTTTTTATTTCCAGATGTTTGTCTTGAAAGCTCTCAGAGAGAAAAGTGGGAAGAATAGGACTGCGGACACCCATGTATCCACCAAACTAGCCCCAACAATGATGAGTATTTCACTTTCCTTATATGTTCATCTTCTGCGGAGGCTTTGCTGAACTGTGTTAATGTTACACACTTGGTGACCATTTATCCCCACATGAATAGCACATTAGCCTTGAGGAGATTTGACAGTACTTCTTTCATATGCATTGATACCAATCCATATTCCCTTTTCCCCCTTGTCTCAGGTTGTCTCATGGATATGCCTCTAGTGCCCACTCCCATTTCACACCTTGCAGCTCCTTTTTCTCCAATGACTTTGATATTTAACGAGACCACAGTGAATGTCTATCTGTGGTGGGGTTGCCCATGTCATAGTAGAGGCTGATAAAGTATGCTGGCTAGGGACACCCAGCCCCATTCATGAGATTATAAGTCGTCTCTGTTGACTTTCAAGCTAGAACGGCAGAGACAACAATATTCACTATTTGGCTCATTCACTAATGTTTACCAACCCCTGAGTTAAACTGTCCCTTCTCTTGACCTAGCTTATGGTCTGTTAGAATTTGGGCTGGTTGGCACGAAACGATTTGCACACGTGGACATTTACTTAACCTGTTTATTCATCTATGATGTTCATTTATTATTTTCATCAATTTCATTTTTTCCCCTTATATATCACAGAAGAAATCACAAAAGACTTCACAGAATTAGTAGCCAGTTCATTGTGAGTATTCGGTATGGACACTGATTCTTCCTTTTATTTATTTATCTTTTTGCTTAAGGAAATTGTTCACAGTGTAAGAGTTCTTTGGTCAAATCATGGCAGTATCATAATGGGTCCCATGGAGGGAACTGAGGGTAGGGTCCCCATTGTTCAACTTTCTTCTCCGTAACAAACTCCCCGTGAGGCCCCTTAGCATCTGAGGGCAAAAGGGCCAAGTAGACGGGGGTCTCTGCTCCTTCTTCTGGGCTTTTAATGGCTGTAGGTCCACCCATGTCTGTTCTCACCCACCCAGGGCAGCAGGCATTCAGGAGGATCCTGTCTCCCTCCTCTGCTCACTCAGTTTCCTGGCATGGATTCTGGACAGGACGGTGACACCCATCTTTGACACTCCATATGTGAGTGCCCTCGTATCAGGCCTGCCCTCCTTCCTGTGTACCCCACTCTTTGTGTCTTCCACGAACTTGTTCATGAGCCCCACCAGCTCCTCCTCTGTGATGGTCTCACTTCTGGAGTTCTGCAGTTCTGAGCTGTAGTTCTTAAGAGCTATGAAGCTCGTTATGCTAGACACAGTGACCACACTGCCTAAAATACAACACAAATAGTCACATAGAATCACATGCATGAGAATGATGAGTACCAAAATTCCTGCATTTGTCCATTTGGGAGACAATTAGCAGTATGCTAAGAGTGTTAATGTAGTCTTCTTATATAAGTGAAGGATACGATACAGTTTTGACCTTTGTAACACTCATAATGTCTCAGATGATGTCAGAGAAATGATCTACTGGGAGAGCACAGTGCCCAGATGTCCCATAAAGAAAAGAGAGTGAGGGGCACCTGGGTGGCTCAGTCCGTTCAGTGGCTGACTTTGGTTCGGGTCATGAACTCATGGTCCATGGGTCCGAGCCCCGCGTCGGGCTCTGTGCTGATAGCTCAGAGCCTGGAGCCTGCTTTGGATTCTGTGTCTCCCTCTCTCTCTGCCCCTCCCCTGCTCATGCTCTGTCTCTCTCTGTCTGAAAACTAAAAATAAATTAAAAACAAAAGAAAAGAGAGTGATTTATATGGGAACATGCCATCTGAACGTGAGGGGGCACTCACTGCAATTATGAGTAGAGAACCACTTTTCTTCACAGGTCGCCTTTGAGACCATCTTAACATCTTATTGTCCCATGGCCAGTGCTCTGTGAATGGTTGTCTATACCAAAGAAACAATTGATCAGTTTATTGATTACCTTTTGTAGGAGAACAGACTGCATGGTTTTGTGGGCTGTTGCTCTGTTGTAACCAGGTAAAAACAAATCACCTCATGGGCTAATGTGCATGGCTATTTTCTCTATGTTGGGATTTCATCAACTTGGGAGCAGTGAGAAATTACCAGGCAATATGGTCATGGGAAGGGGCTGTGGAACAGTCACATGTTAAAGAGGTGCTATAAAAAGAAATGCTACAACATGGATGAATCTTGGTAACATTACCCAAAAGAAAGTGGCCAGTCACAAAAGTGACTATTCATTATATGATTTTCTTAAAAAAAATTTTTTTTCAACGTTTATTTATTTTTGGGACAGAGAGAGACAGAGCATGAACGGGGGAGGGGCAGAGAGAGAGGGAGACACAGAATCGGAAACAGGCTCCAGGCTCTGGGCCGTCAGCCCAGAGCCTGACGCGGGGCTCGAACTCCCGGACCGCGAGATCGTGACCTGGCTGAAGTCGGACGCTTAACCGACTGCGCCACCCAGGCGCCCCTATATGATTTTCTTTATACAGGATGTTCAGAAAAGTAAATGTTCAGACAGGAAATAGACTGCAGGTTGCTTCAGGTAGTGGGATTGCAGGAAAAGAGGGCTGGTGCTAAGGGCACAGGTTCTCCTCGGGGTGATGACCATATGCTAATCTTGAAGCAGTGATCATTCCACAAGTCTGTCCATATACTAAACTCCACTGAATCGCATATTTGAAATGGGGGAAGTGTATGATATGTAAATTGTATCTCAGTAAAACTGTTAAAAGTGTAAACCAATTTCACAGTTGTCACTAATTCTTTTTAAAAATATAAATATTCATAAAAGTGAGCGGTTATTGACATGTATAAATAGTTTACTATTTTTGTATTTAAATGAGTATCTTTTGCCCAATAGAAAGGTTATGAGAATGTACCAATGATAAGAGCTTCAAGAAATTTAGGAAACTGTCCCTGTTTTATGTCAATATCCTGGAAAGACAGAATGGCAGTGCCACATAAGTTCACTGGGAGAGACAATGCATGACCCTGTGACTCTCATTAAGTGGTGTTTAGAGATAATTAAAATGAGTTAAAGAAACTCTCTTAGTAATGTAACTATTTTCTAAGGTGAACACTTTTTAGAAAGGGGTCAGTGATTCCAGTCTTTCCTTTCATCTACAGCATGTTAAGTGTAAGTTTAATGGAACATATTTGTCAAATGTTTAATAAGTACCTGTCAGATTTTATTACTGACCACTAATCATATTTATTTTACTTTCAAAAATATTATCTGCCTGTGTAATAATAAAAATAAAATATGTTTTAGGAATCAAAATTGCAACACATTGAAATGTTTGAAATAAAAAAAGATGGGGGCAGAAGAACCCACCCTGGGTAACTGGTATACCAGAAAGGCAGCTGCATTTACTCACAGGGGTTGGAACCATTTTCTTATGTACCTTTAGTATAGTCAGTAGAGGGAGAATCTCTACTAATTTTCTGTACTGAAGTGATGACCTCTTGTCTATTCTGTATTGTTTATCTCAGGAAGTTTAGAATCACCTGTGAGAATGCTTACTAGGGTATATGAGAGAAGTCAGATGGGGAGTAAAAGGTTTTGTGTGGAAATTCCTAGATGTGGATGCCACAACCATTCTCTCTTCCCAGGCATATCCCACCCACTGACCACATCCCCAAATGGACAGGGGGGCTGTTAGGGGACTTCTCCTTGGAACTGGGAGAGATGGTAGACCCTTCTGGTCTGACAGTCCAGAACAGGACACACACAGGAATGGGAAGCATTTGTAGAGTTTACACAGCAGAGATTCTGATCCAAACATTTTGTCTCCAGCGTGGACTCATGGCTTTTAAGAGTTATTGTGAGGACTGTGAACTGAAATGCATACAGTCTATGCACAAAGAAGTGTATGGGCCATCCCGATGTCCTTGTTTTATGGGTGTATGAGTGCATGGGAGTGAGTGATGTGTGAGTGTGTTTGAGAAAGAGACTGTGTGTGTGACTGTGTGTGACACTGTGTGTGAGGTGGTATGTAAAAGGGTTGCCTTGTCACAGTCACTGTGAAAAGCTGATAACCTAGGTAAGAAAGGACTCTTGCGCTGGTGCGGCCAGGGTGTGTGTTGGGCTTACAGTTTATCCAGACCATTACTGTGTATGTGACCAGGGATTTATTGTTAGGAAATCTCTCACCGTCTCCTACTCTTCAAACCTCACTGTCCTCAAGCAGAGCCACAGTGATCTACACAACACAGGATATTTTAGACACCATCTCATCTGGGGTCACAAAGTTCCAGTGCATTACTTGATTCTCAAGGCTATTCAGAGTCTGTCTATAATTCCAAGCTGGTTTTCATGACCTTTGATGATTTAACATTCATCACATTCCCTGGAAGATTCATGTTTTCTAATATCAAGAGGACCAGTTGTTAAGCCTCTGGACTGACAAGAGATTTTTAGAAAACACTTCAGAGTTTTAAAATGTGCCTCCTGTGGTTTTCCATGAAATACCTGGGCCCTGTAATAAGGAAGATATTGGCCCGATCAAGCACAGTCCTCTTATTTTCTGTTTCTCTGGCATTACTTTGTACGGCTTCATTTGAAGAAGGGAGATGTAGGGAAAATGATGTGAGGTCCTCGAGGAGTGAGAAGATCCACTAGTTTGGATGTCACATGACCTCCGTCTGCAACCAGATGTGCTTGTGACCTTGAGATCCATTATTCCTCCATGTTCTTAATGGGGACCATATATAAAATGCCCAGCACATTACATCTAGAATGTCTGCCCATCTATCCTCTCTAGAATCAATATGTCAGACTATGTGTGTGTGTGTGAGTGAGATACCTTTACTATTGTGATTTTTGCCACCAAATTCCTCAATAGCTTTTCAGGCTATAGGATGTTGCAAAGCAGTACCTTCTTTTTTTCAAAAAAATTTTTTTTCAACGTTTATTTATTTTGGGGACAGAGAGAGACAGAGCATGAACGGGGGAGGGGCAGAGAGAGAGGGAGACACAAAATTGGGAACAGGCTCCAGGCTCTGAGCCATCAGCCCAGAGCCCGACGCGGGGCTCGAACTCCCGGACCACGAGATCGTGACCTGGCTGAAGTCGGACGCTTAACGGACTGCGCCACCCAGGCGCCCCAAAGCAGTACCTTCTTAAATGAGTGTTGAGAACACCTTCTTTAAGGTTTCCTTGGTAAGTGTAGCGTTAATAAGACTGTATTTCCAACTACTACTTTAAGTTAGTATCTGAAGAAGAATGTTCAGATTTCCAACGTTCGCTCAATTCCTTAGAGTACTTTAAGTTAATATCTGATGAAGAATGTTCATATTTCCAACATTTGCTGGATTCTTTAGAGATGAGGATACTGTAATATCTTTTTGAAATAAAACCACAGAATAATTTAAAGAGAATAAATGGGAGCAACAGCTTATTTCTCTATAGAGAATAATTTTCAGGGCACCTGGGTGGCTATATCGGTTAAGTGTCCAATGTCAGCACAGGTCATGATCACATGGTTTGTAAGTGTTGGAGCCTGTAGCCTGTAGCAGTTATATATATACACGTATGTACATACATATATATATATATATATATATGTACGTACATATGTATATAGTGTTGTTTTTATGGTATCCTGGAAAGAAGATGTTTGTCATGGATTGCCAAAGTAGCAATTGAGATTCTACTGTGTTGCTCTACACATTGAGTTTCCTCACAGTCAGTGTAGAAATACAAGTTCACAGGGAGGAAATTATTAGCCCTTTTGATGTGAAACACTTTTAAAATGAGGACCCTACCCTTCTTTTCTGGGTCTACCAACTTTCATTTGGGTAAGCCTGAAAATCCCTGGTGAAGAGTGAAAAGTAATCAGTGAGTAGAGGCACCTTTAGAACAGGGATGTTAGAACATGGACAACAGCAGATGTGTTGCCCATGATATACTAGAGGCTGGTGAAAAATGCTGCCTGGCACATCCAACCATGCGCATTGGCTCTAGGTTCTTTCAGCTATAAGAGCAGATCTGAGTAGATCCTATAGGGACTCCGTGTCCTGCAAATGTAAAACACTTATTTGTCCCTTTCTATGTTTGCTTCCCCTTGAACTAAACTGTGTGTAACTTCTCTTGATCTAATTAGGTGTATTAGATTTTTCAGGAAGTTTTGAATATACAGTCTATACACACAGGCATTCATAAAGAACCATTTATCCATTTCTGGTGTTCACTATTTCACTGATCTCTTTTGTCTCTGCCTTTTCACAGAAAAAAATTTTAAAAAGGAAAAAAAAAAAAGAGGTTAGAACGGGAGGGAGCCAAAACATAAGAGACTCTAAAAACTGAGAACAAACTGAGGGTTGATGGGGGGTGGGAGGGAGGGGAGGGTGGGTATTGGTTATGGAGGAGGACACCTGTTGGGATGAGCACTGGGTGTTGCATGGAAAGCAATTTGACAATAAATTTCATATTTGGAAAAAAATGAATAAAAATAAAAATAAAAAAAATCCTCTATAGAATTAGCAACCTAGTGAAATTAAATACTAGTAGGGATATTTCACACTTTGGGTAGGGATACTATTGACATTGAAAGAGTCCTTTTGGGCAAGGGAGGGGGTATCACAGAGGGGCCCATGGATGGAGGTGTGAATTCAGCTCTCCACTGTTGAACTTTTTTCTGTTTAATAAACTTCCCATGAGGCCCTTCAGCATCAGAGGGCAAACGGGCAAGGAGATGAGGGTCTCTCTCCTTCTTTGGGGTTTTTAGAGGCTTTAGGTCCAGCCATGTATGATCTCACCCACCCTGCCAGGGCAGCAGGCATTCAGGAGGATCTTGTCCCCTCTCCTCTGCTCACTCAGTTTCCTGGCATGGATTCTGGACAGGACCGTGACACCAATTTTTGTCACTCCGTATGCAGTATCAGGCCAGCCCTCCTTCCTGTACATCCTGTTCTTTGTGTCTTCCACGAACTTGTTCATGAGCCCCACCAGCTCCTCCTCTGTGATGGTTTCAGTTCTGAACTTCTGCTGCAGTCCTGGGCTGCAGTTTTTAAGCGATCTGAGGCTCACTATGCTCACACATCGACCAATCTGCCTAAAATACAACACAAAATGTTATGGAGAAGGGCAAAGAAAGATGAATTCCAGTTTCTCTAAGATTTGGTACTAGAAAATTTCCACTGAAGTATCATGAGTTTGCTGTGAGCATTAATGAAGACTGCCTGCATGAGTCAAGGACAGGATGGTCCTTAACTTGTTATACCCATAATGTCTCCGATGATGCCTGAGAAATGCTCTGGTGGGGAGGGCGCCAAGCAGATGCTCCACAGGAAATCGGAAATGGCTCCTACAAGAACAGGCTAAGGAGAATATAAAGGACACTCACTGCCTTCATGAGCGGAGTACCTCTTTCCCCTGAAGGCCACCTCTGGGATCACCCGAGGATTTCATGGTCGCTTGGGCCATGCTCTACAAACAGATCTCTACCAACCAACAAAGAGCTGACTGGTTTAAGGAGGGCAGCTACATCTACTCTGCTCAAGGATGGTAAAAGCAAATTAGTAGAGTGGGCTGACTTGCACGGTGATTTCTGTCTGTTTGGGTCTCTAAGTTGCGTGTCTATAATGTTACGGCCTGAGAATATGGTCATGGGGAGAGGCAGTGGAAAGCTGGGGATGGAAGGGTGCCAATACTGGGCGTGGCCCTGTGGAAGTCACAATGGGAATGAAGGGGAGGGATTAGCCTAGGACACGCCAGTGCTCATCATTAGAACTGCTTCCAGGACTGGAATGGGACTGGGCCAAGCAGGTGGCTATTCCAGTGTGTCTGTGGGAAGTGGCAGGCGAATCCATGACATGCGTGGAGGTGGGGGAGAGCCAGCAATGCAGAGATGGGATAATTGTGGACAGGGACTCTTGCACCCTCTGAGGCAAAAAAATTGCCGAGGACCCTTATGTTTCTCTGTAAGACAGACCAAGGTTGTAGAAGGTTATGGGAGAGACTGTCCACAGCTGGCCGGTTGGGTGAAGGTCGTAGCCTGGGAGGCTACTAATGGTCCAGACAACACACTATTTCTGGACGTGGGTTTGTGTACGCAGAAGATGCCGGTGTAGAGCGAGAGGAGAGCAGAAGATACCGGAACAATTTGCGCTGACGAGATACGTTTCTGCAGGCCAAGCAACACATTTTCACCTGCAGAGAAGTGGTTCCACAGGGAACTGTAACAGGCATCGGAAACCTTGGTTGTGTCAAACAGGAGGCAAGGGTATGTAGGGCTCACACACGTTCACGAGCAAGGATTCACGCTCAACATGAGCGGGGCCGAGGGAGATCCCTCACTGGACAGCGTTTTCGGCTTCGCTGGGGAGTGTGGGGGACAGGGGGTGGGGGGGGGGGATACCGAACTGAGTATACAATTCTTCCCTACATCCTCCCAACTTCCTTTGCTTCTAACTCATACCGTGGTCCCGGGACCAGAGCTGCAACTGTGGACACGGGAAGCAAGGCTTATCTCTGGGCAAGAATCTGGCATCATAAGCTTTAAAACTTTAGTCAGAATTCCTAAGGGCACAATGGAGTATATTGTGCCTTTCCCCATCTGGCGAAACTGGGGACACAGTGAATGTAGCTGCACTGTGTAGTATTGAGACACCAGCTCGTTTGGGACCTGGGCAGCCGTATCCTATACGCATGTGAGTGGACCGAAATGGAAGGCACTTGCTAGCTCATGCCAGAAATACCACCACTTGGGCCCAGCATCACACCCACCTTGGGGTTTCATTGGAGGCAGCGGTTTTGTGCACACGCCTCAGCTACCAAAGAAGTTTATTTTCATCATCACTTCTGCTTGAATGTGAAACGGTGTCGGATCATTTGCTTCTCGGGAGAAAGAGAAGCATAATAGCAGCCGTGTGGCCAAATTCCACAGACTGACATATAGAAGAAGAGTGCACGTGAAATCTGGTGAATTTTGTGTAAAATTGGCCTCTAGTTAGTAGTATTGTGCCAATGACAATGTCCTCATTTGATGATGTTGTAGAATGTTGTAAGATGGCACCATCTGGGGAGGGTGGGTGAAAGGTGCACACATGGGATCTGTGTTCACCAGTTTGTGCCATTTTCTTGTTTATTTCATCCTGTATTAAAAATTCACCCAACTGCCCTAAAGTCCAATCCCAGAGAAACCGTGTGACAACCTGGAAATAATCCGGAGTCCGAGAAACCAAAGGTCGCTCTGGATGAAAAGTGCTGTGATTTCCCTTGGACTTGGCAGATTTTAATCAGTAATATACTACTGAAATAGAGAATTGGGTCCAGCATGAACTGAACTCAACTTGGATTTGTACAGAGGTGGCCGAGTGTTTTAAAGGGTGAATAAGGGTGTAGAGATGGGGAATGGAGGGGCTTGAGTAGAGTCAGGGAAATGAAAAATTACCCAGAGTGGGTCGTGTAAATGCCATTAGGCCAGCTGTATGTGCCGCACAGAGTCTGGGAGACCGAGGCCCTATCTTTTCTGATGATTACATTTCAAAGGAAGGGCTTTCCAGTGCTTGAGAAAGACACGACTCGGTTGTAGGAGATAGATATCTACCTCAAACGGACAAAGGAAGGACCCGCAAATCGTGAATCCTTAGTAAATCCTCTAAGAAAGGGTGGTGAAGGGCCTAGGATCAATTGTTGGTTAGAACAAATAGTAAATTCTTTTGGCAGGTATAGAGGGCGAGGGTCATTTAGGGATGTGGCTTGAGCTGTTGAAAAGCATGTTAGGGACACCTGGGTTGCTTAGTCTGCCAAGTGTCTGCCTTTGGCTCAGGTCATGATCTCACAGTTCGTGAGTTCGAGCCCGCCTCAGGCTCTGTGCTGACAGCTCGGAGCCTGGAGCCTGCTTTGGATTCCGTGTCTCCCTCTCTCTCTGCCCCTCCCCTGCTTACACTCTGTTTCACTCAAAAATAAGTAAACATTCAAAAAATATTTTTTAAGAAGAAACTCTGTGTTTGCTTTTTAAAAATATGATGTTAAGTGTTTTAATATGTGTGTGTGTGGGGGGGGGGAGTGGATGAAATCAGTTGGGCTGAGTTTGTACTTTTTATAGGTCAGGGCTGAGGTTTAGTTGAGAAGCCCCAGAACAGCCCGGCTGGAGAATGCTGAGGACAGCATCTTTGTCAATTCCCATCTTGAAATGGGAGTAGGTATTATTCTCCTCCCTCATAAGAGGAAAATACTTGTTTCATCTGATCCTTTTCTATCTCGAACGCATTTGTGTGAGAATGTGATACTTGGAGCTGCAGCAAAACTGTCTTGACACCATGAGGAAGCAAACTAACAGATGAAAATTAGAGAGAGCCTTGATCCTCGATGACGGCATGAATCATAGGTCCAAATCTGGATCCAACTATTTCCAGGCCCCCCTTCCCCCCTTCCTTTTCAAAACACGTAATTTTAGAAAAATACACTGAAAAGTTGCAAATGTAGTAGAGAATTCCCGTGTACTCGTCCTCAAATTCTCCCTATATCAACAGCTTACTTTTATTGGTCACGTTTGGCAGAAGTAAAAAGGCAACGTCGAACAGTAGTAGTGACTATGCTCCGTGCTTTATTTGGATTTTACTGGCTTTCCCCTGGCGAAGTTCAGGCAAAGGTTGCCTGGTAGGGCCGGACGCTACCTGGGCTCGAGTGCGAGGCGGAGGTCAGTAGATGGAGGGATCGGGCGGGGCCTGGCGGCTTTACGCGCCGAGCCGAGGCGGGACGCGCGCCCTAGGAGTTCCGTTCCCTCTACTAGGGAAGGAAAGCCTCCGCAGGCCAGCTCTACCCGGTCGAACCCAGCCTCGACGCCCCGGGACCGCTGGGTCTTCTCATCCCTGACTCCGGCTGGGCGGGCCGGGGCGGAGCGGCCGTGGCGTTTCCGGGAACCCGGGCGCACGCGCACACGAAGGCGCAGGCGCAGTCGCACGCCAGGAGGCGGGGGCTACAGCACCGCTAGAGCTCCGCGGGTCGCCCGAGGACTTGGGTTGGTCAGGACTCGAAGCGGGCGTGGCAGCTCGACGTCTCCGTGTGCCGCTGGGCTCTTGCCTTAACCCACGTTTGTCTGGCGCGCTGATTTTGGTTTCCTCGTGCGGTGTGCCCGGCGCCGCCGCCGCGAGGTGAGCCGGAAGGCCGACGGGGAGACGGAAAGCGTTGAACCCGGGGTCCCGGTCCCGGGATCGGGGAGCGCTGGAGCTCTCCGTATGTTTTCACTGTTCGGGGTGAAGAGAACAGCTCAGCTCGCAGACCCCCACCAGGCCTGGCGTTACGCTGCGACGGCCGTCACCCCCGTCACCTGGCCATCCCTCAGCGGGTGTAGCCCCTTCAACCGCGGTCGAGTCGCGCTGGGGGTGCGCGGGAGCCTGCGGCCGGGAGTTCGTACCGCCGGGGCCGAGACCCGGCCTCCCGTGCGAGGCCGTGCCTGTGGGAGCGAGGCCCGTGGCGTTCGTCGCGCTGTCACCCGGCGTCCGGGTGCGGGCGGAGCGCTGGGCACCGGAGGGGACGGGCCGCGGTTGGCCTCGGGACTCTGGGTAGATCGGCGAGCCTTCCCCCGCGGGGGTGGGGTCGCCGTGGCGCCAGGACTTCTTCCTCGTTTCCGTCCGGTGTTTATGAGTCCAAGAGTTTAAAAGCAGTCGTGTGGTTACGCTGCATGCATATGCCCGCCCCTAAGGAATATTCCTGTTGTGTCACTTATGTGTTGAGACATAGGTAAGGCAGAGAGCAGGAGGCTGCCAAAGTAATAGCAAAGGCCCCCTGCCCGGGCACGTCTTTGGAATAACCTTCCTTAAATCCTCTTGTTTTATAAACGTACAGGACGCGTCAAAAGCCAACCCCAACGGGATCAGTGAATATTCTGCAGCTTAATTTTTTTTCAACTTAATGTATCTTGAATACAACGCATACCTTCTTGTTACTGGCTACGTAATTGTTTTTTATTTGTTAATGTATTTATGAGAAAATGTTTTATTTATTTATTTAATTTTTAAAATATTTACTGTTTTGAGAGAGGGTGTGCAGGTGATGAGCAGAGAGAGGGGGGCAGAGGATCTGAAACTGGTTCTGCGTTGACAGTAGCCAGCCTGATGCAGGGCTCCAGCTCGCCAACAGGGAGATCATGACCTGATCCCAAGAGTGTCTTGGAACTGACTCAGCCACCCAGGCACCCCTATTTGTATTGTTTTTAGATTCAAGTTAGTTAACATATAGTGTCATATTGCTTTCAGGAGTAGAACCCGGTGATTCATCACGTACATAGGACACCTAGTGCTCATCCTGACAAATGACCTCCTTGATGCCTATCACCCTTTTAACTCTCCTTGATGCCTATCACCCTCAGGAGGGGAGGTGGGTGCAACCTCCAGCAACCCTCAATTTGTTCTCTGTATTTAAGAGTCTCTTATGGTTTGCCTCCCTCCGTTTTTATCTTATTTTTCCTTCCCTTCCCCTATGTTCATCTGTTGTGTTTCTGAAATTCCATATATGAGTAAAATCATATGATACTTGTCTTTCTCTGACTTATTTCACTTAGGGCTACCCTCTAGTTCCATCCATGTTGTTGCAAATGGCAAGATTTCCTTTTTTTGAGTACCAAGTAATATTCCCATAGTCATCTTAGATTTTTTGATCACTTCTTTGCTTTGTGTGCCTCCTTGGCTCTCATTCCTGCATAATCTGTTGCAAACACCCATTATTTATATTGATTTCAGGATCCTGGTTCTAAGAACAAAGTATTTACTTCACATTGAAAGAGGGTTTTTTTTGCTTTTGTTTTTTAATGTTTATTGTTGAGAGAGACAGAGACAGAATGCAAGTGGGTCAGGGGCAGAGAGAGAAGGAGACACAGAATCTGAAACAGGCTGAGTTGTCAGCACGGAGCCCGTCGTGGGGCTCGAACTCACAAGCTGTGAGATCATGTCCTGAGCCGAAGTCGGACGCTTAACCGACTGAGCCACCCAGGCGAGCCTGAAAGAGGGTTTTTAAAAAAATATATTAAAATGGTAGCAAAGAGCTGATGTGGGGCTTGGTGTCACAAATTGTGAGATCATGACCTGAGCGGAAATCAACAGTCAGATTCTTAAGTGACTGGGCTACCCAGGCGCCCAGATTTTTTTCTCCTCTAATGTTTCCTAGCTGATGGAAGCTTCATGGCTACTGTCTTTTCAAATTATGTTTGGTTGGTGCTTAGTAAATGTTGATTAGTATTGAGATATGTAAGTCACCAAAGCAAACAGTTGTGAAATCAGTTATGTGGATTTTGATGATTAATCAGCATTTAGTTGGACCTTAAAAGAAAACTTTTATTTATTTATTTATTTATTTATTTATTTATATTAATTTTTTTGATTGTTTATTTTGGGAGAGAAAGAGAGAGAAACACAAGCTGCATAGGGGCAGAGAGAAGGAGAAAAAATTCCAGGCAGGCTCCCCACCATCAGCACAGAGTCCAATGTGGGGCTCCAACTCGCAAACTGTAAGATAATGACCTGAGCTGAGATCAAGAGTTCGACTCTTAACCAACTGTGCCCCCAGGCGCCTCAAGATAGAAGTGTTTTAAAGGGAGCAGTATAATGGGCAGTGCCTTTCTGCACAAGGAATCATGATGTAGCTCAGAGTAGAAATGTTTTGTGTTGAAAACCACTAGGGTAATGGTTTAGCAAATAATGTAAGCTCGTGTATTTAAATCCTTGTAGGTACAAAGAACAGTGCTTATCATACAACTGGAAAGAAAGGCAAAGAAAAAGCTTTTATATTAGATTGGGCACCTGAACAGAAACTGCAATTTTATTTATTTATTTATTTTTAATTTTTTTTTTTTAACGTTTATTTATTTTTGGGACAGAGAGAGACAGAGCATGAACGGGGGAGGGGCAGAGAGAGAGGGAGACACAGAATCGGAAACAGGCTCCAGGCTCTGAGCCATCAGCCCAGAGCCTGACGCGGGGCTCGAACTCACGGACCTCGAGATCGTGACCTGGCTGAAGTCGGACACTTAACCGACTGCGCCACCCAGGCGCCCCAAGAAACTGCAATTTTAATATGAAGATGGCAAGAGGACGAACAAGCCAGATCAGAAGATGGAAACTCTTCAGAAGTTCTGTATCAAAAGGAGGCACAGTTTTGATCTTTTGGTGCCAGTGATGAAAAAAAAAAAGGAATCCTTTGTTGATGGTTATTCACAGACACATGTAGCTTTTCTCAAAGGCACGTGGGCCACTGCTCTGAACCACACAAATAGACTGCTTGAAAAGCATTGGTATACATTTCAAGGATGGAGAAGAGGCTTGGGCTTGGGAAGACGGGTGCTGGAGCACTGTTACCAAGGTGTGGATATCACAGTGGGTTAAGTGCAAATAAGGATCTCGTACATGGGGAAGTGTGTTCCTGCTTGACACCAAGGACAGGGCACATCAGCACTAAGCACCTTCTGACAGGGGGAGGACATCTCATAAATAGATTTGGTGCAAATTCATCCATCCATCCATCCATCCACCCATCCATCCATCCATTCCATGTTCATTGAGCCTTGACCCTGTGCTTGGTGCTGGTGATATGATGGCAAAGGAGATGACCAGGTTGCTGCCCCTGTTGAACGTATATTCAAGTGGGAAGATGGGCCATATGGCAACCAACAAACACATAGATTAAGTCGATTGTGATTAGCACCTTGAAGAGGAGAAGCAGGGTGCTGTGGCAAAGGATAATGGCTTGGTAGATACTTTACATGGGGAATCAGGGAGGCTTTCCTGCGGTGGGATCACGTAGACCTTGTAAGTTCATCTATGTTGTCGCAAACAGCAGGATATCCTCCTTTTTTGTGGTTGAATGATGTTCCATCGTGTATATACTACACTTTCTGCATCCATTTATCTGTCTGTGGACACTTAGGTTGTGTCCATGTCTTGGCTATGATAAATAATGCTGTAATAAACATGGGAATGCAGCTATCTCTTTGATTCCATTTTCCATATGCCCGGAAGTAGAATTGCTGGATCATGTGGTAGTTCTATTTCTAGTTTTTGTTAAGTGTTACTTATTTATTTATTTATTTATTTATTGTTTGATTATTTTTTTTATTTTCCTTAATCATTTTGATTTTGTACTGCCACATTGTTATCAAGCAGCATTATGGAATGTTCCCTGGATCCGCAGCTCTGAACTCTCCAACTATTATATGCGTCCCCTTTTCCAACTTTATTTTTTTAATTTATTTTTATTTTTTAAAAAATTTTTGATATAATTTATTGTCATATTGGCTAACATATAGTGTGTACAGTGTGCTCTTGGTTTTGGAGGTAGATTCCCATGGTTCATCGCTTACACACAGCACCAAGTGCTCATCCCAACAAGTGCCCTCCTCAATGCCCATCACCCATTTTCTCCTCTCCCCCACCCCCCCAATGCACCCTCAGTTTGTTCTCTGTATTTGAGTCTCTTATGGTTTGCCTCCCTCCCTCTCTGTTTGTAGCTATTTTCTTCCCCTTCCCTTCCCCCTGGTCTTCTGTTACGTTTCTCAAAATCCACATATGAGTGAAAACATATGATATGTTTCCTTCTCTGTCTGACATATTTCACTTAGCATAATACCTTCCAGTTCCATCCACATTGCTTCAAATGGCATGATTTCATTCTTTCTCATTGCCAGGTAGTATTCTATTGTGTATATATATAGACCACATTTTCTTTATCCATTCATCAGTTGATGGATATTTAGGCTCTTTCCATAATTTGGCTGTTGTTGAAAGCCAAATATAAACATTGGGGTACATGTGCCCTGTGAATCAGCATTCCTGTATCCTTTGGATAAATTTGTAGGAGTGCTTTTGCTGGGTCATAGGGTAGTTCCATTTTTAATTTTTTGAGGAACTTCCACACTGTTTCCCAGAGCAGCTGCACCAGTTTGCATTCCCACCAACAGGGCAAGAGGGTTCCTGTTTCTCCACATGCTTGCCAGCATCTATAGTTTCCTGATTTGTTCATTTTAGCTGCTCTGACTGTTGTGAGGTGGTATCTCAGTGTGGGCTTCAATTTGTATTTCCCTAATGATGAGTGACGTTGAGCATCTTTTCATGTGTCTGTTGGCCATCTGGATGTCTTCTTTGGAAAAGTGTCTATACATGTGTTCTGCCCATTTCTTCATTTGATTGTTTGTTTTTCAGCTGTGTAGTTTGGTTACGTTCTTACAGATTTTGGATACTAGTCCTTTATCCGATATGTCATTTGCAAATATCTTTTCCCGTTCTGTTGGTTGCCTTTTAGTTTTGTTGATTGTGTCCTTTGCAGTGTAGAAGCATTTTGTCTTGATGAGGTCCCAATAGTTCGTTTTTGCTTTTAATTCCCTTGCCTTTGGTGATGAGTTGAGTAAGAAATTGCTGTGCCTGGGGTCAGAGAGGTTGTTGCCTGCTTTCTCCTCTAGGGTTTTGATGGCTTCCTGTCTCACATTTAGGTCTTTCATTCATTTTGAGTTTATTTTTGTGTATGGTGTAAGAAAGTGGTCCAGGTTCATTCTCCTGCATGTTGCTGTCCAGTTCTCCCAGCACCATTGCCTAAAGAGACTGTCTTTTTTCCATTGGGTACTCTTTCCTGCTTTGTCAAAGATTAGTTGGCTGTACATTTGTGGGTCCAATTCTGGGTTCTCTGTTTTCTTCCATTGGTCTATGTGTCTGTTTTTGTGCCAGTCATGACCTTTGTGCGAGATCATGACCTGAGCCAAGTCAGAGGCTTAACCGACTGAGCCACCCAGGCATCCCAAGTGAATAATTCTTTTTATATGCTGTTGAATTCGATATGCTAGTATCTTGTTGAGAATTTTTTGCATCCATGTTTATCAGAGATATTGGCCTGTAGTTCTTTTTTGTGGGGTCTCTGTCTGGTTTGGGAATCAAGGTAATGCTGGCTTCACAGAATGAGTCCAGAAGTTATCCTTCCATTTCTGTTTTCTTGGAACAGCTTGGGAAGGATAGGTATTGTCTCAGCTTTAAATGTCTGGTAGAAATCCCCAGGGAAGCCATCTGGCCCAGGATTCTTATTTGTTGGGAGAGTTTTGATACCTGATTAGATTTCTTCAGTGGTTATGGATCTGTTCCAATTTTCTATTTCTTCCCGTTTGAGTTTCGGTAGCGTGTGGATGTTTAGGAATTTGTCCATTTCTTCCAGGTTGTCCAGTTTGTTGGCATATAATTTTTCATAGTATTCTCTGATAATTGTTTGTATTGCTGGGGCGTTGTTTTTTGTTTTTTGGTTTTTTTTTTTTCCCCCAAGAACCAACTCTTAGTTTCATTGATCTGTTCTGGTTTTTTTTTTTTTTTTTTTGGTTTTTTTTTTTTTTTTTGGATTCTATATTGTTTATTTCTGCTCTGATCTTCATTCTTTCTCTTCTGCTCCTGGCCTTGGGGTTTCTTTGCTGTTCTGCTTCTAGTTCCTTTAGATATACTATCAGATTTTGTATTGGGGATTTCTCTTGTTTCTTGAGATAGGCCTGGATTGCAATGTACTTTCCTCTTATGACTGCCTTTGTTGTATCCCAAAGGGTTTGGACGGTCGTGTTTTCATTTTCATTTGTTTCCATATATTTTTAAATTTCTTCTTTAATTGCCTGGTTGACCCATTCATTCTTTAGTAGGATGTTCATTTACCTCCATGCATTTGGAGGTTTTCCAAACTTTTTCCTGTGGTTGATTTCAAGTTTCATAGCGTTGTGATCTGAAAATGTGCATGGTATGATCTCAGTTCTTTTGTATTTATTGAGGGCTGTTTTGTGACCCAGTATGTGATGTATCTTGGGGAATGTTCCATGTGCACTCGAGAAGAATGTGCATTCTGCTGCTTTTGGGTGAAGAGTTCTGAATATATCTGTGAAGTCTATCTGGTTCAGTGTATCATTCAGGACCATTGTTTCTTTATTGATTTTCTGCCTAGTTGATCTGTCCATTGTTGTAAGTGGAGTATTAAAGTCCCCTGAAATTACCACAGTCTTATCAGTAAGATTGCTTGTGTTTGTGGTTAATTGTTTTATATATTTGGGTGTCACCAAATTGGGTGCACAAACATTTATAATTGTTAGCTCTTCTTGATGGATAGACCTCGTAATTATTATATAATGCCCTTCTTCATCTCTTGTGACAGCCTTTACTTTAAAATCTAGTTTGTCTGATACAGGTATGGCTACTCCAGCTTTCTTTTGACTTCCAGTAGCATGATAGATAGTTCTCCATCCCCTCACTCTCAATCCGAAGGTGTCCTCAGGTTTAAAATGGGTCTCTTGTAGATGAGTCTTGTGTTTTGTTTTTAACCATTCTGATACCCTATGTCTTTTGATTGGAGCATTTGGTCCATTTACATTCAGTGTTATTATTGAAAGATATGGATTTGTGTCATTGTGCTGTCTGTAGGTTTCATGCTTGTAGTGATGTCTCTGGTCCTTTGTGGTCTTTGCAACATTCCACTCACAGAGTCCTCCTTTGGATCTCTTGTAGGACTGGTTTAGTATTGATGAAGTCCTTCAGTTTTTGTTTGTCTGGGAAAACGTTTATGTCTCCTTTTATTCTGAATGACAGCCTTGCTGGATAAAGGATCCTTGGCTGCATATTTTTCCTATTCATCATGTTGAATATTTCCTCTGCCACTCTCCTCTGGCCTGCCAAGTTTTAGCAGATAGGTCTGCTAGTACCCTTCTGTGTCTACCCTTGTAGGTTAAGGCCCTTTTGTTCCTAGCTGCTTTCCTAATTCTGTCTTTATCTTTGTATTTTGCCAGTTTCACTATGATATGTTGTGCAGAAGATCAATTCCTGTTACGTCTGAAGGGAGCTCTCTGTGCCTCTTAGATTTCAGTGTCTGTTTCCTTCCCCAGATTGCGGACGTTCTCAGCATGATTTGTTCAAGTACACCTTCCGCCCCTTTCTCTCTCTCTTCTTCTTCTGGAACTCCTATGATACAGATAATATGTTTCATCAAATCGCTTAGTTCTCAAAGTCTCCCCTCGTGGTCTAGAATTTTTTTTATCTCTCTTTTTCTCAGCTTCATCTTTTCCATAATTTTATCTTCTATTTCACTTATTCTCCTCTCTGCCCCATCAATCCTCACTGTCACTACCTCATTTATTTTGCACCTCATTTACAACATTGTTTAATTCATCATGACTATTTGTTAGTTCCTTGATCTCTATAGCAATAGATTCTCTACTGTCTTCTATGCTTTTTTCAACCCCAGTAATTAATCTTACGACTATTATTCTAAATTCTTTATCAGTTGTATTGTTTATATCTGTTTTGATAATTCTTTAGCTGTCATTTCTTCCTGGAATTTCTTTTGAGGAGAGTTCTTCCATTTCACCATTTTGGCTCATTTTCTGTTCCTTATGTGTTTTAAAAGCTTGTTATGTGTCCCACACCCATGAGCAGTACTATGTTAAAGATGGGTCGTACATTATCCAGGGCCTGGCCTTTCAGCAGGTGTTTTTTGGGGTGTGTTACTTGCTCTCTGTTGTCGTGACCCTGGTTGCTTTATCTTCCTACTCAGTAGCGATGTTTTGGACCCTCCACCAGGTGTGCCTTGAAGTAGCCCTGGAAAAGGAAACAAACAAAACAAAAAACAAGCAAACAAAGAAAAACAAAAAACCCACAAAAAACATACAAAATACCAGCAATAACAAAAAAACAATGGGGTGGGGGTGGTGTTTATGGAAGAGGTCTTATCCCATACAAAGAGATTAATGACAGGGGCGAGGAAAAAGGAAAGAAAAGAAAATTGATCAGGCAGAGAAACTATAGGGCTTAATCCAGAGAGGGAGGAAAATAAAGGAGATAAAGAACAGGTGTGAAGAGAACAGATTACATATGTCTGTTTAAGCAAACCAACAAACAGAATAACCAGACTAGAGGAGGGAAGAAATAAGGATAAAAGGAAAAAAGAAAACATATATAATAAAAATTGTCCAAGAGTTAAATCAGAAAATGCAAAACTGCTGGGTGCCCTGAAAGCCCCACGGTTAGAGATTGAATCTTTCTCTGTCCTGGTCCATCGTTTTTCTCTAGTCCATATACAGTCCTACACTTCCACAGCCCCTCTTCTCTTCCCTTTGTCTCGCCACAGAAGGGAATCCCTCCCATCTGTGCCTATGCTCCCTGTTGTATCTCTCCCAGTTCACAATCACACACCTTTGACCTGCCAGGTTGTCCCTGTGGGCCCCTGGAGATGTCTCAGTCACTCTGCAGCCCGGACTCTTGGAATTCAAAGTCCTTTGGCCTCAACCCTGTTGTGATTGAGGGACGAGGGAACTTTGGGTCCCCCTACTGCTCCGCCATGTTGGATCTGAGTCATTTATCATTTGTAGCTGGAGGGGGCATTCTAGCAGCTAGGCGTCACAGGACTTGGAACCCACACAGGTTGGGGAACAATGACAGGCAAGCCAAATGCAAAACGGAAGGGTCTCACAGGTGGAAAGGTGCGCAAGTCTGACCTCTTGCCCCAGTCAACAACAGGATACCTAATGTCAGACATGAAGCCATCAAAATCCTAAAGGACAAAGCAGGCCAAAACCTCTTTGACCTCAGCTGTAGCAACTTCTCAGCACGTCTCCGGAGGCAAGGGAAACAAAAGCAAAAATGAACTATTGGGACTCATGAACATAAAAAGCTTCTGCACGGCAAAGGAAACAATCAGCAAAACTGAAAGGCAACCAACGGAATGGGAGAAGATATTTGCAGTTGAGGCAGTTTGAGATGATGGTGGGGTTCATGGCATTCGGAGCTGACAGCCAAGGAATAATTCTTAAGATGTCTTTGGTGTAAAAAGGTACTTTTATTAAAGCACAGGTCCAGGACCCACGGACAGGAGAGCTGCTAAGTGTTATTTATTTAAGTGATCTCTGCACCCCAAGTGGGGCTTGAACTCATGACTCCAAGATCAAGAGGTGCATGCTCTTCGGACTGAACCACCCAGGCACCCCCTCTATTTTTAGTTTTTTTTTTTTTAATGAGAATTTCATTTTAATTTTTTTTAATTTACATCCAAATTAGCATGTAGTGCAAAGATTTCAGGAGGAGATTCCTTAGTGCCCCTTACCCATTTAGCCCATCCCTCCTCCCACAACCCTTCCAGTTTGTTCTCCATATTTATGAGTCTTATGTTTTGTCCCCCTCCCTGTTTTTATATTATTTTTGTTTCCCTTCCCTTATGTTCATCTGTTTTGTCTCTTAAAGTCCTCATATGAGTGAAGTCATATGATACTTGTCTTTCTCTGACTGACTAATTTCACATAGCATAATACCCTCCAGTTCCATCCACGTAGTTGCAAATGGCAAGATTTCATTTTTTTTGTATGCCGAGTAATACTGTGTGTGTGTGTGTGTGTGTGTGTGTGTGTGTGTGTGTGGTGTATATATATGTATATATACCACATCTTCTTTATCCTTTCATCCATCGATGGACATTTGGGCTCTTTCCATACTTTGGCTATTGTTAATAGTGCTGCTATAAACATTGGGGTGCATGTGTCCCTTCGAAACAGCACACCTGCATCCCTCGGATAAATACCTAGTAGTGCAATTGCTGGGTGGTAGGGTAGTTCTATTTTTAGTTTTTTGAGGAACCTCCATACTATTTTCCACAGTGGTTGCAGCAGCTTGCATTCCCACCAACAATGCAAAAGAGATCCTCTTTCTCTGCATCCTCACCAACATCTGTTGTTGCCTGCGTTGTTAACGTTAGCCATTCTGACAGGTGTGAGGTGGTATCTCATTGTGGTTTTGATTTGTATTTCCCTGATGATGAGTGACGTTGAGGATTTTTTCATGTGTTGCTTGGCCATCTGGATGTCTTCTTTGGCGAAGTGTCTATTCATGTCTTTTGCCCATTTCTTCACTGGATTATTTGTTTTTTGGGTGTTGAGTTTGATAAGTTCTTTATAGACTTTGGATACTAACCCTTTATCTGATACGTCGTTTGCAGATATCTTCTCGCATTCTGTCGGTTGCCTTTTAGTTTTGCTGATTGTTTCCTTTGCTGTGAAGAAGCTTTTTATTTTGATGAGGTCCCAGTAGTTCATGTTTGCTTTTGCTTCCCTTGCCTCTGGAGACGTGTTGAGTAAGAAGTTGCTGTGGCCAAGATCAAAGAGGTTTTTGCCTGCTTTCTCCTTGAGGATTTTGATGGCTTCCTGCCTTACATTGAGGTCTTTCATCCATTTTGAGTTTATTTTTGTGTGTGGTGTAAGAAAGTGGTCCAGGTTCATTTTTCTGCATGTCGCTGTCCAGTTTTCCCAGCACCACTTGCTGAAGAGACTGTCTTTATTCCATTGGATATTCTTTCCTGCTTTGTCAAAGATGAGTTGGCCGTACGTTTGTGGGTCCATTTCTGGGTTCTCTATTGTGTTCCATTGATCTGAGTGTCTGTTCTTGTGCCAGAACCATACTGTCTTGATGGTTACAGCTTTGTAGTATAGCTTGAAGTCTGGGATTGTGATGCCTCCTGCTTTGGTTTTCTTTTTCAAGATTGCTTTGGCTATTCAGCGTCTTTTCTGGTTCCATACAAATTTTAGGATTGTTTGTTCTAGGTCTGTGAGGAATGCTGGTGTTATTTTGATAGAGATTGCATTGAATATGTAGATTTCTTTGGGTAGTATCGACATTTTAACAATATTTGTTCTTCCTATCCAGGAGCATGGAATCTTTTTCCATTTTTTTGTGTCTTCTTCAATTTCTTTCATAAGCTTTCTGTAGTTTTCCGTGTATAGATTTTTCACCTATTAGGTTAGGTTTATTCCTAGGTATTTTATGGTTTTGGGGGCAATTGTAAATGGGATCGATTCCTTGATTTCTCTTTCTGTTGCTTCATTGTTGGCGTATAGGAAGGCATCCGATTTCTGTGCGTTAATTTTATATCCTGCAGCTTTGCTGAATTCATGAACAGTTCTAACAGTTTTTTGGTGGAATCTTTAGGGTTTTCCATATAGAGTATCATGTCATCTGCGAAGAGTGAAAGTTTGACCTCCTCCTGGTCGATTTGGATGCCTTTTATTTATTTGTGTTGTCTGATTGTAGAGGCCAAGACTTCCAATACTATGTTGAATAACAGTGGCGAGAGTCGACATCCCTGTCTTGTTCCTGATCTTAGGGGGAAAGCTCTCAGTTTTCCCCCATTGAGGATGATATGAGCCTTGGGTGGTTTATATATGGCTTTTATGATCTTGAGGTATGCTCCTTCTATCCCTACTTTCTTGCGTTTTTTTTTTTATCAAGGAAGGATGCTGTATTTTGTCAAATGCTTTCTCTGCATCTATTGAGAAGATCATATGGTTCTTGTCCTTTCTTTTATTGATGTGATGAATCATGTTACTTGTTTTGCGATCATTGAACCAGCCCTGAATCCCGGGTATAAATCCCACTTGGTCATGGTGAATAATTTTTTTAATATATTGTTGGATCTGATTGGGTAATATCTTGTTGAGGATTTTTGCATCCATGTTCATCAGGGAAATTGGTCTATAGATCTCCTTTTTAGTGGGGTCTCTGTCTGGTTTTGGAATCAAGGTAATGCTGGCTTCATAGGAGGAGTTTGGAAGTTGTCCTTCCATTTCTATTTTTTGGAACAGCTTCAAGAGAGTGGGCATTAACTCTTCCTTAAATGTTTGGTAGAATTCCCCTGGAAGGCCATCTGGCCCTGGACTCTTGTTTTTTGGGAGATTTTTGATTACTAATCCGATTTCTTTACTGGTTATGGGTCTGTTCAAATTTTCTATTTCTTCCTGTTTCAGTTTTGGTAGTGTATATGTTTCTAGGAATTTGTCCACTTCTTCCAGATTGCCCATTTTATTGGCATATAATTGCTTATAATATTCTCTTATTATTGTTTTTATTTCTGCTGTGTTGGTTGTGATCTCTCCTCTTTCATTCTTGATTTTATTTATTTGGGTCCTTTCCTTTTTCTTTTGGATCAAACTGACTAGTGGTTTATCAGTTTTGTTAATTCTTTCAAAGAACCAGCTTCTGGCTTCATTGATCTGTTCTACTGTTTTTTGGTTTCAATAGCATTAACTTCTGCTCTAATCTTTATTATTTCCTGTCTTCTGCTGGTTTTTGGTTTTATTTGCTGTTCTTTTTCCAGCTCTTTAAGGCATAAGGTGATGTTGTGTATCTGAGATCTTTCTTCTTTAGGAAGGCCTGGATTGCTATATACTTGCCTCTTATGACTGCCTTTGCTGCGTCCCAGACGTTTTGGGTTGTGGTGTTATCATTTTCATTGGCTTCCATATACTTTTAATTTCCCCTTTAACTTCTTCCTTAGCCCATTCATTCTTTCATGGGATGTTCTTCAGTCCAAGTATTTGTTAGCTTTCCAAATTTTTTCTTGTGGTTGATTTTGAGTTTCATAGTGTTATGGTCTGAAAATATGCATGGTATGATCTCGATCATTCTGCACTTGCTGAGGGCTGATTTGTGTCCCAGTATGTGGTCTATTCTGGAGAACATTCCATGTGCACCGGAGAAGAATGTATATTCTGCTGCTTTAGGATGAAATGTTCTGAATATATCTGTTAAGTCCATCTGGTCCAGTGTGTCATTCAAAGCCATTGTTTCCCTGTTGATTTTTTGATTAGATGATCTGTCCATTGCTGTGAGTGGGGTGTGGAAGTCTCTTACTATTATGGTATTACTATCAATGAGTTTCTTTATGTTTGTGATTAATTGGTTTATATATTTGGGTGCTTTCACATTTGGCGCATAAATGTTTACAATTGTTAAGTCTTCTTGGTGGATAGACCCCATGATTATGATATAATGCCTTTCTGCCTCTCTTGATACAGTCTTTATTTTAAAGTCTAGATTGTCTGATATAAGTATGGCTACTCTGGCTTTCTTTTGTTGACCATGATAGCATGATAGATGGTTCTCCATCCCCTTATTTTCAATCTGAAGGTGTCTTTAGGTCTCAAGTGGGTCTCTTGTAAACAGCATATAGATGGATCTTGTTTTCTTATCCATTCTGTTAGCCTGTGTCTTTTGATTGGAACATTGAGTCCACTGACGTTTAGAGTGAGTACTACCATTACAATGCTTGTAGAGTTGGAGTTTCTGGTGGTGTTCTCTGGTCCTTTCTAATCTTTGTTGCTTTTGGTGTATATATATATATATATATATATATATATATATATATATATATTCATATTCATCTTTTCTCCCCTCAGAGAGTCCCCCTTATAATTTCTGGCAGGGCTGGTTTAGTGGTCACAAACCTCTTTAATTTTTGTTTGGGAAACTTTTTATCTCTCCTTCTATTTTGAATGATAGCCTTGCTGGATAAAGACTTCTTGGCTGCATATTTTTCTGATTCAGCACATTGAATATATCCTGCCACTCCTTTCTTGCCTGTCAAGTTTCTGTGGATAGGTTTGCTGCAAACCTGATCTGTCTTCCCTTGTAGGTTAGGGACTTTTTTTCCCTTGCTGCTTTCATATTCTCTCCTTGTCTGAGTATTTTGTGAATTTGACTATGATATACCTTGTTGATGGTTGGTTTTTGTTGAAACTAATGGGGGTCCTTTGTGCTTCCTGGATCTTGATGTCTGTGTCTTTCCCTAGGTTAGGAAAGTTTTCCACTATGATTTGCTCACATAACCCTTCTACCCCTATTTCTTTCTCTTCCTCTTCTGGGACCCCTATGATTCTGCTGTTGTTCCTTTTTAATGAGTCACTGATTTCTCTAATTCTTAAATTGTGCTCTTTTGCCTTAAATCTCCCTCTTTATTTCTGCTTCATTATTCTCCATAAGTTTGTTCTCTATATTGCTGATTCTCTGTTCTGCCTCATCCATCCTTGCCACCGTGGCATCCATTCGTAATTGCAGCTCCGTTATAGCATTTTTAAAATTTCATCCTGACTAGTTTTTACTTCTTTTATCTCCGCAGAAAGGGATTCTAGTCTATTCTCAACTCCAGCTAATATTCCTATTATCATGATTCTAAATTCTGGTTCAGACATCTTGCTTGTATCTGTGTTGGTTAAATCCCTGGCTGTCGTTTCTTCATGCTCTTTCTTTTGGGGTGAATTCCTTCATTTCGTCATTTTGAAGGGAGAAAAGGAATTAATGAGGTATAAAAATTAAAATTAAAAAATAGTAAAATCAAAAAATTGAAAACACACACACAAAATCGAGTAAATGACTAGGTGTGTTTGGTCTGGGTGTTGAAAGTAGTTTGATAGATTAGAGAAAAAAGGTGGGGGGGGGGAACAAAAAAAGGAAATCATTTGAAAATTTGAAAAAGTGAGTACACTGAAGGAGAATAAAATAAAGTGATGGAAGTAAAAGAGAGTTTGAAATAATTTACATACAAGTAAAAAAATAGTCAAAAATTACATATTTTTAATAAAAATTGAAAATGAATTTTTTCTCTTTCTGTATTCAAGAAAAAGAAGTGAAAAAGAGAAAAAAAAAGAAAATTGAATAGGTGGACCTGCTAACAGATTAAAATACGACTTAAATTGCTTTTTTTCCCCTAGAATTCAGACTATGAAGTACTTTATAGTCCAGAAACTGAGCAGGTCGTGAGACTTGTGTTCCTGAAGAGTGAGGTGGGCCCAGTTGGGCAGGGCTTAGTGTAATGGCTCTGTTCTCCACTAGATGGCGCTGCTAGCCTACTGAGGTGGATTGTTGTGATGCCGTAGGTGCATTTGCGCAGGCGTGGGAGCAGGGAAAATGGCGTCACCCAGCTACCCAGTCTCTAGTATCGGAACTCTGTTCTCCCGGATCAGCAATCACGCACCCGTCCTCTGTCTTCAACTTTTGTCCACTCCCCAGTTTTTCAGTGTCCATGACCAAGTCCCAGGCAGTACCTGTGTCCCGAATTTTGTCTCAGATGTGGCTGTTTTCCCCTTACTTCTGAAGGACTGCGGCTTTGACCCGTTCTGCCCCTCTGTGGGAGGGTCTCACTGAACAATGGCTGAATGCCAGCTGCACTCAGGAACGCTCGCTTGCTGTACCCTGTTGCTGCCGGTGCCCCGAGACTGTGGCCAGGTGCCAGCCTGCCTCAGGAAAAGTGTGCAAGATAGTGTAGCAGCAGCGTTTCAGGGATTATGGGAAATCACAACACACATCTGGCACCAGGCTTCACCCTTAACGACCGTGTTCCAGCACCAGCAAATGTGGCCATTCTCTGGGGTCTGCTGGGCCCAGGTTGCCTCGCAGCCTCTACCAAATGTCCTTCCAGCAGTGGAACCGCTTCTCCCCGCGTGGCCTGTGAACCTGCCAGACCCCACTCTGTTCCTAGGGATTCGCTGTTCCCACCAGAGCACCTCCAGGTATGGAGCTGCGGAGTTGCAGACTCTGTGCTCCCCTTGTTTACGGTCTCAATGGAATTTAAACCCTCTGCTTTCTCCTTTGTTAGTTTAGTCCCTGCGGCTGTTTCCACTTTTCCACTTTCTGTCCAGCTGCTTTTGGGGAGGGGTGCTTTTCCTGTATCCCCCCTCCCCCTCCCCCTGTCTCTGTCCTCTCTTTGCCCACAAAAGCAGCTCCCTGCCCACCGGGACTTCTCATTCCCCAAGTTCACCTCTCCGCGCCGCATACCTGCTGAATTCTGTGGTTCAGGTTGTGCAGATTGTTGTGGTAATCCTCCAATCAGTTTTCTAGGTGTGCAGGATGGTTTAGTGTTGGTCTGGCTGTATTTCATGGGTGTGAGACACACACAAAACTTCCATGCTCTTCTGCCATCATCTCTATTTTTAGTTTTTAAAGGAACCTCATACTGTTCTCTATATTGGCTGCATCAACCTACATTCGTAGCAACAGTGCATACGAATTCCCATTTCTCTACATCCTGCCCAGCATTGTTTTAATCTCTTGTCTTTTTGATGATCATCATTCTAACAGGTTGAGGTAGTATCTCACGACTTTGATTTGCATCTCCCAGGTGATGAGTGATGTTGAGTATCTTTTAATATACCTGTTAGCCATTGGTATATTTTCTTTGGAAAAATGCCTATTCAAATCCTTTGCCCATTTTTTAAATGGATTATTTGTTTTTTTGTGGGTATTTTTGCTATTGTGTTGTGTAATTTTTTAATATATTTTTGATATTTACCTCTAACTTACTAACTAACTAACTAACTATATACATATACATATATATACATATATATATATATATATATATATATATATATATATATGTATGGTTTGGAAATATTTCTCAGTCTGCAGGTTGTCTTTTCATCTTGTTGATGGTTTCCTTTGCTGTACAAAAGATTTTTAATTTGATGTAGTCCCACTTGTTTGTTTTTTGTTTGGTTGCTTGTGCTTTAGATATCATGTCAAAAAAATCACTGCCAAGAGTAGGGTTTTTTATTAAGTTTATTTATTTACTTTGAGAGAGAGACTGTGTGTGTGAGCTGGGGAGGAGTAGATAGGCAGAGAGAGAGGGAGAGAGAGTATTCCAAGCAGGCTCCATGCTGTTAGCACAGAGCCCAACACGAGGCTCGAACTCACTAATGATATCGATTTCTGAGCCAAAACCAAGGGTTGGATGCTTAACCGACTGAACCACCTGGGCGCCCTATGGTTTCTGGTGTTACATGTAAGTATCTTTAATCCATTATGAGTTAATTTTTGTGAGTGGTGTAAGGTAGAAGTCTAGTTTCATTTTTTTCCATGGGACTATGCAATTTTCCCACCACAATTAAAAAAAAAATGTTTGTTATTTTGAGAGACAGGGGCAGAGAGAGAGGGAGACAACGAACCCCAAGCACTCTCCACACTGTCAGCCTGAAGTCCCACATGGGTCTCAATCCCACAAACTTCCAGATCACAAGCTGAGCCAAAATCAAGGGTCGGACACTCATTCCTTTGAGCCACCCAGATGCCCCCCAGCCCCATTTTTTGAAGATAATGTCTTTTCTCCATTGAGTATTCTTGGCTCCTTCGTCAAACATGCTTGGGTGTGAGGGCTGTTCTTGAGGCCACCATGGTGGCTATCCCTGTGGCACCCTGGAATTGGTTTCAGGCCTCTGTATTCAGAGGGACTCAGGGAAAAGGGGTGCTGCTTATACTTATTGGGAACACTGTGGACTTGGAGGAAGACGTTCTCCCTGCAGTTGGTATGAACCAGTATCAGGGCTGTGTCTGAGAGGCTGGACTCCATGGCTGAAGAGGGAATCAACTGTGCCCATGCTAGGCTGGAGAAGAGTTTCTGGAAGACTGGGGATCTGTATTACCCATAACACTGGTGAGGCAGCTGAACTGGGAGATGATGGTCTAAGGGCCCTTAGCCCTGTCCTTAGGACCCACCCCACTGTTTGTTCTAGAGCAGTATTGCCAAGGTTAGAGAAACCACCATTTCTGTATATTTCTGGTGAATATGTAACATACTATTACCTCTTTGCAGAGGAATTAGTTCCTGTATGTTTTTTTAAATTTTATTTTTTAATTAAAAAAATGTTTATCAATTGTGAGAGAGTGAGAGAGCATGAACATGTGTTTTATAATTTTTTAATTTTTAAAAAATGTTTTACCAATTTTGAGAGAGTGAAAGAGCATGCACGTGCACACATGCAGGGGAGGAACAGAGAGAGAGTCCCAAGCAGGCTCCACGCTGTCATTGAAGAGCCTGACACAGGGCTCGATCTCACGAACCATGAGAACGTGATCTGAGCTGAAATCAAGAGTCTGATGCTTAAGCGACTGAGCCACCCAGACACCCGATGACTAGGTAATTTTAAATGCTGGATAGAAAGGTCAAGTGCAGCCCTAAGTAATGCACTTGACAAAAGTGTCACCTGTCACACAAGAAAAAGTATATGGTTAGTTCTATATTTTAAAACTTTAGGTTTTTAAGTCCAATATTCCAACACTGATTTGACTTTGATGCTCAGGAAGGGGGTGGAACGTACAGATGGAGCCTCACGTCTAGGGTTTGGGACCATCCGTGGACCTGGAACACCTTTTATTTTGTAGGCATTGTTTTCTGCACAGTCTGGACAGAAGTCAGTCACCATGAAGGCGGGAGAGTGGGCAGCTCTGCAGTGTAGTGAACAGACTAGGAAGACCACAGATTCTTTTCTTTTCCATTGAAGAGCAACACAGGTATTGAGAGAGAAAGGATGCTACTGTCTAATCGGACCTCCTTGCTAGGGGTCGTGCCACACATGCTTCGTTGTTCACTGGCTGTGGACATAGCAGCTTCTCACAGACTACTAGGGTTTTCCACAAAAGGTTCGTGTGAGGTTAACCGGGTAGAGGACAACTAGACTGGCAACAGTGCCAGGGCACTCAGCTTCCCTAATCAAGATCCACATCGACACACGCATGTCTCTGCGGTGGAAACGACTGCCAATTACGGAGTTAAGACCTTATCTGCCTTTTGCCCCTTTTCCATATTAATAAGATTTGGAGATTCTTTTCAGGAAAGTGTCTGTAACTTTTGTTTAAGGGACAGAATGACACTGGCAGACATTTCAGGCCATTTATCCATGAACTCTGTCTTCCCCTTGACCATCTTAATGCCTCCTACCTACCAAACCTGGCAAGAGAGACCATCTGATTCCAGGCTGTTTGTAGTCCTCCCCTGAAAGGAAACACTTTGTATGTAAGTTGATGGCACCGCTTTCCACACGTTTTCCTCGGGAGCTCCACAGTCCAGGCAACTGTGGCACCTAGTCTTCCGCAGTAATGTTTCGGGAAAAGGTAGGCCATGGACTCCCCATTGTGGATTCTCCGAATTGCTTCAGAAAGAATCAGACTGATATCCGCAGTCTCTATCTTGGGACACTGTGGCTTCTGCATGCCATGAGGGACAGTATTCGTCACCACCACCTCATCAATGGAGGACTCCTCACTCAGGCAGGGTCCTCTGCAGACAGGATGCCATCAGTGACCATGACATAGATCTTGTAAACCCTCTCTCTTTCAGTGTCTCCGCAGAAGCAACACATCTTCCTGCATCATCCGTAATGTCATCCACCATGCAGTGTGCCCACCATCATCTCTGACTACAGTTATCGGCGGCTTGTCTTTGGCCATCATCAGCGGCAACTCCAGACCTGGGTGGACAGTAGCATTTTTGACTACTGGGGGAGAATGACGACCTTCATCCATGTCCTGCTCTGTACCCTGGGCTTCTGCGTGGATTACAGCTAACCCCAGATGGAGTCTCTCAGCATATGACTGGGCAGCATCAGGAGACTTTGCTACAATGACCGCATTCCTGTAATTCGCAATTTCTTCCTGGTTATACTGCAACACAAAGGGTGAGGCTCTAAGGTTGTACATGGGAAAGCTGCAAACGCCTTGTATTTACTTTTGATGAAGATCTTTGGTGATCATGTGAGTTAAACCTGCTTTTGCCAGAGTGTTCACCAAGAATTTACACACAGTGGAATGAACCCCTCTTCCTCACCTTGCTCTGCTTGCTGTAGGGGAAATAAGGGATGACTCTAGTAATGTTCCTGGCACGGGCTGTCTTCAGTGCCTAAGCCATGCTCAGTAACTCCATCACAGCTGTATTCACATCTCTGGTTCTTGTCTGTATAATGAAAATATCTTGGCCATGAATAGATTCTTTTATTTCAAGTCTTGCTTCTCCATTGGTCTCTTGATAGACCACAGATTTCCCCAGTTCAGCACCAAGATGCCCAAGGCCACCTAGGACTGGGGCAGAACTTACACTCACTGCGACCTAGCCTTGTAGCCACCTCAGAGCCAGTAGGACCTGTCTATGGAAATGAAGGACATGCATCTATTCCTGGAAGGGAAATTGTTTTTGTGTTTTTTTTTTTGGGGGGGGGGTGGAATTGATCCTACAGATACCCTCCCTGGGGTACAAAATGACAGCAGGGCAAGGATGTTCTTTAAAAGCTCCCAGCCAAGTTGTTGCAAAGGCCACAAAATTATCCAGCAAGATGATAACGGTTGTAATTTTTCTAAGTGATACATTACAAGTTGTTTCCCATCATCAAAAGTACAAGTGTTTGATCTGAACACGGCATGGTTGTGTCTGTAAACTTCAGTAATTCTTTTGGGTCCTAGTGTCTGTGTATGCAGTACTTGTTGGTAGACAGTGCCCTCTGGTGGTTTAGTGGCCAAACTACATGGCGTCTGGATCCATTTCTGTGACCATCATACAAGCTGGGGCTTAACAGAAAGGTATTTTCTCACGGTTCTGGAGAGCAGAAGTCCAATATCAAGGTGTTGACGGGGTCGTTCTCCCTCTTAAAACTCTAGCAAAGAATCCTTCCTTGCCTCTTCCAGCTTCAGGTGGTCACTGGCACTCCTTGGGATTCCTTGGTTTGTGGTTACATCATCCCAACCCCTGCCTTCTCTTCTGTGTCCTCCTCCTTTTTTATAAAGACACCAGTCATTGGACTTAGGGCCCTTCCTGATCTAGCATGATCTCCTCTTTTGTGTGTGTGTGTGTTTATTTAGTTTTGAGAGAGAGAGAGACAGACAGCGAGTGAGCAGTGGAGACATAATTGCTGAGTGTGTGTGTTCCTTGCCTTTGACTGAAGGCAAAGAACCATCCGAACTCTTTGTTCTTCAAGAGCAATACTTTGGTACAACTGGTAATCCTAGGGAGAGCTGCCAGGAAGAAATGCCAGAGGTTTTTCCCTGGGGGATCTTTAAGGTAATCTGCCAAAACTTACGTTGAGTCACCAATGTGGCCAAACTGCTAAGTAAACAAGGAACATGGGGATCTTACTTTTCCGGGGCTACCATAACAAATGATTACAAACTGTACCCAGTTAAAACAACAGCGATCTAGTCTCTTGAAGCTCCAGAGGCCAGAGGTCTGAAATCAAGGTGCTTCCAGGACTGTGCACTCTCTGGTTTCTAGGGAAGACTCTTCCTTACCTCTTCCACCTTCTGGTGGCTAAAGGTGTTTCTTTGCTTATGGCTACATCAGTCCACTCACTGCTTCCATGTTCACAGGCCTCCTCTTCATCCTCAAAACTTCCTCACCTCTGTAAATAAGGGTACATGTGATGGCATCGAGGACCCTCCAAGATAATCCAGGATGGGTTCCACTGCTTGAAATCCCAACTTAATGCATTTGTGACAATATAGAGTAACATTTATTCTTTTGCCACATGTGTTAATCAGTCTAGAATCTCCAGAGCAAACTGAACTGATAGGGTGTGTGTGCATACACATGCTTAGAGGAAGAGAGGGAAAGAGTGAGCGAGAGTGATTTATTTTAAAGAATTGTAAGGAATGACTCACAATTATGGAGGCTGACGAGTCCAAAATCAGCAGGGAGGCCTGCAGGCTGGAGATTCAGGGAAGAGAGAATCAGGGAGATTCAGGCCAAAAAGCATCTGTAGAGTAACATCAGCAAGATGGCAGAGTAGGAAGTCCTATCCCTGGTTTACCCACAGAAACACCAAATTGATGGAGGTCCTGAATCTAGTTAATAAGTTGCAGTCTTCCAGAGGAGCACAAACCAGAGAGAAGCTATAGTGAATGGAGGAAATGGAAAAAGCAGTGTCCTCAGGAAATGTTGGTTTTAGATGGGGTTAGAGGGATTTGAGGCAGGAAGGGAGGGCATAGGTGCAGGTGGAGAGGCAGGAAAACAAATATGTGCTCTGGAGATCCTGGAATATTCTAGGCAGGTGATAGGTTTTAGGCCGGCCTTATGAACTGGAGGTAGTGAGGTTCCACTAACCTGACTAGATCACACAGAGAGAGGAGGGTTGGAAGACGATGCCCATGTTGTTGACCAGCACTTCCAGACCCCCACACTCCTTGAGTAGGAAGTCAAGCAGTGCATGGCTGCTCTGCAGGTCATGGATGTCAGGCAGGGGGAAGCATGGTTGGGAGCATCATGTTCCCCGAGACCTGCTGGCACAGAACACCCATGATGGTGAAGCCTAGTTGGGCCCAGTCACCAGCACCACATGGCTGTAGGTCTACTAGGCTGAGTGAGGCATTAGAGTGCAGAAAGCAGACATGGTAAGACACTTGGGGTGTGCTGTGGGCCCCGTGCACTGGCACAGGTGTATTCTGGTATCTGGGGATGTTACCCCTAGAGCTAGAGGCCCTGCCTCCATCACCCATCAAAGAAGGGGCCAAAGGTTCCAGATGGTTCCCTAATGATGCTATACCAGGTCTGTCTCTCCCAGGTCTGTATCTTAAACCCAACCAGAACTCTCCACTCTTAGGATCCTTCCTCTGAGCTCAGCAGTGGTTCAGGATGGACTGATGTGCTCCTCGGAAAGAAAATGGGTAGTCATAGGCTAATAGGAGCTAGAGATTCATGGTAGTAGAACTAAACATATTTTGGGAAAACCCCATCAGGAAGAAAGGAATATAGCCATTGTGTTGGGAATGTGTCCTTCTTCCTCTGTAGAATGGGAAAGTTTGCCTTCTTCTAAGATGCAGTGAAACTGGTTGTACAGGGAAGTGCTTCTGAGGACACAGATCCCCTGCTTTCTCAGTAGAAACTCAAGAGACAGATACAGAGAATGAGGTCCTGTGCTGGGACTTGGGTGTGGGCAGGACTCCTCCCTCAGTGTGATTCCCAGTGGGCCCCGAGTGGGAGGGAATGTTTGTGAAGCTCACTGTGGCTGAGGAATTGCTTGGGATGTCTGCTTTAATGGTTATAAAGTGCTTATATTTGGTGTAGACCAAGGTTTTAGTTAATAAGTGTTATATATAATTTGGTGTTATTTTTAAGGTATCAAGGAAAAGAGATCTCTGTGATACTGGGATACATTTCCAAACCAGCAGTTGACATGCTATTGTTTTGTCCTAGACATTGATGCTCCTCATGGGTCAGTTTAGAAAAGCCAGATAACAGAGAGAAAATTAATAGCCCCTTTGAAGGGAAAGACTTTTAGGTTGTTTAAAGTTTATTTATTCTGAAAGAGAGAAAAAGAGAAAGAGCAGGGGAGGGGGACAGAGAGAGAGAGAGAGAGAGAGAGAGAGAGAGAGATCTGAAGTGCGCTCTGTGCTGATGGCAGAGTCCCATGTGGGGCTCGTGAACCTTGAGATAATGACCTGAGCCAAAGTTAGACGCTCAACTGACTGAGTCACTCAAGCGCCCCCGAAGGGAAAGACATAAAGTATGGACCCAACCCTTGCTTGCAGGGCCCATCAGTTCTCATTTCTGTCAGCCTGAAACCCCTGGTGAAGACTGAAAAATAATCATGAGGGGAGGAAGTCTGTACAACATGGATGCTTCTGTGAGGGGCGGGAGGTGATGGGCATTCACGGAGGCCCCCAGGAGCCAGGCTGGGTATGGGGCAGTAAGAAGCTCCCCTCTGGGCCCTGGATGTGTCAAGCCCCAGTCTGGGGATGCTTATAGGGGGCACTTTGCATCACCCTTGTTTTCAGCCTGTTCACCTGTATTAGTTCATTTACTCTTCATGGAAATCCTATGACTTCCCCAGAATTGTACACTTAGGAGACCGATGTACAGCAACATGCAGGATTTTGCTCAAGGTCACCCCATAAGGTGGCAGGGCCAGGACGTTTTTGTTTCCAGATGTTTGTCTTTAAAGCTTTGAAAGAGGTATGTGGAAAGACTGGGACGGTAGACACCCATGTATCAACCAAACCAGATTCATCTATGACGAGTATTTTACTATCCTCTATGTTCTCTAGAGATCTTTCTGGACCTTGTTAATGTTACAAACTTGGTGACTCGTTATCTGTACATGAATAGTGCATTCGCCTTGAGGAGATTTGATGGTAATTCATATTCATTGATACCAATCCATATTTCCTTTTCTCCCTTGTCTCAGGTTGTCTTATGGATGCATCGTAAGAGCCTACTTCCCTTTCACAACTTGAAATTGTTTTTCCCCAGTGAGTTTGATATTTAAAGAGACCACAGAATGTCTTTTTGTGGTGGGGTGCACATGTCATAGTAGAGGCTGATAAAGTATGCTAGCAAGGGAAGTCCATCCCCATTCATGGGTTTATATATCATCTTTGGTAACTTTAAAGCTACAACAGCAGATATGAGTACGCCCAACAGAAGCCATTGGCCTGCAAAGGCAAATACATTCACTCTGTGGCTCTTTCACTAATATTTATCAACTCCTGTGTTAAAATGTCCCTTCTCTTGACCTAACTTAGGTTCTGTTAGTGTTTTGGGCTGGTTGGCAAGCAATAAGCTGCACACATGGACATTTACTTATAACTCTTTATTCATCTATGATGTTCATTCACTATTGTCATTAAGTCCACTTTTCCTTCTCATATATCACAGAAGACTTCACAGAAATAGTAGCTAATTCAAGGTGAGTACTTGATACAAATAAAGGTTCTTTCTTTCTTTTCTTTGACAAGGACATTGCTGATAGTGTAATCTCATGGTCAAATCATGGAAGTATCATAATGGGACCCATGGAGGGAACTGAGAGGGGGGGGCCCATTGTTCAACTTTCTTCTCCATTACAAACTCCCCGTGAGGTCCCTTAGCATTCGAGGGCAAAAGGGCCAAGTAGACAGGAGTCTCTGCTCCTTCTTCCAGGCTTTTAATGGCTGTAGGTCCACCCATGTCTGTTCTCACCCACCCAGGGCAGCAGGCATTCAGGAGGATCCTGTCTCCCCTCCTCTGCTCACTCAGTTTCCTGGCATGGATTCTGGACAGAACCGTGACACCAATCTTTGACACTCCATATGTGAATGCCCTCATATCAGGCCAGCCCTCCTTCCTGTGTACCCCATTCTTTGTGTCTTCCACAAACTTGTTCATGAGCCCCACCAGCTCCTCCTCTGTGATAGTCTCACTTCTGAACTTCTGCTGCATTCCTGAGTTGCAGTTCTTAAGAGCTACTAAGCTCATTATGCTAGACACATTGACCACTCTGCCTAAAAAAGAACACAAGTAGTTACATAGAATGGCATGCACAATAATGATGAATACCACAATCCCTTGGATTTGTCTATTTGGGAGACAATTACCAGTTTGCTAGGAGTGTGAATGTAGTCTTCCTATATAAGTGAAGGACACAATACAGTCTTGAACCTTGTAACACTCATAATGTCTCAGAGGATGTCAGAAAAATGATCTAATGGGGAGTGCAGTGCCTAGATGTCCCATAAGGAAAAGACAGCCCCTTATACAGGAACGTGCTCCAGAAAGTAAGTAGGTGCTCACTGCAATCATGAGTAGAGAGACACTTTTCTTCACAGGTCCCCTTTGGGACCATCTTAACATCTTATGGTCCCATGGCCAGTGCTCTATGAATGAGTGTGTATCAACCAACAAACAACTGATCAGTTTATTGATGACCTTTTGAAGGAGAGCACCTGCATAGGTTTTGTGGGCTGTCTTTCTGCTATAACCAGGTAAAAACAAATCTCCTCAGTGGGCTAAGGTGCATGCTATTTACTCTATGTTGGGATTTCATCAACTCAGGAGCAGTGAGAACACACCAGGCAATAAGGTCATGGAGAGGGGCAACGGAAGAGTCACGTGTTAAAGAGATGGTATAAAAAGAAATGCTACAACATGGATGAATCTTGATAACATTACCCAAAAGAAAGTGGCCAGTCACAAAAGACTATTCATTATATGATTCTCTATATATGGGATGTCCAGAAAAGTAAATGTTCAGGCAGAAAATAGATTGGAGGTTGCTTAGGGCAGTGGGAATGCAGGACCAGAGGGCTGATGCTAAGGGTCCAGGTTCTCTTTGGGGTGATGACAGTGTGCTAATCTTGAAGCGGTGATTGCTCCACACCTCTGTCCATTTACTAAACTCCACTGAATTGCATACCTGAAATGGGTGAAGTGTATGATGTGTGAATTTTATCTCAGTAAAGTGGTTAAAAGTGTTAATCACATAGTTCTCACTAATTCTTTTTCAAAAATATAGTTATTATTCATAAATGTGAACTTACATTGACATGTATAAATAGTTTACTATTTTTCCATCTACATGAGTATCTTTAGCCTAATAGAAAGATTATGAGAATTTACAAACAATAAGAGCTTCAATAAATTAGGAAACTATCCCTATTTTATGTAAATATCCGGGAAAGACAGTCATGGTCACTTAACTCTGAGCTCCATCCCACTAAGGAATGTCAGTGCCATACAAGTTCAGTGGGAGAGATAATGCATGACCCTGTGACTCTCATTGGTGGTGTTTACAGATAATTAAAATGATTTCTAGAAAGTACCTTATTAATGTAACAGTTTTCTAACATAAACACCTTTTAGAAAGGGGTCAGTTATTCCAGTCCTTCCTTTCATCTAAAACATGTTAAGTGTCACTTTAACGGAACTTATGTGTTAAATGGTTTAGTAAGCACCTCTCATGTTTGATTACTTAACTAATTAGATTTATTTTATTTTAAAAATATCATCTGCCTGTCTCAAAATAAAAATAATACACATTAATGTTTCAAAATTGCAAAACACAGAAGTTTATGAAATAAGACAGAGGCAGAGGAACCCACCCTGGGTAACTGGTATACCAGAAAGACAGCAACATTTACTCATAGGGGCTTGGAGCCATTTTCTTATGTACCTTTACTATAGACACTAGATGGAGAAACTCTACAAACTTTCTGCAGGCTGTGTATAATGTATAATGAAGTGATGCCCTCTTGTCTATTCTGTATTGTCTATCTCAGGAAGTCTAGAATCACCTGTGAAAATGCTTACCTGTGTATTTCAGGGAGTCTGACAGGGAGTAAAAGGTTTTGTAGGTAAATTCCTTATAGTAGATGCTGCAACCATTCCCTCAACCCAGGCCTGTCCCCTGCACTGACCACATTTGCAAGTGGCAGGCTGGCTGTCAGCGGGCTTCACCTCAGAGCTGGGTGAGATGGTAGACCCTCTGGTGTGACAGCTCAGGACAGGAAACACAAGTGCAGGAATAGGAAGTACTTATGGAGTTTATACAGCCAAGTGTCTGATCCAAACATTATGTCTCCAGAGTAGACTCATGGCTTTCGTGTGTCATTTTGAGAACTCTGCGCTGGAATGCACACAGCCCATGCGCTACAAAGTTTAAGGGTGGGGCGCCTGGATGGCTTAGTCAGTTAAGCAACTGATTCTTGATTTCAACTCAGGTCATGATCTCACAGTTCATGGGTTGGAGCCCCACGTTGGGCTCTGTGCTGACAGTTTGGAGCCTGCTTGGGATGCTCATTCTCGCTCTCTGCCTCCCTCACTCGTGCCCTCTCTGTCAAATATAAGTAAGTAAACTTAAAAGAAAAGAAGTTTATGGACCATCCATAAGACCTTGTGATAAGGGTGTGTGAGTGCATTTGAGTGTGTCGTATGTCTGCATGTGAGTGTGTGCGAAAGAGACTGGATGTGTGACTGTAAGTGTGTGACCTGTATGAGGTAGCGTGTAAAGGAATTGCCCCGTCACAATCAGTGTGAAAGCATGTCACCCAGATACGAAAGGACTCTTGTTCTGGTGGGGCTGGCGTGTGTCTCAGGCTTATAGTCTATCCAGGCCATTACTCTGTATGTGGCCAGGGATCTATTTAGGAACATCTCTCCCTCTCCAAACTTCAGTGTCCTAAAGCACAGCCACAGTGATCTCCACACCACAAGGTATTTTAGACATCATCTCATCTGGGGTCACAAACTTCAAGGGCAGCATTTGACTCTCAAGGCTATTCAGAATCTGTAAGCCCAAGCTGGTTCTCATGACCTTTGATGATTTAACATTTGTCACATTCCCTGGAAGATCCATGTTTTCTAATATCAAGAGGACCAGTTCTTTAGTGTCTTGACTGATAAGGGTTTTTCAGAAAACACTTCAAGTTTTGAAATGTGCCTCCTGTGGTTTTCCATGAGGTACCCGGGAGTCTTGCCATAAGGAAGACATTGGCCTAATAGAGCAGAGTCCTTTTATTTTCTGTTTCTCTTGCCTTACTGGGTAAGGCTTCATTTGAAGAAGGGATATGTAGGGAAAATGATTTGAGGACCTTGAGTAGTGGGAAGAACCACTAGTTTGGATGTCACATGACCTCGGTCTTCAGCCAGCTGTGCTTGTGACCTTGAAATCCATTATTCCTCCAGATTCTTAATGGGGACCATATATAAAATGCCTAGCACATCACATCTAGAAATGTCCAGCCACCTATCCTTTATAGAACCAATATGTCAGAGTGTGTGTGTGACTGAGATATGTTTACTATTATAATTTTCCCACCAAATTCCTCTAGTGGTTTTTCAGACTACGGGATATTGCAAAGCAGTACTTTCTCAAAGGAAGGTTGAGAACAACTTCTGTAAGGTTTCCTTGGTTACAGTAGCCTTAATAAGATCATATTTCTACGTACTATTTTAAGTTTATGTCTGATGCAAAGAGTGCTCATATTTTCAATGTTTGTTCAATTCCTTAGAGTGCTTTCTATCTTAATAGATTTTTGAAATAAGTGTAATTTATGACAAAAAGAATAACAACAGCTTATCCTTTTAAAGAGAATATCTTTCAAATTCAGGAATAGGAATGAGAATGAAAAGTTATGGAATGTGGGAAGGGATTTATATGACTTTGATACTAATTACATGCTTTAGACTGATTGGTGTTGGGCACCTGGTTGTTGCAAATTCTTATCTTCGTTTTCTGCCTAAAATATTAACTACAGCTGTTATTGAAGAAAGAATTAATATCGAAGAAATGCAGTGCCTGAGTGGCTCAGTTGGGTAAGCGTCTAACTCTTAATTTTGCTCAGGTCATGATCTCATGGTTCATGAGTTCAAGGCCTCTTTGGGCTCTGCAGTGAAAGCATGGGGCTTGCTTGGATTCTCTCTTCTACTCTCTTTGCCCCTCCCCACTGGCACTCTTGCTCTCAAAATAAATAAATACACTTAAAAAAACATAAGGAGAGGGGTGCATGGGTGGTTCAATTTGTTGAGTATTGGTTTAATTGATTAAAAAAAATAAGAAGAATCAGTAGGTACTATCTCTCAACATCCCTAAAGTCACAATTCTGTCTTTTGGCTTGTCCTTACATACCTAAAAACAGAGCACACGTTGGCCTTTTGCATGTGTTCTGACCCGCAGAGAACTGGTGGGTGTCATTGGAGATTGTTCTTTGTATCCTGGTTTCTGAAGTATGGGGGAGGAGGGACAGCATTTCCTTTGGCTGCCCTAGCTAGGACTTCTCCCAGATAGTCTCCCCAAAGAGGATAATGTCCTGATAACATGAACCACTGTGGCTGCCATCCCCTCAAATAATGGAAGAACTCTCTTATTTCCAAAGGCAAGGGAACCCTGGTCTTACACTGAGAACAGAGCTTGCATTTTCATGGCCCTGAGTCTAGTTTTCCTGAGGCAAGATCAATATTTGATTAGAGCCTGCCTTAGCAAATGCAGAAGAACACTCATTCCTCATTCAGGCCTGAGGCCAATACACAGCAGGCAGTGACACTCTGTAGTCAGTGAGAAAACAGTCAGCCACAAGGGTGATTTTTGCCTTAAGGTGGTGGATGTGATGCTGGCACACAGAACTCATCCCACATCCACGTTGTGGTGAGTAAAGGAGTCGGGGGACATTTGAGAGCTGCCCTTTGGGTGCCAATGAAGCCAGTGGTAGAAGTGATGGAAGTTTCCAGGAATGAAGAGGGAATGGGGACAGAACTGAGGGTAAACTGTACATGCACGTACTCATTCAAGCCAGAAACCCTAATCTTTCTAAAAGTGTCGGCTTATTTAGTCAGTGTACTGAATGGGTGGTGGTTCCCCCATCACATTAATGTGGGGGTAAATATTGCAGTAGTTAACAACCAAGGAATTGTGGCAGTTTGTTTGTGCAAACAATGATCAAGGTGAAGGGAGGTTGATGGGCCTGGACTTTGGCAGGTCTGACAAGACGGATCCCTACAAGTTGTGCTCAGGCTGCCTTTGATCGTGAAGGACTTTTGGGAGTAAGTGAGCACTCGGGGAGTAGAGAGAATAACATAAAGGAAAAGAGAAAAAACAGTGTCTCTAGGAAGGTTTCAATTGTCCAGAAACGACAGCTGAGTCTCTGTTGGAGGAGAGTTGGGATGAGGATAGCTTGGGGGACAAAATCTATAGGACAACTCTAGGACCTGGTCAGTGACAATCAGGAGGTGGGCATGGTGACCTCATTTTTCATGGTGGGTGGATGGAATGTTCCGTGACCAGGATGATATTGGGAAAGCACAAGTGTTATCTGGACATGTTTTAGATATTTAGATGGGGGTGAGGGTGAGGGGCAGGAAGGGTCAGATTTGAGGAGGGAAGGGAGGGCATCCTGAGGAGTAGGAGAGACAGGAAGAGAATGTTCTAGGGAATGTCCTAGGCAGGTGACAGATTTTAGGGGAGCCTGACATGTTTGGATAGTGAAAATTCCACTAGCCTGCATTAAATCCTCAGAGGGAGGGAAAGGGAGAAGAAAGGGTCCAGGAAGGAATCCCCAGGAAGTGCACCTGTGAGGGGCACACAGTGCAGAAAAGGCCTCTGTGAGGAGAGTTTGAAATGAAGATGTGAAGGAGAAGAAAGAGCCAGTTGTGAAAGGCCAGCAGGACAGAAGGCACTGCTCGCTGCTGGACACACGTGTACAGAGTCCTGAGGAGAAGGGCACCTGTGCAGGTGGGGACACAGCAGGGAGAGGGAGCAGGGCCTGTAGATGAGGTCAGAGAGTTGGGGGCCAGATCATTCCAGAAACAGTACCGCTGTGAGTTGTCACACCTACCTTGTGGTTTCATTAGAGGCAGCAGTTCTGTGCACATGTCTCGAGTACCAAAGAAGTTTGTTTTCAATGTCAGTTGCGCTTGAATATGTAAGGGGGTGGGGTCACCACCTTGTAGGGGAGAAGGAGAATAGGTTAGTAAGTAGTAGCCTTGTGAAAATATTCCATGAAGTGACAATAACTTTTTTTTATGTGCAAACTGGTGAATTTTCAGCAATTTCTGTGTTAGGTAACACCACTGTCTGGGTGTGAATTATTTGGCTGGTTGATGCTGTGCAGCTTTGTAAGTGGGCACTCTGTGGGGAGGCTAAAGGAAGGATGCACAATGGTATTTCTGTGTATCCTTGTTTAAATGTGTTGTTGTTTATTGCAAAATAGGTTAAATCTTTACCAAATGACTCAGATTCAGTCAGAGAGACACTTGCAAAAACCTGGGTGACATCCCTGAGAGACTAATCTATGACAATGCCAAGGTCCTCTGGCTGGAAATGCTTGCAACTGCTGGAAGGTCCTGCTCTCCCTGTGTCTCCAGTCCATCTTCTTCCCTAGGGAGGCCCTCAGAGGTCTGGACCCCAGAGCAGCGGTTTAGACACCAGCCCCAAACCCACCCTGGCTGGTCCCCTAAGGGAGGTCTCCTGGCCTAAGAGTTAGTTCCCACGTTCTTACTATCAAAGGCAATGCCCGCGTTGTTGACCAGCACGTCCAGGCCCCCGTACTCCTTGCGCAGGAAATCACGCAGGGCGCGGATGCTCTGCAGGTCGTCGATGTCCAGCAGGTGGAAGCGCGGACTCAGGCCCTCGCCCTGGAGCTGCTGCACGGCCGCCCGTCCCCGCGCCTCGTCCCGTGCCGTAAGCACCACATCCCCGAAGAACTGCCGGCACAGGTTGCGCACGGTGGCGAAGCCAATGCCCTTGTTGGCCCCGGTCACCAGCGCTACGCGGATGTGTGACGACATGACTGTGTGGATTGCTAGGGAGGCCCGTGTGTGGAGCCGATGGTGCTGTGGGCCACACCGAGGGCTAGTGGTGCGGAGGCCTGGCCACAGTCAGTGATGCCAGTAGAACTGTGTTCTTGGATCCAGCGCTGTGGCTCCTAGAGCTGAGGTCCCACCCCCAACCCTCCATGAAAGGAGGGGCCAGAGTTCCAGTAGTTTAATGAAGCTGTATCAAATCCATACCTACTGGGGCTGTACCCTGAGCCCAACCAGGACTGTGTCCTCTTAGGATGCTACCTCTGAGCCAAGCAATGGTTTGAGGTCAACTGATGTGCTCCCCAAACTAAGGTGGTTGGCCCTGGGGTTAATAGGGGGCTAGTGATTCATGGTAGGCGAGTTAAAATTACTTTTGGAAACCCTCAAAAGTAAAAAAGGAGTACAGATATTGTCTTGGGAATGTGTCCTTCTTCCTCTGCAGAATGGGAAAGGTTGCTTTCTTCCAAGATGCAATGAAGTTGCTTGCACAGGGGAACTGCCTCTGAGGACACAGTCCCTTTACTTTTTTCGGAGAATCTCAATAGTGAGGAACAGAGAATTAGGTCCTGTGCTGTGATGGGGGTGTGGACAGGGCTCCTCCCTCTGTGTGATTTTCAGTGGGTCCTGGGTGGGAGGGAATGTTTATGAAGCTCACTGTGGCCAACAAATTGTTTGGAATGTTTGATTTAATGGTTACATTAGCCCCTTTTTCCTGAAATCCCTACTTTTTGGTTCTGTTTAAGGTTACAGTTAATGTGTTATATATAAATAGGTGTTATTTTCAAAGTATCAAGGGGCTCTGTGGTGGGAAGCCATTGGCCCCAGTCAAGGTGAGTTTCTTTATCGGCTGTCCCTCTAGCCTTACTGGGCAAGAAATCACTTGAGGAACAGGATCCTCAGCATAAAATATTTGAGGACCCTGAGTAGTGAGAAGAACCATTAGGCTGGAAGCTACATGAACTTGGTCTACATCAGGCTGTGCATGGGACCTTGAGATCTGTTTTTCCTTCATGTTCTTGATGGGGACAATATACAAAATGCCTAGCACATCAAATGTAGTAATGTCCATACACCCCACCTTTCTAGAACTATAATATGTCAGAGTGTGGGTGTGTGAGGGAGGTGCCTTTACTGTGGTAATTCCCCCCTGCCAGCTGATTCCTCTAGTGATTTTCCAGACTATTGGACATTGAAAAGCAGTACCTCAAATCAAGGTTGATAACACCTTCTTTAAGGTTTACATAGTGTGTGTGCCTTAACAAGACTGTTTTGCTCCTAGAACTTTTACAGCTACTGTATGATGAACAAGAGTGTTCAGATTTCACAGGTGTGCTTGATTCCTCAGAATGGTCATTCCATAATATATTTTGGAAATAAATGCATATTATAATTTAATGAGAAAAAAGAAGAATAACAGCTAATGAGCATTAAAGAGAATATTCTCCAAAATCAGGAAGAGGAATTCTGGGGGAATGAGAGGGAAAAGACATGGAATGTGGGAAGGGGTTTCCATGGCCCTGACATTGATTGATGGGTTAAGATAGAGGGTGGGCTACTGGTCGCTGTAGATTCTTATATCTTCTGTGGCTAGGTTATTTCAGAAACACTGTTTTTACAGAAAGCATTAAAAAGTAAGGAGAAGTTGGGCTCCTGGGTGGCTCAGTCGGTTAAGCGTCCAAATCTTGATTTTGGTTCAGGTCACGATCTCATGATTCATCAGTTTCAGCTCCACATTAGATCTGGGCTGACATTGCAAAACTTGCTTGGGATTCTATCTCCCTCTCTCTGCCCTTCCCTTGCTCTCTCTCTCTCTCTCTCTCTCTCTCAAAATAAATAAAAAAGTAAGAAGAAATTTCTTTTAAAAAGAAAGAAATTTACATTTTTTTACATTTTTTTAAAAAAAGTTTTTTTTTACATTTTTTACATTTTTTTTAAAAAAGTAAGAAGAAGAAATCCACATCTATTATCCTTTGGTATCCTATCCATAAGGTCATCCTACTCTGATATTCTCCTTCCAAGGTAAACAACAAGGTAAACATTGACTTTTTGGATGTGTTCTGCCCCCACAGAGATCTGGTGCAAAACATTCAAGACTGTTTTTTGTATCTAAGGTTCTGAAGTATGGGGGAGGAGGGACAGCATTTCCTTTGGCTTCCCTAGCTAGGACTTCTCCCAGATAGTCTCCCCAAAGAGGATAATGTCCTGATAACATGAACCACTGTGGCTGCCATCCCCTCAAATAATGGAAGAACTCTCTTATTTCCAAAGGCAAGGGAACCCTGGTCTTACACTGAGAACAGAGCTTGCATTTTCATGGCCCTGAGTCTAGTTTTCCTGAGGCAAGATCAATATTTGATTAGAGCCTGCCTTAGCAAATGCAGAAGAACACTCATTCCTCATTCTGGTCCACGACCAAATACACAGCAGGCGATGACACTATTGAGTAAGTGAGAAAACAATCAGCCAGAAGTGATTTTTGCCTTCTAAGGGGGATATGTGTAGGATGTGTGGTGATGGCACAAAGAACTTGTCCCTCATCAATGTTGTGGTGAGTAAAGGAGTCAGGGGAGATTTGAGAGCTGCCCTTTGTTTGAGGTGAACTCAGTGAACTCAGTACTGGTACAAATAGTAGAACTTTTTCAGACAGGACAGGGAAAGGGGGCAGAACTGAGAGTAAGATGTACCTGCATGTGCTCAATTCCAATCCACCCATCTTTATCTTTTGTGGAAAATCGGTAATGGGAAACCTCACTAAATGCAGTCAGGAAGCCAGCAGTGGGAGCAACTCATGCCCTACCACTCCCAGTCAACTGCAGTCCCAACAAGAAGAGAGAGAGACTTGATCAAGGGAGCTGCCCTTGCACATGAACACAACTGTACTACTCCAGACAGAGTAAAATATGCTTGTTTTAAATCCCTGGAGCAACAGCCCAGCCAATGAAAAGCACTACGCTTCTAAGTCCCAGTTTACTCCATTGGACTTTTAGTTTAAAACAGCCCTCCCTACTTACCCCTTTTCTCCTTAAAAATGTACCTGTCCTTTGTTCCCTGGACTTGCCTATAGTTTTGCCACAGCTTGGTTTTCCCAGATTGCAATTCTCTTTATTCCCGAAGAAACCCAACTTTGCTGGTGAAATAACTGGCAGGTTACATTTTTACAACTAACATTCCTTGGTGACACATGTGGGGATCCAGGGAAGATCCCCAAGGCCTCTTACTCTGGTGGGCAAGCAGGTGTGGTATCCATGGAGGTGTTTGGGCTCACTGCTTTCTCACCAACCATAGGGTTTGAGGGTAAGCTTTTCTCCTGGACTTCCAGCTCCATGCTTTTTGTCTGTGATTTCTTTCTTTGTTTTTTTAGATCTCTGAGAGTATTCATTTGGCCTTTGATTCCTTCTCAGAATCAAACTGTTCCTAACGGAACTCCTTTCTCGTTTGGTCTAATTCCTTTTGGGATTGGACTGCTCCTGTTGGAAAAGTACCAGTTTGAACTGCATTGGTCTTTGGTCCTATTCTGCTTTGGGATTGAACTGTTCCTGTTGGAATGGTACCATTTGGAGCTGCATAGGCCTTCTGTCTAAATTCTTTTCGGGATTGGACTGTTGCAGTTAGAACTGTGCCAGTTGGAAGTGCACTAGCCTTGGGTCCGAGTTCTGTTTGGTACTGGACTATTCCTCTTGGAACCTGCTGGCCTCTGGTCTGAGTCATTCTGGAACTCGGTTGTTCCCGGAAAACTGCTAAAGAAAATGGGATCCCCTGCAAGAAAATGCTTCGTGACACCCCTCCCCTTTGGGACTATGGCTCATTTTATGTTTAAAATCTATGGTTGTTCTGTAGGCACATTCCTAACTAAATGGACCGCCTTAAACAAAAGCATTTCAGGACTTGTTAACCTTAAAAGTAAAACTGCCAGTTAATTTACCAGTAACAGATGCATACATTCAAGAGTGAAGAGGGGCGCCTGGGTGGCGCAGTCGGTTAAGCGTCCGACTTCAGCCAGGTCACGATCTCGCGGTCCGGGAGTTCAAGCCCCGCATCAGGCTCTGGGCTGATGGCTCGGAGCCTGGAGCCAGTTTCCGATTCTGTGTCTCCCTCTCTCTGCCCCTCCCCCGTTCATGCTCTGTCTCTCTCTGTCCCCAAAATAAATAAACGTTGAAAAAAAAAAATTAAAAAAAAAAAAGAGTGAAGAGAACTGCAAGTCAGGAAAATCAAGCTGCAGCAAAACCTGGAGACAAGTCCAGGGAACAAAGGACAGGTATGCTTTTTTAAGAAGAAAAGGGGCAGTTGGGAAGGCTTTTATAAATTAAAAGTCCCTTGGCATAAACTGGGTGTCTGAAGTGCAGTGGCTTTTCAGTGGCTGAGTGTTGCCTAGGGGGAAAAGGAAAGTGTCTCTATTTCTGGCTGGTATAGTAGAGTAGTAGCCATGGGCAAGGTCAAATCCTTCTAAGGTCAAGTTCGTCTCTTCTTGTTGAGTCTGCAGTTGAGCCTGCAATTGAGTAGGAGTGGTAGGGCATGAGAACTTTCCCTGCAGACACCTCCTGATTCCATTTTTAGTGAGGTTTTTTGTTACAAACTTTCAGAAACTTCAGTGGCCATAATGGAGGACTTTCAATATCTCCAAACTTGGTTTACTCAAAATTAAGTTAAAAAACTGTTTCTTCTTGAAAGAAGATAAAATCAAAACAAAAAAAGAATGAGATGTCTATTTTAAATGGTACCTTGGGGCACCTGGGTGGCTCAGTCGGTTAAGCGTCCAGCTTCGGCTCAGGTCATGATCTTGCGGTTCGTGAGTTCGAGCCCCGCATTGGGCTCTGTGCAGACAGCTCGGAGCCTGGAGTCTGCTTCGGATTCTGTGTCTCCTCCTCTCTCTCTGCCCCTCCCCTGCACATGCTCTGTCTCTCTCTGTCTCTCAAGAATAAATAATCTTAAAAAAAAAATTTAAAGGATAACTTGACTCTTGCAGATGTGTTTGGATTCTGTTTGCCTCTTTGGAAAGTACTGTTTCTAAATTCATTGAGGCACACAATTGAAAGAGGCAAAATGATGGGGCACCTGAGTGGCTCAATCGGTTAAGCATCTGACTCTTGGTTTTGGCTCAGGTCACGATCTCACCGTTGGGAGGTCAAGCCCAGAGTCAGGCTCTGTGCTGACTGTGGAGCCAGCTTGGGATTCTCTCTCTGACCGCCCCCCCCCCCCCCCAAATATATAAATAAACTTAAAACATTTTTTTAAACAAAATGGCTTCTGAGGCCTCTTTCCCTCATGTCTACCTTCTTCGTTTACAGACAGGAGGCAGCCATCTTCCTCTGTCTCTGCACCTTCCTCTTTCTCTGGGCCCTCTCATTCTGATCCTTTTGCTGAACTTTCCTTTTCATTTGAAGCTCCTTCTGCTTCCTCCTCTCCTGAACCTACTCAAACCTGCCCCTTTCAAGTTAAGTCTTCTAAAGATCTAAATAGACCCCACATTTCTTATATTCCCTGGACTAAGGCTGAATTCAGAGTCAAAGAGTTTCCTAAAGTCACTGAGAACACCCATACGTTTGCTGAAGAATTTAACGTAATTAGCCAAACGTTACCAACAGGTTTCTCAATTGGTCACATGCTTGTTGGTGAGGGCCAGGCAAAACATTGGATGAAACTAGCTCAGCAAGAACATCTTGAACAGGATATAAAGAACAGACCCTGAACTTCTGCTACGATACTCGCTGGAAATGTCCACTGAGCAAGGACAGTGGCTTTTCCTAAGCCCGTTGATTGGAACAAAATTCAGGGTTGTATACAAAGGCCTGATGAATCTGTTCATAATAATTGCAGTCAACTCAAAAATGTCTTTAAAGAAAACTTCTGGTCTTCCTTTAGATGTGAGTCCACCTGGGTAGCATTTCAGTCTGTGTTTCTTACTGGGCTGATTTGGGATCTTTCCCTTTTAGTCAAAAGGACCAGGATAGCATGGGAAACTATGGCCACTCCAGATTTAACAGACCTGGAAAACCAGCTTGGGGTCACCCTAGATGAATCACCTATAGGAAGGACCTACTGAAATTTTTAATGTGCAGCCAATGAAGGCCCCAAAACAGAACCGGAAGTGTAATTTCTGCTACTGTTGTAAGGTATCAGGACTTTGGGAAAGAGACTGTAACACATGGAAGCACTTCATGCACCTTAGCCCACTAGCCAACTTTTCCCATGTCCTCCTGATTCCCAGTGGTGGGGCTCTGAGGAACTATAAGGGCTCTTCCCAATCTTCCCTCTTCATCAGCTTGGGCAAAGCATCTCCAGATTGGGAATGAATCTCTCTCTATCCTTATTGGCACAGGATCTACACTCTCATTGCTTAACCCCGCTGCTCTAAAGCAGCTCCACTGCCTCGAGTACTAAAACAATTGAAATAGAGGGATCTCTAATAAACTTTAACAGGTTCCTGTCTCTGAACCTTTTCCTTTGCGTCTCACCCCTTGCACAGATACACACCCTTTTCTTCTTAGTTCCCCTGCCCCTATCCATTTCTTGCACTCAGTTTTGCTGGAAACGTATCATACCAGAATTACTCCCAGAAAAGGGAAGGGATTCTAGAATTTGACAGTCGTAACCAAAATCACCAACAAGGGAAAATAAGTGACCCTTGGGCACCTTTCCTGTGTGGGTTCTCTGAGGGCACTATAGCTGAGTCTGAGGGTGCTGTTAATCTATTCCTATTGGATCAGCTATCATCCTCTTATGGGTAAAACCATCAACCCATATGGGCAGAATCCACAGTGTACATCCCATCAAGATTCACATAGGTCCCTCAAAACCACACCCTACAAATAGAGAAGCCCTTCAAGGCATCAAGCCCATAATAGATTACAAGGCTCAAGAGCCTCATCCCCTGCACAAGTCATTGTAACAGACCTGTTTTACCTGTAAAAAACAGAAAAAACAAACAACCAAAAAACCCTAACCACTGAGGATGGAGGTTTGTCCAAAACCCCAGAGCAACCAATAACATTGTTAACCTCAGCACCCTATTTGTCCCAACCCACGAACAAAGGTACTGACATCCATTGCTGCTGAAGGCAAATTTTTCACTGTAATAGCCCTATGCAGTACAGTTTTTATGATTGTAGTTGATAAGGACAGCCAGTCTCTTTTCGCCTTCACTTGGGAAGAATGGCAATGCACAGGGACAGTAATGTCCCAGGGCTACACAGAGAGTCCTTTCTGTTTTGACACATGGTTAGAGGCTGATTTGGATGATAGTAAGTTTTCTGCAGGCTACCCTTTGTCTCAGCATGTAGATGATTTGCTTCTCTGTTCACCTTCTCAACCGACTTCACAGGAAGATTGCATCTACCTGTTAAAACTTGGGCCATAAAGAGACATAAGGGCTCCAGGGAAACCAGTGCAGTTAACCCAGACTCAGGTCAGAAACTTAATGCATGAGATCTTGAAATGAGAACTGTATTTGGACTCCGAGGATTTGGCGTTGCTAGCAACTGACAGGTTACCTTTTGACTCCCCATGACAATTTACAGGAAACTCCTCTAACCAATGCAGATTTTTTATGGTTTCCTGATGGCTCCTATTTAAAGGATGGTAATGGTAAAATATCATGCTGCATAGGCTATTACAACTCCCTTAGAGGTCACTTCATTCTTAAAAGACTTTTGGGAGTAAGTGAGCACTCGAAGAGTACAGAGAATAACCAGAAAGGAAATGACTGAAGAAGCAGAGTCTCTTAGGAAGGGTTGCAATGGTTCAGAAATGACAGCCGAGTCTCTTTTGAAGAGCTGGAATGGAGAAGGTGGGGACAAACCCAAAGGACAACTGTTAGGATCTGGTCAGTGATAATCAGGAGGTGGGCATAGTGAGCTCATTTATCATAGTGAGTGGATGGTGGGGTCTGTGACCAGGATGATATTAGGAAAGTACAAGTGTCATCTGGACATGTTTTAGATGTTTAGATGGGGGTGTGTGTAGGGGACTGGAGGGCTGCAATTTGAGAAGGGAAGGGAGGACATCCTGAGGAAAGGGAGAGGCAGGAAGAGAACTATGTGTTTGGAGCTCTGGGAATGTTCTAGGCAGGTGAAGGATTTTAGGAGGCTCTAAACAAGTTTGGATAGGGATGAGTCCACTAGCCTGAATAAAACCACTCAGAAGGAGGGAAAGGGAGAAGAAAGGGTCCAGGAAGAAATCCCCAGGGAAGTGCACCTGTGAGGACACAGAGCCAGAAAAAGGCCTCTGGGAGGAGAGTTTGGAATGAAGATATAAAGGAGAAGAAGAAGCCAGTTGTGAAAGGCCAGTGGGACAGAGGGCACTGCTGAGTGCTGGACACGTGTGTACAGAGTCCTGAGGGGAAGGGGACCTGTCCAGGTGGGGACACAGCAGGGAGGCCGGGGTGGCTGAGCAGGGAGAGGGAGCAGGGCCTGTAGATGCGGTCAGAGAGGCAGGGCCAGATCATTCCAGAAACAGTACCGCTGTAAGTCGTCACACCTACTTTAGGGTTTCATTAGAGGCAGCAGTTCTGTGCACATGTCTCAGGAACCAAAGAAGTTTGTTTTCAATGTCACTTCTGCTTGAATATGTAAGGGTGTGTGATCATTAGCTGGTAGGGGAGAAGGAGAACAGGTTAATAAGAAGTAGCCATCTGAGAAGATTTCCCCAGTCACCTTAAAATTTTTTGTTGTATGTGCAATCTGGTCAATTCTCAGTAATGTGTAGATAGGTGAACAGTTTGTCCCAACTTGTATTATCTGGCTGGTTGATGTTGTGTAGCTTTGTTATTTGGCACCCATTGCAAGAAGCTAAGATAAGGGGGCACAATGACATTTCTACATATGACTCTTTGGCATTTTTTGTGTATTTCAAAATAAGTTAAAAATTCATAGAGATGCACAAAGTCCAACAGAGAGAATCTTTCAAAAACCTGGGTAAAGTCCCTGAGAGTCTGATCCATGGCAATGCCAAGGTCCTCTGGCTGGAAAGGCTTGCAACTGCTGGAGGTTTCTGTTCTCCCTGCACGTCCAATCTGACCTCTTTCCCTAGGAAGGCCATTCTAGAACCCCTCAGAGCTGTAGGCCCCACAGCAGCGCTTCAGACACCCACCCCAACCGCTTCTGGGTAGTCCCCTAAGAGAGGTTTCCTGGCCTAAGAGCTCCAATGTTCTTAACCTCGAAGATGATACCTTCGAAAATGATGCTCTAGTTGTTGACCAACATGTGAGGTCCCTGTACTCCTTCGGCAGGAAGTCATGCAGGGCGCAGATGCTCTGCAGGTCCTTGATGTCCAGCAGGTGGAAGCAGGGGCTCAGGCCCTTGGCTGAGGGTCACACAGCCGACTGTCCCCACGCCTCATCCAGCACTATGAACATCATGTTGCCCGAGAACTGCAGGCACAGGTTGTACGTGATGGAGAAGCCAATGCCTTGTTGGCCCTGGTCACCAGTGCCACACGGTGTCTGAACACATGGCTGTGTGGAGGGCTAGCGAGGTCCTGTGTGTGGAGCTGATGGTGCTGTGGGCCACACGGAGGGCTAGTGGTGCGGAGGCCTGGCCACAGTCAGAGATGCCAGTAGAACTGTGTTCTGGGATCCAGTGCTGTGATTCCTAGAGCCCAGGCGCTGCCTCTGTTCCTCCATGAAAGCAGGGACCAGATGTTCCAGGAGGTTCCCTAATAACGCTATTCCAGATATGTCCTTCCTGGGGCTGCACTCTGAGCCCAACTAGGATTCTGTCCTCTTAGGATCCCTCCTCTGAGCCAAGCAGTGCTTTGAGGAGTACTGATGTGCTTCCCAAAACAAAGGTTGTGGGTGATTGATTAAAAGGATGCTAAAGTTTCATAGCTTTTGAGGGAACAATTTTGGGAGAAACTTTATAGGAGAAAAAGAGAGCAATTATCTTGGGAATAGGCCTTTCATCTGCAGAATGGGAATGGTTGCCTTCTAAGATACAGTGAAATTGTTCATACAACAAAACCGGTATTGAGCATACAGATCTCCTTGCTTTCTTAGGAGAATCTCAAGGGTGAGAAATAGATTTAGGTCCTGTGCTGAGACTGGGGTGTGGGCAGGGCTCCTCCCTCAGTGTGAGTCCCAGTGTGCCCCCAGATGAGGCAATGTTTATGAAGTTCATGTGGGCCAAGGCAATGATTGCAATGTTTAATTTAATGGTTACACAATCCCGTTTTCCTATAGTGCCTACTTTTTTGTTTTCTTTAAGGTCACAGTTAATAAGTATTATATGTAATTAGGTGTTATTTTTAAAGTATTGAGGAAAAAAGACCTGTGATGCTGGGATATATTTCTAAACTAGCAGTAGACGTGATATGTCTTGTCCTTGATATTGATACTCCTCAAGGTTCATTTTAGAAATACAAGCTAACAGGGAGGAAATTAACAGCCTTGTTGAAGAGAAAACATTAAAGGAAACCTCACTTATATTTTTTATTTCATTTTATTTTTTAAAAGGCTGTTTTTAAGTAATGTCTATACCAAACGTGGGGTTCCAACTACCAACCTTGAGATCAAGAGTCCCATGCTCTAACGACTGAGCCTCCTAGGCGCCCCACAGGAAACCCGTTTCCAAATAGAAACCTTACCCCATGGGGCACCTTGGTGGCTCAGTCAGTTGAGCGTCCAACTCTTGATTTTGGCTCAGGTATTGGTCTCATGACTTGTGAGATCGTGCTGTGCCTCGGAATCTGTGAGGATAGTAAGGAGCCTGCTTGGGATTCTCTCTCTCCCCCTTCTATCTCCCCTCCCCTGCTCATGTTCTCTCTCCAAATAAATAAACTTAAAGGAAAAAAACAAAACCGTGCCTTTGCTTTGCAGGGCCTATCAGTTCTCATTTCTGTCAGCCTAAAAACCCCTGGTGAAGACTAAAAAATAATCATGAGAGGAGGGAGTCTGAACAATCTGGATGCTTCTGTGAGGGGTGGGAGGTGGTGGGCATTCACGGAGGCCCCTAGGGAGCCAGGCTGGGTGTGTGGCAGTAAGAAGCTCCCCTCAGGGCCCTGGATGTGTCAGGTCCCAGTCCGGGGATGCCTATGGAGGGCAATTTGCACCGCCCTTGTTTTCAGCCTGTTCACCTGTATTAGTTCCTTTGCTCTTCATGGAAATCCTAAGACTTCCCCCGAATTGTACACTTGAGGAGATTGACATACAGCAACATGCAGGATTTTGCTCAAGGTCAACCCATAGGTGGCAGAGCCAGGATCTTTTCGTTTCCAGATGTTTGTTTTGAAAGCTTTCAAAGAGAGAAGTGGAAAGAATAGGACTGTGGACACCCATGTGTCCTCCAAACTAGCCTCAGTAGTGATGAGTATGTTACTATCCTTCACCTTCTGTAGAGATTTTGCTGGACCGTGTTAATGTTACAGACTTGACCATTTCTCCTTACATGAATAGCGCATTCACCTTGAGATTTGACAGTAATTCTTTCATATCCATTGATACCAATCCTTATTCACTTTTCCTCCTTGTCTCAGGTTGTCTTATGGATGCACCTCTAGTGCCCACTCCCATTTCACACCTTGAAATTGTGGGGTTTTTTTTCCCCAATGAGTTTGCTATTTAAAGAGACCACAACAATGTCTATTTTGTAGTAGAGGCTGATAAAGTATGCTAGTTAGGGAAATCTAGCCCTATTCATGGGTTTATATATTGTCTCTGGTGACTTTCAAGCTACAAAAGCAGATTTGATTCGAGACCACTGGCTTGCAAAGGCAAAAATATTCATTATGTGGCTCTTTCACTAATGTTTACCAACACCTGAGTTAAACTGTCCCTTCTCTTGACCTAACTTAGGGTCTGTTAGACTTTGGGGCTGGTTGGCAAGAAACAATCTGCACACATGGACATTTACTTATAATTGTTTATTCATCTATGATGTTCATTCATTGTTGGTTGGCATTAATTCCACTTTTTCTTCTCATGTATCACAGAAGAAATCACAAAAGACTTCCCAGAATTAGTAGCCAATTCAATTTAAGTCCTCAATATGGACAGTGATTCTTCCTCCTCCTCCTTTTCCTCCTCCTTCTTCTTCTACTTCTTCTGATATGAACATTGTTAACAGTGTAGTCCTTTTGTTCATATCATGGAAGTATCATAATGGGACCCATGGAGGGAACTGAGAGGGGGGTCCCCATTGTTCATCTTTCTTCTCCATTACAAACTCCCCGTGAGGTCCCTTAGCATCTGAGGGCAAAAGGGCCAAGTAGACGGGGGTCTCTGCTCCTTCTTCTGGGCTTTTAATGGCTGTAGGTCCACCCATGGCTGTTCTCACCCACCTAGGGCAGCAGGCATTCAGAAGGATCCTGTCTCCCCTCCTCTGCTCACTCAGTTTCCTGGCATGGATTCTGGACAGGACAGTGATACCCATCTTTGACACTCCATATGTGAGTACTTTCATATCAGGGCAGCCTTCCTTCCTGTGTACCCCGTTCTTTGTGTCTTCCACAAACTTGTTCATGAGCCCCACCAGCTCCTCCTCTGTGATAGTCTCACTTCTGAACTTCTGCTGAAGTTCTGAGCTGCAGTTGTTAAGAACTATGAAGCTTGTTATGCTAGACACAGTGACCACTCTGCCTAAAATACAACACAAATGGTCACGTAGAATTGCATGTGTAAGAATGATGAATACCAAAATCCCTTAGATTTGCCCATTTGGGAGACAGTTACCAGTTTGCTAGGAGTGTGAATGTAGTCTTCCTATATAAATGAAGGACAAAATCCAATATTGAACCTTGCAAGACTCATAATGTCTCAGAGGACGTCAGAGAAATGATCTAATGGGGTGTGCAGTGCCCAGATGTCCCATAAAGAAAAGAAAGTGACTTATACAGGAACGTGCTATCAGAAGGTAAGTCAGTGCTCACTGCAATCATGAGTAGAGAGCCACTTTTCTTCACAGATCCCCTTTGGAACCATCTTAACATCTTATGGTCCCATGGGCAGTGCTCTATGAACAAGTGCCTATTAACCAACAAACAACTGATCATTTTAGTGATGACCTTTTGAAGAAGAACAGACTGCATGTGTTTTGTGGGCTGTCCCTCTGATATAATCAGGTAAAAACAAATCACCTCAGTGGGCTAAGGTGTGTGGTATTTTCTCTATGTTGGAATTTCATCAACTTGGAAGCAGTGAGAAAACACCAGGCAATATAGTTATGGGAAGGGGCAATGGAACAGTCAAATGTTAAAAAGATAGTATAAAAAGAAATGCTACAACATGGATGAATCTTGGTAACATTACCCAAAAGAAAGTGGCCAGTCACAAAAGACTACTCATTATATGATTCTCTATAAATGGGATGTCCAGAGAAGTAGATGATCAGACAGATAATAGATTAGAGGTGCTTCAGGCAGTGGATTGTGGGAAAAGAGGGCTGGTGCTAAGGGCACAGGTTCTCCTTGGGGTGATGACAGTGTGCTAATCTTAAAGCAGTGATTGTTCCACAAGTCTGTCCATATACTAAATTCCACTGAATTGCATACCTGAAATGGGTAAAGTGTATGATATGTGAATTGTATCTCAGTAAAGTGGTTAAAAGTGTAAAGCAATCTCACAGTTCTCACTAATTCTTTTTCAAAAATATAGTTATTATTCATAAAAGTGAACTTACATTGACATGTATAAATAGTTTACTATTTTTCCATCTACATGAGTATCTTTAGCCTAATAGAAAAATTATGAGAATTTACGAACAATAAGAGCTTCAATAAATTAGGAAACTATCCCTATTTTTTTTTTTTAAATTTTTTTTTTCAACGTTTATTTATTTCTGGGACAGAGAGAGACAGAGCATGAACGGGGGAGGGGCAGAGAGAGAGGGAGACACAGAATCGGAAACAGGCTCCAGGCTCTGAGCCATCAGCCCAGAGCCTGACGCGGGGCTCAAACTCACGGACCGCGAGATCGTGACCTGGCTGAAGTCGGACGCTTAACCGACTGCGCCACCCAGGCGCCCCGAAACTATCCCTATTTTATGTAAATATCCGGGAAAGACAGTCATGGTCACTTAACTCTGAGCTCCATCCCACTAAGGAATGCCAGTGCCATACAAGTTCAGTGTAAGAGATAATGCATGACCCTGTGATTCTCATTGGTGGTGTTTAGAGATAATTAAAATGAATTGCAGAAACTGTCTTATTAATGTAACAGGTTTCTAAGATGAATACCTTTGAGAAAGGAGTCAGTTACTTCATACTTCCTTCCATCTACAACATACTAAGCTAAGATTAATGGAACTTAGGGGCAGCTGGGTGACTCAGTCAGTTAAATGTCTGACCCTTGATCTTGGTTCAGGTCATGATCTTGTGGTTTGTGAGTTCGAGCCCCGCGTTGGCTCCATGCTGACAGCTCGCTCGCTCTCTCTCTCTCTCTCTCAAAAATAAATAAACATTAAACAATATTTTTAGAAAAGTTAAATGTTTTAGTAAGCAGCTCTCCGATTTTATTACTTCTCACTAGTTTATTTCATTTTCAAAAATCATTTGCCTCTTTCACAACAGAAGTAACATATATTAACGATTTGAAGTTTCAAGAACAGAAGTGTGTGAAATAAGACAAAAGTAGAGGAACCAACATTGGGCAACTGCTATAGTAGAAAGACTGCTGCATTTACTCCCTAGGGTGTGGAGCCAGTTTCTTAAGTACGTTTAGTATAGATAGTAAATGGAAAACTCTACTAACGTTCTGTAGGCTGTTTGTAATGAAGTGATGACCTCTTTTCTATTCTCTATTTTCTATCTCAGGAAGTCTAGTATCAGCTGTGAAAATGCTTACCTGTAAGCGTGATGGGGAGTAAAAGGTTTTGTAGGTAAATTCCTGGTAGTAGATGCTGCAACCAAACCCTCTTCCTCAGGCCTGTCCCATGCACTGAGCACATCCCCAAGCGGGCAGGGTGGCTGTCAGGGGGCTTCTCCTAGAACTGGGAGAGATGGTAGATGCTTCTGGTCTGACAGCTCAGGACAGGAATCACATGAGAAGGAATGGGAAGCACTTGTGGAGTTTATACAGCAAAGACTCTGATCCAAACATTTTGGTCGTCAGCGTGGACTCATGGCTTTCAGGTGTCATTTCGGAATGCACGCAGCCTATATACTAAGAAGTGTATGGACCATCCCAGCGTCCTTGTGCTAAGGGTGTGTGAGTTCATGTCAGTGTGTGATATGTATGTGAATGGGAGTGTGCGTGAGACAGAGACTGTATGTGTGACTATAAGTATGTGACACTGTGTGTGAGGTAGTGTGACAGTTGCCCTGTCACAGTGACTACGAAAAGCACATTACCCAGATAAGAAAGGACTCTTGTGCTGGTGGGGCCGGGGTGTGTGTTGGGCTTACAGTTTATCCAGACCATTACTCTGTATGTGACCAGGGATCTATTGTTAGGAAATCTCTCACTATCTCCTACTCTCCAAATCTCACTGTCCCCAAGCAGAGCCACAGTGATCTACACAATGCAGGGTGTTTTAGATATCATCTCATTGGGGGTCACAAATTTCAAGTGCATTACTTGATTCTCAAGGCTATTCAGAGTCTATAAGTTCAAGCTGGTTCTTGTGACCTTTGATGATTTCACATTCATCACATTCCCTGGAAGATTCATGTTTTCTGATATCAAGAGGACCAGTTGTTAAGTCTCTGGACTGATAGAGGGTTTTCACAAAACACCTCAGGGTTTTAAATGTGCCTCCTGTGGTTTTCCCTGAGGTACCTGGGGCCCTGAGACGAGGAAGACATAGGCCCAATCAAGCAGAGTCCTTATTTTGTTTCTCTAAACTTACCAGGTAAGGCTTCATTTGGAGAGGGGGATCAAGTAAAAATGATTTGAGGACCTTGAGTAGTGGGAAGAACCACTAGTTTGGATGTCCCATGACCTCAGTCTGCAACCAGCTGTGCTCGTGACCTTGAGATTCATTATTCCTCCATGTTATTAATGGGCACCATATAAAAGATGCCCAGTACATCACATCTAGAATGCCCAGCCACCTATCCTTTCTAGAACCAATATGTCAGGGGGTGTGTGTGAGTGAGTTACGTTTACTATTGTAATTTTCCAAGCAAATTCCTCTAGTGGCGTTTCAGACTAAGGATATTGCAAAGCAGTACCTTTTCAAATGAAGGTTGAGAACACCTTTTTTAAGGTTTCCTTGATAAGTGCAGCGTTAACAAGACTGTATTTCCACCTAGTACTTTAAGCTAATATCTGATGAACAGCAATGTTCAGATTTCCAGTTTGCTCAATTCCTTAGAGATGTTTATATCTTAGTATCTTTTTGAAATAAAACCATAGATAAAGACAATAAAGAGGAACAACAGCTTATCCTTTTAAAGAGAGTATCCTTCTCATTCAGGAATAGGAATTTGCGGGGAAGGGGAGGGAAATGATATAGAATGTGGGAAAGGGTTTACATGACCTTGATACTGATTGCCTGGTTAAGACTGGTGGTGGGCACCTGGGTGTTGTAGATTCTTAGTATTTTGTTTTTGTGGCTAAATTATTTCAGTAAAACTCTTTTTGAAGAAAGGATTAAAAAGTAAGAAGAATGAACATATACTATTGTGACCTTAGGTTCACGATTCTGTCTTTTGGTTTGTCCTTTCATGCCAAAAACCAAAGCAGACATTGGAAGCAGACATTGGATTTTTGAATAGGTTCTGAACTAGAGAGATCTGGTGGACGTCATTCAAGATTGTTCTTTCTATCCTGGTTTCCAAAGTAGGTGGGAGGTGGGAAAGTATTTGCTTTTGGTTATGCTAGCTAGGATTTCTCCCAGATAGTCTTGCTAAAGGGTGTAAAGTTATGGTAACATGAACTGCTGTGGCTGCCATCCCCCCAAACAATGGAAGAACTCTCCTATTTTCAAAGTCAAGAAAACCCTGCTCTTACACTGAGAGTATAGCTTGCATTTCTAGGTCCCTGAGTCTAATTTTTCCGAGTCAGGATCAATTGTTTGATTAGAGCCTGCCTCAGCAAATGCAGGAGAACACTCATTTCTCATTCTGGTCCACGACCAAATACACAGCAGGCACCCACACTGTTCTGCAGGTGAGAAAACAATCGGCCAGAAGTGAGTTTTGCCTTCTAAGGGATACGTGTAGGAAGTGTGATGCTGGCACAAGGAACTCGTCTCACATCAACCTTATGGTGAGTAAAGGGGTCAGGGGACATTTGAGAGCCGCCCTTTGGGTGCCGGTGAAACCAGTGGTAGAAGGAGAAGTAGTAGAAATTTCCAGGAATGAAGAGGCAGTGGGGGCAGAACTGAGAGTAAACTGTATACGCGTGTGCTCACTCAGGCCAGACACCCTAATCTTTCTAAAAGTGTCACCTCACTTAGTGTACTAAACGAGTGGTGGTTCTCCCATCATATTAACGTGGAGGTAAATATTAAAGTGGTTTACAACCAGGGAATTATAGCAGTTTGTTTTGTGCAAACATTGAACAAGGTGAGGGGAACTGATGGGCCTGGACTTTGGCAGGTCTGATGACAGAGATCCCTAGAAGCTACGCTCAGGATTGGGCTTTGGTCTTGGACTTTTGGGAGTAAATGAGCACCCAGAAAGTACAGGGAATAACCAGAAAGGAAAAGACTGAAGAAGTAGCGTCTCTTTGGAAGGTTACAATTGTCCAGAAATGACAGCTGAGTCTCTGTTGGAGAGTTGGGATGGAGAAGGTTGGGGGCAAATCCATAGGGCAACTGTTAGGACCTGGTCAGTGATAATCAGGAGGTGGGCATGGTGACCTCATTTGTCATGGAGGGTGGATGGTGGGGTCTGTGACCAGGATTATATTGGGAAAGCACAAGTGTTATCTAGATGTGTGTTAGAGTTTTAGGTAGAGGTGTGGGGCGGGGGGAGGTTGGAGGGCTGGGATTTGAGGAGGGAAAGGAGGACATCCTGAGGAGAGGGAGAAGCGGGAAGAGAACTATGTGTGTCTGGAACTCTGGCAATGTTCTAGGCAGGTGACAGAGTTTAGGGGGCCCTAACAAGTTTGGATGGGAAGAGTCCACTAGCCTGAATAAGATCACTCAGAGGGGGGGAGAGGGAGAAGGAAGGGTCCAGGAAGAAATCCCCAGGGAAGTGCACCTGTGAGGACACAGAGCCAGAAAAAGGCCTCTGGGAGGAGAGTTTGGAATGAAGATATAAAGGAGAAGAAGAAGCCAGTTGTGAAAGGCCAGTGGGACAGAGGGCGCTGCTGAGTGCTGGACACGTGTGTACAGAGTCCTGAGGGGAAGGGGACCTGTCCAGGTGGGGACACAGCAGGGAGGCCGGGGTGGCTGAGCAGGGAGAGGGAGCAGGGCCCGTAGATGAGGTCAGAGAGGCAGGGCTAGATCATTCCAGAAACACCACTGCCTGCGTCCCTTGTCACACCTACCTTGGGGTCTCATTAGAGGCAGCAGTTCTGTGCACACGTCTCGGGTACCAAAGAAGTTTGTTTTCATCGTCACTTCTGCTTGAATATGTAAGGGGGTGGGGTCATTAGCTGGTATGGGAGAAAGAGAGTAGGTTAGTAAGTAGTAGCCTTCTAAGAAGATTCCATGCAGTGACAGTAACATTTTTGTTGTATGTGCAATCTGGTCAATTTTCAAGTGTGTAGGTTAGTGTACACTTTGTTCCAAAGGGAATTATCTCACACAGTGATGCTATTTAGCTTTGTAATTTGGCACCATTGCAAGAAGCTAAGGTAAGGGTGCACAAGGCATCTCTGCATATGACCCTGTGGGATTTGTTGTGTTATTTCAAAATCAGTCAAAATTCATGGAGGGGCACTTGTGTGCCTTAGTCGGTTAAGCGTCTGACTTTGCTCAGATCATGATATTGCAGTTTGAGTTCAAGCCCCACATTGGGCTCTGTGCTGACAGTGTGGAGCCTACTTGGGATTCTCTCTCTCTCTCTCTCTCTCTCTCTCTCTCTCTCTCTCAAAATATACAAATAAACAAACAAAAGACTCATGGAGATTCTCAAAGAGAGAAACATGCAAAAAACCCAGGTGAAGTCCCTGAGAGTCTGATCTATGGCAATGCCAAGGTCCTTTGGCTGAAAAGGCTTGCAGTTCCTGGAGGGTCCTCTCTCCCTCTGCCTCCAGTCTATCTTCTTCCCTAGGGTGGGTGTTCTTGATCCCCTCGGAGCTATGGCCCCACAGCAGCGGTTCAGACACCAGCTCCAAACTCACCCTGGCTGGTCCCCTAAGGGAGGTCTCCTGGCCTTCCCATGTCCTTACTAGCAAGGGCAATGCCCGTGTTGTTCACCAGCACATCCAGGCCTCCGTACTCCTTGCGCGGAAGTCACGCAGGGCGCGGATGCTCTGCAGGTCGTCGACGTCCAGCAGGTGGAAGCGCGGACTCAGGCCCTTGCCCTGGAGCTGCCGCACGGCCGCCCGTCCCCGCGCCTCGTCCCGTGCCGTGAGCACCACGTCTCTGGAGAACTGCCGGCACAGGTCGCGTGTGATGGCGAGGCCAATGCCCTTGTTGTTCCCAGTCACCAGTGGCACGTGGGATGTGTGACGGCATGACTGTGTGGAGTGCTAGGGAGGCCCTGTGTGTGGGGCAGATGGTGTTGTGGGCCACACAGAGGGCCAGTGGTGCGGAGGCCTGGACCCAGAACTGTGTGCTGGTATTCAGTGCTGTGACTCCTAGAACACTAGGCCCCGCCTTCATCCTTTCAAGAAAGTTACAGCGAAGGTACCAGAAGGCTCTCTATACCAAATCTGTCTCCCCTGGGGCTGCACTGTGTCCTCTTAGGATCCCTCCTCTAGGCCCAGCATTGGTTCTGGTTGGAATGCTGTGCTCCCCAAAATAAAGGTGGTTGGTCATGGATTTATATGGGGTTGAGATTCATGGTAGGTGAACTAAAATTATTTTGGGAAAACCCCAGCAGAAAAAAAGGAGCACAGATATTGTCATGAGCATGTGTCCTTTCTTCCTCTGCAGAATGGATAAGGTTGCTTTCTTTCCAAAATTCAGTTTAGTTGCTTACACAGAACTGCCTTTGGGGACAAGATCCCTGTGCTTTTTAAAGAGAAATTCAAGAGGGAGAAGTAGAGAATTAGGTCTTGTCCTAACTTTTGGGCTTCTCCCTCAGTGTGACTGCCAGTGGGCCCTGAGAGGGAGGGAATGTTTATGAAGGTCACTGAGGGCTGACACATTGCTTAGAATGTTTAATGGTTATATAATCCCATTTGCCTAAATTGCCTATTTTTTATGTTCTTCCAAGGTCACAGTAAATAAATGTTACATATATGGTGTTATTTTTATGGTATCAAAAAAAAGATGTTTGTGATGCATTGCCAAAGTAGTAATTGAGATTCTATTGTGCTGCTCTACACATTGAGTTTCCTCATGGTCAGATTAGAAATACAAGCTCACAGGGAGGAAATGATTCACCCCTTTGAAGTGAAAAACTTTTAAAATACGGACCCTACCCTTGCTTTCTGGGTCTGTCACCTTTCATTTGGGTAAGCCTGAAAATCCCTGGTGAAGAGTGAAAAGTAAGAGACTCTTAAAATCTGAGAACAAACTGAGGGTTGATGGGGGGGGGGGGTGGGAGGGTGGGTGATGGCCATTGAGGAGGGCACCTGTTGGGATGAGCACTGGGTGTTGTATGGAAACCAATTTGACAATAAACTTCATATATATATATATATATATATATATATAGAAATGTAATCAGTAAGTAGAAGCATCTTTAGAACAGGGATGTTCCTGTGAAGGGAGGCAGGTGGTGGGTGTTCATTCAGGCCCACAGGAGCCAGGCTTGGTTTGGGCAGGAAGAATCTTCTGTCACTTTGGTGTCCTGGAGTGAGTCACTTGGGAGTCATGATCTACACCCAATCTATACTCAGTTCCTCCCCTTGTCTCAGATCGCCGTATGGATGTATCTTGTGTTCTCACTCCTATTTCACACGTGGCAATTGTTTTTCCCAAGGAATCTGGTATTTTAAGAGATCACAGCAGATGTGTTGCCCAGGTTATACCAGAGGCTGGTGAAAAATGCTCCCTGGCACATCCAACCATGCTCATTGGCTTATGCGTTGGCTCTGGGTTCTTTCAGCTACAACAGCAGATCCGAGTAGATCTTATAGGGACTGTGTGGCCTGCAAAGCTAAAAGTATTACTATCTGTCTCTTTCTATAATGTTTGCTTACTCTTGAACTAGACTGTAACTTCTCCTCATCTACTTAGGTGTATTAGATTTTTCTGCTGGTTTAGCATATACAGTCTGTACAAACAGGCATTTATAAAGAACCATTTATTCATTTCTGGTGTTATTTCACTGATTTCATTTTTCTCTGCCTTTTCACAGCTAAAATAAAAAATCTTTCACAGAATTAGCAGACTACTCAAATACAAGTAGGGATATTTTACACTTTGTTTTGTTTTGGATAGGGATAGTATTGACAGGGAAAGAGTTCTTTTGGGCAAGGGAGGGGGTTTCACAGACGGCCCCATAGATGGAACCATGAATTCGGTTCACCATTGTTCAACTTTCTTCTCCATAACAAACTCCCCGTGAGGTCCCTCAGCATCTGAGGGCAAAAGGGCCAAGTAGACGGGGGTCTCTGCTCCTTCTTCTGGGCTTTTAGTGGCTCTAGGTCCAGCCATGTCTGTTCTCACCCACCCAGGGCAGCAGGCATTCAGGAGGATCTTGTCCCCTCTCCTCTGCTCACTCAGTTTCCTGGCATGGATTCTGGACAGGACCGTGACACCAATTTTTGTCACTCCATATGCAGTATCAGGCCAGCCCTCCTTCCTGTGCACCCCGTTCTTTGTGTCTTCCACGAACTTGTTCATGAGCTCCACCAGCTCCTCCTCTGTGATGGTTTCACTTCTGAACTTCTGCTGCAGTCCTGGGCTGCAGTTTTTAAGCGATCTGAGGCTCACTATGCTAGACACATTGACCACTCTGCCTAAAATACAACACAAAATGTTATGGAGAAGGGCAAAGAAAGATGAATTCCAGTTTCGCTAAGATTTGGTACTAGAAAATTTCCACTGAAGTATCATGAGTTTGCTGTGAGCATTAATGAAGACTGCCTGCATGAGTCAAGGACAGGACGGTCCTAAACTTGTTATACCCATAATGTCTCCAATGATGCCTGAGGAATGCTCTGGTGGGGAGGGCGCCGAGCAGATGCTCCACAGGAAATCGGAAATGGCTCCTATAAGAACATGCTCACAAGGATGAATGTAGGCCTGAGAACCTGAGTGACATCTCTGTGGCAGATTTGCTCATGTGATATGGACCGAACCAACTGTGAGTGACCAAGTGGGACTCTAGCAATGTGCCAGCATCTCTTGATTCTTATTTTTCTGTTAGATGTGCTACTGCACTGTGACGTGGTGTCACATTGGACTTCTTAGTAATATTCAACTACCATTTATAAACGAATCATATGATGCTATGGAGAGTGATGAGCAAATGTACCGGAAGACTGAGTGACCGTCTGCTCAGGATGTAATACTGATGGAAAATGACAAGCCTGATAAAAAACTGGATTTACCTGTCAGCTAATTTCTATACTGCTAAATTAATTAAACAAGGAGGCCATTAGTTTGCAGTGGCTCTAATACCCTGGTGGCATATGTAGCAAACCAAAATCAATGCCTGTAAATGCCTCAAACTTACAAAACTGAAACCTAAGGACGACCGATCACAAACAACCAACTAAGCTTGAAGTTACATTCAATCAATAATTTTCTTCCTTCAATTCTGGGTTTTTCTGTATAATAGTCCTTCCCTGAGCACCTGTCGATGGAGCATTGCTAACTACTTCTGGTTTTGTGCTTCCTGATCCAAATACAGTTGAACCTTGACAACCCCAGGGATTAGGAATTGCTGAATCCCCATGCAGTAGAAAAATCTACATTAACTTTTGATTTCCCCAGAAGTTTACTGATAGTTTGATTTTGACTGAAGGCATATCCATGACATAAACAGTCGATTAACATACATGATGTATTCTTACAATAAAGTAAGGTAGAGAACAGGTTAAGAAAATCGTAAATAAAAGAACATATATAGTACTGTACGTATGCTTATTGAAAAAAATGTGCATATAGGCAGCCTGAGCAGGCCTGGACAGAGGCAGTGGTGTGGAGGCCTCTCCAGGTGACAGCAGGCCTGAGGGACAGTAGAGCTGCCTCATCTGCCTGGAGATATACCACTGGCCTGTGGCCATCTGTGGCACATGTGAGTGTGCAGGCCTTCTGGAGGCGATGGGGAGGGATCTGCACCTGGCCTGGGCAGGGCGTCCTGAGGAGAAAGAGAGGCAGGAGGAGAACTATGTGTGTCTGGGGCTCTGGGAATGTTCTAGGCAGGTGACAGTTTAGGGGGCCCTAACAAGTTTGGATAGGGAAGAGTCCACTAGCCTGAATAAGATCACTCAGAGGGGGGGAGAGGGAGAAGGAAGGGTCCAGGAAGAAATCCCCAGGGAAGTGCACCTGTGAGGACACAGAGCCAGAAAAAGGCCTCTGGGAGGAGAGTTTGGAATGAAGATATAAAGGAGAAGAAGAAGCCAGTTGTGAAAGGCCAGTGGGACAGAGGGCACTGCTGAGTGCTGGACACGTGTGTACAGAGTCCTGAGGGGAAGGGCACCTGTCCAGGTGGGGATACAGCAGGGAGGCCAGTGTGGCTGAGCTGGGAGAGGGAGCAGGGCCCGTAGATGAAGTCATAGAGGCAGCGGCAAGATCATTCCAGAAACACCACTGCCTGCGTCCCTTGTCACACCTACCTTGGGGTCTCATTAGAGGCAGCAGTTCTGTGCACACGTCTCGGGTACCAAAGAAGTTTGTTTTCATCGTCACTTCTGCTTGAATATGAAACGGTGTCGGATCATTAGCTTTCAGGGAGAAAGAGATTAGCGTTAATAGCAGCCATGTGGTAAAAATTCCACAGAACGGCATATGAAGGAAAAGTGCATGTGAAATGTGGTGAATTTTTTGTAAAACTGTCCTCTAGTTCATAGTATTGTGCCAGTGACAATGTCCTCATTTGATAAGGTTGTAGAATGTTGTAAGATGGCACCATCTTGGGGAGGGTGGGTGAAGGGGGCACACACGGGATCTGTGTTCACCAATTTGTGCCATTTTCTTGTTTATTTCAAAATGCATTAAAAATCCACCCAACTGCCCTAAAATCCAATCCCAGAGAAACCCTGTGACAACCTGGAAAGAATCCGAGGAGTCTCAGGAAACACAAAGGTCACTCTGGATGAAAAGCGCTGTGATTCCCCTGGGACTTGGCTCCAGCCCCACCCCTCTCCCCCACCCCTCCTTCAGCCCTACGGAGCCATTTTGGACGCCACGGGCGCTGAGAGCCCCACCGCAGCGATTTCCCCAACAGATGCAGCCCACCCTGGCTGGAGGTGCTCGGTGGTGTCCACCTCCCTGCGTGCCCCCATCCCCTTACTCTTGAAGGCGATGCCCGCGTTGTTGACCAGCACGTCCAGGCCCCCGTACTCCTTGCGCAGGAAGTCGCGCATGGCGCGGATGCTCTGCAGGTTGTTGATGTCCAGCAGGTGGAAGCGGGGGCTCAGTCCTTCGGCCTGGAGCCGCTGCACTGCCGCCTGTCCCCGCGCCTCGTCCCGCGCCGTGAGCACCACGTCCCCCGAAAACTGCCGGCACAGGTCGCGCACGATGGCGAAGCCGATGCCCTTGTTGGCCCCGGTGACCAGAGCCACGCGGGTGTGTGACGACATGGTTGCGCGTGGGGTGCACGAAGTACTTGCACGGGGAGCGGACCTTCAGAAGGCGTTCGCGGCCCTCGGTGTCTCTGGAGTTTATGCACAAAGTTCGGCGCGCCTGCGCGAGGTTAGAGGGCGCTAGGGGCGCGAGGGCGGGACGCACCTCCCCCTTAGGGCGTGGCTTCCCGGGAACCTCCCAGGGGTGGTAGAGAATGGGAAGGGCCGGTGGGTGGCAGAGGCTGGTTAGGTAGCTGCCCGCCTGGCAGCGGAGAGAATCGTTCTATTTGGCCATGTCCCTCACTGAGTCTAACTGAGCCTGTATCCCTGGTTCTCCAAGGGTTTTTCTTTGTATCCTCTCAACTATTCAACCATTGACTTGTGTAATTCAACAAATAGGGCATTTGTAGGGACTTTTTTGTTTGTTTTTCCGGGTGAGGAAAAAAAATCTCTTGAAGTGTTTGGAACTATAGTTGTGGAATAAGCTAGGAGATCAAGTGTGTGTTGTTTTCTTCCCTAAGTATGTGAAAGCAAACCTACCGGTTTGTCCTTGGTTGGTTTTCACATTAGAGTGGGGAACAGTCACTAAATCGTTACAGGGTTACCTCCCTCGACACTTGCAGGGTCATCAGGTTACTTATATGCAGGTTCTGCAGTGTACAGGTGGAAGGAGGGGTTTGAAGCCCTTTCTTACATTCAAAATAACTTGTCAGGGTGCATCTTATTTCCCCCATTTTATTTTTTATTATTTTTTTTAATGTTTATTAATTTTTGAGAGAGAGAGGGAGTGAGCGGAGGAGCAGCAGAGAGAGAGGGAGACACAGAATCTGAAGCAGGCTCCAGGCTCTGAGCTGTCAGCACAGAGCCTCATGCGGGACTTGAACCTGTGAATCCGGAGATCATGACCTGAGCTGAGGTAGGCCACTTAACCAACTGAGCCACCCAGGCGTCCCTCCCCATTTTAAAGCGAGGAAATGGATCCTAAGAAGTTCATAAATTAGGTCAATGGTGGGAAATGAATTTTCTTTTTTCTTAAAAAATCTTTTTAATGTTTATTTGTTTTTTGAGAGAGACAGAGACAGAATGCGAGTGGGTTAGGGGCAGAGAGAGAGGGAGACACAGAAGCAGAAGCAGGCTCCAGGCTCTGAGCTGTCAGCACAGAGCCCGATGCGGGGCTCGAACTCACAATCCGTGAGATCGTGACCTGAGCGGAAGTCGGACGCTCAACCGACTGAGCCACCCAGGCGCCCCTCTTATTTCTTATTTACAACAGAGGAAAAGGGGACTATGAAACCAAATCTCATTTCTGCACTGCCTGGTATGATAGCCATGAGTGGCTATTTAAACGTAAATTTAATCAAAATAATACAACTTAAAATTCAGTGCTTAGTTACATTAGCCATATTTCAAGCCTAGTAGTCACATGTATTAGTGGCTGCTGTTTTGGATAATGCAGATCTATAGTATCTCCATTACAACAGAAAGTTACAAGCAGTGCTTTAGATAGTTTCCAATTATGTTGCAATTCAAGGTGGGTTTCCAATTAGTTGCAAAAAACAAACAATTTGGGAAACACTTTTGCTTCTTTTTGACCCAAATTTTTGAGGTAATTGCAGATTTGCATATAGCAGTAAAAAAAGATACAGAGATTCCTTACGCTTTACACAGTTTTCATCTATGGTAAAATTTTGCAACAATATAGTAGGATATCATAATAAGGACAGTCACATGAAAACAATCCATCAATCATATTCGGATTTCCTCAGTTTTACTTGTACTTGTGTATTTGGATCTATACAATGTTATCACATGCTTAGGTTTGTCTGTCCACCACTAGAGATGTTGAAAACATTTCCATCAGCACAAAGATCCCCATTGTTGCTTTTTTATAGCCAAACATCTCTCTGTTGCCCACCCCCGCCTCCACTCAATTCCCTGGGAAGCAGTAATCTGTTCTTCATTTAAAAATTTTGTTGTTTCAAAAATGGTATAGAGATGGAGTTGTGTAGTGTAACCTTTGGGGATCTTTTTTTTTTTTTTCACTCAAGATAACTAAGTGCTTTGTTTTGGATTTTCTCCTTTATCAAAGTGTATACTTGGTCTGTCATTTGCTGGCCTCCCTCCACACCACTCCCTACTTTCTTCTATACTTGGGGTGATCCAGTGTGAAAAGGAAGTGGGATGAATTAAATTCACTAAATTAAGCCACAGAGATAGTACATAGTGTGCAGGGAACTTTGGGCATGGTGAGAGGCCTGCTGTTTCAAAAGGCAAAACAAGAGGACCACGAATCATATTTTCTGCCTGATTTGTTTAGCCCTTTGGTACTTGTACCAACACAAGACTTGATGGCCAATGACGCAGGATGCTCAAGAAAATGCAATGCATAAAATATCACATGGAAATATGAATTTAGCTTATGATGAAAGTGGTATTAACAATTATGGGGGTAAGAAAGAATTATCCCAAAAATGATTGCATAAGGTACACTGATTAATTTCTAACAAGACAAAAAAGTGCTTTCTCACTTTTTAAATGTATAGTTTTATAAATGTAACCATAAAACAAGTGTAAGGAAAAATAACTAAAATTTGTGGGAAAAGGACTTTGTAAGCATAAGAACAGAGGAAGCATCACAAAGGAAAGGACAGATTTAAGTATGGGAAATGTTTTGAAACTTTATTTTTTTGAAAAGCATGCTAATTTAAAGCCAGTGAATTAATTTCTGTTTTTTTTTTTAATTTTTTTTTCAACGTTTATTTATTTTTGGGACAGAGAGAGACAGAGCATGAACAGGCGAGGGGCAGAGAGAGAGAGGGAGACACAGAATCTGAAACAGGCTCCAGGCTCTGAGCCATCAGCCCAGAGCCCGACGCGGGGCTCAAACTCACGGACCGCGAGATTGTGACCTGGCTGAAGTCAGACGCTTAACTGACTGCGCCACCCAGGCGCCCCTTAATTTCTGTTTTGATGATTTTTATCTTTTTTTTCCCTGTCACGTTTGGGTCTTGATCCTGGTTGTGTATCTGCGAGGCCACCACCACCACATAGCACCTTGTCTGACCTCTGAACAACTTGAGAAAGAAAACAAAAGAGTAAAGATGAAGGCCCCAGATCTCTGTTAGTACTGCTGATGTTTAGCATGGAACATACTCGTTAGTTGTGAGTCAAGTCTGAGATCATCCTGGCTGCTATATGGAGAAAGAATTTTTATCATGTCTTTTTTTTTTTTAATTTTTTTTCAACGTTTATTTATTTTTGGGACAGAGAGAGACAGAGCATGAACGGGGGAGGGGCAGAGAGAGAGGGAGACACAGAATCAGAAACAGGCTCCAGGCTCTGAGCCATCAGCCCAGAGCCTGCCGCGGGGCTCGAACTCACGGACCGCGAGATCGTGACCTGGCTGAAGTCGGACGCTTAACCGACTGCGCCACCCAGGCGCCCCTATCATGTCTTTTAACTTGTGGAATAAATCCACATCTTTTCTACCCACTGGTTAAAAGCAGTTGTTCTGTCCTAAAGTACCCAGTTCTATGGTGTCTACTAACATAAAAGATGTAGGGAAACAGTATTGTTAAATGACAAGTTATGAAGCTCTTAGGGTCTTCCCTTGCCCACGATTATTTACCCTCACAGAACTCTGACACTGGCTTTTCTTCTTACATTCTAAGCTTATATAGATGTTCAATAAGCCTTCTTAAAAGGGTGGTGCATGAATTTTAATTCCCGGAATCAAATTGTGACGGAGCTGCTTAGGAGATATGAAAATCTAAGCAATTTACTTAATTTTATCAAAGATAAACAACGCTGGATACTGGCTAAGGTGGTAAGGACAGATTTTAATCAGTAATATACTATTGAAACAGGAAATTGGGTCCAGCGTGAAATGAACTTAACTTGGATTTGTATGGAGGTGGCTGAGTGTTTTAAAGGGAGAATAAGGGCACAGAGAGGGGGAATGGAGGGGCTTGAGTAGAGTCAGGGAAATGAAGAATTACCAAGAGTGTGTTAGTGTAAATGCCATTAGGCCAGCTGTGTGGGCTACACAGAGACTGGGAGACAGAGGCCCTATCTTTTCTGATGATTACATTTCAAATCCTTAAGAAAGACACTACTGAGTTGTAAGAGATAGATTTATACCTCACATGGACAGAGGAAGGACTCAAATTGTGAATCCTTTTTAGTGAATCCTCTAATAAAGGGTGCTGAAGGGCCCATTATCAATTGTTGGTTAGAACAAACAGATATTCTTTTTTTTTTTTTTTTCAACATTTATTTTTCAGACAGAGAGAGACAGAGCATGAACGGGGGAGGGGCAGAGAGAGAGGGAGACACAGAATCAGAAACAGGCTCCAGGCTCTGAGCCATCAGCCCAGAGCCTGACGCGGGGCTCGAACTCACAGACCGCGAGATCGTGACCTGGCTGAAGTCGGACGCTTAACCGACTGTGCCACCCAGGCGCCCCCAAACAGATATTCTTTTGATAGAGGGCTTGGATCACCTTAAGGATGTGGCTGTGAGCTATTAGAAACTATGTTAGTGTTTGCTTTTTGAAAATATAATGCTAAGTCTTTTAATTTGTGTGTGTAGGGGGCGGGTAGTGGATGAAACCAGTTGTTCTGAGTTTGTACTTTTCGTAGGCCAGGGTTGAGGTCTAGTTGAGAAGCAGCCTCAGAGCAGCCTGGCTTGAGTTCGCTGAAGCGGAGCATCTTTGTCAATTCCCATCTAGAAAACGGTAGTAGACATTATTTTCCTCCTTCATGAAAGGAAAATACTTGTTTCATGTGATCCTTTTCTTCCTGTCTTGAATGCATTTGTGTGAGATCGTGATGCTGGAGCTGCAGAAACACTGTCTTGACACCATGAGGAAGCAAACTACAGGTGAAAATTAGAAAGAGCCTTGATCCTTGATGACGGCATGAATCATAGATTCAAATCTGAACCGACGTTTTGCGGTCCCCCTTTTACTTTTCGATAAACGTAATTTTAGAATGGATTTGCTGCAAAGTGGCAAATGTACTAGAGAACTTCCATATACTCGTCATCGAATTCTATTATTAGACTCTTACTATTATTGGTCACAAGGAAGCAACATGGAACAGTAGTATTGACTAAGCTCCGTGCTTTATTTGGATTCTACTAGCTTTCCCCTTAGAACCCTTTTTCCTTTCCGGGATGCCCTCCTGAATACCGCATTACATGTAACTGTCATGTCTCCTTAATTTTCTCCGCCTAATGAGAGACTCTCAGAGTTCACTTGTTTTACACGAACTTGACAGCTTTTGTCAATGTACATGGTCGGGTGTTTTTGGGTTTGTCTAGTATTTTCCGCAAGGAAGAACTGGGGTTATGAGGTTTCGGGAGGAATACCAGAGATGAACTACCCTTCTTACATATGGTGAACCCAGCGTCAACATGATTACTATTAATCCTCATCACGTGACCAGGGAGTATCAGCCAGGTTTCTCCACTGTAGTTAATATTCTCCCCTTTCCACAATGTACTCTCTGGAAGCAAGTCACTAAGCATAGATGGCAATCAAGGCGGGGGAGGAGGCAGAAATTGAGCTCCATATCCAGGAAGGACTTGAACTTCGGTAGAGATGGTACCGGGAGAGCTACTCTAAAGAACGTGAAGTGGGGCGGGGCTAACCGAGTAAAGGGGCGAGGCCGGGTCGGCCGGGGAAGGGAAGGGCGGGGTCAAGGCAAAGGTTGGCAGGTAGGGCCTGACGCTGTCTGCTAGGACGCTACCTCGGCCCGAGTCGGTGGATGGAGGGACCAGGCGGGGCCTGGCGGCTTTAGGGGCCGGGCCGGGACGCACGCCGGAGGAGGTTCGTCCTCTCTATTAGGGAAGGAAGGACTCCGCAGGCCAGCTGTATGGAGCTCAGCTTCCCTGCCCGGGAACCGCTGGGTTTTCTTACCCCTGACCCCGGCGCGGCGTGGGGGGGGGGGGGGGGGGGGGGGTACGGCCGTGGCGTTTCCGGGAACCCGGGCGCACGCGCACACGAAGGCGCAGGCGCAGTCGCACGCCAGGAGGCGGGGGCTACAGCACCGCTAGAGCTCCGCGGGTCGCCCGAGGACTTGGGTTGGTCAGGACTCGAAGCGGGCGTGGCAGCTCGACGTCTCCGTGTGCCGCTGGGCTCTTGCCTTAACCCACGTTTGTCTGGCGCGCTGATTTTGGTTTCCTCGTGCGGTGTGCCCGGCGCCGCCGCCGCGAGGTGAGCCGGAAGGCCGACGGGGAGACGGAAAGCGGTGAACCCGGGGTCCCGGTCCCGGGATCGGGGAGCGCTGGAGCTCTCCGTATGTTTTCACTGTTCGGGGTGAAGAGAACAGCTCAGCTCGCAGACCCCCACCAGGCCTGGCGTTACGCTGCGACGGCCGTCACCCCCGTCACCTGGCCATCCCTCAGCGGGTGTAGCCCCTTCAACCGCGGTCGAGTCGCGCTGGGGGTGCGCGGGAGCCTGCGGCCGGGAGTTCGTACCGCCGGGGCCGAGACCCGGCCTCCCGTGCGAGGCCGTGCCTGTGGGAGCGAGGCCCGTGGCGTTCGTCGCGCTGTCACCCGGCGTCCGGGTGCGGGCGGAGCGCTGGGCACCGGAGGGGACGGGCCGCGGTTGGCCTCGGGACTCTGGGTAGATCGGCGAGCCTTCCCCCGCGGGGGTGGGGTCGCCGTGGCGCCAGGACTTCTTCCTCGTTTCCGTCCGGTGTTTATGAGTCCAAGAGTTTAAAAGCAGTCGTGTGGTTACGCTGCATACATATGCCCGCCCCTAAGGAATATTCCTGTTGTGTCACTTATGTGTTGAGACATAGGTAAGGCAGAGAGCAGGAGGCTGCCAAAGTAATAGTAAAGGCCCCCTGCCCAGGCACGTCTTTGGAATAACCTTCCTTAAATCCTCTTGTTTTATAAACGTACAGGATGCGTCAAAAGCTAACCGCAACGGTATCATTGAATGTTCTGCAACTTTATTTTTTTCCCTTAATGTATCTTGAACACGGTGCATACCTTCCTCTTATTAATGGCTGCATAATACTCCACTCCATTGTCTGTATCATGCTGATGTGCTTAATGGATTTCATTTTTTATGCTTCCAAAGAAGTACCATGTAGAAACTGCAGTGGTCATTTTTTAGCAGGAAAATACCATTTTTTTAAAATTTAAATTCACGTTAATTAACATATAGTGTACTGGTTTCAGGAGAATTTAATGATTAATAATTTAATGATACAGTAACACCCAGCAAGTTCCCTCCTTAATGCTTATCACCCATTTAGCTCATCCCGCTGTCCACCTCCCCTCCACCAACCCTCAGTTTGTTCTCTGTCTTTAAGAATCTCTTATGGTTTGCTTCCCTCTCTGTTATTATCCTGTGTTTTTCCCTCCCTCCCCCGATGTTCACTGCTTTGTTTCTTTTTATTAAAATTTTTTTTTAATGTTTATTTATTTTTGAGAGACATAGAGAGACAGAATGCAAGTAGGGGAGGGGCAGAGAGAGAGGGAGACACAGACTCCGAAGCAGGTTCCAGTGTCTGAGCTGTCAGTACATAGCTTGATGCGGGGATCGAACCCATGAGCCAGGAGATCATGACCTGAGCTGAAGTTAGACTCTTAACTGAGCCGCCCAGGTGTCCCCATCTGCTTTCTTAAATTCCACATATGTTGGGGCACCTAACTGGCTCAGTTGGTTAAGCATCACACTTCACCTTAGGTCATGATCTCAGGGTTCTTGAGTTTGAGCCTTGGGTCGGGTCTGTGCTGACAGCTCAGAGCCTGGACTCTGCTTGGGATTCCGTGTCTCCCTCTCTCTCTCTGCTCCTCTCCCCCTTTCTCAAAAATAAATAAACAAATTCCACATATGGAAATCATTGTTGCAATTGGCAAGACTTCATTCTTTAAAAAAAATTTTTTTTTAACATTTATTTTTGAGAGAGCGAGAGAGACAGAGACAGAGTGTGAGCAGGGGAGAGGCGGAGAATAATGGAGACACAGAATCCAGCTCCAGACTCTGAGCTGTCAGCACAGCCTGATGTGGGGCTAGAACCCACAGACAGTGAGATCATGACCTGAGCTGAGGTCGGATGCTTAACCAGCTGAGCCACCCAGGTGCCCCAAGATTTCATTCTTTTTGAGTGCTGAGTAATATTCCAATAGTCAGTGTAGATTTCCCGATCATTTCTTTATTTTGTCTGCCTTCTTGGTGGTCATTTCCTCTGTAATTTGTTGCAAACTCCCATTTACTTCTATTGATTTCACGATCCTAGTTCTAAGAACAAATTATTTACTTCACATTGAAAGAGCATTTAAAGAAAAACAAAACTGCTTAGAGAGAGGGAGCATGTGTGTGCGAGTGGGGAAGGAGTAGAGAGAGAGGAGCAGAGAGTCCCAAGGAGGCTCTTGGCTGTCAGCGCAGCGGGGCTCATGAATTGTGAGATTATGACGTAAGCTGAAATCAAGGGTCAGACTCAACCAAGTGAGCCGCCCAGGCATCCCAGAATGTTTTCTTTTTTCCTCTAAGACCTAGCTTATAGAAGCTTTATGGCCATTGTGTTTTCCATGTATGTTAGGTTGGTGCTTAGTAAACGTTGATTTGAATTGAGATACATAAGTCACCAAAGCACACAGTGGTGAAATAGTTGAGGATTTTGATGATTAATCAGCATTTAGTAGGACCTTAACATAAAACTGTTTCAGAGGGAGCAGTATAATGGGCAGTCCCTTACTGCATAAGGAATGATGATTTAGCTTACAGTATAAACGGTTTGTGTACATAAACAGAGAAATGGTTTAGCAAATAATATAAGCTCGTGTATTCAAATCCTTGTAGGTGCAAAGAACAGTGCTTATCATACAACTGGAAGGAAAGGCAAAGAAGAAGCTTTTATATTAGATTGGGCACCTGAACAGAAACTGCAGTTTTGATATGAAGATGGGAAGAGGAAGAACAAGCCGGATCAGAAGACGGAAACTCTTCAGAAGTTCTGTATCAAGAGGAGGTACAGTTTTGATCTTTTCGTGCCAGTGATGAAGAAAAGGAATCTTTTGTTGATTGGTATTGACAGACACATGTAGCTTTTCTCAGAGGCCCACGGGCAATGTTCAAAGAGAATATTAATACTCTTTTTAGGAATACCATTATGTTCTTTTAAACTCTTGTGGGAATGTCAGTGTATTTCTCATTGCTTCACCTGTGTCTTCTCTGGGAATGACTCCAGGTTTCTGTTTCCAGTCCTGACCTTTCTCTTGACCTAGAGCTACCTGTAGAATATCAGCGTTTGGATGTAAATTCATCATTTCAGATTCAGCATAACTGAGTCTGAGCAAGACATTGTATGTGGAACTGCTTGGCCAACAAATGCAGTTGTTACTTTTGATAAAAATTAATAAGACTTTTCCTACTTGATCCCAAGCCTGTCAGCACCATCTCAGGCAATCTTTTCCAATTTCTTTCTTTGCTCTCTCTCTAGCTAGTGTCCTACTAAATCTTGTCTAGTTTTTGTTCGGTAGCTTCCCCCTCTCCCTTCTACTACCGAAAGATTTCAGCTTGTTCTTTGCTGGGTTATCTACACCCTTGTTTTTCTTCCCTGCTTATTTTTCCATTTGTTACTCTCAGTCTGACTTTCCTAAGGGACTATTCTCATGTTGCCTTTTTGGTTTAAAAGCTTCCAGGGATCCTCGTTCCGTTTTGCATGATAGATGAACTCCTCCTGCCTAACATTACCTTCCTTACGAGGGGCTTCACCCTGCTATTGCATGTACCAGAAGTATGTTCTCCACTTGCCGCTCCCTGGACACACCCCACATACTTCTGCCTCTGTCGTTCCTCTGAATCCTTCTTCAGTCTAGAACAGCTGTTTTCCTTCTCCTTGCTTATTCAGCTTTTCTCCAGCCTTTAAGACTGAGCTGAGGTCTTATTTTTTTGGCAATGCCATTTTCACTTTTTACTAATGTCACCCTTTGCTAAGATGCTTATTGGGTGTTATTCTTAAAGGCCTACTTACTGGTTTTTTAGTTGTTTCTCATGGAGGTCTTATGTCCCAACTAAGCTGTCAACTTTTGAGGTTGAAGAACATGTTGAACATTCCCCACTGTTTCTAACATAGTGCTCTGTATATAGTAGTTGCTCATTAAATGCTCACTGATTAAATGCTCTTACTGTAAAATCTATTCTCTAGTTTATGGTAACATATTTTGGAAGCCTTATATTTTGGATGGGGTTTTTAGAAAAGTTTTATTGAGGTATAATTGACATATAGTGAATGCCACATATCAAGATAATGAACATATCCATCCATCTCAAGAAGTTTCCTCGTTTCCCGTTGTAATCCTTTCCTTTTGCCCCTCTTTAACAACAGCCCCATCCAGGCCACCACTGATCTGCTTTCTGTCGCTATTGATTTATTTGCATTTTATATTTTCATATAACCATATAGTATGTCATATAATAATATATAGTGTTTGGCTTCTTTTACTTAGCATAGTTATTTTGAGATAATTGTGTTTATCAATATTTATTGTTTTTTATTGCTGAATACATTCCATCATTTGTTTGTCTTCTTGATGTACATTTGGATTGTTTTCATTTTTTTTTTTCTTGCCTGTTAAAAATAAAGCTGTTAATGAACATTTGTGTACAGTCTTTGCTTTTGCATGGACACATGATTTCTCTTCTCTTGGGTCAATACCTAGGAGTAGAAAGACTGGATCATATGATATATGTTCAGCTTTTAAAGAAAAAGAAACTGTCAAGCAGTTTTTCAGTGTGGTTGTATAATTTCCACCAGCAGTTAGTGAGAGTTCCAGTTGCTCCACATTTTTGCCGACACTTCTTATTGTCTTTTTGGTTATAGCCATCCTAACGGGTAGAAGTGCTGTCATATTGTGGTTTGATGTGTATTTTCCTAATGACTGGTGAGCTTATTTGCTATTTACATAGGCATTCTTTGGTAAACTGTTTAGATCTTTTGCCCATGTTTTTATTAGGTTGTTTTCTTTTTCATCTTCTTTTTTTATTTTGTTTTCTGGTTATGGTAAGAAAGGCATTCTCTTCCATTACATCTTCTATCTGGCTCTTATTTGTACTTGTGATGGCTGTTGATTTCTACACCTTGATTTTTTACGACACCGTGTTGGTAAATTCTCTTCTATCTATCTTTTTTTTTTTTTTTTTTTTTTTTTTTAAATTTTCCTTCAACTTTTATTCATTTTTGGGACAGAGAGAGACAGAGCATGAACGGGGGAGGGGCAGAGAGAGAGGGAGACACAGAATCGGAAACAGGTTCCAGGCTCTGAGCCATCAGCCCAGAGCCCGACGCGGGGCTCGAACTCCCGGACCGCGAGATCGTGACCTGGCTGAAGTCGGACGTTTAACCGACTGCGCCACCCAGGCGCCCCTCTTCTATCTATCTTTTTGCACTATTATTCTTTTATTGTTTTTTGAGCTGAAAATGATAATTTTTATTTATTTATAACTTATTTAATTTTTAAAATTCCAGTACAACTAATGTAGAGTATTATACTAGTTTCACGTGTACAATACAGTGATTGCACAATTCTGTACATTACTCAGTGTTCATCATAAGTGCACTCTTAATCCCCATCAACTATTTCCCCTCCCCCCGCCCACCTCCCCTCTATAACCATCGTTTGTTCTCTATATTTAAGAGTCTGTTTTTTTATCTCTTTTTTTTCTTTGTTTATTTCTTAAATTCCATGTATGAGTGGAATCATATGGTATTTGTCTTTCTTTGAATGACTTATTTCACTTAGCATTATACTCTCTAGATCCATCCATTTTGTTGTAAACAGCAAGATTTCATTCTTTTTTTTTTTTTTTTTTTTTTGGTCGAGTAGTATTGCAGGGGTGTGTGTGTGTGTGTGTGTGTGTGTGTGTGTGTACCACCTCTTCTTTATCCATTCATCTTGTCAGTGGCCACTCAAGCTGCTTTCATAATTTGGCTATTGTAAATAAGGCTGCAGTAAACACAGGGGTGCACATATCTTTTGGAATTAGTGTTTTTGTATTCTTTGGGTAAATACCCAGTAGTGGAATTACTGAGTCATATGGTAATCCTATTTTTAAAAAATTTTTGAGGAAGCTTCTTACTGTCTTTGTCAGTGGCTGCACCAGTTAACATTCCTACCAACAGTGCATAAGTGTTCCTTTTTCTCCACATACTCACTCATACTTGTTTTGTTTATTGTGCTTTTGATTGTAGCCATTCTAAAATCACAGGTGTGAGGTAATATCTCATTGTGGTATTGATTTTCATTTCCCTGATGATGAGTGATGTTGAGCATCTTCTCATGTGTATGTTGGCCATCTGGATGTCTTCTTTGGAAAAATGTCTTGTTTTCTTTTTCTTGACTACTGAGAGTTCTTAGATATTCAGGATACAAGTCTTTGATCAGATAGCTGTTGTGCAAATGTTTTCAATTATTCTGTGGCATTTCTTTACATGCTTTTAACAGTGTCTTTCTTTTGAAGAACAGAAATTTAAAATTTTAATAAAGTCCTCTTTATCAATTTGTTGTTTTAGGGATCTTCCTTTTGGCGGTGTACCTAAGAAATTTATGTAACCCTGGGTTGCAAAGATTTTCTAGTATGTTTTCTAGTAGTAGTTTTGTAGTTTCAGGCTTTATATTTAAGTCTGTGATTAATTTTGAGTTGATTTTTATAGATGGTGCAACATAGGAATAAGTGCATCCTTTTTTGCTTATGTAGATCCAGTTCTTTCAGCAACATTTATTGAGAAAACTGTCCTTTTCCACTGAATTGCTTTTGCACCTTCGTAAAAAATCATCTCTTCATATATTTGTGAGTCTGTTTTTGGATTTTCTTTTCTGTTCCATTGATTTCTTTATTAGTCTTGATGACAGTATTACATAATCTTGGTTACTATAGCTTATAATAAGTTTTGAAATCAGTATTTCAAAGTGGTTTTGACTATTGTAGGTCCTTTGCATTTTCATATGGCTTTTAGAATCATTTTGTCAATTTATACAAAATGTCTGCTTGAATTTTGATTGGGTCATATTGAATCTATAGATCACTTTGGGGAGAATTTGACATTTTAACAATATTGAGTCTTCTAGTCCATAAACAAGGTATATTTCTCCATTTATTCATGTTACTGACTTGAGATCTTTTAAAAAATTATTTTTAATTGTGATAAAATACACATAACTTAAAATTTACCATTGTAACCATTTTTAAGTATACTCCAGGAATGTTAAGTACATTCATATTGTTGTGTGATGAATCTCCAGAACTCTTTTCATCTTGTAGAACTGAGAGTCTATACCCATTAAGTAGTAACTCCTCATTCTTCACTCTTCCCTAACCCCTAGCAACAACCATTCTGCTTTCTGTTTCAATGATTTTTCATCAGGTGTGGAGGTTTTTTGTTAGATAGTCTTCATCAGATTCAGGAAATTTTATCCTTGCCTTGTTGGCATTATTTACAGGAAAGAATGTTAGATTTTATCAAATGTTTTTCCTGAATCTTTGAGGTGACCATGGTTTTTCTTTTCTAGTTCACGTTATTTAGTCATATTTTAAAATTTATTCTCTTTTATAATAGGACTGTGTGAGACCATTACTTCTTAAATTTTTTTTTTCAACGTTTATTTATTTTTGGGACAGAGAGAGACAGAGCATGAACGGGGGAGGGGCAGAGAGAGAGGGAGACACAGAATCGGAAACAGGCTCCAGGCTCTGAGCCATCAGCCCAGAGCCTGACGCGGGGCTCGAACTCACGGACCGCGAGATCGTGACCTGGCTGAAGTCAGACGCCCAACCGACTGCGCCACCCAGGTGCCCTGACCATTACTTCTTAAATGGAGATCTGATTACATATTGATCTTATTCTCCATTTTTTCTTTTCTCTCTTGATTAGTGAATGAGAGCTACAAGCCTGAATTTATAGAGCTTAAGAAGTGGCTGAAAGATAGAAAGTTTGAAGATACAAACTTAATACCTGCTTGTTTTCCAGGTAAGGCCTGTTATTCAAGTCTCATGACTTTTTTCACATGAGAGACGTGTGGGCCCAGGTGATAGGAAAACACGTGTAGTTCTTAAAGGTGGTCTGTATTCTGTCTGGGAGCACATCTTCTGTTGTGTGTCAGGCTTCCTACTTTGTAGCTGTCATATTTATTTATCCTTCGCCTTCTTTTAAAAATAAGTTGAAGTGGCTTATGGGGAGAAGTTCCCAAGTGGTGAAATAATATCAAAAATTATAAAAGGAAAATGAGCATAGAAAAATAAGGTGAAGGCAGGGATAAGAAAATACATAAAAGCCCTGATTCTAAAATCTTATTGTACACCTGGGAGGTGAGCCACAAATTTGACTTGTCTTTCCAGTGGCCAGACACTTTATATGATCAACACCTGAGTCTTTGTGTTCTGTAAAGAAAATTAAATCGTTTACATGGCAGAAGTGCAGGTATTCCTGGAAGAGACCTGAAGGAAATGTCTTTGCTGGGTCTTCATAGGGAAGACATTTATTTATTTATTTATTTTTTTAAAGGATTGTCACTAATCCTTCTTTATTTTTTTTTTTTAATTTTTTTTTTCAACGTTTATTTATTTTTGGGACAGAGAGAGACAGAGCATGAACGGGGGAGGGGCAGAGAGAGAGGGAGACACAGAATGGGAAACAGGTTCCAGGCTCTGAGCCATCAGCCCAGAGCCCGACGCGGGGCTCGAACTCACGGACCGCGAGATCGTGAGATCGTGACCTGGCTGAAGTCGGACGCTTAACCGACTGCGCCACCCAGGCGCCCCTTTAGGGAAGACATTTATGTAATGTACCTGGTGTCCTTATCATCATGCTTATGGTGGTTTCATGGGATTTTTCAAGCCATGCAGGCTGATGGGATTATTCCATAGCTCAGGTGAGTCAAAACAGTTTTCTAAGAGAAGGAGGTTCCAAACAACCAGTGGAGGTGCTCATTCTCTGGTGGTGCGGCTCGAGGAGAGGAGTCCTTAGGAAGGCCTCAGCTGGCTTGTGGCTGTGCTCCCCAAGTGTTAGAGGAGGAGCCTTCTGTGTGGCCGTAGCTTTAACAGTCACCTAAGCAGAGGCCAAGTAACATAATTTTCTGAAGTTCAGGAGCTTGATGTGGAGTTTGGATTAGCATTTTCTTCTGGAACATTCTCTCATAGAAGTTGGCAGCTTGCTCTGGGTGTGTGCCTGCGTACCACCAATTCCATCCAGAAGTGGGCTTGAGGTATCCATGGAGAGGACCAAGATGCTTTTCGGAAGGATTCTGGGTCTGGTGTAGCATAGAGACTGCTGTGCTGTCAGGGCAGGTACAGCACACTTACCTTACAGAAAATTAAATCGTATGCCTCTTGAGTGCTCCTTTTGGCCACTGAGATGATTAAGTAGCCATTACATAATTTAACTTTGAGCAGATTAACTTCCTTATACATCACCAAGATAAATAATTGACCACGTGTGGGCCTGGTTGAATGAGGTGACGTGTGTAGTTATTCCCTGTGCGTCAGTTACACATGGTGACTTTGGGCTAAAATACTTGCCATTATCTGTTAGGACTACTCCTATTTAAGACGGTAAACCTTTTTTGTCAGGCTCTAATGGAATGTTGAACTTTCTGTTTTTGTGTGTCAAGCACAAAAAATAGTAAAAGCCATGCTCTTAGATTTGACTGGATGGAGTTCTTCACAAGATGATCAAGAGGACATAGTGTCAGGCATGGACTTGTGCCTTTGGCCTGTCTATGCCTCAGATGTCTCTTTGGCTTAAGAAGGATAGGATTAAAATTAGCAGGCAGGGATTGGCATATGCTTAAATGGGATGCCTGAAAATAAGTAATCTAACTATAATTTAGAGCGGTAAAGAGTTACCGTTTTTAGTGGGAACAACTGTCTCTGGGCCCACCTCCAGATTCGTGGTCACAGAGAAGCTAAAGCAAAACGGTTTGGTAATGATCAGAGCCCACTACTTACATTTCTAGGGGCAAAGAACCTTCTGTCTTAGTCAGTTTGGGCTGCTGTAGCAAATTACCATAGACTGGGTAGCTTAAACAACAATTTCGTTCTCACAGTTTTGGGGCTGGGAAGTCCAAGATCATGGCATGGGCAGATTGAGTGTCTGGTGAGGACTGATTCCGGGTTTACAAATTGCCATCTTCGTGCTGGGCCCTCACGTGTTGGAGAGCAGGGAGCTAGACAAGCTTTCTGGTCTCTTCCTACTGCTGCCGTAGGCACCAAGTCCCATTCATGAGGACTCCATCCTTATGACCTAATCACTTATCGAAGGCCACACTTCCTAACGTCCTCACATTGTGGGTTGGGATTTCAACATATCTTCTCTAAATGCTTTATATATTTTTAGCTCTTAATCTGATGGGAGGGAACATTTGTGGGAGTCTGTCCAAGTGTACAAAATTCTGGGGACTTAATCTTGGTTTGTGGAGGGGCAAGGCAAGACTCCTCAGTTGCAAGCAAGATTCAGTCTTTAGACTCTCACCTGATTTGAGTACTGACCCTACTATTTCCTTTTGCCACCAAAAGCACTGGCCAATCTGGGTCTCCCAGTTAGATTTATGATTGCAGAAGTTTTAAGGTGCTGGGAAGTCTGTAATAAGCTTTTCTTTTATAAGATCCTAATGGCCACCTCCTACCTTGCCTTAGTAAGTGCAGGTTTCTGTGATTTGTTTTCTGTTATTGAATACTATGTTGTAGAAATACAGGCGAAGTATCTCCCAGATTTATTTCATATGCCAGGTTCTGTTCGTATATATATTTGAAGAGAAATTTCCACTTAGATTAGTATGCGGGTCTTTTAAAGGATGACCTTGTAGAAAAAAAATCCTCCCATTAGTAATTGGTTCCAGGAAGGGTTCTGGCCCACAGGGGTGATTAACTCTGCTGTGGGACATACAGAAGATATTTAAATAAGTTCTTAAAACCAAATACTGAACAGACAGTATGCTTCTGGGTGGGGAGATGAGTTATGACTCGTCAAATCAGACTTGGCAGACCCCTGATCCAGGACTTGAGGAAGAAGATCCATCCATGAAGTAGGAGCTCCTAGTAGTCCTGCAGGGATTGACCTTTGCTGAATTATAGTCCCTCCGAGTGGAGAGAAAAAGATGAGGAAGTATGAATTTGAAAAGATGAACGTTCTGGACCTCATAATAATTATAGGTCACAGTGTACCTAGGCCTGCCAGAAAAGCTGCTGTCTGACTGTTACGGGAAGGCAGCCTTTGGCTTGGAAGGGTTAATTTCTGGGTGTTGGTGGTGTTGACAGTGCAGCTGGTGAGATTACTTGCTGTGACTGCTCTGGCCAAGGCCTTGGTTCGCAGGGAGGAGCTGGTCCTGGATTGTGCCTGCTGAGCTCACCTGGTCGAGGAGAGTCTAATGGCTTTCGTGGTCGGGGAGGGGAGGGTGTCGTCTGCAGTCTTTGTGGGACCTGAGTGGGTTTTACTGGCCAGCCAGTCAAAGAGGTCTCAAGATCATCGCTGGAAAGCTGGTGCTGGTAGTAGGTAAAAGTGGTTGAGGGTCCAGCCTCTCAGCTTGGGTGGGCATCAAGAGCGGGCCCCCAGCACGGCTGGTAGGTTCCCGGAGAGAGGGTCCAGTTCAGAGGGTCCTGTAAGAGACACCTCAGCAGATGTGTGTAAAGTCAATTATCTTTAGGTCTTGACTTTTTGCTCTTCAAGGATTACAAATGCAAAAGGAGGTCAGGACATTTCCCAGAACAGCTCCTTGATCCTCTCTCTCCCCTGGGAGCCAAAGGATGAGAGGTGCCCAGCTTCAGTTTTATGTAATTTTGAAGTTCAATTGCATTTTTTTTTTATTCAAAATGATATCCCTGAGATCTTGAAGATATCATAGGATTTACCCTTTTTTTTCTTTTTGTGTCTTAGGTACAGGAAGAGGGCTGATGAGCAAAACATCCTTGCAGGTGAGAATTTCTCTTTTCCTTGACGCCTAGTATAGATTTTGCTGCTTTGTTTTTGTGGTTTAGATCAAGTGAATTAAAGGCATTTCAGACACACAGCCATTTTTTACCTAATCATAGGTTTGAATATAATTGTGTCAGGATTAAGTTTGCTGCATATAAGAGACAAACCCAAAGTAACAGTGCTTAAACAAAGTAGAAATTTATTTTGCTCTCAAGTAAGCAAGCCTGGATAGGCAGACCTGGGCACGTGTGGTGGCCCCAGGCCGTTAGAGGCCCAGGCTCCTTCCAGCTCTCTGTGCACATCCTAGAGGAAGCCCTGCACCCTCAGGTCCACGGTCTAGCTCTTGGAGCTTGATCAGCAGCATGGAGCCAGGGGGTGAGGAAGGGCAGGCTTCCTTCTTTTAAGGAAATTCCAGCCCCATTGCATCCACAGTGACTGGGTGCACAGCCCCGGCTGGCTTCGAGGGATGAGAGACGTGTCCTTTCCCTGGCACCTCCAGATACGATTGCATTAATGGCAGGAGGGGAGAAGGCACATTAGGTTGGCAGCCAGCCATCTCTGCCACAGCAAATTGTATAAAGCAGGTCATATTTTAAATGTGCCAGGGGAGGAAGCCATGCTTATCTGAGAGGTTGTGTGTGGTATATGAGTGCCGCCTGAGGAAGCAGAGGGCAGAGCCTCGGAGCTGGTCCCAGGGTGCAGGGTGGCCTTCAGCTCAAGGCCCCCAACCCCTAGCCCCCCAGCTTGTTTCCTCACCTGGAAAACAAGGTAGATGACATAGGTGATCCCCCAGGTCCATTTTAGTTCTTTCTGTTCTATTTAAAGGACATCCAATGCATGATTTTCTGTAAGGCTAGAAGTTAATTCCTTAATTTATTTTTAAGGAATTATTAATTTATTTATTTATTATTCCTTATAAAATCCAGCTGTGTACACATGTTTGGCCTAAAGAGTGGTACCATTTAATGTATAACTCTATTATGGTACTTTCATTTTTTTTAACTTTAAAGTTTTACATTGTGGTAAAATATATATGACAAAATTTACCATTTTAGCCATTTTTAAGTGTACGGTTCAATAATATTAAGTACAGTCACATTGTTGTACAATATTTTTATTTATTTTTTTGAGAGACAGAACAAGTGGGGGAGGGGCAGAGAGAGAGGGAGAGAGAGAATCCTAAGCAGGTTTCACGCCCAGGATGGAACCCTACTTGGGACTTGATCTCACAACCCTGGGACCATGACCTGAGCCAAAGTCAAGAGTCGGATGCTTAACTGACTGAGCCACTTAGGCAGCTCACAGTATTTGTATTTTTTGAGAGAACATATAATTGACTGTGCTCTATTTCCGGAGGAGAAATACGCCTCACGTATAAAGCAGTAAATATAGGTCATCTTTGTTTAGATTCTGAAATGATAATTGGCAGTTGCTTCACATCTGCTTTCAAATATGGCTTTCCGTTCAACTTTTTGAATATTAGGGATGTATTTTACACATAGTGAAATGCACAGATTTTAAGGGTCTAGTTCGTTAAGTGTTGATGATGATGAGATTTATTCCAGTCAAGATACAGAACATTTTATTAAGTGGCTTTTTGAAATTGTGGGCTGTTGGACTAGGAGGGGACTCTAGGGACCGTCCAACTTGATCTTAATTTACATATATTGAAACTAGAAATTGAACCCAGAAGATTTTTGGCTGAGACTTTTAACCAACTTAGATGCCAGTTATAATGAAAGCCAGGATCTTAATTAACATCAGCCTTCTTAATGCTTTATTTCTTCCTGGTGTCTGTTACTTGACATCTTAATTTTTCTTTCTGTGTTCCTGTCTCAGTGGGCAGAAATGAAAATTACACTTTTGCGGGTAGTAAAATGCGATCCTTGTGCGGGTGGGCTGCCTCTTCTTTATCTAGTTGGCACAGGTGGTATGGAGAGTAGGCCGTTGCTGGGAGCAGTCACTGGATGCACACATTTCGCCAGATGGAATGGTTTCTGTCGTTTCCCACAGCTAGCACTGTTCCCTGGTGTAAGAAAGTGAAGAACGATGCGATGTGAGTTGTCAAAGTGTTTCCATAGGCGCTGGTGAAAGGCTGACTGCTAGTGGATGTCAGTCAAATGAGTCACCTTTGATTGTTGTTGGGGTTGCGGTTCCTGCCATCGGAGCAGTCTCGCCTGCATCCGCTGACCCAGGGACGTGGGAGCCAGACCGTGGGTTCTGGTGTCCGTGGTTGGGTTTTGCTGGGTTCTTAGGAGGCGATCACGGACTCAAGGACTTCACAGAACTTGTACTCACAGGTCCTTCTCAAAGCGTGGGTGTTCTAAACTTTACTTTCTTTTTGGTAAGGAGGGACAGGTGATTATTTCGTTGCCTGAGAGTTGCCTGCTCACCACGGACACAGTGATTAGAAGCTACTTAGGGGCGTACATCGCTAAGTAAGTGACCGCACACATGATTGTCTGCTCAAGTGCTTATCCTCTCAAGTCCACAGCATCAGCAAATATGTCAACTAAGGCCTAGTTCGTTAGGCCCACCCCTTCGTACACCTCATACATGTTTGTTCTCTGAAGTTTGTTCTTGATTCGTTTTAAACTGCATTTTTAAGGTTTTTAATAGGCTGCCTTGGATGTGGGTTTGAATCCTGATCTGTTACTTACAGAAAATGAAGATAAAATGGAAGAATAGATGTAAATCATTCTGAGTACCTTGACTCCTCGTAGCCTGTTCTCCTCCATCGTAGTAGGTCTTGACAAATGTTACTCTTATTTTTACCCTTACTGTACATGGTTGAATTCTCTTTCAACTATGAAGAGCTGTTGACATTATGAGTTAGTTTTGTTTAGCAGAGAAGAGAGAAGGCCAAAAAAGGAGCTGAGAACTGTTTTCTGGCTTTTGTTATAGGGGGCCTTTGTTTTGGGGGACTTTTATGAGGACAGAGTGAGCAAGATCCTTAGCAGAAGGGGTTTCTAAATTACGAGGGTTGAAAGATTATGTTGCTTCTTAATCCAGGGTAAATTCTGGACTTTTAATCTCCTCCACATGTTTTTCTGAAGGCAAATGTATCTTTATTGACCTGAGTAGAAGCAAGGATACTCTTTGTATTAACATTTTCTGTATCATTCTGAAATTTTGAGTAGGATAATTGGCAGTGTAGAATCTGGACTGTGAGATTAATGAAAACTTTTCTAAATACATTCATGCAACATGAGATCTTTTTATTGGTAACAAATAAAAATACTGCAAGGTATAATTGGTAATAGAGTGGGTAAATTTAGGAATTAAAACGTTAGCAAATATATAATGAGTTTCTTGAATTTCTCTCTGGGTTAGTATCATGCAGTAGAGCTTTGCAGTGATAGAAATGGGTGTTTCGCTCTGCCTGATCTAGTATGGTGGCCATTACCCACATATGGCTATTGAGTGCTTGATATGTGGCTTACATGATTGAGGAATTGAATTTTAAATGCTACGTTTAATTAAAAAAACTAAAACTGAAATAGCTATAAGTACTCAGTGGTTACTGTATTGGATGGGGCAGGTCTAGATTCTTTCCACCCATTTTTCCCTACCGTGTTTGATACGCTTAGCCAAGTGAATTAAGTGAAACAGAGCAAAAGCTTTAAAACTGGAGAACCAAGTTGGAAGCAGAGAAGCTGTTTACAAAAAGGAATCCCTAAAAACAAAGCTGGAACTTTGGGTTAGTGAGTCAGTTGTCGCTTATCAGTGTGACTTCTTTGGGGCACTTACATCACGGTGCAATCTGGAGAGGAAAGTTTGAGGAGGCAAGAGACCCCCTGTCGGGTGCGTCAAATAAACTCCGAGTGTAGTCACAGTTTGGCTACAGTTCCTCTGGGAGCAGAAAACACCACTGGGATATCTGTGTCTCTAGCTCCTTCCATATTTTGAATAAAAATAATTCTTTTAATCTGCCTTTTAATAATTTAAATTATGTTTGGCTTCTCATTTTAACAGATGGCGGCCTCCTCCATCTCCTCTGCTGGCTCTGTGTACCTTTCTGGTTTCAGAAAAGCATGCTGGGGATCAGTCTGTCTGGAAACCTTACCTAGAGATTTTACCAAAGGCCTACACCTGCCCTGTTTGCTTGGAGCCAGAAGTGGTGAATCTTTTTCCCAAACCCTTGAGAGCAAAGGCCGAAGAGCAGAGAGCCCGTGTGCGAGAGTTCTTTTCTTCCTCCAGAGGCTTTTTCTCTTCCCTGCAGCCTCTGTTTTCTGAGGCCGTCGGGAGCATCTTTAGCTACCGTGCCCTCCTGTGGGCCTGGTGTACGGTCAACACCAGGGCCGTGTATGTGAAGCCCAGGCGGAGGCGCTGCTTTTCCGCGGAGCCAGACACCTGTGCGCTCGCCCCGTACCTGGATCTGCTGAACCACAGCCCCCGTGTGCAGGTGAGCAGTTGACGAGGGCGCACGTTCTGATCGGACAGGAGGGACTCTGACGTGTAGAACCTGTGACTTTGAAACCATAGAGAGAGGTGTTGTTGGCATTAGGTAAACCTGCCTGCCACCAGCTAATTTTCTGTCCTTTCTCCCAGCCCCGTTTTCCCTGCGTGGCGTCCCTTTTTTTTTTTTGCTGTGTTTTCACCCACAGCGCTCAGTGCTGTGTCCCCTGGATGACCTTAACCAGCAGCCCCCCACACTCACCTTTGGTGCAGCATCCTCCTTCTCCTGCCAGCGTGGGGGCTGAGGTCCAGATTGCTGCCCTGTTCCCTCTCACATGTGGTGGCATTGCTGTCAGCATTGACCTTTGCCACGATCACTGACTGACTTACGACTCCCTCCGTGAGCTGTGTGAGGACGGGGACTATGCCTTGTTCTGCCCTGTAACCACAGTGCTCGTTGTGGGGCCGGGCACCTAGTGGGCATTCGATAAACCTTTACTGAATGGATGGATATCTGTGGGGAAATGGAGTTGGGGAAATATTAAAGAAACCCTCTTTGGGAGGTAGTCCTAGATCTCGTCCCCAGCCCTTTTCCCCTGTGGCACATAACGGAGATGATGATGTTTGTAGGCTTGCTGGGGTTAAGTGCCTGGCTTCGAGGGCAGAGGCAGCCACGTGTCAGCTTACCTGTAACCTGCTCAGGGTACACTTGAGATGCACTGGCTGGGCCCTTGCCCATGCTGTTCTCTTCATACTCTACCCCATATGGAGAAGATCGATGGCATCTGATTAGCCCACATGCCAGTGAGAGGAGAGCGCAGAGAGGCCTGTACTATGCTTTCTTAGGCCGAGGCAGTCTCCTTGCCTGTCTGCTTGTTCTTTTGTAGAAATATGCGTTTAATATTGTAGAAATATTAAGCAAAGGAGGTGGAGGTTAGATGGGTGTGTCTGTGATTGATGTCAGTGAAATAATGTTGGCGGTATGCAGTGTAATAGGATGCTGGACACAGGGACTGAGTCCTCATTGGCGTGACTTTATTTGTATTGGGCTGTTAGTGCATTTGTGCTCTAAACCAGTGATTTCACAGCCAAGTGTAGGAGCATCACAAACTACGGCCTGTGGGCATATGGCCCCAGGGCTCTGGCAAAGCCTGAAATATTTGCCCTCTGGCCCTCTATGGAAAAAAGATGGCGGGTCCTTGGTCTAAAGAGTTGCAGCTGACTTTTGGCCCATGACTTGAGACCATAGCCCTCATCTGTTGTGCGGCAAGCTGGCAATTTCAGTCTGTTGCTGGTCCTTGCCCTCACTGGGATTTACTGCTTAGTATGGAGGCCTCTGTGCCTGTACCCACTCCTTATTGTGGAGAGCAGGTAGGTCATCTTTTCCTTTCTCATCTATTAACTAACAGGATTGTCACAAAATCCACGTGATTGTGTCAATCGATATCCTGCTGCTCAAAGGCTGTGTATTGTAAAACCTGAAATTCATGTGCTGCCTTGATGTCTTTGGGTCTCACAGGGCCCCCCAGAGGCTAGGCTGATTTCCCCGGCTCTCGCTGGATATGCACCCCACCCCCCGCGGTGGCCCCATCAGCTAGACTAGAGCACCCCACCTGGCCTCAACCTAACGGGTTTCACCTTCCCGCCAGTCCTTGAAACTATTCAAGCAAGCAATCACATCTTCCCATGAGAGCCAGGGGGTCACCTCCCATTACTCCAAATCCTGCTCCCCATGGCCCCTGCTGGTCACACTGCTCCTGAGTATAGCCCCCGGTTAGCCCTGTGTGGCTGGTGTGTCCTTATTGCTGTATATGTGACTGGTAAACAGCTGTCAGTCTTACCTGTCCATTGTCAGGTGTCATGTGTGCAGCCATCCCGAGAATCCTCGGACAGGACCCCCTCTCTTACAGAGGGGTGACGTGGAGGCAAACAAGAGGCCCCGGTGCAGGTGTGGCTTTTTCCACGGGTGGTTAAATTCAGTGATGAGTGTTTGAAAGCTGCATCTGCCGTAAATTAATACAATAACTTAATATTTTTAGTTGTATGCTTGGCTTTAAAAAAACATGAACAATTTTCCTTTCTAGGTAGAAGCAGCATTTAATGAGGAAACTCGCTGTTATGAAATTAGAACAGCTTCAAGCTGTAGGAAACATGAAGAGGTGTTCATCTGCTATGGCCCTCATGATAATCAGCGACTGCTCCTGGAGTATGGATTTGTTTCCATCCATAATCCTCACGCTTGTGTTTATGTCTCAGAAGGTTGGAATCAACTTTGTTCTTACTAAGATGATAGAACTCTTTTTTCCTCCCCATCTTGGGATATAGTTTTTTTAAGTTTTAGTAAAAATGGCAAAACCTTAACATATATACCATTTATCTTCCCTTAGATAGGGCCAGTGAAACAACAAAGCCTTCATCGATATCGAGGATAGGAAGAACTGAGAAAAGTTGTGTTGGGTTAGGTCGGACAGTAGAACAGAAGAAAAGGAAAACCGCTGAGGAAATGAATATGATATTGAAAAGATGAGAAGAAATAGAAATGTTTGTACTGAGACATTGTCACTGTCACTAAATACAGGATAGATTGGAGAGCAAAACATAAAAATTTATTTAGGCACCTACTGTGTGAGGCACTGTGGTAATCACAGGAATAAGTCTTTTACACAGTCCTTATTTTGGGGTGTTTAATGTCATGATGAAATCTTGATTTCATTTCTGTTTTTTGCACCTACTAACTAGCCATCATTGGTATTACTATTTAAAAGGAATAATTGAGCTATTAAATTTATGCTGTGGAAATTCCAAATGTAATATTAATAACAGTACATAGAAAATTGATTTCTTCCCTTCTCTTGATGCAGCAGAGAAATAGTTTTCTAGGCTATGAAGAAATGTGGCCAGAGGTTTACTGAATGCTTAATTTGGGATAGTTTTAAAACAAGTTCTGATGGAAATGGAAACTTTTGTTCAAGGTGAAACAACTCCATCCTGTAGGCAGAATAATAATATTATTTCTCAAAATAGAACTAAAAAAGCAAAAACTGGGCCTTGCTGGGTCTCTTAGAAAACTAGCTTTGAGATTAACCTCCTGTTATCAGAATAGCTTTAATATTGATGACCATGAAATATTAATTTGTCAGTTTTGAACAAAGTTTACATTTTAGTTATTTTTACATTAAAAAATAAAAGCATACAAATATGAAGGGAAAATTAAAAAAAGGTTTTAATGTTTATTTTTGAGAGAGAGAGAGAGAGCGAGCAAGCTGGGGAGGGGCAGAGAGAGAGGGAGACACAGAATCCAAAGCAGGCTCCAGGCTCCGAGCTGTCAGTACAGAGCCCAATGCAGGGCTTGAACTCACAGACCACGAGATCATGACCTGTGCTGAAGTCTGACGCTTAACTGACTGAGCCACCCAGACACCCCAAAAGAGAAATTTTAAAAACAGAAAAATCAGGCATTACCCTGATTACCCTGTTACCCCCCAAAACTTTAATTTTTGCATGTTATTGCTTATGATCACAATCAGAAATATCCAATTTTGAATTCTGGCTCTTGAAACCTTTATGTTCCAAACAATTCCTCATGTTTGTACAGCTCCTACGTTTCTGGTCAGTGTAGCTTCCCAGCATCCTGCCACTGTCCTAACGACCTGGTTTTGTGGGTTCATTGGCTTAGTGGGAACATGCGTTGAGACTGTGGATGTTTGGTCCCTTGCCCTGGAATTCTTGTAGCTTTTCAGGGGCCAAATAAAGATTCATTGACTTGGGCTCCACTGGAGCTTTTCGATGTGAATTAGGGAAAACTGTTCACACACGTCTTGATTGTTGAGAAGGTAGAATAACTTTAGAAGGCGCGCATGTCTGTCGAATGACACCCTAAATTTCATTCTGATCTTTTTATTTTATATAGATATACTTGTTAAATATCTTCCATCAGCAGATAAACAGATGAACAAGAAGATTTCCATTTTAAAGGATCATGACTTTATAGAGTGAGTGTTTCTTAAAATTATTCCTTCAGGAAACTTTGATGAGAAAATGGAGGGTAGGGTTTCTGTAGGTCTGAGATACCTCCTGACTTGTTCCAGTTGACAGGTAGGTATTTGCTGAGCATTTACTATGTGTACTAAATCGTGTTTGATGCGGGCACATGAGAGTGTAAGATGCTTTTCAAGAAGATTATTTGGGAATATAAGATACAAAGTTGAAGTATTAAATGATCGAACCAAAAGAAAGCCCTGTTTATATCGGTTGGGAGACTGACGTGCCTTCAGCACGTGGTCAGGTGGGATGGCATCAGGCTGCCGCAGGCCTCGCTGGCCCTCAGTCACCCTGCGGCGTGCTGCAGGCATTCAGGGAGCAGGGCTGGCGGGGGCGGCTAGGTGATTCCACGCCAAGTGGGATACACAGGGTTCGAGGCTCTCCTTTCAGATTTTCTCCTGTAAATGAAACCAAGTTTGAAATGATCTGGTAGCAGTGTGAGAGCAGTCTGGCTGTGGTGGTTGCCATTTGTCTGATGCCCGGGGTGATGCACATTCTTCACCTTTCATCTCTGGGGCCTGTGGCATGTGACCTCTTGCTCTGGCCAGGCTCAGCTCCTTATCACAATCTGTTGGAAGGTTGTTTTTTACCTTTTTTTTTTTTTTAAAGAAAGAGTTTTGTGGGTTTTTTTTGTTTGTTTTGTTTTGTTTTGACTCTGGCTTTCTTCTTACGTATTTGAGGACTTAGTTTTCTCTTTTACTATTGTGACCAAGATGCCATACAAAGTGTTACATAATGTTCAGCCCCTTCAGAAAATGTTTGGCTCTTCAGCCATTGCCACGGTGTCATGAGGTACTGAAATGACAGGTGTGTCACTGTTTGTTCTTATGCTTTAGAAATTTGACATTTGGATGGGATGGACCATCTTGGAGGTTACTCACAGCGCTTAAGTTGTTATGTCTGGAAGCTGAAGAATTGTAAGTTTCACGTGTGTCAGTCATGAGCAGTACTTAAACCTGGACATAACCCAGGGGCTTCTTTTAGCTTAAGTTCAAACAGTCAGCCTGGGAGGAGGAAGATATGCCATTGTGTACTCAGTGGCTTATTCTTTTTTTTTTTCAACTTTTATTTATTTTTGGGACAGAGAGAGACAGAGCATGAACGGGGGAGGGGCAGAGAGAGAGGGAGACACAGAATCGGAAACAGGCTCCAGGCTCTGAGCCATCAGCCCAGAGCCTGACGCGGGGCTCAAACTCACAGACTGCGAGATCGTGACCTGGCTGAAGTCAGACGCTTAACCGACTGTGCCACCCAGGTGCCCCGGGGTGGCTTATTCTTTATGGAACTTGCCCGCGTGGTGAGTGTTTCACTTCTAAGTTTTTGCCATTTCTGGAATTCTGGTTTTAGAGTCATAATCAGAGTATGTGGCCCTGAGAACTTTTTATTCTCAGGTATTTTTCCCTGGTGACCTGCAGTGTTTAGAGGAAATATTTTTAAAAAATGCATCGTCACTGTTCAGGGGGAAGCCTCTGAGTACGGAGTTTTCCCCTGGGGACAAATCGCTTCTTGGGGAGCTATATCCTCCCTGGGGGCAGATCCAGACCCCTACTAAACGAGAGGCCTTTCCATGGGGGAGGCGGGTAGAGGAGCCCCCGGTGTAGACACACGTCCTGGTTCAGCTCCTTAACATTACCTTCAGGCTGCCAGTCCCTCCCCCAGCATGGAAAGGACTGTCCGCTTATATGGCTGCGTGTTGCCTGGTCCAGGCAGCTCCTTCAGCCTGGGTCCACTACTTGGCAAAAGCTCAGGTGAGAGAAACCACTTGAAAAGAGGACTTGCTGAAGATGGTGACCCGGTCCTTGAGCAGTTGGGAGGACTAAATGAATTGATGCGTAGAGATAACCCTTAGCATTGTGCCTCCAAGTAGCTGGTACTCATTCAATGGCAGCTGTTAAGATATGGCTTACCTCTTTTTCTGCAGGGACTCAGGGAGAAAACTTACTTCCCGGTCTCAACAGCAGAAAGAGTTGTGTTCATTCTCAGCAGATGGGGTGTTTTTATTTTACAGTCATTGTGGATTCTGTGTCTGATACGTTTCTTTCTCTTTATTGCTTGCTAGAAAACTCAGAGGCAAGTCTGTGGTTCCTTCAAATGTGTAGCATTTGAAGGCATGCAGTGTATCCTGGTTGTATCTTCTCCTTCTTCCTTGATATTCCTTTGTCTTGTTTTCCTGTCCATTCATCTCACCTGTTTCATCTCCTGTGTGCTCATGTTAAGGGTCTTTAAGTCCTTCTTGGAAAAAGGTATAAGTCCTTAGGCACATACCTCAAATTAAATAAAACAACAGGCTGTTTCCCAAAGGTCACCCTTGGACCGCTTTTCTGCCCTTTGACTTACTCCTAATGGTCTGGAGTGGTGTGGCAGAAGAAGCCCAAGGCCGGGATTCTGCCGGCTCTGTGTTTGCATGCTGTTTCTACCTCTCCTGAGCTTTGTCACTTAGGGTGGGTTCTTTACTGTTCCCAATTCTCAGTTGCTTTGTGTCTAACGTGGGGATAATAATGCCTTCTTTGCTAGGTAATTGTGAAGATTCAATTAGATGATTGGTTTATATGAAACACTGTGCCTAGCATCTAGTGAAAATATGGAATAGCATATAGCATATCTTCCTTCCTTCCTTCCTTCCTTCCTTCCTTCCTTCCTTCCATTCATCCATTCATCCATCCATCCATCCATCCATCCATCCATCCATCCTTCCTACCTTCCTTGAAAACTTAGCTACTCCTGAGGTTTCAGTTGTAATCTCTAGAGCTCAAGACCTTTAAGACTATTCCCTGTGTGGGTTGCCAGCTGTTCTGAATTTCTAAGTGACTTGTGTATACTTCAACTCTGATGTGACACTTGTCACCTACTTTTCCCTTCCTAAGCCATTCCACTTCAGATTCTCTGCATCCAGAATCTCTTCCTCCACTCTCTTCCTCTCTGCTTAGTGCTGCTTTCTAGCATGTAGTTTTGGCTCTGCCACCTTCTGGTTCAGATCTCGCTGTGGCTCCCTCTTGCTTACCCTGAAGCACTTACGTTCCTCTGCCTGCAGAAAGTTGGCCCCACTTGCCCCCTCAACCCCTTTTCCTACATATATTTGGATTCTAAAATGGGAATGACCTGTGTGTACGGGAAGGCTTCATCGTAGATTCCTCCTTCCATCTTGAGAGCATTTTACTTTGTGAAACATGTTCTGTCCAGTTTACCATAGTTTAGGAAAGTCACTTGAAGAGAAGGAAACTTCTTCTACCTTTTTCCTTAGTCCTTAGTCCTTTTGGCTGGAACTCACCTTCCTGTTCTGTCATCTGCTCTGTTTCCGTGGCTGGTGGACATGACTCCACCTAACTACGTGCCAGACACAGGATTGCGATGACAACACAGTTCAGTGCCTGCCCTCAAAAGAGCGGCAGTTGCCTTGATTCTTATTCTCGCTTGTTCCTCCTTCTTGCTTCTATACCTTGTCTGCTTCAACACAGGAGCTGCATGTGGGGGGAGGTTAGGGAATCTGTGGGGGGAGTTAAGGGAGGTTAGTGAGTTTTATTATGCTTCTAGAAAAACAGGAGAAGAGTTTGTGTGTTGTGTTGAGGTGTAAAAGCCTTCTTTACTTTTTGAGAGCCTGCTGACATCATGTTACTGAACAATTTGGTTCTAGTACATGCTGGAAAAAAATACTTCTTGGAGAAATCATTTCAGATACAAATGAGAAGAGAAGTTTGGACATAGCCCAGAAAATATGCCATTATTTCATAGAGGAGACCAATGCAGTGCTTCAAAAGGTATGCTTCTAGAATATCGCATTCTTCTGCTAAAGAAGTGTTTTGATTAAGAAGTTACCTATTTTGTACTTGTTGTTACACCTTATTCGGGCATTGTTTGATGCTTAAATAGATGAACACTGGTGTAATTTCTGGGGTTTTTTTGACCGTTAGCATTGTGTTTATAGTGGATAAATTTTCAAGTACTCTTTTTTTAAAAAATATTTTTATTTAGCAAATGTTTTAATTAAATGAGAAATCAACTCATTTTAATGAAAACATTACTGGGATTGAAAAATAATTTTAATGAATCTTCAAGACCTTATGCTAGGTGAAATAAACTAGAATACCAAAAGACACATACTGTGTGATTCCACTTATATGAGTTATCTAGAGTGGGCAAATTCAGAGTCTACAGAAAGTAGAGTAGAGGTTACCAGGGGCTGGGGAGTTAGTGTTAATAGGGTACAGAATTTCCGTTAGAGACGATGGAAAACTTGTGGGGTGGGTGGTGGCGATGCTCACATAACATTGTGAGTGTACCTAGTACCGTTGAAGTATTCACTGAAAAGTGGTCAGAATGGTCACTTTTATGTTTATGTATATTTTACTGCAAGAAAAAAATAATTTTAAAATGCTTTCCAGGTTTCTCATATGAAAGATGAAGAAGTGGCTTCGGTAAACCAACTAACTTTGGTAGAAACATTGTGGACAGAAGAGCTAAAGATTCTGCAGGCCTCTGCTCTGATTCTAAACAGTTTGCAAACACCTTTTAGGTAACTTCACCTAATGCGTTTGATCACCTCCTGTGGTGGGTGTGACTTCGTAACCAGTTTTAAAGGTTTATTTTGTATAGAATCATTTACAGTCACCGAGTGGTTTCTATTAAACCATTGTATACTTCTCTTGTTCCTTCTGCTTTTCTTTGTTTGGGGGATGGAGCGGTGGCCGCTTCTCAGACGATGCAGGACATCTGCAGGGGGCAGGGCAGGCTCTGTGGATTCTAGAGTGTAAGCGATGATGGATGTGTCATCCTCCCAGCACCTCAAAAAATATTCTCAAAACAGACCCCAGTTTTGTAGAAAGAAGTGGGAGGAAAGCACTGCTCTGTAAGGAGAGAGGGGCCTGAGGGGCTCTGTGTGTGGCCTTTCCCTGGGTGTCCCACTTCCCCGCTGACTCAGCAGCTATAAAAGGGCAAGAAGTTGTGCTTTTATTCTGCTCTGATACTTTGGTTTAGAGATGTGCTGGTGGTGGGTGGCTTCGGGTGGGGAATGGGGTAGGTGGTGTGGGGCAGGCCCCAGTCCCAGCCGGGCTTGGCCCCCAGCTGCACTGAACTTGAGCAAACCACTTTGCATTTTCCCTTCTGATTTCCAGTTTGAAAAGGAGATTGTGGACCCCCTATGTAGAAGGGCCAGGGACTGGGACTCGTGTTGGGTAGAGGCCCAGGGGATGCCTGCCACCTTTCGCTTTCTTGCCCTTGCTCACCAGGAACCAGGGAGCTGGCTATAGGAGGGACAGTCGGGGCACCTTCTGTGAGTTTGATTGAATGGAAGTTCAGTCATTAAATACAGGAGAGAGTAGGGCCTGCCTCAGCAGACCTCCCTCTGTGGTTTTCCAGAATGTGTTTAAGTCTCTTATCAGACATGTTCCTTTCCCAGTCTCTTTGTGGTAGGTGTTTAACTTTTTTTTTTTAATGTATATTTATTTTTGAAAGAGAGAGAGAGAGAGAGAGTGTGTTCAAGTGGGGGAGGGACAGAGAGAGAGGGAGACACAGAAAGCAAAGCAGGCTCCAGGTTCTGAGCTGTCAGCACAGAGCCCGACGCGGGGCTTGAACTTACAAACTGTGAGATCACGACCTGAGCTGAAGTCAGATGCTTAACCAACTGAACCACCCAGGCGCCCTGGTGTTTAACACTTTTATTCTGCTGCTTTTCTATCATTTTCATGGGGGCTTGGGAGGTATAGGAGATGAATTTTTGTGCTCAGTTGGTCATTTTGAATTAAGAGTCTTTCTTTCCTTTCCTTTCCTTCCCTTCCCTTTCCTTCCCTTCCCTTCCCTTCCCTTCCCTTCCCTTCCCTTCCCTTCCCTTCCCTTCCCTTCCCTTCCCTTTCCCTTTCCCTTTCCCTTCCCTTCCCCCTTCCCTTTCCCTTCCCTTTCCCTTCCCTTTTCTTTCTTTCTTTCTTTCTTTCTTTCTTTCTTTCTTTCTTTCTTTCTTTCTTTCTTTCTTAATTATAAAAGCATTTTAGGCTATTGACTTTCCTCTGACTATGGTTTGTATATAAAGTGTGTACTTAATTAGTACTTTTTTAGTACTCAGAGTTTGGCTCAGGATTTACACTTTTCATAGCGGTTTCCTGCCTGTCAGTCAACAGTCAGAACCACTGGGAGGGAGTCGGAGCAGGTGTTCTATCATCGGTCACAGGAGCAAAATATGCCCTTACTATAAAAACTGGACTGCCATCGGAACAATAAGACAATAACGTTTACTAAATATTAGCATTGCTAGATGCGAGGTGCTGTGCTCAGGTCTTGGTATGCAGAGTTTTAAGCCTCACGGTTACCCTGTGTCATGAATAGAAAGGGGAAGAAATTGCCTAAGATTGCACACTTAGTGTGCTACAGAGAAAATGCCCACTCACCCTGCCCTCGGAGGGGTCAGGGTCCACAGCGTGGGTGTGTTTGTGTCCGGGGTTTACTGTGTCCTGCTGTGGGGATGGAGTTAATGCGTGTGGCCTGCCGCCTCCACGTCAGTGGGCGTCAACGTGCCATTTGGGAGGCCCGGGCCTTCTGGCGCAGCTCTACCTCAGCGGGGACGTCTGCTGGATTCTGGGGCTCAGTGTGGGCAAACTGACCTAAAGCCGTGGTCATATGTGAGCTTCCATCCTTACTCTTTCCCTGTTTATCCTTTTCAGAACCAGGGAGGGAAGAGGGGATGTTCCCTCCACAGCCCTCAACAGTCCTTGGCCCCAGGGGACGGACACGTGGAGAAGTCTTTCAGGGGCTGGAGCTGTGGAGGGACCGCCAGGCCTCTCCAAGGTTGGGGACGGACTGGGGCCGGATGGTGTAGGGGCTGCCCCTCTCAAGCATCGGTGCCCAGAGTTCGGTTTTCCCTCCCAGGTCTTGTGCTTCCCCAGCACTGGAATTCCTGTCCTTGAGTGCAACCCAAACAAATGGGACCCACTCACCTCAGGAGACAGTGTCCGGACGTCTTTCCTTGTTCTTATATGCAGTTGGTGTTGACTTTATTTTTAAGTAGCTGCAGTGCGGAGCACCTGGGTGGCTCAGTTGGTGAAGTGTCTGACTCTGGATTTCGGCTTAGGTCATGATCTCATGGTTCGTGGGATCAAGCTATGCGGTGGATTCTGTGCTGACAGTGTGGAGCCTGCTTGGGATTTGCACCCCCCCCTTACTTCCCTGTTCACTCGCATGCACCTGCACGCTGCAGTGTGTTTCAGGATGTGCTATACCAGGAGTCCGCAAACATTAACGGGGGCAAACAGTAGATATTTTAAGCTCTCTGAGCCATACAGCCTTTGTCCTGACTATTGCACAGTGTATTGACAATATGCAAACAAGTTGAATGGCTGTGTTCCAGTAAGACTATTTACAAAGACAGGTCTTGGGCCATAGTTTGCTGACCCCTGTGCTAAACCATACTTATTTTTCCTGTCCCCTATTAGTGGACATTTAGGACCTATATATATTAATATATTTACACACACATACGTATGAACTGCTACGTGAAGGTGCTTTTACACCTTTCAAAAACAAAGCCACCCTTTAACATGAACATTGTTGTGCTCTAGTTGTCCAGTGATTAGAAAAACAATAGACAATGAGAAAAATCATTACTCACGCATTTACAGATGAGAAGTATTTCATCATCCACACCAGATCTATGTGTATTTGGAAAACTGCAGAATAAGACTTTTCCATTTATAGACCATGCTTGGTATATGTGTGCCGCAGACTTCTTGCAAAGTCTGCAGAGCCTGTGGCTCCTTGTAGGGCAGTCTGGCCCACAGGGTAAACCACTGTTGACTGTGACACACAGCTGCCTTTGAGGGCCGGCAAAGCCAGGCTCTTTCCCAGTGGCATGATTTTCTTCCTTCTTAGTTTACACGCCTACCCCCCCATTTTCTTCTTCCTCCTTTTCTGTTTGCTCCTCACTATTGCCTTGGGCATGCCTGAGGTCACTTACTAACACACCTTCTCCTCATCTGTATCTGGTTACAGAGTTTGTGGGTGGTAAGCCTCCCACTGGCTGACTTGGCCTGAGGGGACAGACATTGAGAAGTTAAGGACTATTTGTCCTTATCTTTCAAGCTAAAAACAGCAGATGCACTCCTCTGACTGGGGCACTTTAAGTGCTTCTGCCTGAAGGTGGAGACTGGTAATGACCTAGGCAATCAGCTGTAATTCTGTGAAAATGGCTCTCACTGAACCGCCTAGACACGTCCTGAGAGGGCCCATCAAGGCACAGAAATAGGGAATTTATTTTAGCTCTTCAGTTGGCAAACAGCAGCCACATTCTGTGTGATAGATTAATGTTGGGTAGTAGGTCTTATCTGGAGGAGCAAAGAATAATAAAACCCAAATTGGTTTGTCAGCTGACATTTCTTTGTTTTTTCAAGATTTTTTTAAACATTTATTTATTTTTGAGACAGAGAGAGACAGAGCATGAACAGGGGAGGGTCAGAGAGAGAGGGAGACACAGAATCCAAAGCAGGTTTCAGACTCTGAGCTGTCGGCACAGAGCCCGATGCGGGGCTTGAACTCACCGGCCGCGAGATCATGACCTGAGCCCAAGTCGGACGCTTAACCGATTGAGCCACCCAGGCGCCCCAGTCAGCTGACATTTGAATATAGAGTTTTGTCAGGAATGCCACCCTGTTGAAAAAGGGCCTGTTTGTTTTTTTTTTTACAGATCCAGAAAGTCATTTGTGAATTAAAGGGAATGGAACATTAAGAGGGAACAAGCAGGCCTGAAGCATTTTTCTATAAGCCTGCCAGTGTGCCACACACAACCTCCCCGTGTGCCACGTACAACCTCCCCGTGTGCCACGTACAACCTCCCTGTGTGCCACATTCTACAGTGCCATGCGCTCTCTCTGGGGCTGTTCTGTTTCACCTTTCAGAGGGCAGCTCCCTATCTTTGTTCTGTTACAACCTTTCCTTGAGGGGATATTTCATTTACTTTCCTTCTATAAACTATTCCGTAGTTTTAACATTAGGCTGCAAGTACATTTGTAAAAACTCACAAAAACATAGTAGAATTTAATAAAAATGCAAGGTTACCATTCACACCCACTGGGACACCTGTAATAAAAAAGATAACGTGTTGAGGATGCGGGGAAATCGGAACCCTGTGGCTCTGCTGATGGAAAGTAAGACGGTGTGGCTGCTTGGAAACCCAGTCTGGCAATTCCTAAAAGTTTTAGCACAGAGTCTTTCTGACTTAGCAACTCCCCTCTCTCCCAAGAACTAAAAACACATGTCCACACAAAAGCGTGAACATGAATGTTCATAGCACTTTGTATAGCAGTGTTTGTCACAGCATTATTCATAACAGCTCCAACCCAAATGTTTATCCGCAGATGAATGGATAAATAAAATGAGATTTTTCCATAAAATGAAGTATCATTCAGTCACAGAAGGGAACAAAGTACATACATGCTGCAACATGGATGAGACTTAAAACATGGCAAATGAAAGAACCCCGTCACAAAAGACCACATATAATTGTATTTGTATGAGGGGTGCCTGGGTGGCTCAGTCGGTTGAACGTCCCACTTTGGCTCAGGTCATGATCTCATGGTTCGTGAGTTCATGTCGGGCTCTGTGCTGACAGTGCAGAGCCCGCTTCAGATCCTCTGTCCCTCTCTCTCCTCCCCTCCCCCTCTCATGCGTGTATGCTCTCTTTCTCAAATAAATATTTGAAATAAAATTGTACTTATATGAAATGTGCAGAAAGGGCAAATCTAGAGCAATGGGAAGTAGATTAGTGGCTGCCGTGGGTGGGCCAGGGTGCTGGAGGGATTGGGTGGTGGCCATTGTGTCATACATCTAAAATGGGTCAGTGGTGTAGCCTGTTAGTTACACGACCATAAAGCTCTTTTTTAAAGAAATAAGGTTAGTGCCTAATTGGTGAGGATTCTACCCCTCTTCTCACAGCTCATGCTTTTTCCAGGAAGGTCCAGAGTCTGCCAATCTGACAACGACAGTAATGGTCTGATAGCATTAGACCTTCTGCCCATGCACTGCATTGATCACCTTGTTTATCCTTACCACGACCGGTTGAGTTCATATTTTCCTGATTCTGTAAATGTAAAGGGAAAGTTATTGCTGAGGTCACACAGCTGCTGAGTGGCAGAGCTAGGATTCAAACCTCGGTCGGCCTCTAGATGCCACGCTTGTAGGGTTCATACAGCAAAGACCGTGTCTGTGAAAGATGCACCCGGGCTTAGGGAGGCACCTGCTCTCACCTGATCAGGACTTTGTAAAATTAAAGTGTGGCTGGATCAGCCAGCCTTGGAAGAACATTTGGAGGGCTGAGATGCTACAGTCCTGCCTATTTAAATCCCCTCTCTCCTGGGCCTTTCTCTTTCTGCCATCTTGGAACCTGTGGAGGCCTTCTGGGAACAGGGCTCCTGGAAGGCTGTGGTCCACAGCCATTTTTTTGCTGGCTGTAAGTGGGGTCTCTGGAACCAGAGGGATCACACATGTCTTCTTAAAAGGTGTTTATGCTCGAGATGAAACTGAATTCTATCTAGGCAAGAGAGGTGCTTATGTGTACAAAGCAAAGAACAACACTCCTGGTGGCAAACCAAATAAAACCAGAGTAATCTGGGAAGTGGTACCTCACGCTCATGGGAACAATGGCATGGTCCGTGCCAAATTCCGAAGTAACCTTCATGCTAAAGCCATTGGCCACAGAATCCGTGTGATGCTGTACCCCTCAAGGATTTAAACTGACTGAAAAGTAAATAAAGGTGTAGATTTGTTCTCTTGAATGAATGAATGAATGAATCAATCAATCAATCAGTCAATCAATCAATCACTCCTCTCTCTCCTGGCATCTACTTTTGATACGCAAAGAGACTCCTCAGTATATATATGGAAGAGCAGACTCATGGCCCAGGGAACCTGTCTTCAAAAGTGACAACTCATTCCCTGAGGGAAGGTGTTATTAACCACACTTTATAGAAGAGCAGACAGGTTCAGAGAAGGGAGGTAACATGGCCAAAGGTATTCATCAGGTGAGGGCAGAGCCATGTGGGGTGGGGGTGGGGCTACCTTCCATCACACATGGTTGAAGCCTTTATTAAGAGCATGCTTGATGCGCAGAAGACATGAATAGACACTTTTCCAAAGAAGACATCCAGATGACTAACAGACACATGAGAAAGTGCTCAATACCACTCATCAGGGAAATACAAATCAAAACCACAATGAGATACCACCTCACACCTCTCAGAATGGCTAAAATGAACACCTCAGGCAACAACAGATGTTGGTGAGGATGTGGAGAAAGAGGAACCCTTTTGCACTGCTGCTGGGAATGTAAACTGTTGCAGCCACTCTGAAAAACAGTATGGAAATTAAAATCGAAAAAATTAAAAATCGAACTATCCTACGACCCAGCAATTGCACTACTAGGTATTTATCCAAGGGATACAGGTGTGCTTTGGAAAGAACCCAAATGTCTATCGACTGATGAATGGATAAAGAAGATGTGGTATATATATATACAACGGAATAATACTACTCAACAATCAAAAAGAATGAAATCTTGCCATTTTCAACAAGGTGGATGAAACTAGAGTGTATTATGCTGAGTGAAATAAGTCAGAGACAAATATGATTTCGCTCATGTGGAATTTGGGAAACACGACAGATGAACGTAGAGGAAGGGAAGGAAAAATGAGATAAAAACAGAGGGAGGCAAACCATAAGAGACTCTTAAATACAGAGAACAAACTGAGGATTGCTGGAGGGGAGGTGGGTAGGGGGATGGACTAAAGAGGTGATGGGCATTAATTAAGGAGGGCACTTGTTGGGATGGGAACTGGGTGTCCCATGTAAGTGATGAATCACTGGGTTCTACTCCTGAAACTACTGTATGTTAACTAACTTGAATTTAAATAAATAAAAACAAAAACAAAAAGCATGCTTGTCAGGATGTGGTGCCCTGACTGTGGCATCAGAAACTGCCAGGTTGTACAAGCACATCCCAAAGTCACAGAATCAGAATCTCTAGGGGTAGGTCCAGGAATATGTATTTTCAGTGAGCCCCCAGGTGATGTGAGTGCCCACTGTTTGTGAACCATGGATGTAGAGATTCCAATGGGAGAGGCCTGTGCCCCCTCACCCTCCACTCTCAGGTGCTGGTTCCAAGGTTTTAGTTGGTCCTTTCATGACTCTTGATGTGAATTGTTAGGCAAACCCCAGATCACATGAATCCAAGGCTGGGCCTCTGAATACATGCACTGTCCGAGGGTTGGGGTGACAAGAGGTCTTTGAGCTGATCCACTCAGACCCATTATTTTGTGGTTGCAGCCCAAGAGGTTGAGGAGCTTGCTCTGGACCTTGGATTTAGCATCAGAATCCAGATTTTCTTTCTGATTCTGGTAGACCTTTCACTGTCCTGCATTCTCTTTCCATAGTGTAAGATCTAGACATTCTCTCAAACGGACTCCCTAACTATATTCTTCTAGAAAAGAATCAGAGTGGGAAGTGAGGCAGTTGGAGGAGAAAGGGAAGGGGTAGCCCAGCCCAGGAAGAGGTGGAGAAGGAACAGGAGCAGAGACCCCACCCTGCTCCAGCATTCTTGTTCTCATTGGATTTTCCCATCTAATTTCACAATAACTCTATGAGGCAGGTGTTACATGTTTTATAGATGAAGAACCTGAGGCATAGAGGGGTCACGTGACCTGTCACATCAAACAGTTGGAATTAGAACCCAGGAGTCTGAATTCAAGTCTGTCACTTGTCAGTTACACCTGTTTCTGCCTCCAAAGATGGGCAGCCTCCAGTGCAGGGTGGGGAGAGACCCCCTTAAACTTAAAGTGGTTTGTTTTGTCTTGGTTTGTTTGCATGTTCTTTAAAAAAAAATTTTTTTTTAATGTTTATTTATTTTTTAGAGAGAGTGCAAGCTGGGGAGGAGTAGAGAGAGAAGGAGACAGAGGATCCGAAGCAGGGGCTCAAACCCACGAACTGTGAGATCATGACCTGAGCCCAAACCAAGAATCGGATGCTTAAGTGACTGAGCCACCCAGGCGCCCCTTATTTGCATGTTCTAGTAGGCAACTTCATTGACCTCACTGGGGAGACTGGCGACAAGGAGCCAGGCAGCACCCAGGTGCGAGGAGAAAGAGGGCCTCCCCAGAGGTCCCTGTGGGCCAAGCCCTCTCCCTGTGGTTTTCAGTTTTACAGCCCCCTCCCTGTCACTGTGACACCCACATCCCACAAAAGGCGGAGGGGCGAGAAGGGGTGAGTGATCCTGCAAGGCAGCCTTCTCCCATTTCAGAGAAACTCTGTCCTGGGGGTGGGGCCCTGCCTTTTGATCTCAAGGGTCCCCGTCTGGTTATGCAGCTGTGGTGATGGGCGTTTAGAAGCCTTCTGCTAGAGCCAGAAGATAAGGCAAAAACCAAGACTGTGCAGGGTCTATGTAGCAATTATTAGGACAGTAAATAATTCCCGTTCTAACTTTGCCCTTGTCACAAAGGGAGACTTCAAAGTGCTCAAGATAAAAGGGAATTCAGGATGTCACTGACCCGGGGAGTGGGGGGAGGGTCAAGTCTAAGGGTGTGTTTGTCACAGGCAGCAGCATAGATCTTTGCTTCTCGGGTCCTCCCAAGCCTCAGACAGTAAGGGTCGCAGCAGCTGTTTGAAGTCCCTGGGAACCACATGTGCAGCGTTTTTAAAAACTCTATTGAGGAATAATTAACAAATACATTTGTACAGACTTAAAGTGTACACGTGATGATTTGATATATGTACACATTACAGAACAATCACCAAGAGCAAGATAATGAACACATCCATCAGCTCACAGTCAACAGTTAACTTTGTTTTCTTTCTGTGGTGGGAATGCTTAAGATCTGCTCTCAGTGACTTTCAAGTAAACAATACCATAGCATTAACTAGCCAACACGCTGTATGTTAGTTCCTCTGCACTTACTGTTCCTAATCTGAAAAATTGGACTTTTGGATGTATGCCGCTCCCATTTTCCCCTGGCCCTTGCAACCACCGTTCTATTCTCTGTTTCTGTGAAACTGCCCCCCCCCCTTAATATTCCACATGTAAGTGATATCATACAGTATTTGTCTTTCTCAGTCTGGCTTATTTCACTTAGCAAAATGCCTTCCAGGTTGATCCATGTAGTTGCAAACGGCAAGATTTCCTTCCTTTCTGTGGCTGAATAATATTCCATTTTCTTTACCCATTCATCAGTTGAAGGACACTTTACCTTGTTTCCTCATCTTGGTTATTTTGAATAATGCTGTAATGAAGGTGGGTGTGCAGATATCTCTTTGAGGTACTGATTTCAATTCCTTTGGATATATATACCCAGGACTGGGATTGCTGGATGGTATGGTGGTTCAATTTAAAATTTTTTAAGGAATCATACTGTTTTCCATAATGGCCATACCAATATACGTTACCACTAACAGCATGTAAGTGTCCTTCTTCTCCACATCTTCACCATCATTGATATCTTTTGTCTTTTTGATAATAGCCACCCTATTAGATGATATCTCATTGTGGTTTTGATTTGCATTTTTCTGATGATTAGTGATGTTAAGCACCTTTCAAATACCTTTTGTATGTCTTTTGTGTGTGTGTGTGTGTGTATGTGTGGGGGAAATGTCTGTTCAGGTCCTGTGCCCATTTTTAAATTGTATTATCTGCTTTTTTGCTATTGTATGAATTCTTTGTATGTTTTGGATATAAACCCCTTATCATATATATGGTTTGCAGATATTTTCACCCATCCTGTAGGTTGCCTTTTCAATTCATTGATTGTTTCCTTGCTATGCAGAAACTCTTTAGTTTGATGCTGTCTCACTTGTTTATTTTAGTTTTTGTGCCTGTACTTTTGAGGTTTTATCCAAGAAATTGTTGCCAAGACCTATGTCAAGGATCTTTTCTGCTATGTTTTCCTCTAGGAGTTTTATGGTTTCAGGTCTTACATTTAAATCTTTGATCTATTTTGAGTTAATTTTTGCGAGTGGTGTAAGATAGGGGTCCAGTTATACTCTTTTGCATGTGGATATCAGGTTTTCCCAGCACCATTTATTGAAGAGAATATCATTTCCCCATTGTGTGTTCTTGGTGCCCTTGTCAAAATTTAGTGGACCATGTATGTGTGAGTTTTTGTCTGGGCTCTCTATTCTCTTCCACTGGTTTATACGATGGTTTTTTATGCCAGTACCACACTATAGCTTGTAATATAGCTTGAAATCAGAAAGTGTGATACCTCCAACTTTGTTGTTGTTGTTGCTGTTGTTTTGTTGTTCTCCTCCTCCTCCTCCTCCTCCTTCTCCTCCTCCTGCTTCTCCTCCTCTTCCTTCTCCTCCCCCTCCTCCCCTCCTCCCCCTCCTCCCCCTTCTCTCCCTCCTCCCCCTTCTCCTCTTCTTCTTCTTCTTCTTCTTCTTCTTCTTCTTCTTCTTCTTCCTTATTTTTTTTTTTTCAGGATCTCCTTGGCTATTTAGGGCCTTTTGTAGTTCCATACAAATTTTTGTATACTTTTTTCTGTTTCTGTGAATGATACCATTAGGATTTTGATAAGTATTGCACTGAATCTGTAGATAATTTGGGTAGTATGAACATCTTCACAGTATTAAGTCTTCTAATCCATGAACATGGGATATCTTTTCATTTATTTGTATCTTCTTTAATATCTTTCATCAGTGTCTTAGAGTTCTAAGTGTACAGGTCCTTCATCTCCTTGGTTAAATTTATTCCTATGTATTTTATTGTTTTTGATGCTGTTATAAGTGGGATTGCTTTTTAAATTCATCTTTCAGATAGTTTGTTGTTAATGTATAGAAATACAATGGATTTCTGTACGTTGATTTTATATTCTGCTTCTTTACTGAACTTATTTATTCATCCTAACAGATTTTTGGTGGAGTCTTTAGGGTTTTCTATATATAAGCTCATGTCATCTGCAAACAGATAATTTTACATCTTCCTTTCTGATTTCATGCCTTTACTTCTTTTTCTTGCCTAAATGCTATGGCTGGGACTTCCAGTACTATGTTAAATGGAAATGGTGAGAGTAAGCATCCCTGTCTATTCCTGATCTTAGAGGAAAAGATTTTTAACTTTTCATCACTGTATATGATATAGCTGTGGGCTTGTCATATATGACTTCTATTATGCTGAGGAACACTTCCTCTATACTTAATTTGTTGAGAGTTTTTTTTTTTTTTTATGAAATGATGTTGAATTTTATCAGATGCTTTTTCTGCATCTTTTAAAATGATCATATTATTGTTATCCTTCATTCTATTCATGTGGTGTATCACATTTATTGATTTGCTTATGTTCAACCATCTTTGCATCCCATGGATGAATCCCTCTTGATCATTTTAATCCCTGTGATCATTTTAATGTGTTCTTGCATTTGATTTTCTAGTATTTTGTTGAGGATTTTTGCATTCATCAGGGATATTGGCCTTTAATTTTCTTCAGTATTAATTTATCCTTCAGTATCACAGTCATGCTGGCTTCATAGAATGAGTTTGGAAGTGTTCCTTCCTCTGTAATTTTCTAGAAGAGTTTGAAAAGGATTGGTATTAATTTTTCATTAAATTTTGGTAGAATTCACCTGTGAAGCCATCTGGTCCTGGGCTTTTATTTGTTGGGAGATTTTTGATTACTAATTCAATCTCCTTGCTTCTTATGGGTCTGTTCAAATTTTCTATGACTTCATGATTCAGTCTTGGTAAGTTGTGCATTTCTAGGAATTTATCAATTTCTTATAAATTATGTAATTTGTTGGCATATAATTGATCACAGTTGTCTCTTATGATCTTTAGAATTTCTCTTGTATCAGTTATAACGTCTTTCTTTCATTTACAATTTTATTGAGGTCTCTTTTTTTTCCTTAGTCTACCTAAATGTTTGTCAATTGTTTATCTTTTCAAAAAGCCAACCCTTAGTTTTGTTGATATTTTCTATTGTTTCTTTAGTTCTCATGTCATCTATTTCTGTTCTGATCTTTATTATTTCCTTCCTTCTGCTAACTTTGGGCTTAATTTGTTTTTCTTTTTCTGGTTCCCTGAGGTGTAATGATAGGTTGTCTATGGGTTGGATGCATCCCATAAGTTTTGGTGTGTTGTGATTCCATTTTTGTTTGCCTCTAGATATTTTTTGATTTCTTTCACCCATTGGTTGTTAAGAAGTGTGTTGTTGAAATTTCACATATTTGTAAACTTTCCAGGTTTCTTCTTGTTACTGATTTCCAGTTTCAAACCATTGCAGTTGGAAAAGATATTTCATATGATTTCAATGTTATTAAATTTCTTAATCCTTATTTTGTGACCTAAAATATGATTTATTCTGGACAATGTTTTATTTGTGTTTGAGAAGAATGTGTTTTCTGCTGCAGTTGGATGGAATGTTCTATATATGTCTATTAGGTACATTTGGTTTAAAGTGTCATTCCAGTCTGTTATTTTCTTACTGATTTTTTTTCTTTGGATGATCTACCCACTGTTGAAAGTAAGGTATTGAAGTTCCCTACTATTACTACATTGCTGTCTATTTTTGCTTTCAGATCTATTAATAATTATTTAATACATTTAAGTTTTCCAATATTGAGTACAGAGATGTTTACAGTAATTATATCCTTTTGGTGAATCAACCCCTTTAGCATTATATAATGATTTTCTTTGTCTCTGTTACGTTTTTGACTTAAAGTCTGTTTTATCTGATGTAAGTATAGCTATCCCTACTGTCTTTTGATTTTCATTTGCACAGAATATCTTTTTCCACCATTTACTTTAAGCCTGCAAGTGTCCTTAAAGCTCAAATGAGTTTCTTGTGAACAGCATTTAGTTGGGTTTTGTTTTTTTAATCCATTTTTTGTCTATTCATTCTTTGCCTTTAATTATAGAATTTAAACCATTTACATTTAGAGTGATTACTGATAGGTAAAGACTATCACCATTTTGTTAATTGCTTTCTATTGTTTTGTGGTTACTTTGTTCCATTCTTCCTCTCTTGCTGTGTTTCTTTGTGAGCTGATGATTTTTTTTTTTTACAGTGGTATGCTTTGATTCCATTCTCTTTTTTATTCATGTATCTATTATAGATTTTTTTGCTTTATGGTAATCATGAAGCTTTCATAATACACCTTATAATTATAACTATTTTGAACTGACAACTTCAATTGCATAAAAATGTTATACACATTTACTTGCTTGTACTCACAGTTTATGTTGTTCGTGTACCAATTTACCTCTTTTTATATTATCTATCCATTAACAAAATATTGCTTCTATAGGTTTTTTTTTATTTTTTTAATGTTTATTTATTCTTGAGAGAGAGAGAGAGAGAGAGTAAGGGAGAGGCAGAGAGAGAAGGAGACACAGAATCTGAAGCAGGCTCCAGGCTCTGAGCTGTCAGCACAGAGCCTGACATGGGGCTTGAACCCATGAACTGTGAGATCATGACCTGAGCCAAAGTTGGGCGCGCAACCAAGTGAGCCACCCAGGTGCCCCTCTATAGTTTTTTTTTTAATCATTTTTTTTTCTTTTTTTTTTTTAAATTCTTTTTAATGTTTTTATTTATTTTTGGGACAGAGAGAGACATAGCATGAGCAGGAGAGGGGCAGAGAGAGAGGGAGACACAGATACTGAAGCAGGCTCCAGGCTCTGAGCTGTCAGCACAGAGCCCGACACGGGGCTCAAACTCACATACTGTGAGATCATGACCTGAGCTGAAGTCGGACGCTTAACTGACTGAGCCACCCAGGTGCCCCATATCATTTTTGTTTCTTAACCTGTATGCTGGAGTTCAAAGTGATTTACACACAACCTTTGCAGTATTAGAGTATTTTGAATTTGATGATATGTTTTCCTTTACTAGTGAATTTATATTTTCATCTGTTTTCATGTTACTAATTAGTGTCTTTTTGTTTCAGCCTCAAAACTCCTTTTAGCATTTCTTGTTTAGCAGGTATGGTGGTGATAAAGTCCCTCAACTTTTGTTTGTTTGGGAAAGTTTTTATTTCTCCTTCATTGCTCAAGGATAACTTTGCTGGGTAAAATATTTTTGGTTGACAGTTTTTTTCCTTGAGCACTTTGAATATATTATCTCCTCTCCTGGCCTGCAAGGCTTCTGCTGATAAATCTGCTGATAGACTTATTGAGATTCCCTTGTATGTGTATGTGATTAATCTTTTGTCTCTTGCTGTTTTCAAAATTCTCTTTTTGTCTTTGATTTTGTGTCTTGGTGAAGATCTCTTTGGGTTGTATCTATTTGGGGACCTTTGAACTTGATGTACTTGGATGGCCAAACTTTCCCCAGATTTGGGGTGTTCAGCCATTCTTTAGGTAAATTTTCTGTCCCTTTCTCTGTCTCTTCTCCTTCTGGGTCACCCATAGTGCAGATATTATTTCATTGGATGTATTCCATAATTCACATAGGTTTTCCTCACTTTTTTTTCATTCCAATTTTTTTTTCTCCTCTGACTATGTAATTTCAATTTGATCTGTCCTCAAGTTTCCAGATTCTTTTTTTCTGCCTGATTGAGCCTAATGTTGAAGATTTCTATTGCATTTTTTATTTCATTCACTGTATTCTTTCAACTCAGAGTCTCTGTTAGGTTCTTTTTTTCAGTGATTTATATCTCTGTTGAACTTCTCATTTTGTTCATGTGTTGTTTTCCTGAGTTCATTAAATTGTCTGTATTCTCCTGAAGCTCATAGAGCTTCCTGAAAATGATTATTGTAAATTCTTTTTCAGGTAACTCACAGATCTGCATTTCTTTGGAACTGGTTACTGGAAAATCATGTTCGTTTCATGGTGTCATGTTTGCTTTTTCATGCTTCTGATGACTTTGTGTTGATGTTTGCACATTTGGGAGTGCATTCACCTCTTCCAGCCATTTGAATTGGCTTTGGTGGGGCAAAACTTTCACCAAAAGGTGGCTGCAAGGGTGCCAGCTGGGTGGGACACAGCATCTTTGGTTCTTGGAAGGCACAGCAGCGTAGTCTCCATGCAACTTCATCAGCTTGAGGTCAGTGTAGGCGCAGACTTGTGGGGGGTCTTCTGTGGCCAAGACTGGATGACAGTGGTAACTAAGGCTTTTGGGATATTCAGAGGTGAAGATTGCTAGGATCTTCTGTTCTCCTATTTTTGCCCACGGGAGAAGGTTCTAGCAGAGGGGGGATCCCTCTTGGCATATAGTCTGGCATGCTGGCACTCAGAGTCCTGGGATCAGAGCCATGTGGAGCTACCACTGTTCCTGGGTCTTGAGGCACAGATGCATTTGCCCGTGGCAGTGACGCTGATGTCTAAGGTGGGTGTACGTGGAACTCTGTGAAACCAGGGTCTGGGTCTCTGGGTCTTGCAATGATTCTGGCCAGGTGGGTGACGCAGCAGTGGCACAGGCCCTGGGATGGCAGGTACAGTGGTAGCTTGGGCCCAGGGGGGCAGGGGGCAGAGGCCAGTAGCAGTACAGCCTGTGGATGGTGGTGGGTCAAAGCCCCAACTTTGGCCTCAGGGAAGGTTGCAGGAAAGCAGAAGTGCATCCCTAGTGATGGCCTCTGAAAGCCACATGTTAGGATCCAGGGAGCATGTCAGGACTCAGGGCATAGCAGTGCCCCTGCCAAAGACAGTTCAGGGCTTTGACCTGGAACCCAGGGACAGGGATCAGAGCAGAGGTAGTGTGACCTGGCAATAATGATTCAGAGCAGCCACCTGGGACCTGAAGGGTGGGGGTCAGAGCAGTGGCCACACAGCCTAATCAATGAAGGTTCCCAGCCTTGACCTGGGACCTGGGGGTGGGGCTCACAGCAGCCCCTGTAATGGGACAAAGTTGCGACCTGAGTTGAGGGCAGGGCTCAGGGCAGTAGTAGCACCCATCTTGTAGGTGGTGGGGCGAAGTCTCGATCCCAAAGAGCTGGACACGGCAGTGGCAGGACCCCACATCTTACTGCACCGACAGCCCCAGCTGTGAGGAGGGGCTTGGTGGTGGGGAGGTTGGACAGCTCCATGAGCTGGGATCAGCAATGGTGTAGACTGTGGGAGGCCATGGTAGTAAAGGCTGCAAACATCCACAGTGGTGTGGCTTGCTGGGGTTCTTCTGCTTTTATTTACCCTGTGAGGAGCTTCCTCTGAGTGGATCCCCGTGCACCAAGCTGCTCTTGACCTGAGGAGGGGGTGATGTGGGCAAAATGCTTCCTGTGCTTTTCTATGTGACCACCCTTGGGTTTTAAGCTCTGCAGGAGTTTTGCTGCTTTTCTGTTGTAGTCCAGAGCTTTCCCTGAGTTATTTTCATTGGTCTGTAATTGTTTATTTACAGTTTTTGTTGTTTCTATGGGCGAGATGAGATTGGGATCCCCTGGCCCTCCATCTTGCTGACTGATATTACCTCTCTTGCACATGGCAGAGCTTTAAAAACTGCTGAGCCCGGATTCCACCTGGAGGCTCTGATTTAATTGGTCTTAGATGTGCCAACATATCGGGGAACTGAAAGCTCCCAGGTGACTCTAATATATGCCATAGTTCCCTTTCTGAGCCTCTGCACTAGAGGAACAAGCTGCTTTAACTTGTCCTAGCTGGAATACTCTGGTATTACTTTAATGCCTCCAATGACAATAGTTTGGGAGGCAGGAGACAGAGTGCCCATTGCTATATGACTACACACATTTATGCTGCTGAAATAACCTTTTAAATGGTGCCAATCCATATTGAGAACAGATTCATCCAAAGATCAAATGCTTTAACATTTGGTTCAGTGAGTGTGCTTAAGTGTGAGTGGCCAGATCACAACAGGTGTTCAGAGCATTTTAGTTATTTTCTTGAAACACTTTTTAAAAAAAAGTCACACCTGTAAGAGTCCCAAGTGTTTGGACTGATGCCTGAAAAATACACACTGGATCTGTGAATCTTTGTGGGACTTTGCTCTGAGCTTGAGACACTTCCATTTTCGTACACTAGGTGGCACCAGAAGACCGCCAGGCTGGGGATGCTGACTCCCAGTCACCGAGGCTTTGTGGAATTGAGGCAACAGAGTATCTTTTTTTTTTTTTTTTTTTTTTTTTTTTCAGATGTTAGTAGGATCCAGACAAGGCAAAAACAACTCTATGTGTTGCTACTGGGATGAAATGCAGAGGTTCCTATTGTCTGTGGGGTGTTGGATCTCCTTGGGTGAGAAACACAGGCAGATAAAAACATTAGTTCAAGGTGACAGCTGCCAGATAGGGGGCCTAGCCAGGTGCGTTGTGCTCAGAGGAAGGGGCTGGGATGGGGGAGGGGTCTGATAAGACACAGAAACTGCCCTGTCCCTGCGTTCAGACAAGCCATAAATAAATGCTGATATTTAGCACTTTCTTTTGAGAAAGAAACAGTTTCTCACAGCAGATAGCAGGTTTTCATTTCTAACATCATCGATAGCAGGTAGGCTCAGGTCCTGACTGACACACAGGCGAACAGAGGACAGGGAGCTTTTAAGGAGTTTAAACTGACCACCCACACAAAGAAAAGGGTGTATTCCTGTGACTGCACTTCTGCCAGATGTTTCTGGAATTAGAAAATGGGGCTAATTTTGTGGAGAGCTAGAGAGGAGCTGTTTCTTCTGACTGATGGGAGAGCTGGCCCATCTGTTGTTAGAGGTGTGTGTTTGATCTGAAGACAGAGCTTCAAGGTAGAGTGGAAACACCAGCATGTCCTTGGGCTTCCCTGTCCACAGGCGGCTGACAGCTTCCGGATCAGACCGCTGGCGATGTGAACCGAGTGACCTAGCACAGCATCCCAGAGTGGCCACGCAGGCAGCCTCACCTGAAATGCCTTCTTTGGTCCGCCTGACTTTCTGCATTCATCTGTCCTTAGATCAAGACTAACTCACCTTGCAGATCAGGGAGGTCCTGTCACACCTCTGTCCTTTTGATTACCCTTCTCCTTTTATACCTCTCGCTATTGATACACATTCTGGAGTTGCCCTGACTGGATGCTTGTTTTCTCTTTGGCATTTCATCTAAAGTGTGCTGGCAAGGCCTGGACAAGGCCCCTTACTACCATATTGGATTTTTTTCCCCCTTAATTGAGAGGCAAGAGAAATCTGCAGATGACCGTTTTATCTGACTGGAGTCGCCTTGCTGGTGGCAGCTGTCTGTTTGGGAAAGAGATCTTGCTCCAGAGTATTCACGTTGGGGTAACCAGCTCTTTCTGACCGTTGTGGGTCAAGACTCAGAGCAGGTAGCCGCAGCACAGCCGAGGTTGGGAATCATGGCTCATGTGGACACGAATGTCAGCAGAGATTGTGTGAAAGATGAAATCTCCTTTTTCTTTATTCAGAAGGCAGCGTCTCTGGTACCAGTAGGCCCGAGTCCTGGCAGTGGACAACTGTTAGAGCCCACCCTCTTTCCTTTATGTTTTGCTAGTGGCAGGGGTCTATAATGGAGGCCACTGCCACCAGAAACCATCCCTCAGGAAGCTAAGTGCTGTCAGCATCTTTTATTGGGGTCACCTAGAACCCTGCTCCTCAAAGGCTGATACACAGACCACCAGTATTGGGGGTTTGTTAGAAATGCAGAGTCTCAGGGCGCCTGGGTGGCTCAGTCGGTTGGGCGGCCGACTTCGGCTCAGGTCATGATCTCGCGGTCCATGAGTTCGAGCCCCGCGTCAGGCTCTGTGCTGACAGCTCAGAGCCTGGAGCCTGTTTCAGATTCTGTGTCTCCCTCTCTCTGACCCTCCCCCGTTCATGCTTTGTCTCTCTCTGTCTCAAAAATAAATAAACGTTAAAAAAATTTTTTTAAAAAATAAAAAAAAGAAATGCAGAGTCTCAACAAACTGAGGGTTGATGGGGGAGGGGTGGAGGGGGAGTGAAAAATGGGTGGTGGGCATTGAGGAGGGCACTTGTTGGGATGAGCGCTGGGTGTTGTATGTGAGCGATGAGTCATGGGAATCTATTCCTGAAGCCAAGAGCACGATGTATATGCTGTATGCTAGTTAACTTGACAACAAATTATACTGAAAGAAAGAAAGAAAGAAAGAAAGAAAGAAAGAAAGAAAGAAAGAAAGAAAGAAATCTGCACTGTAACAGGATGCGTGTGTCTGCAAAAGTTAGGAAAGCGGTAACTCAGGAGTACGGCTAGCCCCGGGGATTGTGTTTGGTCGAGCCTTCCCAGTCTCCTGGGCCAGTCTGACCATCAGCAACCCGTTTAGCTCAGATGGGGGATGCTGGTCCTTGATGCGAGGTGCCCTGGGAGCTGGCTCATCCACAGAGAGTGGGGCGGGGCTGCGGACTCTTCGGGCAGGACTCACAAGGACTCACAAGGCCAGCTTATCGCGGCAATGATCATGGTTTTGCCCCTTTTACTGTGGGGCATGGTTGTTCTCAGTTGCCCCCGCAGTGCCAGGTGAGTAGCCCGACAGAGGCTGCCAGTTTCTCACCTGCCCCCCATGCTGGGGAGCTGCTGGGCAGTTGGCCATGGAACCCCAGTCTCCCTGACACACGTTTCTGAGGTCCACATTCACAGGGAAACAGTAGATACTAATGCAGCAGTGTTGTCATGAAATCACCAAGCCACTGCGGAGGCATTAACACGGGTAACACCGGTGGGCCTTGACCGGGAGAGTCCGGGGACTTTTAGCCTGGCCGTGTGTTTACCTGGTTTACCTATTTCCGGGGTCTGCCTGGCTTCTAGGGGCCAGCGCGGGACCAGATGGGTGCCATGCATGGACTGATTCCATCCTTGCCGTGCTGTATTCTCTGTCTGAAGGATGAAGAAAGCCCAGCTCAGTGGGTCACGAGGCAAAGTCCCTTCCTTGCCCAAGAGGGCAGACTGTGCTGCACATGGCCCTGGTCCACTTGATGCCACATGGGCTTCATCCCCACGCAGCTTCTTTCCGGTCACTTCTGTGGGCCGCTCCCCGATTCTCTGCAGCGCTGTGATCAAGAGTAGGGCTGAGTTTGGTTGGAATCTCAAAGAATGAGGAAGTGGGCCATCCGGGGGTTCCTGGTGTGTGAGGCGGGGGGGGGGGGGGACAGACAACCGCACTCTGGACCCCGGCTGTGCCTTTCCTGTCTCGTGGCTTTGGTTACCTGCGATGGGTTCTGACATGCTCCAGCTCGCAGATGGTGCCAGGCGGACGTGCCGACAGCTGATTTCACGGCATTATTCTCACACCTGAGCTTACATTTGTGTGGAATGATGAGGAACAGCGCCCGGTGTCCCTTCTTTTGTTTATATACAGTTTTTCCTTTGTGTAGGAGGAAACAGAGCCGACTCCCTTTTAAGGGACATGAAAACTGAGTTTTGTCTTCCCTTCCTCTTACTGTCAAACAAAAGTCACCTTAGAACTCAAAATCACACGGGGTCTATCACTGGCAGGAAGCAAGGCCTTCCCTCGTGAATGTGTAACTTACAGTAAGTTCTCAGCAGACCAAAAAAAAAAAAAAATGCCTTTTATCATGTTCTGGTCTTTCCCTCCCGCTGTTTTATTTCACTTACAACATCACTCAGGCCCAAATGGTATTTGTCAGGAGTAATTGGCAAACGCTGGAGGCTGCGTTCAAGGCTGCTTGAATGGAAAATCTCAAAGCAGTCATCCATGTTGAAAGAAAATATTACATTTGATCTTTTTTTATGATTTCTGCAGACGTGATGCATGTCTGCATTCTTTAGCCTTATAACCCCTTTGTATTTGAGAGAGAGAGAGAGAAAAAAAAAAATCCCTGTAGGAAGTAGCACTTCACAGGTAATTTACAGTATGCCTGAGAAGTAACCACAACACATGGGGAGTCATTTTAAAAACACGTCCATGATTTATTTTTATTAGCCGTCTAATAAACCTGCGCCGGCCCGCAGGTTGTTCTACGTTGAATTATGACTTCAGGCCTCGCGTTTCATGTCTGCTTCTACCAGGCTGTTTCTGCTTCTGGTTGAAAATACGCCTGAGGACGGCGGCAGCCATCCGCCAAATGCGCGATGCCCCCCTCACTTGGTCTCGTTTGTAAGCGACATGCTTTCCTAAGCAGGGTGTCATCGAGCCAGCAAATTAGAACCGGCAGATCCAACTGAGGTCGTGAGCGCAAGTGCGTGCGTGACAGTGCTGGGGTGAGCCGTGCCCGGGTGTCCTGAACAGCTGGTCTGAGCACTCTGCCCAGACAGTCCCTCTGTGTTTTCTCTTCCAGGGACACAGTACAGCCTCCGCGACAGGGTGTGGAGGCTTTTTAAAGCCACATAACCTAATAGAAGGACACCTTCCTCCCTGTTCCAGACGTGTATACGTGCGTCCTCGTAAGGAAAGGACACAGGACGTCAGAGTTCATGGCAAGTACGTATCACCTTATATCTCCTACACTGGGGTAGTTCTGGAGCAAAAAGATATACCAACAGTCCTCTCAGTGTTATAGAGACTCTAGATCAGGGGCCAGCGAACTGCCAGTCCCTATTTTTGGAACTGAAGTTTGTTTTTTCCTAAATACAAACTTAAAAAAATTGTGGTTCGTGACCTGAGCTGAAGTCGGACGCTTAACCGACTGAGCCACCCAGGCGCCCCAGTTAATCATTTTTTTAATGTGTATTTATTTATTTAAGAGGCGGGGTTGAGGGGCAGAGAGAGAGGGAGACAGATAATCCTAAGCAGGCTCTGTGGTGTCAGCACAGAACCCAGTGTGGAGCTCGAACCCACCAACCGTGAGATCATGACCTGAGCTGAGACCGAGAATTGGATGCTGAGCCCACTGGGCCACCCAGGTGTCCTTGTAACCATTTTTAAGTGTACAATTTAGTGGCATTGAGTATAGTGCTGTGGAACCATCACCACGGCCTGTTTCCAAAACTTCATCACCCCAAACGGAAGCTCTGTATCCGTTAAACAGTAACTCCCGTCCCACCCGTGCCCCTGGTAGTCTCTAATGTACCTTTTGTCTCTATAATTTGCCTATTTGAGATATTTCATACCAGTGCAGTCATACACTGTGTGTCCTTTTGTGTCTGGTTTATTTAACTTGGCATCATGTTTCTGAGGTTCATCCGTGATGTGGCGTGAATCAGCATTTCATTGTTCCTTCTCTGCTTTGTTGAGGTTTAATTGAGACTTAAGCGTTGCATATGTTTAAGGTGTACAACTGGATGATTTGTCACATTTGTGCATTATGAAATAATCACCACAATCGAGCTAATTAACATATCCATCACCTCACATATTTACCATATCTTTTTTCCCCTTTGTGGCGAGGACACTTAAGATCTGCCCTCTTAGCAAATTTCGGATGTACAATATAATATTGTTAACTATAGTCACAGCATTGTACATTAGGTCTCCAGAACTTATTCAATTTGCATCACTGCTTTTTTTTTATTATTGTGAGAAAAACCCATAACATAAAACTTAATCATCTTAACCATTTTCAGATGTGCAGTTCGGTATTCACGTCATTGTACAACAGATCTGTAGAACTCTTTCCTCTTGTGAAACTGAAACTCTATACCCATTGAATGACACCTCCCCTCTTCCTTCTCCCCTCTCCCCCTGGGAATTACAGTTCTACTTTTTGTTTCTAAGAGCTTGACTCCTTTAGCTACCTCCTAGGGGTGGGCTCATGTAGTATGTGTCCTTTTGTGACTTGCTTATTACACTTAGCATAATGTCCTTAAGGTTTATGCAGTTTGTAGCATGTGACAGGATTTCCGTCTTTTTTGTGGCTGAGTAATATTCCCCTGTATGTATATAACATATTTTGTTATCTGTTCATCAGTTGCTGGACACGTGGGATGTTTCTATCTCTTGCCTATTGTGGATAATGCTGCTCTGAACATGGATGTACAAATATCTGTTTGAGTTGCAGCTTTCAATTTCTTTGGGTGTATACCCAGAAGTGTGTAAATAAAGTTTTATTGTAACACAGCCATATCTATTTGTTTACCAATTGTCTAAGGCTGTTTTCCCCTTATAAAGTGATTTTCATATCAGCCAACTTTGCATTCTTGGGATAAATCCCATTTGGTCATAATCCTTTTTAAATGTTGCTGGATTGGGTTTCTCAATATGTTGTTGATGATTTTTCTGTCTATCTTCATAGAGGATATTGGTCTATGGTTTCCTTATAATATCTTTGTCTTGGTATTAGGGTGATTAGGTAATCTCACCTCATGAAAAAAGTTTGGAAGTGTTTCCTCTTTTTTTCTTTGGAAGAGTTTGTGAAGTATTGGTGTTTTTCATTGTGTTTGGTAGCATAATGTAGGTCTCCTCATGCTCTCTTTTGTAATGTAAAAAGAGGCAACTGAGAAGGAATAGTACCTTTGTGCTTCTAGATGTTGTTGGTGTCATCTCTGCGTGATGCCTGGAGCTATGGCAGCCTCTTTGCGACTAGGAAGGGAGTCATCCCAAGGCAATACCCTCAGGATGTCAGTAGAAAGTAGAAAGTAGGAAAGAAGGAGTAGAAGAAGGAAAGAAGAAAGAGCGAAAGTTCTTGATGAGCAACTGAATAATCAACCCTGGAGCCTCTCTTTCTCTCGTCTCTTTCTTTCTTCTTTCCCTTCTCTATTCTCTCTCTCTTTCTCTCCCTCTCACCCCACCCACATCTCTGTTATGTGAAGTAACACTGTCTTTATTTTTTTTTAAGCTCCTTTTTGTTAGGTTTTCAATTATATGCAGCTGACAATATCTGATACTGATTATGGTACCCCCTTCAACAAGAGCACTCCCTGTTTTCTTTATTGTCTCCCACTTCCTATATCATCAGGCTAAGAGAACACAAATTGCACCTGCAGAAAAATAGCATCAAAGGGACCAGACAGTCATTGGATTCTGTGGAAAGCAAACCAAGTACAGACTCAAGGTTACATGGAATACAACTTTGCTGGGACCCTTTAGGCTGTCAGGAACATTAAAAAATCCTTAAGGGGTTACCATTTTTGCCTCTTGCATGAAAGTGTGTAAAATAAAGGGCCCGTTGGGTTTGGAGAGACCTCCAGTGGAGCCTGAAATATAACTCACAGAATAACTGTGTATGTTAGTCAGTGTTCCCCGGAGAAACCAGGCCAATAGAATTCTGAGATGGCCCCCCATTTCGGACTCCTGGTATATACACCCTATGCAATTCTCCTTCCTCAAGTGTGGATGGTACTGCGAGCAAATGATTAGGTTATGTTATGTGACATAAACGAAGAAGTTTCTCAGATATAGTTAAGGTTCCAAATCAGTTGATTTTGAAAGTGGGCCTGACCTAATCAGATGAGCCCTTAAAAGTGACTGAGTGCCTTCTGAAGAGATTGATTTGAAGTGTGAGGGCCATGTGGGGAGGGCCATGTGGCAAAGGCTTGAGAGCACCCTCTAGTAGCTGAGAGTGGTCCCCAGCTGAGAGCTAACAAGAAAATGGTGACCTCAGTCACATAGACCCAAGGAAACAAATTCTGTCCATACCTTGAAGCTGCTTGGAAGTGGTTCTTTCCCTCACTGAGCCTGCAAGTGAGGATGTACCTGGCTTCCAAGTTGATTTCAGCCTTGTGAGACTGTCTTAGTCTGCTCTGGCTGCTATAACAAAAATACCATAGACTGAGCAGCTTAAGCAACGGACATGTATTTTTCACTGTCTGAGATCTTGGAGTTCCAAGGTCAGCATGCTGGCAGATTCTGTGTCTGGTGAGGGCCCTCTTCCTGCTCTGCAGATGGCTGTGTTCTTGCTCTGTGCTCACATGGCAGAGATCGAGCGATCTGTTCTCTTCATTTTCTCATAAGACACTCTTCTCATCATGGGGCTCACCCTCATGACTTCATCTAAGGCTAATTCTTCCCAAAGTTCCTGGAACATAAATGATTAGGGCTTCAGCATCTGAATTTGGGGGGTGGGGGGGACACACAAACATTTAGTCCAAACCCAGAGCAAAGGACCCAGTTAAAATGTGCCAGTCCTAGCCTACAGAAACTGTGAAATAATAAAATTGTGTTACTTTAAGCCACTAAGTTTGTGGTAATTTTTACACAGCAATAGAAAGTTACTATAGGTAACATTTCAAATATCGCTCCTTTATGTTGGAAAAAATAGGTAAATGATCGACATAGAGTAGATTGTGAAAAGTAATGTTTGACCACTGAGAAAATTATGTAGGTCAATGCCCCAGAAAATTTCCCTTTCTTCCTTTTTCTTTTTCTATTAAAGGTTGTCACTACTTATGGGACCCCAAAGACAAGGGACAGATTTGGGGAGAGTGTAGGGAATGCTTTTGGATCTTCCCCCAAAGAGTTGGCCAGGTGTGTCGGCTGTTGGGAGGCAGGGGTTCCTGAGAGGCCCTCATCCTGGCCCTAGGACAGCCATAGTCAGCCCTGGCTTGTACCCACTCTGGGGCTCCTTTTGTCAAGAGGAAATCTCCATGCAAGAGCATCCTAGTGTTTAAAAAAAAATTTTTTTTAATGTTTATTTATTTTTGAGACAATGCAAGAGACAGAGTGCAAGCAGTGGAGGGGCAGACAGAATCTGAAGCGGGTTCCAGGCTCTGAGCTGTCAGCCCAGAGGCCTACGTGGGGCTCAAACTCATGAACCATGAGATCATGACCTGAGCTGAAGTCGGACACTTAACCGACTGAGCCACTCAGGCACCCTAAGAGCATCCTAGTTAAGAAGAGCCATGGCATCAGGAAAGATGGCTTAAAATACATGGGGCCAAAATCTGGTTGAGTATTATTTCCCTATGGTGTGAGATACAGTTATTTCTTGAAACCTTCTTACTCAGGAAAAACTGCTCAGGCAAATCTAGTTTTTTTTTTTCTTTTCTACAGTTTATTTATTTATTTTGAGAGAGACAGAGAGTGAGCAAGGTGGGGAGAGGGGCAGGGAGAGAGGAGGACTGGGGATCCGAAGTGGGCTCTATGCTGAGAGTAGAGAGCCTGATATGAGACAAGAACTCGTGAACCCGTGAGAGCCAAATTCAGCCAAATTCAGATGCTTAACCAACTGAGCCACCCAGGTGCCCCTGGGCAAATCTAGTTTGCTAGGTAGCTCACTTCTCCAGTTATCAGCTTGGGCATCAGTCATAGTTATTAGGCATAGCATTAAGATCATGACTGTATGTTATTAAAGTGATTACAAAGTATTTTTTAAGAATTTTAAAATGTTTTTTGAAATTTATTTTTGAGAGAGATAGAGAGAGCATGAGCAGGGGAGGGGCAGAGAAAGAGAGAGACACAGAATCTGAAGCAGGCTCCAGGCTCTGAGCTGCCAGCAAAGAGCCTGACTTGGGGCTTGAACCCATGAACCGTGAGATCGTGACCTGAGCCGAAGTCAGACACTCAACTGATTGAGCCACCCAGGTGCCCCTCAAAGTGTTTCTTAAAAGATAAATGATGATCAAAACTACTGGTCTTTTATTAACCTTTCTTAAGAAGTTCTTGGGATTATTTCTTAATGTTACAGATTTATACAGAACAATTGTCTTTACTCTCTTTGGCTTTGATGCGATCACAGTTGTGTGCATTTCTAGCTTGCAAGAAGTACCTTTTCTCTTGTTGTTGGATTCAGAATGTGAATCAAAAAAAAAAAAAAGAAAAAAAAAAAGAAAAAAAAGAAAAAAGACAATGCGAATCAGATGGAGGGTTTTTTTTCTTAGCAAATTTAAAAAATGTCCAGTCATTTGTACAAATGGTTTAAAAGCCTTGAGATTTTAGGAATGTGTATTTGCAATTATTCTCCTTTAATAATTAATCACTAATATGTTTTAATCACTGAGAACATTGTTTTGATCATTAAGAATTTACAATGTAAAGATTATTTCAAGGTCAAATTTCAAATGTTAATCATCGTAACCTAATGCATGTAAATCTCTACTGAATTCAGTTTAAAAATAAAGAGTAAGTCATTAATTTGAGCTAGCATACTTACTGGAAATTATCTTTTATTATTCTCTGCTCTGGTTCAAGGTCATTTCTTTAATCAAACCTCAGTTTGATCCAGAGTCGTGGGAAGAAAAATCAGTCTCTTGTCTTTCTTTCCCTAAAAAATAAAGCTGTCACAGGGAATCTCTTCCAACTTCCATTTCTCTTCACTGCTTTCATCTCATCTTTAATTATTGCTGCTTTTTCTTTTCTTTTCTTTTCTTTTCTTTTCTTTTCTTTTCTTTTCTTTTCTTTTCTTTTCTTTTTTTTTTTTTTTTGTTTTTTAGTTTTGGGGGCAGATTGTGTCACTGGGTATAAGACCCTTAGGAGTCATGGAGCTTTGCTTGCTGCTAGGGCATTTTTGCTTGATGTTTTGATATGAAAGCTTTATATGGTACCTTCTTTTTGCTTGAATGGGCATCCTGATTACCCAGGCCTTCTGCTTAACTGTCTTCTGATTAGGGGTGTATAGGGTACGGGCTACAAGTGTGGGTTCTAGACTGAGCCTCACCTGAATTTGGGTCCTGATACACCACTTACCAGTTCTGGGACCATGGAAAGTTTTTGTCATCCATCCTGTGCCCCCTCCTCTTCATCTGTAAATGAGGACAAGCAGAGTGCCAGCTGTCATGGGGATGAAATGTACCTCTGCAAGCGACCAAGGCTGCCTATTGTGCAGGGTCATCAATTTAACTGATACTGCAGAGAAAATGTAAAGCCTTCATTGTGGCTGCATGATCCAATTTCCCCCGAGCCCACCCCACAGGTTACTGGGTAAGATCTGGCTTTCAGTCCCCTCCAGTTTAAATTTTAGCTCATCCAATTTAATTTAAAAAGCCTCAACTGAATTTAAATAGCTTCTTTAGGCAATTGCCTAAAGAGCAACATGGTCCGGGAGTCTCCCTTGTTTCCCTTCCTAAAATGGCTTTGGGTGGAGGTGGGGGGGTTTGTGTTTATAGTTCTCTCCTCCCTGTGCTGGTTCTTCTGTCTGTAGCTGGTGAACTTGCAGCCTGTCCCGGGCAGTACCTGTGGGACACATCAGCTAGCTCTCCCTTGAGGACTGTTGCTACCTGCAGACCTCTGAGCCTCATTCCCTACCTGGCTCCAAGCCAGGAATCCGGGCGGCCCAGGATGACTGCTCTTCAAGGCATCCTTTGGAATGACCATGCTTTTGTGTGCTGTCAGATTTTGCAGGATGTGTCCAGGCCCTGAACTGAGACGGGGGGCAGCCTGTAAGCTGGTTCCTCCGTAGCCACATGTAGTCTGGCCACAACTCTGTCCTGGATGTCCTCACTTGAAAAATAGTTTACCTGTTGGCTTGTAGTTACAGACTGCATGTTTCTGTCGCCCCCCACCCCCATTCATATGTTGAAACCTAAACCCCCAGTGTGATGGTTTTGGGACCTTTGAGAAGTGGTTTAGATGAAGTCATGAAAGTATAGCCCCCCAAATGGGATTAGTGCTTTGTTTTGTTTTGTTTTTAAGTAGGTTTTATACCCAGCATGGAGCCCAACGTGGGGCTTGAACTCATGACCCTGAGACCAAGACCTGAGCTGAGATCCCCAAATGTCCATCAACAAATAAATGGATAAAGAAGATGTGGTATATATATATAACGGAGTATTACTCAGCAATCAAAAAGAATGAAATCTTGCTATTTGCAACTACATGGATGTGTTACGGAACCTGGTCTGGATCACCCAGTGGAAGAACCAAGCAGCACTCGGAGATCTTGGAAGGCAGGAGATTTATTTCACCACACTGGCGGGCTCAGAGGAGATCACTCTCCAGAGGTCTGAGTCCTGAGCATAAGCAGAGGAAACAATTTATAGTCTGTTTCTTCCACATTCTGCATTAGTAGAAATTTGGAACGCGCGGCAAGCGGGGTAGGAAGAAGAACCTGGAAGGGAAGTCTTGGGTCGGCGACTGGAATTTCCCTATCAGTCCTGTTGGCCATCTTATAACAGATTTTTCCCTATCAGATGGAACTAGAGGGTATTATGCTAAGCAAAACTAGTCAGAGAAAGACAAATATCATATGACTTTACTCATATGTGGAATTTAGATCCAAAACAGATAAACATAAGGGAAGGGAAGCAAAAATAATATAAAAACATGGAGGGGGACAAAACATAAAAGACTCTTAAATATAGAGAACAATCTGAGGGTTGCTGGAGGGATTGTGGGTGGAGGGATGGGCCAAATGGGTAAGGAGCATTAAGCAGGGCACTTGTTGGGATGAGCACTGGGTTTTATATGTAAGGGATGAATCATTGGATTCTACTCCTGAAATCTTTATTGCACTATATGCTAATTAACTTGGAGGTAAATTAAAAAAAAAAAAAAAAAGACCTGAGTTGAGATCAAGAGTCACACACTTAAACAAATGAGCCACCCAGGCGCCCCTGGCTTAGTGCTCTGGTAAGAAGAGGAAGAGACCAGAGCTCCTGGCCTCCCTCTGCTATGTGAGGACACACCAAGAAGAGAGATGTCTACACAGCAGGAAGAGAGTTCTTACCAGAACCCGACCATGCTGCCTCCCTGATCTCAGACCTCTGAGCCTCCTGAGCTTAAAAGAAAGAAGTTTGTTGTCTAAGCCACCCAATCTATGGCATTGTTTTTTATAGCAGCCAGAGTGGAGTAAGGCACTTGTCTTGCCTCATGCCTCTGGGCTCCCTTCTCCTCACCACGGGTCACCCAGGGCCCAAACAGGGCAGGTCCTGTCCAGGCCTCCAGTATAAAGACCCCCATGGCTTAGTCCTCTAAGCCTGGCTCTTGATATGCTGCTGGGGAGATAAGAAAGCTGGACACCTTTTCTCAAGACAACAGCCCCAGGCTGAAGGGCCATCTCTTGCTACAAAAACATCACTTTTTTTTAAAAATAAAGTTATTCTTCATTATTTTAATTTTCTTTTTAAAACAAATGCATCAAATAAGAAATCAGTATTATGTTAGAACATCACTTTGAATGCATGAAAATGATGATTTGCATTACAGTGGTCTGTCTCTTTGCATGCCTTCTATAATCCTCTTTCTCCCCAGACAGAAGGGGGTCTGCAAAGGTCAGAGCAAAGAGAAAGGCAAAAGAGAAAACAAACAAACAAACAAAACTCCCATGAATGGTTTCCTTGTAACACGGATGCTGGACTGAAGTTTCTTATAGGCTGAGACCCGGTCTGCATGCTTCCCAGTGTGTACTCAGGACCAAGCACAGTTGCTGGTCAACGCTCAGTAAATGTTTGTTGAATGAATGATGATAACAATGAATATCTTTAGAGCTCCTTATTAACACGTGTACATGGACTTCTCAAACAGCTTGCCTGCAATTAACAGTCCATGTCTCGTAGGCGCTTTACCACGAAGAAATTAGGGATCCTTTGTTAAATGTGAAGTAAGTACCTCATTGAAACCAAGAGAAAAGGAGCCTTCCCGCTTCTCCATGAAGAGCAGAGTTATTGGAATGACAAACTCTTGTCAAAGCAAAAATTGCAGTAAACAAAGTTAAACAGTCAAGGATGGCCTTATTCAAGACTGTTACAAAAGGGGAGAGGAACTGGAGTCTGAAGTCAGATTTACTGAAAGAAAGGGCAGGAGGGTTTTTAAGGGCTGGGATGAGCTGGTGGAGGATGTTAGCAGGAGGTTGATGGGTGCGATGTGTAGAGCACATTGGGTTATTTACTGAGTCCGCAAATGTTTTCTCTGTGATTAGGCCATCATATGGGGCTCCTGCCCTCCCCCAGAGACTGGGAGATAAGGCTGCTATCTCCTTTGATGATTACGTTTTGAAACAATGGCTCCCGGGTCCTTGAGAAAGACATCCCTGGACTATAAAACTGGCAAGAAGCTTTAAAAAAGATGTCATATATCTGAAAGTGGCAGAAAAAGAATTTACAAGTTTTTTTAGACAAAATGCTCCAAGGCAAGGGTGGTCAGTGTCTAGGGTCAAGAATAAGTCTGTCTAAGGTTTAGTCAAGCTGAGGGAAACATTAAGGCCACCTCGGTCACTCTAAACCAAGGAAGTAGATGGTTTGCTTTGGGAATTTAATATGAATGTAGTGTTTTGTATTCTTCACTTTAAATATTCCTTCCTGGAGTAAAATACGATTTACTGTAGAACAGCAACAGGACAGTGTAGCTACCATTCCCATGTTATTTTTTAGTTCATAATTTGGGAAGAGTAATCAGGGAAGAATTTGGACAGTGTAGGTCCTATCTGTGGAAGCTCTTTAGAGTTTGGGTGCCACTGACAGAAAAAACAGCCACGGTTCTTTCCCCCTTACAGTAAGTGTTAGTAAAAAATGTTTTCCCAATTCTTATGCCATTACCAGCCATACATGTCTCAAATCAGACACCATATACACACAAGTTTCTTTACTACAAAGGAAAGTCTGTCCTATGGGCTGTTTCTTCTTGTGTATCCTCTGTAATTCTATCTGCGCCCCCCCCCCCACCATCCTGCTTTGCTAATAATTATTAGTAGGTCTTCATCACCATAACTCTTCAGCATAGTGAAGTTAAATAGAACACTTTCATGGGAGGTCAGACACACTGTATACAGATATAGTCATAGAAAGTAGTATGGATTTGGGGCTTAGAAGAAATAACCCAATGCTAGAAACAAGAAGAAAATAATAAAGAATATGAAGACAAATGAGAAATATAAGCTAACAGTATTGGTTAGGCTAAGAGAGCCCCAGCACATTTTCACTTAGATGATGTCAGGTGTGGGGCAGCTGATAGAAATGTCATGAGCTGCCAGAAAAGGTTGGGTAGTCTGAAGTTCAGAAAAAGCTATCTGTAGGCTTTGGTTGTATCTGTTTTAAGATGCTATTTAATATAATCTAGGGCCATTTCCAGGATCTTATCCCTCCTTTAAATGATCCGTGTTATAAGTTGCCCCTTGGCTATGCTGTCCTATGCACAACAGATATCTATCAGGGCTCAGGGAATTGTAGAGCCATGCATCTTGATGAAGGGGAAGAGTAAGTACTGGGGGCCAATAGCAAATTAGTGCTGGAAGCCCAAGTTTCCCATTGGCTAGTCACAGTTGATGATTTGCATAGATGTTACACATTTTGGATAAAGTGCTTTCTGGGTTGTGTTCATTGTTTATTGAAATAGTAATGGCTATTAAGTTTAATAGCCACTTTTCATATCATAAGGATATTGAATGAAAAGCCCTCTTCTCTTGTTTATTAAATGCTTTGTCCACAAAATTTTTCCTATCAGAAGCTAAATACAGTTGGTTTCCAAGATACATATTTTGACATCCTTTATCATTTGGATCTGAAATGAATGTCCAAGGGTTCTGGTTGAGTAGAAGCCCCTTTTAATTATATTAAAAGATAGAAATTAGCAATAGGACCAATCCCTTCCCATAAATTCAGTGCTTTTATTCTATATACAGTTGATTTATTTCAGGAATATGGTTTAACTCATGGTACTTGTGCTCTGATGGTGTCATGGGTCAAGTTAACATAGAGCAATTGCTTAAACTTCTCCACCATTCTACAGAGTTTCTATTTTTGGTTCTGTTAATGTGTCTGGTATATCCTCTGTGATGGCCTGCATTGTGCTCCTCCAAATTCATATGTTGAGGCTTTAATCTTCAATGTGACTGTGTTTGGAGACAGGCCCTTGGAGGAGATAATTAGCATTCAATGAATGTGATGTTATGTCAACTTTCCTAGGCTAAAGGATGCCCAGATAGTTGGTAAAACATTATTTCTGGATGTGTTTGAGAGTGTTTCTGGAAGAAGTTAGCATTTGAATTGGTGAACTGTATCAAGCAGATGGCCCTCTCCAGTGTGGGTGAGCATCATCCAAGCCACTGAGAGGCCTAGAGAGAACAAAATGGCAGTGGAGGGTGAATTTACACTCTACAAGAGCTGAGGCATCCATCTCCAGACCTCGGACATTGACAGTCCTGGCTCTTGGGATTCGGGACTCAGCCTGGGACTGAAATAATCAACCCCTTGTTTCTCAGGTTTTGGACTTGAACTGTTTTATACCACTGGCTTTCCTGGTTCTCCATCTGACAGACAGCAAACTATAGGACTTCCTGGCCTCCATAACCACATGAACCAATTCTATAGACGTCTCCTTTTATATCCTATGGCTTATTTCTCCGGAGAACTCTAATACCATGAAGTCCTGGAGGCTGGGGGCCTACTTCAATAGTACTGGTTTTCAGATAAGAAGAGGTAAAGATACAGGGATGTGTGCACACAGAGGAAAGGCCACGTGAGACACAGTGAGAAGGTCCATATGCAAGCCAAGGAGAGAGGCTTCAGGAGAATCCAAACCTGCTGACACCTTGATCTTGGACTTCGAGCCTCCAGAACTGGGAGAAAATAAATGTCTCTGGCTTATGCCCCCAAGTCTGAGGTGTTTTGTCATGGCGGTCCTAGCAGACCATAGATCCTCAAAGGAAGTGAGTCTTGGGCCAGAGTTTAAAATCCAAGGACCCAGGAAATGGCCCAACAGATCAAAACTGCAATGCAAGTACTTAATCCCTATCCCATTGAAAACATCTTCCCTTCAGTAATTTGCATCTGAATAATCAAAAAATTCTGGACGTGGAATTACCAAAGTGACCCTATGCAAAAGCTGAGGTGTATAAGGACGTTTTTCTTCCTCAGGTGGGTGAATGAACCCTAGTACCACCTGCCACACAGGCTCTCCTGGGGCCCCTTCAGTTAATGAGTTACATTGATTTGGTAGAGTAAGTGTTACATAAATGATTGACAAAGAGATTCCTAGCATATGTGAAGAAAATATTAAAAAGCACAAAGAGATGCCTTTTTTGGTTTGTTTTAAAAAGAAGAAACGGGGCCACCTGAGTGGCTCAGTTGATTAAGCCTCCGGCTCTTGATTTCGGCTCAAGTTATGATCTGGTGGTTCGTGGTTGGAGCTCTGCATCGGGCTCCTTGCTGACAATGCCCAGAACCTACTGGGGATTCTCTCCCTCTACTCTCTCTCTGCCCCTCCCCTGCTCTCTGTCTCTCTCTCTCAAAATAACCAAGTAGACTTAAATAAATAAAAAGAAACATGAACAATACATTGTTATGGAGAAATCTGATTAAGGAAATAAGGGGACTTAGTAGTATAGAAAGAGATGAGCACGTCTATGGCTATCGTGATGGGAACAGTCAGGATGCAGTTATCCATGCCGCCACGGGCACATTTTACAGAAACCTAATGTCGAATGAGCCAAACTGCCCAGCTGATCCATTCTTAAGTGCTTCAGGAGCACTCACTAATTAGTCTCACACCACTCCTGTGGGGTAATGAGCATCTCTGCCCTCGTGTTTTCTTAGTGTACCACTTTCCATTTGGTGAAGGGCTTAGAGGCTGAGCAAATTGCCCAACGTTGAGCTCCATTATGGCTATACTCCACAACTGTGGCATCCACTAGATTACCCCCCCCCTCCCCCTGCCTTGAAGTGTCTATTGCAAATCCCAAAGTTTGGTCCATTTACCTGTGGTTCTGTGCAAATCTGGTCCTATTCCCAAAACAACATCACTTGATATTTAAGAAGTGACCGGAATTCTTAGTTATTTTTGCTTGCAATTTCAAGGTTTTTTCCTCTCCCCAAATCTCCTTGGGCTATAAATTAATCTTAGTCAAAACATGCTTTTAAGAGAAGGGGACTCAAAGTAGGACAACGACTTGTTCTTTTTGAAATTGCATATAATTTAACATGGTGTAACCTTTGAAGGGGAAATGTGATCTGTTCAGAGCATCGCAGTGGTATTTAAGGAGGCTCTATGTCTGAAAGCCCCATCTCAGAGAAAGCAGGTATTTGGTTTCAAATGATCAAAACAGCCTTGTACTCTTCTTGGAGTTATTTTGACATCTAAATAATAGTCTGGCATTTCTTTCAGAGAGTGTAAATCAATAACATTGACTTAGTGTATTCTTTCCTCTTATTTTCTTTCCTTATTCTTTTATAACCTTAGATCAAGTATTAATAATTATTTTAAGCCTTTGCTTAGGTTTGGTACTTTGCCACTTAGTGATGCAGGAGATACGTCCCCCTCCCCCTGCCCCTTCCAGTTGCTTAGTTTTTCCAGAATATTCTCTTTCTGGGACAAAGATGACATCCATCTTCAAAAGCAGAGATAAGTAAATTCAGTGGTCACCTTTGACATGTTTCTTTTTCCTCTTTTCCCAGTATGCACAGTATTAGACTACATACATCTCTCTCCAATTTTTCTCACACTCTGCCATTATTAATTGCCCTGGTTTCTCACTAGTGTTTTTGAACACTGGTCTGCCAATGGCCTACCTCAGAATCACTGGTGCTTGTTGAAGCTGGCATTCTTGGGCTTCGCCCCACACCTAAAAACCTTGAATCTCTGGGGATGAGGACCTAGAGGGTGCAGTTTTTGTTTTTTTAAACTTTTTAAAAAAATTTAAGTAGGCCTCACCCCCAGTGTGGGGCTTGAACTCATGACCCTGAGATTGAGAGTCCCATGCTCCCCTTTACCAAGCCAGCCAGGCACCCCTAGAAGGAGTAGTTTTTTTTTTAATTTTTTGAAGTTTTTATTTATTTTTGAGAGACAGAGACAGAACGCAAGTGGGGGAGGGGCAGAGAGAGAGGGAGACACAGAATCCGAAGGAGGCTGCAGGCTCTAAGCTGACAGCACAGAGCCTGACGTGGGGCTTGAACTCGTGAACCGCGAGATCATGACCTAAGCTGAAGTCAGATGCTTAACTGACTGAGCCACCCAGGTGCCCCAAAGGTGTAGTTTTAATAAGCATTCAGAGATGCTTTTAATACCCAAGAAGCACTACCTTACACCTTGCTGGTTTTCCAATTTTCTTCTCTCCATTCCAGTTAGACTCTCAGTAGTTATCGAATTCTTATACACTAGCCTCTAATATGGCTGTTACCGTAGCTTCAAAAATACACCAGCTCCAAAATCCTCATGATTTGGTTTTAAAACTGCAGAACAGGGGAGACAGTATGGTGTGGGAGGGGGCTGAGGGACATGAAAGGGGCGGGAGAGATTTAGAGGTCCTTCACACCTGGGCTTGATTTTGAATTCTGCTGTGGAACTAGCTAAATGACTTTGGATGATATGACCTCGTGAAACCCAGATTGCTTAGCTCTTGCTGGGGGATGACAGTTTTTGAGGCAGGGCTGTTGAGGAGGATAAAATGAAACCATAGATGTACTGTTGGGAGGTATGACTAGGTGGTAGCTTTTATTGATCTTTAGTTTATTCCTTTTATCGTCTGTATTCTTGTTATTCCATCTTTGGTTGTGTTAGCTCCTTATCAGTGTCCTTATCCCCTAGCCTATGATGGTTACCTTCTTAAATTTTCTTCTGCATCTCCTTTTTTTAGATACTCCTCTCTATAAGGATTTCAGCTTATTCAAACCTTTTATTCTTGATTGTTTTTAGGTAACAGTCTAGAAATTTCTCAGCCTAAGAATCTGCGGTGTTTGGTCTGTTCACCACCCCTCCCCCATTTATCTTCAGCTTCAGGGGTCCTGCCATTCCTCCTCGATGATGTATGGTTGGGAGAGGCTGGCTGGCCCAAAGCACACCTGACTTCCACGTGCCACTTGTGGCATATATCCTTTCCCCATGGCGATTGGTTCGGGAGTTGTCATGTGACACAAGCCGGGCCAATCAGTGTGATTTTCTGTAGTTTCCTGTGTTGGACTTAAAGGGAGGCCTTGCTTTGCTTTTGGAACTTCAGGTCTCTTGTACCTTTGAGGTTCCTTCAGGCTGCTGACCCTTGTTTGGGGGTGGGGAGTAGGCTCGGGGGAAGGATGCAGTGTCTGTTGCCTCCTGAGGCTTGCCACCACTCTTGCTAGTAGGGAAACACCTTTTTAATCTCCTTTGTGGGGGGATCTTCTATGGAGATTCTGGGTGCTGGCTCCTCTAGGACTTACAGCTTATTAAATAGTCTGTATTCCACACCTCTTCTCTTTCACAAGTCATGTACACACTGTCAGTGTGGTTGAGTTTGGGGCAACCTCTAGGCAGAGGCGTTTGTCATACCTGGAATTGCCATTCCCCCCATCCCTCAGGTTCTGCTGGTGAGATTGGACCATCAGATCCAATCCTTTTATCTAGCACAGTAGGCTCTTTTCCAGGGAACCCCACAGTCTCCCTATTCCTCCCTTCTGTTGATTCCCCTTCCCTGGCCCTGTTCTACCTGCCCTCAGGCTCAACAAGTTCAAGTTGCTTCTGGCAACCATGATGCTTAGTGGATGACGTGTGTGTGTGTGTGTGTGTGTGTGTGTGGCTGGGCCATCTATCTCTGCAGGCCTCATCCAAAGCCTAGCCAGGACTTCTGCTACACATATCCTTAGAACCGTGCAGAAGTGTGTACACGTATCATTGAGGTATGGGAATAGTTAACAATACAGGAGTCAGTAGTAGATGCAAGTTCACCAATTCCATTTAATTAATTGGCGAAACTTCAGTAGGGTGTGGTGGAAATAGGAGGAGGTGGGAGTCAAGGTGCATATATAATATTTTTTGCCTCTGCCATTGAGTAGACATGGAGTTCAGACAGGTCAGGAAGACTCTCCTTCTCACAGTTTTCTCACTCGCAAAGTGGAGGGTCTGTTTTACATAAACCTAACTCCATATTATGGATGACTCTGTGACAAAGATTTTAAGTGGAACTTTAATGTCACATGGCAGTGGACTTTGAGCTGTGTGCCCAATACCCATAGTGCTGAGGGAAGGAGTCTGCGTTCTAGAGGGGTTGACTCAGAGGATAGGAGAAAGTCAAGTGGGTGAATTTCTGAATCTCCATCTTCCTTCTATAAGAAGACCAGCTCTGATTTCATCAGCTTTATATATTGAAGGTTTCTATATAATTTTACTCATTAAAATTACACTGCTGCTAAAAGAATGCTGGACCCCTCCCCCATGGTTTATTCAAACAAGTAACACCATTCTCCCCTGGGTCTAGCTTGGTATAACCAAACTTACCTTTTAGTACTCCCCAAATGAACTCTCTACATCAATCGGGCAGATAATGTCAGTCTTTTAAATATTTCATGCCCATCCCTGTTTACGTGGGTCCTGTTAGCAATGATCTAGCCTTGGACAATGGGAAATTGCCAAGTGCAAGAATATTTTAGTTTCTGAAGTTACTAAAATTAGTCTCACTTAGCAATATAGTATAGAGTTGGGCTTATGACTCAAATGAGGACACACTGCTGGCTGGAGGGCCACACGAGTACAGTAGTTGATAGCTCTGAACCTCTGATGTAACACCTTGGGGGACAAGGGCAGCAGGTCAGGTCGTGGGCTTTGCTTCTAATGAGATGAGTAGGGGAAAGGCATCAGCCTGTCCTGAGCCATGGCCATAGGGCTGCTGTGGGATGTACCTGGCTGATTCATAAGATGTGATCAGATGAAATCATTTCTTTGAATAGTCACCTAGAGAAGGGGGCAGCAAAACCATTAAGAGTCACTGATATCCCCACTGTTTACTTAGGATTCCTTTCTAGAACACATGGTCTAGAGCCTCCGCATCTAGTCTCTGGGTGTCTGAAGAGCCAGGACATTATGTATAGGACAGGGTTTATTCCTCACATCCATCTACAACACCACCCTGCAGGTGTGTGGATTTATCAGGCATTAGTGGAAGGACTGAAGTTTAAATAAGATAAATTACAACATAAAAGAGGAAGGATGATAAAAATTGAAAGGCCAGGTCACCATAGAGTTCAACATGCCCCAGTTCCCATTATAGCTTCTCTGGTCTAAAATTTCCTTTCTCATCTCATTCTTGTCTATTTTTGGCATTAAGATTATATTAGCATAAAAAGTAAGTTGTACTGTTTTTTCTTATCTGAAAAAATTAATGAGAGATTAGAATCCCTCTTTCTTGAATGTTTGATAAAACTTACCTGCAAAAACATTTCTATATGAGAAATTATTATTTTAACTTTTGCATATACTTAAAATTTTCCATAATAAAAAGTGGAGAGAATTGTATAATAAACTCCATGTACTTACTCAGCTGAGAAAGATTTTAAATTAGAGATTAAAATTTGTAAATGGCATAGGACCATTCAGGTTTTCTATATCTTCTATAGTCATTTTTGACAATTAATATTTTTCTAGGTAATTACCTATTTCAATTAAGTTATCAGATTATTGGCAAAAATTGTTCATAATTTTCTCTTTTTAATTTGCACATCTGTATTTCTGTTTCTGTTTTTCATTCCTAATACTTTTTATTTGTGCCTTCTCTCTTTTCTTCAATCAGACTTATAGAGGTTTAGCAATATTTATGAGCCATTTCAGCGTCTACTTGTTCTTGCTGTTCCTTTGTTTCGGAGTCTGGGCTGAGCTGCATCCCAGGGCTGGAACTGAGGCTGGGGGAGGAGGGATTTGCAAGACCAAGCTAAAGAAGGTCACTTTCAGAAAGATAGTACTAATTAAAAGCCATGCCACTGAAAGAAAGAAAATGACAATAATTCTAATATGAATACAGATATATTTATTGTGTGCTGAGGTTAGATACTTTACAAACGTTGACTCACTTAATCTTCACAACAAAACTGAGATTTCCATCATTAATCTCATTTTCAGATGAGGAAACAGGCTTTGTGTGATGAAGTAATTTTCTCAAAATCATGTAGCTTATTGACAGCATTTGACCTCAAAGACTATGTTTTTCCTGTTACCCCACTAGCTATGAACACAGGGAAAACTGGGTAGGCTTCTGGAGATCTTGAAAGCCTGGGACATGAGACATGAAAAGCCAAAGGGATAAAGCAAAGGTTCAGCTTGTTACCTACTACCTTGGCCATTCTGGCCCCCATGATGTGTTCCATTTTAAATGACTTGATCTTTATTTTTTCCTGGGAGCTCCAGGAGGAAAAGAAACTTACCTGATAAAAAGATGCAAATGGAAATAAATGCCTTTTTCAGCACAAGGGAAAGGTATTCCTTTAGAAATGAATTTTTAGTATAAAAAATTTGGGCAAATATTATTAAAAATTAAAGTACAGTATTAATGTCTGCCAAAAAACTGAGCTGCATTGAGTGACCTATAAACTTTTTTTTTAAGTTTTTTTTTAAAGTTTATTTATTTATTTTGAGAGAGAGAGAGAGCGAGAGAGAGCGAGCACACACAGGTGCGAGTGGGGGAGGGCACAGAAAGAGAGAGAGAGAGAGGGAGAGAGAGAATCCCAAGCAGGGTCCACACTGTCAGCACAGAGCCTGATGCAGGGTTCAGTCTCATGAACCATGAGATCATGACCTGAGCTGAGATCAAGAGTCAGATGCCTAACTGACTGAGCCACTCAGGTGCCCATTTTTTTTTTCAGTTTTTCACAGCAAAAATATAAAGAGGATAATTTGGCTTTTATTATCGTTTTTGCTTCAGTACCTTTCAAAGAATTCCAATATTTCGTATCTCTGAGAAAACAGGGAGATAGTTGGTAAAAAATCAATTTCACAGAATATCTCTAAAGTACAGACTATTACAAAAACACTAAATTAAACTATAAAATATGACTATACTTCCTTTCCAAAGCAAGCATGTATATTCAGAAATTTAAGAATAAAAATCGTCTCAGCTTTTCAAGTATATTGGAAATAATTTGCTAACACTTTAATCTCTTTATAAAATCTTTGCTTTCTTTGAGCAATGTAGCAATGAAGAAGCATATGTTGTAACTATGTCCATAATGTCTGGGAAACACAAGTGAATGAATATACTTGTTTTCAAAGACATATTTAATCTGTTACAAATAAAAATAATATTAGCTATGTTTCCAGATTTTATAGACATCCTGTATTATAATATTTTGGGTTATTGGAATGTATCCATTAGATGGCCCTTTAGTTTCTTAAACTCACATTTTTTCCCATTTACATCCTTGATATCACTGCTCAGAGCACCCTCCCTGAGAATTCTCTGCTTCCCACTCTTCTGTACCTCAGTAGCTGCTGCTGACATGTTTACTCTAGATGGTTCCACTCTCCCTCCATGATTGTTTGGACTACTGAGAGATAAGCTGAGCTAATCAGTTCTCCTGGGCTCTTGGAATTGGGTCTCTGAAATTCTAAGTACCAAGGGACATGTGAAATTCAAGAGTCATGAGGTGGCCACATATGCTCCTTAGAGCTGAGGGGTGGCCCTTTTCTACTCTGTGAGAACAGAAGCAGAGAATGAAGTTCTGAAGAGAGCAAGAAATCACATAGTTGGACAAAGGGAAGCAGAAATTTGAGACAGAGACGGTGGATTGTCAGGTCTTGAAGTGTCTCATGAAGCCTCATTATCCTTAGGCTTCATGAAGTATTCTGGAATCCATCTGACAATTTTCCTTTTCTAATTAAGGTAGGACAGATTGGTTTCTGTTGCTTGTTGTGCAAGGAACCTTGGCTATGACATTCTCTACTGCCCCAAAGCTGGCGTTCAAGGTGGTCGTGGGGCAGAGGCTTCTGCTAAGAAAGCTCCTGAAAACAAAAACAAAAGCAAAAACTCTAATCTATGATGCACATTTATGGAAAGAAGAGGGCTAGTAAATATATGTGTTCTAGAAGTGGGAAGTAAGATATTTTCCTGTTCCTTTTCAGGAGGATCTAAACTTGTTCCACTAGATCAGAAGAATAGATCAACCAAATGAGCATGAGGCCACCAACTAACATTTTGTTGAAAGGGTTGCTCTCAGCTTATTGATGACAATTACAAAAATACCCATGGCACATATACCATTTCTAGCTTTTATGGAACATCGTTGGTCTATGTAGCCCTAAAGTCTCATATCGTCTATGTGTTCATTATGTTTGAATATGCCTTCAGGAAGCACAAGATAGGTACACGGTGGATACTTAGGTTTCTGTTTTTTTTTTTTTTGAGGAGAACTCTTTTCTTGCTTTTTAAATTCCCTTTCTTTTTTCCTTTCTTAGTGTGTAGTCCTGTGCTGTCTAAAAGAACATTCTGCTATGATAGAAATATTCCATATCCATGCTGCTCAATATGGTGGTCACTAACCATATGTGGCCGTTGAGCCCTTGAAATGTGTGGTTAGCAAGAGTAAGGAGCTGAATTGTAAATTTTATTTCATTTTAATTAATTTAAAATTAAATTTAAACAGCTGCATGTCATTAGTGGTACTGAGTTGGACAGTGTAGATTTTCTCTAGCAATCCATTCTCAAGTTTTTGTTTCTGATTCTAAGACATGGTTTGTGACTTTATAGTGGTTTGAGTTAGTCATGTGATTTCCCTCTTATATTTCCCACTTCAGAATGATCAGTGGCTGAAAGAGGCTGGTTGTATCACCTTTCAGTCAAATTTGATTTTGTTTTTGGATGGGTTCCTCTGCCCCAATTCTGGTTTATTCTAGATGGGAGTTCTGTGGTTGAGTGTGGGTGAATTGTGGCTTTCTACTATATTGTTGTCATTCATGAAACACACTGGATGCTGAAGGCAGTCAAATGTAAGCTGAGAGGAAGGGTATTTGCTTATCTTTCAGCTTGTTTGAAGACCAGACCACAGCCATGTTGGGAGAAAATAGCTTGGTGAGATAGAACCAGCAGACTCTAGGGAGGCTTCTTCTCAGCTCACCACAAAACCTCAATGTTGATACACCTATCTTTTCTTTATGAACCTTAATGACAGACTTTTCCTGGGTCTCGGTTGCTGTGAAGAGGTCACTTGAAGTGAGGAGGAGTATGGTTAGTACGCGTAATTATTTCTGCAGTGGCCCTAGTGTTTTAAATAAACCGGGAACAATGCTTTCTACAAGAGGTGGGTCAACAGCTTTGTGTTGTTCCTTGTAGGTTACCTCTTGGTTCCTGCTAGGATGGGTTCCAGTTTTCCTGTTTCAAGTTCAAGCATACTGCTGCCCAGAGTGGGGGTCTTCTGAGATACAGCTGAATGCACTGGTTCATGACAAAAACACAGACTGGTTGCAGAAAAGGGCCCATCTAACAGAGACAGAGGAGAGCGTCTTTTCTGCTGTTTCTGATCAGGTTTCTTTATCAGCAACTTGATTGGTACTCGATTTACTTCCTTAGTGCCCTGTTGAGAAGCAGCCCTGGTTTTAGCAGCTGGGTCATTTTGTTTTGTGTCCAAATCTTGCCCAAATCTGTGGCTGTAACTAACCACAGGCTTGGTAAAGTCAGCCAATATGCATATGTTGTTAGCAGAAAAACCTTTTCCCCCAATCTTCCTGAAAAGGTGTGGGAAAGCATCCTTCTCCCTACTTTGACCAACTGATGCTTGAACTGCCTGAGGTTGGAGGTACAGGGTGGGTTACCTACTGGTGCAGTGAGTGGTGAATCCACCTCCCTAGAGGGCTGGAGCTCAGAAGCCAGAAAGCAAGCAGGTTGAAATTTGCAGCAACTTCCCATTGTCAAGACGATCCAGAAAGACTAGACTGCCCTTCCGGGCTCAGGAGCATCTGTGCGAGTCTCATTACTCTTGTTCTTGCGTCTCATGCAGACACAGCTTAGGGGAATGCTTCGTAAGGTCCATGAGCCGGGCAGGTGCACCCAGAGTTTCCTGCCTGTGAATTTCACCTTGGCCCAACCTCTTATGGTGAGCGAAGACTAAATAGCCCCTGGACTCTAGGTTTTCCCCAAAGCTCCCACTGCTAAGCAGCACTTTTACCCTGGCTGATTCAAGGTGAAGATGGACACTCAAGGGGGCACCCATTCTCTCCCTTCACCTTCCATTGACTTTAAACATCTCTTCACTTACTCATTCAATAGTCACTGATTGGGCACCAACTACATACCTGTAGTCTTTACCGGGGAAACAGCTGGTGAATGAGACTGGCACAGCCTGTTTCTGCCTAATCCATAGAACAGAATCTAGATCCATCTCCTTCCTTAACAGCTCTCTCCATAAGCTTTCTGTACCACGTATGGCCCAAGGACAGCCGGAAAACCTTAGGATATTTAAAATGCGTTTTTCTACTTGAGTCCTCCTTTTGGATGACAAGTGAACATAATGTGATAAAAATAGGTCTGAAGAGGCTGGGGTTAGTATGCAAAAACCTTTATAACTCAGGATAGTTTACAGGAATTCTTTTTCCCCCCGCTTCCAGTGTCCAAGGTGAGAGCAGGGCTTTCTGTCCAGGAGACCTGGAGGTGCCCTCGCTCACGTGGCAGAGGTGGCAGAGGCAGGAGGCATTTTGTTTTCAAAACTATGCGGTCCCATTAAGAGAGGGAGGGAGACAGAAATGGAAATGCTGGGGCTCCCTGAATGATGCCCCAAGGCTGGGAAGTCCCTGTGGTTCTTGTGTGTAGGCTGGAGGCCAGCCCATAAAGTCCCTAGAGACGGGGGGGGGGGGGGGGGGGGGGGGGGGGGGGGGGGGGGGGGGGGGGGTCTGGGCTGTGTGGGGACTGGGTGTATGTGTGAAGGGGTTTGTGAGAGTTGGGGTGTGTCAAGTTGCTGTGTCTGTGAGGTTTGGGTTGTGTGAGGGTTGGGGTGTGTCAGAGTTGGGGTGGGTGAGGGTTGGGGTGGGTGAGGGATGGGGTGTGTGTGACGGTTGGACTGTGTGAGGGTGGAGTTTTGTTTTCTGATTGCTTTGGGCTTTGTGGTGGGGGCTGGGTATCACGTGGAGGGGGGCACTGAACGCCAGGAGGGTTTTCGAAACCACCGAGACGGACTCCTGGCCCGAGCTTCAGATGGGCTTGGGCAGTGACATCACAATAATAAAAGCAGAGTTTTCTCGGATAATAGGTGCGTCATTCAGAGTCAAAAGGTCGAAGCAGCCCAAGTGTCCATTGATGGCTGATGGGTAAACAAAATGTGATAGATCCATACAATGGAACATTATTGAGCCTTAAAAATGCAGGAAGGAAATCCTGACACAATGCTACAACACGGGTGAACTATGAGGTCACCTTTCAGTGACACAAGCCAGACCCGAAAGGACAAACACTGTAGGATTCCTTGTATATGCTGTCCCCAGGGTAGTCAAGCACGTAGAGACGGAGAGTAGAGTGGTGGATGTGGGGGGCTAGGGAAGGGGGACGGGGGACTTTGTGTTTAACGGGGACAGAGTTTCAGTTTGGGAAGATGAAGAAGTCTGGAGATGAGGAACGTGATGGCTCATGTGAAGGTACCGAACGCCACTGGCCTGTGCACTTAAAAATGGTTAAGAGGGCAGATTTTATGTTATGTATATTTTACCACAATTAAAAAAAAAAAAAAAAAAAAGGAAAGGCCAACAAAATGGGCCTAACTCCTTACAACGTTCAGGGTGGAAAGAGAAATCTGGAATTAACCTCCTGAAGAAGTAAGCTGGGAAAACTGAGGGAGCCTAAGTTATCTCACAGAGCATTGAGTTAGAGCAAATTCCTGGTGCATTTTGAAATGGAAGAAATATCACCCAAAATGTCATCAAGGGGAGTGTTGTCTCTCGTCCCAAGCCTGTTGTGTGTGTTTTGCGTTCCTTGAACAAGACAGGCGTTTGTTTCTCTCCCCCAGAGCAGTGGGGAGCAGTTGGGTGGTGGAAGCTTGGTGGGGTCTCCCTGGGACCTGGCTGGTGGGGTGGATCTTGCCCCAGTCCCTTCTCTCCAGCCTCGGGATTTATCTATCTTTGTATGTTCCCAGGGCACTGGCGAGGGTTGGATTCGCTCCCAGCGAGGCCAAGCACTTTTATTCCCAGTGGCGACAGGAGAGGGCGCTCTCGGAGGGCAGAGCCCTGGTCCGACCCAACCCGTTCCTTCTGCTCCTTCCGCTGCGGCAACATTCACCACCGACTTACTTCTCTTCCCCCCTCAGGCCACCTTCCGAGATCAGGTGAGAGCTTACCTGTCCTCAAAATGCACGGGTGGAGAGCCCGCTGCTTTCCTGCACTAGAGGGTGTGCCTCGCTTGCCCTTCCTTGTGGCAAAGTCAGAAAACAGTCTTGGGTTTGAATCGTGGACTTGACCTCTTGCTGCCACTGTGGGCCTGGCCTTTGAGATCCAGTGTCTCCATCTGCGGCTGGGGTCGTATTCCGGAGTCACTTCAAGGTGAGCTGCTGGCCTTAAAAAGTCCTTTGATATTTTGGTTTAAGCTGCTGTCCCGTTTGAGGCACCGACAGATTCAAGTAACAGCTGGAGCCCTTTGTTCCTAACTCTCTCATCTCAAGTTTCTGGGTGGATTTCTTTTTGGAGATAATAGTCTATGAATCACCTTTGAAATGAGAATTTATCAGCTTAGGCACTGTTCTCTTTGAATTGTCAGAGTAAGAATAAAAGTAACTCCCTGAAGTGTTGCTTCCTAGATCCACTGCAAAGATGGAGAGGAATCCCCCAGCCCCCTTCATCCCCATCCGGGGACTATGCTTGCTTGCTTGCTTTTTTATTTGAGTATCCTTGACACCCAATGTTGTGTTAGTTTCAAGTGTATAACGTAGTGATTCAGCAAGTCTATACGTTATGCTGTGTTCACAAGTGTAGCTGCCATCTGTTAACATACAGGTCATTACAACACCACTGACTGTATTCCCTGTGCTGTGCCTTTTATCCCTGTGACTTATCTGTTCCATAATGGGAAGCTTGAACGTGCCACTCCCCTTTGCCCATTCGCCCCACACCCTTTCCCTCTGGCAACCATCAGCTTGTTCTCTGTATTTGTAGGTCTGATTCTGCTTTTTGTCTGTTTATTCATTTTTTTTTTAGATTTCATATATGAATGAAACCATATGCTTTTTGACTATCTCAGTCTGACTTGTTTTATTTAGTGTAATACCCTGTAGGGCCATCCGTGTTGTCACAAATGACAAGATCTCATCCTTTTTTATGGCTGAGTAATATTCCATTGTATACATTGTGTATATATATATACACACACACACACATACACACATATATATATTGGATATACATGTATGGTATATACATACACAATGGAATATTATATATTATATATGGTATCTATATCTATATCTATATCTATATCTATATCTATCTATATATATATTTTGCTTTCTTTGGGTAAAAACCTAGTAGTGGATTATGGAATCATATGATATTTCCATTTTTAATATTTTGAGGAACCTTCAAACTGTTTTCCACAATGGGTGCACAGTGGTCCCCACAGTTTACATTGCCACCCACAGTGTACCAGGATTCCTTTTTCTTCATATCCTGACCAACACTTGTTATTTCTTGTCTTTTGGATTTTAGCCATTCTGATAGGTATAAAGTGGTATCTCATTGTGGTTTTGATTTGCATTGCCTTGATGATTAGTGATGTTGAGCATCCTTTTATGTGTCTGTTGGCCATCTGGATGTCTTTGTTGGAAAAATGTCTATTCAGTTTCTCTGCCCATTTTTCAATCAGATTGTTTGCTTGTTTTTTTGGTGTTGATTTGTATACGCTTTTCATATATTTTGGATATTAACCCCTTATTGGATAAATCATTTGCAAATATCTTCTCCCATTCAGTAGGTGGCCTTTTTGCTTTGTTGGTGGTTTCCTTTGCTGTACAACAAAATTAATACCCAGCAATTGGTAGCTTTTCTATACACTAATAATGAAGTAGCAGAAAGAAATTAAAAAATAATTCCATTTATAATTACATCAAAAAGAATAAAATACCTAGGAATAAACTTAACCAAGGAGCTGAAAGACCTGTACTCTGAAAGCTGTGAAACTTTGATAAAAGGAATTGAAGACGACACAAATGGAAAGATCTTCCATGATCATGGATTGGAAGAATGAATATTATTAAAATGTCCATACTATCCAACGCAGTCTACAGATTCAGTGCAATCTCTACCAAAATGCCAACAGCACGTCTCACAGAACTTAGAACAAATAATACTAAAATCTGTATGTACCATGAGAAACCCCAAATAGCCGAAATGACCTTGAGAATGAAGTACAAAGCCGGAAGTAACACAATCCCAGATTTCAAGATATACTACAAAGCTGTAGTGATCAAAACAACGTGGTGGTGGCACAGAGATAGGTACATAGATCAATGGATCAGAACAGAGAGCCCAGAAATAAACGCATGCTTAAATGGTCAATTAATCTTTGACAAAGGGGGGAAGAATATATGATGGAGAAAAGGCAGTCTCTTCAATGAGTGATGCTAGAAAAACTAGCCAGCTATGTGCAAAAAAAAAGAATGAAACTGGACCACTTTCTTACACCCTACACAAAAATAAATTCAAAATGGATTCAAGGCCTAAATGTGAGACCTGAAACCACAAAAATCCTAGAAGAGAACATAGGCAATATTTTCTAACATTGGCCGAAGCGACATTTTTCTAGATATGTCTCCTAAGGCAAGGGCAGTAAAAACAAAAATAAACTGTTGGGACCATGCTTGTTTTCTTTTTCCTCAAAGAATAGCACAGCACGGACCTCAGCTGCTTCTTTCATGTCTCTACTGACCAGCTGACTGGTCCCATTGTGTCCCTGGCTCTGCCACTTCCGGCTGACTCTCTGTCTCTGTGAGTCTCAGTTTCCTCATCTGTAAAGTGGGTATAATAGCTCAGGGTTGCTGAGACTTTGAGTTTCCACATGTGCAAGTACTTTATTGATTTATAAATGTTATACAAATGGGTATTACTTTTCTGCTGAAAAGCCTGTGAGAGAATGGGCCATTTGGCCCTCTCCAGACTCACTGCCTGGCAGTGGGAAAGTAAGTCTTGATCGTGCCGCCATATTAAAACATTTTAAATGACGATCATTTCTCTCTCCTTCTCTTGGCTCTTTCCCTCCCTGCCATTTTTGTCCAGGATGTAATGAAGATTAGTTTCCATTTCTTTTTCTCTTTCCTGGTAGCCAAGCCTCACTGTTTAGAGAGGCTCTCAAAGTTGTTTGCCCTTGAATTTCTGCTGTTTGCTGTTGTCTTTACGACAAGAGTCAATGACAGGTAACGCTTTGAGCCTTTGAGCTGGTGAAGGTATTGGAAAGCTGAACAGCTCTTGTTTTCTGACCCACAGAGACTAATGTCAGTGTTAAGGTGGGCCCCCTTTGTTTTTTTTCCCTGGAGGAGGACATCAACTAGGAGGGCCAAGAAGCACAGAGTGGGCCAAGCTCGGGGCTGGTGTGGGCAGCTGGTAAACCCACTTTCTGAGAATGCTCTGCTCTCCTGACTTGGCTCTGCCCCTACATACTCAATCTCCCTTTATGCCCAGCAGGGCTGAATTGTGTTCCCAGGCCTACAGGGAAGTTAATGTCCGTTTAGTGGTTTATTTAAGAGTTTGAATCTGATTGTGTGATTCAAGCCTGTGGTGTCAAACTTCAGCCAGTGGTGGCTTTTGGGGAGGAAGGGGTGGGAAGTTATCAAAAATTGTGACATGGGAAGCCTTTCTGTTGATTTTAATGTACTTTGTACAGTTTTCTGAGGCTCTTGGCAGCTTGGTGGTGGCCTCATTCTTTGTGTAGTGTGAGGCTGTCGCAGATGTGGCTACATAGTACTTAGGAGTGTGGTTCACCGACTGGGAACCTGGACACGCGTGTTCTGGATTTTATTGCCAACCAACAATCTTGAGGGGATGATTGGCTCATCATGATGACATCTCTCCGTGACCCTTGGTATTCCAGCTAGCTCTTCTTGAATATCACTACCATGTGACAACTTTGGGTGGTGTCTGTGTGGAGAAGACAGAAAGGGATAAATCGTATGAAAATCGCCATCATAGTTGGCATTTTGGCTAGCTGTCTCAGGAGGGTCGCTGTAGTACACAGTGATCTGCTGTGTCAAGTGTCCACGGGAGGAAAGGATGAGCTCCTAGGTATTATATAGGATGTCGGATTGTTAGAAGTGGAGCTGGTGAAAGACGGAAAACGCTGGTGAGATCCAGCAAGCCAGGAGCATCGTGTGGTGTGTGGGCGTCAGGGCAAATGGAAGTTCCACTGTTTAGGTGAAATCAAAGACTTTGAATAATCAAAGATTCACAGGAAGTGGCAAAATAAAAAACATATCCAGGGGGGCGCCTCGGTGGCGCAGTCGGTTAAGCGTCCCACTTCAGCCAGGTCATGATCTCGCAGTCCGTGAGTTCGAGCCCTGCGTCAGGCTCTGGGCTGATGGCTCGGAGCCTGGAGCCTGTTTCTGTGTCTCCCTCTCTCTCTGCCCCTCCCCCGTTCATGCTCTGTCTCTCTCTGTCCCAAAAATAAATTAAAAACGTTGAAAAAAAAATTAAAAAAAACATATCCAGGGAGGTCCCATACGCCTGTCACCCCTGTAACATCTTGCATAACTGTAGCATGGTGACAAACCTGGGAAATGAGGTATAGCGCTTTCGAAACAGGTGGCACATGGAAATAATGAAATCATAGCGCTATTGCAAAGCTTGTGTTGACATTTTTTTGAGTCCCTCCTATGGGCCAGTTAATAATACACAGGGCAGCTGGGATGTAAACCAGTCAGGTCCTCACCTGAGGGAGTCACAGAATAACCAGGGAGATCGACATTAAATTAGAAATTATGCAGATAATTCATTAATCACAGTTGTGATAATGCTATGATATGAAAATATAGCCTAAAGAAAAAAAAAAGTTGATTTCATGAAAGAAACTTTAACAATTTCCACAATGGTTAGAAACCTTATTTTAAGATTTGCCTATGATTCTGCAGTAGCTACAGCTTTAAAGTTTGCTCCTGTATACATTTATAATTGTGTCCTTTTCTGGGCTTATTTTCATCAAATTTCCGCCTTTGTTTCTCTTTTTCTGGTCCATGGAAACTAAGTATGTTTTGAAGTGAATGGGCAGTGACAATTGTGCCCACAAGTGGCAGTTTATGAGGGTGTTTTTTTTTTTTAAGTTTATTTATTTGTTGAGGGGGACAGGGGCAGAGAGAGAAGAGAGAGAGAGAATCCCAAGCAGGCTCCATGCTGTCAGAGCAGAGCTCCATGCAGGGCTAGAACTCACGAGCCATGGTATCATTAACCAAACTGAAGTGGACACTTAACTAACTGAGCCACCCAGGCGATGCTGAGGGTGTTTTTAACATAAGTCAGCAGTTTGGCTGCAGAAAGGGAATCAGAACTCAGAGAGCTGCTCATTGGTATCAGTAAGTAGGAGTGAGAACGCCAAAACGGATGCCTGCCAAGGGGAAGAATTCTTGTTTTCTTTTTTTTAAGGTTTATTTTTGAGAGAGACAGAGACAGAATGTGAGTGGGTTAGGTGCAGAGAGAGAGGGGGAGACACAGAATCTGAAGCGGGCTCTAGGCCCTGAGCTGTCAGCCCAGAGCCCAACGCGGGGCTCGAACTCACGAGCTATGAGATCATGACCTGAGCTGAAGTTGGACGCTCAAGCGACTGAGCCACCCAGGCGCCCCGAGACGGAGCCAAGGGGAAGAACTCTTGAATGTTGACCGTGTTTGACAAGACCCCAGAACATCTTGATTGCAAAGCTTGCTGCCTCTGGTTTCGGAGGGCAGGTCTCACAAGCCACACAGAGAGTTCCAGAGTACAGGGTTCATTCATGTGGTTCACAGACATGACCTAATTTGGGATCCTTACGGTTTAAGTGAAGAGAGGGACAATTAGATTTCTGTTCCTTGTTGAATCCAAAAAGGGGTATCCGGGCAACTCAAGCTGAACGACAAGAGAGTGACACGACCCCCTTCCCCCCAACCTACTTGGTAAACTCCATGCAGGTGGCAGAAATAATACCTGGATAAATACCACCGGTCACTTGGGACATTTCCTTTATATCAACATTTGCTGTAGGAGGTTCTCACGTCTCCCTCCTTCTGCCAAGCAAACAGTGTGTTTTAGACCAGAAGTGGGAAACAAAGATTTGCCAGAAATGGCCAGGAGTAATGAGCTTGAGCAGTGGTGTTTGCGACGGGGTTTCTCCTCTGACGTCAGCTCTGGTTTTTGTTAGATGCGGTCCTGAATCTATGATATATAGAAGCGATATATATTGAAGTGCTGACTTTCCTTCTGTTCAAGTGAGCGTCTTTTGTAATTTTTTTATTCCTCATTCTATGCTCTGTGTCGCCAAGCCTTTCAAAATGCACTCTTGGTCCAGACGGAAGATCTCCACTTCAGTCTGTGTATTTGGCCACCTGAACATTCCAGTAATTGGCCTGCCTCATTGACTCAGTGGGGGGGGGGGGGGGGAAGCCACATGAAATCCGCAGCCCCAACCTAACCTTTCCCACCCCTCTATGCGGAAATCACAGGACCTGTTGATGATCCTCCTCATGTTAGTCTTTTTGTTGAATTTCACTTTAATTTTAATTTTTAAGAATGATTTCCCCCCCTAGAATGTTGGAGCTGAGTTTGGGAGATTTGTTACTGTTAACAAATGCTGGCGAGTGGACAGGTGGGTGCTTGGTCCCAGAAGCCTCATGCAGGCAGGTGCTGCTTCAGTTCCAGGAGGCAGGGCCGAGTCTCCCTGTACCCCCCAGGGCCAGGCATTTTGCCCCACACATACCAGCTCTCCGTGCATGCTGTCTGCTTTGCTCTTGAAAACTTGTAGCTGGGGGGCGTCTGGTGGCTCAGCCTGTTAAGCGTCCAACTTAGGCTTGTGTCATGATCCTGTGGTTCATGAGTTCGAGCCTTGCATCAGGCTCTGTGCTGGCAGCTCGGAGTCTGCTTGGGATTCTCTCTCTATCCCGATCTCTCTGCCCCTCCCCCACTTGTGTTGTCTCTCTCTCTCTCTCTCTGTCTCTCTCTCTCTCTCTCTCTCTCTCAAAATAAATAAATAAACTTTAAAGAAAGAAAATGTGTAGCTGGATGGTACAGGGCTGAAGAGCTGGGCTTTAGAGAAGATACATGATTTTGAATCTTGCCTCTGCCACTTATTCTCTGAGCCTTTGGGTAAACCACTCAACCTCCCTCAGCCCCAGTTTCCTCATGTGTAAAATGGGCATAATGAGACCCACCATCCAGAGCTGTGAAAATGAAATGAAATGGTGTCTCACACTTAGTAGAGAGCCTGTGGATTGCCCCTTCTCCTGTTACAGCTGTTCGCTGCTATAGCCCCATGCCTGGTACATAGTAGGTGCTCAATAAAATATTTGTTAGATGAATAAAAATGTGTTACAGATTGTTCTGTAATATTACCATGAAAAGAAAGATAATATTACCGTGAAAAGAAAGAGAAAGAAAGGAGATATGAGGCAATTATATTAGAAACAAAATAATTGGAGAAACGTATATTTTTTAAAATGTTTATTTATTTTGAGAGAAGGGGATGAAGAGCAGAGAGAGAGGGCAAGAGAATCCCAAGAAGATTCTGTGCTGTCAGCTCAGAGCCCGACGTGGGGCTCAACTTCATGAACCGTGAGATCATGACCTGAGCTGAAATCAAGAATTGGACACTTAACTGACCAACCCACCCAGGCACCCTGGAGAAAGATTAAAAAAAATTTTTTTTTGAATGTTTACTTATTTTTGAGAGAGAGACACACACATACACAGAGTGAGCAGGGGAGGGGCACAGAAAGAGGGAGACACAAAATCTGAAGCAGGCTCCAGGCTCTGAGCTGTCAGCACAGAGCCTGACGCAGGGCTTGAACCCATGAACCGGGAGATTATGATCTGATCCAAAGTTGGATGCTCAACCGACTGAGCCACCCAGGTGCCCCAAAGATATTTTTTATCAACATAAGTTATTCATGTATATCTTAGTAGTGGACATTAATTTCACTTTTAGGTAAACTTATTATTTTAGTTGAGAAGTAGTCATTTGTTTTTCTAGATGATGTTTTTCAGGATTCCTGCAAGAAGCTCACTTGTATAATTTTAAATCTTTGACAAATATACATAGGTATTTTTAATAGAATTATGGTTTTTGGTTCTCCACGGAATATAGCAAAAACATCCTCCCTCTTCCCTTCCTTTTCTTTCCCCCTTCCTTTCTTGCTGTCTTTCTCTGCCTCCAAGATGAAACACTGTAGTGCATTTAAAAAATTTCTGAGCGTTAAGTATATAGGGAATACATCCTTATGGACCAAATCCATTGGAATGGACCAAATGTATGTAAGGATGTAGGGTACTTGAGAATGTTAGCTTCTCAGAGAAAGTTTTAAGTATAGTCAAAATAGTATTTTTCTTTAGGAGTTACTCAGCCCTGTAATTCCATAGGTAATTAGTAATTTTGCTGTCTCCAAATTACAAATCTGATCAGTTTGGAGCATCACTGTGTGTCTGACTCATTCAGAGTCCTGGGTGGCTCGAAGTGTTTCAGGGACAATTCTTTAACCTACCGCCAGATGGAGAAGGTACTCCACCAAAGTTCTGAGTGGTGTTTGCCTTGTTAAAACAGGTTTTGGCACTTTTCTCCTTCCTGGACTGGCTGGTTAGCATTTTTGTGTGTGTGTGTGTGGTTGTTTTTTTTTTTTTTTTTTTTTTTTTTTTGATGCAGAAAAGACAGCAACACACGAGGGCTTGTATTTTAACAGTTTTATGTAGGAATCAAAGCACATATTATTACAGATTTTGGCACTTATCTGCCCACTTAAAATATCTAAAGGGTTGTGTATTTTTAACCCTTAAGACACTGGTATTGACATGTGAGTTTGGTTTTTTTTTTCTTAAGATAGGCTTTGATTTCCCGTTTCATGATTTCCAACCACCAGACTGACTCCCCCTTTCTTTCTGGGATTATAGCACGAGGTTGGTTAATAATTAAGAGCAAGAGTGTTGGAGATTCGTAGCTCTGTGTTTAAGTGTAAACTGTTCCACTTGGGTGAGCCACTTATGCAATCCATCCCTCAGATTCCTATAACATGAAATGCTTATTTCACAGAATTGCTGGAGGGTATAAATGGGGAGATCTAGTTGATGGCCTCTGCATGGCACTTATGCCATAGATGTTAACAACAGTTGTGTTTACTGTTAGCTGTGAAAAGCAGGTAGTGCAATATTTTCCCCCTAGTTTTACTGAGATATAATAGATAATGCAGTATTTTATATTTCTCCCCAATGTGTTAAAATTTCAGACTATGCTAAATTATCATTTAATTATGGCCCCTTTGCTTGCTCTTCCAACCATCACCCACATCCTTGGTATAGGTTAATCCAGTGGTTCTTGGGGGTAGTGATATTGCCTCCCCAAAGAACAATTACTTGGCGATGTCTGGAGACATTGTTGGTTGCCACAACTAGAGAGCGGGTTTTACTGGCATCAACTGGGCAGAGGCTAGGGATGTTGCTAAATATCCTGCAATGCACAGGACAGTCCCCCACAATGAAGAATGTCAATCAAGCCCTAGTTTGACAGTCCTCAAATGTCAGTTGTGCCAAGGTTGAGAAACATTGGGCTATATGGTACTCAGTAGAAGAAAAGTTCTTGTCTTTGGTCTAGTCAATTCAACTTTTTAAATTTTTTTTACTTTTTTTTAGTGTTTATTCATTTTTTGACAGAGATAGTGCACAAGCGGGGGAGGGGCGGACAGAGAGGGAGACACAGAATCCAAAGCAGGCTTTAGGTTCTGAGCTGCCAGCACAGAGCCTGATGCAGCGCTCAAACTCACAAACCGTGAGATCATGACCTGAGCTGAAGTCGGCCGCTTAACTGACTGAGCCACCCAGGCGCCCCTTGTCAATTCAACTTGATTAAAATCCAGACATATACTAATCAGGACCTGTGTTGGACTCTGGAGCCTGTAAGGATGAAAAGACACAGAGTCGGTCCAGGATCTGTGAAGGATCTGGGATTGTATTCTACTTACAAGCTAGTACATCAGCCTGTTCCTGTTTTGTGGATGCTGGCAGAAGATTCAAGGTTCCTGGGTCAGAGACAAAGGACTTGTTATTCATGGCACAGCAAGTGGAATGAGCTTCATGTTGGGATGGGTTCTTGTTATCCCCTATGTTGCACAGGGCAACATGAAGGGGCCTAGGTAGATACTAAGCATGCAGGGGGTTTGCCTCACAGCTGAGGAACACAGAACTTGGGGATTCCAGTGCTCTTAACAGTAAGTGGTAAGCAAATCTCTTCTTTGGGGAAAAGACATTACCTCATCCCTCAAGGGTATAAAGAATTATATACAAGGCACAGCGGACATAGAGCAAGGTATTTCAGATTGGTAGTGTTTGAGAAAGCATCATGGAGGAGATGTCTGAATTGGGTTTTGAAGGGTGAATAGGGCCCACAGACAAGGCGAGAAATATTTTCCCTTTTCTTCCTAACAGTAAATTAACTTCTCTCCTGCATATCTCAGAACAGATTGTGTGAGCACAGGGGGCACTCTAGAGAAGTCGTGGCTGAGTTTGATTGACTAGTGGGCATATGTGGACTGTTGCCCGTTATGTTTCACTATTATAAACTTACAACTAACACTAATTTACTGTGAGAAGGTGAACTACATTTTTATTATATGATTTTTGTTTTCATCCTGCTCCTGTGGGCTTGTAGTGACCTATAGGAACCAGTCTCTTGACCACCAGTAGGCCCTCCTTCAACACAGGAGAGCACATTAGGTCAAGGTTGATGGACTAGAAGGCAAGGCCCACTGGATCACCTGCAGAAGGTGCTGATAAGAGCAAGGAATGACATGTCTAATGGGTAAGCATGAGAGCCATTTGGGTCAACACCAGAACAATGTCTTGTTGCTTGTGACAGTAGAATCTGGGTATATTGGCTGTGTTGAATGCATCAAAGTCTGGGTCAGCAGGGTGTAAAATGGAGCCTAATTGTGGGGTGTCCTAGGTGATACCATCCTGGAGTCGAGTATTATACCACAATGAAAATGGTGGGACTGGGCTCCATGCCTGAACATGGATAAATCCCAGTCTTCTAATCTGAAAACCAGAAACCATTCTACATATTTCCAACAGGAAGGGCTGAATACAGGAAATCAGGCCCTACAAATTTGTTGGAAGGGATGGCGGAGGGGTAAAACCCAAGGGTGAGGGTGCCCCTCACAGGTCAGGAAGTCTCAGGAAGCCACTACTGCTTCTGCAGAGCCCATGTTTTTGCCACCATCACTGCCTGAGGATGATGAAATCTACTTTTGTCCTCCCATCCACCTCTCATTGGTAATAGAATAGAAATCCTGTTGGCAAGGGATTCTGGGAGTTGTTCTCAGGGCTCCTCATCCTGTGACAGAGCTGTGAGCAAAGAAGAGGGTGGGAGGTCCAAAGACAAGAATAACATAATATGTGATAAAACAGCTGCCTGAAGATTACATAGAGCGTGATCCCATTTTCATACAATGGTGTGTTAGAGGTGGCTTGAACTGGCTTGTGAGACCCAATAATTAAATTTTCAGGGACTTTGCAAGCCAGTCGTTAAGCGCAGCCAACATTAAAAATTAAATTATATAAATTTACAATAAAAATTATACTAAAGACAATGGTAATAAATATGCTAACCTCATCACCTAATTAATTTACTGGATTTTACTATTATCTATGCTTTTGAGGTAATTTATTCCTATTCTATGTGTGTGTGTGAAAATCTCATATGCTGGCCTGCTACTATGATCTCTTTCAGACTCTGTGTTTGGTGACGTCACCTTGGTAGTTTGAAATAGGCCATGAGGGGAGAACTTGTAACTTACATGAAAGAGACGGCTAATGCTACAAACTAGGGCTTGATCGTTCGGTATAAACATACCCATGTGCACATAACAAAATGGTGGACAAAATGTGAATGGTGATGAACTGATTAAACTTAAAAGTTGGTCGTGTCCGTGGATGTTACCTCACGAATAGCACAGGAATTGAGTACATGGTCTTCTACTATTTGAAAACTATTGTCTGATTCAACAAAAAAGCTGCTCACATGACTGATGAAGAGGTGAGGCTCTACCATATACTTTTGTCATTTTGCTTTCACTTTACTTGTTAATGTAAACAAAATATTAACAAATATTTGTCCTGGAACTACATTCGCTCCCCCATTACGGCCATTGGTTGGCTGAAATTATGAAGGTGTGGCAAAATTAAAAAAATTCTGTGCGAGGGGCACCTGGGTGGCGCAGTCGGTTAAGCGTCCGACTTCAGCCAGGTCACGATCTCGCGGTCCGTGAGTTCGAGCCCCGCGTTGGGCTCTGGGCTGATGGCTCAGAGCCTGGAGCCTGTTTCCGATTCTGTGTCTCCCTCTCTCTCTGCCCCTCGCCCGTTCATGCTCTGTCTCTCTCTGTCCCCAAAATAAATAAACGTTGAAAAAAAAAATTAAAAAAAAAATTCTGTGCGAATCAATTAACTGTACAGATTTCTAATAAAGAATATTATGGGATATCATGTATTTTATCATTTTTTGTAAATTGTGTGCTGTACATCCTGTGTATAAAAAATGTGTAAGAAACTTGCAAAGGGACACACACACACACACACACACACATTTGATTTTTGAGGAGGTGGTAGTTATACACTTACCATCGCATACTGTGTATATGATGAAGCAAGGGGATAACGATAGCAGGTACTTTTGGGGGAGGATCTAAACATGGACATGCACCCATGCCCCTTCTGGCTGGTCTTCCTTCCCTCATTTGCCATTTACCTGCTCGTCCAAGTTCAAAGTTGAGGCATCACTGAGGAATTCTGTCCGCAGTTCCCATCGCAGTACCAGCTCTCGTTGACTTGTCCTCCTGAATGTGTCATGGTGTTCACGAGTCCACATTCTTGGAACCCAATGAGAAACGCCTCTTGCCAGTGATTCCTCGGCTGCGACATGCAGGGCTCAGCCTGTGCCGGAAGATGGGCTTGCCAGAGAGTGTGGAGGATGGAGAGGGAGCCAGAGAGTTCTGTGTTTCACCCCGGTTCTTCAGTTCAGAGGGGCTGTGGGCATTTCTTGATCTGGGGGAAGCCACGCTCTGCAAAAAACAATCGGTGGAGGTAATGCAATCAATATACAGAGGGAATTGGGGCAGTTCCTAAGAAGAGACCGAGTTAGGTCCCTGAAAAAAAAGAGAGCAACATCCCAGCATGGGTCATGCAGAAACAAGAACATAAAGAAGGATGGGCAGAGTCCACAAGGAGAAGTCCAGACCAGAGTGCTGGGGCCGCTGTCAGGGTAGAGCAAGTGGAAACTGGCCCCAGGGCAGTGAGGGGCCTCCTTGCCTGTGTCTGTGGATGGGACTCAGGCCCCAGGAGCTACCACACCTGCCTGCAGCACAGCTGCTTCTCCATGGAAGCTTCTGGAGGAGGAAGTTTGGAAAGAGGGTGGAGCGTGGAAAGAAGCCAGGGAGGCGGGCTCTGTGAGACCTCCACCTATGGTTCCTGCCTGCCAGAGCAGGAGCTCGTTTCTGAGGCCACCTGTGGTGTCTGTGTCCATAGGACAGTCATCACCTGTGCTCCAGGCAGACACCCTCTCTGCTGGGATGCGCTTCTCTATACCAATAACACAACCTCCACCTGCCTCCCTCGCTCCCTCCCCATGTCTCTCCAGAACCCTGCCCTTGCTTAGGCTGACCCCTTTCCACTCTCCAAAGGAGAGAGAGGGGAGTGCACTGTTGCACCCACAGTGCCCTGGGCCTCACCCCCTGTTGACATCGGCATCTTGCTGATTACAGTTCTCAGACATGGATGTAACTAATGCCCAGGTCAGCTCCAAGGAGAACGAACATACATATAATTTAGTTTTCAGTTCACAGGTGGGTTTAATAGTTCTGCTGTTTTCACCAAGTCTTGTATTTGAAAGCCTGGTCAGTGTTCGGCCTGGAGACCCGGACCAGGTGGAGCCAGCTTTACTGATGTGGTCCAGTTTGGTCACCGAGCCCAGCACCAGCTGGGGGCAGTGTACCCTTGCAGGATGCAGCTCAGCTTCCGCCGAGTGTGTTCTAGGTCAAATAAAGACTGCAAAGAAATAAAAGTGTGTTTGTGTCTGGTAATTTGGAATTCGCAGTATAGAGACACTACCCAGTCCAGGCAAAATCTGAGGACACAAAAGGGCTTGATGCTGTTTAATGTGGAAACACAAATTGAAGATGTGGCTTCATACTTCCTCCAATGGAGCAAGAAGCTGGGTGGTCCTGTGTCCAAGGAGAAGCTTCTGAGTTCGCTGTGCCTACTCTGGGAGGTTGACTGTGCCCATGGTCAGACCTCAGGGGGCCTTGGCATCAAAGATGCTCTTCTTTCTTGTCTCTTCCATCAGCTGAGGTGTCCTCTGGAGCATTAGTTGGAAATACAGGTCCCAGCTCCAGCCCTAAGGAACCTCTTGGCTTAGCAAGCATTGGTTCCCTTAGAATAGGAGGAGGCTATGACCCTTCTCACACCCACATGTCCCTGCCTCTCCATGCTAGAGCATTCGTTAAGGGAAGATTGCCACCTGGTTATTCAATAGTCTGTAGTCTTAGAGAAGTCACATTCATTCATTCATTCATTCATCCATTCATTTTTCCTACCCCACCTCATCCTGCCCCAGACAATCCTGTAATGGTGGGTGGTCACACAACCCTGTTAGCTGCTGGGAACTCTCCTTTGGAGCAGAGAGCAGAGAGCGGAGAGCAGAGGAGAGCACACTGTCTTGGATGCCACCGTCTGTGTTTCCTGTGTTTAAGATTGCACACTTCCCCAGCATCCCTCAGACATGGACACGAAAGGCCTCTCGTCCCTGTGCAGAGAGACAGGCTTAGCGAGAAGAGGCAAGGCGGGAAGGGGAGCCTGCTGAGCGACGGGGCCTACAGGGAAGCCTGTCACTGTGGCCCAAGGCCAGGCCGCCAGCTGTGTTATCATTTCCTGCTGGTGCTGCTCGACTCCGTCAGGTTCTAGTCCTGGAAGGGAAACACTGGCCGATGCTCTAGTCCATTAATCACTTTCAGGCTTTGCGACTAACCACAAAGCTGGATGGAACATTCTCTTAAGAAATGGAAGCGCCCTACGGTTAGATCAGAAGGAGTCCCTCCACAGTTCTTTGTAATTTGGCTGCCGTGTGGAGAGGCTGCTTGGCCTTGGCCGTGGGTGTGGTTGCTCTCATCACATTGCACCGAAATTCTCTGCACTGTTTGCCCAGCTGGTGTCTGTTTAGAGAGCTATTTGGATTCTTCTATAGAGAGGAAAGCTTTCCATTCTCGGAGAAACCACAGCGATTAAGTACATATAAGAGAAAAGCATTATGATGACTAATCAGAACAAAATCAATGATTCCCTTTCTGCATTATACATGATTAAGTTTATAGTCCACAGCTTTTAGCAAGAGTGTGGGTGTGACTTTGGGGTCTGGGAGAAGTGGGCAAAGACACCCAGATGCCACTGAGCAGGGGCCATGCCTGTGGGGAGAAGGGTTGGAAATGTTAAAGATGTGATTCAAAACCTGACCCAGGGAAATTCTTAACCTTTGTCATAGGAGAAAATATCTGAGGAAGCAACACTTTTTGGTTACCTTAACTACAGTCATTTGAGGCCACCCGGCCTAACCTCTCTGTCCTTTGGGACACTTTCCACAAAACCTGACTTGAAGCCCAAAGAATCTCATGTTCCCTCTAAATTTCCACGTAGCCACGAAAGTGGAAAGACACATTTGTGTGAATATATCAGTGACAGGATGCTCACCACCTCAGGAGACTTTGAACAATTTTTTGAACAGCTTTAATCATTTTGAAAGGTCTCCCTCACATTTGGTTGAGGGCTGCAATATTCTGTCCCTGTCACTTTTATCTATTGGTCTCAGCACTGCCTTTGGAACTATATGGTAAAATCTAGCTGTCTTCACACTGGTTCTTGCAACATTGAAATATGACACAGTGTTTGAGCTGATTGTCTCCTGCCTGAATGTCCTCACTGATTCAAAGGAAGCACAGTGGTCACCACTCTGTCACCTCCTGCAGGGATCCCCCAGGTCTGATTGTGGAGGAGCGCATCTATCGTTCATATGTGGGGATTTGTTGCCTTTGTTCATGATGGTGTACCTCTATTGATGAATCCATCGTAAGATCTTGTTTGGTTTTTTTTGGTGCTGTGTCACACCCTTGGTGCTTGTTTATCTTAAAGTCTGAGGAGAAATCAACCTTCCATTCATTTAAATTTCCATGTACCAGAGGGTTTGGAAAGAAGCAGAAGTAGAAATGTTGACCTAGTCACTGTTGACTTGTTTTGCTTTTATCAGGGCCTTTGAATGTGACATTTGATATTGGAGTCTTAGGCACGTGGGTATGTTATGTTGATATGCAGCTTTGCCTATTTTTTGTATTTAGTGTAATAGGATCAGACAAAGTGCACGTTCCTCTTTGGGATGGTGGCTGGAGCTTTGTTGGACTTGAAACAAATTTATGTGCAGGCCACAGCTGCATGAAGGTGTTGACCTCAGTAAGGAGCTGGCCCTGCCCCAGTTAGAAGTTTGAGAACATCTGTGGGCACTGTTTACGGGGCCCTGGGATAATCTTCTGACCTTGTGTAAATACCCTTTGTGTGTCTGCTGCTGGTGTTAGGTTCAGGGTAAGCTAAGTGGCACCAGACACCGTCCCAGCCTTCAATGTCAAGAACAGCTTTGGTGGTAACTACTCTTGTGCCTTGTACAGAACAGACCTTCCACAGTTGTTTGTACATTCATTCAAAAGTAGATTTGTTTCACTTTCCTGAATCAGTAGACAAGTGATAGTACCTAAGGGGGTATCTGTTTTGAGTGGACAGAGCCTGTCCAGAAATCTCTCTTCGTCTGTCATCGTTGGGACAGCTGTCAATCCGATGACAGTTAGGAACTAGAGAGGGTGCCTGACTGAGCCGTGAGAGTCCTGGCCACTGGGAAAGCAGGACCAGTTTCTCCCTTCTGCCTCCTGTGCTGAGTCATTAGCCTAAATCCGAGCCTAGGAAATTTCTCCTTCTGTGTATTTCTTTAAGGGTTATGCCTCATATTAAACACCGGGCATTTACAAATTTTTATTATTAGCCTGCTAACTTTCCTCCATGAGTATATCTTGCCTCCGTGCCTAGTTTGGCTGATCACTGGCATCCTCCACAGACTTGAGTATGGGGTTTTGTCCATCAAAAGACCTGGATGAATAAAAATGGAATTAAACGGGGAGGAGCCAAAAGGAGCTGGCTTACCCTTCAGAAGAAAGGGCAAAAGAAAAAAAAAGAAACAGACCTTTAGGAAATCCATGCTCTGTGGGCCGAGGCCTTGTGCTGGGAACTTTATATTTCCCATAATCTCCAAAAGACTTCCAAAAAGTACTAGTATCCTCATTTTGCAGAACAGGGAACTACGTCTCAGAGAAGTTAAGGAACCCATCAAAGTTCATATGAAGAAGAAGAGACCAGGGAGGATTTGAACTCAGGTCTCTCTGTCTGCAGGAGCGGCAATGCTATGGAGCCTGTCTGCTCCCTGTGAAGGCACAGAGGGGCTGGAAGCAAAGTCGTTGTGTGTGGCTATAGCTGCCATATGACTGCCTCTGAGTTAACAACCAGGACCATCTCACTGCTGAAGAAAGATAGGAAAAAGGCCAGGGCTGAAAGAACAAAGAGGCAATAAGGAGAGAAGGTGGGACCATGGAGAAGGAGAGAGGAAAATTGCAGATTGGAGTTCCCTATGCAGGAAGAACCTCACATCTGTTCAGGGGAGCACAGAGCTCATCAGTGAAGTGATTTGTAAATCCCTGAAAAGACATAGCAATGACATGAGTTTATATCATCCTTTTTTCCCCAAGGGAGGAAGGCGTATTCTTAACTATAGAGGACAGGGACTTTCAGTGGTTTGTGGAGCTTTGAAAAGGTGGATTGTGTTTGGGAACTTTATTAGTCAGGTTAGCACCAGGCTGTACCATAGCAATAAGTAAGTCTCGAGGTCTCAGTGGCTTGCACATAGAGATTTCTTTCTTGCCTTGTGATAATTCCAGCATGGGTTGGGTGGCTCTTCAGGTCAGCTACCCCCATGCAGTAGTGACTTGGTGGTCCAGGCTGCTTCCACCTTGGGGAGCCACCGTTTCAGCACGGGGGCTTCTGGGTTGCTGTGGCAACCAGTGTGGGAGGGTCAAGCACCAGCTTTTAAATGCTTTGGGATGGAAGGTCACACGTCACTTCCACACACAGCCCATTGGCCGGAACTGGTCACATGGCACCGCCTAACCTGATGTGCCCCACTGGGCTGGGAACGCTTAGATCCTCAAGGATTACTCATTGTCTCTGACAAATTTCCCTTATTCTCTTCTGCTCAAAACCCATTTGAAGGCAGCTCATCGGTCTTCAGAAGAAACCCAGCCTCCTTAATATAGTGTGTCAGGCCCCTTGCCTCATCTGTCCTGTTTCCATCACTTTAGACATTTTTCAGGTCTTTTGGCTCAACATGCCTTCTCTAACCTACTCTCTAGATCTTCTGCCTCCTTGATCTACTCTCTTCCTTATTTTTTTTCTGCATAACTCCTATGATTATTATGTTGAGGTTTAGAGAGCACCTCCTGTAGAAACCTTTCCTGAAGCTCTGTATTGGTGTTGAGCTTGTTCAAACATCCAGGTCATCCTTTATTTCCCTCATTACATTATATCATGGAAATTCACTCTTTATTAGTCTATAACCCATCAGACTGTGGGCTCTCTAATGCTTGGGACCATTGCAAAAGCCCCTACCCACCACAGCCAGCACACAGAAGATGCCTTCTAAGTGGACTTTGGATAGAGGAGGGAAAGCGTTCTTCTAAGGCAGCACGTGTATGTTGCAGATTTGATTCTAAAGTTAATGTGGAAAAGCAAGGCACTAGAAGAGCCAAGGAACTTTTGCAAAGGAGTAATAGGGGAGATTCTTACTTTCCTTGATGTGAAACAAACTATAAGGTCATGGTAATTCAAAGAATAAGATGCCAGCCCAGGATTCGACCAAGAGATTAGCAGAATAAAATAAAGAGATGATGTTGCACAGTTGGGTCCAAGTTCTGCAGGGCAAGCCAGGCAAGCTGGAAACTCGGCCAGGGTTTCTATTTGCAGTCTTGAGGCAGAATTGCTTCTTCTTCTGAAAACCTCAGTCTTGGCTCTAAAATCCTTTAACTGTAAGTGGCAAATTGGTAGATGATGAAGGAGTCATTTTAAATCAGTGACAATAGGATGGCTTAGTGAAGAAATTATGTTTTAAACTGGCTGTAACTGGGTAAAATTGAAAAACAATAAAACTAAGATTTAAGAATTAAAAAAATTTTTAAAAAGTTGTATCTCTAGCTTGTACTGCATACAAAAGTAAATTTGAAATGATTATGTATCTCAACATAAGAAAATCTTTTTTTTTTTTTAATTTTTTTTTCAACGTTTATTTATTTTTGGGACAGAGAGAGACAGAGCATGAACGGGGGAGGGGCAGAGAGAGAGGGAGACACAGAATCGGAAACAGGCTCCAGGCTCCGAGCCATCAGCCCAGAGCCTGACGCGGGGCTCAAACTCCCAGACCGCGAGATCGTGACCTGGCTGAAGTCAGACGCTTAACCGACTGTGCCACCCAGGCGCCCCTAGAAAATCTTTAAAGTACTAGTAAAAACAGAAAATATTTTCATTATGTTGGAGTGGGCAAGGCATTTTAAATTTATTTATTTATTTTTTATTTTTTAATGTTTATTTATTTTTGAGAGAGAGAGAGAGACAGAGCGTGAGCAAGGGAAGGAGGGCAGAGAGAAGGAGACAGAGAATCTGAAGCAGGCTCCAGGCTCTGAGCTGTCAGCACAGAGCCTGACATGGGGCTCGAACCCATGAACCATGAGATCATGACCTGAGCCAAAGTCGGACGCTTAACCAACTGAGCCACCCAGGTGCCCCTAGGCAAGGCATTTTAAATTGTGACATGTGACCTGGAAGTCATAATGTTTTAGAATGATGTATTTGATAGCATTGAAAGAAAAACTCTTCTATATAGCTAAAAGTAACATAATCCCAATTAAAAAACTATTACCAAGGTGGAGAAAATATTCACTATATATAACTAAAACAATTAACCTAAGAAGTGCCTAAGTTTCTACAAACCAGTGAGAAGCAATAAACAATCCAGTTAAAAATGGCAAAGGATATGAAAAAGCAATTCACAGAAGTATAGATAACTTATAAATAGGAGAGGTGCTTAACCTCACTGATAGTCAAGCTAATACAAATTTGAACAACTAAAAAATATTTCTTCCAGATCATAAGCATTAAGGAAATTGACAGTAGTCAGTGTTGTTGATGGTGTAGTATTTTAGAGAAAAATTTGACACTATCTATTAAGAAGAAGGACGTGCCTTTATTTTCGACCTTATAATTATACTGCTACATCTACAGGGGATTGGTAAGTGATTTATAAAATATTATTCAGTGTTTAAAGGAGTGAGGTATAGTTACTGTGTATTCTGATGTAAAAAATGTCTATAATAGAAAATTAGATTTTAAAAGTGACTTACAGAAGAGGATGCAATATATATGATCTGATCCCATTTTGTTAAAAATATGTACGTATGTTTTATACATGCTCAAGAAAGAAGCCTGGAAGAATATGCAGCAAATGGTTACTGGAGGTAATGGCTAAAGAATAGGTTTTGGGGAACTTCATTTCTTATTTTCCACATTTTATAATTAATATTATTTTTTAATAAGTGCGATGCTTGTTTATGTTACTTTAAAAAAGGGATGAAAAAGACACTGCTTAGTTTATCTTACCAAACTTTAACTAGAGAGATAAGACCTTAGACACAGAAAAATACATATGGTGCCATGTCCTTCCATCCTTCCTTCCTTCCTTCCTTCCTTCCTTCCTTCCTTTCTTTCCTTCCTTCCTTCCTTCCTTCCTTCCTTCCTTCCTTCCTTCCTTCCTTTCCTTCCTTCCTTCCTTCCTTCCTTCCTTCTTTCCTTCCTTCCTTCCTTTCCTTCCTTCTTTCCTTCCTTTCCTTCCTTCCTTCCTTCCTTCCTTCTTTCCTTCCTTCCTTCCTTCCTTCCTTCCTTTCCTTCCTTCTTTCCTTCCTTCCTTCCTTCCTTCCTTCCTTCTTTCCTTTCCTTCTTTCCTTCCTTTCCTTCCTTCCTTCCTTCCTTCCTTCCTTCCTTCCTTCCTTTCCTTCCTTCTTTCCTTCCTTCCTTCCTTCCTTCCTTCCTTCCTTCCTTCCTTCCTTTCCTTCTTTCCTTCCTTTCCTTCCTTCCTTCCTTCCTTCCTTCCTTCCTTTCCTTCCTTCCTTCCTTCCTTCCTTCCTTCCTTCCTTCCTTCCTTTCCTTCCTTCTTTCCTTCCTTCCTTCCTTCCTTCCTTCCTTCCTTCCTTCCTTCTTTCCTTTCCTTCTTTCCTTCCTTTCCTTCCTTCCTTCCTTCCTTCCTTCTTTCCCTTCTTTACTTCCTTCCTTCCTTCCTTCCTTCCTTCCTTCCTTCCTTCCTTCTTTCCCTTCTTTACTTCCTTCCTTCCTTCCTTCCTTCCTTCCTTCCTTCCTTCTTTCCTTTCCTTCTTTCCTTCCTTTCCTTCCTTCCTTCCTTCCTTCCTTTCCTTCCTTCCTTCCTTCCTTCCTTCCTTCCTTCCTTCCTTTCCTTCCTTCTTTCCTTCCTTCCTTCCTTCCTTCCTTCCTTCCTTCCTTCCTTCTTTCCTTTCCTTCTTTCCTTCCTTTCCTTCCTTCCTTCCTTCCTTCCTTCCTTCCTTCCTTCTTTCCCTTCTTTCCTTCCTTCCTTCCTTCCTTCCTTCCTTCCTTCCTTCCTTCTTTCCTTCCTTCTTTCCTTCCTTCCTTCCTTCCTTCCTTCCTTCCTTCCTTCCTTCTTTCCTTCCTTCCCTTCCTTCCTTCCTTCCTTCCTTCCTTCCTTCCTTTCCTTCCTTCCTTCTTTCCTTCCTTCCTTCCTTCCTTCCTTCCTTCCTTCCTTCCTTCCTTCCTTCTTTCCTTTCCTTCTTTCCTTCCTTTCCTTCCTTCCTTCCTTCCTTCTTTCCCTTCTTTCCTTCCTTCCTTCCTTCCTTCCTTCCTTCTTTCCTTTCCTTCTTTCCTTCCTTTCCTTCCTTCCTTCCTTCCTTCCTTCCTTCCTTCTTTCCTTCCTTTCCTTCCTTCCTTCCTTCCTTCCTTCCTTCCTTCCTTCCTTCCTTCATTCTTTTTCCTTCCTTCCTTCCTTCCTTCCTTCCTTCCTTCCTTCCTTCCTTCCTCAAGTATTTGGTGGATACCTTTGTTGTGTGAGGTTCTTTTTTCCTACATGGCTCTCTCTCATCTGTGTAATATTCTTTCTCATTTTACTCCAGAAAAGGAATAGTTTGGGAAACAGTTAAGAACCTAAAGCAAAATATGCTCGTGAGGGACCCTTTTGTATGTCTGGCAGTGGGCACTGTGGCTGACAACCAAGTGTTGATCAGCTGTTTCCTTGGATGTCTACGAAAGTCCCTTTCTAATCCAGTCTGAAAGATTCATGTTGCAAGAGGGGATATTTCTTACTGGAAACAAACAACCCCTCCACATTCATATAGTGGGTAAATATTGTGTTGGCTGTCTCTCCTTCAGGGCTGTCAATCTTGCTGCTCTGTAAGCTCTTGGTAGTGCTCAGGTCATGTACTCCAAAGATAGCTGGACCCACAACTAAAATGAAGGATTACTCTTTAAGCCTTGTCCTGTTGTGGCCTTCGAATGCCACATGAATGTTGGTTTGCTGAATGCAAAACCAGAATAATATGGTAAGTGCACATTATCGTGGGTTGTAACAGGAGACTGTGTAGGCACGGCAGATGTGCCATTGAATACACTTTTTGTGTGTGCTCTTGTTTTTGGCCTGGGCTGACTTGTACTGCACTGTGTTATTCGTTGAATACAAAGGCAAAGCGTATTTTGGCTGCTAAGTCCTAAATTCAAACGTATGAAATACAGGGATATTCAGAAAGGTTTTTCAGTAGACTTAAACAGATAGCACAGATGTAATACATTGTGATTATTCACATCACAAAATGGTACAGTAATAAAAATATTCAATGCAGTATCTTTAAAGAGTAATGGCCATCACTCAGATGAAATATGATGTAGTCAACTTTTGTGCCATTTTAAGAGCGGAATCTGTGGGGCGCCTGGGTGGCTCAGTAGGTTGAGTGTCCGACTTTGGCCCAGGTCATGATCTCGTGGTTCACGAGTTTAAGCCCTGCATCAGGCTCTGTGCTGACAGCTCAGAGCCTGGAGCCTGCTTCAAGTTCTGTGTCTCCCTCTCTCTCTGCCCCTCCCCAGCTCATGCTCTGTCTCTCTCTCTCTCTCTCTCAAAAAAAAAAAAAATTAAAAATAAATAAAAGAACTATAAGAGCAGAATTTGTAATGAAGTCAGACATGGTACATTTTATAATTGAAATATCCCAGGTCCCTCAGATTCAATTTGACTCTTAGTAGGTGCAAATGGGAGGCACTCTGACCTTTTCCGTTCTCTCTCTCCTTTGGCCGATTGTAGTCTCAGACAAGTGGGCTCCTGCCGCCAAGCACACACACACAGCTGTTCTGCAGTCAGACGTGACCATCAGCCAGAGGGCGGGTGAGGCGGTAAGAAGCCGAAGGAGTTGAGGCTGTAAAGTACAAAATGAAATGCAGAATGTATGCAATTTGTCTAGCTAATTAAAGCAAAAATCCAGGGGATGGAACAGCAGCAGTGAGCTGTAAGAACGTACCCCCCGGGGTAGAATTTATAATTTAAGACAATTCTGGTTTTCTAAATTCCCCTTCTTGGTTAAGCAGGTGAAATTCCCTGAAAACTGTGCTTATCTTCACGGGTTCAGTGACTGCATTAAGGAAATAGCCATGTCTTTAGTTGCTACACAACCATCTTTCTTTAAACAAACAGAGAAGGAAACTAAGGATGTGAATCTGAAAAGGATGAGAACAGATTTCACATGACTTTGCAAGTCATTGTGTCTCGTGTCTGTGCTTCTTTACCTCCAACCCATTGGCCTTATTAATATGCAAAGGCAAGGCTAGTGCTTAGGGTGTGTGCCAGAGTCCGCTTATGGACCCACCCAGATCCGCCCACCGCACACCACGTATCTGCCCAGCCTCGGCCTGGACTGTTCCCAAAGTCACAGAGTCAGGTCACTGAGGCCGCCGCTACCACCACTGCAGGTCAAGCCACTGTCCGTTCAGCCCTGACTGGCAAGGAGAGCCCACTGCACTGGAAGAGGCTGGGGTTTCTGTCTTGAAAGTGTGGAGACACAAAAACCATGGGGCTGACTTTGCCCAGTGGGAGGCAGCTGATAGGAAGAGGCTGGTTGACGGGCCCTTCCCTACTGCCGCCCCCCTCCCTGAGCCCCAGTGACTATTCTGAGATGTCATAGTCCCTACAACCTTCCTGAAGACATCTCATGAGGTCACGCAAACAGGCTGTTACGAAGCTTTGGCCAACTTGGTACTCTGTGCTTCTGCATTTAGGCTCCCTCTGCCCTGCTTCATTGCTCTCCCCCCCCACACACATACACACCCCTGCTCCTCTAGGAGTGCACATTGCAGTGAAGTGTTAGCCATAAGTGTGTGCTCCAGGGTCTCTTGTCTAGAGAACTTGGGCCAAAAGAGTTGGAATTTGTGTTGACTCCAGCAAGCAGACACTCTGGTGGGCATTGGTTGTGGTAAGCACATGGTGACATCACCTGGCATCTGGTGGCATCACAGCTACCAAAGCTTTTATCTGTGGTTAATGAGGACAAGGAGAAGGTGGAGGTAAAGTGTTGAGATATCAACTCACTGTGACACTTGGCCCATTTTGAGGCAATGAAAATTTATAAGGATTGTGATGTGGGATAATCACTTTGGAAGGCACTGGAAGCCTTGCAAAAAGAAAATACTAGATGAAAATAATAGGCAGCTAATTGCTATCTTGAAGCTCTCTCTGAAAGCCAGGGTATTCCTATGGTAGCTCTAAAGGGGGTTTTCATCTCCTAAAGCTGCAGGACACAAGGTTCTAAAAGTCAGGATCTGATCTGAAGGATGGAGGAAATGCAAAAGACTAAATGGACAACCTTAAAGTCCCTTTAACGTCAAAGAAAGTTCCCTGATGGAGAACGAGGAGACCCTGAGAACTTGGATGGTGATATTTGCCTGCCGAGACTGAGGATATTGGATCCCAATGGCTTGAAGCTTGCTGGCTGGCAGAGGCTGCAGAAATCAGGCTCCCCTTCCTAGGGGATTATGCTGTGGCCTCACAGAGAAGATGCGCCACAGCTGACCATTACTTTCCTCAGGATCTGTCCCCGTCACCCCTCCTTGTCTCCTGGGTAATGACCAGAGTCAGAGCTGAGCACAGCTTCAGTGGGTGGGGAAATGTACTCAGCTCTGGGAGAAATCTGTCCGTGTGTCAGAGGACTTACAGGAATGGGCAGATGTGTCAGCAAAGACATGTGGGAGTGGATCTTGAGGGTGTCTGGAGCTGGTCTTAGTAGTCTGTTGAGGTGACTCCTTGACTTTGGGTGGGTTGATGGTCTCGAATGGATAGGGGAGAGATGCTGCAGTATGTTTGACATAATTTGGAGGAAAGGGTCAGGCTCAAGGAGTCGGGAATGTTAGAATGGATTGTCTATATAAAGCCTGAGTACCCTCCACTCAACAATGCTTCTTGAAAGAGACTGGAGGACACTTCCTTCTGAAGGCAATGGGAATGCCCAAGTTAAGGGCTCGCTGACATGTGTGAGAGGTGGCGTCTGTCTTTTGTAGGCTGGGGTAATGGTGGTAAACACTGCCGTGGAGCTGGGCTCCTTAGTGTCAGTGGGGATAAGATTCCGGAGCAGCTTTGAACCAGCCGAGGCAAAGGTGGCCATGATTCTCATAATTGGAAACACTGCAGAGTAGCAGTTAGGGTGCCTTAACCTTCAGAGATGTGCAGCGATGGCTAAGAGATCATGGTGTTCCCAAACAGGAGACAGACAGACAGCTGACTAGGGTGTTGTTAAAATTGGATAATAATAATGATAATGATAATAGAAGCTGGGAGAACATAAGGTAACTTCAGTGGAAAATGATGGTCTCTTACTCAGTTTTCGAATGTAAGTCTGTTTTTGCATCTAGAATCCAAAGATTCTAATGAGAGGCTGGGGTCCCCTTGAAGAAGGACGCTACTATTTCCCACAAGTCTACACGAAAATTTACTATTTTAATCCTCCCCTTCAAGGGATCTGTAGATATTTCCCCATGTAACCAGTGCCAGAGAATGGGAACTAGCCAGACTTTTCGAGAACTTCTACATACAAGGCCTAAGCTGACACTGGTAACAGGGGATTTGAAATGCCACACATTGGGTCCACAGCTAGATTAGCAGCTTTAGGAGAGCAGGTGACAAATGAAGTTTTACCCCATGTCCATTTTGCAATGGGTCCATCGGTTCAGAAGACTATCCTGTGGTTACTTCTCAGGTCCCAGAACAGGATAGATATATTCAGTGGTTCCTAGAACTCCCAGGAGGTCTCATGACCTGTGAAGTAATGGACATCATAGGAGCAAAGGCCAAGTAAGACCACCTGAAACTGTTATTCCCCCATTATCCAAGATAGTAAATCAGAAATAACATCACATCCCAGGAGGAACTGTAGGTATTACTGCCACCATCAAAGACATAAAGGTTGCAAGGTGATGGCCCCATAATATCACCATTAAACTTACCCACTGTGTAGGTATCAGGTGAATGATAGCAGAGGTAATCAGGCCACCACAAAGTTTTTTAGGTGATGATCTCTTTTGAAGCTGTTATATTGGACGTGCTGTGTTGGCTGGTGAAGATTGACACATGTTCTCAAATTGGTATGTGACTATTGATCTGGCAAATGCTTCCTTCTCAGTCCTCATCAACAGGGGAAATCTGCAGTGGTGCCTTTATATGAGAAGGACAGCTGTATGTATTCACTGTCAACACGTCTACAGGGGCCTTGTTGTCTTGACATTGCACAGAACATCACTTCGGGTCCACCTCCTAATGACGTCATGCTACTTGGGCTTGCTGATCAGGATGTGGAAAGCATCATAAATGCCTGAAAACATTGGTTCTTAGGGGATTTTAATTTCCAGGGGACATTTGAGAATGTCTATAGGCATTTTTTAAAAATTTTTTAATGTTTATTTATTTATTTATTTATTTATTTATTTTTTATGAAATTTATTGACAAATTGGTTTCCATACAACACCCAGTGCTCATCCTCTATAGGCATTTTTGATTGTCACAAATGGGGGATTGTGAGCAACTGGTATCTAGTGGGTAGAGTCCAGAATGTGCTACCACACATTATAAAATACAGCTCTCCACCCTCCCCATCCTCCAACAAAGAATTATGTGGCCCAAAATTTCAGTGGTGCCAAGGCTGAGAAACACGACCCTAGTAAGATACCTGTGTACCAGAAGTAGGAGGAGCTTTGTGAAAATTCAGGGGTCTGTTACATGAATGAAGTTCAGTAGTCTGGGGGCAAACTAAACATCCATTTTTTTGAGTTAAAAGATAAATGTCACATATTAAGCACTCAAAATTATTTGTTAAATGAAATGAAAAGCACAGAGGTAATGAGAGTTCCATATGCAAAAGGAAGGCTGCTTGAAAGACATAGCTTCTCAGAGGAAGGCAGGAGTTTGCTGTGGCAAGAGGCCAGGGGAGGGGTACACGTGGGGCAGGGAGAGGCTGTGGTTTATGTGTTTCACATGCTGGGTATGTAGATACCTGCCCACAGAAGGTGGGGGACAAACAAACAGCTCTAATCAATGGAGCAACAAAGGTGTGGTTTGTATTCTGGAAAGATCACTTCAGGGCTGGTGAGAGAGGTTGTCCTAGACTCTCTCTGGGTCGGCCACGAGACCCAGAGAGTGGTAAATCATGAGTTTCATTTTGGGTATTCGCAATTTAAAGATGTGTGGCATGTAAGATGAGGTGTCCAGTTGGCAAGTGGAAAAATGGGGGCAGTTTCAGCAGAGCATGGAGGCTTGGGAATTGCTCGAAGCCACAACACAGGCTGAGAGGAGTTTTCTAACCTGTGTTGACATCGTTGATAAATAATAGAGCAAAGACTCAAGCCTGGACATGTCTGGCTCTAAGGCTTTCCCACCATCTCCTGATTTATTTTTTTCCTCCAGAATTTTAGATTTCCAAAATGAGACTTTACTTTAAAATACATATACATGGAAATTTATCAAAATCATCAGTACACTTCCATTGTCCTACTTCTGCAGGAGTTGACCTTACAGTCAGACCTGGATATATATGTACACAATGACAGTCACTGCAGTCTCGTTTCAAAGAGCAAAAGACTTGGAGGGGGAAAAGGGTTAAACAAACCATGGTGCCTCTATATAGTGCCCTCCCATGTTGCTGCAGAGGATAGTAAGGAAGCAATCAGTGAATTGATTCAGAGAGGTCTTTGGAACACATTGCTAAGTTAAGCAACAGCAACAACAAAAAAACCGAGGTGCCCGATAGTGTGCACGGTTTGCTCTCTTTTGTGTAACAAATAGTGAAGAATAAGGAAAATTAAAAAAAGGGGTAAATTATTCTGGGATGGGGTAGTTGAAGGCATATTATGGAAAGCTTTCCTGAGGAAGTGGCTTCTGAACTTTAGGAAATGCAGGAGGAACAGTGGTTGCAAAGTCTCTGAGGCCAGAAAGAGTACAGTATTGGAAGAGCTCAAAGAAGGCAGTGCCGCTGCTGTGTCAGGGGCTGAGGACGTGGGTGGACCAGTTGGAGAGAGGGGGTGCAACCATGCAAGATCTTGTGTGGCACGTTGAGGATGAGGGTCTTTGTAAGTGAAGCAGAACTGAAAGCCACTGGAGAAGTTGAGGTTACAGTGGAGCACTACAATCCCATTTGTGTCTGGAGGAGATCGATGGCTGCTCTTCGGAGAATGATGGGGGTGTGCAGCAAGAGTAGAATTGAGGAGACCAGTTGGAGTGCAGTCACTGGAGAGTAGGCAAAGAGTGACCTTTGGATGAGGGTGGAAGTTGGGGTTAAATACACGGATTCAAGGGAAAGTGAAGCCAGGTGGTCTTGATGATGGGTGGTGTAAAGGTGAAGGAGAGAAGTTTTCCAAGATGGATGGGTTTCCAGTGAGTATGACTGAACATATGGGCTGCCATTTCCTGAAAGAAAACATTAGGGTACGGTGTTCTTTGGGGGAACATGTTGAAAGTGAGGATTCTTGGGCTTCCTGGTGGGTGACTAATGATCTGGAAAGGCACAGATTATGTCACGATTTTATTTTCAGAGGACATAGTCTAACTGAAGTCTTGGTCAACAATGTCAGTAAAATGTTGCTCACTTAGAGCTCTGACGTTCTTTTCTTCCCTACATACCACATTAGTTCTTGACAAAGTATTTCTCCACTTATCTCCTTCCAAAAAACACATACCATGTATTTTTGCGGGCATGGTTTTATTGGATCCTTTCTCTGCCTACTCTTACAGAGGAAGATTGTCACCTTCCCTCTGACAAGCCCATTGCAATATGCTTTCTCAGGTGGTATTTTGGACATGTCAACAACAGAGTTGTCTTTTTTCTTCTGGTCCCCCCTGTGAGGACTTTGCTACTAATCTTCCCTCATGTTTCATATTACATTTGTGTTTTTAAAAAGATGCCCTTTTATTGTTTTTCTCTTCACTAGTTCCGTATTTACAGGGACCTTCTACTTTATTTTCTTTCAGCCTTCGACAGAATGATTTTGGTAACTTGAGACTACTTTGGGGAATACAGCCATTGTACATTTGGTCCCGCTGTGTGGCAACAATGCTGCTGATGTTTTCACAGGCCCTGGGTGTGGTGGTGCTGGGGGTTTTGTCTTCCCAACTTTTAAAATATAACACTGACACTATTTCTGGTATCTGTGGGAGGAACAGTGGGATCACTGAGACTTTCCCAAGGGCAGCACTTTTCTGTATAAAAAGCAGAGGACGAGAGAGTCCTTTATGTTCCAGAAACCTGTATAAAATTGATTAGTCAAAAAAAAGGCTGTTTGTTTCTGCATAACTTATTGACCATGGAATCACATTCACCAAGGGGCACAGTGACCTCCTTGAGGAAATGGAACAAACTGAACACCGGATCCAAATTTCATGGCCTGAAGGCAACTCCAGTGACTGAACGTCCAACAGATCTATTATGACAGCTTGTTTTGAAAATGTGTTTGCTCTAGCAATGCAAGGCCCATTGTTCAACTAATAAATCTTTTCAAAGTCTCTGAACGGGGTGGTGGGTAACTAAACTCTGATTTTATCAGTAGAGACATATAGATATAAAGGATGATGGCGGTTCATCCAGAGAGTGGTGTCAAGAGAATGAAGAATGTAACTGTAGTGGGCTCAGGCAGAGTCTCTAACTGCTGGCTTTCAGGTGTATCTTGTAGGCACTATGGCCATATGGCCTCAGATCTCCAATGGTGAGGGTGGAAACTAACTTACATCCCCAGCTGTGGTGCTCTGAAATCCATCACACGGAGGCCATCCTTCCCATGACTGAGCAAGGTGGCATATGGAGGCAGCTCTGTTTCTGGGAGAGATGGGATGCCTCTGGCTGTGGCTCTAGCCCTCCTCGGTGGCCTTGCCCAACCTTCTGTAGACTTGCTCTGCAGTTCAGGAGGCATCCCCTTGAACTTGTTTCCTTTCTCGGGTCAGACTTGCATCATGGTCCAGAATCTCTCACAGCCTCCTCTGGTTCCTTCCCATGTCCTTTCATGGGCAGCTCTCTTAATAAATGACTTGTACATGTCATCCCCTCTTGATTTTTGCTTTTCAGAAGACCCAGACTAACACAGGCCCCCACTTAAAAAAAATCCTCCTTAGAAAAGAAACATGCAACTCCCACTCACCCACTTCTCCTGTTGTCTTGTATCCAGCCTGATTTACACATTGGTGTTATGTGTCTGGGCCCCTGGAGGTGTTGGCTTTTACTTCTCAGGTCTTGTATCCTCTTGTATAGGATAGTGGAGTTAGAGAAATAGGGGAGGTCTGGAAAATTAGGAAAATATTATGCCTTTGAGATTATGGGGGTTAAACAGTTTGATTTCTTGTTATCATGGATGTCATGATAACTTAATTTATAAATGACCCATCTAACTTTTGCTTTTCAGCAGCTCATTTAAATTTTCTCTATTTTAATTTAACCTGTGGGTTCATAGAGTTTTCTCAGATTTAGAAAATTGTGGAATTAAAGATACACTTTGCCTTCAATTAATTTGCATAATTGTTGAGTGGTCAAATTCTCTCCAGTATTTGAGAAGCCTTGGATTATGTTTACTGGTCCCCACTCTTCCCCTGGGGAAAAGGTGGATTAAACAGTTCTCTTTTAGTACCTGGTACACTTGCTATAGATATTGTCCTATGATTTCAATGAATAACTTTTTGATGAGTCTCCAAACAATGGAATAGTTTTCAAGCTGCTATTGTTAACATTTCCAGTAGTTATTTTTATAAAATAATTTTCTCTATTTTTTCTTCCCTTCCAAAAGCAACTCATTGCCTCACTTGCTTTTCTTAATTTCTGGTTTAATTGGATCTGAGCTTTGTGGTGGTGGTGGTTGTTAGCCAAAAAGATGACCATGTTTCTCTCAAGTTGGGAGAACAGATTGTAAGACAGAACAGGTTCTCACCATTGTAGAAAGTTTTTGTTGCCCTCCGGAAATAAAACTGGATACAGTTGGGGCCAACTACATAATTGTTGGGACCCTGTGCACTGCTTGTTGGAAAAGATAGACAAAAAGAGCTATTAAAGGCACTAAAACATGAAGCTTTTCCCTTCATTTCATGAATCTTTTCTGCTCACATGTACCCTTCATTGTCCTACTGGACTTCACTTTCAAGTTCAAAGGTGAAATTATTAAGAATTTGAAGACATTGACAACAGAACATTAAACAAAGCATGGGAGCCCTTCTGATTGCACTGTCTTGAAGCTGGTCCTGCAAACAACTGACCAGTGTCTCAGTAAGCAAGCCAGAAGCCAGAAGGAACATTTCGTCTCTTCTCTCTGGAGTCTTTCAGGTGGAGGTGTGCAGAGAGATCATGGCCATTGCCAGAGTCAGGGATCCGAGGTGGAATGGAAGATACAAGGCTTTGTATCTGATGTGCAAGGGGACAAGGCAAGTTTTCTCCTCCTATTATATTTTTTGTTCTTGGCTCACTTGGACAATGGCTTCACCATACTGTCTACCTTAGTGGAGATAAGGATGATTATTTGTCCCTGGTAGGCAATTTTATTTTGACTTTCCATTTTAAACATTGACTATTGTATTTATTGAGTGACTGCTCAGTTCTGGTTTCTGGTTGGGTGTCGTTACTATCTCCCTGTCCTCATGGAGCTTCCGTTCTTATAGAAGGAGACACGCAATAAGCAAAATAAAGGGCTGGACACAAGGTAAAGACTGTCAAGTATAGAAGTGCTGTGAAGGAAAGTTGAATAGAGAAAGTGGGTGGGTGTGATGGGGCAGGGGCCCTACAGTTATCAACAGGGTGGTTAGGGAAGACCTCACCTAGAACGTGGCATTTGAATGAAGACCTACAGGAGAGAAAGGAGGCAGCTGAGCTGCCCTCTGGGAAGAGTGTCTGGAAGGGTCATATTCAGGGCAAGGAGTCTGTGGTGGGAGCAGAAAATGTTGTCCTTCATTGAAACAGCACAGTTGGGTTCTGATGTGGAGTAACTTCTACAGAGAGACCTTTCTTATTAAAGGACATCTCTTATTAATAGCTGAGTTCGAGGCAAACTTTAAAAAAATCCAATCGATTTCTCATTCATTACATTTTGTTTTGTAAAAGATTTTCTGTCAGTGATTTCAGAATGAAGGTGCCAATAGTAAAATAATTGGTTTATAAATGGAAAGTTAATCAGGCCTTCCCCTTTACATTGTCCCCTCCAAGGTCAGGGATATAACTGAAATGCAAAGAAAATGCACTTGCACAGAGGTAGATGGGCCCACGTGAGGGGTCATCAGCCTTGAGACTCCCTCGCAGAGACAAGTGTTGATGCAAATGGCTTTGTGAACTTCAGAACAGGACACAATTTATCTGGGAACAGAATGGTGTCTGCAGTTACATTAATTGGGATAACAATTATGAAAGCATGAGAAGCCTCACGTTTCAGAGCCCACAGTAATCCCCAGGAATACTTTTCCCCTGGTGGATATAATATTGCTGTTTTCCAGGTGCATTCCTAGGATGAATTACATTTCTCAGGCTCACTTTGTATAGGCCACTATCAGGAGCAGGATTTGGAGGTTGCCAGAAGTTTCTTTGGTTTCATCTAGGCAACTCTGCCTTTCTGGAGTGTCAGTGAAGTTGGTGGAAGCAAGGGTCAAACCTGACTCAACTTTTGTCTGAAAGCGTGAGCTCTGGGTCTTGGTTTCAGTGAAACACAAGGCAGGAATACAAACTCCTGCTTCCTGGAACATGTTTACACATTGATAATGTATTTCTTTAAGATGTTGACTCAAATGTAGCTGTGTCCCGCCTGCAGACAGGGTCCACTGGTTTGGGATTTAATGGCCTTCTGTTGAACATGGACTATGTTTTCCTGGAAAATGGAATATGAAAATGGTTGGCACTTCTTCCATAAGCTGAGCTGGATTTCGAGAACAGCGTGTAGGTAATCCTACCTGATTCACCTTCAGAACCATACTTTGAATTTCTGTTGGTGGCAACAAAGCTGTCATGAAAAACAGCATACTTCACCTTCGAAAATGAAGACTTCTATTACAAAAAAGGCAGGCAGGTTTAAAAGAGTTGTTTAAGGCTCTTGTCTGATCCTTACCTGAGGATGAGAAACCCTTCACTGTAACAAAAATACCTACTATTGGTGTATATGACGTATTCCAAAATCCTTGGAGGAAACTTAGATGGCATTTGGAAAGGTCAGTATGGCAGAAGTATATTCAATAACCACATTCATCTCAACCAGTGACATTTCTGTGTTCACACTGGGGTTGACTTTTGAAGCCTTTAGATAAGTAGGATTGGTACGTGTGAGACACAGCAGGTTATGCAAGCTTAGCATGTGATTTCTCTCTTCCTCTACTCTTTTTTTTAAAAATTTTTTTTCAATGTTTTTTATTTATTTTTGGGACAGAGAGAGACAGAGCATGAACGGGGGAGGGGCAGAGAGAGAGGGAGACACAGAATCGGAAACAGGCTCCAGGCTCCGAGCCATCAGCCCAGAGCCTGACGCGGGGCTCGAACTCACGGACCGCGAGATCGTGACCTGGCTGAAGTCGGACGCTTAACTGACTGCGCCACCCAGGCGCCCCCCCCTCTACTCCTCTTTATAGGAAATACTAAGTTATTAAGTTCATTGCTATTTGCTAAAATGGTATTGCTATTTCCTGTCTGAAGAGCTGTGGGGGTGGGTATCTAGGACACTGTGCCTAAGAGTTAATGATCGCACTGCTTATGTTTCCCAGAATATTTCATTCCTTTCTGTTAGGCAGAGACCCAGGGGGGTTAGGTCTGAAATGCAACACAAAACATGCACCACTCCCTCCTTGAACTCTTCTTGCAAGTAAGTCATTTTTTTCTCTCCAGAAACCACTGCCACTTTTAGACAATGTCCCATGGATGTCTGGTGACACAGGGGATGGGGAGGGGACTGGGCAGGAATGAACTGGAGCTCCTTGCCATTGCATTCTTGCTTGCATGGCCAGAATTGATTAGGGACTGGGAAGACAGCATTTAGGGTGAGTTTTGGTATGGAAGATGAAGGGAAGCCAGGCAGGACACTCATTTTTTAAAAAATTAAAAAATTAATTAATTAATTAATTAATTGAGAGAGAGAGAGAGAGAGAGAGAGGACAGAGGATCCAAAGCAGGCTCTGTGCTGACAGCAGAAAGCCTGATGTGGGGCTCAAACCCACAAACTGTGAGATCATGACCTGAGCTGAAGTTGGATGCTTAACAGACTGAGCCACCCAGGAGCCCCGGCAGGACACTCATTATAGACCTATGTGCTTCATACTTAAAAAAAAAATGTGTTTTTAGGTTAAATTAACTTTAATAACATAAACCAGGATGATTTTCATGAAAGCACTGTTGAGTTCCCTGTCTCTAGCTCTGGTTTCACAAATCTGCCCTTATGCCCATCCTTTCACATTGAGTCCCTTCCATGTTTCAGGGGCCATAGGCTGGTAATGAGCACATCCATAGTCAGTGAATTTCTACTGTTGCCAGAAGTGCACAGAGGAAAGCATCTGGAAGTTTTTAATCTCTCAGCTGAAATGTCTTCCTGAGGACACACATGTAGTGTCATTGTGACACATATGATCTTAACGAGGAGACCCTGAGAACTTGGATGGTGACATTTGCCTGCCGAGACTGAGGATATTGGATCCCAATGGCTTGAAGCTTCCTGGCTGGCAGAGGCTGCAGAAATCAGGCTCCCCTTCCTAGGGGATTATGCTGTGGCCTCACAGAGAAGATGCTCCACAGCTGACCATTACCTTTCTCAAGATCTGTCCCTCTCATCCCTCCTTGTCTCCTGGGTAATGACCAGAGTCAGAGCTGAGCATGTTAAAGGAGGAGAGGTTGCATGTCAAAGCCCATGCAGGAGGTCTGTGCTTCCCTTCAAGTGGCTGCCCAGCCACAAGTCCCACTTGTTTGCAGTGGGCATTGCTCACTCAGACAGTTTGTTAGGGCTCACGATGGTCTTCAAGGTTCTTCTCTACCTCTTCTTCTGCCACCCCAACTGGCTCCACAGTTGTCTCTTTGAATATTGTCTCAAAGGTCCACTGTGGTCAGCACAGAAACAGAGTGGAAAGATTCGGAATGTTTACTGGTTCACTGAGGACCTCTGATCCTCTCTGCTTCTCTATCCTTGCATGGCCAGGCATAGGAGAGGGTCATCTGCAGAATGGCCAGTAAGCAGTCTCTCTAGAAGCTTCCCTTGATGGCTTACCATAGGGAATTTACCACACTTGAGTTGGGCTCCACGCCAGTAGGCTCAGAAAGAGTATTGGGTCAACACATGAAAAGATGGAACCTTGGTTCTCCAGTACAGATACACAATTACTTGACTCGTAAGACTCAAGTGTAAAACCAAAATTCTTATCCATTGATTTTCCATAAAGAATATAACTGCAGAGAGGTTGGAATCTCAGAACTCCAGAGAGGTCATGTGACCTGGGGCATGAAATCAATCAGAGAGAAGTGTGGTCAGCCAGGATTCAGAACTGGAGGTGTTCATGATAAGGTTTCAATTAGAGTGATGCGTGATTTCTGTTGTAGGTTGAAACCTGTGAATATAACCTTATTTGGTCTTTGCAGATGCAATTAAGTTAACAATCTCAAGATAAAATCATCCTGGATAAGGTGGCACCCTAAATTCAATGACAAATTCCAAATTTTAAGTGTCCTTATAAGAAAAAATAAAGGGAGAAGACAGAAAAGATGGTCTCATGAAGGTGAGACAGAGATTAGAGTTATGAAATTTCAAGTCAAGGAATGCCAGCTGCACAGGGCTGGACAGCTTCTGTGGCTCACTAGTCTCCTTTATAAGGAACACATTTTGTCTTTAAATATGCTACTAGTCCTGAGGGTCTTGCTGGTCTGGGAGCTGTTCTTTCTCTTGAACCTCCTGTGTGCTCATTATCTGATGGTTTTACAGATTAACTCACAGAGTGGCCACTTTCTTTCCCAAAAGTTCTTGGACACAGTGATGAAAGGGGAAGATCTACTTTCACAGAAAGTGTATTATGCAAGGGCAGAAAATAACCAAGTGTATTTTTTGCTTCTATGTGCATTTTCCTGTGAGACCTTGTCAGCTTCGACTGGTTCTGTGTCTATTTTCTGAGGTCGTGATAGTAACATCAACATGGCTTCCATTCTGGTATGCCGAGTCCTCTTCAGAAGGGATTGTGGGTACTGGATAGAAGAAAAAGCAGAGACACAAATTATCTGAGGTTTGGTGTAGCTTTCTCTCCAGGGTCAAGAGCATCCCTCAAAGGGTGTCCCTCCAAAGAAGGCACTGATTCAAATGTCTTTCCTAATGAAAAACTGAGGTTTTCTAAGAAACATGTTTCATGAAAGATGGTATACTTGTGCTGAGTCTTGTAGGGTGGGTAGGAGTTGGCCTTCTGGTGACCACATGGGGCAAGGGAAGTCCAGGTGGGGGGAATGCACATGTGGAGGCTTTGGTGGGGCTGAAATGCTGGCCTGGAAAACATACTGAGCAGTGTTGGTGACATGGGCTCATTGGGGAGGATTAGGCAAGAGAGTACCATGATCAGATTTGAATTTTTAAAAGAGCCCTTTGATGTCCTGATGGAGACGGGGCAGGAGTGGGTTGGGGTGGAAGAGGCAGGGAGAACAGCTGGCAGACTATAGAAGTAAGTAGTAAGTGTCAAAGTAGAATTTGGTCTTGAGTTGCAAGGGTTTAGAACATTCTGTGTCTCAACTCATATTACATTTCTTTTCCACCCATTTTTCAAAGGTATTGTAAAGCACAGATGAGATAAAAGTAGCAAGGAATGTGCAAAAGCAATATAAAGTATTAGAAACAGCTCATAAGAATGACACTGTATTATGCTGAATGATATTGTATTATGGTGAACAGACCTCACACGAGGCTGCAGGTTGTAGGAGAAAGAGGGATGGACGATGATGGGCAAGGCAGTGGCCTGTGGGCTGTGTTTCTTATGGTCTAACTTTCCAGTCTTTATAGGAGTTTATAGTCTAGATGCGTTTTCACTGAAGCCAGAATAAGCATAATATACAATTAAACAATTGTTAATTTCCATAATTTCTGAAAGAGGAATTATGCCTCCATTACATGTACTAAAACCAAACATAATCCAAGAACATGATCAAGACGTGAGAAAGAAGTTTCCAGACTCTTCCTAGGATGTAGGGCCAGTTACTTGTCATGGCATCTGTGGTTCTAGTTCTGTTCCTGACACAAGTTTTGTGACCAGGAAATTTAAAAAGGTCATGTAGGGATCCCACAAAGCTTATGAAGGGTTTCTATGCTGTATGCCAGTGTATAATTTTCTTTTCTATCATGCAACTGAAATTATTCAACCTGAATCCAATGAATCAAACATTTACCTTTACAATTACAAGGGACTTCTAGCCCATACTTTGGTTGTGTTTGCTTACATCTTTCTTTTTCTTGGTAATATGCAAACACTGGCTGAGCCCTGAGCTTGGGAACATTTCTGCTCTTTTCCCTTGTTTTTGTTAGCTGAGATTGGAGGTGGAGTGTGGAATAAATATTCATTAGGGGCCTCAGGACTCTTTATGAAGGTAATTCTGAACTCCAGCCACACACATAACATTGATAATTTGACTTTGATTTGATTTCCACATAAGCTGTCATTTCATACACTTAAGAAAGCAATGGAAGACATAAATGAAGTAGATATATTTCTTTATTATTATTTATTGTTTAATTTGCATCCAAGTTAGTTAACATATAGTGTAATAATGATTTCAGGAATAGAATTTAGCGATTCATCACTTACATATAACACCCAGTGCTCATCCCAACAAGTGTCCTCCTTAATGCCTCTTGCCCATTTAGCCCATCCCCCCTCCCACAACCCCTCTAGCAACTCTCAGTTTGTTCTGTCTATTTAAGAATCTCTTATGATTTGTCTCCCTCCCTGTTTTATATTATTTTTGCTTCCCTTCCCTTATGTTCATCTGTTTTGTATCTTAAATTCCATATATGAATGAAGTCATATGATATTTGTCTTTCTCTGACTAACTTATTTTGCTTAGCATAATACACTCCAGTTCCATCCACATTGTTGCAAATGGCAAGATTTTATTCTTTTTGATTGCCATGTAATACTCTGTTGTATATATATATACCACATCTTCTTTATCCATTCATCAGTCAATGGACATTTGGGCTCTTTCCATACTTTGGCTATTGTCGATAGTGCTGTTATAAACATTGGGGATCATGTGCCCCTTCGAAACAGCACTCCTGTATCCTTTAGATAAATACCTAGTAATGTAATTGCTGGGTTGTAAGGTAGTTCTATTTTTAGTTTTTTGAGGAACATCCATACTGTTTTCCAGAGTGGCTGCACCAGCTTTCATTCCCAGCAGCAGTGCAAAAGGGTTCCTCTTTTTCCACATCCTCGCCAACACCTGTTATTGCCTGAGTTGATAATGTTAACCATTCTGATGGGTGTGAGGTGGTATCTCATTGTGGTTTTGACTCATATTTCCCTGATGATGAGGAAACATCTTGAACAAGTTTAGTGCCAATATTTTTACATTTATGTTTTAAGTCAATTGACTTTGCAATGGTCACACCATCTTTTGTTGCTTTGGGACTTCCCCAACTCTGTTCAATAATCACTGTTCTTCCCTTTGGCCCCATAGTAATGGCTACAGTGTTGGCTGAAAGGTCTACACCTTGAAACATTGAGGCTCAGGCATTTACACCAAATTTTACATCTTTGGCATAGGTGTGAGTGAGATGAGGAGCCAGTGCCCTGGACACTGGCCTAGTTTTGCTAAGGACTGTGGGTAATCGAAGCATTTGTGTGGGGCAGTGGCAGGGTGTGTGGTGCTGAGCAGGCTGTTGGAGTGAGTGAGGGACAGGTGAATGGTGCACATGGCCAAGGGGGCATGTATTTCTAGTAGCAAACAGAGTCAGTTACCAAAAGCTATCCTTGCCCAAATAACAACTCATGTGTTTTCTTTAATTTTTGATTGAGGTGTGTATTTTGTGCTTCTAGGTGTTCTTGTACACAATTTGTAATGAATTTTGAGTTTGGTTATAACATGTTATGTAATGGGCTAACATTGCTTGCATGCGAAAAGTAATCAGTATTCATATACTTATAAAGTATGTGTATTATTGATAAATGGTTAGGCTAAACTATAGCATTGTTTTCTGATGAAAAAAGTAATGCAAACTCACTTTATAGTAAATCTGGAAAATACATAAGGTGAAGAAATTACCTGGAATCCGTCACTCAGCTATAATGCCATTATGTGAAGTATTTCCTTTTTTTCTACACATATAGAAAATCATTGTGTGTGATTATATGTATATGACATTATAGATTTTTTCCCTTTAACATTGATGTACAAATATGTCCCTCATGTTATTAAATATTCTTTGGCTGTACTAGGAATGGTTAAGGCTTCAAATGGTTAATTTAAGACTATTTGATCCTTGGGGTGCCTGGGTGGCTCGGTCAGTTGAGCATCTGACTCTTGATTTTGGTTCAGGTCATGATCCCAGGGATCGAGCCCCATGTTGGGCTCTGCACTTAGCCTGCTTAAGATTCTCTCTCTCTCTCTGTCTCTCCCCCTCTGAGAGATGTTTGAAGGGAATCAAGATCTATATATTTTATATTAAGAAAAGTGTAGTTAGATATATGATGCTGCCTCTTTTGTTTCTTACTTATATCCTATACATTCTCTTTTTTCTCCAAGCCATGGAAGTGATTAAACTTTAGTTAGAGAGGCAATTCCTCCAAATCTGAAGGGCTCAGCTCAAGCTGGTGTTGAATGTAACTGCAATATTTTCCAGACCTCAAACCAGCCTCAATACTCTTATCTTTGTTTTTTCTTTCATGGCATCAGACCCCCAACAGTAATCATCAAGGATGCAGAGGGTTTGGGAGTTAAGAGGGCAGAGTGGTATGTTTGTCAGATGGGTGGTCAGAGTTAGCACTGAGGCTTTGAGGCACATAGACCAATACATAACTTATTCTGAAAGGCTTGAGGTCAAGGACAAAGGTAGACTAGACTTTTGGAGAAGGAATATGGAGAAGGACTTCTGTTTTTACAGGGTAACACCCTTGGGTTCAACTATTTCCATTTGCTACATGTCTGCCAATTAGATGAAGGGTTAATCTAGGTGGAGGAAAATACACTGACATATGCCTGTCCCTTCTAGGAGCTGAGGCTGACCCAGGTCGTAATCAAGTAGGTGTCGGGAGACCTACAAGCCAGTCACATAAGGAGACAGGGTTCTCTAGGCAGGCACTAGAGCAAGGGACTTGCTTGCCCTGGGCTGGGCTGGCCAGAGGGGAGCTGAGCAGGATGGGGACAGCAGGGGGCTGATCCTCGGTGCTCAGATCACATGAACACCTCCCACCCTGACCACGACGAAGCATGGGAATCTGCTGGTCTCCCTCGGGGGCACGGGCTCCTGTGTAACTGAATATCTGCTCATTTGTGTGTCTCTTGGGTGACCTTCAGTTCTTGTCTGAGTTCAGAAACCTGCTACCCAATCTGTCTTAGCCTGTTCAAGCTGTGTAACAGAGTACCATGCACTGTGTGGCTTAAAGGACGGAATTTTATCCTCTCTCAGTTCTGGAGGCCAGAAGTCCGACACTGAGGGGCCAGCGGGGTTGGGTCCCTGTGACAGCCATGAGGAAAGTTGCTGTTTTAGGCCTCTTTCCATAGCCTGTGGACGGCTGTCTTCTTGTCTTGTCGCATCATCTATGTGCCCATCTGTGTGCAAATTTCCCCTTCTCATAAGACACTCATCAAATTGCATGAGGACCCATCCTAATGACTTCATTTGAACTTGGCTACCTCTGTAAAGACCTTCCCTTTAAATAAGGTCACACTCTGAGATGTGGGAAATTAGGATTCCACTGTAGCTTTTTTGGGGGACACAATACAACTGTCGCAGGTTTTGCCCCTCACATGCTCTCAGCCTAGTGAGATCAGGGGGTCAATAAATTGTGCTTTTCAACTGAATGTGTTTCTTCTTTTTAAAAAATTTTTTTTAATGTTTATTTATTTTTGAGAGAGAGAGAGAGACAGAGAGACAGAGAATGAGCGGGGGAGGGGCAGAGAGAGGGAGACACAGAATCTGAAGCAGGCTCCAGGCTCCGAGCTGTCAGCACAGAGCCGGATGGGGGGCTTCAACTCACCAACTGCAAGATCGCAGTCTGAACCTAAGTTGGACGCTTAACTGACCAAGCCACCCAGGTGCCCCTCAACTGAATGTATTTCTGAAGCGCAGTTTGACTTATGTGTCCTTTCTAAACATGAAAGCGGCAGGATCCTTTAAAATGCTTGCCTCTTGAAGGAATAATTTGGCTTCGGTTCTTTACCTGGAAAGCCTGTGCTACTGGATTCATCTTCTCTCCAGGATGATTCAGTTCAGTGCAAAGGAGAAAACAGAAGTCATTTCTCTCTAAAGTAATAGAACACAATGCAGGACCCATCCGGCTTTAAGCTAGAATCATTTGGCGATCGAGTATCTCATTGGTCACCATGTCCTGATGTGTCACGATGACAGTGACTGTCCTTGTGTCCAGGCGTATGTGCCAGATACTACCTGTGGGCCTTCCGTTTCAGCCCCACTGGGGCTCAGTGGGCTCTAATGGTTCCCTTTGTGGGCTCGACCAATGTAGCAAAATAGAATAGCAGCTGAGCACATTGGCAGAGAGGGTAGACTCTGGAGCCAGACTGACAGCGTGCTAACCAATGGGACCCTGGGCAGGCAACCTAAACTCTCTCTGTCCCGGGTTTCATCTGTGAAATGGGGATAGTACTAACATCTAGCATCTACATCAGGGAGTTTTTTTGAGGATTAAATAAATTGATATTTGTGAAGTGCTTAGAACAGGGACTGGCATTTAATAGACACAACACGTATCTGTTAGATAAAAACAAGCACTGAAAGCTTACTAGATGCTAGGCACTGCATTCAACATTTTATTATTATTATTTTATTTTAGAGAGAGAGTATGTGAGTGGGGGAGAGGGGCACAGGAAGAGGGAGACAGAGAATCCCAAGCAGGCTCCATGCCCAGCATGGGGCTTGACATGGGGCTCAACCCCGTGACCTCAGGTTCGCGCATGACCCAAGCCGAAATCAGGAGCCAGGCACCCAACTGACTGAGCCACCCAGGCGCCCCTGCATTCAGCACTTTAAATGCACTATTATAACAATGTGAAGGGGTCGTTTCTTCCCCTATTTCACAGAGTAGGAAACAAACTCAGCGTGGTTCAGTGACTGTTTGAAGTTGAAGACGTTATAGACAGTAGAGCCAGGCTTCAGAGCGAGGTGCATCTGACTGCCTGCCCAAACTCACCACCCCTGTGCAGCTGCCTGCAAACATGGCCTGAGAAATGGGGCCCCTTCTAGTTTTTTCTATTTTTTTCATTTTAATATGAAATTTATTGTCAAATTGGTTTCCTTACAACACCCAGTGCTCATCCCAACAGGTGCCCTCCTCAATACACATCACCCACCCTCCCCTCCCTCCCACCCCCCATCAACCCTCAGTTTGTTCTCAGGTTTTAAGAGTCTCTTATGGTTTGGCTCCCTCCCTCTCTTTTTTTTTTTCCCTTCCCCTCCCCCATGGTCTTCTGGTAAGTTTCTCAGGTTCCACCTAAGAGTGAAAACATATGGTATCTGTCTTTCTCTGTATGATTTATTCCACTTAGCATCACACTCTCCAGTTCCATCCACGTTGCTACAAAGGGCCATATTTCATTCTTCTCATTGCCATGTAGTACTCCATTGTGTATATAAACCACAATTTCTTTATGCATTCATCGGCTCTTTCCATAATTTGGCTATTGTTGGAAGTGCTTCTATAAACATTGGGGTACAAGTGCCCCTATGCATCAGCCCTCCTGTATCCCTTGGGTACATTCCTAGCAGTGCTATTGCTGGGTCATAGGGTAGATCTATTTTTAATTTTTTGAGGAACCTCCACACTGTTTTCCAGAGTGGCTGCACCAGTTTTCATTCCCACCAACAGTGCAAGAGGGTTCCCGTTTCTTCACATCCTCACCAGCTTCTATAGTCTCCTGGTTTGTTCATTTTAGCCACTCTGACTGGCGTGAGGTGATATCTGAGTGTGGTTTTGATTTGTATTTCCCTGATGAGGAGCGACGTTGAGCGTCTTTTCATGTGCCTGTTGGCCATCTGGATGTCTTCTTTAGAGAAGTGTCTATTCATGTTTTCTGCCCATTTCTTCACTGGATTATTTGTTTTTCGGGTGTGGAGTTTGGTGAGCTCTTTATAGATTTTGGATACTAGCCCTTTGTCTGCTATGTCATTTGCAAATATCTTTTCCCATTCCATTGGTTGCCTTTTAGCTTAGTTGATTGTTTCCTTTGCAGTGCAGAAGCTTTTTATCTTCATGAGGTCCCAATAGTTCATTTTTGCTTTTAATTCCCTTGCCTTTGGGGATGTGTCAAGTAAGAAATTGCTGCGGCTGAGGTCAGAGAGGTCTTTTCCTGCTTTCTCCTCTGGGGTTTTGATGGTTTCCTGTCTCATATTCAGGTCCTTTATCCGTTCCCCCTTCTATTAATAAAAGAGTCAACAAGTACTTGCTGAGTGTCTACCACGTGGTGGGAGGTACATGTTCACAGTTGGCAGGGTAATGATGACATTTATAAAGTAGACTTATTTACACATACATGTCAGTTCTAATGTTCATTTGAACTATGCTCTGCTACTTTCTTGAGAGTCACTAATAATTATGAGTAAATAATGATGTTTGTGAATTTCATCCTTTTTAAATTTTGAATGAAGCCTCCCTGCAAGTTTTCGCAGATGATTATTTACACTGAGTATCTTCCCTTACTCACAGATACAATAAAACCATGGATTGAGAGTAACTTGTTCTGCGAGTGTTCTGCAAGATGAGAAAACATTTCTAATAAATTTTAACTTGATAAATGAGTGATGTCTTGCAATACAAGTAGTACATGATTCTCAACATCACATGATCACAATTGAGCTAATGGTTCTGGAAATTCTCTTTGATATACAAGTGCTTTGGATTACATGCATGTTTCCAGAATGAATTATGCTTGCAAACCAAGGTTTTACTGTACTTATTTTCTAATATGTCTCAGTTGACAGGACCCATGCATTAGTTTATCTGTACTGTTGAAAATACTTGCACACGGTTATCTGATGCTATTATTTTTCAATTTGTTTGAAGGAGGAAGGGAGAGAACAGAAGGCATGTGTGAGCCATTTACCTTTTTCATCAGTAGACGATCCAGAAGGTATCGCAGCTGGCCTCTGTAAACCATGGAGAGGGCCAGGGCACGTTGGTGGGAACTCACAAGTGTGAATGTCACATGTTAGAACTGACTCTGCAAGTCAGAGAGGAAAGGTGTGTGGTGGGGAGAAACGTCCCCCAAAGTAAGTGGCCATATAATTTATTGTCCAAACCAGGACTCTTTGTAATTAATGAGGGCGCTAACAATATTTATGCCAGGTTAACAGGTGTAAAGGGGGACTGTCCTGGGCCATGGAGGCGATGGCCACCCTATGGCAGGCTGTAAGGCTGAGAGAGATGTGGGTACAGGCCTGGGGGAGGGCAGCATGACCATCCTTACTGGAGGCTGTGACACGGGGCTGAGCTGGGGCTGCCTGATGCTGGTGCTGCTGGTCCACTGGTCTGTCCCAACATGGACGTGTGTATGCAGTTGTGAACAGAGGAAATCCTGTCTGAAGGTAAATTCTGAATCTTCCAATTTGATTAGGTACTATGATTCTCTTTGTAATTTCTCTGGCTATTTTTCATTTGGAAGCACACAGTCCTTTCTTCTGACCTTGGGCTGTTGACCTGGTCTTCTCTTTGGACAGCTAAGACTTTCTGCATTGTGGGTGAGCAAGCTTGGTTTTATGACAGTGGTCACCACTTATTCATTCATCTCCTGAAATTGTCATTATCAAAGACTATGTAAATCTAACCAAAGAAGTGAAAAATCTATACACTGAAAACTATAGAAAGCTTATGAAAGAAATTGAAGAAGACACAAAAAAATGGAAAAAGATTCCGTGCTCCTGGATAGGAAGAACAAATATTGTTAAAATGTCGATACTACCCAAAGCAATCTACATATTCAATGCAATCCCTATCAAAGTAACACCAGCCTTCTTCACAGAGCTAGAACAAATAATCCTAAAATTTGTATGGAACCGGAAAAGACCCCGAATAGCCAAAGCAATCTTGAAAAAGAAAACCAAAGCAGGAGGCATCACAATCCCAGACTTCAAGCTGTACTACAAAGCTGTAATCATCAAGACAGTATGGTTCTGGCACAAGAACAGACACTCAGATCAATGGAACAGAATAGAGAACCCAGAAATGGACCCACAAACGTACGGCCAACTAATCTTTGACAAAGCAGGAAAGAATATCCAATGGAATAAAGACAGTCTCTTCAACAAGTGGTGCTGGGAAAACTGGACAACGACATGCAGAAGAATGAATCTGGACCACTTTATTACACCATACACAAAAATAAACTCAAAATGGATGAAAGACTTCAATGTAAGACAGGAAGCCATCAAAATCCTCAAGGAGAAAGCAGGCAAAAACCTCTTTGATCTTGGCCGCAGCAACTTCTTACTCAACACGTCTCTGGAGGCAAAGGAAACAAGAGTAAAAATGAACTACTGGGACCTCATTAAAATAAAAACCTTCTGCACAGCAAAGGAAACAATCAGCAAAACTAAAAGGCAACTGACAGAATGGGAGAAGATATTTGCAAACGACATATCAGATAAAGGGTTAGTATCCAAAGTCTATAAAGAACTTATCAAACTCAACATCCAAAACACAAATAATCCAGTGAAAAATGGGCAAAATACATGAATAGACACTTCTCCAAAGAAGACATCCAGATGGCCAACTGACACACGAAAAAAATGCTCCACATCACTCACCATCAGGGAAATACAAATCAAAACCACAATGAGATACCACCTCACACCTGTCAGAATGACTAACATTAATGACTCAGGCAACAACAGATGTTGGTGAGGATGTGGAGAAAGAGGAATTCTTTTGCACTGCTTGTGGGAATGCAAGCTGGTGCAGCCACTCTGGAAAACAGTATGGACGTTCCTCAAAAAATTAAAAATAGAACTACCCTATGACCCAGCAATAGGACTACTAGGTATTTATCCAAGGGATACAGGTGTGCTGTTTTGAAGGGTCACATGCACCCCCATGTTTATAGCAGCACTATCGACAATAGCCAAAGTATGGAAAGAGCCCAAATGTCCCTCAATGGATGAATGGATAAAGAAGACGTGGTATATATATACAATGGAGTATTACTCGGCAATCAAAAAGAATGAAATCTTGCCATTTGCAACTACATGGATGGAACTAGGGGGTATTATGCTAAGCGAAACTAGTCACAGACAAATATCATATGACTTCACTCATATGAGGACTTTAAGAGACAAAACAGATGAACATAAGGGAAGGGAAGCAAAAATAATATAAAAACAGGGAGGGGGACAAAGCAGAAGAGAGTCATAAATATGGAGAACAATCAGAGGGTTATTGGAGGGGTTGTGGGAGGGGGTATGGGCTAAATGGGTAAGGTGCATTAAGGAATCTACTCGTGAAATCATTGTTTCACTATAGGCTAACTAATTTGGATGTAAATTAAAAAAAAGACTGTGTTGTGAAATGGGGAGGAGGTGTACGAGTGTGTGTGTGTGTGTGTGTGTGTGTGTGTGTGTGTGAGAGCATGCATGGGGACAAATAGGTCTTGACCCCAGTTCATCCCCTCTGCGGGCTCAGCCTGGCACGGTGCTGATATTCAGAACCACAAGAAGGCACTTGCTGAGAAGGAGAGGGCAGCAAGTGAGCTGGTTCAGAGCCTTGACTGTGCACCAGGCTGACAGGAAAGGGGGCCAGCTGTGACAAGAGGGAAATGCAGCGTGCCCCCCACCCAGTCTTTTCTGTAGGCGCAGGTGCCACAGGGGTGCTGTCATGAAGGTCTGGAAAGAGGTGTCACGGGGCTGCCAGCCTAGAGATGCCGGGCTGTAAAATGGTCACAAAGGTTCAGTTAGCTCCGTGGATGCCCTGCTGTGGGCTGGGGGGTTTTGGGAAGGCTGCATGGAGTGGACACTGACCATTTGGGAAGGAAACAAGGGAGGACACAAGGGTATCAATAGCAACAGTTCATCCTATCTTTTATTTTTTGTTTTTATTTGTAATGTTTATTTTTGAGCATGAGAGAGAAAGAGGGAGAGTGAGAGAGAGAGTGAGAAAGAATTCCATGCAGGCTCTGCGCTGTCAGCACAGAGCCCAATGTGGGGCTCGAACTCATGAAACTGTGAGATCATGACCTGAGCCGAAACCAAGAATTGGACACGTAATCGACTGACCACCCCCCCCCCCCAGGTGCCCCTAAAATTACTTTAAGAGCAGTATTTCTATATGGCTCAACCTTCTGGGTTGGGAGAGGGAATAGGGGAAAATTGTTACAAAAATCAAAGAAAGAAAGCCTGTTATGTGTATTTCAAATTTGGAATTACTGATGTAGAATATTTCTAGAGCTTTTGGAAAATAATTGCCTTTAAATAGGAAAGTGAATAATCTGGTTTTCCTCTAAGGGATGTTCTGTTTTGAATGTAGGATTTTTGTTTTGTCTTTCATAGAGACAACAGAAGAAAGGAATTTTCTAATGTGATACATTTACAAATTATGAAAAATTCTTCCTTTTTTGGGGTCTTAATCCTTGTATTCCCCCAGATTTAGCTTGCTGCCTAGGACACATTAGATGCTTAATAATTATTTATCAAATAAAATGCCATCCTGCAGGCTCTGTTGCCCTGTTTTTCACCCAACTGGCCACTAGATGTCTCTCCATATCCGTGCCAAATCTTCACTAACCCACGTGCTCACTAACACATGTGGATGATGCATGCAGTTCAGCCTAGGAAATCCTGTTGAAAGAACAACTCAATTCTCCCTTTTCACTGGGCACCAGTTTCAAGTGCTCTAGACTACTTGTGTACACAGAGGCATAAGACAAAGCTGGTGATGTTCATGTTGAGTGGTTGGAAGAAGAAACAGACGGGCTGTTCTCCTTTAAGCCAGGGTTAGAGATGTGTTCTTCCCTATCCTGGAAATGCTAAATAATTTTATGCTTAGTGAATTTTTAGATTAGCCAGGCCCAGTCTTTAGTCATTTGTGTGAACATTCTCCCCCTTTTCTTCCTTCCCTCCCCTCCCCTCTTGGTCTTGCCCACATGCCACTCACACACATGGACAGCACACTCTGTATCATTACACAGAGCGCTGGAACCCTACAAGTGTTGTATGAGCAGATGGTGTATTTGTTGAACTGCTTATCTGTGAATATTGGGGGTGGAGGGCAGGATCGTCTGTGGTTGAATAGACAGAGCCCACTTTGCTAATAACGCTGCTTTGTTGTCAAACTTTGAACCATCAGTGTAACTGAAAAGTTATAGTTGGGCTGGTTCAGTGTCTGTAGTAGTGTTTCCCCTGGGGTTGTAGACACGATCTTAACCAGGGAGATGCCTTGCGAGGGTTTGGGTAGAAACAGTTTGGAGGGTGTGGTCACTGGAAACTTCCCTGTAATCTCCTCTCCGTCCGTGCTCTGGGCTACTGTAAAAATAGTAGCACTGGAAAGGGGCAGTTTTCTTTGGGATAAATCCATTTCTTTGAATAATATATTCACCCCTCCCCCCGCCAGTAATGGAAGTGATACCTTTCCATTGTAGAAATTTTGGAAAAAACAGGAAAGTATCATAAAAATAGTAATTCTAATCATTTTAGAGACAAAATTTAAATCAGATTATATTTATAATTTTATATACTCCTTTTCATATTGCATTATATCATAGGCATACTTCCCAATCATTAAATACTCTTCGAAAACCCAGTTTTTAAAGGCAATGTGTTATTCCATCTTTTGCCTGTTCTTCACTTTATTTAATGGTTTTCCTACTGATGGGCACTTCGATCGTTTCAGATTTTTTACTTTGAGAATTGATCCTGAAATAAATATTGTTATATATGCATTTTTCTCACATCTCTGATTAATTCCTTAGAATAAGTATCTGCAATTGGAATTAAAAGGAGGACAAATGTATTCTTGATATGAAAGCAAAATGCAACCAACCTTTCTCAGGAAGAGTTCTTTATTCTTTTGGTTATAAATTCAGGGTCGGATCAGGGAATTCTGAAACTAGGGTTGTATCTGAGTTTTGGGAGGTATTTCTCACATAGTGTCTTTTCATATATGACAATGTCAGTGGCAGAAAACCTAGATTAGTCTTTTCTTGGAAATGAACTATTTTTCTCCTTGCCTTATACTTGTATCATTTATTTCCTGAAAGCTTAACTATGAAGGTTTCTATCAGAAAAGGCAGCTTTTTATAACCCTGGGATGTGGAGATCAATTACTGAGCTTCATAGGGTTTATAGGATCTTTTGTCACTTGGAGAGACTGGTGAGCTGTCATCTATGCATTATTAATGATGCCTGTTGCTCAAGGAAACACTTGATTCCAATCATTGTGGTGGGCTCAATGTCGATGACACACCCACGTGTGTTAGGCTTATCCTGACTTAGAATTTGGAATAGAAAACAAAGTGTTTTTGGCATGGTCCCTGTAACTCCCCGTGTGCTTTTATCAGGCAGGACACATTTTATCCCATTTTTAAAAAATTTTATTTTCTGTTTTTTAAAATTTACATCCAAATTAGTTAGCATATAGTGAAACAATGATTTCAGGAGTAGATTCCTTAGTGCCCCTTCCCCATTTAGCCCATCCCCCTCCCACAACCCCTCCAGCAACCCTCAGTTTGTTCTCCATATTTATGAGTCTCTTCGGTTTTGTCCCCCTCCCTGTTTTTATATTATTTTTGCTTCCCTTCCCTCATGTTCATCTGTTTTGTCTCTTAAAGTCCTCATATGAGTGAAGTCATATGGTATTTGTCTTTCTCTGACTGACTAGTTTCACTTAGCATGATACTCTCCAGTTCCATCCACGTAGTTGCAAATGGCAAGATTTCATTCTTTTTGATTGCCAAGTAATACTCCATTATATGTGTGCATGTGTGTATGTGTGTATATGTGTGTATGTGTGTGTGTGTGTGTCTGTGTGTGTGTGTGTGTGTGTGTGTGTGTGTATACACACCACATCTTCTTTATCCATTCATCCATCAATGGACATTTGGGCTCTTTCCATACTCTGGCTATTGCTGATAGTGCTGCTAAAAACATTGGGGTGCATGTGCCCCTATGAATCAGCACTCCTGTATCCTTTGGGTAAATTCCTAGTGGTGCAATTTCTGGGTCATAGGGTAGTTCTATTTTTAGTTTTTTGAGGAACCTCCATACTGTTTTCTAGAGTGGCTGCAACAGCTTGCATTGCCACATTTCATCCCATTTTAATAAGAAATCCAAAATGTAGGCGTTTGAAAGCATTCCAGTGACAATTACTATTGATAAAAGCTCTTTTTTTAAAACTTCTAAAAGACTTACATTGAACGAAAAGGATATTAATTTAACTTTCTAAAGGCTTTTTGAAGTAAAAATTTATTTCTAGAACTCAACGTTTGGTATACAAGAACACCTGTTAATGTTTTTCAAACGGTGTTCCTTTCTCAAAAATTAAATTAAGCATATATTTCCGTCTTGAAATCTGGAATCTTTCTGTTTTTGGTATTTTGGTATTTGGAAAAAGGCAGAAAGTTTTTAAAATCTATGGATGCATAAGTTTTTTAACTTTCTTTTTCTGCTCTGGATTCCATAAATTATGAAAGTCATAGCTCAGAAGCAGCACTAAAGGGGAGACAGGATTTCTGTTCACTGTTCCTTTCCTTGCCCTCCTGTTCATGTCCCAGCTGTCAGACTGCTCACATTATTCCGAGTTCACTGGTGTGTCTAAGTGCCTCAAAGCAAGTTGACACAATGCTCCTGGAATCTGGCTTGCCAGGAGCCGCAGGCACTGTGTAAGCAGGGCTGGCCTGGGCAATGTGCTAAGGGGACGCTGGCCTGCAGGGTCCTTCTCCTTGATGGTGGATACTCTGTCACCACCCAGTCCTCTGATGCTGAGACCTTCATGGGACTCTGGGCTGCTCATCGCTGGCTTCTACCCAAGACTAGCCTCCCTGAGCCCAAGCCCCATGTCCTGGACCTTGCCTTCCTGTAATTTCACTGAGTTCTCTGTTAACTGAAAAATCTGCATCTGTATGAAAGCAGATGACGTGTGGAAAATGACCTTGATGTATTGGTAGCCTCTAATACCCCGCCAGGCAGGCTATCCCAGCTGTCATGGAACAGGAAGTTTCACAGACCAATTGAGATGCTTAAATCACACAGTTTATTCAATCAATTCAAAACATACCATGAAAAGCAACAAGAAACTGATGGGGTAGTGAATGCACCTGGCACCATACTTCCAGGATTCTAGAATCCTGGGCTGTTTTTTGACCCTGTATCTGCTGCATCAGCCTTCCCTGACAATGATGTGATTACAAGGACTAGAGTGGAAGTTAAACAAGGGGGCCCAGTGGATGGAAGGTGCTGTAACCAGCACATACTTGGATATCTATTGGGAAGATATCCGGCCAATGGCTGTAGGTCACCAATTAACCTGCTTAGTGGCTGTTTTAGGCAGGATACTGACCCCCAAAGATGTCCTTGTCTTAGTCCTTAGAATTATGGATATATAACTTCATACGGCAAAGGGAACTTTGCAGATGTGATAAAGGAGCTTGAAATGGGGGGATTATCTTGGATTATCTGCTGGGCCTGGTGTAGTGACAGGAGGCCTTTGGGGATAGTGGGAGGCAGGGAGGTCAGAGTTAGAGAAGATGTGATAATGGAAGCAGAGTCAGGGAGATAGATGTCTGTTTAAAGATGCTACACCGCTGGCCCTGAAGATGAAGGAAGGAACCATAAGCCAAGGCATGCAGGTGGTGTCTTGAATTTGGAAAAGCCAAGTGTGAATGGACTAACTTGTGTCCTCCACCTCTGTTGAATTCATATGGTGAAGTCCTCACCTCCAGTACCTCAGAATGTGACCATATTTGGAGATAAGGTCTTTGCAGAGGAAATTAAGCTAAAATGAGGTCACTAGGGTGGTCCCTAATCCTATATGATTGATGTATTTATAAGAAGAGGAAGATTTGGACACAAACAAGGACAAAGGGGAAGAGCATATGAAAATATAAGGAGGAGATGGCCATCTACAAGCCAGAAGTCTGGAGTAGATCCTTTCCTGAAGGCCCCCAGAAGGAATCTATACTGTTGACATCTTGATCTTGGACTTCCAGCCTCCAGAACTGTGAGACAATAAATTTCTGTTGTTTAGGCCCCAAGTCTGTGGTATTTTGTTACACGGCCCTAGCAAACTAATACACCCAAGGGAACAAATTCTTCCCTGGAGCCACCGTAAGGTAATGGAGGCATGTCGGCACCTTGGTTTTCGCCCAATGAGACCTACATTAGACTTCTGACATCCAGAACCATAAGATAATAAATTCAGTTCTTTTAAGTTGCTAAGTTTGTGGTAGTTATAGAAATAATGGGAAACTAGTATGGTGACTGTGGGTTTAATGCGTGTGTGTGTTTAAAGATTTTATTTTTAAGTAATCTCTGCACCCAGCGTGGGGCTTGAAATCACAACTCTGAGATCAAGAGTCACATGCTCTACCGACTGAGGCAGCCAGGCACCACAAAAAAGTGTGTTTTTTGAGCAAAGAGCACATACAGGGCCAGAATGGGACCATAATGGATATCATCAATGAATGACCAATTGAGGGATGAAAAAGCTATTAGCCTGAAGGTTTCATGATCTGGATCTTATGACTTGATTCTTATACTTCATTTTATCTACTGGTAACACTTGTTTGTTCCACCTCCCTTTTAAGAGAATAACTTCAATCTATTCTATCTTTACATGTTCTATATGGCTAACTTATTATTTCTACAGCATATCTTCTGGATTGTGCTATATGCTTACTCACTGCCTGTGGTTAACACATCAATTTATTTAACACATCAATGTGTTTCACCTGCTTCGCACAAGCCACTGGCTTCCTAACTGTATAAGTAATATGTTCTTTGAGTTCCATCCATCCCATCTATTTTTCTTTCTCCTGCAATTGTACTGAATATTTAAAAAATAACATATCGAACATGTGTTACTGCTACTGTATTCCTGGGGTGCTAATACATGAACAGTATTTACATTTAGAAATAGAGGGCTCTATACAGTGCTACATCCTGGCTTTGGCTTGGGGGAGTTCTGTGGCACATGAAAGTTATCAATCTCTTCTTCCTTATTCTTCTCCCTCCCCAGTTAGGATCTTCTTTAAGACTCTGGTCAGAGTCTATGGCTATTTCCAAGCTATGTTGGCAGAGGTGACACCTGAGCCAGAGATCATCTGCCCCAAAACATAAAATATTTCCTATCTGATGAAAAAGTTTGCTGACCCTTACTCTTGAGCCCCACGAAAGAAATATTACTATTTCAATTTCACATTTGAAGACACCAAGACTCTGGAAGGTTATTTGCTTTCCTCAGGTCCCAACCAACCGGAGATGGGCAGTGCCAGGGTTCAGCTTCAGAACCCGGGCTGTTTCCAGCACACCGTGCTGCTTTAGGGGAACTTGTCCTTTAGCTTGTCTGGTCTACTTTCCCTGCCTTAGAAAGGTGATTTTGACCTGTCTTAATGACCTAATCATGTTTCTGATCTCTCTTCCAACTTGGCAAACTCACATCCAATACATCATACTTGTTTGGGTCTTAGCTATCTTCTGATTTATTACAAATCCGGTAAACAGTTCTTTTATTCTGTCATTTGCAGTTGTAGATGAAAGAGCTAAGATTGTGTAGAGTAAAAATGTGATCTTCTGTGAAGTGATGCTGGTTATGTATCCAGAGTGAATCATTAAAGTAAAATAATAATAATAAAAAAAACCTTTTAATGTTGAAATAACTGGATTTACAGAAGAGTCGGAAAGTGGCCGTTCTTACATACTCTTTAACCAGCTTCGCTTCATGTCAGCATCTTATCTAACCATGGCTTACTTAGCAACACTGTGAAATTGATGTTGGTGCCCTAGTATTACTTAGACCGCAGACTTTGTTCTGGTATTACTAGGTTTTCCACTAATGTCCTTTTTCTGTTAAGAACCTAATCCAGGATACCATATTGAATTTAGTCATTATGTCTCCTTTGTTTTCTCCAATCTGTGGCAGTTTCTCAGTCTTCCCTTACCTTTTATGACCTTGACATTGCTGAAGAGTACTGCTGGTCGAGTTATTTCAGAGAATGTCCTTTAGCTTGAGTTTGTCTGACATTTTCTCATGATTAGACTGGGGTTATGGAGTTTGGGGAAGAATACCACAGAGATGAAGTGCCTTTATCATTGAATCATTTCAGGAATACACAATATCAATATGACATATCATTGGTGATGTTAATCTTGGTCACTGGGTTGGTTGAATAATTTTCAATGATTAATCAACAATATTATGTCACACCCATTTTGTATTCAGCATGATGCTAGGCACTTACTGGGTGAGATAATTGATAAATCGAATAGAAAAGAATTCACAGAAGGGTTAGAAAGAGCTTTATAACAGGTACAAGGAAATTATTAAGGCCTCAAAGAGATGAGTAGAGAAAGAATAGGCAAGTCACAAGGGAAAAAAGTATACATTTGAAAAATACATGAAAGGGGTGCCTGGGTGGCTCAGTCAGTTAAATGTCCCACTTCAGCTCAGATCATGATCTCACGGTTTGTGAGTTTGAGGCCCACGTTGGGCTCCGTGCTGACAGCTCAGAGCCTGGAGCCTACTTCAGATTCTATATCTCCCTTTCTATCTGCCCCTTCCCTGCTCATGCTCTGTCTCTCTCTCTCCTTCAAAAATAAATAAACATTAAAAAATTTTTAAAAAATACATGAAAAATGTCTTCAGGGGTAAACACAATAACTATCATATCATTATAATATTCATTATAAATATGGGACACAAACAAAAATATTAATTAGAAAGGTATGGTATAACCAGTTGTTAGTATGATTACAATTATTTAAAAATATGTAGAGTGAAAAAGACTAAATCATAGAATAAATGTTAATAATGATTGTCTTTGGATGATGAGTTTGTACGTGACTGGTTTTCTTCTTTTGGCTTTTCTATATTTGTGGGAAAACTTAACACTAAGCTGTAGTAACCAAAAGTTGAGTAGGGTAGTGGAAAGAACACCAATGTTGGAGTCAAACATGGTTTGAGTCTTTGCTCTGTTATTTAAAGGCCTCATAAACTTGGGTAAGTTTGCACCTCGGTTACCTGAGATGCCAAATTGGAATCATGAAATAATTATGTGGGATGTTTGGGAGAAAACGAAGTGATATAATACATTTGGAAGCACTTGGCACTAGTTATATTTAATTGTCTCTTTCTTAAAAGTCATGGCACCTGCCTTTGGGATTTTTATACTCTCTTTAGAGGCAAGGTTGAAATACGCTCACGGAATGACAGGATGGGAGGTGAGAGCCTCACTGTCTCTGTTGCAGGATCTCCGGAGAGGCGGAGAAAAGGGTGGAAGAAAATCCACGAATGTTCTAAGGGGTGGGTGGGACTTCAGCATTCGTTCAACAACCAATGCATCACATGTGCCAAATCCTGTTCTGATCATTTTGGGTGGACCAGGCATTGTTCTGGGAACCGGTGATAGAGGGGAGAACAGATTAGACAAAAGTGCCCGCTTTCATGGAGCGCATACTCTAGTGCAGGGAGACAGAGAAAAGATAAGCAGGCCGCGTGTGTGTCAGCGCTATGGAGGAAAACACAGCAGGATGCATGTTTTAGGCGAGGTGACTAAGGTGCCGAGGGCTCACATACGAAGATCCGCAGGCTATCTCCTCGCCCTCGATGCTCGCTGGGGAAGAGAATCTTAAACGCAGAGTGGTGATGAGTGAGCAGGGTAAGTGCTATTCTACAAACCTGAGACCTGTGGGGAGGGTAAGAAAGATGGGCTGTCTTTGCCTGGGGAGTTAGGGAAGTCTTCACAGAAGAGGTGATGCTCCAGCAGAGCCCTTAAGGGGGGGTCGCAGTTCCCTAGGCAGAGAAGAGGAGGAGGGTGCCCGCATGGAGGGGAGCTGTCCCGTGCCCGGAGTGTGCTCGGCCCGTGGAGGCTTGCAGGGCTCTCTGGGGCGTTGGGAGCATAGGATGGGCGGAGAAATGGATAAGTGGGGGCCCTGGACATGAAGAGCTTCCTCCTACCATACCCGGAAGTTTCGGATGTCAACCTGTACGTGAGGGGGGTTACGGAGTTCTTTGAAGCAGGGGGTGCCCAAACATTCCAGCGTTGGCGATGGTAAGGACGGCGACTTCAGTAACTGAGGTCTAGCAGAGGGTGGCAGGGAAGGCTGGGAGGAGAAGGGGAGACAAAGGTGAGGAGGGAGAGAGCGAAGGAGGGGATGGCACCCAGCTCAGGTGGGGACGCAAAGGCTGAGGGTCTGTGGGAGCCCCTGGGGGAGGGTCCAGTGCAGCCGGGTGGTCATGTGAGGCTGAGCCCAGGGCAAGTCAGGAGCAGATGTCTCGATTGGTGCGCCCCCCAATAACGTAGCTGTATCTGCCTTCCTAGGGCAGTTGACTCCCCCCTCCCCGCCCCAATATTTTTGATTAAGACTCCATCTAATTTTGAAAACATAAAATCTTGAAAAAATCAAAATGAATGATACCCCCTTTACTCCTCTGTAACGTGGAGCCCGTGGCTTCTCTTCCAAGGAAGGTAGGCAAATACGAGAGTGTATGTTCTCTGGCAGCTCTTGCTGGCTAATGCTCAGCTAGATTTTCTGCTTGTGGGCTTTCAAAGTATCACTGCACAGAAGTATTTTTTGGTTAAGGAAATTAAAGTAGGAACATGGACTCACGGAAGCCAAGGTCATCCCTTTCTCCCGACTCCACAACCCTCCCTTTTTAGAAGCATGTATTTTCTGTACGTGTTTCTAGCCTTCAGAAATAACTCTTGGCCATTCTCTTCAGCTTACAAATCCCCAAGGCGTGCCTGTTTGAACGCATGCAGTGTATTATTTCTGCGGGGCCTCATCCCCTTTCCTTCCAAGTTGGCTCCACTTCCTTACCCAAAGCGCCTACTGACAGGCTCTTTGTTTCAGGACCCCTGAATCCAGAAATTGGCCAACTCTCTTCCACCATTTTGACCTGAGTTATCCATGAGCTTTTTTTCCCCCCTTGATTCCTTTCCTTCTTGGAAGGATGTCTTTTGGCTGCCCTGGTTCTTAAAGGTTGGTGTAGCCCCTCTCCCTTTCACTCTCTCTGGCTGGTGTGGGTGTGTATTGGGGGTGAGGGGGTAACACGCGCATGCGCACGCTCGTGGCTCAGTGACTTTCTCCAGAGACTTCTGGCTGGAGTGAGTGGGTCAGGCTCCCACAGGGAGGAGGGCAGTTTCCTCCCCAAGGGGCAGAGCTGCTCTGACATAGCAGCTTAACTGCCTTGTTAGATGCTGATGTTTTTACTTCTCTTCCTGTTTCAGTTGGAATGAATCACATTTGAAAACATTTCCATCCTTTTAGTGACTACATTGAATAACACATGTTTTTCATTAATATTTACCGTAATCAAACCTGACCTTTTTCTTTTTAAAATGAACACGATTATTTCTGTCATTATCCAGCTTTCTTCAGTCTCCATACTTAGCTTCATAAAATGGATTCCTGCCTAGATAGATTGAGAAGTAGTATTTTTTTAATTTCTGGAGACTCAGAATTCATAAATGGAATAATGAAAACTCTGATGGGGGACACCTGGGTGGCTCAGTCTGTTAAGCGTCTGCCTTCGGCTTAGGTCGTGATCTCACGTTTGTGAGTTTGAGCTCCACATTGGGCTCTGTGCTGACAGTGCAGAGCCTGCTTGGGATCTTCTCTCTCCCCTCCCTCTCTGCCTCTACCCTGCTTGCACTCTCTCTCCCAAAATAAATAAATAAATTTAAAGAACTCTTTTTTTTTTAATTTTTTTTTCAACGTTTATTTATTTTTGGGACAGAGAGAGACAGAGCATGAACGGGGGAGGGGCAGAGAGAGAGGGAGACACAGAATCGGAAACAGGCTCCAGGCTCTGAGCCATCAGCCCAGAGCCCGACGCGGGGCTCGAACTCACGGACCGCGAGATCGTGACCTGGCTGAAGTCGGACGCTTAACCGACTGCGCCACCCAGGCGCCCCTTTAAAGAACTCTTAAAAAAAAAAAAAAGAAATAAAACTCTGATGGAAGAATGTGGATGATTGGCTAGTAGATTGCTCCGAACTGTTTTCAACTAACTTCCTCCTCAGCTCTCCTCCCCTGAACTATGTTACTTAAAGGGGGTCTGCAATGTTGATTAAAAAAAAAATTTTTTTTTTTGAGAGAGCATAAGCAGGGGAGAGGGTCAGAGGGAGAGAGAGAGAGAGAGAGAGAGAGAGAGAGAGAGAGAGAATCCCAAGCAGGCTCCATACTCAGTGCACAGCCTGACTGGGGGCTTGATCCCATGACCCTGGGATCATAACCTGAGCCAAAATCAAGAGTCAGATGCTCAATGGACTGAGACACCCAGGCACCCTGACTTTTAATTAATACTTTATAACGCTTCTTTGAAATGAGACAAATGACCCAGTCTCTCTGTTAAATAATGGAGTTCTGTAATTCTGAGAGTGTATTCTCAACCGAAATCTTCACCCTCCCTGCTCCTCACCCTCACTCCTTTTGGATGGATAAAGGGAGCATCGTTACAACACAGTGGAATTTCAAGACTGCTACAACATTCCTATTACTGCTTTCATAGTGGTTGGCGGCCATATGCTGTCGAGAAGCTGTTTCAAAGGGGAACTGGACTTACTTCCCTTTTAAGTGAGAGTTGCAGCATGAATGTAGATCAATCACTGTTTCTAGCACAGTCGTATCATCTTTATGAGTGCACTTCCTCAAAGACCTCTGGGCATACACTGAATGTGTTAGGCAGAGCCCTTTCAAAGTCCAGGCGTGTTTTCCGAACAAATGCCAGATTTCCTGGGACTGTTGGTTACCACCCCTTACTCCACAAATATAGTGCATCTAAGATTGTCTGTCTGGATAATCTTGCCTTTTTAGTGTTTACTTAAAGTGGAAATGATGTTATCCAGACCCTGGGTATGAATGAGATCATGTCATGAGGTCTTGCTCTGATGTTGTTTGCTCTTGCTAGTGTAGTGACATCAGGATCTGAAGGCAGATGGGCGGCTTCGATGACATTTTGAAGTCCCTGATGTTTCTAACCTCCCATGATTGTTGAGAAATCACTGGGGAAGTGAGGATGTCATGTAAGGTGGCAGGTCAACCTATGAGTTACTCACAGCCATGGGAAGATACCATGGGACTATTATTAGTGTGCTATGAGAAGACTTCTCTGTTGTTGCTTTATTTTAAAATAGATTTGATTTTTTTAGAGAGGTTTTAATGCACAGAAAAACTGGGCAGAATGTACAGAGATTTCCCATATGCCTCCTGCCCCAACTTGTACACAGCCTCTCCCGTTCTCAGCATCCCCAACCAGAGTGGGACATTTGTTACAACTGATGAGCCTACATTGACACATCATAATCATCCAAAGTCCATAGTTTACATTAGAGTTCCCTCTTGGTGTCGTACATTCTGTGGGTTTTGGCGAAGGCATGATTACCTGTATCCATCATTATAGTACCCTACAGAGTAGCTTCACTGTTTTCCTTTTCAAAATTTATTTTCCTATGTACAGATTGAGAAGGTCCTATCTAAAAAGATGAATAGTTGAATTCTACCTTTCTGCTAAGATTTTAAGCAGGAGGATGTTTTTCATGAAAGTCTCATGAATATGGATGTTCTCTGACAAAAGGGTTCCATGACCGTATGGTTTTGGGAAATGCTGGGGAAAAATATGATGGAGTCATCCGCAGAATATTTACACTGCTATTCTGGTTCTGACATACAAATATATGTTGTCTAAATCAACTAAATTACCTAATTAAAGCTAAATTTCACTTCTGAGAAGTTGGTGGAAAACCTAACCATGAACATCCTAACAATCTGTCCTCATATCTGTTTGTTTGTTTTTTTTTTAGGTTTATTTATTTATTTTGAGAGACAGAAAGAGAGAGAGAGTGAGTGAGCAAGCAGGGGAGGAGGGGCAGGGAGAGGGAGAGAGTGGATCCCAAGCAGGCTCCACACTGTCAGCGCAGAGCCCAACACTGGGCTCTATCTCACGAACCATGAGATCATGACCTAAGCTGAAATCAACAGTCAGATGCTTAACCGACTGAGCCACTCAGGCGCCCCTCCTCATATCTGTTTTTATTTTATTTATTTATTTATTTATTAAAAAATTTTTTTTTAACGTTTATTTATTTTTGAGACAGAGAGAGAGACAGAGCATGAACGGGGGAGGAGCAGAGAGAGAGGGAGACACAGAATCAGAAGCAGGCTCCAGGCTCTGAGCCATCAGCCCAGAGCCCGACGCGGGGCTCGAACTCACGGACCGCGAGATCGCAAGATCGTGACCTGAGCTGAAGTCGGACGCTTAACCGACTGAGCCACCCAGGTGCCCCACCTCATATCTGTTTTTAAATGAATATCCCTTTAAGAATTTTATTCATTCATTTGTTTATTTGTTCATTTAATAAGTATCTCTTTTGTGCCTCATCTGTGCCAACACTTAGGGGCACAGAGCGCCTTAACACAAGGAAGAATGTGGCAGAGGTGGCTGGTAACCATTGCCCTCTTTTCTTTAGTAATGTTGAGTGCACGGCAATGCAGGGCAAAAGTTGTCTCCCAGCTTCCCTTGCGGTGGGAAGTACCATGTGACTATGTTCTGGTCAAGGGAATGTGGCCTTGGGGTTCTGTGTGCAGGGCTATCATTTGGCCTGTATGCATTGGCCTAGGTATACACAAGTCAGTATGTGGCAAAATGGAAACCGTGTGTTTTGAATGACAGAGCAATAAGACAGGACGAGCCTGGGACTTTGAGGCTATGGAGCACGATGACAGCCTGTAAATATGTATGATCAGATCATTATGCCAAATAAATTAACCTCTATCAGTTTAAGTCACTGTTACTATGGCCTTTGTAACGGCAGCCAGACCCGTAAACTAACTGAAGCAGAAAGGATTTCTGGTGATCAGATGTTGTCATAAGATCAGGCAGTTGAGATATTTAGGAACCCTCCAAGTCAAACAGTGTCCAATGGCCATCTGAGTCTATAAAAAAGGCCTGACTATAGTAAGGGGATATTGAATATTGCTCTGCTATTCAAAATACGTGGTTTCCATTTTGCCACCCATTGACTTGTGTATACCTAGGCCAATAATTTCTTAAACTTCTCATATCCACATGTTGAAAGAAGAAAAGACCCAGGGAACTGAGGTTCTTTTAAGTGAACCTCACTTTTTTTTTTCTTACTATTTTTTGCTAAGAAACCTAGAGAAATAAGGCCAACTTTTCATATTACAGTTGAATCTTTCCAGTTAGCTAAGGGTACACAGGCACTTGACGTGGATCCAAAGGCTTTAAAATAACCAAAACTGATGTTCCCAATTCCTTCTATATGTCTTTGTAAAACAAATTCTGGCATTGCAAACTTCCTTTTACCAACATGCTACCTCTATCCACATAGTGGGCTTAGGGAAACATATGAGTATATATTTAGATGTGGGTTAGGCATGAAATTGCTTTTTCTTCCTAAATAAGGCATAGTAAAACCTCGATTCATTACTAACTTGACATTTTAGATCTGAGTAGACAAAAGGGAGCATGTGAAAATGTGCTAAGCTTCCACATAGTTAACAAGATGTCACTTTGTGAGAGAATTTTCATAATTAATGAACCAGTTCAATTTGCTCTGCCATTTGACTTTGATTAATATGTCGTGGACTATTCCCACTGGGACTCTATCCAGTTGGTTTGGGAAGCTCTTATGTCTATAGCCCGTGCATGTGCATGGATCAAAGTGCTGGCATTCAATACCTGCCTTGTTAGGTCAGGGAACAGCCATGTAAACTCAGTGACAATGCCTGAGGTCCTGCAGCAAGCCACCACATGGCCCAGATGGACAAACTGACAACAACAAACGTAAAATCGAAGCCAAAACTATTTGGAGAAGGGATTGGACCATGTGCGTATTTTATGGGATCTTAGAAGGTCAATTTACGTAATTAAAACTTTTATTCCTAATTCTGCCATGGATTTGGCAGACTGAATGAGATGACTTTTTTAGCATCATCTTTAAACCACCTGATTAAAATTTGCTTCATTGAAAATTCAGTTTATGGGAATAAATTATATGACAAGCCGTAACAGTGTTTGGTCAGTATATTTTTCTGTTTAGAAACCATTGTAGGTATTTCAAAAAAGGAGTTTAATACAGAGAATTTTCAGTACGTATGCGAAGGAGAAAAGTACAGAAGTGGGGAGGTGAGGTTACCCAAAGATTAGTAACTGCAGGAAGCCACTACCCTCATTGGCTTGAAGAAGCCACAGGGGAACATGTTGAACTCTCCTCTTAGGCTGGCTGAGCCACAAAAGTTGTTGCTGTAAGACTGAGCTGTCTGAGCGGAAGCCCAGAAGCCACAGCTGCCAGCCTGCTGCTGGAGCCACCATTGCCACCGGCACCCTAGAAAGTGGAAAATAACATCTCCCTTACCCCCACCTTTCAATTTGCTACTGGTGCCTCCCACTGGTAGAATCCAACAGGAGGCTGGGTGGCAAGGGAATCTGGGAAATGTAGTTTCCAGGCTTTCGGCTCTAGAGTCAGAGACCAAGATAAAGAAAGGAGGACGTGGAGCTGAGAAACTAGAGACTCTGGGTGGCACCCAGTTTCCAAGGCCATATCCTGTATAGATTTTAAATTAAAATTTTTTTTCCGTTTATTCGTTGAGAGAGAGAGAGAGCAAGCGAGCAGGGGAGGAGCAGAGAGAGAGAGGGAGAGAGAGTGAATCCCAGGCAGGCTCTGAGCAGAAACCAAGAGTTGGACACTTAACCTACTGAGCCATCCAGGGACCCTTAAATCATTTAAAAAAATCATGGCAAGTGTACTCTTTAATCCCCATCTGCTATTTCCTCCACCCCCCACTCACCTCACCTCTGGTGAGCATCAGTTTGTTCCCTACAGTTAAGAGTCTGTTTCTCTCTCTCTCTTTTCCCCTTTGCTTATTTGTTTTGTTTCTTAAATTCCACATATGAGTGAGATCATATGGTATTTGTTTTTCTCTGACTGGCTTATTTCGCTTAGCATTGTAGTGTCTGGCCCCATCCATGTTGTTGCAAATGGCAAGATTTCATTCTCTTTTATGGATGAGTGATATTCCATTGCATATATACACCACATCTTCTTTATCCATTCATCAGCCGACGGACTCTTGGGCAGCTTCTGTAATTTGGCTGTGGTAAATAATGCTGCAATAAACATAGGGGTGCATGTATCCCTTCGAATTAGTGTTTTTGTATTGTTTGGGTAAATACCCAGTAGTGTGATCCTAGGATTGTAGGGTAGTTCTATTTTGAATATAAATTTTAAAAATTCTATATTTGAGACAGAGAGAGATAGAGCATGAACAGAGGAGGGGCAGAGAGACGGAGACAGAATCCGAAGCAGGCTCCAGGCTCCGAGCTGTCAACAAAGAGCCCGACGCGGGGCTCCATCTCGGACCTTTAACTGACAGTCACCCAGGTGCCCCAGGGTAGTTCTATTTTTAATTTTTGGAGAAAACTCCATACTCTTCCATATTCTGTATAGATTTAAAGTAGCTGCATAGCACTTGATTAAATTAATAAATTAGTAACATTTTATTATTGGCCAAGATATCACATCTTTAAATCCTCCTCTGTGAAATTATATACAATCATAATCTAGCATATACATACAATTCTGAAGTTATATGGGTGCTAGCGGATACTATATTTAAAACATTCACGTTAATATTTAGTCACACTAGTTATCCAACTGGGTTTATTGGTAAGAAACAAGCCTGAAACTGTCATTTATATCTATGCCTTGACCACGCCCAAACTATCTTCCTACAATAACCCAAAAGGATCACATTTAAACAGAAAAGATAGTAAAAAAAAGATAGTTTATACCTCATGTATCTTCCATTTCAGATAAGAACCCAGGTGGCCCCTTCCTGAACAGATATAATCCCAAAGGCAACCCCAGCCCCACAATGCCTTGGAGAGATATAACATCAGCACCTATTCCCTCCTGGTGGTCTTTCTGGTGGTCAAAGAAAGAAAGGACATTTGAGGGAATAGACACAATCCTTTGCCCATTTGGTGGCTCAGCAGTGTTATATAGGAAAGCCAGTAATACAAAAGAAGAAAAAAAAGCTTAATGGTCTTAGTGGCATTGCATAAATAGGACTGGATGATTTTCTGTTATGAATTCATTCCTATCTCTTCATGTGGGTCTGGGAAATGTGTCTGGAGGGCATTTTCCTCCTTGGCTGGAGGTGACTTAACAGACTGGCAATTAGTGTCATTACAAGCACAATCACATAGCTGGAAGACCTGGGTGATGGCTCACTCCTAAGCAGCGTGGGACAAGCGGGAGCTGTTGAGACCACACTGAGAAGCCAGGGAACTGCAGACAAGTAATCTGCTGGGGGAAAAGGCCCCTTTGATCTTCATACCAGACAGCAATTTCAGCAGAAGCAGAGTCGACTTGGTATTTTTTTTTTTTTTATTGCGGCGGGAGAGAGGCAGTAAAGTTGATCTTTAGCTTACCTGCACCTTACGCTGTGTGATGAAAAACATTTGTGTTTTACTTAAATAGAAATGGTTTGAATATTTAATAAAGGCAAATAATTGTTATTCGATGTTTTCAATCATGTGGCCAATTTCAGCTCATATAATGTTGGATGCTGGCCGGGCAACTTAAGTCTGGTAATGGCTATTTTCTTTTGGTCCTTGGGGTGGACTGCCAAAATTCAAACATTTTCGTTAAATTCAGTACAGTGCTTGCCTTCGGATTCCCCTGGAAGCATCCAAGTCAGCCTCTAGGGAGAGAACAGATCTGTATGTGTGCTCTTGGAAATGCTTCTGGGTTATTGTTATGCTGATTTGAAACACCAGAGAAGCTGCTTCTATAGAGAATGGTCCAAGGAAGAAAGCGGGTTTGGATGAAGGGCATCCGCTCATGTCTTTTTTCCTGGTTGCAAGACAAGCATCTCATCATGAGGCATTCTGACATGGCCAGAATCTGTGGTGACTCAGTTCCTTAGGAAAACGTTAACAGAAGTTGCAAGAGGACCCGTCTGTGAATCTTCCCAGCTGAGCACTACTTTCGTTCATCACAATTCACTCGTGTTGGAGTCATGGTTTCCTTTTGAACGAAATAAGTCATGGTGTCTCTAACTGGAGAGGGTGTAGGGTGTTTCTGATAGCCGCTGTTATTTTGATCTCCAGCATGTACCTCCAGGCTCTCAACAAACAAATACTGAGTGAGTGAGCAAAATGAATTTCTGCTTACGGCTACCGATTTCCTGGTAGAACTCCCTTTTTTTCTAGTGTCTACAGGAAATGTCTTCCTCGCTTGTATGCCTGTCTGCCGGGCTTGCCAGTTCTAAGCCAGCCACGGGAGGGGTGGTGTTCCCAGGAATACACCATGTGACATGTCAGGCGGATCAAAGCAAGGATTTCAGGGCTGACTACAAGGGGAAATGGTTAGTAATTAATAAAAGGATGTGGAATTGGTCATGTTGACTGAAAGAGCCCAGAACCTTGGCGAAATGCTTCCAGAGGCTGCCAAGATAAAAAGAGCGGCTGGGCTGAGTTATGTACGGGCGGAGCTTGCAGGTGTCAATGCCACTGGGTGAGGGGAGCAGAGTGAGACGTTTCCTTTCACCCAGGCCATGGGCTCACTGATTATAAGAGCCCCTTCAGCTTTGGTCTTGGTTTTAGTTTGTTTTTAAACGGAGCTTTTAGGGGCCACTGGGGACGTACAAAAACGTGAGAATGATGTTTAATTCTGAGACTCAAGCTGTGGTTTCTCATTGGCCGTATCTTGCTTTTCATTGTTTTGTGTCAGTGTGTTTTGTTTCCAGATTTAGGATCAAAGCAACCTTTCCCTTGAACTTGTCCATTTCCCCCCTCCCTCCCCCGTGTGCGGTCTAATGCATTGATGAAACCAAATAAATCCCCCAGGAATGTGCGAGTCTGCTGCTTTTCCACCATAGCTGTAGCCGCTGTATACATTTTTGGTGGCTTGTGGTGGGGAGTAGAGTGAGGAAGAGGAGATGACCCAGATAATGATGTTGGGAAAGAGCGTATTAGAGGTGGGTCCCATCTCAGCAAGGGACTGGTGAGTACTTGTCATGGCGAGTCTCAGTTGACAAAGCTGAGGGCTGTGGAAGCTCTGGATGCAGGTGTGTGTGTGTGTGTGTGTGTGTGTGTGTGTGTGTGTGTGTGTTCTTGGCAAACAAATCATGGAGCCTCCAAAGAAAATTTTCACTGATTGGCTGGGAGACTTGTGAACTTATAAATTGCCTCATTGAGTTTTTAAGCCATTTTCCCAAGGGAGTGATGATGTCTGATCCCTTCTGCAATCTTCGCGGATATCTCAGGACACATGGTCCCTGCAAGGAGTAGATTCTATTGATCCTAACCAAGCGGCAGTGCAGTTTCTTAACTTCTGAATGATTTTTTCCCCTTGTTCTTTGCCCTCCTTCAGGCCTCTTCCAGTGCCTGCCAACCTGGTCCAAAAAAACCAATGCCATGAACAACATGGCTAGTTGGGAGAGCAAGGAGTGGGGGGGCAGCACTGGACTTGGCTGGTTCATCTTTGGTGGTTTAGAGTGGGGTTTCCAACCTCAGAGCAGATGTCAACTTTATGGGTAATCTTGTGTGTTCATGATGGTTTGAAGTAAATAGGACAGATGGTTAAATAATAAGCAATTATGGGCATCAGAGACAAGGGTGTTTGTAAGTTTCTCTCTACTCATCTGTAATTTCAAAACACAAAAATATCTGTTGAGGGGCTGCAAGGCCAATGTGGAGAGCTGTAAGAAATGACAGACAAGGGGCGCCTGGGTGGCGCAGTCGGTTAAGCGTCCGACTTCAGCCAGGTCACGATCTCGCGGTCCGTGAGTTCGAGCCCCGCGTCGGGCTCTGGGCTGATGGCTCGGAGCCTGGAGCCTGTTTCCGATTCTGTGTCTCCCTCTCTCTCTGCCCCTCCCCCGTTCATGCTCTGTCTCTCTCTGTCCCAAAAATAAATAAACGTTGAAAAAAAAAATAAAAAAAAAGAAATGACAGACAAACGTATGCTGGGTGCCCTCAGGTCTTTACAAAGAAATATCCACATCTTGTGTGGGATACAGAGGATCAGTTATCATTTGCCACAGAATGCCACATAATAGCACCCCAGAACTCAGTGGCTGAAAATGTAATTAATTGTGATAGCTCATACATCTGCAGGCACAGCTGGGTGGCTGGGAGGGCCCTGCTCCAGCATCTCTCATCCCCACGCTAGGGTTGAGAGGCTAACCACGGGGTAAACTGAGGCATCTTCTTCCCAGTGATTGTGGAGGTGAAAAAGGAAGATGGAAATGAGTGATGCTGTGCGGGCTTAGGCTGGGAAGCAACACCCTTTCCTTCCACTCACATGCCATGGCCAAGGCAAGTCACATGGCTGAGCCCAAAGTTAGTGGGAGAGAAATACAGTCTGGTCATGAGAAGGCTGGGCAAGGGTGAGGGTGCAGAGAGAGGGGTTAAGATTTGGTCAACTCTTATATATATATGTGTGTGTGTGTGTGTGTGTGTGTGTGTGTATAGAGAGAGAGAGAGAGACTACATTCTACATATAAAATCACATCTCTATAAAAATGTAATTTATAATATAATGATTCCATCCATATATGAGTCTATATTGTATGTATATGTGGTTCCAGTGAGAATGCTCATATCTGGCTTTCCTAGGGTTCCTCTTCGCGCCATCACTGTGATATGGTTGAGGTGTTTGTGGCTCCCCTATTATAAGGTGATGAAAAGAAGAAACATCCTAACCATCTCACCTGTGATTTTATTTTCAATCCCCCGACTAGTGGCACGTCCCAGCCAGCCTCCTGGGTTGGGTGCCTCAGCGGTGTTCAGGAGCAGTGCTCCGAGGCGAGCCGGAAGAGCCAGCCTGCATTTCAGCCAGAGATGAGAGTCTTCCTGTGAAAGTCCTCGGAGTAAGGACATTTTGTTTCTGGATAGGAAACAGTACTGTGTCTGGGCCAGGCGTCTCTATCCCCACATCCTCCTCGAGGCTCTCCCGGTGGGGACGCGACTGTCCGGGGCTCTCCTTGCCTAGCCCCCCGCCTGATAACATGCAAGCAAGGAGGCCGCTGGACATAGCGTGAGAAGAGCATGTGACAGCCAATGCGGTCTGCCTTCTCTGTGTCAACCGGGCAACGTCCTGCGAATGCAGGTAAACGTTGCACTTTGCTCTGGATCTCAGTAAATATTAAGGAATGAAGAGGCACTTTTCTGAGCACTAGGAAAAGTCTCTGGGTCGGGGGGCGGGGGGAGACAAAGCACCAGCAGCACAGGAGAAGCAGGGGGCGGTGAGGGCAGGGAGGCATGCTGATGTGACAGCAGGTGAGTAGGAGCCGTTTTTAGACGGGGCGGGGGATGGACAGCTTCTCCGAGATGCTGTTTACTTTTTTATTTTTATTATCTTACTTTAATTCCAATTAGTTAACATACAGTGTAATATTAGTTTCAGGTGCACGATATGGTGATTCAGTGCTTCCATACATCACCCGGCGCTCCTCATGACAAGTGCCCTCCTTAATCCCCTCCTCCTTAATTCCCTCATCCTCCTAGCCCCCTCCTCTCTGGTCACCATCAGTGTGTTCTCTACAGTTAACAGTCTGTTTCTGGTTTCCCTCTCTCTCTCTCTCTGTCTCTCTCTGTCTCTCTCTCTCTCTCTCTCTCTCTCTCTCTCAGAGATGCCATTTAAATTGAGTTCATGCAGAGACCCGGGGGAAGGAATTTCCAGGCAGTGAGACCAGCAGGTATAAACTTCCCAAGGGAGTGACAATTCACCCTAAGCACTCCAACTTCCAAAGGCAACCTTCTCTGATGCACCCATATCTTCTGGTCTTTGAAAAGGAAACATTCTTTCAAAATTCTTTCAGAGCCCCTGAGCACACTAGGGCTTACTTCCAACGGGACTTGTTTATTTTTTTAATAGATTTTACTTTTTAGAGCAGTTTAGGTTCACAGCAAAATCAAGCAGAAGGTACAGAGATTTCCCGTGTGCCCTCTGGCTTCCCCTCCCCTGCTCACGCACAGCCTCGCCCATTAGGAATGTCCCCCAACAGAATGACACATTTGTTACAGTTGGTGAACTTACACTGACACACCATTATCACCCAGAGTCCATAGTTTACCTTAGGGCTCACTCTTGGTGGTGTGCATTCTGTGGGTTGGGACAAATGTATAATGACATGTATCCAGCATTATAGTGGATACAGAGTAGTTTCACAGCCCTAAAAATGCTCTGGTTGGTTATTTTCAAGTACAATGAAACCTCACAAATGTCATTAACTTAGCAAAAGAAGAACAAAGGAAAGCAGGCAGTGCAGCCTTTTTTCCCCCTCTTTCTTTAAGATCGTAAAGGTCTTTGACGCGTGGAAGGCAGGCTTTTATTAACTAGGCATTTGTATTATAAACATAATTCCCAGACAAGCAGGAAAGTCCCAGAATTCTGAGTCACTGATGTTTGAATAGATGTTTTGTAAGGCCAAGCATTTGCTTTTACAAATAAAGCATTGACGAACTAAACAGTTGCTTGAAATGAACTGGGCAAGTTTTATAATGTGCACTTGGCCTTCAGAAGACAGTGCTGTGATTTATAACAATTTTTCCCCCTTTAATCTGCATTCACATTACAAGAAAATCTCTCTTTCTGGCCACCCGTCTTGGTCAATGCCCAGTGTGAGGGAGACCCGTAGCTGTAAATAACAAAAATGTCATGTGGAAAAGCAACACAGTCACCTGATATATGTTACATACCTGCTCTTGGCTTGTGGGATATGCAGTTGCTGTGGTGTCTTGGCTCATGGTGGGAGTTATAAGAAAATGAGGAAGGATTCTGTTTGTGAAACACAACTTTGTCAGAGGAGTATGATCAGTATGGTTTATTTCTTATTCCAGGCTGCTGGCAACACAGCCAGGATGTTTCAACGCATTCGTGCACTTCAATAATAGAGAGGTATAGAAACAGAACTGGAGAGAGTGAAGAGAGAGAGGGGCAGAGAATCAGGGTTTGAGGCTCCAGGCTCTGATTTAAACTTACAAGAACTAAATACCTCATGGGGACTTTGCCTTACTGGCAGCAAATGTTGGGAAACACTAGCTATCTGCACAAACTTGAAGGGAATGTGAGTCCAAAAAAGAGAGCAATTTAGCTTGATACAAAGGGCTGGAGTTGGGTTGGAGACTTAGTGGGTACAAGTGGGGGAGACGGGAGAGCCTCTTTGTGGAACTAAGGTCATAAACTTTAAAATTAAAATACCCGGAAAACAAAAAAGAATGAAAACTTGCCATTTGCAACAACGTGGATGGAACTATGTGGATGTGTATTATGCTGAGGGAAATCAGTCAGGCAGAGAAAGACAGATATCATATGATTTCATTCATGTGTGGACTTTAAGAAACACGACAGGTGAACATAGGGGAAAGGAAGGAAAATAAGGTAAAAATAGAGAGGGAGGAAAACCATAAGAGACTGTTAAATACAGAGAACAACCTGAGGGTTGCTGGAGAGGAGGTGGGTGGGGGGATGGGCTAAATAGGTGACGGGCATGAAGGAGGGCACTCTTTGGGATGAGCGCTGGGTGTCCTATGTAAGTGATGAATCACTGGGTTCTACTCCTGAAACCAAGACTACACCGTGTGCTAATTAACTTGAATTCAAATAAATAAATTAAAAAAAATATCCAGGTCATGGGCTTAAGTACCACTTCCCTCCACCACCCCCTGCCCCCAACTTCCTATTTTCTTAACCATTCCAAATAGGTTATTCTTTGACTCAAACTGTCCATTTGGGCAAAGAAGTCCACTCCAAGAGCCCCCCATTATGGAGAGAAGGGGCTCCAGTCGTCTGTCCCAGGAGGCTGGGGAGGAACAGAACCATGGGCTGACCATCTGGGCACAGCACAGCTCCATCACCAATGAGGAATCTTTGACTCCTTTGCTGTTGTTCGATGGGATCGAATCATTCTCCACCCTTGAATCTATAGTCCTGGAGCGGATCTGAAAGCTCATCTCCTCTCCTACTTGGCGCGAGACCTGTCTGTAATAATAATAGTGACTGACTGTCCCCAGCCTTGTTTGAATGCTTCTGGGAATGGGCAAGCCAATGCTTCGTGAGTCAGCCCCTGCACTGATGTTTGCTCCAGACCCAATATGCACAGTCACGGCCGTCCAGCACAATCACCTGGTGGATTTTACAAACTCTTTACGGCCTGGGGCCCACCCTCAGTGATGATGACAGAATTGTTCTGGGGAGGGTGTTGGCATCACTTTGACTTAAAACTCTTCACGTAATGCCAACAGGGAACTGAGGTTGAGAGCATGAATTCTGTCCTCTGGAGCTAAGTTCACTTCCTGTTTTACATGACAGCCTTTCAGACATAGGAAGCTGATACCCACCCTGTCCCCCCAAGGCTTTCTCTTCTTCAGCTGAAGTCGCTCATCTTCTTCAAAGTTACTCCTGTGATGTGGTTTTATTTCCTCACCATCCTGATCATAAGCTACATTGTCTGGATGCCACTTACAGAGTGTGCCTCTTCGTGCTTTTGTTTCATTGTGAGCTTGCTGTCAACTAAATCCCCTCAATTTTCTCCTGTAAAAGGCTTACAGCTTAGTGGAGGAGACAAGCATGCCAGCAAATGGAAACTTCCCCATCCTGTAATTATAAAATTCATTTCTAAAGTCTAAATGCAGGAATTTTCTTTACCCTTCCTAAATTTCATTTTGTTGGGTTTACCTGCTTAATTCTGTCCTCCAAAATTACTGCTAAGTAGTGCCTGTTTGGTAAGGCATCTTTATATTTTTACCCATGTTATTAATAGCAGGAACAATAATGGACTCTATTTATTGACTGTGAGCACTTTATTGACTGTAAACACTTATTGACTGGAAACACCACCAGAATGGATTAAAAGAAGCAGAAGCAGAAGCAGAGGCCTCACTTCTGTGGGCAGGAAGTAGGCTGAGCAGGCTGAGGAATCACCAGCTAAGTGTTCTTCTGGAAAAGGAAGAAAGCTCAGGGGCAGAGAGAAGAGCCCAGAGGGTGCAACCAAGAGCCGCTGGGTAGTACTGGGCCCTAGAAGGAAATTTGCATCATCTCTGCAGCTGGGGCACAGGACTGCTTTGGACCATTGCTGACTGTGTGTCTCTGCTTCTCCTATTTTTTTTTTTTTGGTTTATTTTTTTAAATGTTTATTTGAGAGAGAGAGAGAGAGAAAGAGAGAGAGAGAGAGAGCATGAGCGGGGGGAGGGGCAGAGAGAGGAGACACAGAATCCGAAGCAGGCTCCAGGTTCTGAGCTGTCAGCACAGAGCTCGATGGGGGGCTGGAACTCATGAACCATGAGATCATGACCTGAGCCGAAGTCGGATGCTTAGCTTAACTGACTGAGCCACCCAGGCACCCCAGAAGGTTCTCCTGTTTTGAACGGGAGCATCTATTGTGGGTATTCTGTGCTTATTGCACTGTTGTGTGTAGAGTGTGTGTGTATATGTGGGGGTGAAGGTAAATGTCTGTCTAGTCCACAGTATTCAGATGATGGTGAACAGTACTCCAGGAGTTGTGCACAGAGAGCCACACTCAGGGAGCTTTGCCTACACTTGGACGTGACTTAGAGGGATGAGGCTTCTGGCAGGTCTGGGAGGGGGAGTGTATATTGCAGGTGTATATTGCAGGGTGAGGGATGTGAATAATATGTGGCCAGGGGTAGACTGAATCTGGGCTCTGTTCTTGACCGATAGAATATCATGAAGGAACACTGTGTCAGTTTTCAGGCTTCAGCCTTAAGAAACTGGCAACTTCTACTTCGCATCTCTTGAGATGCTTATTCTTGGAATCCAACCACCATGTTGAGAGGAAGCCCAAGCTGCCCCTGGAGAGGCTCTCATTGGAAATGCCCAACAGCCAGAACATTTGTCAGCTGTGTGAGAGAGTGACCCTGGAAGTGCCAGTTCAGCCCTGGCCGAGCTTCCCCAGCTTACCCCAGGTGGGGCTGAGATGAGCTGTCCCCGTGGAGGTCTGCTCAGAATCAGGTTAATTTGCACAGCACATCATCGTTTTAAGTCATTGAGTTTGGAGGGATTTGTTTCACAGCAGTGAGAACAGAACCAGGTACTGTGCTAGTGACTTTTCATATATTCTCTTATTGAATCCTCCTAGCAATGCTATGACATAGGTACTATTTTCTCCTCTTAGTAGATGAAAAGACTGAGGTTCAGTGAGTATAGTAACAGCCTAAGGTCACACAAGTAGTAACTGGCAATATTGGGATTGAAACTGGACAATATATGATTCATTTAACCTCTAAAATCCTGGGTAAGACAGGACTGAGGGCAAGAGGGCCATGCAGCCATCAGACGGAGCTCCACAGAGCACTTTCTGTGGAGAACAAAATAAAGAAAGCATAGTCTGCCAAAATGAATTCCAGATGGTTTAAGGAACTCGATATAAAAACACCAAGCTACAAAAGTATGAGAAGAAAATCTGAGAGGTCTTCACTTTGTCAATGCTGGTGCATAAGAAAGCTACTGATTTTGGATCTGATATTATTTGTAATAATATTTTGGTCAATTCACTTGGGATCACAATTTGTCTACATGTAGGGAAATTTTTATTTATTTATTTTTTGTCCACAGTTTATACCTCTTGTTTCTTTTACTTTTCTGGCTTTTAAAATAGAACCTATAATGGAAACAATGATGGGATAGTAGCTATAATGGTTATCTTGTTCTTGATTTTAATACAAACTTGCTAACCCTTCATTATTAGATATGATATTTTCTTTGAGTTTTCCCCTCAATTACATGATTTTACATCATTTCTTAGAGTAATAAGGGTTATTATTATTATTTTTTAAATTTGGAAATAGTATAGAGTTTTACCAAATGAATTTTTGGTGTGCATTGACATGAGTGTAATGTTTTGTCCTTAGATCTGTTGTGGACAACTACATCATAAATTCCCTGATATTGAACCCCTTTCATGTTTTTGGGTGAATTCTGCTTGGCTATGATTAAAAAATAATGATATATTACTGAATTTGATTTGCTAATATATTTTTTAGTATTTTAAATCTTTGTTCACATATTCATAGGTAACGATGGCTTCACTTAAATAAAGTGTGTGACAACCTTGTCTTGTTCTGAAATCACAGTGATGCTACCTGTGTTGAATGAGTCTGGAATCTCTCTATTTTTGTATACTTTGGGATGGATACATGACTTATGGATTACCACTTGATTCAAGGAATAGAAATCCCTATAACAGTACTTGGTAAATAATGCTTGTGTTTTTTAAAAGGATTCCAGCTTTGACTACCTTTTCAATTTTTAATCTATCCACCTTCCACAATTTTTACCATTTCTTGGATGAATTTTGATTAATTCATATTTTTGTAGAAAATCACATACTTATTGAGATCATCAAGAATTTTGTATAGTATTATTTGCTTTTATTTAATAAAATCTTTTATCTAAAGTTATATCCCCTTTTCCATTGTTAGGTTAATTGATATTTGGAATATTAGTTCAAAATTAATTATTTAGAATTAATTTATTTCCCATTCCTATCCCAAGCAAAACTAGAACCTTAGCATATTTTCACTTCATCCCCTCCATTCCTTGACCCCATCACCACCAGTGTTGAGCTCTTCTTGGATTTTAGTTGCTTATTATTGTTAAAATTAATATATATATATGTGTGTATATATATATATAAATATATAATATATATGATATATATAATTATAAATTATATATAATATATATAAATATATATTATATATAATATATATTATATATTATTATATAATAATAATAACATATATAAACTATATAAAACATAGTTTGGAAATATATGTGTGTGTGTATATATATATATACATACATATATATACACACATATATGTATATAAATATATACATACATATACATATATATATACATATATATATATATATATTTATATTTCCAAACTGTGTTTTATTGGTTTCTCCATTTACTGTTGATTTTTGGGTCCCACATCTTTCCCTTTTTGAATTAATTGCCCCCCTTTTTTTCTAATCTACTAAAGCTTATGTGTGAATCTTTGGATGTCTGTGAAAATACCTTTATTTTGTTTTTCATTTTCAGTGCTAATTTGGATGGGAATCAGATTCTGGCTTGAAAGTAATTCCCATCAGAGCTTTTAAGCTCTACTCTATTGTCATTTAGCATCAAGTAGTGTCAGGGAGAAGTTCATTCATTTTAAAACAGGTAGCCTGTTTTATTCTCTTATGAAGCATTTAGGATTTTCTCTTTATCCTCGAACTTCTGAATTTTAAACAGTGTGTCAAAGGAAAGATAGGTCTTTTAGCAAGTGATGGATATTTTTAAAAATTCATGTTTCTTTAGCCCTGGGGTTTTGTTTTGTTTTGTTTGTTTCTTGATGACTTGTTCTTCTCCATTTCTAGAAATTTCTCTGTGCTCTATTTCTAGAATTTTCATTAGATGGATATTGGCACTTTATACCTTTAATTTTTTTTTATTTTCCATTTTTTTCCCTTTCAATGACATATTCTTAAACAATCCCTTGGCTTAGTTTTCCAGGTCAACAAGTCAGTATTTAAATATGAACTTTCTCCAGTTCCATTTATCCAGTGAGTATTTTACTTTCTGAATCAATTTTTAAAATTCTAACATTCCTCAAATTTTCTCATTAATTTTTAATTTATGGATATGATAGTCATTCTTATACTTCCCAAACATAACATTTATGTTAATCCTCTTCTATGTGCTCTATGAACTCTGTTTCCTTTGGTATTATTTCTTCTTTGTGGTGACCTCGTGCTGCTCTTTCCTTAAATCTTTGATTCTGTGTTGTCTGTTGATCTCTGTTTTGTTTATCCCTCTGTGGATGCCAGGTCTGATCACAAGTGCTTATCTCTGGTGACTGGGGGCTGGGCAGGATGAGCTGTTGGGAAAGTATTCTGGCTCTTCTCAGTTTTTCTCCCAGATCCGTGTTCTATACAGACTTGCCCTGGGCCTTAGGAGGCTGATTGATCTCTGTGTTATTGGGTTCCTTTGCCCACTGCCTTCCAGTTGGTTCAGCCAAAGAGAGACTCGAGCTGAGTCTCAAGGACAGGAGGAAGGATTAGGTATTGATCCTCCCTCTGCCCTGCCTGCCCCTTTGTCATCCTGGTTTTGGCAGTGGTGATGTTTTTCTCTCTATGGTCAGGACTCTTAGTGGGTCACTCCTCTCTTGTGGCTACAACTCTTCCTGCTTTTCAGTGACTGCTCCAATCCCTTCCCCTTCAGAACTGGGGGAGGTCATGGTTTTCCATTGTTGCTAACCTCTGAGAAGTTCCTTATCTCTGGATGGTTCCTTCAGCTCTCTCTTTACCTCTGGAAACAGTCCATTTGTGAATATCTTTTTGGCCAATGCTTCAAGTGTGCTGTCCAATTCATGTCAATGCCCTGATAGAGAAGATGGAGATGCTAGTGAGGTATTTTCTCACTGTGACTCCTACATGTCCTCTGAGTGCTGCTTTGGCTATGGTATTAATTGGGGAACTCATGTCAGCTGTAAGAAACAACTCCAAACTCTTACTAGTTCAATAACTATTTCTTTTTCTCCACTGATCTTGAGATCCTGGCTCTTTCCATCTTGGAATATTGTCATCTTCCAGGGGCTCCTCATAGATTTTCACTGCGTCCTTTACTTTTAAAGAGGAAAAAATGGGGGTGGTTGCATACATTTCATGGCCAGGTCTGGAAGGGTACACTTTATTGCCATTGATGGGCTAGAAACTAGTTATGTGATCTCAGCCTAACTTCAACAGAGGATAGCAACATAGTCTTTCAAGACTTCTTGTGTCCAAGAAGAGGAGGATGGGCTTAGTGAGCAAAAAACTACTTTCTTCCATAGCTTCAGGTGAATGATGCCTCTTAGGTATAAGTGTCCCAATCCATCACTTTAACCTGTGTTAAGTGCTTCTGTTGGTTACCACTCAGTTCAAGGTGGAGGGTGGGGTGTGGAGTGGAAGAGAGAGAAGCCAACAGATGTGGCTGCTCCAAAGGCAGTGGCCCAGTTAATCCCCTATTGTTTTTGCCCATTTACCTTTTCTTCTTTTGGAGCTTGGAGTATGGTGCAACCGCTCTTCTCTGTAGGAGCTTTCTTCTGCACAAGTGTTTGTCTGTGGTTTTCTCCAGCAAGTTGATCTTGTCTGATTTTTATCTTTCTTCTTTTTGTCTCAAAATTTCTGGTTAGTGTTGGGTACTGTTTCTTGTTTTACACAGCTGTGATGGCTCCAATATTTTTAAAACCATCTCTTCTGGGGGCACCTGGGTAGGTTGTTGGTTAAGTGACCAACTCTTGATCTCAGCTCAGGTCATCATCTCATAGATTGTGAGATCGAGCCCTGTGTCAGGCTCTGTGCTGACAGCGCAAAACCTGCTTGGGATTCTCTCTCTCCCTCTCTGCCCCTCCCCCACTCATGCAGGGATATTTCTCCCAAAATAAATAAACAAACTTAAAAAAAAACCCACTTCGGGGCGCCTGGGTGGCGCAGTCGGCTAAGCGTCCGACTTCAGCCAGGTCATGATCTCGCGGTCCGTGAGTTCGAGCCCCGCGTCAGGCTCTGGGCTGATGGCTCGGAGCCTGCAGCCTGTTTCCGATTCTGTGTCTCCCTCTCTCTCTGCCCCTCCCCCGTTCATGCTCTGTCTCTCTCTGTCCCAAAAATAAATAAAAAACGTTGAAAAAAAATTAAAAAAAAAACCCACTTCTTCTGTCATTTATAAGGGTGTGGAGAAAGAGGGAAATTAGATGAATATACTGTGTTTGCTACTTGGCCCAATATCTTCATCTTTTTGTGAAAAATGTAAAGTATGGAACAATTGATTTGGGAGCAGTTTCAATGTGCAGTGTGAAGAATTGGCTAAAAGAAAAATGAAATCATGAGCTACTTTGGTAGACATACATTGATACCAAAAGGGTGACTGATGGTTCTGTGTTCTCATAATATCTAGAATACTATTTCTAGCTCTGGATATTGAAATTTATAACAGAGATAGACAACTTGGAGTACATCAAGTGGATGACATCTATGATGGTGATCATTCTGGAAAACGTGTCATAGGGTAGTTGTGGAGGAAACTAGGCATATTGTGCATGGAGAGTAAAATATAAGGTGGGATGGGGGGGTGCATGCGTGTCAAAATATGCAGAATTTATGAGAACTCTGTTAATCTACTCTAGATTTTAAGGATATTGATATTAAATATGGTATATTCTATGAATGCTCTTCCCTTTAAAAATATTAAGGCATTGTTTTCCTGACTCAGTTCTTAAATACTTCCTTTTGTCTTCTTTGAAAGTTGCAGTCATCAAAATGGTGATACTCTACCCTTTTTAAATTATCCTTCTGAGTATGAACTGGCAGGGGAAAGAGTATGTAGAGTTTTGCTCAGGAGAACAGGTTGCAAAGGGGAAGGAGTGAATGAATGCTAACACGAAACAGTAAAATGATCTTGTGTTGCCCCAGCATGTTCTTCTTTTAATGATAATGGTTGGATGAAGAAATGCACAAATAAATTCTTTACTATGCATGATACTCTGGGAAGGGGGATAGTAAATTGCCTTGTTTAGCACATGCATCCATATATCCAACCATTTATTTATTCATTTAAGAAATTTGTTGTGTTCCTTTTATGACCCAGGTATTATTTAGATACTAGGAATATAGCAGTGAACAAAATTTACTGCCATCATGGAACCTTACATTCAGTTGGGGGACTATAATAAATAAACCCATAAATAAAGTGATGGGTGGTGGTCACTCAGTCCAGGGTCAAAAAAAACCCATCCAAGCCATCTGATTGGTCATGGGAGGTCATGTGATCAGCCTTCCTCAACAGGTATAGGAGCAAGTGGGGTGGGGGCATTTTCAGCATCTTTAGTGATAGGTCATGATGATGGGCAGTATTTGTGGGTAGAAAGTCCCAATCATAAAGAAAGTCTTAAGATACTGACAGCCAAAACTGTACCAAGACTGTCCAGTATGGTCTCTGAAGGTTTATATAATTCTTCATGTAAATTGGTGCCAGCACAACTTAGTTGTGGGTCCTGGGCTTACAGACCAGTTTACAAAATGTTTTTTGTTTTTTTTCATGATCCTCTATTTGGTTAACATTGTGAGAAGAAACCCCTTTTTAGAATTTTTTTTTAAACCATGTTTTAAGTGAAATTTAGAATGAAAAATTTTTGTCGGGGCGTGCTCTAGGATCAAAGCTCCCTTTTCTCACCACACATGTAACTTACGAAGTATCTGAAAAATGTACAACATGCATACTTTGGAGAACAAGTCTAGCCTGGGTGAGGTGTCAGATGCTGGGGGCATTTAAAATTTTTTTTTTTTAACATTTATTTATTTTTGAGACAGAGAGAGAGCGAGCATGAACGGGGGAGGGTCAGAGAGAGAGGGAGACACAGAAACCGAAACAGGCTCCAGGCTCTGAGCGGTCAGCACAGAGCCTGACGCGGGGCTCAAACTCACGGGCCACGAGATCATGACCTGAGCAGAAGTCGGCCGCTCAACCGACTGAGCCACCCAGGCGCCCCAGCTGGGGGCATTTTAGAAAGACATCTAGAAGAGAAAGACACTGTCTGTGTGCTCTTAGATAATCTCATTATGGCTGAAGGCCCAGTTATGGTGATGCCAATAGATAAGCAAGGCGGTGATTCAGTAAATGAGCAGGGAGACCATTTTTATTTTTATTGTGAAGTGGTGTCTTTTGTGAAATAGGAGTGTATGTCTTTCATTTTAGGTAACATTGTACTGAAGCATTGAATGAGCCAGTGTCTTTGCTCTGAAAGGTGAAACATAAGAAAATCCCAACATATGGAACTTTAATAGGGTCAAGATAGCTTAGGACAAAAAATGCCATGAATGAATGTGTTAATTATTGAGAGGCATACAGCTGAGTGGTTAAGGGTTTATAAGCAGAGGCAAATGTTTCTCAAGGTGATGATGGATGATGTCCATCAGGCCAGATTTTCTCAATTTGCTTATGGACCACTTTAGTTTCTAGTCAAAATGCTGATCTAAGTTGAAGACTACCACTAAGGTTCTCATGATCTTATTCCTGTATTTATGTATGTATGAATGTATTTATACTGAGATGTAATTGACATATAACATATTAGCTTCAGGTGTACAACATAACGATTTGATGTATGTATATATTGCAAAGTGAGCACAAGGAGTGTGGTTAACAAGCATCGTCACACACAGTTACAAATTCTCATGATTTTAAATGGCGTCAACATATTTACTAAACAAGAGTTGGCCATCACCTGTGATGCCAGGCTTCAAAAGTTGATGACATGTACATATATTCTTGGATTTCCTTTACACAGCTTTTTAAGAATTGAAGTATAATTATCATGCAGTGTTATATTAGTTTCAGGCATACCATTCAGTGATTGAATAATTCTATGTGTTACTCAGCTCTCATCGGGATAAGTGTGCTTTTAATCCCCTTTATCTGTTGCACCCGTCCCCCCACCCACTTCTCTGGTCACCACCAGTTTGTTCTCTGTATTTAAGAGTCTGTTTTGTTTGTTTGTTTGTGTCTATTCTTTTCTTTATTCTTTTGTTTCTTAAATTCCACATGTGAGTGAAATCATGTGTGTCTGATTTATTTTACTTAGCATTATACCCTCTAGGGTCCATCCATGTTGTTGCAAATGGCAAGATTTCATTCTTTTTCATCACCGATTAGTATTCCATTGTGTGTGTGTGTGTGTGTGTGTGTGTGTGTGTGTGTGTATGTGTACGTACATATACACACCACATCTTCTTTATCCGTTAATCTATGGATGGACACTTGGGTTGCTTCCATGTCTTGGCTACTGTAAATAATGCTGCAGTAAACATAGGGGTGTGTATATCTATTTGAATTAATGTCTTATTTTTCTCTCAAATTGTTTCAAAAAAACCTGCAGCTTCACAAATTTGCACCTCACCTCGCAAATTTTAGCATATGTGCTACCAAAGTGAGCCCTGAATTAGTGTTTCCATTTTCTTTGGGTAAATCCCCGGTAGTGGAATTACTGGATCATAGGGTAGTTCTATTTTTAATTTCCTGAGGAACTTCCATACTGTTTTCCACAGCAGCTACACCAGCTTGCATTCTCTCCAGCAGAGCACAGGGGTTTCTTTTTCTCCACATCCTTGCCAACACTTGTTATTTCTTGTGTTTTGGGTTTAACTTTACAGACCTTTTTGGATATGTCATTTGTAGATTGGTTTTGAACTCACTTTGGAATCAGTTTTTTAATATTCAGACAATGAATCTCGTAAGGCCCCTTCTACTCCTTTTGCTGCCCCTTCCTCCTCCTTATTTCCACTGCAGCTTCCACGTGTCGAGAACATACTACATTCTGAGCTCTGGTGGGCAGAATAACGGCCCCCAGAGATGTCAACATTCTAAGCCCCAGAACCTGTGGACATGTCATTGTGCATGGCAAAACGGACTTTGTGGATGTGATTAATTGAAAGATTTTACAGTGGGGAGTAGCTACAGGGCCTCAATGTAACCACAAGGGTGCTTATAAGAAAATAGGAAGAGCGGAGTCAGAGGGAGATTGGAAGATGCCACCCTTCTGGGTTTGGAGGTAGAGGAAGGGGCCACAAGCCAAGGAATGCAAGTGGCCTCCAGAAGCTGGGAGAGGCCAGGAAACAGACTTTCCCCAGAGCCTCCAGAAGGAACGCAGCCCTGTTGACATCTTGATTTTTGCCCAATGAGACCCATTTTCGACTTTGATCTTCAGAATCATAAGATGATATATATGTTTTTTTAACGTTTATTTTTGAGAGAGAGAGAGAGAGAGAGAGAATGCGAGTAGGGGGAGGGACAGAGAGAGAGGGAGACACAGAATCCAAAGCAGGCTCCAGGCTCCAAGATGTCAGCACAGAGCCCGATGTGGGGCTCGAACCCACAAACTGCATGCAAGATCATGACCTGAGCCTGGGTCAGACGCCCAACCAACCGAACCACTCAGGCGCCCCATGTGTGTGGTTTAAGCCACTAAATTTGCGGTAATTTGTTACAATAGCTATAGAAAACTAACACATAGGTATTGCATGACATTTCTTTATACACATTATCTAAAGTTAATCCTTTCCACAATCTTTTGAGGTAGGTATTGTTATCTTCATTTAGTTGGAGAAGACACAGATTTGGAGGGATGCAAGTAAGGAGCGTTCCAATATAGCAGGATTTGATGCTAATGTCCTTGTGTTTATTCTGTGCCTGATCTTTGTGGATTTGGTGGCATCCAGACTGTCTTTCTGCTTGGCTTTCCAGACTGGAAGTTTATGGTCTCCTTCATTTCTCTCATGGGTACTTCTAAATCCTCTGGGACCTTTTTCTTCTCCTTCTCTGAACATCCTGTAATATTCTGTAACTCATTATGTATTTCTTGGGGGATAAGAGCTATTTCTTTTCAAAATTTTCCTGGAGCATCCAGTTAGCGCAAATTTACGAGTAAATTGACAAGGAAAGGAAAGGAACAGAGGTTCACAGAGCACCACCTTACACCTTGTGCTTTCCATATATGATCTAACTATCTTTATAGAAATCCTCAATTGTGGGTATCATAAACCCACTTTATAGACAAGAAACTTGAGGCTCAGAGGGCCAGACAGGTTTTACATGTTGGAGTTTGGATTTGAGCCCAGGGTTACCTCATCATAACTCCCAGGATGTTCCTGAGATCAGGGAGAAGGGATTCTCACGAGGCAATGAACAGAAGGGGCAAGGGAAGACGGACAGGAGGAAGGAGATCCTGGGAACTTGTGCATATGCTAGCTGGTGCCGTGAGGCTTGTGTGTAGGGGGGGCTGATGGAATAGCTGTGTTGGAGAAGCCAGAACAGCTGTGGCTTGCCTGGGTCCTATCCCCTGCTCACTGTCATCTGCCCTCCCGGGACTTTGTGCGGGGGGAGATTCTGGGAGTCGATACAGGATGGGAAAGGAGTTGGAGAGTGATTCCTGGCCACTACCAGTGTGTGGGTTATATGCTGCAAAAACAGACTATTATTGCTGTATGTATTTTTGCCCGTGTTGAGGCATCTCATATGTGCTACTGAGGGGAGAAAAAGTATTTCAGAAAAAGTATTGGTATCTTAATCCCAGGAGCTTCATGTTTCAACTGTTTTACTGGAATTTGAAAATGACCCAATTCTGCGTTTTATTGGATTTTAAAATGAACCACAGTTTGAAGCTGAATTTTTTTTTCTTGCTGAAGTTATCTGGCCCAAGGTCCTTATTCTTTAGGAGGAACTGATTCAGAGAGGGAAGAGTCTTGTCACTTGGACTCCAGGTCCAATCTTGTCCTCACTTATCCTTGCCACACTCCTACGATGTGGTCCAGATTTTTGGGTCAAGGTGTCCTCCTCATTTCTTTACTGAGATCTTTTATTAAGGTCGATCTGATTGCCCCAGGGGACATTTATGATTTAATCTCTTGAAGGCAACAGGAGACTGCCAAGTGCTAGGTCCTCTGTAAGGTCTCTCTGAGTTCCTCCTCAGCATTTCCCCAGGTTCCTGGACTCAGTAGCTGAGTAGTACAATGTTTTATTCTCTTGGTTAAGATATTAATCTAAAGGTGCAGATCTGAGGCTAACAAAAGCATATCTAAAATATTCTTGCCTTAAAGAAAAACCAGTCGTACAATTTTTAAGGCAACCAGTGCAAAGTCAGAAAGTCTTGAAGAATTTGTTGTTGGCACTTGAGGGTTTGAGGCCTTTTAAAAAGCTTAAGATAGGAATTGATGATGTTGAAGCCTTTGTTTGGCTGAGAAAGGAAGCACCTTTTCAGTCATCACTGAAAGAGTGCCCCAGCCAGCATCCTGAGCTTGGAGACGTCGCAGAAATGAAAGCAGCCGCTGGCCTGCACTGGGCAGGCCTGGAAGAGAGGGAATGGGCTGTTGAGTTCTGCATGAAGCTGTTCTGCATGAACTTTTATTTCTTGGCTTTCAGTTAGGACCGTGCACAGAGTATCTCTGAATAGGTGAATCAGCGAAGTGGTACATGCACCCCAAAGTTTATAGCAGCATTATCTACAAGAGTCAAATTATGGGAAGAGCCCAAATAAAGAAGATGTGAGACACACACACACACACACACACACACACACACACACACACACACACAGTGGAATATTATTCAGGCATCAAAAATAATGAAATCTTGCCATTTGCACAATGGATGGGTGGATGGAGCTAGAGTGTATAATGCTAAGTGAAATAAAGCAGTCAGAGAAAGACAAATATCATATGATTTCACTCATATGTGGGATTTAAGAAAAAAAACAAATGATCATAGGGAAAGAGGAAAAAAGAGAGAAAGGGAAGCAAACCATAAGGGACTCTTATATACAGAGAACAAACTGAGGGTTGCTGGAGGGCAGCTTGGTGGGGGCTGGGCTAAATGGATAATGGGCATTAAGGAGGGCACTTGGCCAGGTGGCGCCTGGGTGGCTCAGTTGGTTAAGCGTCTGACTTTGGCTCTGGTCATGATCTCACGATTCATGGGTTCAAGCTCCATGTTGGGCTCTGTGCTGACAGCTCAGAGTCTGGAGCCTGCTTCTGATTCTGTGTCTCCCTCTCTCTGTCCCTCTCCTGCTTGCGTGCTCTCTCTCTCTCTCTCAAAAATAAATAAACGTTAAAAAAAATTTTTTTAAATACAAATATAAAAAAAGGAGGGCACTTGTCAGGATGAGCACTGGATGTTATATGTAAGTGATGAGTCACTAAATTCTACACCTAAAACCAATTTTACCATATATGTTAACTAACTAGAATTTAAATAAAAATTGAATTAAAAAAAGAATAGGTGAATCAGCACTATGAAAGACAACTTCTAAAGAAGAAATGTTCATAACGTCTTGTGGGGATTCTCATGGGCATCTTCCAGTCCTCGAAGTCGGATTCTTCCTTGGACCTCACAGCAGATCAGTCTCGAATCCTCTGACTTGGTGCCTTTTGGGGATGCATCAGATTTGATGAATAATTGTTCTGCCATAGCTCTGGGTCTGTGATCGTTTAGGCCTGGGGGGAGCAAGTCCAGTCTTTCTTTGGGAATTTTCTCCCTTCCCACCTCTTCCTGGGTGTCCTCTCCATGAAATACTCTTCAAGACTGTCCCTGAGCTCTCCCCTACGCTGCCTGCTTCCTTTTCTTTCTTTCTTTCTTTTTTTAATATGAAATTTATTGTCAAATTGGTTTCCATACAACACCCAGTGCTCATCCCAACAGGTGCCCTCCTCAATGCCCCTCACCTACCCCCCTCCCACCCACCCCCCATCAACCCTCAGTTTATTCTCAGTTTTTAAGAGTCTCTTATGCTTTGGCTCCCTCTCTCTCTAACTTTGTTTTTTCCTTCCCCTCCCCCATGGTCTTCTGGTAATTTTCTCAGGACCCACATAAGAGTGAAAACATATGGCATCTGTCTTTCTCTGTATGACTTATTTCACTTAGCATAACACTCTCCAGTTCCATCCACGTTGCTACAAAAGGCCATGTTTCATTCTTTCTCATTGCCACGTAGTATTCCATTGTGTATATAAACCACAATTTCTTTATCCATTCATCAGTTGATGGACATTTAGGCTCTTTCCATAATTTGGCTATTGTTGAAAGTGCTGCTATCAACATTGGGGCACAAGTGCCCCTATGTATCAGCTCTCCTGTATCCCTTGGGTAAATTCCTAGCAGTGCTATTGCTGGGTCATAGGGTAGATCTATTTTTAATTTTTTGAGGAAACTCCACACTGTTTTCCAGAGTGGCTGCACCAGTTTCATTCCCACCAACAGTGCAAGAGGGTTCCCGTTTCTCCACATCCTCACCAGCATCTATAGTCTCCTGATTTGTTCATTTTAGCCACTCTGACTGGTGTGAGGTGATATCTGAGTGTGGTTTTGATTTGTATTTCCCTGATGAGGAGCGACGTTGAGCATCTTTTCATGTGCGTGTTGGCCATCTGGATGTCTTCTTTAGAGAAGTGTCTATTCATGTTTTCTGCCCATTTCTTCACTGGATTATTTGTTTTTCGGGTGTGGAGTTTGGTGAGTTCTTTATAGATTTTGGATACTAGCCCTTTGTCTGCTATGTCATTTGCAAATATCTTTTCCCATTCTGTCGGTTGCCTTTTAGTTTTGTTGATTGTTTCCTTTGCAGTGCAGAAGCTTTTTATCTTCATGAGGTCCCAATAGTTCATTTTTTCTTTTAGTTCCCTTGCCTTTGGGGATGTGTCAAGTAAGAAATTGCTGCGGCTGAGGTCAGAGAAGTCTTTTCCTGCTTTCTCCTCTAGTGTTTTGATGGTTTCCTGTCTCACATTCAGGGCCTTTATCCATTTTGAGTTTATTTTTGTGAAAGTTGTAAGAAAGTGGTCTAGTTTCATCCTTCTGCATGTTGCTGTCCAGTTCTCCCAGCACCATTTGTTAAAGAGACTGTCTTTTTTCCACTGGATATTCTTTCCTGCTTTGTCAAAGATTAGTTGGCCATACTTTTGTGGGTCTAATTCTGGGGTTTCTGTTCTATTCCATTGGTCTATGTGTCTGTTTTTGTGCCAATACCATGCTGTCTTGATGATTACAGCTTTGTAGTAGAGGCTAAAGTCTGTATTGTGATGCCTCCTGCTTTGGTCTTCCTCAAAATACTTTGGCTATTTGGGGCCTTTTGTGGTTCCATACAAATTTTAGGATTGCTTGTTCTAGCTTTGAGAATGCTGGTGCAATTTTGATTGGGATTGCATTGAATGTGTAGATAGCTTTGGGTAGTATTGACATTTTAACAATATTTATTCTTCCAATCCATGAGCATGGAATGTTTTTCCATTTCTTTATATCTTCTTCAGTTTCCTTCATAAGCTTTCTATAGTTTTCAGCATACAGATCTTTTACATCTTTGGTTAGGTTTATTCCTAGGTATTTTATGCTTCTTGGTGCAATTGTGAATGGGATCAGTTTCTTTATTTGTCTTTCTGTTGCTTCATTATTAGTGTGTAAGAATACAATTCATTTCTGTACATTGATTTTGAATCCTGCAACTTTGCTGAATTCATGTATCAGTTCTAGCAGACTTTTGTGGAGTCTATCGGGTTTTCCATGTATAATATCATGTCATCTGCAAAAAGTGAAAGCTTGACTTCATCATTGCAAATTTGCCTGCTTCCTTTTCTGCTTCTGTTTCTAAGATGAGACACACTTTATGCTAACACATCCCTTCTCTGGCCTCTGCTGATTCTCTGCCTCAATGGTCCTCTTCTTCTGGGGTTCTTTGAACCAAAGAGGGATGCTCAGCCAAGCTTCCAGGTCTTTCTGTGCCCCTAGGCAAGGGAGCTGAGGTTCTAGGTATAACCAGTCACTCTGGGTGCTCTTAAGTCTGCTTTGTACCCAGGATTGCCACTGGCTGCCATGCCCTCTCTGGACCCTGGTCCCTCTTTTGGGAGCCTGCCCAATGCTCAGTCTCCTACTGTCTCTGTATTGTGTTTGGATTGACCTCTCCCTTCTGTTTGTTCTTGTCAGTCCTCCCCAGGGGCTGGAGTCTTACCTTTGAACTGTGGTCCATTAGTGGGAGCCCAGTTACCTGCCCTTTTTCTTTCATGCTTTTTGGTCGTCTTTCTGCCACTTTCCTAGAAAAGTTCCTACTCCTGCTTCCTTCCTGCCCCTGGCTCAGTTTACTTGGACACCTCATGGCTCACCATGTTGACAAATGTACTCCTTTGGCTCATCCCATCCCAGGCTGTCTGCCTCTCTGGATGACACTTGGTTGGTTGTTGCCAGCCCCTTTGGATGTTGGGTCCTGCTTGCTGAACTGGATTCCGAGCTGGGTCTACACCCAGCTCTCATCTATCCTACCCCACCCCAGTGGGTCCTTCAAGCTCCAGGTTGGGCCCCTTTCCATCTCTTCTACCCAGCTGTGGTAAGCCAGCCATCACCCATATGTTTCCTATCTCCCAGTGTCAACCTTATTTGTATTCAAATTTTCCTTCCGTATAATTTCTCCTTCCCAGTTTTGCTCATCTGCCTCCTTGAGTGTGGTCTCTCTTTACTGGCATATAGCTGAGGGGCACCATGAAGCGTCATTATCAGAGATTGTCCCCATCTGGCCATTGCTCCTGTCCCCACCACTCTGTTACAAACAGGCTCCCCAAGATCCCTGTTGACAAACCATTGGCTGCATCTCAGTCCCCCTTCTTTCTTATTTAATCTTCTGCCAACTTGGACAAGTTTAGCACCCATTCTTTCCTACATCACCCCACTGCCTCACCTTTGTTGGGGATTTGTCTTCCTTATCCTCCCCTTGGCACCCATGACCAACTGTCTTTGCTGATTTTTCCTGAGCATTCCTTCTCTTCCTCCCATCCTGGGGGTCACTGTACCTTCTTGGATGAGCCTTTACTCCTTTGGTGAAATCACATACAGTTCTACATCCCTGCCTGGTGGGGGAGGGCACTTGATTTTGTATTATATTAGAACTGGGGTGGAGGGCATTTGAGTGGTTCCTGGGGCCTGTGGTTCCTTCTCTTACATTCCTTGTGTTATTCCCCCTCCCCCAGACAGGAAAACCCAGACCTCCTTTCACTGGATTCCTTTCGCTCCTTTAAACAACAGCATCCTATTGATACATCCCTGAGTCCTGCCATCTTCATTCTTCCCTTGTAGGAAAACAGAAAACCTGCACATCAGAGTTGTTTCTCTGCAGCAGGAAGTTCAGCCCACTGGCTCTCGGCTGTTCTCATGAAACAAACTGGGGAACCGGTGCCCCCCCCCCCCACACATACACACACACACGAGTAGATCAAATGAGGAGAGAGATGGGTTCCTGGTTTCTTTAGAGTTTTCTCTATCCGTTCCATTGTCCATTTTGGTGCATATCACCGCTTCTCAAGCTGTAGTTTACCGTGGGGGGCTCTCACCTAAGGTGTCCAACACACCCAGACGTGCCAGAGCCAGTGCGGGTGTTGGCTAGAAGGCGTGATGGTTGGAACACACTCTTAAAGAATATATTCAACTTCACAAAGAGATGTTGTAGCTGTGATCTCTCAAACTAAACAATAACAAAACGTAGTACTTTTGGAATTATTTTTTTTATTGGTTCGTTTGCTACTTACAATGAAAGCAACTCTGAAATGTGGTCTCTTTTCATCAGTCACATGCACCCTTTTACCTGAATTGCTAGAACAAAGCAGAGAGTGGAAACTAAGGATGATAATATATTTAATGTGTCTGGCATCTCATTTGATCTACACAATACACCCGTGAAGCGATTACTATCCTGTAGTCTCACCTTCTGCAGATAAAGAGGTTGAGAAATGGAAACATTTCATGTCGCAAATTAGCACTAGACTTCATATCACGGCTGCCCCTGAACACAGGACTTCTCTTTCCCAGGCCAGCGCCCTTCTGCCATGCTGTTTTACATCTTGTGTTACTTAACCACTCAGCATTAATTAAGGTCTCTCCCTATCAAATAATACTGTTGGAAACCTTATGAAAAAAATAGAAATATAAAAAAGTAAAAAAAGGAATATATATCAATTTAGTCCTAATACTAAAACACAGCCATTATGTATACTTGCTATATATTCATCCAAAAAATGTTTTCTTAATAGGTGTTCTTTTTTCAAAGTTTGAAAAATGCTGGGATGCCCGGGTGACTCATCGGTTGAGTCATGTTGAGCATGACTTTGGTTGAGCATGCAACTTTGGCTCAGGTCTTGATCTCGCGGTTCATGGGTTCAGGCCCCACGATGGGCTCTGCGCTGACAGCTCAGGGCCTGGAGCCTGCTTCAGATTCTGTGTCCCCCTCTCTCTCTGCCCCTCCCCTGCTCTCTCTTTCTCAAATAAATAAACATTTAAAAAAATTTTAAAAAAGAATAATAGTAACAAACAGTTTTTGATTTTCTGCTCGGTTACAGTGATTTCCTCATGTTGTTTGATCTCATCAATATAGCTTTTGAGACTGAGTAGTATTTGAGTGAACGCTTCGGTACATTTTGGGGCAAAATTTAGTATGAAAATGCCAGACGATTTCAAGTCTGTTGATGGTATTACTTATTCAACGAGTGTTTGAAAACTTCCTAAGTGCAGGTGCACAGGGAGAATTCACTGAGTGAGTGACTGAGGCACAGGAGATGTGGCACAATGTCCGGCAGTGAGTTTGAGGTTTGAGAAGCCTTGGCCATGTCACAAAATCGCACTTCCTTCTCAGTGTCTGCTCCAATTCAGCCTGGTCATAGCTCCTGTTTCTTGCTTACTGAAGCTGCCTATGATGGCTATAAAGTCTTGTTCGTAATTACCTTGTTCCATCTGCCAGCTAAGTCAGCTTGCCGCCTTGTGAGGGGAGGGGTGGCCATCCCCGTGCAACAATAGGCGTGTGAACAGGACACTGAAAGCATTTGCTGCCATCGTAAGAAAGTCTTCTTAATGCAGTTTGATGCCCTGCACTGAGGCAGAAAAAGAAAAACCTTGCTCGCTGTGGTGTTCTGAGGTCCCCGCCACACAAAACCTGCACCGAACAATAAACTGCCAACAGTGGTAGCCAGACTCCAACCTGCCCTCCCCGCCCCAGACCCTTTCTCGTTAATTCACATCCTGCTGTAGGCAGGCCCTTCCCACACTGAAGGGCCTGGCCTGCGTGACCGATAGCATATAGCAGAAGTGATGGTATTTGACTTCAAGCCCGGCTCATAGGTAAACTTTATTCTCTGTGGAAATGAATTGAGGAACTCCAGTTATAGAGTCAGCCTCCCCCTCGACATGTAGACTCAGCCATATGCACTAATTTTTTTTTTTTTTTGAGAGAGAGAGCATACGAGTGGGGGGAGAAGGGCAGAGGGAGAGAGAGAGACAGACAGACAGACAGACGGAATCCCAAGCAGACTACATGCTCAGCGGCGAGCTCGCCTTAGGGCTTGATCCCATGACCCTGGGATCATGACCTGAGCCGAAATCAAGAGCCCGACGCTCAACTGACAGAGCCAGCCAGGAGCCCCTATGTGCACTACTTTTAAGATTAAATTTGAAAAGATTCAGAACCACTTGAGCTCACTTTTTCTTTTTTTTACAGTTTGCGCCTCCAATGCTATGGCCCTGTGTATTCTTGCCTCGTAAACAGTGGGTTGGAAACACTGCTGGCACGCTGACCACAAAGATGAAGAAATGAAATCTGAGTTCTTCTAATTCTCTTATTCTGTGTGACTGCTTGGAATTTTTGTGTTTAAGATTGAAAGCAGTGAAACAGTGAGAGTTGCAAGGTGAAAGTGTTTTTGATTGGTAAGTGCGAATTTTCGTTCGTGCATAAAATATTTTCCTGAATTTGGATAAAATCTTTACAGTGCAAATTTCTTCCTCTTTTTTTTTTAAACATGTTTAATTGTTTGTTTTAAACTTAAAAGACTGAGTCAAGGGAACAGTAATAGTGACTGTTATTTATTAATTCACTGTTTCATATTATTATTGAAAATGATTTTGTTGTTCAGAGGCTGTTACCTGAGTGTCAGTACACGAGATGGGCCGCTGTCCTGAGGCCATTCTGTTGGCCAGCGCTTTAGACCCATGATGAGACAATGACCAAATTCATCCCATTGTGTTCTGCCCCCCCCATTCCCCCCAATCCAGGGGTGCTTAATTCCCACTGTTGACATTTAGACTGGATAATTCTTTATCCTGGGAAGCTGTCCTGTGCCTTGAGAGATGTTTAACGGCACCCCAGCCTATACCCACTATGTGCCAATAGCGTCCCCCTTCCCAGTTGTGGCAATCAAAAATGTCTCTAAACATTGCCAGATATCTCCTGGGCAGCAAAATCGTTTCCAGTTGAGAACTACTATACTACACCCCTCTTTTTCACCATTATTATTGCTGTGTTTAGTCTCTACATTTTCTCTGTTAGAAATAGTTGAACTGTGGCATGAATGTGTCATCTTGGGAAAGAAACTTAAATTAAATTATCCTAAACACTGACTCCTGTGGGTTGAACTGGTCTGTGAAGTCTGGAGACATCAACGTTATAATTAAAAAGCATCAACTTGGAGAGTGGGCCCAGTAAAAGGACACCTCACAGTGTCTCAGCTCTGTCTCACATTGGATAGCTAGATTAAGGACTCAGAATCTGTGAGTAGATTCTTCTGGAATTTTTTCCCCAAAGAGATTTTTTTTTGGGGGTGGGGGTGGGGGTAAAGAATTTGGCTCATTGTTGAATGTGAAAGAAAGATATTCTTTTTGAAATTCATCTCTAGGTCAGTGAAAAGCTGTGTGATCTCTAATGGACAGGAAGTAGAGACCAGGAATGAAGAGAGTGACCTTTGGCAAAGAGCCCCTTGGGGTGACCTCTAAAGCCGTCAGACCTTCACAGACACTTATCTAGGGCTCCAGAGGTCAATGTAGGTTATAGACACTTAACTAGAGCTACAGGTTGAAAAAAGAGGTGGCAATATTTCTCTGAGGGTCATGTTTTTTTTGGAGTAGCATTACTTCCAAATATACAGTGCTTATTTTGGACCAGTGGTGATATTAGAATCCTGCTTCTTTGGTCTTCCCCGTGTCTATGGCAGCCCCTGAGGTGCCTCCCAGGGACTCACACTGGCTCAGGAGAGCTGATGGTGTGCAGCTCTTTCCTACTTTGCACTCGCTGACTGCACATTGGTAGTTTGAGATTGGCTATGGTGGGAATATTTACACCATGGAAATTGGTAAGCAGTACATATCAGGTGCCCCTCACCTCCTCCCGAGGCCCACTTATCAAACATTTGTCAGCACGTCACTATTTGCCAGGAACCCTAGGGTCCTTGGAACGGAATTTAAAAACTACTGGGACAGGGGCGCCTGGGTGGCTCGGTCGGTTGAACATCCGGCTTCGGCTCACGTCATGATCTCGCGGTTCTTGAGCTGGAGCCCTGCGTGGGGCTCTGTGCCGACAGCTCGGAGCCTGGAGCCTGCTTCGGATTCGGTGTCTCCTCCTCTCTCTCTGCCCCTCCCCTGCTCATGCTCTGTCTCTCTCTCTCTCTGAAGAATAAATAAACTTAAAAAAATTTTAAAAACTACTGGTATAGTAAACATGATATATACATGGTACGCTGGAAAGTACTTGTACTAGTTTACTAAGGCTGCCTAAGCAAAATGCCAAACACTGAGTGGCTTAAACAATAGACATTTATTGTCTCTTGTTCTGGAGGCCAGAAGTCCAAGATCAAGGTGTCGATAGGGCAATGCCCCTCTGAAGGGTCTAGGGAAAACCCATTCCAGGTCTCTCTCCCAGCCTCTGGTAGTTATGTAGGCTTGTGTTGGCATAACTCCTATCTTCATGTGCTGCTTTCCCTGCGTTTGTGTGTGTGTCCACATTTCCTTTTTAGGACACCAGTCCTATGGGATTAAAGTCCACCCTAATGACCTCATTTTAACTTGATCACCTCTGTCAAGGATCCTTCTGTAAATAAGGCTACATTGACAGGTACTGGGAGTTAGGACTCCAAGCATATTTTGGGTGTGGGCACCATTCAACCCATGATAGTAGTCAAGCACGGATTTTCATTCTGTTCTGTTCCTCCTTAACTGTGTGGCCTTAAGTTGACACTTAACAGCCTCCGCTCTAAGTCCAAAAAAATAAGGGGGTTGAACCATGTAATCTGTGAGATTTTCTCTCTCAAATTCTAGGACTTCACTAATACTGTTTCTGACCTTTCCACTAGTGGGGTCAATCTCTAATTTTTTTTAATGCTTTCTTTACGTATAAGGGAAGCTGGTTAGAATTGGCTTGTTAATAGCAGTAGCTACTTTTTAAAAAAAGAAATTACAGTATGCCAGGAATTCCAATAGGAGCTTTACGTATGTTACTTAACTCTCAAAAAAGTCCCGCAAGATATTTATTCGAATCTTCATTTGATAGTTGAGGTGTCCAAGGTACAAAGAGCTTCCCTCACTGGTTAAAATTCATGGTATTGGCAAGTGGCAGAATGGGCTATGAGTCCACATCTTTATGAACCTAGAGCTGGTGTTCTTTATACTTCTCCACCTCTTTGTGAAGATGATTGCCCCTTAGACAGGTGGCCTAAGGTCTGACCTTTTGGCACTGAGTTCTTATGACCCTGAACCCCCATACAACCTCTGTTCCGTATCCCATTCACTCACCGAGAGGCTTATCTTTCTGCTCCTCTAAGCATCAGATGAAGCCAGTTAAGTTGCCTTATTCTCAAAGGAGATCCAACCACAAGAGATCTCTGGGACACCCTTTGGAGGAATCCATGGCCCTTCAGTGTGTCTATAATTTTTGTGTCCAGAAAACATTTGGATTTGTGAACTGTGGTTAAGATCATGGAACTCATGAAGTTTAAAAGAGGCTCACGTTAGTATAGATGACCCGTGTTTTCTTGCTTTTATCGGAACTCAGAAACCTTTCTCCTAATTACTCATGAACTTGGTTACCATGTAGCCGCTGCCATTTTATTTTTTTAATGCTGTGAAGCTGCTTCCATTGCCATCCAAGAACCCTGGAGGGCCTCTGTACCCCAGGAGTGAGGGCTCTCTCCATTCCCAGGTCCACTCCCTTGGGTGCCATCTTCTCTGCTTGAGCTGATGACACAGTGGAACCCTTAGGGGCCACAGCTGTGTAGTTTTCTGTGGCAAGAATTCCTCTTTTCAGCTAGACCTGTAATTCGTGGAAGGTAGCTGAAGCAGTGGTGCCCTTGCCTTAATGCCTTAGATATCTTTAGTGACAGACAGCCCCCATTTCTGGTTATGGTCTCTGTACCATATGGTCTCTATACCAGGCTGGGCTGGGCTGGGCTAAAACCAGATACCAAGGTCTACTCAAGAGTCATTTCTCACTGATGACTGAGGGTTGCCTATTGGGCTGTCTTCTTGCCGGGAAGCTCTTTGGTTGCTCATTAACATGGGTTCCTGGTGACCCAGCATCTCTAACCCTCAATATTTTACTCATACTCAGATGTCCCTCTCGGTGCTGGCATCCAAGGATATTACAAAGGATACTATTAATTGTATGGAAGAAGAGGTGAGGCCATACTGTGAGATGGCTGTAGCAGTTCGTAATGGTACTAGAGGTTTTATTTGGTAATACATGTAGCTGATGATCTGGACCAACCCGCTTCTGCTCAACTAAGCTCATCTTCTTGTGCAAAGTATGATTACCTACACATGTGGTGGTGGAAAACTTTTGAGAAGGAGATCCCATGAATATGGAGCTACTAATCAGATAAGCAAGGAGGAGAAGTCCCAGGAAAGAAGGCACTGTTCCATTGTAAACAGAATTACAGTTTGCCTGGAATCTGTGTGTGTGTTTATTCGTGGCATTGGCTCACAATTTGGGTCCAAGTTCTGTTTACTACACTTCTTATATGTTTTTTTGTCTTCCTCCTCTTACCTGCTGGCAAGAATTGTCCAGCTAGGATTGTAAAGTTTAATGAGCTTGGTCAGAAGTCGACATTTTGGTCAAGTATGAGAATCTAACTAATGTGAGAACGTAACCTAGGAAGGTCTGAGGCTAAAAATGTGAGAGTCTTTAGTAAAGCAAGAGGTAAGGATTAGTCTCTCCCACAATGGTTCTATATTCAGCTGGTGTCTCGTGTCTCAGCCCTATATCATGGATGATTATTATTCAGTGGAGAAAAAGGCTTTTCTATGGGCACTGCATATTCTGGGCCATAGAAGACCCTTGCACTGATGTCCGAGGGACTGCAGAGTGCCCAGCTTGTTGCTGGCTCTTTATTACTGCCTTTGTTCTGTCAATAAAGTGATGGGGAGTGTGGGAATTTTTACATTGATTAAGGAAAAGGCTTGGGCCAAGATCTTTTCCCTTTAGGCAGTCTTGTAAATTTTGTCTTCCTACACTAGTCAACAAACATTTATTTGAAATACTACCATCTGAAATCTAACATCCATCTGTTGGTGCCCTCTGGTAGCCAGGAATCGGAGACTCTCCCACATCCTTTCCCTAAAGTGTGCTCTGGGTTTAGACTGGGGTAGATCTTACTCACTTCCTTCTCTGCTTCCTATCTTTCCTCCTCCAAAAGCCACAGGCATTTTTTTTTTTTTACTTATTTGATGGGTTACTTTTAGAAATGTCTTGCACAAGCCATTTTTTCCCCAATGGAAAACCCTTTTCCATCAGGAAGATGCATTTCAAAGCTTCTGAAGAGTGGTTTAACCACTTTTGTCAGAGCCCTCTTGGAAAGGTGAAATTGATAGTTACATAAGGTTAAAAAAAAGTTGTTTCCCCACTTCCTGTCTGAAAAGGGATTCTTCTGGTTGAATACGATGGTAGGTTGGGTCAAGTGGCCTTCACTGAGGGTGGGCTGGAATCTGTCCCCGGTTGGTCCTGGAATCTTGGCCACTTTTAGGGCAGCCTAAGGATATGAAATTGCTCTAGGATTTGTGTGTGTGTGTGTGTGTGTGTGTGTGTGTGTGTGTGCGTGTGTGTGTGTGTGTGTGTGCACGCGTGCGCTTTACATGCAGTGGGTCCTTGGCCAGTTGGTGGTGATGATGAATGATGTTGATATAAATGAGGTTCTATTTGGTTCAGCTGAAGTTGGCTACACTTCTCTGGGAAGGCCCCAGGTAACCCTTTCTCCCTGACTTCCCAGGAATACCTGTTGTTGGAGACCATGAATTCCTCTCTAGGGTCACAATGGCCTGAGTTTATTATCCATTTGGGTCCAATCAGTCTCTAGGTATCTCTGTTGGCCTTGGTTCATGGGTTAACGGACATACAGTCAGTGGGTAATGGGAATGGAAGCCTTAAACCATATACCCTTGTAGGTCTAATCCAAGACTTTCATTTTGTTGAAGAGGAGACCAAGGCCCAGTAAGTAGGAGGAACTTGAGTGAAATTTGGAATCCAGATGTTCTGACTCATGGTTAAGTCATTGTCTGCTACTTTGGGGGTCCTCAGATGGCAATGATCTTAATTGCTGGGTCCTTATTAACCATGCAGATTCCTGGGGCACTTCTCTGAGATTCTGATTTTAATAAATACTTGTGGTCAACACTGTACACTCAAGATATAATGTGAGCCATATATGTAATTTAAATTTTTCTGGTGGTCACACTATAAAAACAAAAAGAAACAATGGGAATTTTAACAATATATTTCATTTAATCTAATATAGCCAATTTACTGCTGTAACACATGTATCTATAAAGTTATTAATGAGTTACCTGACTTTTTTGCTACTAACTCTTAGAAATTTGGTGTGTATTTTATACCTTTAGCATACCTTAATTTGGATGTCACATTTCAAGTGTGAAAAGCAAGTAGCTAGTGGCTCTCATATAGGATATGAGATATATAGGGTATAGGATGTAGGATAGTGCAGATCTAGAATTGTTCCTTGCCAGTCATTGGAGCTCTTCATAAAAGGCATACCAACAAAATAAAGAACTCCCCAGGTGCTAGACTCAAGTGTCTAGCATTCAAAATCCAAGTACCCCCCACCCCGCCCCAAGCCTTGTTAAACTTTGTGGGCTGCGGCACTTTAGTAGACGGGATATGTTTACACAGAAAATATGCAGGAACCCACTGGCTGTCAGATGACACAGACATCTTGAGGCCACACGCCTCTCATGTACCACTGAGCATGTGAGTTTGCACATGTAGACTATTGTGCAAGCGCTGGGAACTGTATGTGCTGAAGGCACAGGCACCCTGTGAAGTGTTTCAGTGGAATTTTCAACCAGAAGCAGCTGATCATTTTCCAATTTAATCTGTGAACGCAGTTGGGGGATTTTTGCACATGAATCAACTTGTTTGGCTTGACAGAGCTTCTCTGTACTCTGTCCCTGTCTCAGCCTCACAAAAGGTACTCTGTGTGTAAATTTGCAGGGGTGGTGGTGGAAGGAGGTGCATGGAAGTTCAAGGGAAACTTTTCTGAAAAATGCAACACTGGAGAGCCAGGGTGGAAACGCAGGAGGGGTCCCCAATCTGACTTTCCACTCTCCCCACCAGAGGTGCTTTTCAAGGGTTGAGGGTGGAAAAGCATTTGAAATCCAGCTAATAAGATATAAGCACACATTTCTGTACATGTGTTGATGTAATTATTGGTTAATTATTTCCGAGGAATGGTTATGAAGATACCAGTGGTAAACCTGGGTCTGGTCATTCTGTTTCATCTGCCTTATGCTTCATTTTGATAAAAGAAAAAGTGAGTCATCAGAAGGAAATGGGGTATTTTGTGCATGGTCTATACTTCGAAGGCTGTCATGTTGTGTTGTGTAGCCACTTTGGTGGCATTGACTTATGAGGCATCGTGTGATGCTAGAGAGTGAAGGAGGATGATAACCCAGAGTACAAAATAATAATAGCAATGTCATAACAAGAACAACCACCAACATTTACCAAGCATTGATTATGTCTCAGACCCTTGATATGGATGTGCTCATTCAATCCTTGCAATAACTCTAGAAGTAGGCACTAGTATTTGTCTTCATTTTCCATTGGGGAAATGGGGGCACAGAGAGGTTAGCTACTTTGCCCAAGTCATCTAGCTGGTAAGGAACAGAACTGGGGTTAAACCCAGGTGGACCATTAGTTCTCACCCAAAAGACCACAACCTGTTATGCTTGAGATACTCCTTAAATGTCCTTCCACCACCTTCCCATCAAAGCAACAATCTCTTTGACCTTCCAAGCAGGCAGCTGTCTGGCCCCCACTTGAATGCATTGAGAAGTGGGAGTTCATTGTTTTGGTGGAAGCTCATGCCTTTTATGAAAAGCCCCAATGGATTGGGAAATTCTTCTTTATATGAAATCTCCCTCCTATGATTAGCAAAATTTGTCTTCCCCCGGTGTTCTTGCAGACTTCCTGAAGCTGCAATAATATAGAATTACACATGACAGGACTTATATCTCTATGTCTATTAATATAATTGGAGATTAATTACTTTGGAAGAGTAGTTGTAAGGATACCAATTGTTTAAATCTACATTTCACTGTTCTTTTTCATCTGCCTTCTGCCTCAGCCCATGGAATGACTTATTCCATGACCTGTTACAGATCTCAGGAGATCCTGCCTTCATACCTTTGCTCATGCTGCCTGGGAGAGCCTCCCTTCCACCTGTTCACAGCCAAGCTCTCTGAGCCTGAGCTCTCTCTGCCATGAAGTCTTCTTTGGTAAGGGAAGAAGTTGTTGTTACTGATGAGGGCACAGTGACTGTTTACCTATGAAGAATTAAAAAATTGGAAGTGATTTCCCTTCTCTAGACATAGAGAAAATATGAAATCTGTTTGAGCATTGGTGTTGTGTTGGAGGGTCGTGAGGCTTCCTTTGTAGCCCTGGGACTTTGGGCAAACCTTTTAATATTGCGGGCCTGGCTCCCCTGTCAGCAAAATGAAGAGCTTGAATTGGGGATCCCACCAATCAAGGGGTACGTAGCTGGACCCCCTAATCGCCTTTTAAAAAATGCCTGTAATAGGAGTGCTCTGTCAGACCTGTGAATCGGTAAGCCCACTGAATGGAATTCTTTGAGTCTGTGTGAGGAAAATTGAGGGCCGCTGTCCTGACGAGGAAGCAGTATGAATATTTTTAGAAATCGGGAGGGTTGAATCAGCCATTAATGCTCTGTTGATCTGGATGGGAGGTATTTTGGTGGATGGGTGGTAAGAGCATGTTTCTGTAATTTGGGTAAATACAGGGTTTTGGGTTCGGCGGAACAAGTTTGATTTTAAGAACTAGAGCATGAGTCATCTGCACTGATGCTTAAATGAGCTGCAGGCTGAGCAGTGAAGAAAAAGGCGGCAGCCAGCAGGGCTGTTGGCGACAGAGACTATTGGGAGGAATTCTAAGATGTATGTTGATTGATTTTTTTTTATTTTGCCGTTTTAAAAATATAGTAAAAACCCTTTATTTTTTAAATTAAAAATACCCCTTTTTAAAACAGTTTTTTTTAAGTTTATTTATTTATTTTGAGAGAGTCGGCGAGGATGCAAGGGAGGGGCAGAGAGAGAAGCCCAAGGAGGCTCTGTGCTGTCAGCACAATGTGGGTCTTGAACCATGAACCGTGAGATCATGACCTGAGCTGAAGTCAGATGCTTAACTGACTGAGCTACCCAGGTGCCCCCGCCCCCCCCCCCTTTTTTTTTGATTAGGGTATGATGGGCACCGAGGCTTAGGAATAAGGGTCATGGCTGGGAGTAGAACATCTGTAAGCTCACTGGAATCCCTAAAAGGGACTGAGGCAGTCTGTGCAACATAGAGAAAAGGCCGCAATGCACATGGCTCCCCTCAGAGGCCAATAGGAAGAGCAGGAGGCAGCTAGGGACAGATCAGGGGAGAGGCTCGCGGCAGCTGAGTGCTGTGGTGCTTCAGCAGATATCCACAAATGCTGGGGACTTCTCAGCTTTGGGACTGCTTGCAGTATTGTACTAATAACATGGAGGCAACACCTGAGTTTCCCCATTTGGGAAGTCACACTTGACCCGGGCAAGCACTGTGGTCTGAGCTGCCCCAGTTCTGGAGTCCTTCCTGGCATCATCCCACTGCTGCAGTTTTCACCTCTTCTAGATTAAGGGCGGTAACTCATAGGATAGCCTGTGCTCCGGTCTCCTCTTGTCCCCGGACTAGGCAGTAAATAGCCTGGAAGAGAGGGACCGATGGGCACGGCAGAGGCACGGTCTCTGGGGAGGCTCCCTTTGCAGCTGGGCTATTTCCAAATGGGGAGGTTCCCACAGCCCGCAAGAGGACCCTGCAGCCGGAATGACCCGTCTCCCCTTCTCTCTTGGCCTTGTGACAGTCCAGAATGAGAAAGAGAAGGGATAGGTGAAGGAACTAGCCTCTTTCGAGAGTGAGAGTTTACACGCCTCTGCCAGTCTTCTCCATATCCCTCCATGAGCCTTTGAATGGCCTGAGTCCCCATCTTCGTTGGTGCAAATGAGATGTAGCTTATGGGCATGCTTTGAAAAATTGAAAGCGTTATAAACACCTCAGGATCATTATCTTGCCTGATTGGCATTTGTTTCTTGGGAATTCCTGACTTTTCCCCATTATCGTGAAGTGTCCCTTCAAGGACAAGTCAGAGGTTGCTGTAATCACTTACCATCTGTGGAGAACTGGCAGTGGCCCTGCTGAAGTGCTTGGTAAAGATGGTGAGCAAGTCACTTACAGATGCTGGATATGCTTCCTTGGCCTGGGCTCAGGAAAGGCCAAGGACGAAGAGAGATGTTGTGCTCCCCAAGGGGACTGTGCCTTCCTAGGAGGAGTACCCTGCTGTGGGTGTATCTTGTGGTAGGGAAGAATCCGTGTGCCGGAGTCTGCCTGCTGGGGCCATAGCCCGGCTTCACCATTAGCTGTATGACCTTGAGCAAGCTCCTTAATCTCTATGGTCTCAGGTTCCTGTTGTGTAGAAGGGGGAAAGTGATAGAACCTCCGAGGGGTGTTGTCAAGATTAATTGGGTGGATCCAGTGGCATGTGTAGAATAATTGAGTAAGTACCAGCTCTTTGTGACATTGGTTTATAGTAATGGCGCATAAAGGCATGGAGCCCCTGGTGATGGCTACATTACTACATTTATTCCTTACAGCCACACCGAGGGATTATCCCCATTTTGTACAGGAGGAAAACAGAGGTCTTGAGGGATGAAGTCTCTTGCTATGCTGATAAATAGCAGAACTAGGATTTCTTTTTTTAACTCAAAGCAACTTATTCCCCATAATTTATTTAGTGTTCACCTTAAATGGTTACCAATAACTATTAACAAATAATAACTGATTACTATAATCTGTAGTCTTTGACATTTCCAGCATTTCCTTGTGGTGTGAGGAAAGTGCACAAGGCTTCCTGGGCATCGCAGGCTGTTCTGGAAGTGTCTGTGCAGCTCTTCCATGGGCTAGTTCCTTGCCTGTGTTTCTATAGAAGTTGGAATTGTAGGTTCCAAATGGATCTCATTACCTTCCTCTCAAAACCTTTCCTCCTCCTATAGTCACACCTTCAGATTAATGGCCTTACCATCCTCCCCTTCGTCCAGACTGGAAATGTTGGTGCCATATTTGACTCTTCACCCTCACCTGCCCTTAAAATCGGTAGCCAGCTCCTGAAGACTAACCTCCACAGTATCTCTTGACTCTGTCTCTTTCTAGCCCCACTGCCACCATCATAGTTGAGGCCAGTGTTAGGTAAGAAATGCATAATTGGTACTACAAAAGCGTACACAAAACCAAAAGAAAGTTAGTTTTCACTCGTGTAAGAGAACTGGGCAACTAGGCTTGTCGTAGTCCACGTGGCCATGCAGGAACTCAGGCTGACGAAGGCTCTTTTGGGCCTCCAAGGATATCCTGAAGTCAGCTTCTTCACCACTGGCTGGAAAGAAAGAGGCAATGAAGAGGTACTTAGGGGATTTGATGAGCCGATTTGGCAGCTGAGCCCGTCTCTTCTGCAGCTGAGCCACATGGCTGCACCCATTCGCAGTGGAGGTTGGGAGATGCGGTCCAGCTGTGTCAGCCTTGGACATAAGGCCCTGGTCATTTCTTGCCTAGTTTTTGCAGTGGCCCTCACACTGGTCTCTCTGCCTAGTTTCTCTCATCATCCAATCCACACTCCACAATGTTGCCAGAGTTAACTTTGAAGTCACCAATCCTGCAGGCTTCCTGTTGCCTTGAGAACATTATCTGTAATGTGGCATTCCAAGGGCTCCACAGTGTGGCCTAAGCTAACTTGGCAGCTCATTTCCTACTCTGACCCTCCAAAAGCCTCGGGCCGGCCCTGGTAGACCCCATGCTCTTTCTTCACAAAGCCATGTATACTCACCAACCTGCATGTCTGCTCTGAACAGGTAGCCTTCCCTCATCTCTCGTGGTCTGGCCCTCTTCATCCTTTCAGACATCATTTAGAGGCCACCTTCCTCCTAAAGTCCCCTTTAGGCTGTCCTCAACTGAAAAGGATCCCTTTCTCCCCTCTATTGTCGCTGAGTCCCCTTCTCCTACAGTCATGGGAGAAACAAGGGATTACGCTTTCTATTATAGCTCCTTGTTGAATCCCTAGCCAGACTAAAAGCTTACCTTGTCTTCCCCTCCTCTTAATGCAGGATAAATCCAACCCACTTGGCATGACACACCAAAGCTTTCACAATCTATCTCAACAGATAATTCTAGGCTTCATTTTTGTCTGATATGACCACCTTAAAATGCCCTATGTCTCTATTGCCCTATGTCCTTTCATGTTTCTGTAGCTTTGCGTCTGTTGCTCCCTGCCTGGAAGGCCCGCCATGGCATCTCCACCATCTGGTAAATGAGTGACCCCGTCACATGCTTCATTCCTCAGCCTTCCATCACAGGTGTCCACTCCTCTGGTAGAGCCTCGCCTCTATTCTAGTCCATCATTCTCAACAGATGGAACTTCCTTGAGAACCAGAATATCCTGATTGGACCATATTTGGTGCATAGAAAGATTAAATAAGCCTTTCTTGAGTGAGTGTACCCACCATTGACTTTGCAAGTGCTGTTTATGCTTGCCACTGGAGGGCTGTGCATAGTGTGAGGGTAGTGAATGCCTGAATTTAATCATAGTACAGTCAGGACATTTTGAACTAATAGCTTCTTTTATTGTTTAATGTCCCTACCAAGATGGCAGAATGCAAGCACATTTCTCAAATGTCAAGAAGGATAAGAGTAGGTAAAAATCTGTGGAAAACCCGAAGCACACAATGAAATAAAAAAAAAAAGAAAAAAGAGAAAGGAGGGAAAGAAGAAGAGAAAAAGGAACAAAGAAAGAAAAAGGGAGAGAAAGAAAGAAAGAAAGAAAGAAAGAAAGAAAGAAAGAAAGAAAGGAAGAAAGAAAGAAAGAAGAAAGAAAGACAGACCTGCCATCCTAGGAAAATATATGTGAGAAATGAAGTTCACATTCCTGAACTTTTTCCTCTTTTTTAAAAAAATTGAAACATTTCCAAAGAGTACAGCCTTAAGAAACTTGGCCCAGGTGTATTTAATTTTCCAGAACAATATACTGATGATTATCATCTGGGAGCGTGAATGCTTAACCCTTAGGCCGACACCTACTGTTTGCTAACCACCCTGACAGCTTTAGGGTTTTTGCCAAGGCAAGAAGAAGTCAGGGGGTAAAGATTGAAGTTTAGTCAATAGGAGAAAAGGGCTCTGGGTTGGCTTGGAGGTGGTTCAGGCAGAGGGGACAGGGCACTACAGGTGGGGTCTTCAGAAGAGGTAAGAAAAAGTTGGATGCATGAGAACACCACGTATATTTCCTGAGCAAAGATTCTTGAGCATTCTCAATCATATAATCTGGGGCAGAAGAAATCAGCCAAGTATTGGTGTTTAACTTTCACATAAAGCTGGAGTTTAGAATGCTGGTGTTCTGCTTGAAATGTGAGGTCCGAACATCATATATATTGCTTTAAAGTCGAAGTTTTCAAAGTAAACACACTTTCAAGTCTGGTGCTGGAGAGAACTGAACAGTGGCTCTCTGGGAGGCTGCTTTCTGCAGGACGGTCTTGTCCTTGCTTTGTTCTTCAGTACCTTCAAGATACTTTAATTAATTAATTAAAGTTTTAAAAGTTTTAAATGCTTATTTTTGAGAGAGAGAGAGAGAGTGTGTGTGTGTGTGTGTGTGTGTGTGTGTGTGTGTGTGTGAGTGGGGGAGGGGCAGAGAGCAAGAGAGAGAGAGAGAGAGAGAGAGAGAGAGAGAGAGAGAGAGAGAAAGAATACCAAACAGGCTTCATGCTATCAATGCAGAGCCTGATGCAGGGCTTGATCCCATGAACCTCGAGATCATGACTGGAGCTGAAACCAACAGTCAGACACTTAACCAGCTGAGCCACCCAGGCACCCCATGTGTCCAATTTCTATCTGATATTCTTTGGCACATTTACATCTTGTCCTGAAAGTTCTAGAACATTTTGCAGCCACATTTTCCTTCTTTCTGTCACTCATCTCCAGCCCTGCTATTGACCCTCCATCTGAAACCCCACGATTCTCAGAGCAGTGAAACAGGAGGAAGATGCCTAAGTGTTTGTGCGTCTCTTCCTACAGAGTTTGTTGGTAGCAACAAAGCCAGGATCTTGTGGCATTGCTGTGAGACTCTGACCTGGGACACAGAGGTCCTCTGCCTTCCCCACACCATGCGCTGGGCGTTTGTGGTACAGAACTATTTTTTTTTTTAATTTTTTTTTTCAACGTTTGTTTATTTTTGGGACAGAGAGAGACAGAGCATGAACGGGGGAGGGGCAGAGAGAGAGGGAGACACAGAATCGGAAACAGGCTCCAGGCTCTGAGCCATCAGCCCAGAGCCTGACGCGGGGCTCGAACTCACAGACCGCGAGATCGTGACCTGGCTGAAGTTGGACGCTTAACCGACTGCGCCACCCAGGCGCCCCCAGAACTATTTTTAAGGTTACACATGAATCTCCCTATCCTCCTATTCAATGTGCCATACACCTTTTCATATCCACTTATTCACTCATTCATTCAACATCTATTTACCAAGTGCCTCTTTTCACCAGGCAGTGGGCTTGGTGGTCAGGATATAATGGCACACAGACCAGACACAGTCACTACTCTCATTGAACTCACAGGCTAGTTGAGGGGCAGTCCTAAGAACCCTTGCAGTGAAAGGACACCTGCAGACTGAAAGGAAGGCAGTGAGAGAAAGAGATATGATTCCATGGACATATATACAGAGCCATGTAGAGATACATGGAACTAATGGGCCTAAGTTTCTGAAGGAGCAATTTTTGAGTGAAGATCTACAGGGCAAGTAGAAATTATTTAATTAGAGGCAGAGTTAGGGGAAAGAGAGCACGTGAGAGGGGGAAGAACATATGCAAAGGTCCCATGGCAGGCATGGGCATGTAGTTAAAGGAAGGCTTTGGTTGGAGCTTAGAGTAGGGAAACATCTATGAGGTCAGATCATGGAGATCTAGGCCATACTCAATGTTTTCTTCCTTACCTGGACAATGGGAAGTCAAGGAACAATTTAAGATGGAACTCTTGAGGTTTGAGATCATTCTGGAAACTGTGGGGAAGAGATTAGGCCAGGTCCAGGCAGGATGCTGGGGGACTAGTTCATGGAAATTATATATATATATATATATATATATAATATATATGTATATAATATATATATTATATATATATATAATATATATGTATATAATATATATATTATATATATATAATATAAGTCTGTTTGGTTTTCAGCTTGTTGGCCATGGAATTTGGGAAAAGTGAAGATCTGATTAGTATATAAGGGAAAATGGACAGGTTGGTGATGGGTTGGCTATGATGTGTGAGTGGGAGGTGGCGAATATGGTGCCAGAGTAGACCCTCTGTTTCTAACTGGCAAAACTGGATGCAGGGAGAACCATTTACAGAAGGAAGAAGCACAGGAGGAGGTTAGAAGGGTGGAGATGTTGGGAGAGGATCATAAGGTCAGATTTGGACAAGTGGAATTTCAGATGCTCATGTAAAATTTATGGTTCTGGAATTCATAGGGGACAGCTGAGCTGGTTAAATAGATTTTAAGGTCATTAGTGAATACGTAGTTGGACATTCAAAATCCTCCAGGAAGGCCCCATTTGACTGGTTGTATTTAAGTAGGGAAATTGTCACAGATGTACAAGGTTCAAACAGGACTTCGCATGTCTACATTCTCTGTTGATGAGAGATCAGTTGTAAGCCTCAATGGTCTCCCTTCCCATCTTTCCTCATAAAAGTCACAGACATGCAATTTTTAGTCTTAAATCAATATTTCTCTCTAGGCCTTTCTTTGTCTTGGAGAAATTCCTTCCACAAATGGTACCACTTCATCTCAGTCCATACCCAACAAGGAAATAAGAGGAGGCAAAATGGCGATGGATTGTTGAATTTGATGTGGAGCATCTCCTGATTCCAGACATCTTGGAAGACAAGAGCATGAGAGCATGGGCCAAGGCTCTTTACACAGGCATCTGGGAAGAGCCTTGGCCCATGCTCTCATGTCACATCATTAATGCCCAATTATTAACTGCAAGAGTTTTACGAAAACAATTTCTAAATTGTTAAAAAAGGCAAAATATGTTTTCAATATCTTCAAGGATTCCCAAGCTGTGTAATATTTTCAAAAGATTCAGTCCTAGAACATAACAAATTATATTCTATAAGTCATCGATATGGGGCATATTATCACCACGACCACCATGATTGCTGATCATGAGGCTGGACATTAACTCACTTAAACCTACTTGGTAAGTGGTATTATATGTCCCATTTTCCAGTGAGAATATTGATGCTCTCAGAGGTTAGAGAGCTAGTAAATGGCAGGATAAGGATTTGAAATGAGGTGTGCTTGATTCTAAAGTCTGTGACCTTTAACAGATGTGGGCCTCACTTTTGGGGACTTGACACATATTTTATTACTTGTTTTCTTTTGCCTCATAGATAGAATCCCTTTGAATGGGCCTTTGTTCCATTTCTGCTTTATTTAAACAAAGTGTAGACTAGCCAAAAACAGGATTTTGTAAGTGATCTGTCAGCCTACTACTCGCCTCCTCTTTCCTGAACTATGTCTATAAAGTATCTTAAAGATGAAAGTTGCCATGTAAATGCTATGTATTATCTTCTTCATCTAGAACCATAAAAGAAGCTGCTGGATGGAGATGAATGAGCTTTTGTTTCTGAAAAGCTGAATTTTTATTTCTTAGCTGATATATATGGAGTCAGAACTCTTCCATGGTTAAGAAAGTCAAATCCTTTCACTCAGAAAAATGACTTGGAGGGCTGGGTGTTTGAAGGGGTTGGCTATTGTGCTGGGTCCTGGTCTTAGGGTTGGCAGAGTGGGAAGAGAGAGAGGGGGAGGAGAGGTACTCCCTGGCTGTTTGTTTCAGTTGGGAAATGGAGACATTTTATATGTGGAATCTGATATTTACCATACATGGTGCTTTTTGCCCAGAAGGCTCTCAGAAGAATGCATTCTTGCTTTCTCCCTTGTCCACACCCACCGGTGATAATCAGCACCACTTGGGTGATTCTGGAAGCCAGTCTAAAGCAGCTACATCACTTAATAGTTGAAGGGATGGATAGAAGAATAGTTTCTCCATTGAAAACTATTAGAGGAATTTATAGGCTGTCAGGGTGTAATTAGCCATGAAAGATACTGGCAGGGGCATGAAACTAACATTCCTCTCTCATTTCTTGACCTTGCCTCCTTCCGTAAGTGGGAGATCTTCTCCATGTCTTGGCATTCCTGTCCTGTTGTTCTGCTCTTTGAATCTCTGCCCTGGCTTAGTTTTTCTGAAGCCCACTACAGTGTCCAAGCTCCTTCTTCAGCTTGCTGTTCTATTTGTTTCTTAAACTGCCTCCCTTTAGATATGGAGCCATCTGAGTTATTATGCCAGACAGGCTTTCTGCCATTTTGCATTCATGCATGCACGGATGGTGAAGGCCTGGAAATACATCTTATTAGTTGGATGCTATAGAAGGTCAAGTTTGACACAGTTGGGAGTTATCAGCTCTTTAAAAGAATAGGCTTACTTACCCATAAACATTTGAAATATATGTATCTCAGGGATAAAGACTTCTTTGAAATTTGAGATTCAGTTTGTCATGATTCTGCCTGCACCTGTGGAAAACCATAACTATTTGTTTTCTTTTGGAAAAATGGTGCTCACAGAAAGCTAATTCTCATAGGGACTTATGACTCATAGATATAACAGTGCCTGTTCTAGTAGCACTGAAATGAATGCTTTAGAAATTGTAATAGTTATGGGGTGCCTGGGTGGCTCAGTTGGTTAAGCGTCTGACTCTTAGTTTCTGCTCAGGTCATGATCTCATGATTCGTGAGTTTGAGCCCCGCGTTGGGCTCCATGCTGACAGTGCAGAGCCTGCCTGGGATTCTCTCTCTCTCTCTCTCTCTCTCTCTCTCTCTTCCCCTCCCTCACTCGCTCTCTCTCTCTTTAAAAATAAATAAAAACTTAAACAATATTAAAAAAAAGAAATTATAATAGATTTGCCATTCCTCAAAAAGCTAGCCATAGAATTACTATATGCCCTGGCAATTTCACTGCTAGGTTTATACCCAGATGAACTGGACGGAAAACAGGTGCTCACACAAATACATGCATGTGAACGCTCACGACAGTACTCGTAGTCGTGACAGCTGAAAAGTAGAAACAACCCAAATGTCTCAACAGATTAACAGATAAACAAATTGTGGTCTATACATACAATAGAATATTATTCAGCCTTAAAGAGGAATGAAGAAATGATACGTTACTGTAATATGAATGAATCTTGAAAACACACTAAGGTGAAGGAAGCCGGACACAGAAGGTCAGATATTGTATGATTCCATTTATATGATGTGTTCAGAATGGGTAGAACCATGGAGACAGAAAGTACACTGGTGGTTGCCAGGGCCAGGAAGAAAGAGAAATAGAGAGCTAACTGCTAAATGCATATGGGGTTTCCTTTTGGGTAGTGAAAACGTTTCAGAGCTAGATAGGGCTGGTTACACAACACTGTGATTGCAGTAAATGCCACTGATTCATTTGCCTTAAGATGGCTAATTTTGTGTTATGTAAATTTCACCTTAATAAAAAAAAATAACTATAGCAAGCACCTCCTGCGTACCAGGCACCGTACTGAGCATTTCACATAATTTTCTTTTGAGGCCACACAATCTCTCTGTGAGGCAAGTAATGTATTCCTTCCATTTTACAGTTGAAGACTCTGACTGAAGCCCAGGGAAGTTATTATGCAAGACAATCTCCTTCTGACCAGCTTTCTAGAACTTTGAACAGAGCTGAACACAGAGACTTGAAGAAACTTGGTTGGAGGTAGAGTTGTTTTTCAATTACGTCAATTTCAAAAGCATGCCTCTCTGCTCTGAATTTGGACACTGGCTGGTGACTGTGTTAGAGGCTGTGGTTCTGTGTTTAAAAAGAATGCAGCAAAGAACTAGTTCTGGAAGGATGCAGAGGTGTGCTTTAGAATTCTTAGGCGGATGGTGAAATTGAAGTGTCCAGCAAGACTTCTTGGTGGGATGTGACTGGGGGTTCCTGGAGGGCAGGCAGGATGGTGTTAGGATGGATGCAGGAGATCATTCAAAGTGGTGTTTGGCTCTGAATTCATACTTGACTGATCTCCTATCAAGTTTCCTTGTAAATTGTTCATTTATAAAATTTTGGCATAAATCTAATCAAGTTGGTGACTAGGGATTTAAGGATCTTCAAATACGCAGGGCGTGAAGAATCTGGGTTGACCTTTGCATGATCTATTTTTCTTTGTGGTTTACTAACATGATTTTATGAAGACTTTGCTATTAGGACCTGCCTGTAATACTGGTGTAATTTATTCATTTTCCATTCATTTGCTTACTCACTCTTACACTCATTGATTGATTGATTGATTCATTCATTCATTTACTCACTCAGTCACTCACTCGTTCACTCACTCAACCATCCATTCATTCACTCATTCACTTATTCATTCACTGACTCATTCACCCACCCATTCATTCACTGACTCACTGACTCATTCATTCATTCATTCATTCATTTATTCATTCATTCATTAATGTATTCATTCACTCACTCACTCACTCATCCACTTACTATCCCTCATCTACCTACTAGCTTACCCTTTGCTTAGCTCACTCACTCCTTGATTAATTGAATCATTTCATCTATATAAATAATACATGAAAAGTTGCCTATAAAAATGCAAATAGTATAAAAATATATCCAGCAAGAAGTCAGAGTCCTTTTGTTCTGAGCTTCTAGGCTCCCCCTCTGTCCTGCTCTGAGCCCGAGAAGTACATCTCACTGCTCATCGTTCCTTGTTTGGTATGCAGGCTTCAAGTCTTCTTCCAGACACTTATTTTATATACGGATATACACTGTATCCGGGTTTCCTGATGTGTATATAATCATAATGGATTCCTATTCTGGAAACCCTTTTTAAAATAAGAACCGTTTTGTTTTTTTACTTTTAAATCTACTTTTAAACCTTTTTATTGTAATAGAATTTTACCAGTTACTCTAGAAACTCCCTCACCCCCACAAAAAGTAATCACTTTTATGGCTTTTCTGGTACTAAGTTTGTTGCATTCTTAGTTGTAAGAATTACAACATAGATTCTCAGAAGTAAAAAGTAGGGAACTGTATAAGAAAGTCAGGTGAAATTTACACACATACACACACACACACACACACACACACACACAGGAGAGTTTGAACTGAATCTTAAAGAACAAATAATCTGCCAAACTGAGAAATAGGGAAAAATCTTGGAAGACAAAAAGAGCATCACATATCATCAAAAGGGTAGCTGCATTGCTTCTTGGCCTTTTTTTTAAAGTTTATTTATTTTGAGAGAGAGAGAGAGAGAGAGAGAGAGAGAGAGCGAGCATGAGCAGAGGTGGGGCAGAGAGAGGGAGAGAGAGAATCCCAAGCAGGCTCCACGCCTTGCACAGAGCCCCATGTGTGGCTGTAACCCACAAACCATGAGATCATGACCTGAGCCGAGATCAAGAGTCAGATGCTTAACCTCCTGAGCCACCCAGGTGCCCCTGCTTCTTGGCTTTTTGGCTAAGATCAAATGTAAAAGCGCGGGAGCTACAACTCTTCCTTCAGATGACATCCAGCTACACGTTCCCTGGTAACTGCAAGAAAATCACAGATGGCGGTCAGAGCTGGAAATGCTCCTCAACCAACTTTGCATTTTATAGATTATTCATCTGAAGCCCAAGCCCAGACCAACTTTTCCCATATCATAAGCTTGTTAGTGGAAGAACTCAAGGGAAGAATTCAGGTCCCCTGATTAGTCCACTATTTTTCTATTGCAGTAAGCTGTCTCCCTGAAATGACGAGGGGGGTTTATTTAAAAAAAGGTACTCCTATGTAACAAATATCCTTTTATCTCAAATACATCAGGTTCAAAAAATACTACTATTTTCCAACAATACACAAAGGTAATTTTTATGGTGTCTGTCTGGCCCTATATAAAATTCTAAAAATGTCTTTTGATTCAGAATGTTTTATTGTTAAACATGGCTCTTTAGTCTAATTTTTAATGGTTGACAATCCAGGGATGCCTGAGTGGCTCAGTTGGTTAAGCGCCTGATTACGGCTCAGGTCATGATCTCACAGTTTGTGAATTCAAGCCTTGCATTGAGCTCTGTGCTGATAGCTCAGAGCCCGGAGCCTACTTTAGATTCTATGTCTCCCTCTCTCTCTCTGTTCCTCCCCCTCTTGTACTCTGTCTCTCTCTCTCAAAAATAAATAAAGATTAAAAAATTAAAAAAAATGATGATCCATGGGTGCTATGTAGAATAACTCTAGATTTACCAGAATATTATTAAGTGGAAGCTTAATAAACTATTTATGAAGTCAACAAATTTAAATAAATAAATTTGTTGCATCTTTATGGCTTAATAAAAAGTATGCAGCCTTACACATCATAGTTTTGCCTATTAAAAAAGGTTTTAAAAATGTTTATTTATTTTGAGAGAGACAGAGAGCAGGGAAGGTGCAGAAAGTGAGGGAGAGAGAATCCCAAGCAGGCTCAGCGCCATCAGCGTGGAGTCTGATGTGGGGCTTGATCTCACCAACTGAGAAATCATGACCTGAGCCAAAAACAAGAGTTGGACGCTCAACTGACTGAGCCACCCAGGTGCCCCTTAAAAATTTTTTTATATGTAACCTTGAGGAACCTGGCCCATTTGACCTGTGGAGTATCCCTCAGGCTGGATTTTGCTGATTGTACCCTCATCACACAGTTCAACAGCTCCTTTTTTCCCTATCCTCCTATAAATTGACAGGTGGATCCAGAGGTCTCACCAGATTTGGGATCAGCCCCTGGAATAGGTGATTGTAGGTGGTGCTGTGTTCTCCCATCATGCATCTGCTCTTTTCCCCTTGTTTTTAATTTTGGAAGATGTGGTGAACGTTGCCTACACCCATTCATTCATGTGAGTCTGGAGAACAGTGTTGTTCTAATTCCATCATTTTGTTTTCATTTATTAGCTGGGATAATTTTATAAGGAGATACTTCCTGTCATCTACTATTTGGTTACCTAGGAGTTTAGTTTGTATAGGAAAGTAAGATACATGTTCGATAGTGTCATTTTACTTGGTTTTTAAGATCATGTATGGGTTCCTTGTCATCCTCAAAAGATTACCAGCTACATTTTTCAAACATGTCATCATGAATTCATGGATTTCAACATATTTGATGAATTCCAATTTCTTGCAATTCTCATCCTTACGGGAACTTACATTGTTTCATCTGTGACCCGGAGAAGCTCTTAACGTTAGACCTCTGTGATGAGCTGCTCTCACATCACCTTGACATGATTCTAGAACAGGGTTGGCCACTGTTTCTAGGCTTTTCTAGTGGATAGAGCTAGGAAAACACACATGCACACACGTCTGTCTATCTGCCTCTGTCTGTCTCTCTCTCTCATTACCGATCTCTCAACTGTCTATAAATAGGTAAAATGCCATATGAATTCACATCAATTTCTAACTCAAATTAAAGGCTACAGGGTTTTTGCTTTACTTGCCTCTGTGTTATATCCGTATCTCTCTTTCATACCAAAAACCTTAGTTCTCAAGCATACAGAATTAGAATATCCCGTAATTACTCACTTGCTTTATCCCTTGGTATAAACATAATAGTCTCAGAATAACAACATAATACTATTACCACCAATCATGATTCCTGAAAAATAGTTAAGTCTATATTGTTACATATGCTATTCTTGTCCCTCTATTTTTTTATGGCTTTACTATATCCTCATGGTCATATCTGTGTTCACATAGTCATATACACGATAAACTTCCCTGTTAACTTTCATTTAGTCCTAGTTCCTCAAGTAATTGCATGTTAAGTGCTCTGTCCTCTTTGCCCTTATGCTTCTCTAGCCATTTTCGTTGTCAGAAGTGTGGGCTTTAGCAGATTCCTCACGAGGAACTCAAGAGAACAGTATCTTCTGAGTTTCTGTGTGATGGAAACAGTTTGTCTCTGCTCCTTACACACAAAGGTCGATAGCGCTGATGTATGACAAATGAGCGCCATGTGTAATCTGGGATTTTCTTTTGCTCTAAAGGACACTATTTGGACAACTGGCAAGTTAGAATTAAGTCTATAGAATAGATCTGAGCAATAGCTTGTTAATTTTCTTACTTTGCAATTATATTGTGGTTGTGTAAGAGGATGCTCTTGTTTTTAGGAGACACAAACTCCAATTAGGGACAAAAGTGCATCATGCATGCAACTTACATATCTACATGTGCACACGCATTCACATGATAAATGGTAGTATTTGGGGAATCTATGTAAAAGGCATATGGGAATTATTAATTCTTTACACTAGTATTCAACTTTTATGTAAGTCTAAAGTGATATTAAAAAACCAAGAATATTTATAGAGACATGCATTTCTCAACAGACATATAAATGTGTAGGTATCCCTATTTATGCTAGCATCCATAATTTTATGGTACAATTTTATGGATATGTTGAGTTGTATTTTTTTCCAAAGATAAACACTGGAAACTTCTTATGATGTTTAAGGATTTATACTTGGCACAGCAAAATATGGGGTACTGATGATGGATCCAGAAAACACACAAGAAAGAAAGACATAAATGTATTATTTGTAAAGAAAAAAAATCAATGACAAAGCAAAAAATACAGAGATTTGGTCTTGATTTATTTTGCATAGATGCCAATTGCTGTCATATTTTCTTGATCTTTAACTGAGACCTTGTTCCCCTTCTGTTAATTTTTCCTTTAAAGCCAAATAAAAATGAACAGAGCTATTATTATTTTGCATTGAGTGTCCCAAGTAGATTTGGATTGGTGGTTTCAAAGCAAACAAACAAGAGACAGATGCAATGGAATTTCATAACTAGATGGGCTTTAGGGTGTATCAATTTTCTTGGGCAAGTTCATAAAAAAACAAGTTTCTCCCTCTTGTACTCTGTCCTTAGGGACTAATGTTCTAAAAAGGGAGAACAATTTTCCAGTAAAATTAACTCCATTGAAGATGTGGTGGATTTTAAAGACATTCCACTTTCATGCTATTTTTTAAGGCTTTTGGGGATGGGCCCCTATGTAGCTAGGAGGGGGCCTGCCTGGTGGGTTGTGTTCTTGTCTGATGTCGTGGGCACAATTGGATGTAAATGCTCTCATGCTTGGATCTCCTGGTTCCTTTGTCCAAAATACTTTCATCTTTTCCACAAGATGGCAAGATCTGCTTGCAAAGCGGAAGCACCCTGTAACAATATGAAACAGATCTCCTTCGTTTGGGAGGGCAATCCCCAACTTACAAATGAATTGTCTTTGAATATTGTTTCTAAGTCAGTGGCTTAAAATTCAAAATTGCCCTTTTCTATGGACACGCCATCATTAGGTCCCCAGGCCAGCTGACTGAAATTTCCCAAGCCCACCATGTTAATTTCTGTAGCGATCCTGTGGCCCCCCCAATCACCAGGTGTGACTGTGCTCTAGAGTAGTGGCTCTCACCAGGCCATGGAATGCACTTTCTGAAAGGCCTTGCTGGCTGCTTATCTAACACCCTACACTAATTCTCCGGAGTGTAGACCTTCTCGTGGTACTCCTCTGCTCATGCCAAATATGTACCTGTTCCAGACCTTCAACCACATGTTCCGTCTTTCCCATCTCACTGTATGCGATTTCTCCACATGGACACATGCCACCTAAAGCTTTGTCTGAACGTGCCCCAGCCTTCCTCAGTTTCCCACCTGTGCCTATGCTGTTCTTGGCACCCAGAATCAATTTCCCATTTGTGTTGGCCTCTTCTTTGCTGGCTCATCTCATATGCCATGTCCTTTTCTGATTTCTCCCTATTCTTATCCTACTATTATCTTGCTTGTCCTATGCCATGTAGTAAAGCCTTTATGGGGTGATGTTTGTTAGACTTTTGTGAGCCCCGTGCCACCTAGGGGGCAGGAATCCTTGTTTTATCCACCTCCGAGGGTCCGGCAAGGCCTAGCGCTATGCTTTGCATACAGTGGCTCCACGGCAAATTCTGGAGGTGTTGGATGGCCTCCCTGCCCCCACCCCACTGTCACATATACCGAGAGAGAGTGGGCAGCATGTGCAGGTGCCCGTAGGAGACCAGAGAGGGGAGCTGTCTTTGTTGCTCTCCAAACATTAATGTCCACAGACAGCTAAGTGCTGTCTACCTTTGGCTTTGAGTCAGATATAATAAAACAAAATCAGCCATTACGAGTAATGCTTTTTAAATATTGTTGTAAGCCTCACAAAAGACGTTTTCTATCCCTGACTGGTGTCAGATACAATAAATATAATTAATCTCTGGAAACACATAGATGAAATTACTTAAATCATGGCTTTAGTTCGTTTCCAATCCTCTGAATCTCCTGGGCATAGAGCATATCACGTGGCTCTTTGCTGCTGGAGGCACCTCAAGCCCTTCTCCCCGGTTTGGCTCGAGGGGTTTGGTTCTTTCTGGCCATTTTAAACTTGAAAGTGGAAAATGTTGAGCTCTCCACATCCATCTCTTGGGGACTTACTAAAAGAAAGTTTATTTGCATAGGAGAGGTGGCCTCTCCTTCCCTCTTTGACTGTGTTTTCATATCTAATAAGTTAAGAGTGGACTTTGTAGCAGCTTCCCTTAGGACAGATTCGATGAGACCACAGTCCTGGAGGTGAATGGCTCTGAGTGCTTTCCTGCATCTTAGTATCTCCAAATTTTCTTACCATGGGTCAGTGTGGCTTTGGTGTCATAACATAAAAGCCATCGACTTGAGTTACAGGCAACCTTAGATTTCATCCAGGCCAATAGCCCCATTTGATAAGTAAGAAACCCCCTAGCCTTGGTGAGCTGATGTGATTGCTGGCGACCACATCTGTCTGAGTGTCAGAGGCTGGGTGAGAACAAGGCCTCTGCTGGTATCCTTTCTACCTCATGGATTTTTCTCAAATGTTTTCCCAGGTGGGCTTAAAAAAAAAAAAACTATTTCAGAGAACCATAATGGAAATATTTGGTTAACAAGACCATGCATTTCTTATATTTTAACCAGTATTTATGGAGGGCTTACCATAGGCCATGTACTTTTTTAAAAGTTTATTTATTTTGAGAGAGAGAGAGAGAGCGCGCACACATGGAAGCGGGGGGGGGGGGGGGGGGGGAGGAGAGAGAGAGAGAGAGAGAGAGAGAGAGAGAAAGAAAAGAAGGAGAATCCCAAGTAGGCTCTGTTCTGTCAGCATGCAGCCCGATGTGGGGCTTGAATTCATGAACCATGAGATCATGACCTGAGCCAAAGTCTAATGCTTAACCAACTGAGCCACCCAGAAGCCCCAAGCCATGCACTTTATAGGTGCTAGGGATACCATGATGAACAAGACAGATACAATGCCTAGCCTGAGGATTCTTCCAGTTTACTGGGGTAGCCAGGGATTAGATAGAATAGTTCAATGATTTTTGAAGAGTGTTATAATAGGACACTGTAGGGTGCCTGGAAATTCTAACTGAAGGGTGGCAGAATTTGTCTGAAAGAAACTAAGCATATTCTAAACAATAGGAGCAACAATGCAAAGGCTGGGGGTTCAGTTAAAGCTTTCCCTCATGTCCACGTGCTACCTCTAGACATCTTTGTGGCCACACCCTGCTTCCCTCTCCAGACTTATCTCTCCTGTCCTAATTCTTTGTCCAAGCTTTTATTTCTTTTCCTTTCTTTGCACATACTGTCACTCTCTTGGAAATGCAAATTGCTCCCAGCCCTACTCATGCTTTAGGTTTCAGCTTTCCATTCGACTCCTCTGGACCGTTTTGGCGAATTCTCCCATGTGATATCATAGCACCTCATGTATACTTTCACTAGTCTTCATGGACTTTAATGTAATTGTCTGTTTGCTTATCTGTGTTCCTGGCTGGCCTGGGAGCATCTTGTAGGGGTCACAGGTGCATCTTATTTGTCTCAGTAAGCCTAGCACAATGTCTTGAACTTAATTATTATTCCCAATACACCTCTGTTGTATGAACAAATGGAGAAATATAGGCTCCTGCCTCTAGTCTAGTTCGTTCTGCTTCTTTTTCCCCCGTTCCTTTGTCTGTCACTCCATCCATCTATCCTTCTTTCCTTCCTTCATTCCCCACTCTTGCTCCCTTTTATCTATCTAACAGAGTCTACTGTGAGCTTGGCTTGGCCTTGAACTCTTGGCTTGGCCAGCAGAAGAGTTAGACAGGCAATTAGATAAATAATTATTTAGCAGCGTGCTCGATATTACAGGAATTTAAACAAAGGGCTACAGAGCACCAAGGGTGAATCCATATGTTTGTCTGGGATAATCTGAGGAGGCTTCACCAAGGAAGTACTGTCTGAGCTGGGTCTTGAGAGATAAGAGAGATTTGCCAGGTGAGGAAAGGGAGCAGGAAAGTTACCGCTTTGGAGGCTATAGCACATGCAGAGAAAGACCCTGAGTTGTGGAAAGTCAGAAGTTTAATGTCCCTGGAATGGAGGGTGTTTACAGTACTGGGGAGGGAGGGCTGGGAAGAGCAGGCAGGACAAAGTGAGGGGACCTGAGGCCTAATGGGAAATGCTCTTGCTTGCCTCTGTAAACAGTGTGAGTTTTATGATATAGGTGCTGGGAACCCTACTGAGGTTTTTAAGCAGGGACGTCTTCTCTCTTTTGTAGGAAGCTGACAGTACCTCCCTAGGGCCATGATAAGAGAAAATCTTGGAGGTAGCAAAGGCAGAGCTTGCCAGCCGGTTTTCAGTGCTACTCTGCCATGTTCTCCCCTGTCTCTCCATTCCCCTTCTCTTCTAGCAAACCCTGGTCTGGAACACAGGCCATTGCTAGCACTGGATGGGGATGGCCACAGGAGGAAAGAAGAGGTGGTGGGACGGGGGAGGTAAGCAGCTCATTTGTAAGAATTTGTCACCTTTACCTCTGGAGAACTGGGACTTTGAAATGATAGTGTTTACCAGCCCTTTATGTTACTTATGAGACATCTCATTTCCCTTAATAATCCTTATTAGCCAGAGAATTTATTGTTTGGCACTGACTTAAATATATGTTTACCAAATTTTCCAGTGTTAGAGCTGGCGAAAGGACTCATTCTTCCTGGACTCCTCTTGTTGTTACAACAACAATGGTAAATCTTCGCTGACTGATTTGAGGAGGCCATTGAACTTGAGAGTAACAATTACTGAACCAAATGTTTACATTACAGCACCCGCAATTCATCGAAGTGCTTCAGCTGCATAATTAATAGGACCAGCTAAAATTCTACATCATTGTAATAATATTTACTCTGAAAACTCACAGTTGGACTACAGTTTCTATCTCAAGCTCCGCTGACATCAAGGAATTTTCAACTTCCTTTTTGACAGGGAGGTTTATTAGGGCCTTATTTTGGCAGCCAAAACACATCTCTTGCAGATGTGCATTGAATTCATGGACTATTAAAGATTGATGTTGGATTAGAGATGATCTATTCAGTTGTTTCTAAACCTGGCTGAACCACAGAATCTACTGGGGGAGGGGTGGCTTCAGAAATTTCTGGATTCCTGGGCTCCACGTCTGGGAGCCTGATTCAGGAGGTAGGGTGGAACTAGGACATGGTGGACAGATTTTCTTAAACGCTCAGGTTATTCTTCCACTTACGAGAACCGCGGGTCTCATTTTGAGGATATCGAGGACTACAAGACTGAAGGCACTGGGAAGAGTAAAACAATCCGGCAGCCTCTTGGGTCTCTGTGAGTGAAACAGAAATGGGTATCATGGACCCCTGGGAAATGCTTCTGTGAATAAAATAGTTTTGTTAAAAAAGTACCCGATTTTAGCTTACAGGGAGGCACTTTCACAGTGACTGCAAGAGTGGATTCTCTGTCCTCATAGAAACTCTCAGGTGCTTGTTAAAAATGCAGCTTCCTGAGATCTCCTGTAGACCCACTGTATTAAAAGCTCTGAGGGTGGGGCCCAAGAACTGTATTTTAAAACACCCTTCCAGGGTACCTAGGTGGCTAAGTTGGTTAGACATCTGACTCCTGGTTTTGACTCAGATCATGATCCCATGGTTCATGAGTTTGAGCCCTACATCCAGCTCCATGCTGACAGCACAGAGCCTGCTTGGGATTCTCTCTCTCTCTGCCCCTTCCCCACTTGTGTGTGTCCTGTCTCTCTCTCTCTCTTTCTCTCTCAAAATTAATAAACTTGAAAAAATAAACAACCTAATGCACTTAAAGTTTGAGAGACATTAGTTTTCTTTTCTTTTTTAAAAAAAATATAATTGGCTCCTCCTTGCTTGTGGCCAATACTCAGTGCCAGTCCTCAAACTCATGGGAACTGAAATTTGCAAACGTTGACACATCCAGTGTGCATTCCCTCTCCTTCCCTGTGCCATTTGGCACTGTTGACTGCACATTCTTGAAACGCTCTGCAAACCCCTTTCTCTTTACCATCCCTCTATGTTGCCGTGTCATCCTCAGACTTACCTTTTCCTGGACTCCTCTTCTTCCACCTGCCCTTCCTGGGCAATCACACGTCCTCTCTTGGTTACATTGTGATAGTAGTGATGATTTCCAAATGTCTTTCACCAGCTTACACTCATTTCCTGAGCTTCAGACCCGCCTATACAATAGCCTGTTGAGTACCTGCCGTTTATATGTCCACTGTGCCCTCAAATCCACATGGCAGAATGGAGTTCATGATATTCCCCCATCACCTGGTTCTCCTCCTCTCTCCAGTACTTGGGTTGATGGTGCTGCTACTCATCCAATCACTACCCCAGACTCTTGCCTCTCACTTCACCTCCATGCATGAGCAAGCTCCACTGATTTGAGCTATTAAATATACCTGAGTCAATTACCTCTCAATATAATTGGAAAAAAATATACCTGAAATCTACTGTCTGTATCCCTCCCAAGTGCCTCTGGCCCACCCCAGACCTTCATCATCACTCATCTGAATCTCTGTACTACCTCCTGGGCTAGTCTCTTCCTGCCAGTATCCAGAATGATCTTTTAAGCATCTTATGACACCATCCCTCCTGCTTAAACCCTTCAGAAATTCTGCATTGCCTTCAGGATAAAGCCCCAAATCTTTAGTGTGTTTCTCAAGATCTTCTAAGCTCTGGCTGTTCTTCCACTTAGCTCCTGCTCATCTCTTCTCTCTCATTCCCTGGACCTTATGTCCTAGCCATTGTGAATTACTCTGCTCCCTGGTGCCTTGAGGCATTTTCAGAGGAAATTTCTAATACCTGGAATGTCTTTCTATCACTATATCCACTTTCTTCATCTGTCATCGAGTTGAGTCCCTACTCATTCTTCTGGATGCAACTCTGCCCCTCTGAAACCTTGGTTGACCCTCTGGCAGTGATGTGGTCCTGACACTGTGCACAATCCTACCATATCCACACCTCCATCAGAAATCTGTGTGCAAGGACTTGTTTGTGTGCCTACTGCCTTTCTTTGACTTGATTCATCTATTACCTCCAGTGCTTAGAATCATGACTGGTTCTTAGTAGGTGCTTAACACTTCTTAGATGAATGAATGCGTGAATCATTCACGGCATCTGACTTTTAGAACCATATATCATGTGAAAATCTATACTTACATTTTAGCCATTCTTCCAATATATGAAACACATGTCATAAATTAATGCATTGGCAATAGAGTTCATAAAAATAACTATGCGTTCTGATTAATTGACTCATGTTACCCAATTAACTTACCCATTAAGGGGTTAGCCAGAAGCTGGAAGTGAAGCAAATATACTGTGGCATGGATCAACATTAAACCAAGTCCCTCTAGCAGTTGATAGGAAGGGGTTTTAAAAACAAGCAAGGTTACTAGGCATTACTTCATCTTTTATAACATATTGGGCATTTTTTTTTTTTAACCAAAGGAAACCATATTTCATCCCGGTAAGTAAGAATCGTGCTAATAATGGAAAACAAAACTATTCCAACATTTTAGCTAAAATTATAGTGTGGCTGTAAGTAAAAAAAAAGTTTGAGATGCTCAAGTGGGTCTATTTTTTTTTGGTCCTTCTTTGTCTGTTGCAGCATTAGCACAAAGGAAGCTGTGAGTGGTTGGATCAGGGTCCCATAGCCAGGCAGGGAAGAGCCTTGGGGGTGAATTGGGTCATGGCAGGGTGGAGGGAGCAACACATCAGTGATGCATCCTGGGAGATAATCAGGTCTGAGCACAACACACGTAGACTGCAAAGCCAAGTATTGACTTGTCACTCTAGGCCAGGCACGGGGTTTTCTGTTTTATAAAACCTATGCTGTTCAACCCACTCTGCAACCCTATGAAGCTATTACAGATTTCTTGATTTTACAGACGCAGGAGGTGTTAATTGACTCTCAGGGTGTAGGAAATGGCATCTGGTTGATTCCATCATTGAAGATTCAGGAGGGTGTGGCAATCAGCTTGCCTGAATTCAAAAGGCAAGAAGACACCCTCTGCAATTCTTCTGCTCTCTTGTCTCTCAATATTCTGTCCCTTGATTCTCTCAGAACTCATGCCTCTTGGGTTCCCACCCCTTGTCCACATGGCATAGGCAGCTGTATTGGGCTGAGAGAGACTTGTCAGCTGAAACGCTCTCTGGTAAGCTCGCTGCGGGAGAAAGGAGTGTGGGGTCTGACCTCAAAGTGCCCCATTCCATCCAGCCACGCTGGCTTTAGATGGACATGACTTTCACATCATCAGAGACGGACAGGATGTTAGAATGATAAGGGACCATAGCATCAGCTTATCTTATTTCACAGATGAGGACATTGGGTCCATGGGAACTTAACTTGTCCAAAGTCTTGGCAGTGGTAGATGTGGAATGTGAGCTTCCTAACATCCACAGGGCCCTTGCCCCTACACCACTGTGGCTCCCCTACTTGCCAAGTTCATGCCCCTGCTCCTTGGCACCCCTTTTCCTCCCTGTCGAGCAGATAGTAGGAATCATATGTATCGATTGGAGCCAAATATGTTCTTTCAGCACCCAATGTCTGTGATTTTGCCTTGAAGTTGACTCTTGTTTCCCACGCTTCCAGGATGAGGTTCTCTGTCTCCTTCTCCTCTGTGTCTCCCGCTCTTCCCAGGCCTTTTGATCTCTTCTATAGCATGCCTTCCACACCAGTCTTCTGTGGTCTTCAAACACATCTCATAAATTTTCTCCTTTGCTGAGGCTATTTTCCCAAGCACCCTCCACTCGCACGCTCCTTGCTCTGTCTTTTGAGCACTAATGCAAATCATACTGCTTTTAACACACCCTCTCTAACCACTTTGGCCTGTGGGGGATCCTTATGCCCATCATGGTGTCTCTCCTTTAAAACTCAACATATTGTGGCTAGGCCAGTATTTGCCAAAGTATTTCCTAGAACAGGTGCCCTTTGAAGCCCGTTTTCTCCCTGTTCTCCACTCCACCTGTAGGATAAGTCCGTGGTTAAGTCTGTCCGTGAAATGCTGAATGTTTTATCTGTCTCGTAGACATTCCTATTGCATAGTAGAAACTGTCTTAGGTTTTTAAACCCCTGTACCTTCCAGATTTATGTCCTTGGAACCTTTCATTTGTGTGACACTATCAGCATTCTGTTGAATACATTTTGGGGAATGCTCTTCTAGGAAGGTTATGGTACGCAATTAGAAATCTAGAAGTCTTATCCTCCCAGCAATCATGTAAGTTTTTGCGATTCTTTATCTCTCTCCAGTGCCCAATGGAATGTTAATTTCTTTCTTTCTGGTTTAAAATTTTTATGTTGTGGCAAAGGGCTAAGGGAGGTTTACTTAACTGCCATTGTGGGATCCTAGTGCAGAGAAGGACTTTTTACATGGAAATATGGCAAAGATGCAGACTGGTCAGCAGGAAAAGCAGAAATTATTCAGGGATCAGGACAACTTAAAATATAGCATTGTCATGGACGATAAGCGTGGCTGGATCTAGAAAGGCCAAATCCACTGCCAGAAAAGTCTCAGTGGAAAAGCTGTAATTTGAGAAACCCTCACCAAAAGAAAAGCAAGTAGCTCTGATGTAAGTGAACTTCTCTAAGTCCTGGAGAGTGAAAAACAAGTTCAAAGATGGAGAGAGGGAGAAAGAAAAAAAAATGGAACAGAATGGATGGTTATAAAACACTCATTTTATTTCAGTTTCCAAACTTTCCTGGGATGAGCTCCCAGATCCTCACCCTGCTACCAGGAGCTAAGGCTTCAGTTATTAAGGCTCTGTTCTTGCCAAAACTTCCTTCTTTTTCTCTTTTCTTGCTTCATGTTTCAGGAATGACCTTAAACAACCCTGGATCTTTATCGGTTCAAGTTAATGCAACTCAAGTCGGTTCACAAGCTATTTGTTGAGCACATACTATGTGCCAAGTGATGCTGGGGCTGCAAAGATAAATAAAACAGTCTTTTTGCCTGGGTATGTTCTAGCCAGGGGTGGAGAGAGGCATTATCAGACACAATGACAGGTAGTTTCAATATGGCACCAAGATAAAGAACAGGGGGGCACATGCCCGAGTCTGGGCACTCTGGTGACTGTGTCTATGAGGCCATCTTCTCCATGAGGCTCAGGAGTACAGTGTGGAGGGCCCATGAGATTTCTAGGGGCTCATGAAGATGTTTTTACTTTTTTAAAATCAGAAATAAAAATTAAATATGATCTAGCCTGGATTTTATTTATCTTTTAAATTTTTATTTTTATATTTATTTATTTATTTATTTATTTATTTATTTATTTATTTATGAGAGAGTAAGTGAGGGAGGGGCTGAGGGAGAGGGAGAGACAGAATCCCAAGAAGGCTCTGCACTATCAGTACAGAATCTGACACGGGGCTCCATCTCAGGACTGTGAGATCACGACCTGAGCAGAAATCAAGCGTTGGATGCTTAACTGACTGAGCCACCCAGACGCCCCTTATTTATCTTTGTACCAATACAGTCACAAAGTAACTTGAATATTTTTTATGGAGGAAGGGGCCCACACAGGCCAAAGTGCCCAGGGCCTACAAAAATCACATACGATTGTGTTAGCTTCCTGGTGCATTTGTAACAAAGTACCACAAACCGAGTGACTTAGACAGTCAGAGTGTATTTTTTCATGGTTCTGGACCCCAAAAGTTTGAGATGACAGTGTGAGCGAGCAGGGTTGTGTGGGTTCCTTGGCAGGGCTTTGGGGGAGACTCTGTCCCAGGCATCTCCCCTTGCTTCTGGTGCCTCAGGTGCTCTTTGGCTTGTAGATGGCTCTCTTGTTGTGTCTTCCTATCGTCTTCCTTCATTGTGTACCTTTCTCTTCACAGGGCATTCTTTTTGATAAGCCCATCAGCCATATTGGGTTAGGGGCTAGCCCTATGGCAGCATGACCTCATTTTAACTGAACTAATTACATCTTCAACAGCACTATTTCCAAGTGTTTCCAGGGGTTAGGATTTCAGCATATGGATTTGCTGGTGGTGGTGGTGTTTGGGGAGGGACAGAGTCCCACTCATAATAGTAACCCTGGGTTCCTGGGAGAATCCATGCTTCCCTCCTCCTCTGTGACCACTAGGCTGTGCTCGACGTGAGTCACATAGCTTTCTGTGGTTATAGGTCCCCTCACCTCCCTCCCAAAGAAATAAAACAAGGGGTTTTTCTTGTTGATCATAAGACCACTATGGAAAATTATGTTGCAGACTTTATTGGAACATTTTATTTATTGACTTACCTTCTGATTGAAGATGGCCAGATTTAATTATTATTTAAAAAAATAAGCTTATTCTTGGAAATGCTGAGCATGACATCTTTAGAAAGTGAAGCCTTCGCGTGGCGCCTGGGTGCCTCAGTGGGTTAAGCCTCCGACTTCAGCTAGGGTCATGATCTTGTGGTCCGTGAGTTCCAGCCCTGAGTCGGGCTCTGTGCTGACAGCTCAGAGCCTGGAGTGGAGCCTGCTTCGGATTCTGTGTCTCCCTCTCTCTCTCTGCCCCTCCCCCACTCACACTCTGCCTCTGTCTCGCAAAAATGAATAAATGTTAAAAACAACTTCAGAAAAAGAAAGTGAAGCCTTCTTCTTGAACTCAAGTTCTGTGGTAAACTCCTCCATGTGTGCATTCCTCAGAGAGGCCGGCCTTAGTGGATCCCAGGATGCCAGGATGGAAGTCTCCAGGTTTCACTGCTGTGAGCTCTGTTTTCTCCCCATTTCTCAGGGACAGGCTCTGAAACAGGAAACAAACGCCAGGAAGTGGTGATAAGGCCTTTGAGGAAATGTGCTCCTCTGGTTCCCAGCCTTGTGTCTTCAGGACCAGGATCTAAAAGGGGCCAGAGCACATTCCTTGCATTTCCATGTACTATTTCGGGGAAAGGGCCAGGCAGTCACCCAGGCACAAACCTGGCACAAGCCCACCATGGCCTGTTTTGAATCTGCATTGAAAAATTCTGCCTTTTGCCCAGGGAGTTCCAGGGGACATTGTCTCCCTCCTCCCTCGCTGGGCAGGTCTGCTTAGTTGGTGGTGGTCTGAGGCAACCCAGTGCTACTTCTCACTCCCATCCCGCCAACTCTGCAAATACTTCAGGGTGTCTGGTCTTCATTAGGGTTGGCGGAGTTGACAGTGTATAGTCTCTCCCTGAAGTGCCACCTCACCTGTGGTTGACCAGACGCCCCCATCTTCACTTTTGAAGAAAAGGCCACAAGGGACCGCTCAGGCAGTTGCCAGAGCTTGTCCTCTAGGCTCACATGCCATGCAACTCGGCTGCTGCTGTCACCACCTTCCTGTCTAGGAGGCCAGCTCACTATGAGCCTCTCCTCCTCGCCTGGGCTTTGCCAAGCTCTCTGGACAGCAGCCATCTTGAGTTTGCTCCTGGAGCCCATCGACTGTCTGGGTTCTCTCACAGGTTGTAAGAGAAACAAACCGAAAATGTGCTAAGTCCTTCATCACCTCCTTCTTTTTCCAGCCTCTCATTTGAAGTTCTATGCGTATTCCCAGACTTGTACTTCTCAGTATTTTTCATAAAAATAACTCTGTGGCACCTCCGGGTAAATATCTTAGCTTTAAAATCTTTGCAATCAGATCTCCTTTGCAACCAGAATGGAGCAGCTGTAATTAAGAAAAATACACAGAATACATAAAGTTTTTAAAGTGTGTGTGTCTCCCCCCACCTTTTTTTTTTTTTTTACAGTATCTGAGCAGTTTTGCTATTAACAGGAGGAAATATGTAGAAAAATCCAGGGTATTTCTAAACATCTGACTGTTCAGCTGGGTAAAAATACAATCTAAGTATTTCCTTTCAAATTTGCATCACTTTATGATTAGTCAGGGCTTTTGAAGTATGAATATCCTTTTCCGAAATGTTTTCTATTACAGCTGTGTATTTTTTTTTTTCAGTGACCCAATTATATGACTCTTCTGCATGGAAAAATTCACGTTATTAGTTTAAAAATACATTGTTGAATTTCAATAACAGGTTTTGTAAGGTTGTGTTACACAGACTTTTACGAAGTTTAATTTTGTCATTTTGTTCTAGAATGTAGGAAATGGGGGCACTGGGAAAGGTGTTTAGGGTCTTTTGAGGTAGGACAGCAGAAGAAACTGGAAAGCATGGTGAAGACCCCTTTTGAATGGACCCTTTGAACCCATTCATTATTGTAAGGGAGAAAGTTGGCAGTGGCTGGAAACATTCCTGATTATTTGAACCAGGGCTCGTCTGGCTGTGGAGTTTCTTCATCTTAGATATTTAGAGTTCTTCTCATTTTCCTTTACCCCAAGGTACAAGCACGAGTCCATGATCATCCGTTTGCCCCTAATATCTTTTCACAGTGAACCCTTTAAAAGATTACTGAGTTTATTTCATTACTTAGACATGTTCCAAGGGTTCTGGAAAAATGTTGCCTCAGATAGAATATAATCTGGAGGCTTACATTCCTTAGAATTTGCTACTCAGGAGATACTTTAGCACAAGGGTTCTTTAAAAATAAGTTATTTATAGCTGCAATATTTTCCTTATAATTTGTTCCAACTAGTCCATCATCACTGAAACAAGGATTTTAAAGCCAAGGTGTTTGCTTCCAAGTGAGAATTTAAAGAAAATTTAGTGTTTGATTTTTTTCCCCCTTATCTTTTCTGGGAGTAGATATATTGTGTGAGTATTCAACACACCTGCCAAAGTCAACTTTTAGAATAGACATAACGTAAGACCAGCACACAGCTCAGCCTTGTTCCCTGGTGGAGCTCTGTCTCTGAGGGTTTGGGTTCTATAGGATCGGTTTGCCAGCCATGAAGCCTGGAGAGGTACATTTGTCGTGAAGGAAAAATGATTGCCTCTCGTTTTGAACCACCTCATCCATCAATGGCATCATTTGGTACAACTTGATAAAGAAGTATCAGAAATAGTTTTCCTAATGGCAGATGCATTTTAAAAATGGTGCTTGTCTGGAGTGAGGTGGGAATACTGCGTGACTTCCGCAGCTATAGTGGGGCTGCTGGTCTCCTTGTGGCCCCATGTGTCTTTTGAAACAGGCCAGGGGCTCTGTAAACATAGGGGCCTCCCTGCGATTATTCCAAGAGTGCTTGCCTTCATTGTTGGGGATTTTAAAGCACGGGGAAGTGAAAAGGCAGCTGGGACCAATACGCTCCCTCTGAGACAGTGTTTTTGATGACTTCTAGGCTGTGGATTGGAACCAGGAGCCAAGACAAATAATCCTATAGTGAATAGGTAGTGTTCAGGATCAGTATCTGAAATTTGGAGGTCATCTCACTGCTAGTATTTTAAGAAATGAAAAAAGAGAAATTAAAAAAAGTTGCTTAACCTTCAATTCATCATGTTGAATGATCCGCAATAGGGATCTACATGTAGTTTTAAAAAGGTGGGGCACCTGGGTGGCGCAGTCGGTTAAGCGTCCGACTTCAGCCAGGTCACGATCTCGCGGTCCGTGAGTTCGAGCCCCGCGTCAGGCTCTGGGCTGATGGCTCAGAGCCTGGAGCCTGTTTCTGATTCTGTGTCTCCCTCTCTCTCTGCCCCTCCCCCGTTCATGCTCTGTCTCTCTCTGTCCCCAAAATAAATAAAAAACGTTGAAAAAAAAATTAAAAAAAAAAAAAGGAAGGAAATATTTCAGACTTCAGTGGTCCTTAGTTTGTGTTTTCTCTGTAATATCTAGCCAGGCTTAAATAACTAGTAGAATCCCACCGTGTTAGAGCTTGTTGTGGGTAGAATTGTGTTCTCCCAAAAGCTATGTTCAAGTCCTATCTTTTGGTACCTGTGGATGGGACCTTATTTGGAAATAGAGTCTTTGTAGATGTTACCAAGTTAACGATCTCAGGATGAGATCATCCTGGTCATAGGGTGAGCCCTAGATTCACTGACTGGTGTTGTTATCAGAGAAAAGAGAGGAAGGTTGAGACAGGGATACACAGAGGGAGAACAGCATGGAAAGACAAAGACAGAGACTGGAGTGATGCCTCTATAAGCCAAGAAATGACAAGGGTTTCTGGCAACCACCAGAATCTATGAGAGAAGCATGAAAAAAATTCTCCCTCAAAGCCTCCAGAAAGAGCCAAATCTGCTGACACCTTGATTTTCAACTTCTGGCCTCTGGAATTGGGAGAGAATAGAATTCTGTTTTAAATCACCCAGTTTGGGGAAATTTGTTGCAGCAATACCCTAAGAAACAAGTACAGCGCTGTATGGGGTCTTGAAACATCTGACCCAGGAGCCTCATTTTATTTTTGGGAGGCCCAATGACTTGTCCCAGCTTACATGGTAGGTGCATGGCTGAGCTCGGCCTAGAATGCTTGACTGCAGACCCTGAGTTGGGTTCCCTCCACCCCCTTATGGCGTATCCATTGTGTGCAAAACACGGGGTCAGGGGCTAGAGGGAGTGCAGAGGTAAGTCACACCAGCTTTGACAAAAGGAAGTTCAAAGAAGTCCCAGATTCCAGTTTCTATGATTCAGGGTACAGGGTTCTCTGTGATGTCATTAAAGGTTATAAATCTAAATAGGTGAGCCAAGTATGCATGATTCAAAAGATCAGAAAAGGCTCATTTTGGAACCGACCTATGTGGTTGGGCTTTAAAAGAAGAGATTTCAGTATGGAGATTTGGTGGGGGAAGAGGGACCAGGCAAAGGGGCGTAGGATGGTATATTCTCACTGCCAACTTAACGAGAGCTCAGGACCCGGTGGAAGATGACCCTGTTGCTGTAGTCTTGAAGAGGCAGGGCCTTCCAGAGAGCTGTAGGGGTGAAGGTGCCACCCCAGTGGGCTGGAAGGCACAACATCGAACCAGAAGGGAACATTCTCCAGGCTTAATGTTGTTTGGCCTGTTAGATTTCAGACTTACCAGGGACCTGTCGCTCCTTCCTTCTTTCCCGTCTCTCCCTTTTGGAATGCGAATGTCTGCCCTATGCATGTCCCACTATTGCAGTTTGGAAGCACCTAACTTGCTTGGTCTCATAGATTCATGGCCAGAGAGGATTTTGCCTCCAGATGAATGTACCTGGAGTCTCACACACACCTGATCCAGACGGTACGTAGATGAGACTTCGGGCTTCAGAGTAGATGCTAGAATGAGTTCAGACTTTGGGGCCTGTTGGGATGGAGTGCATGTATTTTGCATGCGGGAAGGACGTGAACTTTGGGGGGTCAGGAGCAGATGCAATGGATTGAATTATTATATCACCCCCAAATTCATATGTTGAAGTCCTAACCCCCCAGGGTGATGGTATTTGAAGGGGGGGGGGGCTTTGGGAAGTGATTCATTCAGGTCATGAAGGTGGAGCTCTCATGAATGTGAGGTGTCCTTAATGATTAGTGTCCTTATCAGAGGCCCCAGAGAGCTCTGGTCCCTTTCACCACTTGAGTACTCAGTGAGATGATAGCTGTCTGTGAACCAGGAAGCAGGTCCTCACCAGACACTGAATTTGTTGGTGACTTGATCTTGGACTTCCCAGCCCCCAGAACCGTGAGAAACTTCTGTTGTTGATAAGCCACCCAGTCTATGGTGTCCTGTTCAAATGGACCAAGGCAGCCAGCTGTTGAAGGAACATAGAATCAAATGTGAAGGAGACTGAACTCTGGTTGCCTTTGCTTCCCACTTCCTTCCAAAAGGAATCTGGGTTTTGATCAGGAATCTGCTCTCTCCAGCACCGTCTCACGCCTCAGGGGAGGCTGACCTCGCATGCAGGTGTGAGAGGCGGCTCGACAGGTAGCACCCATAACCCTTCGCCAGCGCTTGAATGAGCGATGGACACGTGAACTAATTGCGGCCAACGAAATGGAAGGGGAAGCCTAGTGGCAGTTGGGGAAGAAGGGAATGCTTCTGGAAATGTCTGCGCACCTAAGAGGAGGTGCAGAAAGAAGACTCCCCTCTTCCCCTGGACATTGCAGTTTCTGGGTATGGAGCAGAACTGGGAGAGGCATGTGCTAAAGACGAAGCTGACCCCAGGGGCTGCAAAAAACCAAGAGGAAGCGAGACGGGTCTCTGGAGATGGCATGATACCCCTGTACCCTTTGAGTCTCCTGTTCAATGGCATCAATAGCGTTCCTTAACCATTTATGCCAGTGGGAATCGGTGTTTCTGCTGCCCATTACTGAAAGCATGGAGGGCTTCCTGGAGGAGGCGACACTGAGGCCATCTGGAAGTTGAGTAGGAGTTAAGAGGAAAGGGGGCTAGAGTGTTCTAGGCAAAGAGGACAGCTTCTGTGAAGGATTCTGAGGGGTCACACTGTCACCCCTGCATTGGAGAAACCAGAAAGAATGCAGTCTGTGTGGAACAGGGGAATGGGGGGTGGTGATGTATGTGTAGAGATGGAGAAGAAGGAGGGGGAACAGAGAGGGATGCGGCCAGAGGAGGGAAGTCAGATTACAAGTAGCACAGAAGTTTACAAAGACTCATGTGGGGGAGACATTAGGGTATTAATTATAGGTGGGGTATTAATTAGGGAATATTAAATTGGCTCCATCGAGACATGATGAGATTCTGGCATCCAGCGGTGACAACAGTAATGAAAACCAGGGATGGGTGTTAAAGACACCGGGGAGATAGACTCTATGGTATTTGGCAGTACATGAGCTACGGGGGGGTGGGGGGAGACAGCAAAGCTGATGCCAAGAATCTTGAGTGAGTGACTCAGAAGATGCGGTTCTCTGAAAGGCCAGTGAAGAGGGAGGACGGGCTGGGGCTGGGCCGAAGTGGAGAACAGGACAAGAGCAGCCATCAGCTGTGGGTTGTCTTTGCCTACACTCACACCAGGCAGGCGGGAGAGCATTCCTCCTTTGGGCGAGGATGGGCTCGAGCTTGGAGCTCTCTAGAACACCTGCAGGACTGAACGGGGGCGCCCGTTCTGTTCCCTCTTTGTCCCCCCCCCCCCCCCACGGGCGATAGGCAGGCCTCAGGCTCTGACTTGGGCTCTTCCCATGCTGTCCCTCTGGGGCCTGGTCCCTTGGCCTGTCCTTGTCTAGCGTCTGGGTGGGGCCCTTGGACCCTCCTGTGTTCCCCGGGCAGGATCCAGTCTTCGGTCGCGAGTTCCCGAGTGCCCTAGCCTTGTCAATCAAAAACCTTGGGTTTCAAGACCATTGGCCCTGCTCTGTTACAACGTCAAGAGCTGTCTGGAAATTCTACACTTTCTGTCTATACATTCTGCTGGGCTGTGTCTAGAGTTAAGAGGTCAGCCTGTTACCTCGGCACAGGAGTACCAGAGAAGGGTGGAAAGAGATGGCAAGGTGGCCTGCCGGGGTTTGACCTAGGGAGCAAATTGGGTCAACCAGAGACAGAAATGCAGAAGTCCAGTCCGCCTGCATGAAACCCACAGGGACAGAGCAAGAGCTCCTTGTGGCCCATCTGACTGTCCCAGGCTCCATGGTCAGTTTGAAGGCAGGAAAAAGGTGCCTCCCTAAACTTAGTGGCTGCTGTTTTATTGCCTCAAGCCACACAGGATGCACAAGTTGGGGTACAGGTGGTTTGGGGCCAACATCCCAAACGCAGTGACGATCCCCGCTCCCTGATTCTGAGAAGATGCGGAGGAGATCCTTCGGCACCGAGCGAGCAAACAAACACACACCCAAACAAAACAACACGAAAAGTCTGCACCGAAAACTTTCCACTTGCAAACATGTTTTTGTCAGTGCCAAAGGTTTAGGATTGCAACATTTGGGCGTCTTTGGCCCCAAACCCGAGGACTCTGCAGTTTTCCCAAAGCACCTAAAATAAAGAATTCCTTTTGGCAAAAACAGTATGTTTGTAAACAGAGAGCCTTTATTTTTGAGAAACTCGATTCCCCCTTAGATGTCGAGTATTCTGAATAAAGCCCCCGTGGCTACTTTCCGTTCGCTTCTCCCCCTCCAGATTGTCACTGGCAGGTAGAAAATCTCTCTAGTTTGTGCGTGTGTGGTTTCCATTAACTGGGTGTGTGTTTGGAATTCGTGCTTGTCGGCCAGTTGCTGATTGCCTTCTGATGCTTCTTGAGAGAAAGCTTTGCAGATGAGGGGCTGGATTCTTCCAGACTCCAGGTTTCTTGTGCCCCAGGGTCATGAAGCTGGGCGCTTCCCACAGATAGGGCCAAAGCCCCTTGCTTCTTGTCAGACCTAACCCACCTGTCTGAACGTCCAGCATGGTGCAAAGCACAGATCTGAAGTGGGAGTAGCTGGTTTTCTAGTTTTCTGGTAGAACAACTTTGCTGCTGAACGTGAGCTGTCTTTTCTCTTCGAGGGGGCCCAGGTGACAACTTCTCTCCCATCTCTTACTAGCCGACACTGTTCCTACAGAAGGCTGGAATAATCTTCTCGATCTGGAGGGTGGCGGCCTCAGGTTCTAACTAAATCTTAGAACTAATTCTCACTAAATATTCAAAAGTTAAAATACCCTGGTCAAAAATCCTAAGGTGAAACGCAGAGTTAAAATCTGCGATATCTCTGGACTTGGCCGCAGAAGGAAGGACATTAAAAATTAAAAATAAAAATAAAAATAAAAATAAAAATAAAAATAAAAATAAAAATATATAAACATAACATTTTATTATTGAGGTAATGTTCAAATAATATCAAATTAACCATTCGAAGGTGGACAATTCAGTGGCATTTATTGTACTCACAGTGTTTTGTAACCAACGCCCCCAATCTAGTTCCAGAACATTTTCGTCTCTCTAGTGTAAAGCCTCCTACCTGTTGAGCAGTTATTCTCCACTCCTGCCTCCCCCAGCCCCTAGTAACCACCAATCTGCTTTCTGTCTCTATGGATTCACCTGTGCTGGTGGATGGAATACAATGCTAGAGTCATACAACATGTGGCCTTTTGTGTCTAGCTTCTTTCACTTAGCGTCATGCTTTTGAGGTTCATCCGTTTTGGGAGGACATTTGTCCCTAAAAGAAGTCCTGCTGAAGAGCTGTTATGACTCCTATTTAAGGTTGAGTTGGAGCTTCAAGAAGCGGTGGGAATGAACCCCTAATGGTTTCGAGAACCTGGAAAGGCTGTCAGAGGCTATGGAGGCCGGACTCTGCTCAGGGAAACACCCTCTGCCTTCTAAATCTCTTGTACCCTGGCTGTGCCCTGGATGATGCCTTCTGGGGCCCTGACATCATCTTCTGCTCATGGCCTTGCCACCTTCTTTCCAGCCCTGCTTCTCACAAGATGAACTGGCTCCCATTGTGTGAATTCGAAACCCTCTTGCCTTGGTGCTGTGTGTGTGGCTTCAACAGATCTTGAGAGAAAACACATCTCTCAGAAATCAGGAAGACAAGTAGTGGGTTCCTAAACTTCCAGCACTTTTCTGCTTCTTAGGCAGTCATGAGGTCTCATGGGATAGAGGTGGGAGCAGGTCGTACCTTAACACCTGGATGGGAAGACTGTGTGGAATTCGGAGAGTACCTGGAAAAGATTATTTGTTAGTCATGAAATTTTTTAGTGAACGCCTGTAATAAGTTTATTATAAGGATATAAACTTAAAATAATTTGCCATATGGCTTTTTCTTTTTTATGTTTTATTACTATTGTCTTTTTATTAAAAAAAGAAAAAAGCAAAAACCTAGACTGACATCATTCCTATGATTATTATTGACTTTATCCATTTTGATGTTTTCCCTCATTTTATATAACCTCACCGTAGTCTTAAAGCTTTTTCTGGAAGTCAAATAATTCATCCTTCTGGAACTGGAATTCACTCGTTCTGAAATTGGAAACTTGAGCCTACTAAATTTTAATAATTTTTCTGTCCTTCTTAGTTGATCTAATTTCAGCTTAGAGCAGTTACGCTGAGTGGCCTTATTTGCCACTAAGTGGCGCTCATATGCTACTGTAAATGGTTTCTGTCCTCGAAGTCAAAGAATTTGGAAAACCATTTGCCTTCATTTAAAGTAAATACAGGAATTGGCCCTACAATCTGTATGTGCTTTGTGGATTACAGATTTTCTTCCATCTTCTCTTTTCTTGACTGCCCTTTTCACTATGGGTGTCATGATCAAGCACAGAGACTAAGTTTAAATACTACTTCTGTCGTTCCCTTGCTGTATGACCTTGAGTAAGTCATTTAACTTCAGTGTTCTTAATAGAGAATGAGGTTAATAATAACACACACTTCATAGGGTGGTTGTGAGAATAAAAAAGCTAATATGTATTAAAGCATTTGTGTTATATGTGTTTGCTTTTTTTTTTAATATTGTTGGGGTGCCTGTGTGGCTCAGTTGGTTAAGTGCCTGACTTTGGCTCAGGTCACGATCTCACCGCCTGTGAGTTCGAGCTCTGCGTCGGGCTCTGTGCTGACAGCTCAGAGCCTGGAGCCTGCTTCGGATTCTGTGTCTCCCTCTCTCTCTGCCCCTCCCCTGCTCATGCTCGCGCGCTCTCTCTCTCTCTCTCTCTCAAAAACAAATAAACATTAACAAAATTAAAAACAATGTTGCCTTGTCTCCCCCCCAGCTTTGTGAGAAATAATTGACATTTAACATTGTATAATTTTAAGGTGCACAACATAATGATTTGATACACAAATATACAGAAAAATAGTTCCCACAATACATTTAGTTATGTGTTTGCTAATTTATCAGTATTTTTGTTCTTCACTGGGACGTTGCTTGTCACTTAGATGAATGTCTCCTATATACCAGGACTAGCAATATGAGAATCACTATGGATCTTATTAAAACATAGATTTGTGAGCTCCATATCTGGAATGTCTATTTAGTAATTTGGGGGAGGGGGTTAGGGATCTCCATTTAAAAGTTTCTCAAATAATTCTGATGCTCCGCTAGATTCAGGGACAGGATGACCCAGGACATCCCACTGAAGCGTAAGAAGTTTATGCTTTCTGCCCATGGGCAGTTTCCAGATTCCCCTTAAACATGGAGTATGTGCCATCCAAAGCTGTGTCCACTGGGATGGTTTCCTCTCGTTATTGTCTTTCAAGGCTACCCTGTGAAGGAGGCCATATTGCAGCCGCTGGCAAATTTCTGCTTGTACCCTCATATTCAGTGGACCCCAGGATAAATCAAGCGTGGTCTTTTCCCTCCTCCGTCAGCTGTTCATAACAGACATTGCATGTGGCAGTAGGTTTGAGCTACCGAGAGGTACTTAGCAAAAGTGGTGAGTAATGCGGGGTCTGGGCTACCCGCCTGTATGGCTTGTATGGCCCTTGGTACGGATGTCTGTTTTACAAGGAATTGCAGCTGGGCCTGCCCAACCATGTGGCTTTATGGGTGTGATGCAGCCCAGCCCGTTATGGATGACTGGTTACTTGATGTCCCGGGGTCAGGTACTCCATTTCTTTCAGGGCCCAGTAGCATGCTAGGAGCCGTTTTCTCTAAACTTGTGTAGTTATTTGCTGTAGTTGACATGGCCTATTCTGGAACTCTATGGGTCTGAGCTGGGAGTGTCTTTTTCCATCTCTAATGCTGTAAAAAAAATTTTTTTTAATGTTTATTTTTGAGAGAGAGAGAGAGACAGAGAGAGAGAGAGAGAGAGAGAGAGAGAGTGAGAGAGAGAGAGAGAGAGAATAGGCAGCAGAGAGGCAAGAGAGAAGGAGACACAGAATCCAAAGCAGGCTCCAGGCTCTGAGCTGTCAGCACAGAGCCCGACATGGGGCTTGAACTCATGAACCATGAGATCATGACCTGAGATCAAGTCGGACGCTTAATCCACTGAGCCACATAGACACCCCTCATCTCTAATGCTTCTAATGCCACAGCATCTGCTGGTCCACAAGGCTCAAGTTTTAAGTCACTTGCCCTGCAGCCTGGGCCTTTCTTCGCAGACCCTTTTCCAGTTTGGTCCCTATTCAAAACTTTTGTGTCCCTTTGAAATGGACGTGAGCAGTATTCCTAACTGTGGAACCCAGAGAACCCAAAGAAACCCACCCAGTGTTGTGCTGAGGTCTTTGTTTTAGGAAGAGTGAGGTCCAATAATTTGTTCTGTTCTTTGGCTAAGATATCCTGGCATGCCCCAGATCTGGGACCTTTAAAAAGGATACTGATGTGGCAGGGCCCTGAGTCCTCGGGGAGTCACTTCCATTGTGCTTATTGGGTGAGTCTGACTTATGAAGGCGCCAGTGTATTTGCCACTTGCTGCTTCTCCGGTCCCGTTCACACGATGTCGTCACCACGGTGATGTCCTACAGATGGCCAGCTGGTCCCGGCCTCCTCAGACTGCGTGGTGACACAGAGGGGAGAGTTAACATACACCCCGAGTCAACACTGCAAGTGACTACCTTTGTCTGTTCTGAGTTAATGTGAATGGTTTCCGATTCTCTTTTGATAGGAACCAAAAGGGCACAGTCCCCAGATCAAAGGCTGCATTCTTTGTACCCGAGCGTATGCTTGAGTGAGGTTACACCGTCAGGCCAGGAAGCCTCAGTGCCAGCTGTGGCTGGCTGCCTAAGTTTGTGGGAGACCATCATCCTCCAGCACCCATCTGATTTCTGTAGACACCAGGCTGATTAATTCAATGGTGAAAGGATAGGGGCCGCTCTGTGTACCCTGTGAGTCTTTGAGGCCAATTCTCAGCTTTAAAATCCACCCCAGGATATGATATTGTTTTGGATTTGCTCTCTTGGCTGGGGTGGGGGCAGTTTTAGAGTCTTCCCCTTGGACGTCTTCACTATGGTAGCTCTTGTCTGTGTGGGGGTTTGCCACTGCCCATCCCATCCCCATGATTCCTGTGGGGACCAGGGTAATGGCTAGAGAATGGGTTCACTCACCCAGTGTCCCGATCCTCCAGGGCAGAGTCCTCTGGGAGGATGGACAGAGCAATACTTTCATTCGTTGCTCTGCCAGCCTCTGGGGGTGCTGTTCTCTAAGATTCATCTCTTCTCTCTGCCCAGATCACCCCTGGGCACGCACTCATCAGGACAGTTGTCGGGCCAGCTCCTGACGGCTGCTGGATTCTCCTGTTTTGGGTCCTATCATGCTGTTCCTGTGCTGCCGTCTCCTGCCGCCCGGCCCTGCAGAGAAGCTTTTCAGTGGTGCTGTCGGCTCTCGCCAGCTCACTCCTCCTCGCTTCAGCATGTGGAATGCCCTGGGGTCTCCCGTGGAACAGCATCTACTGGGTTTTCTGGCCTTTCTGTGCATTCAACCTGTCCTCTCCCCTGATCCCCTGAGCCTTTCGACTCGTCCTTCGTTGTCCATCGTGGTGGTCCTGGCACTTCTACTTCCTCAGTATGGCCATCGTTTGCTCCAAGCTTCCAAGAGCCACCCCAGCAGCGTGCTAATTTTGCCTCTTGAAGTTTTGGTTGGGGTGTTGTTATGTGTCCCCCGCCACCCCCATCAATTCATATGTTGAAGTCCTAACCCCCCAGTACCTCTGAATGTGATAGTAGTTGCATGCAGGGTCTTCAAAGGAATAATTAAATTAAAATGAGGTCATTAGGGTGGGCCCTCATCTAATCTGACGGGTGTCCTGATAAGAAGAGGGGATTGGGATGTCGATACACACACAGAGGAGAGCGGCCATGTGAGGACACAGGGAGAAGGCGGCCGCCTACAAGCCAAGAAGAGGGACCCTCAGAAGAAACTAACCCTACTGACACTTTGATATCAATTTTCTAGACTCCAGGACTGGGAGGAAATAAATTTCTGTAGTTGAAGCCACTCGGTCTGTGGTATTTTGTTAACAGCAGCCTGAGAAAACTGATACAGGTGTTGTATCCGGATCACAGAATAACGTTCTCTTGTTGATAAACTCTTGCTTCTGCAGCTTTGTGTTCTGTCCCTGATCCAGAGCCCTGAGGGCCTGGCCCCTGCCTCCTCTTCTGGCTCCTGCCAGTATGTGTTGCCTGGAGCCCGCAGCTCCTCAGGGTCTGTTCCTTTCCCTCCTTGGAAAGGCCAGCATTTCCTTGGCCCATCATGTTGTGACCTAATTCTAGGGCTCGATGTGAGGAGGGGACAGATCCTCTGTGTGTGTGTGTGTGTGTGTGTGTGTGTGTGTGTGTGTATCTTGCAGGGTAGAGGTCTCTGCACAGTGTCCTCCTGCAATCAGGAGGCACTAGCTCTGATGGGGAGCAGTGACCTCTTTGGAGGCTCAGAGAGTTCAGGGGGTTCTAGCCTTCAAGACTGGAGGTCATCACCCTGGATGGCCCCACTCTGTATCCCAGGGTGTCATTCTTCTGTCCTTCCGTACAGGAGCTCTGAGTTTTGCCCTAACAGAGTTGCTGGGTTGCGGGATAAAGTTCTGTGGAGTTCTGGTATTTTTATGACTAAGTCCTGGGCCTGATCCTTAGCTTTCTCTACAATTTGAATACATATGGCAGAGTCCCTTCCCAGACTGGCAAGGGGACCTTCTGGCTGCCATGCTTAGCATTCAACTGAGAGTTAATGTCCTCAGGCCTTCCTGGTCAATCTCCCCAACATCAGTAGCCCCGGCAACAGTCACCCAGTCTCATCTCTTGATAAAGATGAGAAAGATAAAAATTCCATAGGGCTTTCTCCAGCAGCTGATGCTTGGCCGTTTCCTGCCCCATAGGCTACCCTAGTTCACTATGCTGGAAGTTTCAGCAATTACACTGCCTCCTTGAGCCATGGGCTATGTGATGAGGTCTTTATCACTGGCCAGGCAGTGGGTGATGCAGCTCCAAAATCCTATCAACGAGCCTCCACTTTTTCACGGCACTTCTGGCGTCAGGCTGGGTTCCTGGGAGGCAGACTCTGAAGGGGGTGTTAGCGTGTGGGATGTTTGTCAGGGGGCACTCTTGTGACCGAGGAGGAGGGAAGGAAGCAGCAAGGGGCAGAGAAGAGGCTGAGCAATGCTGCTGTTACCCCATGGGAAGTTGGCCTGGCCCTCAGCGTCGTGCTGAGTCGGAGCAGGAGGGTCCGGCTGTCATGCTCCTGACCTGTCGGTGGGTCCTTGCATCCCAGCTGTGCCAGGAAAAGGGTGTGATCTTGTGCAAGGTGGCACCCTTCAGCCAAGGGCAGCATCTGCAGAGGACGGACCGCCTCCCAGCCCTGGAGAAGGGCACCCTTCGGTCCTGAAGGGGATCTGGGAAATGCAGAGGGCATTCATGACAATAAGCCAAAAGTATTCATTCTATTGAGGCCACTTTGAATTGCACAGCGGTCGAGGTGCAGCACTGATGCCTCCTTTGGGTGGATGGAGCAGAATATTGAGATTGTGCCACAGACTGGAAGCGGCTCTTGGACAGGCGTGCTGTCATTGAAGGGCCAAGTCTTATCCTCCGAGTGGAGGTCATCTCCATGAAGGCGCGTGACCCTACAAGGCTCAGGCCGTGCTCAGCCACCTGGGCCTCTGGGATACCGGGTCTCGGGTGCAAATTGGAGCTTCCACCTGCCGCGGGACCGTCATCAAGCCGGAAGCGACACGGAGACAGTCCAGCTGCCGTGGGCTCGACGGGAGCTGATGAAGGTGAACCAGGCGACTGCAGGCAGAGACGCGATGGGCTCGCACGCGCTTGAACTGCACACCCCAGAGCCGACCACAACAAAAGCTCCAAAGAGGAAAGGTCAGACCCATGAAGTGCTATTTGTTTTCACTGAAACTTCATCCCTCCCACTTAACACCCGTCTAACCAGCAACGGAATCAATTACCACGTGTCAGCCCGAAATCTGACACAAGAAATGAAAGAAGGACACAACCTCCCCAGGGGGGGTGGCGGGCGGGGGGCAGAGATAGAGAACTCAGGCAGGGAAGCTGTGAATGAGCCACTCCGTCCTGTAATTAAGGGTTAAAGGCAGTCTGAGACCCTGCTTCCCTTCCCTCTCTCCGTCTCCTGGGCTTGGAGCCCGGATCACCGTTACCCGTTCGTACTATTGGGTGTTTCTATCGCAAAGGGTGGTCAGCAGGCCTTGTGAGGTTATTTGACTTTGGTTACAGAAGTTGCTCCATTTAATAATTGAAAACCAGAAGGTTCTAGACATTTATTGTTTCATAGAGCTCTAGGTGGGAGAATTCCTAGCAGATCAAGTTCGGCCGCCATGTCTATTTGAGCTGATTGAGTTCCTGCATTTTTTGGGCTTCTGTGAAATGTGGTGTCAGCTCGTCTGAGAGCACCCGTTGAAGGTGATGTCATTCACTTTCCACATTTATGCGAGTCTCCAAAAGAGAGCTCGGTCCATGGGCTGCTCAGGCAGAGCACACAAAAGTTCAGTGGCTGAATCCCAGCAGGAGATCTGTTTCACCAGCTCTACGAAGTGACACATTTTTGTTCATCAAGAACACCTCAACTCTTAAACTTTTATTCATAGGGTCCTAGGATAAAGAACCCTGTTGTCTTCAAGTAGAGTGTTAGATGGACATTTTCTAATCTGTTCTATAAATGGTGTTGCCTCTCTGATCACCTTAGCATACAGAATGTTCAAAGTGTGAAGTGTTGATTAAAATGGCACATGGGTTCGAGAGGCAGGAGGCGTCCCTCCAGATATCCTGGTGGCGTTTCCATTGATTGGCAGGAAGTAATGAAATGCCAAATTGTTGCTCAACCAGATGGTTAAATTGTCAGTGGAATAGCGGGTGGCGTGCTCATGAACGAATCAGTAACTTGTCCTTTGCTACAGTTTTTAATTCCGTGTGGTCTGATGGTGTCGATATCTCTTTATGGCAACGATTTTTGGATTATTTCTTTTCTTCTGACCTACATGGTGCTCAGTGTTTGGTTCTTTGTCTGCATAGAGAGAGAGATGTGTGCTCTCTTTCTCTTTGCTCTTTCAGAGTGATGCCACACAGGCAGGGTTTACTTTGCTGCCAGCAATGTAATGCTTTGTGTCTTCGTCTCATTGGTTCTCTCAGCTCAGCTCTGCACGTCTCTGTCGGGATAGAAGCTGTCCCCACTGGCTCCCCCACCCCTTAAACTCAGCAGGGTCAAAGTGGCATCCATCATCTTTCCCTGACTTGTCTCCTCCTTCACATTTATTCTCCATTTCCAATGTGGGAGCAAAATCCCAGGGGTCACTTAAGCTTGAAACCTGAGATACTTTCTTGATCCTCCCCATCTCTCTTATCCCCTACATCATCAGATGTTATTGATTTTTGCCTACGAAAGATTTCTCACATTTGTCCCTCTGCCATCCTGCCACTTGGCCTGAGTCTATGCCACCGTCCTCTCCTCCTGCTATTCTGACAGCCTCAGACTCTCACCTCTGTGGCTATGCTCATGCTTTCCTCTTTTTCTAGTGTGTGTGTGTGTGTGTGTGTGTGTGTGTGTATGTGTTTGCCTTTTTCTTTTTGACCAGTGAACCTGAAGACTTTAGGAGTCAGATCAGGCATCACTTTTAAAAAAAGGAAACATTTTGGGGCGCCTGGGTGGCGCAGTCGGTTAAGCGTCCGACTTCAGCCAGGTCACGATCTCGTGGTCCGGGAGTTCGAGCCCCGCGTCAGGCTCTGGGCTGATGGCTCAGAGCCTGGAGCCTGTTTCCGATTCTGTGTCTCCCTTTCTCTCTGCCCCTCCCCCGTTCATGCTCTGTCTCTCTCTGTCCCAAAAATAAATAAAATGTTGAAAAAAATTTTTTTTAAAAATAAAAATAAAAAAAAAGGAAACATTAATTACTTAATTGTTTTCACATCTGCATTTTCTCTTGCCTTCTCTGTCTTCCTTAATTCCCTATCTCTCCATCTCTCCCAGTTGGAAAGTTTTGAGCCGTCCTCTGCCCCCGATGATATCAGTTACCCAATGTTGACTTACTGCTGAACCGTACCAGCTCTCCTTCCTGTCTCCACCATCAATTTTCATGTTAAAACCCACCTGATTTTTGCATAAGGCAGATGCTCCCCTCCCAGCGAATCTTTCCTCCTCCTTCCAAGCTTCATGCTGTCCTTCGGCTCACTGTAGGATTCATCTTTCTAAAGTCCTTCTTTGTTCAAAACCTTCTCTGGACCCATTTTCTGCAGAGAAATGTCCTAACTCCCTACACACATCTGGAACCCTTTACAACCTGACTCTAATCTACCACTGTAAGGGCAGGTGCTATCACCACCCCTGTACTCCCAGCCCCCTTACCTGCCCCCCCCCCCCAGAGGCCCCAGTACCAGCTGCCTTACAGCTGAGCCATCCTTCTCATGCTCTTGGCCTATGACTGTGCTATGCTTGGCTGGGGACTTCTCTCGTATTGAAGTCCTACTTACCCTTTAAGACCTCGGGTGAATGGAACCACCACGTGATTCCGGATTCCACCAGTGAGCACAGATTACCTTTTCCTTGCAGCCTTGATGTCACTTACAACCCCAGTTTGCTATTCGCCAAGTCAGCCCGGCACTACAGGCACTTAGGTGTCCGTTTTCTTTTGAGCTTGTGGACACCCCAGGGATGTGTCCATTGCCCTTTGGCTCCTCCCATTTAGCGACTCCTCACTAAATCCATGGCAAGAAATGGAAGACATGTATCATATTTACATATATTTTTTATTTGAGTACAGTTGACACACAACATTACATTAGTTTCAGGTGTATATAACACAGTGGTTCAAAGTTTATACATTATTCTGTGCCCAGCATGAGTATAGCTACCATCTGTCACCATGCAACGTTACTGCAGTATCTTTGACTGTATTCCTTATGCTCTGCCTTTTATTCCTGTGAGTTGTTTGTTCCATAACTGAAAGCCTGTATATAGAGATCACGTACTTTAGGGGCGCCAAGGTGGCTGGGTCAGTTAAGTGTCCCACTCTTGGTTTTGGCTCAGGTCAAGATCTCACGGTTCGTGGGATTCAGCCCCATGTCAGGCTGTGTGCTGATGGCAAAGAGCCTGCTTGGTATTCTCTCTTTCTCCTTTTCTTTCTGCCCCTCCCCTACTCAGAATAAATAAACATTTAAAAGAAAGATCCTGTCCTTTAAATGTATATTTCCAAAGGGAAGTCCTTGTTTTTCCTAGAAGTATAATTGACATACGACCTTATATTAGTTTCAAGTGTACAACAATATAATTCAATATTTGTATAAATTTAGAAATGATCACTGCACTAAGTCTAGTTATCATCCATCACCATACATAGTTACAGACTTTTTTCCTTGTGGTCAGAAATTTCAAGTTCTAATAAAAAGAGAGTCCTTTATTTTTTATTGTGTTCATTTTTTAACCTGCACTACATTATTTCTAAAAGCTTTATTAACACCAAACACACAATAGATATCTTTTGTCTTTTTAAAAATTTAATCCAGCCAAATACTTGGTTACTTTGAAAAACATAAGGCAGAATTCATATAAGTATGACAGAAAAGTGTTTCTGAATTGGGATTTAAGGCAATCATTTAATGGATTTCAACTTTGTGTTTCAAACTGGAGCCCATAGAGACAAAGTATGAATCAGGTGCTTTGCAGCATCTCTGGTTTGGTTGGGGGCAAGGCTTCCATCCCAAGGGAGTCACTTTATTTTTCTTTTACAGCGACCTCTGATGTTCAGGGATTGGATTAGTGGAAATGAATAGTTGAAACTACATCTTGCTACACTATAAATGGTTGGCGGAGGCAACGCACTCCCCCCACAGCCCCCCATCCCCTATATATGTGTGTGTTGTCTCTATATGTAGAGACAACACACACATATATATAATGTGAACATGTGGACAACAGATGATTTTTAGATGTGACTAACATACTCATTAGACATTTTTAGCAAAATTCTCCGCTGGTCTCATTGTCCTGAGGTTGAAATTCAAGAAATTTACTGTCTAGTGTGTGCCTCAGAACCCTGAGGTTTAACTTGGATCCCTTTGAAGTCTTTTATTATGATCGATGAATCATTTCAACATTTTTCTACAGTCAAGGGCCCACAGTAAAAAGATAACATCAAGTACCTTACTAATCAAGGATACCACAAAAGATTGGAAATTAGGTGAAAATGTGGCATGGGCAGGAATACTCAACTCAAAACCTGCATTGATCACTACACATTTCAAAAGAATTTGGAAACACAGAGCTTTTAAAAAGTGCACGGGACTGATTTCAGAAAACATTTGGGAAATATTCGAGTGCTATTTGTAATAGAAATAAACCCCACTTGGAGACTTTTCTCGAGTAAATGTTTTACAGTAGAGTTTGGCACCACAAGTCAGGGGTAAGGAGAAAGGTTCTGTACCTGTCTGTGTGCAAGCAGATTCCCAGGATCGGGCTGGGTTTCACCCGCAGCTCGGTGTCAGTCGCTGATGAGACAAAACTTGCTTTTTTAAGGGAGGCTGCTTTTATGTCCAGATGGGGAGGGTTATCGCCCACAGACTAAGGTTTTGGGGTTCTTGGCAAGGACTGCTGACTTACCCTTTATTATACTTTCAAGGCTCTCAGACAGGCTCCGCGCTGACTGAACCCTAAAAGGGCCCTGCTGAGAGCTTGAGAGGAAAACACCAGCACTTTGGGAGAAGCATCTGAATAGGTTCACAGTGGGAGCCCACAAAAGAGGAGCTGCGCAGCCCAGGGAGCTGGTGAGAGCACAGAGATTGCTACCCAGGCTAGTGAACAAACCTCAAGACCGTCAAGGGCGAGGATCCAGATCTGGCCGTCAAAACAACAAATTCCAGAGAAGTTTTGAAAGTGAAGATCAGCAACGTCTTATCATCTGGTTTTGCCCCCATCTTTAAAACCTAGTAATTGTACCCCCACATGGTGTATGAGGTGGGATGGCTGTTTGTCCAGCCCAGTCCTGCCATCGTCTTATTGATTTGCTCCACTGTGCTGCTTCCTGGATCTGAACTCGTCACCTGTTCTCCCTACGTTTAAGGGGCAGCCCAGAGTCTTTAGCTGGTGTTCAAAACCATCTAAAAAATGGGTCAGACTTACTCTTGCAGGCTGCTGTCTCCTATTCCTCCAACATAACCAGAATGCTTTTCCTTCTTTGCTCTCATCCGATAGAAACTTTGCCCAGACTCAAATACCCTCTCACATCTCACCACCTCCAAAAAAGCTTCCCAGATCACCCAAAATAGATGAGACCATATCGTCTTTTATATCTCTGAGGGGTCTCTGGCTTGTCACTTTCATGACAGTCCATGCCATCTAGTGCTTTTGCCTTGTATGTACCCATTGAGAACTCTGGGCTGCTGTAAGTCACAGACAATAAGGGGCACTTTGTTTTTCCTTTCCTTTTTTTTCCTCAATATATTTTTATTTATTTGTTTTTAAGTTTTTTTTAAATACAAAATTTATTGTCAAATTGGTTTCCATACAACACCCAATGCTCATCCCAACAGGTGCCCTCCTCAATGCCCATCACCCAAAACCACACTGAGATATCACCTCATGCCAGTCAGAGTGGCTAAAATGAACAAATCAGGAGACTATAGATGCTGGCGAGGATGTGGAGACACGGGAACCCTCTTGCACCGTTGGTGGGAATGCAAACTGGTGCAGCCGCTCTGGAAAACAGTGTGGAGGTTCCTCAAAAAATTAAAAATAGACTTACCCTATGACCCAGCAGTAGCACTGCTAGGAATTTACCCAAGGGATACAGGAGTGCTGATGCATAGGGGCACTTGGACCCCAATGTTGATAGCAGCACTTTCAACAATAGCCAAATTATGGAAACAGCCTAAATGTCCATCAACCGATGAATGGATAAAGAAATTGTGGTTTATATACACACTGGAGTACTACGTGGCAATGAGAAAGAATGAAATATGGCCCTTTGTAGCAACATGGATGGAACTGGAGGGTGTTATGCTAAAGGAAGTAAGTCATACAGAAAAAGACAGATACCGTATGTTTTCACTCTTAGGTGGATCCTGAGAAACTTACCAGAAGACCATGGGGGAGGAGAGGGAAAAAAAAAAGTTAGAGAGAGCCAAACCATAAGAGACTCTTAAAAACTGAGAACAAACTGAGGATTGAGGGGGGTGTTTTTCCTTTTCTATTCATCAGCACAAGGCAAAATGCCTACCATGCACAGCAGCCACTCAGCTCGTATTGTTGAGCTAACCAGGTGAATTAGGCCTTATGTAATGCTTGGGACCTAAAGTAGTTAACATGTAAACCCATCCATCCATCCATCCATCCATCCATCCATCCATCCATCCATTTCTACACTGACTACCTACTCCATCCAGCTCTGTGCTTGGGCCTGGAAATACAGCAATGAGCAATAAAGTCACGGTGCCTATCTTCACAGAGTTTATAATCTTGTGAGAGCAAAGAAATAGTCACACAACCAACAATCACAACACTCATGGTGGCCTACTCTTATTGAAGGCTTACTCTGTGCTAGTCATTATGCTAAGTGCTTCTTCGTATTATCTTACTGAATTCTCATGACCACCCTTGGAGATAAGCATTATTATCCCTTTCTTATGGATCAGGGACTAGAAGCTTAGCTTAAGCTTGTTAGTTTAACTGCCCAAAGCCGTCTGGCTAGTGAGTGGAAAAGTGGGAGCTTGACCCAGGCTGTCTGACTCCAGAGCCTTTATACCACATGGTATAAATAATTCCTAATATTAGAGGGATGACAAATACCACAAATATCGTGTGTGTTAGTGTCCTCTGGCTGTTATAACAAATTTGTCACAAACTTAGGGGCTTAAAATAACACACATTTATTATCTTACAGTTCTGTGGATCAGAAATCTAACATGGGCCTCACCAGGCTAAAACCAAGACGTGGGCAGAGGCTCTAGGGGAAGTTCCATTTTCTTGCCTTTTTCAGCTTCTAGAGCTGCTTGCTTTCCATGACTCATGGCCCCTTCCTGCATCTTCAAAGTCAGCAATGTCACTTCTCTCTGACTATAGGTGAGAAAGGCTCTCTGCATTCAAGGACGCGTGTGATTATATCTGGCCCACTTGGATTATCTGGGACAATCTCCCATCTCAAGATTCTTAATCACAGGTGCATGGCCCCTTGTACCATGTAAGATAACCTATTCACAGGTTCCAAAGATTAGAGCATGGTTATCTTTGGGGTGCCATAATTATACTGGTCACATCATAAAATGATGTAATAAGGGTAGCAGTCTGGAAGTATAGGAAAGGCTCAGGCTTCTTGGGAGGGACAGGCACTGCAGGCTGACGACCAAGGAGGCGGAAAGCCCCTGAAAAGCCACAGAGCTGGGGCCTTAGCAAGTCTGAGGGTGCCCGGATGTGGTGAGCAGGGGTAGGGTGGGGGTGGGAAGTGGCCTGTGTTGTGGCTAGACAAGGTGGCAGGGGTCAGATCATGAGAAACATGCCTGGCAGGTAGGGAGGGATTCTATTATGATTCTGGGAGAAAAGGGCAGTAAGTAAAAGGGTCAAATGAGGGACACGATTGATTTGCACTTTAAGATCACTCTGCTGAGGCGCCTGGGGGCGCCTGGGTGGCTCAGTCGGTTGAGCATCTGACTTCGGCTCAGGCCATGATCTTACAGCTCGTGAGTTCGAGCCCCCCGTTGGGCTCTGTGCTGACAGCTCAGAGCCTGGAGCCTGCTTCTGCTTCTGTGTCTCCCTCTCTCTCTGTCCCTAACCCACTCGCATTCTGTCTCTGTCGCTCTCAGAAATAAATAAACATTAAAAAAAAAAATTAAAAAGAAAAGATCACTCTGCTGCTGTGTAGAAAACAGGTTGATGGGGAGCACAAGTGCATGCAATTATGAGGGTATTTCAGTAGTTAAGGTGGGAGATGTTGATGGTCTGAACCAGGAGGGGGGCTCTGCAGGTGAGGAGAGGCCAGCCAGAGCAGATAGCAGGGCTGGTGGTTGCCTGGATGTGAGGTAAGGGAGAGATGTCCAGGTTTCTAAGTGGGATGGCCCAAGTGGTTAGGGCCTTCATGTTGACACAAGGGTGACTGGACAGGACCAGGCTTTTGGATGGGAGATGACCAGAGCTAAGTGGCTGTAGAAGGAGCAAAGGCAATTAATATAAGAATGAAAATGTATCCTGGTGGTAGGAGGCTGGTGGGTAGAAACAGGGCAAAATTTGGCACAGTCATGCCTTTTAGTTCTTATAATTGAATATTTACAGACATCATTTTGCTTTTTTTTTTGGCTACAAAAAGCTTTATTGTTTCTATTTGGTCCAAGGCTTGGGAGAGGGCTCCAGGGTGGCTAAAAAGCTGCCTAGTGGCTGCAAGGAGAAGTTCAGGCACAAGCCCTGGCCCAGGCGATGCTAGAGGGGCCCTTCAAAGGCTGTTGGGCTTCAAGGGCTCCTACTGATGCTTGAAGGTGAGCCTCTGGAAGGGACACTCAACCAGCCCAGTCTGGGGGCCAGCCAGCTTACAGATGAGAGTCAGGTGGTCGCCATCTTCTTGATGAGTTTCACCTCCTCATCCAGGAAGTGGTTGTCCAGGAAGTCAGAGACGGAGGCCTGTGCAGGCAGAAGCCAGGGCGTGCAGATCCAAAAGGGCCTGGTTCAGGTTCTTCTCCATAACCAGGGTGGCTTCCATGGCATCCAAGGCTTTACCCCACTCATCCTGGGATGCTTCTGCCCATCCTGGAAGAGGGCGCGGCCACCACACTGGTTTTGCATCTTCAAGTGGGCTCAGGACCTTCCAAAGGCTTCTCCTAAGGCAGCTTGTGGAAGAAGTGGCCCAGCCCTCCAGAGCCACATGGTCGTGGTGGAAATAGAAGCCCAGAGAGAGGTAGGTGTAGGAGGCCCGCAGATGCATGTTGGTCAGGTGTCTGATGGCGGCGGCCTCCACCTTGGTGGAATGATTCTGATGAATCCGGGTGCTCATGGTTGATAGGTAATAAGGAGCTAAGCTCAAAATAGGGTGTTGGCTCGTCCTGGAGGCAAAGGGTGGCTGAGAAGATGGCTCTGAAGGTTGTGACTGAAAAAATGTTTAGAGGGTGGTCACAGGCTGGTCGAAGGGGTGTCCCTGGGTCTGTTCCGTCCAAACCCTATTGAAGCAAGAGACATCTGCAGGACCAGGGGCGCACTTCCTGCAGAAACCATATTGCTTTAAGAGGCCACGACGTTAAAATGTCTTCTGGAAAATTATGCAGACCAAACATTCTGATTGTTGGTTTGGTTTAATTAAGGGCAACATATCAGTTATCATATTTCAGCCTCTCCATCTTAGCAATAAAATTTTTAAAAAATTTTTATTTTTTGAGAGAGAGAGTGAGCGAGAGAGCACGAGTGTGGGACAGAGTGCGAGTCGGGGGAGTGGCAGAGAGAGAGAGACACACAGAATCTGAAGTAGGCTCCAGGCTCCGAGCAGTCAGCACAGAGCCCGACGTGGGGCTCAAACCCACAGACTGCCGGATCATGACCTGAGCAAAGTCAGATGCCTAACTGACTGAGCCACCCAGTCACCCCTTGCCTCTCCATCTGAATAAATAGATATTCTTTTTGCTTGCTTGCACATGACAACTTTATGTACACCATATGTTTCTTCTGATTCTTAGCCTGATGGCAGAATGATTCTTTGGGCACAGTGTAATATGACCTTGGATTTTAATAAGATTCATTTTGTTTTTCAGTAAATAACATATAGAGTTGTATGTTTCCACAAGATTAACATTTTTCAAAAAGGAGATTTTAGAGAAAGAGGTTTTGGTGTGAGTTAATTATGGGGACTTAACAAGGAAAATCAATCAACCTGCCATGCAATACTGAATTAACCAAATGGCACGCATGCACTTGTAACCTAACAAGTTACTTTGTATACCTGTCCTAGGATGAGAGTCCACAGTTATCTTATTTAGATCTCACAACGTGAACACACGTACTAACATAGGTTTAGAAACTCCATACTAGAAGACAAAAGAGTGGATTCTCCCAGCAAGCAAGAACATTTTGGCATTCTGTACTGGCCTCCCGTGTATCCCCGGGCACTACACTTCTCTGCGGCGTGGATTCGCTTGGCTGCCCAAACTTCTATGGAGAGACATGCCTTTTGTTCTTGCCTATAGTCTGTTTCAGTGGTTCTCAAACTTCAGTGAGTATAAGAATTAGTCTACAGGGCTGTATAGATAAAGCCATGGATCTCATGCTTGACTTGCAAAGTGAGACCATTCTAAAGGTACTTTAGACTTTAATTTTTGCCTTTGGTGAAGATTTTAGAACTTCATATGGGCTCTTGGAACCTTGGGGCTATGATTCCAAGTCTGATTTTGGGAGGCATCTCAGCACCTGCCTCTGAATAGAAGAGGGGCTGAAGTTAGAGACAGCAGGGAGGCACAGTGCTGTGAAATCGATTAAATAATTAGAAGGGAATGAACACCCTGTGGTCATGTGTGTGGTAAAGAGATCCTGGAATAGCAGAACAGCAGATATTAATTGTCACATGCCAGTGCAAGAACAGAGGTGGACCTAGGATATACGCAACGAGATTCCTTTCCACAGGAAGGACCGGGATTGTCACCTAGTGCCGGACAAGCAAAGGCCTGCCTATGGTAGTTTCAGTAGAGAGAAGTACTGGGAATACAGCTCATGTGCCCACAATAATGCCACAGGCAAGGTGTGCCCCAGCACTGACCTTCTAGAGTCACATCAGCACCTGCCATTTTTTTAAAAATTTTTTTTTCAACGTTTTTTATTTTATTTTTGGGACAGAGAGAGACAGAGCATGAACGGGGGAGGGGCAGAGAGAGAGGGAGACACAGAATCGGAAACAGGCTCCAGGCTCCGAGCCATCAGCCCAGAGCCCGACGCGGGGCTCGAACTCACGGACCGCGAGATCGTGACCTGGCTGAAGTTGGACGCTTAACTGACTGCGCCACCCAGGCGCCCCGCACCTGCCATTTTAAAATAGATTCATTAAATTCAAGTTTTGTAGCCTTTTTAAAAATCACCTTGATTACATTTATTTTAAATGTTATTGTAGTTTTATAGTGGCAGAAGTATTCTTTTTTTTTTTAAGTTTGTTTATTTTTGAGAGAGAGACAGAGAGAGTGAGTGGGGGAGGGGCAGAGAGAGAGAATCCCAAGCAGGCTCTGCACTGTCAGCACAGAGCCCCGATGTGGGGCTCAAACTCACAAACTGTGAGATCATGACCTGAGCCAAAATCAAGAGTCAGAGACTTAAGTCTGAACCACCCAGGTGCCCCAAAGAAATATCACAGTTTAAACAAGTTACTCAGACAAGGGATGTGATGCATTTGGTGTTAAATAGAAGTCACTCCAGAAATTAATCTACTTCCAGTTCATTCTCAAACACTCACTGGGCACTTGGGTCTAAAGGTGAGTAGGTGGTAAATGGGGGAAAATTTTTCCTTTAAAAGAGTCAGTGTCCGCTCAGCTTAGTGCAATGCTGCCCTTTACTATTCCTAAGAACAATGAGAAAGCATGACAGGTCCTTCATAGCTGCCACGTGAAAATGTTAAGAAGTCCTTGTTCATTCTATAGTTAACATAGTGCTAAGTTTTAAAAATATCAGATCCTAAAGAAATTGTGGTTTATATACACAATGGAGTACTACATGGCAATGAAAAAGAATGAAATATGGCCTTTTGTAGCAACGTGGATGGAGAGTGTGATGCTAAGTGAAATAAGCCATGAAGAGAAAGACAGGTACCATATGGTTTCACTCTTATGTGGATCCTGAGAAACTTGAAAGAAACCCATGGAGGAGGGGAAGGAAAAAAAAAAAAAAGAGGTTAGAGTGGGAGAGAGCCAAAGCATAAGAGACTCTTAAAAACTGAGAACAAACTGAGGGTTGATGGGGGGTGGGAGGGAGAGGAGGGTAGGTGATGGACATTGAAGAGGGCATCTTTTGGGATGAGCACTGGGTGTTGTATGGAAACTAATTTGACAATAAATTTCATATAATAAAAAAAATCAGATCCTGAAGTTTCTGCATGTTGTTGTGCACTTAACATAATCCATATTAAATACTTGATAAAATCCAGTTAGTAAAAAAACTACACATAAAATGAATTTAGCAGAAAAGCCTCTTAAGAAAACAGCCACCAAGGTAAGACTTGGTAAAAAAACGAAACAAAACAAACAAAACCCTGAAGGCTGTTGTCAGTGGAAACCTTGACTTTCAGGCTGAAATCCCCTTGCTAAGTGTAAAGAAGAAGCTACCATAGGGGCCTTCAACTTTGTGGTCCTTTCCTTAAAAAAAAAAAAATTTTTTTTAATGTTTGTTTTTCAGAGAGAGAGAGAGAGAGAGCGCGAACGTGGGCAGGGGAGGGGCAGAAAGAGAGGGAGACACAGTCCAAAGCAGGCTCCAGGCTCTGAGCCATCAGCATAGAGCCCCACGCAAGCCTTGAGCTCATGAAGCATGAGATCATGACTGGAGCCAAAGTTGGATGCTTAATCCACTGAGCCACCCAGGCACCCGTACTTTCTGTGGTCCTTTAACACGTTGTGGGGATTGGTGTGTCCGCACTGACCACCTGTTCATCTTCAGACTCCAGCATCTTGTACATGCTCAGTGAGTGTTCAAGGAAGGAAGGGAGTATGTGCTTCAGAGCGATGTCTATTCAAGCATCACTTAACCGGTGACTCAGTCCATCGGCAGCTCCTGCAAATGAAGTGCAGCTTCCGGGCACGTAGGCTGTAGAGCTCGCATATCGATTTTGAAAGGGACCATACAAATGCATGCCGCTTTCCTGGGCTGCAGCCTTGCTTCTAAGTACCTGATTCATCATGACTGTGCCCTTCCCAGCCTGGCCCATCTGCCTGCAGGCTCACCCTTGGCCCTTGAGTCTGTTCTAACTAGTGTACTGAACAGCCCTGTTTCCATGGGTGAATGGGACTTGGAATGACTTCCATGTCCTTCTGCCCTGAGTCTGGTGAGCCCCAAATTATCCTGCCTGCCCCAGGTGTCTGGGTATAAACTGCAGCCTTATTTTACCCTCTCATCTTTTTTGAGCGCTTGGGTGAATGGTCTATTGATGACACTTTTCCTCAGATCTAGGTGAGGATTTTATCATCCTGGGTCTCGCATGCTTCTCTCTCTGCAGGCTCTAGGACCCCCTGGCATTGGCACACGTTGGAGTCCTGGAGGAGCACGTGGTCGGAAGCCTTGGCTTTCTCTCCATCTAAGGCTTGATTTAGATCTACGTCTCAGCACTAGGCAGAGCTCCTTTCCCTCCACATAAATGAGTTGACTCTTTACCTTTATAGGTTTTGCTGAAAGCGAAATCTTAATTGCCTGTCATTGAAATGAGTACGTATTACTTCTTACTAAAAATGTTCATTAGAAATTGTGTTCATGTAGGTTCAGATTCATGTAGGGTTGGTTGGTACATCTTTGGGATCCCTCTAAGCAATCTCACAAACAGTGTTCTGGTTCTTGGTATTTGGTGCAGTTAAAAAAAGGGAAATCAGAGGCTTTGAGCTGGTCTAAAGGTTTAAAGTTCCTCACCAGGAAGGCTTTTATTAGTTTCTTTGTTGATTTTTTTTTTAAACCAATTTTGTAGGAATGGTGGCTATTGAGCTAACCAATTCCTGGTCACTCACTCATCTGTCAGTCGAAGCAGGAGACCCAATTGCTCCTTCCATCTATACTGAACAAACGGGGAAGGGCAGAGTTGTACATGGTGGGCACGTCAGGAGAAAGGAAAGTCTAGGGTGCACTGAGCTATTGCATGTCCATTTGGTTTTTTCAGGTTGACATGGACAGTAAAAAAAAAAAATTAGATATAGGAGAATCCTAGGAGACAGTGAATTCTTGTTCTTTTCTTCTCTCTAAGATATCTCCCATTATTCTTTGGGAGAAGAATCAGGCTCTTTTCCCAGTGAAAAATATCAATTTACTAGACAAGGGGCATCAGTGGGGAGCATCTATGTATGGAGACTAATTGTTAGAGATCCACTTTGCAGACTTCCACAGTGCCAGCCCTCGCCCCTACTCCTTTGCTTTCCCCTGCCCAATCTGTGGTTTTCACTGCTCTCCACCCTGTGTCAGAACCCAGCGTCCAGATGTATAGTTGGATATACATCTTTAGACCAAGCCCCATCCCTTTCACAAGCAAAGCTCTCTTCTTCTGGGTCCCTTGGTGGGATTTTTTTTAATTTAAATTTTATTTTTTAAATTTAATCCAAGTTAGTTAGCATCTAGTGCAACAATGATTTCAGGAGTAGATTCCTTAGTGCCCCTTACCCATTTAGCCCATCCCGCCTCCCACAACCCCTCCTGTAACCCTCAGTTCTCCATATTTATGAGACTCTTCTGTTTTGTCCCCCTCCCTGTTTTTATATTATTTTTGCTTCCCTTCCCTTGTGTTCATCTGTTCTGTGTCTTAAAGTCCTCCTATGAGTGAAGTCATATGATATTCGGCTCTCTCTGACTAATTTCATTTACCATAATACCCTCCAGTTCCATCCACCTAGTTGCAAATGGCAAGATTTCATTCTTTTTGATTGCCGAGTAATACTCCACTGTATATATATACCACTTCTTCTTTATCCATTCATCCATCGGTGGACATTTGGGCTCTTTCCATACTTTGGCTATTGTTGATAGTGCTGCTATAAACATGGGGGTGCATGTGCCCCTTCGAAACAGCACACCTGTATCCCTTGGATAAATACCTAGTAGTGCAATTGCTGGGTCGTAGGGTAGTTCTATTTTTAGTTTTTTGAGGAACCTCCATACTGTTTTCCAGAGTGGCTGCACCAGCTTGCATTCCCACAAGTAGTGCAAAAGAATTCCTCTTTCTCCACATCCTCACCAACATCTGTTGTTGCCTGAGTCATTAATGTTAGTCATTCTGACAGGTGTGAGGTGGTATCTCATTGTGGTTTCCCTGATGGTGAGTGATGTGGAGCATTTTTTCATGTGTTGGTTGGCCAACTGGATGTCTTCTTTGGAGAAGTATCTATTCATATCTTTTGTCCATTTCTTCACTAGATTATTTGTGTTTTGGATGTTGAGTTTGATAAGTTCTTTATAGATTTTGGATACTAACCCTTTATCTGATACGTTGTTTGCAAATACCTTCCCCCATTCTGTCGGTTGCCTTTTAGTTTTGCTGATTGTTTCCTTTGCTGTGCAGAAGGTTTTTATTTTAATGAGGTCCCAGTAGTTCATGTTTGCTTTTGTTTCCTTTGCCTCCAGAGATGTGTTGAGTAAGAAGTTGCTGCAGCCAAGATCAAAGAGGTTTTTTGTCTACTTTCTCCTTGAGGTTTCTGATGGCTTCCTATCTTACACTGAGGTCTTTAATCCATTTTGAGTTTGTTTTTGTGTATGGTGTAAGAAAGTGGTCCAGGTTCATTTTTCTGCATGTTGCTGTCCAGTTTTCCCAGCACCACTTGCTGAAGAGACTGTCTTTATTCCATTGGATATTCTTTCCTGCTTTGTCAAAGATGAGTTGGCCATACATTTCTGGGTCCATTTCTGGGTTCTCTATTCTGTTCCGTTGATCTGAGTGTCTGTTTTTGTACCAGTACCATACTGTCTTGATGATTACAGCTTTGTAGTATAGCTTGAAGTCTGGGATTGTGATGCCTCCTGCTTTGGTTTTCTTTTTCAAGTTTGCTTTGGCTATTCGGGGTCTTTTCTGGTTCCACACAAATTTTAGGATTGTTTTTTCTAGCTATGTGAAGAATGCTGGTGTTACTTTGATAGGGATTGCATTGAATATGTAGACTGCTTTGGGTAGTATTGATATTTTAACAATATTTGTTCTTCCTACCCAGGAGCATGGAATATTTTTCAATTTTTTTTGGTATTTTTCAATTTCTTTCATAAGCTTTCTATAGTTTTCAGTGTATAGAATTTTCACCTCTTTGGTTAGATTCATTGCTAGGTATTTTATGGTTTTTGGTGCCATTGTAAATGGGATCGATTCCTTCATTTCTCTTTCTGTTGCTTCATTGCTGGTGTATAGGAATGCAACCAATTTCTGTACATTGAATTTATGTCCCACAACTTTGCTGAATTAATGAATCAGTTTTAGAAGTTTTTTGATGGCATCTTTAGGGTTTTCCATATAGAGTATCCTGTAATCTGCAAAGAGTGAAAGTTTGGCCTCCTCCTGGCTGATTTGGATGCCTTTTATTTCTTTGTGTTATCTGATTGCTGAGGCTAAGACTTTCAATACTATGTTGAATAACAGTGGCGAGAGTCGACATCCCTGTCTTGTTCCTGACCTTAGGGAGATAGCTCTCAGTTTTTCCGCATTGAGGATGATATTAGCATTGGGTCTTTCATATATGGCTTTTATGATCTCGAGGTGTGATCTTTCTATCCCTACTTTCTTGAGGGATTTTATCAAGAAAGGATGCTATATTTTGTCAAATGCTTTCTCTACATCTATTGAGAAGACCATATCTTTCTTGTCCTTTCTTTTATTGATGTGATGAATCATGTTAATTGTTTTGTGGATATTGGACCAGACCTGCATCCCAGGTATAAATCCCACTTGGTCATGGTGAATAATTTTTTAATGTATTGTTGGATCCGGTTGGCTAATATCTTGTTGAGGATTTTTACATCCATGTTCATCAGGGAAATTGGTCTATAGATCTCCTTTTTAGTGGGGTCTATGGTTTTGGAATCAAGGTAATGCTGGTTTCATAGAAAGAGTTTGGAAGTTTTCCTTCCATTTCTATTTTTTGGAACAGCTTCAAGAGAATAGGTGTTAACTCTTCCTTAAACGTTTGGTAGAATTCCCCTGGAAAGCCATCTGGCCCTGGACTCTTGTTTTTTGGGAGATTTTTGATCACTAATTCGATTTCTTTACTGGTTATGGGTCTGTTCAAATTGTCTATTTCTTCCTGTTTCAGTTTTGGTAGTGTATATGTTTCTAGGAATTTGTCCATTTCTTCCAGATTGCCCATTTAATTGGCATATAATTACTCATAATATTCTCTTCTTATTGTTTTTATTTCTGCTGTGTTGGTTGTGATCTCTCCTCTTTCATTCTTGATTTTATTTATTTGGGTCCTTTCCTTTTTCTTTTTGATCAAACTGGCTAGTGGTTTATCAATTTTGTTAACTCTTTCGAAGAACCAGCTTCTGGTTTCATTGATCTGTTCTGTTGGGTTTTTTTGTTTGTTTGTTTGTTTCAATAGCATTAATTTCTGCTCTAATCTTTATTATTTCCTGTCTTCTGCTGGTTTTGGGTTTCATTTGCTGTTCTTTTTCCAGCTCTTTAAGGCATAAGGTTAGGTTGTGTATCTGAGATCTTTCTTCCTTCTTTAGGAAGGCCTGGATTGCTATATACTTCTCTCTTATGATGACAGTCTTTGCTATGTCCCAGAGGTTTTGGGACATTATCATTTTCATTGGCTTCCATGTACTTTTTAATTTCCTCTTTAACTTCTTGGTTAGCCCATTCATTCTTTAGTAGGATGTTTTTTAGTCTCCAAGTATTTGTTACCTTTCCAAATTTTTTCTTGTTGTTGATTTCGAGTTTCATAGCATTGTGGTCTGAAAATGTGCACAGTGTTATCTTGATCCTTTTGTACTTGTTGAGGGCTGATTTGTGTCCCAGTATGTGGTCTATTCTGGAGAACATTCCATGTTCACTGGAGAAGAATGTGTATTCCTATGCTTTAGGATGAAATATTCTGAATATATCTCTTAAGTCCATCTGGTCCAGTGTGTCATTCAAAGCCATTGTTTCCTTGTGGATTTTCTGATTAGATGATCTGTCCATTGCTGTAAGTGGGATGTTGAAGTCCCCTACTATTATGGTATTATTATCAATGAGTTTCTTTATGTTTGTGATTAATTGATTTATATATTTGGGTTCCTCCACATTTGGTGCATAAATGTTTATAATTGTTAGGTCTTCTTGGTGGATAGACCCCTTAATTATGATATAATGCCCTTCTTCATCTCTTGTTAGAGTCTTTATTTTAAAGTCTAGATTGTCTGATATAAGTATGGCTACTTCAACTTTCTTTTGTTGACAATTAGCATGGTAGATGGTTTTCCATCCCCTTTAAATCTGAAGGTGTCTTTAGGTCTAAAGTGCATCTCTTGTAAACAGTATATAGATGGATCTTGTTATCCATTCTGTTAGCCTATGTCTTTTGATTGGAGCATTTAGTCCATTGACATTTAGAGTGAGTACTGAAAGATAAGAATTTATTGCCATGTTGTTGTTTGTAGAGTTGGAGTTTCTGATGGTATTCTCTGGTCCTTTCTAGTCTTTGTTGCTTTTGGTTCTTCCTTCCTTCCTTTCTTCCTTCCTTCCTTCCTCTCTTTTTCTTTCTTTCTCTTCTTTCTTTCTTTCTTCTTTCTTTCTTTCTTTCTTTCTTTCTTTCTTTCTTTCTTTCTTCTTTCTTTCTTCTCCCCTCAGAGAGTCCCCCTTAAAATTTCTTACAGGGCTGGTTTAGTGGTCACGAACTCCTTTAATTTTTGTTTGTCTAGGAAACTTTTAATCTCGCCTTCTATTTTGAATGACAGCCTTGCTGGATAAAGAATTCTTGGCTGCATATTTTTCCGAGTCAGCACATTGAATATATCCTGCCACTCCTTTCTGGCCTGCCAAGTTTCTGTGGATAGGTCTGTTACAAACCTGATCTGTATTCCCTTGTAGGTTGAGGACTTTTTTTTTCCCTTTCTGCTTTCATGATTCTTTCCTGAGTATTTTGTGAATTTGACTATGATATGTCTTGTTGATGGTTGGTTTTTGTTGAATCCAATGGGAGTCCTCTGTGCTTCCTGGATTTTGATATCTGTATCTTTCCCCAGGTTAGGAAAGTTTCCACTATGATTTTCTCACATAACACTTCTACCCCTTTTTCTCTCTCTTCATCTTCTGGAACCTCTATCATTCTGATGTTCCTCTTTAATGAGTCAGTGAGTTCTCTAATTCTTAAATTGTGCTCTTTGCCTTAGTCTCCCTCTTTTTTTCTCCTTCATTATTCTCCATAATTTTGTCCTCTATATTGCTGACTCTCTGTTCTTCCTCATCCATCCTTGCCACCATGGCATCCATTCGAGATTGAAGTTCAGTTATAGCATTTTTTATTTCATCCTGCCTAGCTTTTACTTCTTTTATCTCCACAGAAAGGGATTCTAATCTATTTTTGACTCCAGCTAGTATTCTTATTATCGTGATTCTAAATTCTGGTTCAGGCATCTTGTTTGTATCTGTGTTGGTTAAGTCCCTGGCTTTTGTTTCTTCCTGCTCATTCTTTTGGGGTGAATTCCTTCATTTTGTCATTTTGAAGGGAGAAAAGGAATTAATGAGGTAAAGAAATTAAAATTAGAAAAAAATTAAAAAAAATTAAAATTAAAAAATTAAAAACAACACACACACATATACAGAAAAATCAAATAAATGATGTTAGATCCTAGGTGTGTTTTGGTCTGGGTGTTGAAAGGGGTTTGTTAGATTAGAGAAAAAAGGGGAAAGGGAAAAAAAAGGAAATTGTTTGAAAACTTGAAAAAATGAATACACTGAAATAGAATAAAATGAAATGATGGAAGTAAAATAGAATTTGAAAAACATTTACACAAAAAAAATATAGTAGAAAAAATTAAACATTTTTAATAAGTTGAAAATAAAAATAATTTTTTCTTTTTCTGTATTCAAGTAAAAGAAAAGAAATGAAAAAGAGAAAAAAAAGAAAAAGAAAGAAAATTGAATAGATGGACCAACGAACAGACTGAAATATGAATGAAGTCACTTCGTTTTCCCTTAGAAGTCAAACTATGAAGCATTTTATAGTCTGTAAACTAAGCCGGCAGAGAGACTTGTGGTCCTGAAGAACGATGTTGGCCCAGTTGAGAGGGGCTTAGTGTAATGGCTCCGTTCTCCACTAGATGGCGCTGCTTAGCTTACTGGGGTGGATGGTTGTGGCGCTTGTAGGTGTGTTTGCGCATGTGCGGGAGCCGCGAGAATGGCGTCACCCAGCAACCCTCTCTACTATTGGAACGCTCTTCTCCCGGATCAGCCATGGCACACCTGTCGTTTGTCTTTGCCTTCCATCCGCCTCCCGCTTTTATACAGTCTGTGACCAAGCTCCAGGCAGCACCTCCCACCCGAGTTTTATCTCAGATGCGGCTGTGTTTCCCGACCTCTTACTTCTGAGGGACCGCGACTCTGACCTGCTCCGCCCTTCTGCGGAGGGTCTCACCGAGCAGTGGCCGGGTGCGGGCCACGTTCAGGAACATTCACGGACGTGCTGCTGCCGATGCGGAGACTGCGGCCCCGGGGCCAGTGCGTCCCAGAGAAAGTTCGCACCATCTTGTGGCAGGAGTGTTTCAGGGACTATGGCAAATCACAACACACATCTGGCACCAGGCTTCACCCCCAATGACCCTGTTCTAGCACCAGTGAATGTGGTTGTTCTTCCGGGTCCGCTGGGGTCTTGCCTTTGGGGGACCCCACAGCCTCTACCAGATGTCCTCCCAGCAGGGGAACCAACTCTGCCGTGTGGCCCAAAGAACCCCGGACTCCGCTCTGCTCCTGGGGATTCGTCCTTCTCACCAGAGCACCTCCAGGTATCGAGCTGCGGCGTTTCAGACTCTGCGTTCCCCCTGTTTATAGTCTTAATGGAATTTAAACCCTCTGCTTTCTCCCTTGTTAGTTTAGTCCCTGCGGCTGTTTCCACTTTTCCACTTTCTCTCCAGCTGCTTTGGGGGGGTGCTTTTCCCGTATTCCGCACCCCCCCCCTCCACTCTCCGCAGGCAAAAACAGCTTCCTGCCCTCCCCCCATGGCTTCTCTCTCCCCCAGTTCACCTCTCTGCGCCGCGTACCTGCTGAGTTGTGCAGGTGGCTGTGTTAATCCTCAGATCAGTTTTCTAGGTGTGCAGGATGGTTTCGTGTTGATCTGGCTTTATTTCATGGATGTGAGACACAAAAAAAACCCTTCCGTGCCGTTCCGCCATCTTTTGGTGGGATTTTAAGATGTCTCAGAGAATTGGGTGAGTGATGATGGTCTGTAATTCAAAGATGGATGGCTTATTATAAATACCAAAGACAGCACTAGCCAAGAAAGCAGATTTGGGGTTTGGTTGTTGGGGTAGGGGATTTACAATAGCTTCCTTCCTAGTTTTTATAGGAAAAGCCACATTCCAAAACGTAGGAGGAAGGAGAAGATGAGAGGAGAATACAGGACTGGATAAGATTGGATGGTGTGGATGCTTGGAATGATCACAGGCTGTTCTGAAAACATGAACTTCCCCAGCAGCTTCAGTCACTAATGAAAACTTTGTGACATCTGCGATTGCACTTACCTTTTCATTTCCCTCCCTAACCATTGTTTCGGGCAGTCTGGTACTTCATTAGTAATGATTTTACTGACAGTTCCCTTAAACAGTCTCTGAATTCAGGTGGAGGAAGATGGATTTTTAACTAATCTTTGTTGGCATAAACATATATCATATCAGAGACTAGCTATTCTTTCCATTTTTCATTTGTTTTCTTTGGTGTTATCTGACATTAGGTTGTCAGAGCAAATTAAAGCAGCAAGTAAGCAATAATTGCTTTGTGATATAAAAAGACGGGTAAAAATTGCTTTTTAACTAAGTTGATGCTCTATTTCCTACCTCTAAAATATTTAAAGCCAGCGACTGTGTATTTAGCAGACAGGCTTATGGATATATTTATGGACCTGGCCCATCTTTTGAAAATGGGGATTTGTGCTGAATAATTCGGATTTGCGGACTTCACAGCTCAGCTTTCCTGGATCAGTGCGAGCCTCCTCTTCCTTTTCCGTGAGGCACATATGATCTTGCTGTTAATACTGTTCTTGTCCGCCCGCTGTACCCTTTCTTCCTACCCTTTCTTTACCAGCATCCTACGCTGCATCTGACCCCCTTTCCATTTAACTTAACTATTCAGAGCAGCCTGATTTCTTTCTAAAAACCCAACTCGAGAGCAGAGGGACAGACTCCTTAAAACCCTAGGCCCCCAATGCACAGACACACAAAAACAAACCATTTGCCATTGCGATTTTCTTAAATATTTATTTCAGCCAATTCCTTGGTGGATTCCAGGGGTTTTTAATCTGTGTTATGATTTAAGTGTTGGGAAAAATGAAGCAGAGTTGTCCTTTTTTTTCCCTCCCAATTGAGATGTACAATAGTTAGAATTCTCGGTCCTTAGAACTCTTTCCGGTCCCATGAAGACTGGCCCATTGGTCACTGGGTGGGACCTGAAAATGTTAGTCTGGTCTTGGTTTTTAGAACTTGTATAGGAAACATGAAAAGACAGAAAGTCCCCTCTTAAAAGAGAGGGAAATTCACCCAGGTTTGGCCAAGAGAGATGCTCAGGCCGTTAGCTGAGTAAGGTAAATTCTCTGGATAACAGTTCCATTGGAAGATCACCCCTTACCAGCAGGTAAATGAAGTGAAACCAGGATTAGTCTAGTTAGGTTTTCTCAGTGTCTACTCTTATGAAGCTGAACGAGGAAGAAAAAAGACAGGTGACTGACTGCTTTTTAGTGTTTGTTCTGCACATTCATGTGACACATCTTAAAGCTTCAAATGCCAAGTGGCGAACTTGGGAAATGCCTTCTAGCTTGTTAGGCTTGTATGTGTTTACGCGTGTGTGCGAGACTGTTTTAGACCAATTTCTTGGAGGGAGATCTGATTCAGTTACTAATTTAGGATCGTTTTGCTACACAGGAATCAATATCGCTAGGTCCTCGCAAATTTCTGGATTGATGAGGTAAACAAAGAATCCAAACTGATTGAGTGCCTACTCTGTGTTGTATGACAGGGTAGTGAAACTGCGGGACACAACCCAGGGCCCCAGGGACCTGTGGTCTCAGAGGAAACAGCCAAGACAATAGTCAGCATGGGGAGTCTGATGTAACTGGGGTTACGAGTGGGGAACAGAGCGTGTCAACAGAAACGTCCTGGAGGGGAGGCGAAGGATGAAGGGGGGTGAAGTGGAGTGGGTCCAGGGGTAGTGGAGCTTGAGCTGAACCATGGAAGTGAGATGGACCAGAAATAGATAATCTAAGAGAGGGGCAGTGACAGTGATGAGTGACAGTCATGTGGAGGCCCTGGAGGGCTTTCTTGGGATGCGGCATTCCCGTTACTCAGAATAATGAGGAAACGGCTTGTGGCATAATATTTTTCCTTCTTGGAGACCATTCTGTTTGAACTAATATTTAATCCCAGGTAGCTGGATAATTTAGACTTTGATCTTAAAGAATTATCTGGATGTTTGGAAATCTTTTTTCACCCTTTTATCTCTAGGTAGTATTGTGAACAGCTGACCTTAAAACTCTTTGGCTACAGTTGAGAGCATCACACTGTTTTTCTAATTGGCCCTGGTTGTGTCGTATTACTACAATGCCTAATATTAAATGGCCCATGGATTCCTTGTATAACTCTTATTAGGTGGGTCATTCTTCTAAAATAGTATGAAATTTACTTTATGGTTTTTGTATAATTTTTTTTATTAAGTTTTATTTATTTATTTTGAGAGAGACAGAGACAGCATGAGTGGGGGAGGGGCAGAGAGAGGGAAAGATCATCCCAAGCAGGCTCCACACTGACTGCTCAGGGACTGACGTGTGGCTCGAGCTCTTGAAACTGTGAGATCATGACCCGAGTTGAAACCAAGAGTCTGACGCTTAACCAGCTGAGTCACCCAGACATCCCTACTTTATGCGTTTTTTATTTAGAATTTTTGGCCTATAGCTGTGAGATTGGTCTATAGGGTTTTTTCAAAATCTTTTCTGGGTTTTCCTCTCTCTCCTGGTTTTGATTTCAGGATTAGGCCAGTTTTATAAATGATCTCGCTCAGCTTTCTGTATTTTCTATGCTCTGCAGTGATTTATATGTATTATAAGAACAACTATTCCTTATGTAAAAGAGCATCTAAAAAATGGTTATGATCAATAGCCCCTTGGAGGTAAATTCTGGGTAACTTTTCTAATTTTTCCATAGTTTTCCTCAAGCGAGATTTTCTGGCTTTTGTTTTTAAGAATATACCATTTCTCAAATATTTTCAAAGTTATTGGCATAGTGCGATGCAAAGTATTGTTTTACATTTTAAAATCTTTGTACACATTTGTACTTTTTCACATATATAGGTATATTTTTATTTTCTGATTTGATTTTCTCGATTTGAGTGATTAGAATTGTGTATTTGGTGTATAAGTTTTCCAAAGAATTAGCTCCAGGATTTATCTATTCTATAACTTGGTTTTTAAAAAATATTTATTTATTTTTTTTGAGACAGAGAGCATGTGTGCAAGGGAGAGGGACAGAGAGGGAGAGAGGGAGAGAGAGAATCTCAAGCAGGTTCCACACTGTCAGTGCAGAGCCCAATGCAAGGCTCGAGTTCATGAACTCTTAGGATCATGACCTGAGCTGAAATGAAGAGTCAGATGCTTAATCAATTGAGCCACCCAGGCGCCCCTCTACAGCTTGTTTAATAACACTAATTAAAAAATATTTTCCACCCCCAATAGATTTGCTCGCTTCGTGCATTAAGGGCTTAGTTCATTTGTTCTTTTTTAATATTAAGAGAATTTAAGTGTGAACTTTCCTGTGAGAACTATTAGATCCTACTTCAAAAGTTCTGTTAGTTTTAAAATATTATTTATTTTAAAAGTCCACTTGTTGGTGTGTTTAAATATTTTTATTCAAGGACTATTGAAAAGAATGCATATTAATTTCTATGCCGTGTTTTTGTTTAAATACCATTACTCATTTCTAATTATTTTTGTTTCATATTATGATGCTATGGTATTTAGCAAATATTTAGGATTGTTATGTATTCATTTTGGGTTCTATCTTTATTGATATAAAATAACAGTCTTTGTCCTGTTTAATATTCTACCTTGAACTCAGTTTCATCAGAAATTAATGATCATACTTTCCTATTTTTTAAAATCTATTTAAAAAATCTGTGTAATAAATCTTTGCATAACTTTTTATGGTCATTTTATTTCAACCTATCCCTTGAAAGCAGAGTGTGTTTGATTTTAAAAAATCCAATCTGATCATCTTTTAATGTTTTCATTTGTTCCTGCCATGACATGCTGTTTTTTGGGGAAAGTCTTTTTCCTCTTTACAAAAGTTTTCTGTTCTTTTTTGGAGTATTTATTTTTTACTTTTGCACTTATGATTTTGAATAAATGTAGTCTAGTTTTAATTTTCTAGTGGCTTTCTAAGTGAAAAAAAATTTCAAAAAGTGGATTTCTATAATCAAAATCAAGGATGAAACAATTTTTTAATTCTTTATATAAAGTAAGGCATTTAATGCAATTTTACTTCCCCTTCCCATTCCTGAGATTGAAAAATATAACCTGTGTTTTTACAGTCAGATGATTGATATTAAATTTTTTTTTTTTACTATTCTATATTTTTAAGAGGTATTTTACATTTGTATTTAGTTTGGTTCACGTTTTTATAATCTTCAGCTCATCCGTTATGAATTTCACTGTTCACTGCAAGTCATTTTAGATCACAGTTTTATTTTTTTTAGTCATCTCTTGATCATTGGTGTATGTCTCTTTATGATCTTTCATGTGTTTTAAAGGCAAAACTATAGTTGCATTTTCTTTTAGCTTTCAGTGTCCTGGGACAGACATCTGAAGCTGCTTTAATTTTTGTTTTGTTTTGTTTCTGTTTTCCCTTCTGCCTGAATTCTTATATGCCTTTTCCTCCACTCATTTAAGAGTTGTCAGAAAGTGTCTTGATGCGGGCTTCTCTCATCAATGTAGGTTAGAATGTGGTGAATGAACCCTTTTCCTTCACACGGTCAGGTGTTTTTTTCTTGTTATTTTGTTGTTGTTGTTGTTGTTTGTTTTTGGTTTGAATTCTAACATTTTCATAAAGTATTTTAAACCAAAATTTTCTTTTCACCTTTTCTGGTGTCTTTCTCAAGAATCCACATTACATAAGTTGGCGGTGTCCCTTCTGGATATCCGCCATCTTTTTACACTTACTTACTATGTCCTATCTCTTCCTATTTATTCTGAACACCCAACTTTCATCCCAACCATGGGTTTGGTTTTCTACATGACCAGGCCTGCCTTTTTAAAAAAATTTTTAAAAAATGTTTGTTTATTTGTGAGAGAGAATGAGAGAGAGAGAGAGAGACAGACAGACACAGAGAGAGGGAGACACAGAACCCGAAGCAGGCTCCAGGCTTTGAGCTGTCAGCACAGAGCCCAACATGGGGCTGGAACCCATGAACCGTTGAGATCATGACCCGAGCCTAAGTCAGACACTTAACTGACTGAGCCACCCAGGTGCCCCTCAAGTCTGCTTTTTACCAGACATGAAGTGGATATTTAATTTAAGAGGGCAAACGTGTTGTTTTGCCATTCTTCATGGTCTCACTGGCAGCCCTTTAGATTTTATTCTCTTAATTTGAATTCTACCTTGTGGGTCTTTCTCGCAGCTCTTTGCTAAGTGGGGCCCACTCTTTATTATCTGCTTTCTTGACCTTATCAACTGATAGAACATGGGGAAAAAATATGGCCCCTGCATCTCCTCCCACTGAAACTCTTGACACTTTAGCACCTGGAACTGTGCCTCCCTGTGTACGCTGTGCCCTCACTGTTTACCCCCTTTCTCCTTTCTTCATTTACTTAGTTTCCTTCTTCAGATAAAAGTATAACATGAGACCCTAAAGGGATTATAACTATGAAAACCTTGCACCTACCCAACATGGGGATGGTGAGCTGTTTCCTGTTTCATACAGACCTTGGGTTCTGAGTAGAGCAGAAAGAATAAGGGTCTGAGCTCAGGCGGGGCAGCTGTTGGCTTTATTTTGTAATTAGTGATATCTCCTTCCGTATTCTGGGAATAGTTTGCCTGCCAATAATAGTTTCACCCTTCTTGTAGGGTTTTCCCTTTTTCCATATTTTCTTTTCTCTATCTTTTGTTATCCTAGATGGAAACTTGGGATAGACTGTATTCTATTCTATTTATTTATTTTTAAATTTTCAATGTTTATTTTTGAGAGAGAGAGAGAGACAGAGCGTGAGCAGGGGAGGGGCAGAGAGAGAGGGAGCCACAGAATCCGAAGCAGGTTCCAGGCTCTGAGCTGTCAGCACAGAACCCGATGTGGGGCTCCAACTCACAAATAGATCACAACCTGAGCCGAAGTCGGACGCTCAACCAACTGAGCCACCCAGGTCCCCCGTATTTTAAGCTGGAGGTCAATATCAATGGGATTTTTTATTTTAGAGGATATTTTTACCTCTCTAGCTATCATTCTTTGGTGATGGATCCCATTTAGTCAAAGTTCTCTTTAAAAATGTCTATAAATGCTGGGGCACCTGAGTGGCTCAGTTGGTTAAGCTGCCTACTCTTGATTTTGGCTCAGGTCACGATCTCATGGTTTCCTCATCAGGCTCTGCACTCACAGTGGGGATCCTGCTTTGGATCCTCTGTCTCCCTCCCTCTGCCTCTGCCCCACTTGTGTGCTCACTCTCACTCAAAAATAAATGTTAAAATTTAAAACAAAATATGAGGACTTTAAGAAACAAAACAAATGAACATAAGGGAAGGGAAGCAAAAATAATACAAAAACAGGGAGGGGGACAAAACAGAAGAGACTCATAAATATGGAGAACAAACTGAGGGTTACTGGAGGGGTTGTGGGAGGGGGGATGGGCTAAATGGGTAAGGGGCACTAAGGAATCTACTCCTGACATCATTGTTGCACTATATGCTAATTAATTTGGATGTAAATTTAAAAAAATAAAAAATAAAAAAAATGTCTATAAATGCCACAAGACACACAATGGCAAAGATAAGGTGACATTCTTGGAACAAATCAGGGTGAATAGATTCAGTTTTCTCCCTAAGTCATGTTGTAGAAAACAAGGTATGATGTGGATTGTGACTTGCCTTGGTGGAAATAAGCCTGGTTTGGGAATCAGAAATCTAGACTTGACCTCTGCTACACTATGAGACTCTGGACTCCTGTTTCCTGAACTGTAAAAGGGAGGGGCTGAATTGGCAGAGTTCTACAGTCCTGTTGGCTCACATTCTACATATTTTGTGATCATTATAATAAATATTGCATGCCATTTCATCTCTCTGTTGCTGAGCAAAGCCTGGGGCTAGAAGGAGACACTGCTTTGTGACAGGAACGTGGACAGGTGTATTTGTCGGTAGGCTGGATGTGACCTTGTCCTTTGATGCCAGATCTTTATGTATGTATCTTTATTCCTTACCTTATTCCATTGGGTGAATAAGGGGAGGAGCTGCATGCCAAAGGAGATTTTTCTTTAAGGAAATTAAGGCTGGCCAAACAAGGGATTGGTTGCTATTATCAGACACTAATGGCCCCTGATAAGGTGTAATCAGATAGCCCAAACAGCAGGGTTTAGTGCTAAGTAACCAGGCTCCCTTTATGAAGGAGATACCACGTGACTATGCTTGGGATGGATTCTTTTCTCTGTAAATTTTTAATCAGCTCAAAAACTTTCATGGAACAATTTACTGCCCCCACCCCCATTACTTGGCTTCTTTTGACCTTGATTAAGTGGAAATGTGAACACACACACACACACAAATTATTTCATATATGCCATCAGCCAAGGAACTTTTTGTGCAAATAACAAAACTTTTTGTATGTCTTTTCCCCCTCATAATACTGAGAGTCTGAAGTGCCACTTAGAGGGCATTTCTTAGCCAGGCATGCATATTTTTTTGGAACTGGTCCATATGATTTGAAATATCAAGTTTCAATGTCCTTATCACACATTTACTTAAAAAATACACTGGCCTTGTGGAATTGATGGCAAAGACTGCAGAGGGGCTCTTTCTGACTACTTCTTGGAAGATTCCTTTTCTGCTTTTGCAGTCAATGGACTTCTAATCTGTCCATGACCACGGTGGGGATTTTTACTTATACTTTAGCTCTTCATCTACACCTCGCTGCATTTCCTTCCCTGGACTCAAGTTGCAAATACATAGATATCAGGATCTTTCCTTTCCTTGGAATCAGATTCATATCTGGGCTTATATCGCTCCTTGCCAGCCAAAGATAGATGCGAAACCTGGTGAGTTTTCTGGAAGCAGATACATGGGTGGAGTTTGGTGTGCGGCACATTTTTAGGGAATGACACATATTAAACAGGGGAGGAGACACGCACCCTTGGTACAGGCCTGACAGTACCTCTGCCAACCTGGAGGTGGAGCTGTAGAGAGACTGGTGTTGTTAGAAGAGCCCACTTTGGCCTGAAATGGGTGGTCCTCTTGCTCAGTCCTTGGGTGTAGGCTGCCGTGAGAAGCCAGGACCTTGGGTGGAGTCTTTCTGTAGCTTAGGCAATTCTGAAGGGGTTGACAGCTGGGTCAACAAACCCTTTTCTGAAGGAGGCTCTATGGAGGCATCACATCTCTTTGTGATATACCCATCCTTGCCAATTACCTGTCCTTTGGGTGGAATTAAATAATATAAGACCTCAAGAAGTATTTGGTTGAAGTATGCCACCAAAGGCGCATGGAATGTGCTTAGAATAGGTTGGTGCACTTCTATTACATATTCCTATGGAAAAGGCTTTTAAACAACTCTGGCCACTTGATTCCTGTAATGACACTGCTTTAGACTGGGCACTGTGGCAGCTTAAGCCTAAAGGAGTAGGTGACACACAGTGACTGCTTCCTAGCAGTTCACCTTGGGCAAGTTTCTTAATCTCCCGAGGCTACAGTTTCCTCATCTACAAAGTGGTTGAGACTGATAAGTCTCCCTGCCTCATAGGGTTATTGTAAGAATTATAAATGAGAGCATAAGCTGTGTGTCCCAGCATGTACTAGGGGTTCAATACATGGGAACTAGACTTTCAAAAGAACATTTGTTTCTTCTACAAACATATATGAGCATCCATTACAGGTCACACATTGAGCTACGTGCTTTTTTTCCCCATTGACCCCTCAATATATTAGTTTTCTATGGCTGCCTCTACAAAGGGTCAAAAGCTGGACGGTTTAGATCAACAAAAGCTTATAGTGTCACGGTTCTGAGACCAGAAGTCAAAAATTAAGGCATGGACAGGGCAGTGCTCCTTCTGGAGGCTATAGGGAAGGATCTTTCTTGGCCTTTTCTAGCTTCTGGGGATCCCAGACATTTCTTGTTCTGTGATGGAGAAATTCCCATTTCTTCCTCCCTTTCCATATCATCTTCCCTCTATGTGTATCTGTCTCTATGTCCATTTTTTTTCTTTTTAGGACACCAGTCATATTGGATTAGGGCTCACCGAACAACCCCATCTGAACTCAATCACCCCTGTAACGACCCTATCTCCAAATAAGGTCATATTCACAGCCACTGGGGTTAGGACTTAAACATCTCTTTTTTTTGGGGGGGGGCACAATTCAATTCACAGCACTCACAGATCTCTAGGGTAGATATTATCCACATTTCATAGGTGAGTGAACTGAGACTCAGAGAGGCCAAATCATTCACCCAGAGTCACACAGCAAGTAGGGACTTGAATGCAATTCCCTCTGGCTCCCCAGGGCATGCCCTTCCCACTAAATTGTTGTTGCATCCACATATGAAACTTCTAAGTGAACGAGGAGAGATGTGAAGTTGAGGGATGAATTAAGAGGCTCAAGTTGCTATAGTAAAATTAGTCGTTATTGGGCAAAATAGCCTAAGTTGACTAGAGGCTTGTGCACCATTTTTTCTCAAACAACAACAAACACACACAGTATGAAAGGCACCCGCAATGTACAACACCTGGCAAGGGGTGTCAAACCTGCTTTTACCATTTCTTTTTCTTATCTGCAATTCCTGCCGCTTGTGACTGTTCTTAACCACCCAGGCTCAGTTTCCCTGAAAAGAAAGTTGGCAATTTGTGACCTGAGGTGGATTAAAAAGTGTCTTGTATCTTGCTTTAGCAATGAGAGTTACAACGAGTCCAGTAACACACCCTTGGCTAACACAAGCCTCCTGATGATAATATCCAACTTTATTTGAGCATCTCCTCTGTGCCCGGCACTCAGGACCAAATGGTGGTGTCACTGAGCATTTCCAGGTGAAATGGCACGGGCTCAGAAAAACTATTTTCCTTTGTCCTCACGCTTCCCTTGTGGCCACCAAATGTGTGGGTTCTTCACATACTGACCAATTCTCCAACGCCAGCTGGGTGTCCTACAGTCAGTTCAGTTCCGACACCATCTATCTGGAGTCAGACCCCACAGGTGAGGGCTCAGTCCCATAAGACTGCTTCCCACCGCCTGCTTCAGAGGCTCATCACAAGTGCCAGGTGGTACCTGTTCTCCTAACTGACCAGCTATAAATCAGAAGTTCTGTAACCCCGTATTCAGGTTCAGTGCTTTGCTAGAAAAGCTCACGAACTAGTTGACTTGCTGGATTACCGGTTTATTCTGAAGGGAGATGACTTAGAAATAGCCCCATGGGAGAGCTGCACGGGGCAAAGTGTGTGGGAAGGGGCACAGAGCTTCCATGCCCTCTCCAGGCAGGCCACCCTTCCAGCACCTCCATGTGTTCACCAGCCCGGAAGCTCTCTGAATCCCACAGCTCAGTAATTTTTGCTGAGGTTTCATCACGTAGGCATTGTTAATTACTAACTCAGTCCTGGAGGGGCTGGAAGTTCCAGGCTTCTAATCAAGGCTTGGTGTTCCCGGTGACTAGCTGCTGTCCTGAAGCTATCTAGGAACCCACCAAGAGTCAACTCATTAGAACAAAAGGTGCTCCTAACACCCGAGAACTTCTAAGGGATTTAGGAACTCTATGACAGGAACCAGAGTCAAAAGCTGAGTATTAGAGTATTAGAATTGGGGAATCACAGAGGTTTTAGGAGCTCTGGCCAGGATCCAGGGATGAAGACCAAAATATATATTTCTTATTAGATCATAACATCACAGGGGCTAAGAGGGGAGCCCTGACTCTGTTTTTGCTGGTCAACTATACCTTCCTTTCAAAATGTGTCCTTACAATTAAGCTGATTATGACATGGCATCTTGCAAATACAAAACATCATTTCACCCTTCGAAGTTCTAATGTAAGAAAGTGAAACAGAACAGGCTGTTCTCTGGGGCACCTGGGTGGCTCAGTCAGTTAAGTGTCCAACTTCAGCTCAGGTCATGATCTCACGGTTTATGAGTTCGAGCCCCACGTTGGGCTCTGTGCTGACAGTCAGAGCCTGGAGCCTGCTTCGGATTCTGTGTCTCCCTTTCCCTCTGCCTCTTCCCCACTTGTGCTCTGTCTCTCTCTCAAAAATAATAATAAATAAATAAAATGTAAAAAAAAAAATTGTTGAAGAACAGGCTGTTCTCTAGAGTGAAGGTTATCAAGTAAGGGCCTGCAGGCCAAATCTGGCCCACCACCTATTTTTGTCAAAAAAGTTTTATTGGAATACAGCCACGCTTGTTTATGCCTTGTCTATGGCCACTTTCATGTTACAAGAGCAGAGATGAGTATTTGCAACAGAGACCTTCTGGCCCACAAAATCTAAACCATTGACTGTCAGCCTCTTCCAGAAAAAGTTTGCAGACTCTTGGTGTAAAGGATATATCATGGGTAACTAACAATGTGATAATGGGAGACCTTTGAGACTGAGAATCTAAGACCAAACGTTCAGCCAAAATAGAAGCTGATAATAGTTGGGGAGGTGCAGAGAGAGTGTTGCTACATGAAGAATAAAACTAAAATATAGAGGATGATGTCAGTATCGTATGTGGGGGCAAAACCAGAAATCCAGTATGAACACTTTACTGATGGACACATTTAACGGCTAGGGTCAAGATAAGGCCTTAACTGAATAAAACAAATGAGGTGTCTGTGGATGCATGGGTCACCTCACACAGTAAGAACCAATCTCAGATGAATGGAAGTTGAAGTGGGGTTTTAAAAAATGACTTGAAAGTACTTTTTGATTTTCATTTGCCTAATGAGGATAAGCATTTTTCATGTGATTTACCGCCATCCGTATATATTTTGGGGTGAATCATCTGTTCAAACATTTTGACCATTTTCTAATTGAATAGTTTGTTTCCTAACTATTGATTTTTTAAAATTTGAGATATAGTTCACATACTGTGATGGTTAATTTTAGGTGTCATTTTGGCTGTGCTGTGGTGCTCAGTGGTCCGGTCAAACACCAGTCTAGATGTTGCTGTGAAGGTTAACATAAAAATCCATGATAAACAAAGTGAGTTGTTTTGTGGGTTTGAGCCCCATGTCGGGCTCTGTGTTTGCAGCTCAGAGCCTGGACCCTGCTCTGGATTCTGTGTTTCCCTCTTTCTCTGCCCCTCCCCTGCTTTCACTCTGTCTCTGTCTCTGTCTCTCTCTCAAAAAAAATGAATAAACATTAAAAAAAATTAAAATAAAGACAGCATCTACCAAGATGAGGGAGGGGAGTCATGTAATCATGGGGTCAGTGCCACAAAGAAGTCACTTATCCCAGTTGGGATAATTTGACATCACTAACTGAACGCTAGAGCAGTGCTATCCCACCATTCTAACATGATCCGGTATTTGCAATATTTAAAACGCACAGCAGCAAATGAATAGAGCTGTGTGAACTTGTGGAAGAGAGAGAGATGTAAGAACAGTGTGAAAAACCGTCTTAAAGAGCCAGAGCTTTGTAGGAAGTTGGCATCACATTCAGAAGGCTTAATTTCAAGAGCTATTTATCCCAACGATAGCTGATGATAATGCTCTAATAAGTCCTATACTTTGTGCTAAGACAAAGTTAATCAGGGTTTTCTCAGGCTGTGTGATGTGCTGGAACCATCACACCACTGGGACCCTGCCACTTACCAGCAAGGGGGTGTTGGAAAGGCAATTAGCCTTTCTGGATCCTAATTTCATAATCTTTAAAATAAGGATAATGCCTGCTTTGTTACCTTCATAGAGTTCTTGTGAGGATCACATGAGATAATGGTTGCAAAAGTGCTTTATAAAATTGTTGTGATCTGTGAAGTTGGCCATTGTTGTTTTTTGGCGGGTTCCTTATTTTGAAGCTGGAGTAGGGAGCCAAAACTAATATCCCCTGTGTAGACCATGTCTCACAGGGTTTTTCTGTGTGTAGTTATGTTTGGGTGGGCAGAGACCTGATTTGACTCATGGTGTCTCTGAATCCTTGTATAATTGAGTCAAAGACACATAAATCATTAAGTTGATGCAACTGTGGGTAAAAATTTTAACACTGAGAACTGGCAGATTGTAAATTGTATGTGTTTTGTAAGGAGGGCTGTCTCAAATGTGGATAACATTTTCGGAAATGGCTAAAGGTTGATGTGAGGGACAAGAGTTAGGCTTACGTGTGGGATGGCTGAGAATCAGACACATTCTTGGTTCATTTGATCTCTTTGTTGAGATGAAGTTGGTCCTGGGTATCTGGGAAGTGGTAAGGCATATGGCCGGAGCTGGACATACGAAAGGAGGTGGGTGGCCATTTAGGTATTGTCTGAGGAGTCTGGTCATGTACTTGTGTGAGCAAAGATGTATCAATGTATCATCTATTCTGGCCATTAAAAAATACATATAATGTGTTATGAAACAAATGCACCACCTCTACTAATATGTCAGAAAGCTATCTATGTCAAAATGGATATCAAAGAAAGTATTCATACATTTCAAGCCATTGAAACTTTTAAAAAACTTTACTTGATGAAAGTATAAGGAAGCAGGTCAATTGTTGAAAGAACAATATTGAAAGATCTTTAGCAACACTTCTTTGACCTCAAGTCTAAGCCATCTGGCTTGATCTGCAGTTAGTATTTGGCTGCTGGAAAGACTTGTCAAGGTAGAGTGTTTTGGTTTCATTTGATCTGTCATCATATTAGGCTCCTGAATTTTCTCCTGAACTTTAGAACCTTAGATTTGGTGAGCTCCACCCAAATTTCAACACCAACAGAGCTTTTGTATTAAGTTCAGAGTGGGAGATTGTTTGGACAAATAATTCATACCCTTTGATGGGAAGGGAAGATTTGTTTCAGGAAAGAGGTGATCTGTGTGTGTGCCAGGTTGGGGGCCCTAGACCTCAGTTCAGTGCATTAGTGTGTCCATTAAAGGAATTGCATTTTTATTGGATCATATCAAGCTGTTGATTGGAAAAATAAAAGTGGCATTTAAATTTTTCACTAGCTGTGACAGAATAGTGATGGCACCACCAAAGAATGGGCTGGAAATGGTGAAAAATTAATGATGCTGTTGTTCTTCCAGCCGTCCTATAGGAAGAACCATCCATTTCTTCAGTTGCTCTGTTTGGCCCTATGCATTATGTAAGGTGGGGTGAGCCTTCCTGTTAGGATAGAAGGGTTTAAAATATCTTTCTTCTAAATTTTCATTCTATTAGCCTTGCAAGTTTCTACAAATAAAGGTACATTAACATAGTAGTGGGTGTGAGGGGAGGGCAACAATGAATCTAGAAAAGTGAAGGTAGTATACCTTTACAGTGATATGCCTTAGAAAGTGCCCAGGCACTTTATGGCAAATGAAGACATCGATTTGGTGGTTGTGGAGGGGTTCTGTAATGGGTGAGTACTGATGGAGATGGGGAGGAGTCGGAAATTCAATATTACCCAGTTCGTAAACTACATATGGCAAGGCCTTTTCTCATCTTTTAAACCAGAAGAGCCTTCAGTTAACTCCACAGAGTCATTCTGTTCCTAAGAATAAAGAGCCAGCAGGGCTGTGTAAGAAGTTCCTCTTTTCCATGGTGTGTGGTTGATTTCCAGCATTCACGTTTCTGTGCCACCTTGGTTAGGTTTATTATGTACAACATGCAGTGTCCTAACTTCTTTCCATCTTCCTCAGTGCAGCAACTGGTGCATGGAGTTCCTTCGAGGCAATTTTTGTAATAATTATATTTAGTGTCTTTTTGTAAATAGAAGCAATCTATTATAAATGTGGCTGCTTTCCTGTTTTGCTTTTTTTTTTTTTTTTTTTTTTTTTTTTTACAATCAGTTCTTCTTCTGTTTTGTTGGTGTGAAGCTTATTTTGACCAGAGGTGGGGGGATTGTGAACTGATACTATCCTAACAAAAAAGCAAAGAGTTTATTTCAAGCATATCTTGATCATAAGGATAAGACTGATATGCAAAACTGTTCTTCTTTGTCACAATGGCTTTATTTTGATTTGTGGTAAATATAAATTGAATCTGAACTAGAAGTTGTGACTTAAATTCTGTCAACCTGGTCTGTCTATAAGAAGTGGTTCTTATGCAAAGTGAAATGCTCTTTGGACCTGTGAATGACAATGAGCACCATTTAAAAGTTCCATAAAATCCAACAACCAGTCTGGTTGTACTAGCTTTTTATTCTAGTTTCTTCTGCTATCAGAAACGTGGGGCTTTTAATGAGCATCAGGTCACCAATGACAGAATCTGTTACACAGGGGGGAAGAGGGACTTCTTTGTCTAGGTTGGATGTAGAAGGTCTTGGTCAATGCTTTTGCTGTGGAAGAAACAGATAATTTATAAATTTACGAAAAACCTATTTTAATAGGCACCAGAGAACTAGGAAAGCAATGAAGATTAGATAAACTAAGCTCCCAAGCAGAGACCCTTTCAGGGGTCCCAATCATCAGCTACCCCAATCCCTTTGTTGTCATTCACCAGTTCTGGATGTGGGCTGAGGAAGGGAGAGAGGGCTTGCATCAAACATTTGGCTAATCTTCCATCAAGACATTTTCAAATTTGGGGTGGGAGGTTAGAGAGCTAAGTTGAAATCACCGCAGGGTGAATAAACTCTCAGGATCTTTCAGGGCCAAGGAGACAGAGACCCCACCACTCTCAATAAAAACCTTGGAGTCCATGCCCTAGAAATAAAGGCAAAGTTGAAGTGTTATGTGTCTTACTAAAACTAATAAACGAGCCCTTTTCCACGTTAACATATGATTGGATTGAAATGATTCATCTTTCACACTCTCTGCCTAAGACAGAAAAGAGAAATTGTCTTTGGTGGATAGTAAAACTACCTGGAGTCTCTGCAGCTTTTGTACATCTTATATATAGAATATTACAAGACCTGCAAGGAGCCAAGACTATACAACTAACAATCAAGGATAAAACAGATCATAAAGGAAGACTCACAGATGATCAAATATTAGCAGACAAGGATTTAAAAATAACTATGATCAGTACGTTCAAAAATAGATACCATATGTTTTCACTCTTATGTGGATCCTGAGAAACTTAACAGAACACCATGGGGGAGGGGAAGGGGGAAAAAAGTTAGAGAGGGAGGGAGCCAAAACGTAAGAGACGCTTAAAAACTGAGAACAAACTGAGGGTTGATGGGGAGTGGGAGGAAGGGGAGGGTTGGTGATGGGCATTGAGGAGGGCACCTGTTGGGATGAGCACTGGGTGTTGTATGGAAAATAATTTGACAATAAATTTCACATTAAAAAAATAAAAATAGAGAAAAAATGAATAAAAGATACAAAGATGAAGAATTTTGCTAAAGAGTTGAAATCTATAAAAATTAGATGGCTATTCTAAAATGGGAAAATGTAATATCTGAAATTAAGAATATATTGAGTTTAGTGGTTATTGGACATAGCAGAACACAGGACTAGTGAACTGGAAAGCAAGTTAATAACATTTGTGTTCAGATTGTAGAAAAGATAGATATGTAAGACCCACATGACACTTGTTGAAAAGGTCCAATATACAAATAATTGAATTCCTTGAATGAATAGAAAATGAAACAGAATGGGCAGAAGAAATTTCCAAAGTGGTTATGGCTGAGGATTCCACCAAACAGAATCCCTAAATTCAAGAACCTCATGGAATCCTGAGTAATGGAAATACAAAGAAAACCATACACACATTGTAGTAAAACTACTAAAGAACAAAATAAAAAGTAAAAATTTTAAATCTAGAAAAAAGATCTATTACCTCTGAAAGAGTCATAGTAAGACCAACAGCTAGATGCTTATGAGAAGTAATGGAATCCAAAGAGCATGGAACATTTTTAAAGTGGTGAAAGAAAATTACTGCCAATCTAGAATCAAAAATATCTAGACTATTCTTTCCAGAAGGTGAAGTAACAATACTTGTAGGCAAATAAAAATAGAAGAAATTCATTGCTAGCATGTTTGTACTGAAAGGAAAATGTTTTTCCTCCAGGCTGGGGGAAAATGATTCCACGTGGTAATATGGAAATGCAGGAGGAAGCAAATAATACTACGAGGAATAAACATGTATAATTAAAAAAATTTTTTTTAATGTTTATTTTTGAGAGAGACTGAGCACGAGCAGGGGAGGGGCAGAGAGAGGGAGCTACAGAATCTGAAACAGGCTCCAGGCTCTGAGCTGTCAGCATGAAGCCTGACATGGGGGCTTGAACTCAGGAATGGTGAGATCATGACCTGAGCCGAAGTTGGATGCTTAACTGACTGAGCCACCGAGGTGCCCCTGAATAGAAATAATTTTTGATTGTGATCAGTCAGTTAAGTGTCCGACTTTGGCTCAGGTCATGATCTCACAGCTCATGAGTTCCAGCCCCACACTGGGCTCTGTGCTGACAGCTCAGAGCCTGGAGCCCGCTTTGGATTCTGTGTCTCCCTCTCTCTGCCCCTCCCCGACTCGCATTCTGTCTGTCTCTCTCTCTCTCAAAAACAAACAAATGTTAAAAAAATAAAAAAAATTATAATATGTATTACACTGTGATAAATCAAGAATGCATGTTGTAATCCTTAGGCTAATCATTGAAAGAGTAGCAAAGCAATACATAACTAACATGATGATAGAAAGAAAACAGATAGGATAATAAAAGTATTTGGTTACTAAAAAATGAGGGAAGTAGAGCTAGCATTTGAGGAATCCTTTTCACCTGTGTTCAAGGTGCTGTTACCTGGCGGTTCTAGATAATACCCAATATTCTGTGTCGTACCTGTTATCATTGCCATTTGTAAATGCAACAACTAATTTGATGGGATTCTTAATTGGTAACAGAAGAACATACTCTAATGTGCATGCATACAAATGGAACTTAATTAAAATAAGATTATTAGGTAGCTCACAGACTCTCGCAAGAGTGGAAGCCTTTGCGGATACAGCTCTGCCACCTTCACAGGATACAGATACTGCAATTTTGCCACTGATACATGAGGCCTTTGTTGGCTCATGTTCCCCAGAGCTAGAGCCTTCCATTGCCTGCAGCACGATGACAAACTGTGGGACACTCCTGCTTTCCTATGTTGGTTCTCTACTTCATTAGAGTCTCTAGAGTGTGCATCTCTAGATGTACCTTAGCTTCAACGAAAGCTTGGAAAATGAGTTTCTGGCTTATTCTGGGGAGTTAGGACTGATAAGGGAGAAAATTCTTTAAGCGTAGGCAGACCGTGCATGTATGCGCATGCGTGTGTGTACGAAGCATGACAAGCATCCACTACAGGAAGTGGAGTTCAAGGGTGCCGAGTGCCATCTAGGGTCTCAGAACATTGAGTGGTGGCCCAGGGTTGGCGCCTGGGACTGTTGGTTTCAGAGGATGTGAACAACTCTGAGCCACCATTTATCTGATCGCTTCTGGGGCTTTGTTAGACACACTATATCTACAGCTCCTGGGAGGATGCCAGTACTTGCTGAATGGCATTTCAGGACCGACAGGCTAGGGCTTGAGATGGACAGTGAGCCAGGAAGGCATTTAGTTCTGTGGTGGTAATGTTCTTGGCTTGCACTCCTGTGGGTACCGGACATTCCAAGACTTACACGTTTAGAAACTTCCATCAATTTAATGACAGCTCCTCACATCTCAAGTACTTGTATTTTCTACCCAATTGGCCATGTGGAAAAGAGATTCCAAAGACAAAAAAAAAAAAAAAAATTGGCCATGTAAGAATTAACAAGTGATAATGGAATTTTTTTATGGTCCAGTCATAAAACACCACCTCAGACCAGGTAAGAAAACAAAATAAATGTGGGTAGTCAGCCATGGGATCTGATTTTGTATATAATTATTTTAGCCTATAGTGCATAATTAAAAACACTAATTTGGTAAATGAATCTTTTAGGTCATGCAGATAATATGGAAGTATTTTGTGGGGTGAGATTTTCACACTAATGCATTTACTTCTCCTTTCTCTTTGGTAATAAGGATCTGTGTTTGCCCTTGGAGAGCTTGGCTATCTGTAGATGCTTTCCCATGGCATCTCTAAGTTTCTCCTCTCAGCTCCGTTGGTGAGCAGTAAAATTCCATTTGACAGAGGAGAAAACAGATTGTAGGTGTGAGAGAATTTTCTAGTATTTTTTTTTTATCAAAGGGACATTCTTCTTTCTTATTATTTTCTTTTAATGTTTATTTATTCTGAGAGAGAGAGGACATGCGAGTGAGCATGGAAGGGGCAGAGAGAGGGAGAAAGAGAATCCTAAGCAAGCTCCACACTGGGCTCGATCCCCAAACCCTGGGATCATGACCTGAGCTGATACCAAGAGTTGGACACTTAACTGATTAAGCCACCTGGGTGCCCCTCTTCTTGCTTATTTTTAAGCTTAGTGCACATTATCTTTTTATTTTGGTTTCTATGTTTTTTCCTAGGGATTAGAGGACATTACCAATAAGCCACTGGTTATTTGTCATCCTCTCAACAAATACATTTATAATCATAATGATCAAATTTGTATGTTCTATGTCATTATCTGTATACTAGTGTTTTTTTATTTCTATTTGATTGCATAATGGTCATAATATGCTGCTTTTAATTGGCATCGATAGCAAACCAATAGCAGGTATCAATTAAAGATGCCTTCTGAGATTAAATCACAAAAGGAAGCAGTGGAGGAATAGTCAGTATAAACGGATATCCTGGGTTTATTACCTGACACCAGTGGCTCGGATCTGTAATAGATTAGGCTATGTTCTCGCTGTCAAAGAACCGCCCCAAAAGGCTGTGTTAAAGACGTTTGAAGTCCTTTTTTTTCAATCGATATGTCTTGCTACCCTCAATTTTCCTTTATTTGTTTTTTGGATTGGTTTGAAGCAAGAGGCTAAGGGAAAGAAATGTGAGATGTGGATGGAAAAGAAGAGAAGGTGTGAGGAGAAGTGAGTGGATGAATTTGACCCACGACATGATGAGAAGGAACTGGAGGTAGGACCTCCTGGCTAAGTGTTGGGTTGATTGTTATTCCACATTTCTAGAGCCCCAAAAGTATTGCTTGTTTTTAGTCAGTAAAGCTGTTCTGCCAGAGTCTCTTACCTCCAGGAAAATAACAACCCAATGAAATAAAGCATCTGATTCAAGAGGGAAAATTACATGACTTAATGGAAACCGATCACACAGGTTTCAGTTATCAAACTGGAAGACATTTTTTGTATTTTCTATCCTAGGGAACCACACTGCTTGGGCAATCTCAGGTATACTTAGTGTTGTGTGAAGATCCAAATGTCAAAATCATATTTTCTCTCTGGAGCAGAAGGATGTGTTTCCATACCTACCCATCCCAAGCCCAGGGGCTTTAAGGGTGCCTGTCTTTAGGTGGACTCATTGGTCCTGCTCATGTGTACGTGTCCCCATTCAAGGACAGTGCCAATGAGAGCACATCACGGTGACACTGATTAGCAGCACAATCCTGACATACTTTAAGATGAGCAATGGAATTCGATTTCACACTGAGAATGACAATCTAGTTATCCCAAGTCAGAGGCCAGCAACCAGTGCTCGGGATTGATTTTGGAGAGCTGAAAATATTTCTCTATGTTTGGAATGAGTCTAGGGGCCCATCTTATTGAAAAGGAGTAATTTTCATAGCACAAGAGCAAGGGCTTGGCAAACTGTGGCCAGTGAGCCAAACCCAGACTTCTGCCTGTTTTTGTGAATAGTTTTGCAAATGGTTGTGGAACACATCCACAATCCCTCATTTATATATTACCTGCGACTACTTTATGCTGCAACAGTGGAGCTGAGTAAGTGTGCCTGAGACTGTACAGACTGCAATGTCTAAACATTTACTCTCTGGTTCTTTATAGGAAGAGTTTGCTGCTCCCCCATTGCTGTGGGTCAGGTTGAGAGACTACATATGGGCAGGGACAGCCATGTGAGGCTGGCTGTTGCTTGGGATCTTAATATCCTTCTTTTGTGTTTCTTATTTTTTTCCCCGCCCCTTCTTCTGTGTTTCTTGCCTCCTTTATGGTGCCTTTTAATTTTTTTTTTAAATGCCTTCAAATACCCATGTTCATTCATAGGATTCAGTAGGAATGACCTATCTCTCCATATTAGAATGGTCAGTGATCATAATGCTGAAGAAATTCATATTGAAATGTTATCAGAAGTTCAGTGTAATCTTCTTGCAAATTTTACATAGGTCTAGAATTTTTTCAAAACCAAGAGTTTAACAAAAAAAAAATTGAGAAATAACTAGAAATACCCCGGACATGTTTACAGCAATATGTATGGAAAAATAGTCATCATAGCACTCTGCAATGAGAAAAGATTAATAGCCATATATGCTTGCCAGTGTGGGACTGGTTAAATTGTGGCACATTCATTCATACAATGGTGATTTGGTTTCTTTGGTATAGAAAGAAGAATAAAACAGAATAAACGTATTGATAGAGCTATTGATTTTTTAATAAATAGCCAATGTCTGGGAAGTACATAGAAAAACAGAAACATTGGTTCAGGGAGGGGAACTGAAAGGGTATAGGGGCCAGGAGGGGGGAATTTTTCCATATAACCCTTTGTTCCCTTTGAGCTTCTAACCATGCAAGCAAATTACCTTTCCAAAAAATAAAAGCCAAAATAGAGAACATTTTTAAAAAGGAAATCATTGTAGGGTGTGTTTCTCAGGTCAAGTTACCTGAGTGACATAACTGGCCAAGGTCAACATCCTTGATGGTAAAAACCAGCTTGAGCTCATGTCTCAGCCAAAGCCCAGAAGCCACTCAAGAGGTGTTCAAGGAAGAATGAAGGCTTTGCTGATGACAGAGATGAGATAACATTCATTTTCTGTTTTAAAGCCACTGACTCTGCTGGCAAAAAAAAAAAAAAAATTAACAAACTTCAATGAGAAACAAACATCAGCTAATTAATGTGTTTGCCTGTTTCCACTTTCCTCCTTTGACTACTGCTTAACCTGACTGATGAGTAGGTTAATGCAATTACAACCACTGAAAATTCCTATGGAGTTAAGGGATATAGAAATATAGTGCTTATGTTTTAATTATTAAAGCTTAGGTTTACTCATGAGAAATGTCCACTGGTGGATTTCTCCTGCCCAATCAGACCCCAGGGACTATTTTTAGTATCCAGATGCATCCATCCAGGACAGCTTTCATTGGTACAAGACTTTGTGAGCTTTCTTCCCCTTCTGTTGACATAGTTCCCCAGAGCGATATATTATTTCTGATGCTCTTCTTTATTCTTCTTTAACATCTTAAACTTTTTCCAATGCAAATATCCTACCTGAAATAATTCTTGCGTATGCAACCTAAAAAGAAATAATTTAATGAAGTTTTTATGTATAAAAAATTTTTTGTTCAATGTTTATTTATTTTTGAGAGAGAAAGAGTGTGAGCAAGGGAGGGGCAGAGAGAGAGAGGGTGACGCAGAATCCAAAGCAGGTTCTGTCAGCACAGAGCCCGATATGGGGCTTGAATCCACCAACTGCAAGACCATGACTTGAGCCTAAGTCAGCGCTTAACCGACTGAGCCACCCAGGTGTCCTGATGAAGTTCTTAAAAAATAAACAAACAACTTTTTATTGAGGTAGAGTCTGAGCCCAGAAAACTATCCATATTACAAGTCTATAATGAATATTACAAGCTCAATGGATTTGCATAAACTGACCACCTGTGTAACCAATGCTAGATCAGGAAACAGCTTAATTGCATCCAGAAACACTTGTCAAGCCCTCATCCAAGTTCTACCTACTGGTCTCCCAAGCATAACAAGTTTTTATTTATTTTCTTTTTTGATGTATAACAAGATTTGGTTTAACTTGTTTTTGTATTTTATATAAATGGAATCATGCAGGGTATACTTCTCTCCTTTGGCTTCTTTTGTTCACATTATGTAGGCGAGGTTTACCTACATTGTTGTGTGAAATTGTAGATTGCTCATCCTCATTTCTGTGTGGATTTCCATTAAGTGACTACATCATGGTTTATTTACCTGTTCTACTGATGATGGGTATTTAGCTAGTTTCTGGGCTTTTGAATGTTGTAAATTGTGCCTCTGTGAACATTCTTGCACACTTTTTGATGAATTCTGTACCTATATCTAAGTACAGTTTTTGGATTACAGGGCATGCGCATGTTTAGTTGTAGCACAGTGGTTCTCAAGATCTCGCACAGATCAGAATCACCTGGAGGTCTCGTTAAAGTACACATCTCTGGGACACACCTGGAGAGTTTCTGACTCTGGAGGTCTGCGTGGGGCCCAAGAATTTGTACTTCTGATGAGTTCCAGGGGATGCTGATGTTGCTGGTCCACAGGCCACACTTTGAAAACCTCTGCTTAGCAGATGCTGCAAAAGCAGTTTTGCAAAGTATTTGTACCAATGTGCCCTTCCACCAGCAGCTTGTGAGAGTGCCAGTGGCTCTGTGTGGTATTAGCCTCCTTTTAAATTTCAGCAATATAGATGGAAATGTAAGGTATTTTCTTGTGGTTTGAATTTGCATCCCTAACAATTAATGAAGTTGAACTCCTTCCATGTTTATTGGCCATTTGGATAGCTTTGTTGTTGTTGTTTATTTATTTATTTTGAGAGATAGAACATGCATGTGCAAGTGAGAAGGGGAAGGGTAGGGAGAGAGGGAGAGAGAGAGAGAGAGAGAGAGAGGGAGAGGGAGAGAGAGGGAGAGAATCCCAAGCAGGCTCCATGCTGTCAGCGCAGAGCCCATTGTGGGACTTGATCTCACAAAATGTGAGATCATCACCTGAGCTGAAATCAAGAGTCAGATGTTTAATCAACTGAACCACCCAGGCACACCCCTCCCCTACCCCTGTATTTAGATATCTTTTTATGTGAAGTGAATGTTAAAGCCTTGCTTATTTTTCTATTGGATTGTCTTTCTTTTTCTTATTGAATTGTAGGAATTCTTTATATATTCTGGGCATCAGCTCTTTGTTGGATTTTTTATTTCAAGCATTTTTTCCACCGTATGGGTTGTCTTTTCACTCTCAACAGTGATGAACAGAAATTTGTAATTTTAATATACTCTAAATTCATCATTTTTTCTTTTAAGGTTAATACTTTTTGTGTTATTTAAGGAATCTTTGCCTACTCCTAGGTCATGAGGACATTCTCATATTTTTTAAAGAGATTTATTTTTTTCCCCTCTTATATTTAGATTTGAAAATCATCTGGAATTGATTTTTGTGTTTTGTTGAGTTCAATAAGAGATTTTCATATACTAAAGTCATCTTCCTTAAGGCCCTGTTAAAAATTCACCTCTTTGCGTCCAAATTTAGTACTTTTTCGCAAGGTCAAGGCCATATAGCAACTTTTAGAAAATTTAGGAGGTCGTTTTTTTAAGCTACAATTGTATTGAAAGCAATATTTCAAATAATAAATGCTTTATATTTACTCAGGATAGGCTTACTTTCAATGGAGCCAAATTTAAGGCAGTTATTGAAAGTTTTAAGTAACATAAAGCACTTTTTTCATCTCATGCCAAAACTATAATGCCCACAATAATTTATATTTAATTTTTAATACAGTTATCTATCATGAGTAATTATGTGGGCTGCTCCCAGTATTCCATTCTCTGTTATGTGGTTTTTCTGAAGACTGTGGTTTCTTTGTATAGCTACTGGGAATTATTACCTTGCTGATGAATTCTCTTCTGAAGAGATATCAACTACGAGTTTCAGTGTTGCAGTTTTTTCAATTTAACTTACAAAACAGGCACAGTGTCTGGGTGCTCCCTTTATTTCTCAGAGGTTTAGGAACAAAGCACTCTTTGTGTTTAAAGAAATATTTTAGCGAGACTGTGGTGCTTTGTGATAAATACCTTTAAAATTGGCTGAAAGAATTGATTAAAATTACTCTACATGTTTTGCCATGCCATTTTGGAGCAGCTGGCTTTCTTTGGCCAACAACGTACTCGAGTAGTTAAGAAAGCCTCTTGGTATTTGGTGGTCAGACTGGCCATGCCATTTTGCACAGAAGGAATGACATTTGGCTTAGACTGGCGACAATGAGGAACAATTTAGAAAGATTGAAAAGTATATCGTATGCCAACTGTAAGGTCTGTTATTCAGACTCCTTTTTCTCACTATCAAGAAACAGCTTACTCTAGAATGCAAGCTTCATGAGGACAGACGCTTTGCTCGTTTTGTTCACCAATTTATCTCTATCATCAAAAGCAAAGCAGTGCTTGGCCCAATGTAGGTGCTCGAGTAGTATTTCCGAATTATACGTAGGAACTAGTCATTCCTATGGCTCTAAAGGGTGGGATGCAGACATGTGTGGGCATTGGGGGAGCTGATTGATGGCTTCTGTCTTTGTTGCCCCTTGTCTTGGATCCTTTCTAAGGGCCTTCTATAGGGGTGCTGAGACACAGTCACTCTGGATGTTTCCTACTCCAGCCTTTTTGAGCTTGTAGACTATAGAAGTTGTAGATGGCTCCCCGCTTCTTGCCACCTAAGGATGAGGGAGAGTTGAAGATGAGTCCAAAGCTGCAAACTTTCAGAAGCAGGAAGGTTATGGGGTTCTTGGTGGTAATAGAGCAATTTAGGAAAGACGAATGTGAGATAAAAGGATGAGTGCATTTGAAGACCTATTTAGAGTGTCTCAACACTATGAAGTTTAAGAAGAAGCACTCAAGTAATTTCACTGACCAACGATTCAATCGGAAAATAAATTATAAACTGGTTTGTAAGTTAGGATTCAACTTACCATTTTTTAAAAATGTGGATGAATATAGGGTTTGCTTATGATTGTTTAAGGTCTTTGTGAAATATCCAAAAGGAAATATCCATTTAATGGAAACGGAATTAGAAGGAGAGACATCAAACGTAAATTTGACGACCATTCAGAGTTAGGTGCTGACTGACAGCACATGAGTAGACGAATTATCTAGGCTTACTTCTTGTCAGGGGTTCTTGGGAGTAGAGGGAGAACCAAATGAGGTGACAGGTCATGCCACCTCTGATTTTCAGAACCTGGACACATGTGCCAATTTGTGTTCATTTTAGATTAGTCCAAACCATGGCAGTTCAGTCATTTAATGGAGAGTAATGGCCTAAGGCACCCTCCTGTCTTTTCCTTTTCAAGGTTTTATCCATCTGCTCCTATTTGGCTGTGCCTTTCTTACATGCTCTTCATGACCAGAGTCCTACCTCTGTATTTGCTGTGTTCATCTCTTCTCAACTTCTTTGAGGGGAACAACCCATTTTCTTTCTAGCTATTCATGACGCCTGAGGCAAAGGAGTCCTTGCTGAGCCTCTTAAACTTGTGTGTGTATCCCTCTAACCATGCCACAAGGCAAAAAAAGTTATGTGGAACATAGAAGCTTCTAGAAAAGCATCTGACTTGTCTCCCCACTTCTTCAAGTTAACAGGCACTCCCACATTTATTGCAATGAGGATGTGTATGGATGCACGTTTTTTCTCCTGTATTTTGTGGCCACTGACAGGCTGTTGACTTTGGAAAAATTACAGCTAATTTGTGATGGAGGAATATATGTGTATTTTTCTAAAGAATTGCGTAGACTATTTAAGAAAGCTCTGGAGAAATTTGCATCCAGTATTAGCATACTTTAGTATTTATCCCTGGACATTATAAAAACTAAGGTAACTTTCCTTCAATATTATGCAGTATAAAAAAACAGCTTATACAGTTTATGGGCAAGAAAAATTTCTCAATTAGATATGCAATGGTATTTAACTTTTAAAGCATGTTATAGGATTATTCTAAAGTTTCATGTGGATAATAATAATGATACTACTAGTAAAGTAGTCATAAGTAAACCGTTTATTGAGTGTGCAGGCACTTTGCTATTTTATATGTATTGTTTTATTTAATCCATAGATAGCTTTGTGAAATACATATCAAAATGCTTTAAAGTAGGGAAAACGAGGCTCAGAGAAATTAAGTGACTCACTGAACTACACTAGGGAAGTCGTGGAAGCACATGGTTGAATATGTTCGACCTCAAAGCCTTTGTGTTCCATTACTAAGATGCATCTTCAGGTATGCCAGAGAAAGATACTAGATAGAAGAATTGTAAAACTCTGGAATAAAAAAAGTCATTGACTCATACCTTTACAAAAAGATCTTTGCTAGAGCTTTGAATATGGGGGAATCGCAGAAAAACTGTGAATTTCTCATTGGGAAGAGCCATTTAACATACAGCAAACAATTTTATTAAGCAACTATTATACTCCAGGTAATGAGTTGGGTCCTCAACATTGAGTGGATCACTGGTCTGCTCCCCTGATATTACAGCCTAGAGGCTAAGTAAGCATCTGTGCTTTACTGCCTTCTTCCTTCAGAACTCAAAAGAGAAATAGAGAAATCCATTAAAACACAATGTATGCTAGACTTTCCAACTTATAATTAATTGGTTTCACGAGAAGAATGGAAAATTTTTGTCCAGCATAGGAAATCTGTAGGGCATGAGATAGGCATCTTCGAAGAAATGTTTTCTTCCTTCTGTTAATATTGGAATATCATACAGTTATTTTCCTAAAACATTGAAATTGGTATAAAATATTTTTAGACACCATCCAGTGTAAATGCCTTTCCCCCAACCCTGCTTGGCTGGAGAAGCCTGAAACCTGGATATGTTTCCTAAGAAAACTGTGAAAGAGCAGAGAGAAAGAGTAGGGTGAACACAAATTCCAATCAGCCCTTTTCTGATACAAACTGTTCAATAACACTGGGAGCGCCCTGTCCTGTGCTGTCATGGGAAATTAGAGCCGACAGCTGGAAACTATAGATTACATATAGATTTTCTATTTTTTCTTTTAAGTAAACTCTAGTAAGTCACACCAAAAAGCGCTGACCTATTTAAAATCCTTGTTGTTGAATCACATTAAATCTGCCTGATGTTTACAACTCCAGGTCACCTGACCGGGAGTTCTGTGGACATATTAGAATTGGCCCCATTCCGCAGGCACATGAGGATGTCCCCGTGCTTATCTTGCATTTCGTGGTGGAAAGTTGTCTTGGCTTTTACTTGTGCTCTTGTCAGCCCCACACATCAGTGGGCATAGCAACAGGCAGTAATGTTGAGCTGCTCTTTGGTTTCCCCTGCTGCTATTCCAGTCCTGGTGAACACCGAGAAGTGGTCATTAAGAAAGTAGATGGACAAGAATAGCCAGCAAATTAGAACATCTACCTCAGAATAATTAAAAGCAAGGATTTACCTATAAAACAATAGACTATGGGCTAGTGTTTCTCATATACCCATACTTAAAAAATAAGATTTGGAATCCTAGAGAAGTCTCTGGAGACAGGGTGGATTTGCCCCCAGCCAGATGCCTATTCTGAGTTGTCTTTGGATGTCCTCAGTGGCCATTTTCAACAGTATCAATGCCAGTGATGGGGGCATATGGCATCATTCTCTGAAAATCTGTGTCTGTGGGGCTACAATAGTGCATTTAAATGTTTCCAGTAGTATTTTTCATTAAAGCATTTCTAAAAAAATAGTAAGTTTATTTTTAAAAGACATTTTTTTATCTTCTTGTTTTTTCATCATTTGGGCCTGTTTTTCTGGGAGCATTTCCATATCTTTATCTCTTGTCACAATTTGCATGACGTGCTAACCAAGAAGGAAAAAATGACGAGTAGAAAGAGTAAGCATTTAGCAAATTATCAAATGAATGGATCATTACTCCCTAAGAACCAGGCCTCCTGTAATTTTCTGACCACATGTAATTTTCTTATAGAAACCACTTGACTCTTGGGAGCAAATGAAGCAACTGGGAACTTTGAGAATGATGAGTGTTGCCATGTGTTTAAGTCTGTGCTTTGGAATAAAACCACATTATCTTTTACTTTGCTTTGTGAATCTGAATCTATACTGAAATGTCTTTGAGGGATGTAATTCTAACTAGATCATATTCAAGTTCAGTTTTGGAAAAGTTAGGTTACATATGGACTCCTAAAAACATGAATGTAACTTCTGAAGTTTCTCTCATTCTCAGAAATGAGAGCTGAAGTTATTTTTAGAGATTACAGTTGAGTGGAGACAGTGATCTATTGGTCTGATGCCTCTTTTTATGACATTAGCTCTGAAATGTTGCATATTTCCATGCTTAGAAATACCCTCTAACTTTGTAATGTACTCTGAGGTTGTATTGTACCTATTCTTTGCTCCATAAATCTCATAATGGCTGTTGTCCAAAAGCAATAAGATCTGACCTGATGTCTGATCTGGGGAATGAATGTCACATGGTTCATCTTAGGCCCATGAAAGGCTGGAGGGGGTTGTTCTTCACAGGTCAGCGTTCTGGGCACAAGGCCATGGCAGTTCTTACTCCATAGGAAAGGTAGTCTGAGTGGAGCAGTAGTACCAAAGCTGCCTGTCCCTTCATGTTTTAGACTTTCTCCAACAGCCAGAGTACAAACCAAAATGTAGTTTTCACATGAAAGTTGAGGTGATGAGTCACATGGAAATTCAATTCACTGAGCACAGGGCCATGGCACTGCCCAGTTCCAGAGGGCACTAGTCATGTAGAAAGAGTGCCATGGCAGGACTGATCAAACAGTGCCATCTTTAAAGGCAAATGAAGAAGCTTTGCTGGTTAAAATTCACCTCTAATCTCATGACTTTTAATATAAAGCAGATAACTTGGATAAATAGCTTGTGCCTGTAGCCCATTATGCCAATGATATTGGAAACATTGGCAGCAGATCATTTTCCAATCAAAGTCAATGTCCAAGGCCAAGGCTGGAGGGGTATGAGTGAAAGTGAATTCAACAATCTTGATTAAAGACGCTTAGAAAATCAAGAACATAAGGCTAAAGTAGATGTATTGGGGTAAGTGTTGAGGATGGTTGGGGAATGGAGGGTGTTGTAAAGAATTGACAGTAACTGATTTTATATTTTTTTCACTCACTTCTACCTCCTCTCTTCCTTTCCTCTTTCTCCCAGGTGACAAAGACTGTAAAATAAATCCCATTATCTCTTTCTCCTTTACTCAGTTGTTACAGAAACCCATTAAAATTTTTTTTTTAATGTTTATTTATTTTTGAGAGAGAGAGAGAGAGATAGAGTGAGTGAGCGGGTGAGGGGGTAGAGAGAGAGGGAGACACAAAATCCCAAGCAGGCTCCAGTCTCTGAGCTGTCAGCACAGAACCCGGCTTGGGGCTTGAACCCATGAACCATGAAATCATGACCTGAGCCGAAGTCAGATGCTCAACCAACTGAGCCACGCTGTTGCCCCAGAAACCCAATTTTTATTTGGGTACATGCACTTCTCCTACCCCTATTGCATTTCTCGTCTCCTTTGTAGTTGGGTGAAGATATATGAGTAAGTTCCGGAAAATGAACAGGTGTGGTAAGTATGCCTTCTGGCCTGTGCCTTTAAGCAGAAGTGTCGTCTCCCTTTCCTTCCCCTCTCATTGGGATGAGGATGAGTTATGAACCATCTTAGACCACGTAGATGAGGGAAATACTCTACGGATGGCAGAGCCACAAGGTGGAAGAATCTGGGTGCCTGACACCTTGATGTCTCCACATCAAGCCCTGGGCTGTGAACATGCAGACTGTGCTATGAAATAGAGGGGCGCCTGGGTGGCTCGGTCGGTTGAGCGTCCGACTTCTGCTCAGGTCATGATCTCGCGGTCTGTGAGTTCGAGCCCTGCGTTGGGCTCTGGGCTGACAGCTCAGAGCCTGGAGCCTGTTTCACATTCTGTGTCTCCCTCTCTCTGACCCTCCCCCGTTCATGCTCTGTCTCTCTCTGTCTCAAAAATAAATACACGTTACAAAAAAAATTGAATGAAATAGAAATAAACTCTTTTTGTTTTAAACCACTACTAGGTTGGCTCTTCTTGTCACAGCAGCTGTTCTTGTATCCTAACTAATGTGTCACCCTCTTTTCCACTTTGGCCTCCTCATTCCCTCCGTCTGCTCTTCCATCCTTTTCTTCCACCGTCTATGGGACTGTCCAAAGTGTAGACCAATGGCTCTCAAACTTTAGTTTGAATAAATGTTGGTAGGGTGAACCTTATTGAAAAGCTGACACTTAGGCTCTTGAGGTCCTGATTTTGGACATCTTGGGTGATGTGTAAGAATATGCATTTTTAGGAAGATGCTCATGTTATATAAATGGAAGTGGTTCATGGGCTACACTTGGAGAAGCATTAATATAGTATTTATGCCTAGCATGAAGTGGATACTCAGAAAAGGACTTGAGAGAATGGTTTGTAGTAACCAGTGAGATCGGCTAGTGCTGAACACAGATGGAATTTATATGATACTTAAACAGCCCCTGCATTGATTCACCTGCCTCAAAAGTATAAGCTAATATAACGGCTTAAACAACAGCAATTATCAAATCGGTTATTTGGCACAATGTAGAAAGAAACAGCGGGTTGACCCAAAGTTTCCATATCCGACCTGTTGTTTTTGTATAATATTTTTATAACTTCAGAATGTGGCTTTTTGTCTTTTTAAAAATTTTTTAATGTTTATTCTTTTTAGAGACAGAGAGAGAGTGAGCAAGCAGGGGAGGGACAGAGAGAGAGGGAGACACAGAATCCAAAGCAGGCTCCAGGCTCTGAGCTGTCAGCAGAGAGCCCGATGTGGTGCTTGAACCCACAAACCATGAGATCATGAGCTGAGCAGAAGTTAGATGCTTAACTGACTGAGCCACCCAGGTGCTCCTGTTGTTGTTACTGTTTTAAATTTTTTAATGTTTTTATTATTTTTGAGAGAGAGAGAGAGAGAGAGAGAGAAGTGGCAAAGAGAGAGGGAGACACAAATCTGAAGCAGGCTCCAGAATCTGAGTTCTCAGCACGGAGCCTGATGTAGGGCTCGAACTCACGGACCGTGAGATCATGACCTGAGCTGAAGTCTGATGCTCAACTGACTGAGCCATCCAGGCGCCCCTGTTGTTTTGTTTTTAAAGAGTAAAATTCATTGAATAGTTTTTGCTTTCTGAGGTTTTCAAGTATGTGTTCCTGAATGACAATATTATATAGCTCAGCAAATGGCATTAGTTGATTTAGATAATCCATAGACGGTTGAGTTCTTATGTGATGAGCTTTGTGCTAGGCATGAGGGATATAAAGATAAACAGAACATAGTCCTGCCCTCAATCCTCACACATACAGCTTGGAGGAGAGGAAAATAGTACAACCAATACCTAACAGGATAAAGGGATTTCCAATAAGGGAATGCACAGGGAGATCAGGGCCAGAAAAGGGGACTTAACTCAGCCTGAGGATATCAGAGATAGCTTCCCAAAGGAAGAGCTGAGCAGAAGTTATGCAGGCAGAAAAGGAGGTAATTAGATGGGAAGAGAAGGATATTCAGACCAGAGAGGATAGCATACGTCAAGCCACAGCGTAAAATGCATTTGGGCAGGGCACTGTGTGGCTGTTGGAGGCAGTGGGAGAAAGGGTGGCAGGGTGAAAGGACCCAATTCATGAGGGGTGTGGAATTTATCCTGACGTGCTGCTACACCATTGGAAGGTATTAGAGAAGCAAAATCACTAGGTGTCGCTTATAGCCCATTCATCTGCCAGTGCATGGAAGGAAATAAGTCTGGAGACAGCCAAAACATGGTTATAAAACATATGAGGCAAAACATGGTTAAGAGTATTAACCAAGACTGTGGCTACAGAAGAAGAGGGTGAAACACGTAGGTGGAAGGGGAAGAACCTAGTGACCAGTGAGGAGAGGGAGAGTCTGGGATTAGGTATCATGTCTGTCTTAGGCAACAAGTTGCATGACTTAGATTTAGATTTCTTAGACTTGAGGAGACTTTGGTTACTCAGAAGGGAATCTAACTAGGACGTCTTTTGTCTAAAGACACAGTTTGGGGAGTCAGAAGCATATCGATGGTAGCTGAACTTCTGCACACGAAAGACTTGCCCCTGAAGAGTGTGCAATGAGAGTCAAACACAGGACCAAGGAGGGAATGTCATGCAAATTAGAGACTGTCCCAAGCTAGTGACGTCTTCACCCAGAGACCCAAAGTCTGCAAAAACACTCCTCTGTGAGGCTGTCCTGTTCACAGCTCCAGGGAAAAGTTCATCATGGCCTCCTCACTCACTGTTCCTGGATTGCTGTTTCACTGGACTGGTGTAACACATTTTGGTGAGTCATGCCTTGATATAGAAATAGACGGCTGTTACTTTGCAGGCTAGGTGATGAGTATCTTAAAGACAAGAACTGTATTTTACTCAACCTGTATCCCCAGCAGAGTTCACTGTATCTGGCCTCAGAGCATTTGCATGGTAATGGTTTACTGAGTGAAAGAATGCTTCCTTTCTTTGTTCATTTATCTATCTATCAATCTATCTTCAAGCCTTTTAATGCTGGCCATGTTGTTGAACTGTTTTACTGTTCATTTCTTTGCAAAGTTTTTACCTAAAGTTTGCCTTTAAAAAAAAAATAATTGCCAAATTGGCTAGCATACAGTGTATAAAGTGTGCTCTTGGGTTTTGGGGTAGATTCCCATGGTTCATCACTTACATACAACACCCAGTGCTCATCCCAACAAGTGCCCTCCAAACAGAGAGGGAGGAAGGTAAACCATAAGAGACTCTTAAATACAGAGAACAAACGGAGGGTTGATGGGGAGGTAGGGGAGAGGGGAAAATTGCTGAAAGTTTGCCTCTTCTGAACTAAAAAGGAAACTCAGTGGAATTTTGGAGATTACTTCCTGTTCCTACCCTTCCTGCCTTCCCTTCTCATTTCACATCATTCTGGGCTTGTCTCAAGACCTGATGTCTCTTTCTAAGGTCATTTGCTAATCTCTACTCATAAACTGGGAATCTTGGTTCCAGTAGAATTTGTGGCTTTGGAAGTTCCTTTTCTCTTATTTGTGACTATTGATACCATTGTTTTTCAATCAACATTATACAGAAGAGGAAAAATAAATTTAGTAGTTGTCTGTCATTTTCAAATGGTAAAAAAAAAAAAAGACAGAATTGATTTGAGGGTCACAATGAAATACCTCTGTTCTATCTGTGCCTTGCTTAGCAGCTGATTTTGTTTCTTTCATGAAATGTTGGCCATATCTAGTTTTTGATTTAGCGTATTTCTTGCATTTAGGTATTTATGCTGCCTTAAAGAGAGATTTACCATGAATATTTTTAAAAACCGAATGATAAATGAATAATCTTTTTTGTTAAGCTGGTGTATGTATTGACATTATATACTAAAAGCTCCTTACAAAGAGTTCAAATTTAAGGATTGTGAACTTTCTTCTATTTTGAGAATAGTTTGCCTCTTAGTGTATTTTGGAGGCAGGAGAAGGTATAATATGTGAATATGTTCATATTTTTGAAACATCCTGAAGTGAATGCAGCATATCGATTAAATTATGTTCTTAATTTGTCTGGGTAAGAAAAGTTGGAGTTTTTAGTTCATTCACCTCTAGATTATAGGGTTTCTCACGGCAGTTCATATAACTGTTTTAGAACAACCCGGGTGGGTGTTTCAAATATGGCATAGACCTTTCCCAACATAGACCTGCTGAATGGGAATTTCTAGATGAGGCCAGGTATCTGATCTTTAGTCCTCCAGGTTATCTTAATGCTCATCTGTAGGCTAAGAACCACCACTTAGTGGAGTGGTTCCAGGTGTAGACTCCATGCTAAGGTGACAGGCTATCCATGGAGCTGGGACAGGCATTTACAATATTACTCAATATGAGGACAACACTCATAGTCTTCATTGCAACAGTAGTTCCTGCAACTATAGATTAGAAGAGAAAGCACTGTATGGCAGCTGTGTAGGTATGAGTCTTAAACTTGCAATTATACGTGGGTCTACACTAGTTGTTATTTGTTTGATGTCTCTGTGGCCATCTAGACTCTAAGCTCCTCGAGGGCAAGGACTGGTTCTTCATTGCTTGTAGCCATGTGCTCATCTTGGAGCTTGGTTCACAACAAATACTCAATATGCCCTTATTTACTGGTACACAGGAAAGCTAGCTACTTGACCTGAGGCAAGAATCATGTATGCTGCTGTAGACACACTTGTCTCCATCCATATACGTAGGTTGCAATGTTATGAGACTAGGTTCAAAAGACAATGGTGACCGTTTTTGCCTATGGCTACGTATGTCAGAGTGACTGCAGTAGATCCACATGATAAACCTCAGTCTATTCAGAGCCAAGAGAAAAACCAACATGACCTGAGTTCTCATGGACACAGTTCTCATGTCCAGAGAGAGAAATTTGGGGTATATCTGTTCTAAGTGTGACCGCAGAAGGGGTGAGTTTTCCTTTGGAAAACTTCTTGGAGCCCTCACTGGGTGTGAGCTCTCCTGTTCTTGACTCCCCCAGCACCTTATACCTTTCTTTGGTGTTTTCTGGTCCACCGTATTTTGGTTTAACTGCCTTATTTAAATTCTGAGTCCTTAGAGGGCAAAACCTTCCCCAGGTTATATAACCATAGCCATGTCTTGAACTCTGGTTGTATAACACCAAGTCCTTTACACTAAACAAAAGCTGAGATGATACTAAACTACAATTGTTATTCCAAAGAGAATGGACTCAGACAGATTTGGAACAATAGGTAGTTATCATGTGTCTTGAGAATGAGAAACAGTATAGAACAATTTTATTTAGTGAGAGGGGAAAGAGAGTTTTGGAAAGCAGGGCTTGGTTAGGGAGGATGGTCTTGGGAAGAGGCTACCATGTGAGAGGGGCTCCACAGGCAGCAGAGACCAACAGGCAGACACAGAATATCTTGATTGGCAGTTATCACTGTAGTGTGGGCATTACGAAGACACTGGGAGCTCAGATTGGGGGGAGAGAGGGAAGATTCCACTAAGTCAGATTTGGCCTCTTTTAATATTCTTGTTGCAAAGAGGGGATATGGGCTGATTAAAGACTGTGTAGAGGCACTAGAATATTTTTCTTTTTTAAAAAATTCTTTTTTAATGTTTGTTTATTTTTGAGAGACAGAGAGATACAGAGCATGAGTGGAAAAGGGGCAGAGAGAGAGGGAGACCCAGAATCCAAAGCAGGCTCCAGGCTCTGAGCTGTCAGCACAGAGCCCGACATAGGGCTCAAACCCACAAACCATGAGATCATGACCTGAGCCAAAGTCAGACACCCAACCAACTGAGCCACCCAGGCAGCCCTAGAATATTTTTTTAAGGCTGGACCTGGGAGGCAGAATTAACAGATGCTGCATAATAAATATACCAACTACTTTCAAACAATGCTTCTCTGTACTGGTGTTCATGGCCAATACCTTGCTCATATCTGTGGACAACTGCTTTACTTTTTATTGAAAATATGAATAATTAGACAGGTGAGGACAACTTGAAATCGTTTTTGAGGGCCATCTGTTTATGTCAAAGTGATGGAATGAAATGAAAAGCAAATTAATATTTTAATGTTTAATAATTAAATGTAAAAGGTAATATTAAATTTTAATATTGTAATGGTATTCTATAGTATTGCTAACTTTATATAAATGAAGATAATCCTTCAAAATTTAGAGGAAGTGAGCAAACACAGTTTAACAAAATTCTTGATAGTTGAATTGGAGTGTGTGTGTGCCAACTGGTTGATAAATTAGGCCCTAACTGGATGATGGCACTAAGTTTCTTTGGTTGAACTTTAACCTTGACATGTGATTTTGTGAACTGGATAAAGTATTGTTTAATCTGGAGATTCTCATATGTTATCATGCTTTCTTTCACCAGGAGAGCTTCTTAAAATGCAAATTCCTAGGCCCCATCCCCATATATTCTGATTTAATAGACGTGGAGTGGGAACCAGGATATGCGTTTTAAGCAAATGCCCAAGGAATTCTGATGTTGCTGGTCTGTGGCACCCTCTTAGAGCAGCAAGGGTCTAGTAGAATTGAAAATTGTAGTTTCAAAGGAATAAAAGCTGGATGCATGTTTCCCACTCAGACTTCTTACAATAAAACAACCAGTATGATGATCATTAAATTAATCCTACTTTTAATATAGTTTTTCCTAAGAAGGAGAAGAAAGAACATGAAGTCCAATCAAATTTTTTTTTATAGGACAACTTGGCATTGATCCTGAATTCCTCAAATTACAATTTTATTGATTCTCCTTTTTATTAAATAAATGTTCCTTGAACTTGCTTTAGTTAGGTTGGAGGGGGCAGTTTTCAGTGCCATTTTACTGCCAATCTATTGAATTATCACAAAAAGGGGATGAACAGAAAGTTATGTTATCATTTGTATTAAGACAAACAGAAGAGAAAGCATATTTGGTTAGTATTTAACAAGGTTACTATGACAGTTAGTTTTATGTCCATTTGGGTAATGAGGTGCCCAGATATTTGGTCAAGCATTATTCTGGGTGTTTCACTGAAGGTGAGATTAACACTTGAAACTGCTAGACTGAGTACAGCAGATTGCCCTCCCGAATGTAGGTGGACCTCATCAAATCAGTTGAAGGCCCTAGGAGAACAAAAGACGAGCCCTCCCCTGGGTAATGGAGAATTCCTCCTGCCTAAATGGCTTTGAGCTGCGGCACTGGCTTTCCCCCCGTCTTTGTACTTGGACTGAAACATTGGCTCTTCATGGGCCTCATGAGAAGTATACATGTATCTATGTCTCCCATCAATTCTGTTTCCTGGTGAACCCTGGCTAATACAGTTACATTATAGCTTCTTTTCTCTTATTTTGTCTCCTTACTTAAAAATGCTATAGTTTTCATGGAGTTTGAAAATACAGAATGTTTGAACCCCTATTTACATCATGTTTTGTGCCTCAGCATCTTTTTTTTCTTTGTCAGACTACACACAGAGGACAGGAACAAGATTCATCTCATATACACCACAGCGGCGCAGCCCAGTGCAAATTGGAGCCTCGTGTGTAGCCTGGAGCATCATATAAGCTATTCTGTCATCTCCCTTGAGAGCCATATCAGCCCAGGGTATCATATCATAGACCTTTCATCAAGGCATGAGTGAGACAGGAAAGGGCAGGGGAGGAATAAAGACTTCACAGTAGGTGCTCCTGTCACTGAGCGTTCATAGCTGTGTCATAGGTTGTCTGTCCGCGTGGTGTCTTATGACTCAAGGGTCATCATCTGAGAGCCCTTCACTGGGACAAAGATGGGCTGTTTCCACAGCCCACTCCAATCTTGGAGAGCTATCGTGCTCCCCTCTATGTATGGATGTACTTATTTTATTGAAGTATAACTAACATACTATATTATATTAGTGTCAGGCGTGCAACATATTGATTCAACAATTCTTTTAAAATGTTTTCTTTTTCAACATTTTTTATTTATTTTTGGGACAGAGAGAGACAGAGCATGAACGGGGGAGGGGCAGAGAGAGAGGGAGACACAGAATCGGAAACAGGCTCCAGGCTCCGAGCCATCAGCCCAGAGCCTGACGCGGGGCTCAAACTCACGGACCATGAGATCATGACCTGGCTGAAGTCGGACGCTTAACCGACTGCGCCACCCAGGCGCCCCGATTCAACAATTCTTAAACATTACTCAGTGCTCACCATAATAAAGTAATAGTGCCCTGAGTGATTATAACTTCAGTCTTCTTAAAAAGAGAATTGGCTAAGAGGATGTGGCCTCATTACCAGCATGGAATATAAACATGTACACACATACTTACACAGGATCCTGTATGAAGCACACATGGGAAAAAAATCCTATTCCTCCTTTTCTTCAAAATACTGACTTCATTAGTAAAATGGAGATGTTTACTCAGTTGCAAGAAAAAATAATCTGTTCAGCTGAAAAATGGGAAAGAATTTACTAAGTTTGAAAAACTAAAAATAATTCCTGGCTGGTCTTATTCCTGTACTCTGTATTTAGAGGAATTTACTCCTGATACTATTATTACAGGAAATTCCAAAAGCATGAACGTTTTCTGGTATTTTCAGAAAAACAAATGTTTATGTTTTGTTTAATTTAGACATGGAGGAAAAGAGGTTTGCTTTGTATGCACTGACGTGTCCAGTAGATGCCGTGACAATGTGATTTTGTGTAAAATGTAGATAATGAAAGCATTTAAAAATTCATAGGAGAGGAATAGAGTATCGCTCTTACATAAAATGTCTTTCAAACTCTGTTGAAGTCCATTACAAACAATGGTTCTTAACACTAACACTGTCAACATTATTGTTTTAGGGAAGGGATGCTGATATCTTCCTCCAGTATCAGCTTTTAGGTTATTATGAAAACGATCAGTGGTTAATAATTATGAACAGATCCGATTGCTGTGAGATGTCCAGTTATTGCTGGCAGCTGAGTAGTAGAGGAATTGAAGAGTGATAAAATATTCAGATGTTTTTTTAAAAAAAAAAACAACAGAAGGCCAGTGTTTGGGTAATAGCATCTCTCCTGTGCTGGTCTCAGTTCCTCTTTATCTTATCTATTAATTTTGGAGCATGGAAACACCATCCTTAGGTATGTCAACATTGTACATGTGTAGGACAAAGATAAAGATATTGGAAACGTTGACCTCCAGTTTAAAATGTCCTCAGAGCACAGCTCTGAATTTCCAAGTTCACTGTGCCTTTCCAAGGTCCTATAAAAATCCCGTCTTGATTTATAGCTAGCATTTTTTTTCTTTTGGCACTGTGAGTGGGTTTCAGGAAAGGAGAGCTATGCAGTGAAGAAAAACTGTTTGCATGCCCATGAGTTTTTAGTTCAGTTCTCATGAGTTTAATGCAACCACCACTACGGATCATGTCAATAACTCATTGAACAAAGCTGAAAGAAGCTGTGTTCATGAATAAGCCTGTGACATTTGCCTGAATATGTTCCTTCACTGTTTTAGCAGTCAGCTGAACATGTGCTTTCATTAGAGTTTCTGATGCCACAGGTAACTGTATAAAAATCTCATCTAACAACTTTGACTTCAGTGCATATTGGAGTTGTCCAATGTACTGGCCAATTGTACTGGCAGGCCACATGAATTTTTTTTGCATCCAACAAAATCATTGTTGAGAAATTTGGTATTACTTTGCTAAAATGGGTATCTACTGAATATCCCCAATCCAATTCTTTCCTCTAATATGGTAATCTGTTATCTGTATTTAATTATCTGGAAGGTGAAAGTTGCTGGGCTGCCCAATGGAAAATTTTAAGCCCTTTCACTCTCGGTCTGTTGTCTTTTCAGATCAATCTTTCTGCTAATGACAACCAATACTTTCATATGTGATTACAGTCCTGCTCCATCTTTTCATGAGCCGAGACTCTTTGGAATCATATGTATTGATCTTTTTAATAGAAGTCAGGAAAAATAAAATTACTCTGGCTTCTTGCGGCAAAACGATGATAAATGAGAACTTAGAAACTTATGGGAGAAATTTTTTCTGCCTTGGATTATTTTAATCACTAAAAATGATTGTCTTTTTAATAATATTTGCTTTCCATTATGCACATTTGCAGCAAAGCCAAAAATTGTTTCTGTATTGCTTTATGAAACCACATCGAGGCCGGGGACTGTCGGTATTACCGTACCTGCTGGTGACTCAGGTACGGTGGCCCCTAATAGGAGACAGGGAGCTAAGACTCTCTGCAGCAGTCTCAAGCTGAGCTTCCGTAGAGCACTTCTGATGAAAGAGAATTTCCCGAAGTAGGCATTTTTAAAGAGAACTTTTGTTTAAAACTCATTGTTAATACTATTGTTTTAGAAGCAAGCTTGTATTTCTTTTATCACTCCTCCTCCTTGATTTCTCCTTGGCTAAGACTGATTATTTCCCCAGTGGGTTTGCTGTTTTGTTTAAGAGACAAGTATATGTAATTCCTTGCCTGTGGTTTTCGTTGCTTTCTCTGCGTGTCCAGTAGCTGCTGGTGGTGCCATTGGTGATAACTGGGAATCGAACATGTGGGGGGTCACTGCTCTATCACCTTTTCTCTGAAACCCAAAACTATAGGACTCACTTCGGCTCTCATTTTAGAATCTGAGCTTTTATGTTTTGTATTTGAATCAAGTTCCCAGTTCCTGGCTGAAGACAGAATTGTTTCCTTGGCTTCAGGGGAACATGAAGCCGACGCAGATGATCAAAGAGAGTCAGTGCCACTACACATAAGAGATCAGATCTCTGGTGGTATGAACATATGGATAAGGTTCAAAATTTTGACGATGTCAGGCCAAAGTACAGCCTTGTTTTGCTTTGTTTGGCCCTTGGAGACCTATCTGCAAGAAGGGAAACTTGTCCCATTGGGACACCACAGAAATAGCCCCTGTGGCTCCATGGCATTATTTCACCATGATGCAGTGATGGATCCCACCCCACCACCCTCAATTCCTATCTCCCTCCTACATAAACATGACAAAAAGAAAGATCACATCCAGATACAAGTTTTGTTCAGCGAGCTTGTCATTTAACTTGGTTTAATCCAGTTACGTGAAGACTTGTCCGGAGTGTACCATGCATGTAGGACAGGACAAGGGAGGCAGTTTTCCAGATTGAGTGTGTAGGATTGATGGTCATTCAAGGAAGATAGCCAGAAAACCTCGTTACATGCCTGAGGAGGGTTTCTCGGCCTCGGGCGCCTGGTGACCCTGGGGATAGATAAAGTCTGATCTGGGGTTACATTTAGGCTGAGAACTGAAGAATAGGAGTAAGCCAGGTGGAAATTGGAGACCATAGGTAGGGAAAGAAAATTCCAGCCTGAGGGAACTGCCATGTGAAGGTGGGAATTTGAGGGCCATGGTCTTTGTGAGGAATGGGTACTATCCCAGCATGACTGCAATACAGAAAGTGCCCAGAGATTTGCGTAATCGCTTCCTCATGTCGCCTGGGAGTACAGGTGATTTCTGAGTCTGAATTTACTCACGCATGGAGGTAATGATGATTCTAAGGCAGATTCTGGGCTTTAGCTGCCGAATGAGCTGTGTGTGTGGTGTTGCCTTTGTCTAGACTGTTCAACTTTGACCCTTTGCTGTCTTTGACCAAAAAGCAGTGTTTGTAAAATTGTTTGGATATTTCTAAAATGTTGGCCCTTAATTTATAAAAATGAATGGAAAATATTAGAACTCAAATGCTGATATCTGTGATAAGAAATGTAGGCTTTAAAAATTCATAAAATTGGAAGACAATGGAAAGTTTTGTGGTAAATTAACCTGAGGTATGCATTACTTTTAAGCCTGTTAACTGTACATTCACATGTGAAACTTTAAGCCTGTCAATGCTGTATTCAGATGTGAAAAGTGAAACATTAAGAGGCATGCTTGAAATACTAGAAATAAACTGATGAAGAGTACAATTATGTCTGAAGATGAGGTATAACTAAGGACTTTTAATGTGTTTCTCTGGGAATCCCCTCATCATGAGGAATACATTATTTAAGTTGTATTCTACTTGTTTTCTGCAATCCCAAACACACACACACACACACACACACACACACACACACACACAGATGTAGAGGACTGTCTTATTTTTTTTTTTTTCTTGGGAGTTTTAAGGATGGTTAGAAATCAGAGATTCAAAATTTAGTAGCTTATATGATCTCAGTTCTTAGTTCTGTGCATTAGATGAAACAGTGGAATAATGTGAAATTAAAAGCAACCAAAAAAAATCTGTACCTACTTCGCTGAGTACTTCTGTAGATACCATTAACTCTTCAAATTTCCAAAATCTAGATCTTGCTATTAGAAAGTGATGAAAGCTCTTGGAAATGGTTGATAACAGTTTGTGTAAATGGAAATAGCAAAATAGGACTAACTACAGAGGCAAAAAGGAGAAAGAACAGTGGAAAATTTATTTCTACTGAATTAGAAATTCTGAAGTTTTATTGAGGTGAAGTCTGTGAACAAATTTTGTTACCTGGTTATATATTCCTAGAGGAATATTGTGCTTTGGTTGCATGCTTGACTGACCATGAGAGGTTTAAATACCTTTAAATACAAGGGTGCCCACTGATGTCCACCTTACATCATGCCTTCTTGATGTTGTTTCAGTTCTAGCCCACCTCTGAATTGATACTCTCTAGGCTTTGGTGGTTGCATTAGGAAGATTCCAGAATCTTGGATAACTTAATAGTCTTTTTGTAGGCTGAAGAATCAGCATGTAGAATATAGACTCTAGGTTATCAAACTTTTAAGTTCATAATTAACAAACTAAAATATGCAAAAGGAAAAGTACCTTTTCTCTTTGCCATCTAATACACATTAGAGAATCTTCCACTTCCCCACCCCCTAATACGGTCTGCTGGTAATTTATTTCCAGTTTGGCATTCTCTTCTCTTTATCTATTGAAAACATTGAGGGCTCTATTGTCATTTTGATTGCAATTCCATCAATACCCAGTGTACCTTAAAATGGCCTTTAATTTTTTATGACTCAAGCCTGCAGAAAAACACTGGATCATTTTTCTAGGCTGGTTTTATCTACCACCTCTTACTTGATGCTCTGCTTCACAACCACCTGTCAGTCTTTTGATATCCCAGTGGGGTGGAGAGTTTAAGATATTGATCATAGTTCTGTGGGTGATTACTCTAAGCTCTTTCTCGGGAAGACTCTAAAAGCTGGTATATGCCCATCCATCCATCCAGATAGCTCTCTAGAGTCTGTAGGTGAGACATTCCCATCAGCATAAGCATGTGACGTGGTCATTGCATGGCCTGCTTGTGAGAATGTGTTGGCCCTTGACTATGCACCCTTCTTTGCATTTCTCTAGTGTTTGCTGTTTGGATGTTATACATAGTTTAATTGTTAACCTTATTCCTTCTCTCAGGTCCATAGCTGTTCCTGTTCGGTAAACTACATAATCCCTCTAGCAATACTTGTTAATTATCTGGGGATATAAGTTTAAGAAAAGTCTACTGATCATGGGACACCTCGGTGGCTCAGTAGGTTGAGTGTCTGACTCTTGATTTCAGCTCACGTTGTGGTCCCAGCATCATAGGATTGGGCCCTGGGTCGGTCTCTGTGCTAATTATGTGTCCTGCTTGAGATTCTCTCTTTCTGTTCCTTGTGTCGCCATCCCCTCTTGTACTCTCTCTAAATTAAAAAAAAAAAAAAAAAGTCTGTTGATGAAGACATTGTTAAGTGGAATGTCTTAGGCTCCAGCCCATTGTTGAGTCAGCATGTGAACAGATGAGAACAGATGTGAACAGATGAGCAGCAAGCACCTCAGGTTCTAAGAAGTCTGTCAGTCTGGATTTCTGAAGTCAGAGTTCAGTTTATCTACAGCAACCAAACTAAAAATACTCCGTATTGAGATATAAGGGACCTGATAACTTTCTGAATCATCCATAGGGGCAATCTAAGCAGTATCTCTGTTAAGCTTTTAAGAATTCAAAATGCATATTTATGATTTTAAAAACATTTTTTAAATGTTTATTTTTGAGAGAGAGACAGAGAGTGTGAGCTGGGGAGGGGTAGAGAGGGAGAGAGGAAAACACAGAATCCGAAGCAGGCTTTAGCTCTAAGCTGTCAGCACAGAGCCTGACCTGGGACCCATAGACGGTAAGATCATGACCTGAGCCAAAGTCAGACGCTTAACCGGCTGAGCCACCCAGGTGCCTCTATATTTATAACTGACATGATACTCTGTTACTTTCAGGTGTACATCATAGTGATTTGATACTTTTATGTATTACAAAATAACCCTCACAATAAGTCTAGTTACCACCTGTCACCATACAAAGTTATTACAATATTATTGATTATATTTCCTTTTAATTTCATTAATTATTTCATTTGTTTACTCACTCATTTCATAAGTGCTTACTTAGCACCAATGAGATGCCAGGTGCTGACGTAGGCACTGGACCTCCAAAGGTGCGTTAAGAATTCCTTCCTCAGGGAGCATAACGTCCAGTGGAGGATCCAGGTTCTCAAGAATGGTGAAAATAAGTGGTCCGGAGGCTATGAAAGAGGAATGCTTAGGTGCCAAGAGAGGAAGGGGTACCCTGATTCTGCTCCGAGGTTCATGAAATGGTGTGAACATTTTTTTCCCCTTACGGATTACAGAACCGGGAAGGCTAGGTATGCAGAAGTGGTGATATTTGGGTTGAGCCTTTAGAACTGAATAGGAGTTTTCCAGATGGATACAGTTATTTTAGGTTTTTTTTCTTTTTTTCAAATTAAACCATGTTTCTGAAGAGCCAGGGAATGGTGGAGATTTGAAAGTTCACTCAAAACAGTTTATTTTAATGAGTTATTTTTAGTAAGATATTTTTCCCTTAAAGATATGTTTGTTCAATATTTGCCATTCGTATTACTGCTTGGTTTCCACATTTTAAACCTGGAGCCATATTTTATATGTGTTAAACTGTGCGTCAGTGGGAACAAAGATTCAATGGCCGATTTTCATTTAACACAACTTTTCGGGAATCAATTTAATTTGTAAATTTAGAATGGTTTCTGTCAACAACTAAGCATATAAAAATTGCTTATTTTTTGTGGTTCATTCTGGATATCCTTAATATGAAAATTATTTGCAGTTGATGTTTTGATATGTTTTTTTTTTTTCTATGCCAGTTGCAGTTGGTCACTTGTAAAGGTTTGGATTTGATATGGTTGGACATGGATGTACTAAGGAGTTACCAGTACTCTCATTCCTGAATCTTGGATAATACACAGAATTTTGAAAGTGCAAATTGGATGCTTGACAGCTGGCAAGAGAGGAACAGAGAGAGAATTTGTTTCCCTTTGGGATTTGATAACTGTTAATTCTTCATGAACTTGGCTTCTGCCAAACATATATTATACTTTCCTCTGAATGGAAATTCATATTGTTAAACTCTATGTGAACTCAAGGTATTAATGTAGAGTGCTTACTAGCAAAAATGACTTGCAAATGTCAGATAAAATTAAATAACATGGCTTAATAAAATAAGCTTGTTTCCGAAAATCTGTTTTTCATATTTGTGAAAGAATTATCTGTCCTGTTATTTAAACCAAGATATTGCCAGGACAGGCAAAGGAGACACTCTTTTATCAATTATCAAGGGAACCATTGATTTTTACAAAGCCAATTAAAGTATTTCTGGAGGAACAAGTAAATATTAGTTTTAGAAGCTGTTCTTTTTAAAAGAGACCAGGTGACTAGGATAAAAGTACTAAATAAAAATAAGACATACTAGTCATCACTTAAGGGACAATGAGCAGCTGGGCGTGCTTGAGACCACTTGTTCTCCAAGTTGTTAATTTAACCGACTTAAACAATATGGATAGTTAGCTTTCGCTAAGTCACAGACATAAAATAGATGGATAGATGTCATGGCCACGTGGAGTAAGTTTTGACTTAAGCAAATGTTCCACAGTTTAACTAAATATTTTGTGAGCAATGAAGAGTTATCATCAAAAAAGAAAAAAAAGCAAGCCTGAATGTAAGGTGCTCTTTAGGGATGCCATTGGGGAACCCATTTGTTCTTTGTGGACCTTATTGGAATTAGTTATGGATAATAATTTGTCCAGCATAGTGCTGTGAAACGGAACAGAAATAGGGGCTGCTTCCAGAGCATGTGGCTCCTGCCTGGAAGACACGTTAGAGAAAGCATGTTAGATCGGTTCATGGTGTGAGTGAGTAGGGGGAGTTTCTTGGAATAATGTTCTTAGGCAATGCTGACTTGGTCTCTCGTGCTTGGTAAATATTTCTTATAGTAAAATTAATCTAAGATGACTTTTTTGGACTCTATTGATTTATGTTGAGAAGCCCATCCAGAATCCACTGGCTCTCTTCTTAAAACCAACTCCTTCTGAATAAAATAGAATTACTGCTGTGGGTGAAGGTCAAGGTCTGCCTTTTTGGAGGCTATGATATCAATCTCAGGACAAAAACTGTCCCAACAAAACCCTTTTCAATCATCTTTGATGATTCTGTTAGCTGTGAATGGCCTCACACCTTTCTTCCATCCTGGGATCAATGAATTCCTTGAACCTACTCACCAAAATAGTCTCTGATTTTATTTATCTTAATTTCTAAATGGCCTATTTCATGGTTTTTTTTCCCCTCTAATTTAAGGAAACACTACCAAGGTACAGTTCACTGGAATTTGGTAAAAACCAATAATAGTTGGGAGTTGAACAGCAAATGCAGGTGTAATTAAAGAATTTCCCAGTTGCTTTCTCCTCTGTAGATGTTAACTCTCCATCAATCTATTCATACCCTAATAATAGAGTCAAAGAAAATGTGAGCACCATCATGAACCTAGGATTTCTTCCCTCCTTTGACTTTTAGCTGATATTTGGTTCTTGTCTTCATCCATTTGAACTGCTATAATAGATATCTTAGACTGGGTGGTTTATAAACAACAGGAATGTATTTCTCACAGTTCTGGAGGCTGGAAGGCCAAGGTCAAGGTGCTGGCAGATTCTGTGTCTGGCAAGGACCTGCTTCATGGTTCATAGATGGCTGTCTTCTCACTGTGTCCACACATGGCAGGAGGGACAAGGGACCTCTAGCGAGTCTCTTTTACAAAAGCACGAATTCTGTTCATAAGGCTTCCACCCTCATGACCTAATTGCCCCCCCCAAATCCCCACCTCCAAATACTATCCCATTGAGCTTTGGGATTTGACATATGAATTTGGGGGGGGGGGGACAACAAACATTCAGACTATAGCAGTCCATTTCTAATTTAAGTTTTTATTCTAATTCCAATAATGTAGAGCATTATATTAGTTTCAGGTGTATAGTTTAGTAATTCAACATTTCCATACAACACTCTGAGTTTATCACAAGTGCACTCCTTAATCTCCATCACTTATTTTCCCCACCCCCCACCCATCTCCCCTCTGGTAACCATCAGTTTGTTCTCTATAATTAAGAGTCTGTTTCTTGCTTTGTCTCTCTTTCTCTCATTTTCCCCCCTTGTTTGTTTGTTTTTCAAATGCCACATATGAGTGAAATCATATGGTATTTGTCTTTCTCTGACTTATTTCACTTGTACTCTCTAGCTCCATCCATGTCATTGCAGATGGCAAGATTTCACTGTTCTCTATGGCTAAATAGTATTCCATTGTGCACATATACCACATCTTCCTTATCCATTCATCAATTGATGGACACTTGGGTTGCTTCAATATCTTGGCTATTATAAATAATGCTGCTATAAAAATAAGGGTGCATATATCCTTTTGAATTAGTGTTCTTGTATTCTTTTTTTATTCTTTCCTTCCTCCCTCCCTCCCCCCTTTTCTTTCTTTCTTTCTTTCTTTCTTTCTTTCTTTCTTTCTTTCTTTCTTTCTTTCTTTCTTTCTTTCTTTCTTTCTTTCTTTCTTTCTTTCTTTCTTTCGAGAGTGTGAGTGAGTGAGGGGCAGAGAAGGAGGGAGAGTGAGGGAGAGAGAGGGAGAGAGAATCCCAAAAGAGAGGGAGATGGTGTGAGAGAGTGCAGAGCCTGAAGTGGTGCTCAAGCTCACCCGATGCAAGGCTCGAGCTCACCTGATGTGGAGCTCCATCTCACAAACCATGAGATCATGACCTGAGCTGAAGTCTGATGCTTAACTGACTAAGCCACCGAGGCACCCCTAGTGTTCTTGGATTCTTTGGGTAAAGAATCCAATAGTGCAATCGCTGGATCACAAGGTAGTTCTATTTTTAAATTTTTGAGGAACCTCCATACTGTTTTCCACAGTGGCTGTACCAGTTTGCATTCCTACCAACAGTGTGTGTTTCCTGTGTTTTTGGTTTTAGCTATTCTGACAGGTGTGAGGTGGTGTCTCATTGTCATTTTGATTTACATTTCCCTGATGATAAGTGACGATGAACATCTTTCCAAGTGTTTGTTGACCATTTGGATGTCTTTGGAGAAATGTCTGTTCATGTCTTATGACCATTTTTTAATTTGGATTATTTGTTTTTTGGGTGTTGAATTTTATAAGTTCTTTATATATTTTGGATACTAGTCCTTTCCTGGATACGTCATTTGCACATATTTTCTCCCATCCTGTAGGTGTTAGACCTTTTAGTTTTCTTGACTGTTTCCTTTGCTGTGCAGAAGATTCGTATTTTGGTATAGTCCCAAAAGTTTATTTTTGCTTTTGTTTCCCTTGCCTCAGAAGACATATCTTGAAAGAGATTGCTATGGCCAATGTCAGAGAAGTTACTGCTTGTGTTCTCTTCTAGGAATTTTGTAGTTTCAGGTCTCACATTTAGGTCTTTAATCCATTTTGAATTTATTTTTGTTTATGGTGTAAGAACGTGGTCCAGTGTTATTCTTTTGCATGTTGCTGCCCAGTTTTCCCAGCACCATTTTTTGAAGAGACTGTCTTTTTCCCATTGGATATTCTTTCCTGCTTTGTCAAAGATTACTTGACCATATAATTGTGAAATTATTTCTGAATTTTATATTCTTTTCTATTGACCTATGTGTCTATTTTTGTGCCAGTAGCTTACTGTTTTGATTACTACAGCTTTGAAATATAACTTGAAGCCTGGAATTGTGATTGCTCCAGCTTTGCTTTTCTTTTTCAAGATTGCTTTGGCTATTTTGGGTTTTTTTTGTGGTTCCATACAAATTTCAGGACTTTTAACTCTAGTTCTGTAAAAATGCTGTTGTTATTTTAAAAGGGATTGCATTCAATGGGTAGATTGCTTTGGTAGTATAGACATTTTAAAAATGTTCTTTTAGTCCATAAACATGGATTGTCGTTCCATTTCTTTGTGTCGTCTTGAATTTCTTTCATCTGTGTTTTTATAGTTTTCAGAGTACAGGTTTTTCACCTCATTGGTTAGGTTTATTCCTAAGTATCTTATTATTTTTGGTGCCATTGTGAATGGGATTATTTTCTTAATTTCTTTTTCTGCTGCTTCATTATTGGTATATAAAAATGGAACAAATTTTTGTGCATTAATTTTGTATCCTATGAATTCATTTATCAGTTCTAGCAGTTTGTTGGTAGAGTTGTTAGGGTTTTCTGTATATAGTACCATGTCATCTGCAGATAGTGTGTTTTACTTTCTCCTTTCTGATTTTGATTACTTTATTTCTTTTTGTTGCCTGATGGCTGTGGCTAGGACTTCCAGTACTGTGTTGAATAAAAGTGGTGAAAGTGGATATCCTTGTCTTGTTCTTGACCTTAGGAGAAAAGCGCTTAGTTTTCCCCATTAAAGATGATGTTAGCTGTGGGTTTTTTCATAGATGGCCTTTATTATGTTGGGGTATGTTCCCTCTAAATCTATTTTGTTGAGTGTTTTTATCATGAATGGATGTTGTACTTTGTCAAATGTTTTTTCTGTGTCTATTGAAATGATCATATGTTATTATACTTTCTCTTATTGATGTGTTGTATCACATCGATTGATTTGCATATATTGAACTACATTTGCAACCCAGGAATAAATCCCACTTGATCATGGTGACTGATTTTCTAAATGTATTGTTGTTAAAGTTGGTTTGTTAGTATTTTATTGAGAATTTTTGCATCTATGTTAATCAGGGATATTGGTGTGTGGTTCCCTTTTTTTAGTGGGTCTTTATCAGGTTTTAGTTTCAGGGTAATGCTGGCCTCATAGAATGAATTTGGAAGTTTTCCTTCCTTTACTGTATTTTGGAATACTTTAAGAACAGGTATTAATCCTTCCTTAAATGTTTGATAGAATTCATCTGTGAAGCCGTCTCATCCTGGACTTTTGTTTGTTGGGAGTTTTTTGATTACTGGCTACATTTCTTTGCTGGTTATTTGTATATTCAAATTTTCTATTTCCTCCTATTTCCATTTTGGTAGGTTATATGTTTCTAGGAATTTATCCATTTCTTCTAAGTTGTCCAATTTGTTGGCATATAGTTTTTCATAATATTCTCTCATGATTGTATTTCTGTGATGTTGGTTATTATTTCTCCTCTCTCGTTTGTGATTTTATTTATTTGAGTCCTCTATCTTTTTTTTCTTGATTCGTCTGGCTAGAGGTTTATCAATTTAATAATTTTTTCAAAGAACCAGCTCTTGGTTTCATTGATGTGTTCTATTGTAGTTTCCATATCACTTATTTCTGCTCTAATCTTTATTATTTCCTTCTTTCTGCTGGTTTTAGGTTTTGATTGTTCTTTTCTAGCTTGTTTAGATCCAAGGTTAAGTTGTTTGAGATTGTTCTTGCTTCTTGAGATATACCTGTATTGCTATTAACTTCCCTCTTAGAACTGCTTTTGCTGCATCCCAGAGGTTTGGGACTATTGTGTTTTCATTTCCATCTGTTTCCATATTCATTTTTTTATTCTTTGATTTCCTTGTTGACTCATTCATTGTTTGGTAGCATGATATTTAACCTCCATGTATTTTTGGTCTTTCCAGAGTTTTTTTCTTCTGGTTGACTTTTAGTTTCATAGCATTGTGGTCAGAAAGAAAAATACATGGTATGATTTCTACCTTCTTTTTGAGGTTTATTTTGTGTACTAATACGTGATCTCTTCTGAAGAATGTTCCATGTGCACTTGAAAAGAAAAAAATTCTGCTCTTTTAGGTTGGAATGTTCTGAATATATCTGTTAAAGCCATCTGTTCCAATGTGTCACTAAAAGCCATTATTTTGTTGTTGTTGATGTTCTGTTTAGATTATCTGTCCATTGATGTAAGCAGGGTGTTAAAGTCCCCTGCTATTTTTGTATTATCAATTAGTTTATTTTTGTTGTTAACTGTTTAATGTATTTGGGTGCCCTATGTTGGATGCATAAATATTTACAATTGTTATATCTTTTTGTTGGTTTATTCCCTTTATTATTATGTAGTGTCATTCTTTGTCTATTGTTAGTCTTTATTTTAAAGTCTATTTTGTCCAATATACGTATTGCTACTCACCTTTCTTTTGATGTCTATTGACATGACAAATGTTTCTCCATCCTCTCACTTTGAAATTGCAGGTATCTGTAGGTCTAAAATGGGTCTCTTGTAGGCAGCATAAAGATGGGTCTTGTTTTTTATTCATTCTGTCACTTTATGTCTTTTGATTGGAGCACTGAGTTCATTTACATTCAAAGTAATTATTGATGGATATGTATGCCATTTTATTACTTGTTTTGTGGTTGTTTCTGAAGATTTTTTTCTGGTCCTTTCAAGTCTTTCTCTCATGTTTTGCTGATTTCTTCAGTGATGTATTTGAATTTCTTTCTCTTTATTCTTTGCATATTATCACTGTTTTTTGATATATGGTTACCATTAAGTTTGTATATAACCTCTTCTGCATATAGCACTCTATATTAAGTTGATGGTCATTTAAGTTTGAACCCTCTCCTCTTCTTTTCTCCTCTCCTCCCCACATCTTAGGTATATGTTATTATATTTTATATCCTTTTTTGGGGTGAGTTCCTTGACTGATACTTTCTTTACAGTATTATTCATCTTTACTGCTTTTGTGTCTCCAACTTCTCTTCTGTTACTTTTGGTCTCTCCTTTCCACTCAAAGTGTCCCTTTTAATATTTCTTGCAGGGCTGGTTTAATGGTCATGAACTCGTTTGGTTCCTCCTTGTCTGGGAGACTCTTTATCTCTTCCTGTATTCTGGATGACAGACTTCCTGGATAGAGTATTCTTGGCTGCAGATTTTTCCCATTCAGCACTTTGAATATATCATGCCACTCTCTTCTGGCTTGCAAAATTTCTGTTGAAAAATCTCCTGTTAGCCTTATGGGTTTTCCCCTGTAAGTTAATGATATATATTTTTTTGTCTTGCTGCTTTTAAAGCTTTTTCTTTTATCACCATATTTTGCAAATTTAATTACAATATGTCTTGGTGTCAGTCTGCTTTTGTTGGTTCTGTTGGGGGTTCTCCATGCCTTCTGGATCTGGATATCCATTTCCTTCCCCAGATTTGGGAAGTTTTCAGCTATTATTTTTTCAAAAATTTTCCTTTCCTTTTCCCTCTCTTCTTCTGGGACTCCTATAATAAGAATGCTATTATGTTTGATGGAGTCACTGAGTTTCCTAAGTCTATTCTCATTTTGCATAGTTCTTTTCTCTCTCTCTTGTTCAGCTTAATTACTTTCCGTTACTCTCTATTCTAGGTCATGAATTCATTCCTTGGCTTCTTCTATCCTGCTGTTCATTCCACCAAGTCTGTTCTCAATTTGTTTATTGTGCCCTTTATCTCTGCTATGTTATTTTTTATCTCTGTGTAGGGGGTCTCACTCATGTCTTCCACTCTTTTCTCAAGTCCAGTGAGTATCCTTATGATCATTGCTTTACATTTTCCATCAGGCATGTTACTTATATCTGTTTAATTTAGAACTGTCTGTGGCCTCGTTTTGTTCTTTCATTTGGAATGAATTTCTCTATCTCATTTTGTTTGCCTCCCGTGTCTGTTTCTCTGTGTTGAGAAAGTCAACTGTGTCTTCTCTTCTTGAAAGTAGTTATTTTATGAAGAAGAGGTCCTGGAGTACCCTGCAGTGCATTGTCTCATATTTACCAGAACCTAGCCCTTCAGGAGAGTATCCTATGGGTGTTGCTAGTGCCCTGCTGTTGTGTCTAAGTCAATTTCATTTTAGTGCAGTTGTCTTCACTGACTCTCTGCCTGTTGTGGATTGTGCTTGTCCTCTGTGGTGTTAGTGGGACCTAGTCAGGCCGGCTCTGAGGGGCGGTGCCTGCTATGAAACTTGAGAGCAGGGTAGTGGTGTTAGCAACATTTGCACTGGGCCACTAGTCCTATGCAGGATCCCCTGAAATACTGCAGCAGCCAGGGCGTGTAAACCCGAGTGGCTTGGGTCATGAGACTGGGTGCAACACGTGATGGTGGCTAAGAGCATGTGGCTGGGTGTGGTGAGATTGATGTGTGGGGCTTGCAGCAGAAACTGTGTGCCTGGAGGTTGGGTGGGGTGCCTGTGTTGCTTTAACAAAATTTGCCCTGAACTCAGGGCCAAGACCGGCAGGCATGGAGTGGACAAGTCCTCAGGAGAACTCATGGGCAGGACTCACTACTGGTGGGTTAGGTAGTAAGTGTCTGTGCAGCCTCACCTCCCACAGGTGTCTCTGTTTTATGCTGGGAGGTGGAGGAGGAAAATTGTGCCTGTTGTCTCCCTCAGTTTGGGGGAAGTCCTTCAAAATGCTCTGAAATCAATACGAGCAGATTTGTTTCCCATTTGTTCCCCAGCATTGTGTTAACTGCCATTTTTATATTGCCTCTGTATGCAGGCTGCTGGCTCTTTAAGGGTAGCGACCCCCAAGGATCACTCACCCTCCCAACTTGCCCAGTGCGGAGTCAGCTGGCTTTTAAAGCTTCAGGGTCCAAGTCCTACTGGTTTTACAACTCACAGAATTCAGTGCCTTTGGTTTCTAAAGCCATATGGGAGTAGGCTCCCCTGTGTGAGCTCCCTGATGTGAGGGCGCATTTCTCTGCCCTCTTTGTGTGTGATTCCCTCCCTCTTGTAGGCAGCCTGCCTCCACCTTTCTTACCTTCCTCACCTTTTAGGTGCAGCTGCTTCTCTGTATTTAGTTGTAGGGTTTGTTCTGCCAGTCTTTGGATTGCTCTTGGGTTTATTGACTTGGATGTGGATGGTATCTAGTCATAAAAGTGGGACAGGATGAGCTCGGGGTCCTCCTACTCTCCATCTTCCCAAGCTCCCAGGATCTCTACAGCAGTTCCTGATAGTTTTGTGGGGGAAATAAATTTCTAGGATACTTTTTCTATGATCCTTCTTTATTAGATCTAGTTTTTAAAATTTTATTTAGAGATTTGAATGAAATTTTAAAAACCTAATGAATTATCACTATTTTGATGTATATGGCAATGAGAAGACTATCTATTTTGTTATTTCTTAAGAGAATATGTTAAAAGCAGAAAAATATTCCTTCAAGGGACAGACCCCATGGACTGTGACATCCTTCAACCCACCGGCAGTCTTTGTCCCTGGCTCTCCTGTAGGAGGGTCAGTAGCTGTGTTGGCCTTCATGTCTGGTTCTTAAACTAACGGAGAAGCTTTGAAATGGGGTTTCTGAGGCCTCTCTAAAAAAATGGCCTTGATGATAGAGCACACAGAACAACCAGTGAGGTGCGTTTCCATCCTGATGTTCTTTTTAGTGGGCAAGCTCCATAGGTTCCCCTTCTCAGAAGAGTCAGAGTGATTATTTTCTGGCTTGCCAAATGGCTTTCTTTAGATGCCCATTTTACCTAGTATAAAGGTCATTTCTCTAGGTCCTGAACTGTTCCAGATTTAGGATATTTTTGAAGTTCCTAATTAAAAGAAACATAATTGCGAAGGTGGGAAGTGTGCTGCAGAAGAAAAAAAATGTGAGGCTAAAAACAAAAACAAAAACAAAAAACAGTTGTACACAAACTGTAACCTTCTTATTTTTCCTGTAATTACTTAATTTCTGTTCAGAGTCTGTTCAGAAATCTTAATTATAGGTGTAATACATCAATTCAACATTTTCCATGAATTCCCCTGGTAAACAGTCTTTTGGATGGTAGAAAATAAATATCTATGAGTTTAGAGTCTTTCCCCCTTTCCTGAGGTTTCATCTGTATCCTGGGGGTCTCATAGAGAGCCAAGATGTCAAGGGCATGAGGCTACTACTAGGCAAGGGTCATGGTCAGGTGCTTGATGACTCTCAGCTGTGTCTACCCCACACGGCTGGTTCAGGCCCCAGGTCTGCCCCACACTCAACTGGTGAGGGCAAAGTTCTGCCAGGACTGCATGTGCTCGGGCATGGGGACTTTGAGGCTACAGGAATCTGTCCAGGCCCCCCTTTGCAGACATTTCTCCAATCCTGCACTGAATTGGGCATAAGAAAACTTTGGGCCTTGCTTTTTCCCCATAAACTCTACCTGGAAAAGAACCTCTCAGATTCCCTGACCTACCTGGGGTTCTTATGTGAATTTGGTCTTGGTCTGGGAGTCAGGACAAGGAACTTTCCTTTCAGGACTTCCACTGATGTCTCAGCTCTTTTCTTTACCTTTGCATCTTTACTTCCCTCCTCCCAGTCCAGAGATGTTTTCTCTTGTCTGGGGCTGGGCGAGCCAGCTCATATTTCATTTTTTCTCATCCTTTGTTTACTGCATACATTTTAGGTCTTGAACTTTTTTGTGTGGTATCAGACAGAAGCTAGAAAATAGATGTACACATGACAATGTGGACAGGTAAGTTATTATGAATAAAATAATGTGTTAATTACTTTAAAACATATATAGTGGCTCTGTATATTTTAAAAGGACAGTGGATACTCAAGGTTAAGCAAACACTTCAGATACATTATCTACACAACCGGGGAATGGAATAGAGATCACGGATCAAAGGGAAACATAAATCTGAGAAAGGCTTTGCAGGCACTGATACTCCTAATAAAGTGCTCAGAACTGAGAATCATGACTAACTTGATTTCTGTGTCTGGGACCCATAAAATCAAGCCAACTGGTCTTTATTTCCTGAAATATTTAGGATGTGTGCAATTTAAGCTCAAAGGCGTGTCCCCTGGGAAGGCAAAGGTTGTAGATTCTGATAAGGAAAGACACATTCAAAGTCATAGTCAAAAAACCTCCCTTTTTCATTCTTATTCTGTTATAAGGTCACTTCCCTGACTCAGTGTCTGCTTACTGACGCTGAGTTGGGAAAGGCTGGAGGGACTGCATGGGTACATGAGAGGCAAGGGAAACCTTCAATTAATAAAGCAATTTTCTCTTGCTAGTGCAAACAAGATTTGCCTGTTATCCTGATATCCTCACCTCTCCTTTGAGAACAAGCCATTGCTTGCATGGTTTGGGTGGTTGAAATTCTGGATCTTCCACTATGTGGGTGATTAATTAATATGACCTCCTGCAGCAGGAGGGATAAGCTGAGTCCCCCTACTCTTCCCTGAGAGATTCTGTAAGCAAAAGCGAAACACACTTATGGGGCAGAAATCTTAATTATAGGTGTAGCACATCAATTCAACATTTTCCATGAATTCCCCTGGTAAACAGTTGCACGGAATCTTATGAATGACATATTTCAACTCTTTCACCAGCCCCCTCGAGCTTCTCTGAGGTCCTGGGAAATAACTCCATCCTCATGGAGTTGGGGGGTGTGGTGAAGAGTATCACTTGGAAGTATCACCTGTCATACAAGTCAGTCATTAAACAGGCAGCCTGTAACTGTGCATCCTCCCTTTTGCAAAACATCTGCACCTCAGGTCCAAATCATTGGTATTTTCATTCCTACCCAAGAGTGGGTAAGAGAGTGCAACTATGGCATTCTGGTTTCCATATTCAGCCTCCTCATACATGGTCCAAGACTCCATTCAATGGAGCACAAGTTCCAGTTAGACTCCACACAGCTTCCGCCTTTCCTTTCTGCTGGTATCTGCCCTACCTTTGTGGGCACTTGGACTGGAATTATGCCTTCACTTCTTGCCACCTAGAAAACCACAGGGCAGGTGGTGCTACATCTTCTCTGATCTCTATCAGCTCTTCTATGGTTCTATCCCTTTCACCTTGTCAGAGGGGAGGAGTGTTAATTGTATTTGCTGATGCTTTTACCCTGCTTTTCCTTCTCTCTGGATTTCCATATCTATTGGGCTCTCAAAAGGTCTCTCTGTCCCTTTGATTTCTTTTGCCTTTCCTTCTTGATTCCCTTCTAGATTACATTTTTATTATCTAGGGTGGGAATCAGAACTTTCTAAGTGTAGGTAGAGAGACTCATGCAGACTTCTGGAGTTCTCCCTGTCAGTATGAGACTCAGACCAGGCACCCAGGAGTCCCAGTGACCCTACTGTCTCCCTGCCCTCTCCACCTCCCTCCTCTGCCCAGCGCCGCAAGTGATCTCACACACGCCCATTGCCTAGTCCTGGCCATCCTGCCTCCTGCTCACTTTTACAGCTCCAGTTGCCCCATCCCACCCCGCCCCACAACGTTTCCTCCCTCTGGCTGGGAGCATCTCATCCCATCTCCCAGCCTCTCCCTTCCCCGCCCTTCCCCACCCTCTGGCAGCCAGAGTCATCTTCAAAACCCCTCCCTGAATTCCTCTACTTAGAACCACTTAGCAGATTCCTCTTGCCTATAGAATAAACATCATGTGGGCCCCAACTGCCTGATCTGGCCCTTATTGACCTCTTCCACCTCTACTTCCTTCACTCCTCAGGGATCCTTGAAAGTGCCACACCTTTTCCCTCTTGGCTCTGGTTGGTGGTGTTTGCTCTGTTCTCAGCACTTCTCTTTCTTCCCCTCGTGGACACCCACTCACCCTTCCAGTCTCAGCATGACTCCCTGACCAGCTTGGTTTCCCCATAATGCACTCCTATAGCACTCCTGCTTCTTCTTTGTAAGTCTTGTGTCATTTATAATCACTCCGTTTCTGCCATCTTTCTCTTTAGAATATCAGTTCCACAGGGGAAGTGAGCTGGTTTATTTTGCTTCCCACTGCCCCCTCCACGGTACTTGGAAGATAGAGTGCCTCAATAAATATTTGTTGACTGGCTCAATTTCCTAAGTTCGTTAACTGCTTATCCAAAGTTCAGTGCTCTTGAACAATGCTAAGGAAATTGACCTTTAAAGCACAACTACTGTGTGCCCAAGTTAAATCCTTTCTCCATGCCCATGATTATAAATACTGCATTCTGGGTGAACTAACACATTTTCTAGTTCAGCACAAGACTGTCTACTGTTTGTGTTCCAACAATTTCCTTATGTCTCGTGTGTTTCCTTTGGGCCGTGTCTGAGCTTTAGTCCTGCAGGAATGATTTCTCATCTGTTTCTTGTACTAGATAACACCATATTAGTCTTGAATAAATGTGACAAAGTTCTAGCCAAATTCATCATCCTAATAAAAACCGATGCCCAGGATTTCAATCAAATGGAAAAAGAAGAGATAAATAGGCTACCCTGAACTTACTTTATGAATTGCATGCTCCCAAAATTACAGTCTACAAGGGCTGAAATAAAATAAAATAATGAGGCTACCATTATGTAGGATTATGTCCAAGCCAGTTCTGGCTTCTCTAGATAGTAGAGACACAGGAAATTCCATAGGCAAAAAAGGTCTTTTCCTCATGTGGATCAGGAGGCAGCAATGTTCTAGTAAATGGCACCACCATCCACTTTTGCTCAAGCCAAAAAGTAAGAGCTATCCCTAATTCCTCTCTCGCAGAACCTACACTCAACCTGTTGGTGGTCTGTTGCCTCTATTGCAGATCAGTATGTACCTCTCTGTGTCTCCACATCTCTGCCCCCATCTCCTCACACTTCCATGTAGCTCTGGACTTCCACTTTTGCCTCTGAAAATTCATCCTCTGCACAGCAGCTAACGTGATCCTTCAAATCTACAATCAGGTTAGATCATTCTATTGCTTAAAACTTTCTGATGATGAAACTTAATGAAAACATTTGAATGTCTTAGCTTACAAGGCAAATGCCCCCTCCTTGGGGGGAGATTGATGAGATCCCCTTTTCAGAAGCAGTAGCTCCTACCTGGACCTGTCTCCTCTCTGGCTTTGCTCTCCCTCAGAGCACCTATTGCTACATGACTTGATGCTAGGTATTTGTTGGATTATTTGTTTTTCCATCTTGCCCACCAGAATTTCATCTCCTTGACTGGGCAGGGACTTTGAAGATCTTGTTCAGTATTGCATCTGCAGCATCTGCAAAAATGTCTGGTGCAGAATTAGTGCTCAATGAATGCTTATTAAATGAATGAATGAAACAAGCAAATAGGTAGGATTCAGCATTCCTTGGGTCCCTTCCTCAGAAAAATACTCATAAGTCAAAAGGAAAAGTGATGTAGGGCAGTTATAATCAAGCAATTACTCTTGTGAGTATGCGGCTTTCTGGTTATCTGCCTTGATGTTTGGAGAACCCAGACGTATGAGACTTAGCGTGTTCTTCCACGGAGTCTGTGGCATGATAATTAACCAGGATTCCTTTTGGCAATCAATGCATGACTGTGCCTCCTGGCTGGTACCTGCTGGGCACAGAGCTCATTTCCCTCCATAGAGCTTCTGACTGGAGCTGTTTGTCCCCCAAAGGGTGCTAAGCCCTCATTAGCAGCTTATAAACATTTTCCTGCTCTTCAAGACTGGGTCTTTAGTAAACAGTGGGGGCATTTACTAAGTCCTCTGGAGAAATGAGCCAAAATTTTGGAAATGTGCATATTGAAAGGGCCTGGAATAAAAAGTTCACTTATAATAATGCAACTAGTATGTTTCTTTGTAGACAGAATCACCAGGCTTCAATTAGGTGTTTTGGAAACATTTTTCTTTCTTTCTTTTTTTTTCCCCCCATGAATTATCTTGGTGGCTCAGTTTCAGAATTGGTTTCCTCAACTCCTACTTTAACTTCCTTCTCTTTGAATAGAGAGCCAGGGAGGGCTCTTCCTTTCAGTGCTAGGGTTGGAGGATACCTGATCAAGGGGTAGAACTCTTGTGCTTAAAAGTTAAAACTTTTAATTGAACTCTAACGTACATGTAAAGAAGAGTACATATCCTAAAGGGTACAGCTTGATGAAATTTCAGGTTCAGTTGTTGATGAGCATTTGAATACTTTATAATCTGGCTGATATGGGCAGAAATTTTGCTCTCTCACTTGTTTACTCTCAATTGCTCCTTCCCACTCTCCCTCCCTTTCTTCCTTCCTTCTTCAAAATGGAGACTGTCTAGGGGCGCCTGGGTGGCTCAGTCAGTTAAGCTTCCTACTTCGGCTCAGGTCATGATCTCATGGTTCGTGAGCTCGAGCCCCGCATTAGGCTCTGTGCTGACAGCTCAGAGCCTGGAGCCTGCTTTGGATTCTGTGTCTCCTCTCTCTGCTCCTCCCCTGCTCATGCTCTGTCTCTCTCTCTCTCTCTCCTTCAAAAATAAATAAAAACATTAAAACAATTTTTAAAGATTAAAAAAAAATGTCTATAGCACAAGCTCCACAGAGATAGTCATTAACACAGGGGTCCCACTTTGAGGATAAATCTGGATCTTGTGGTCATGAGGGTCTTCACTGAGCGTATACCCAAACTGATTCTCCTCCGGAACAACCTGGTGCTTACGTGGGGCTGGACCCAAGCATCCTTTGATACTCCCTCTCCCATCTACCAAGACTGAAGAGGCACCTGCACCAGACCTGGAGTAAGGGATGGTACAGCCAGCGGCTTCCCAGGCACTGAGTTCTGATGGTGAATTCAAACATCTCTCTAAATGGTCCGCCAGTTAACTCCTATTTCTCTGTTCCTCAACTCGCACGATCAAGAAAGTTTAACTTGGGCCACCAGAGACAGCGCCCTCCAGTGGAAATTTAAAAAACCCCAAGCCACTCCACTTGCCCAGAGCTCTCTCTATGGTTTATCTGCTGTAGAAATACTCAAGCTATAGCTGCTAAAATTCTGAACCCAAGCAATGCTTTCCAGGAACAACTGGTTTAATTTGTCTATATGTTTCGAACCCTTTTTGTGCCTTCCAAAGATCTTCCTGGTTTAGTAAGACAGAAAAACGAAATGTGTTTTGTCATTATTTCTTTTACAATGCAGATGCTGCTTTGGGTGGGGAAAGTGATTGGGAAGTGCATTGGTTTCTGTATCTAATCTTTTATTAACATAAATCTTGTCTCTACCAAAAAATGTAGAACAAATGCTTAAAGAATATTGTTGAAAGAGCTCAGATTATTGGCTGGCCTGAAGCACATGTTTATCCTGGCCTTGTGTGTATTTCTGGCCCTATCTACTCCAGAAGTCCAGTCAGCCTGCAGGGAGCTGGAGCTGGACAGTGTTGGCCCAGCAGCCAAGGGGCTGGCACCGAGTCCTGGGGCCCATGTGAATTGGTTGTGTGGTCTTGGGCGAATAACACAGTCGGCTCGGTCCTTAGTTTCCAAAAGATGGCAGGCTTAGAGGAGATAATTCTGAGATTCCTTCCAGTGTTGACAGCCGTGAGTTGATGGGATATGTGTTGTGTGGGCAGTTGTATCTTGTCCCGAAAGAAGAAAAGGCTTCCTAAAAGCGTTGTGAATGCCCAGTGACTCAGTCCCAATAAACAGGCTGTCGCAACTCAGTTTTTCTTCACTGGTTTTCCCTTGACATGAGAAATTGCCTCACTGGGCTAAACAAGAAAGCTGTTGTCAACTGCAGAAAATTGACACATAGTTCTTTAAACAAATTTTTTTTGACGCTTATTTGTTTTTGAGGGAGAAGAGAGAGGCAGAGAGATAGGGAGACAGAATTCAAAGCAGATCCAGGCTCTGAGCTGTCAGCACAGAGCCCGATATGAGGCTCAGACCCATGAACTGAGATTCTGACCTGAACTGAAGTCAGATGCTCAACTGGCTGAACCACCCAGGCGCCCCTGACTCATAATTCTTAATGAAACAGTGATAATTATCAAAGTACTCCTTGTTAACTAACTGGCCTCCCTGGTGTTGCCAGGAGAACCAGTGATCATCACAAAATGAGGGATCCTGTGGCCCTGTCTGTGGTGCCTGTGGAGTGCCCCGGGGAGAAACAACCCTCTTGCCAGTGTGCACCTGTCCTGTTACTTTCGGCTTCAAGGCCCAAGTCTGCGTTTAACTCCTGCTTATTTTTCGTTTTGCTTTTTCTTGTTCACGAAATCTTAAAACAAATTTTTTTTTAAATAAGTTTATTTATTTTGAGGGAGAGGAGGGACAGAGAGAGAGAGAGAGAGAGAGAGAGAGAGAGAGTGTGTCCCACACAGGCTTTGTGCTGTCTGCACAGAGCCTGATGCAGGGTTTGATCCCACTAACCATGAGATCATGACCTGAGCCAAAATCAAGAGTCAAATGCTCAACACACTGAGCCACCCAGGTGCCCCAGGATTTTTCCTTTCTGAACTATAGTTTCCTAATCTATAAAATGGGAATGATATTTATTATTTCATAGATTATTATAGAAGTTGAGTAAGATCTAGTGAGATAATACATGTAAAAACACTCTTCCTGTTAATGTATTTGTTTAAAATTTTTTATATTTTTTTAAATGTTTATTTTTGAAAGAGAGAGAGAGAGAGGGAGAGGGAGAGAGAATGAGGATGAGCAGAGAATGAATGAGAATGAGGATGAGCAAGAGGGGCAGAGAGAGAGGAGACACAGAATCTGAAGCAGGCTTCAGGCTCTGAGCTGTCAGCACAGAGCCTGATGTGGGGCTTGAACTCGCAAGCTGTGACATCGTGACCTGAACTGAAGTCAGATGCTTAACTGACCGAGCCACCCAGTCACCCCTTGTTTAAATTGGTTTTATTATTTTTTTTGCCTTTGGATCAGGAAGACTGTTGAGGGTAGGAGACAGTAATATTCTAGGGAAAGAAGGTGCTGTGTGTGTCAGTGAGGGTGAGGGCAAAAGCTGGATGGGCAGGGAGATTGCTGAGGACAAACTACTTACTTTAAAATATTATCTAAAACATAATGCATAATAATATCTAGGGTGACCTTCGTTTAAGATAAACCAGATATATCAGTTGGCTTTTGATGCATAACAAACAATCCCCAAATTAACTGGATTAAAACAATGACCATTTATTTAACTCATGATTCTGCTAAGTGGCTATTTTGGTCTTACTTGTGTTTGGCTGATCTTGGCTGGGCTTGTGAGTCTGGTCTTTGGTGGGTCAGCTAGGTGCTGGCTGGTCCCAGATGACCTCTCTCATGTGATTGGTTGGCTTGCAGCTGAAGTGATATGCCCCAACTCTCTCAACTTCAAGTAGGCTAGCAGGGTCTATTCATGTGGTAGAAAGGTTCTTAAAACCAAGCCAGAGCAAAAATCCTCTTGAGAATTACTCTAAGAAATGGCCCCATATCATATCTACTGCCTTCTATTTGTTAAAGCAAGTCACATGGCCAGATTAAAGGGACAAGGAAACAGACTCTGGTCACAGGTTTTTGAACCATATTTGAAATCTACCATACTGGGCATAAACCCTTCCAAGTACTTAGTCTGGGTTTATAATTTACTGCTTCAGGTTTTTGTTATTCGAATTCTGAAATTAGGATGAGCTAAGAATTGCCCAGCATATGCTATGCATCCCGATAATCTTATTCTGATTTATGGAAGGAAGTATACAAAGAACCACTAAGAGTTTATAGAATTCTGAATCAGGAAATATAAATGCTCTTTTGTACCCCAGGTAGTAGAGAAAAGCATTTCAGGTAATTAGAATTTTGAGAAAATCACTTTTGTTTTATTTTAGTTAAAAATTTTTTTTTGTGTGTATGTAGAGAAAAGACACAGAAAGCTGTTCCTCAATTTTGTGTGTGGTGGAAGAAAGGGCAAATAAAATGAATCATATATAAAAGTTCCTTGAGCTAATTCTGAAACCTGAAGAACTAAAACAAAACCTTAGTATAAAAACAAAATAAAACCTTAGTATGGATATATGACTTGAAACGGGTGGGTTAAGATTCATTTGTAATGTAGATAACCTTTAGAAAACTTTCTGACTTTCTGACTCTATTCTCTACATGTTGGATCTTTATGTGAAAAGATCTTCAGAAGATTGTGGCCCCTACAGACTGAATTATCTTATGAAACCCAGGTAGTTCATAGTAGACTTGGGACTAGAACCTACATCACCAAGTTTGCAAATCCAAGATTTTTCCATTATTTCATACTGTTTCCATCACAGCTGCTGTGTTCAGAGGCTCCTACGTTGAAGGGATATACTCACAGAGCTTAGAGAGGAAGTCCATTGGAAAGCTGCAAAATATTAGTCATTCCCATCAGAATGGGAAGTTGAATGGATGTGGGTATCCCCTGTTCTTCCTATTTGAAACAGCAGCTGTGTCTTTCAAGGCATTTTTGGGTATGTGCTAATAGTGCCTCTTGCCTAGCTTTTGGTTGGGTATGTCTACATTACCTACTAAGTAGGTGACAACATTTTCCTTGGTGGAAAGTGCATTAGGTAATGATATTTTTCCTATGCACTCATCAACAACACTGTCCCTGTCCAAGACATGGCCATGAGTTAGCTCATGTTCTGTCTGGGAGGGGGGCACAGTCACACCTCTCCCAGTCACCCCTTGTTGATTTTAAGCTACTGAAGCTACTCTTTGTGTTGCTGGATGACTATTAACCATATTTGACAAAAAGAATGTTTTCCATGTTCTGGTAAGGAAATCCTCTGTCAAGATAAACAGCCCTTCCCCTCCTCTCCTCCAACTTAGGTCTTGCCAGGAAGGTCTAAATAGGTTCTCTGTAGTCATTTCCTTTTCAATATTTCACACTGGAGTTCAGTTATAAACTCGAAGCCAGCAAAATTAACTTTTGCTGAAAGACCACAGAACCCACAGAATAGAGAGCTATTTTAGGTTCAGGTGTTCAGCCCCAGATCTCTTTTAGACATTTTGTGTCTAGGGAAATGTCCTTTCTCTCTCCCCTTCTTTTCTGTCATTTTCCTATGCAATTAATTTAATAAATATGCCTCCCTTTTGAATTTTTGTGAATATAATTTTCTACAAAAACACGCAACTCCTCCATTTTTCTGTTCCAAACTACTTTATGAAGGATCTGGTTTGCCAATAAGCTGAAATCTACACTTAATCCTTTATGATGCTGTTGAACCTATCCCAACCAGCTCCTTGACCCGATCTTTTGGTTCCAGCAAATAGATACAACTGCCCCTGGGTGGGGTGGGGGTGCCACATGTTACTTCTGGCTGATGGGCTGTAATTCCACACACAGGTGGTGCATTAACGGACATGAAAAATAGTTCAGGGCACATTTATGTGTATAGGAGCTACTGTCTTCATTCCAGTTTTCTCTCCCTTCACCCCTTCCGCTGTTTGTGATTTCTTTCCTTCTTCCCAGTGGCCATTGATGTGAATTCTTTCTTTAAGCCCACCCATCTAGAAATTCAAGTGGTGGTGAGATGGGTTGTGTGGTGGGGAACGGGTGCTGATGGTGTTTTACTTAAGGATCCACAGATTCTTGCCTTCTAGAACTAAATTCTCTGCTGTCCTCACTAGGTGTGCATAGTGACTTCTGTAGATGGAATTGACTTGGGTGCTAAGGGTGCCTGCAGGAAGTGATCGAGTCCCATCAAAAAGCAAGTTGGAAAAACAAAAGTGAACCTGATTTCTGGGAAAGGGATCTTGTGAAGGCTTGGGGCCCCATAGTGCTTCCCCTTATGACTCTGTACATCTCAGGGCTGGAGGCTCAAGACTCTGGCAGTCCGGGCTTGCTGTCCATCTGCGTGTTTTGTGTTTCTTTAAGGCCCAGGAGAGCATGGAATTCTGAATCATTGTCCCGGGCTGCCCACAGGCACGCCTGAGTGTTCTTGGTAGGGAGAGGACACTCTGCCATTGAAAATTGCTTCGAGTTTTCCTTGACAATAAATAGTAAGTAAATGGAACCTGTAATGTTAAGCCTGGAGGAGAAGTGGCTACTGTCTGTCTCCCCATTACATGTTTATTCTTCCCTTTAATGAACATTCACTGAGGACTTACTCTGTAAAAATGACTGTCCTGGATGGGTGGGCTTCAAGCCTGGGGGGGGGGGGCTTTCTTCTAATTGTCTCCATACCAACTCAGATCAAGGGTGTGCATGCACTCTCACACACATATGCACACCTAATTTATTGTTATTATATTATTTGCCTCTGTCCTCTGTATCCCCAACACCTTACTTTTAGGCCATTGTTGCATTATTCTTGTAACTCAGAAAGTTTAAATAAATCTCTACTCTCCACCCCTCTACCCTCTCCACCCATCTCCCTTTCCACAATGACATCAATTGAATCTCTTGTTAAGATGCTGCTGTATGCTTGGAAGATCACAGGTTTGGGAGCAGTGAGAAGTGTTAGAACCCTGCAGTTATCATGGTTCTCTGTCTCAGTTACTTTGTCTGTAGCGTACAGGGTTAGCAGGGCAGGAGGATTAGGAGACTTTTCATGTCCCTTCCTGTATTGATTTTCAGTGATTCCATTCCCCATCTCCCTCCTCCCCCAGCTTCAACAGCCAACTGTTGCGTAGAGGACTCGATGCAAACTCATTTGTTGCCTGCTCCCGACACTCCCAGTGAGTCCCAGGCCCCTTGCATAGCACCACATGCCTCCTGCACACGGGACCTCCAGGACAGCACACCCCTCGTCTGATGGCCTTTCCCACTTTCCTTCCTCTGTCTGCTCATAAAGTTCTCCCTATTGAACTACCACATCCATGTCCAGATTTTCCTCATCTTTCCAAGGCAGTGTCATCTAGGAAGACTCCTCTCTTCTTATTCAGTTGACTGAACTGTCCTTTCTCTGAAATTCTATCTTGCAGAGACTGAGACTTTCATGTGGCATACATACATACAAACACATGTGCATACATACCTACATATCATGTATTGTGTGATGTCTAGGTATGGATGTATATCTCCATCTCTCTCTATATGTATCTTTATTGTAAATTCTATTCCCGTGTCATTAAAATTTTTTTTTAATGTTTATATATTTTTGAGACAGAGCACAAACAGGGAAGGGGCAGAGGAGACATAGAATCAGAAGCAGGCTTCAGGTTCTGAGCTGTCAGCACAGAACCCCATGCAGGGCTTGAACTCATGAACCACAAGATCATGACCTGGGCCAAAGTCAGATGCTTAACTCACTGAGCCATCCAGGTGTCTTTATTCCCATGTCATTTTTTATCTAGGATGTAGGACATGAAATATAGCTCAAGAATAGGTATTCACCTCCTTTCCTCACTTAGAAGAATTCACAGCATTTTGTTTTTCCACCTGGAGGAATTCTGTGTATTCCTGGTCAGCACACAAAGCTTGACTTGACAGAATCTGAGTGATGGGAGAGGGGAAATAACTGTGTTATTTTATTTCAGAAAGCTATGGGTAGAAGAGAAACCAGTCAATCAAGAAGATTGGGAGTTTCGTTTCCTTGCTGTAAAATTTAAGCTCTGCAACAGCATGGATTTTCTGTGACAAGCTCTCCTATTTATCCCTGTTCTTGAAATGCTTGGCATGCAGTAGGCGCATGCTACATATTTGTTGAAAGGACGAGTGACAATGGGTCACCCCAGGTAGGCTGGGGTGATGGAAATAACAGATTTTGGAAGTTATGAACAAATCCTTCCTTGGCTTACTTTTTCTAGATGTTTGTAAATATTCAAAAGATTAGCAAAGATTTCTTAGATGTTGAACTGACATTTCACTGAGCGAGGTAGCATCCCATCATCCCTTGCAAGGGAGGACAGTCCCCAGAAAGGAGGTGCAGGCCCCCACAGGAGGGGGTAATGCACTAAGTGCCCAGAACAGGAGGGGTCCATCTCCTCATGGGTACTTTTGCCACCACTGGAGAGACCCCCCAGCATGCAGGCTCAGTCATGGGAAGTCTTCCTAGAAGAATGAACGGATTCCCAGGTGCTGTGGCTCACTGGCTATTTTGGATACCTCTGGTCACTGGTTCTGTTTTGTTCAGTGACTGATGTTCTGCTTGGAGTGAATAAACAGAGTGCCAGCAGGTGCCATTCACACTCTGTAGAGGACCCTAGGAAGGAAGAGAATCTCAGCAGGTAAAAACGTAATGGTCTGCAATTTGAAAAAAATAAGACGTATAGCAGTGGAGGTGGCTTTTTTCTTGTGTTTAGGTCAAGGAATCAGAATTTAAGATGTCAAGTTTTTTTCTGTGACGAAACAGTGGTTTGAGTGTAAAAAGTGGCCAGATGTCCATAGGAGGGAGTGCTCTGTAGATGAAAGAGAAATGTGTCTTTTGTTCCCTGTTCATTCATGCATTCATTCATTTTACAAATTTGTACGGAGTACCCGCACAGCAGGTGCTGGGGATACAGTGGTGAATAAGGGCATCCTAGACTCTGACCACCACCCAGAGTTCATGGTCTCACGGGGAATAGATATTAAGACCAGCAGAGCCAGGTGTGATGAGTACTTTGAACGGGAAAGTAGAGGGAGCATGAGAGCCTCTAACATGACCGGACTGAGGGGTTCTGGTAAGATATGTTTGAGAAAGTGGTCTTTATTGAATTTGGGAATTGGAGTTCATCAGATAAAACAGAAGAGGGTTCCAGGAAGTGGTGATAATGTGTTCCAGCCTCAGAGAGGAGGAGTGTAGACCCTTTGAGAATGGAAAATAAGTTCAGTTGGTGGCAGTGGGGACAGGAAGGGAGGGTGGCTGGAAACAGGCCGTGCGAAAGGATTCCGAGCTTTCTCCCAAAGGCACTAGGAAGCTATTGAAGGATATCACATTGTTTAGGTGCTATAAATACTGTGACACTGTGATATTAGTTTTCTGTGTCTGCGGTGACAAATGACCACACACTTGGTGGTTTAAAATAACACAGTTCTAGAAATCTAAACTGTGGCTCAGTGGACTAAAGTCAAGGTGTTGACAGAGCCGTGTTCCTTCTGAAAGCTCTAGGGGAGAATGCCTTTTCCAGCTTTAGAATCCGCCTACATTCCTTAGCTCATGTCCTCCTTCCCTTGGGATGTGGACATGTTTGAGGCCATGACTCTGCCAACAGATATTAAGCATGGAGGCAACACTGTCTCATTGGTGTGTATTCCATGAGGACAGGAGCCCTGGATCTTTGGATCCCCACTATATAACCTGTGCTTGGCACTGTGCCTGGCACATGATAGGTGCTTCATAAATATTTCTGGAAGAGTGAGGAGAAAGATATTTAGGAAGTTTTGACTACAGAAAAAAGAATGGGTTGAGTTAGAGCAAGAGTGGATATAGACAGGCCAGTTAGAACGTTATTTTTGTCCAAGGGCACCTGGGTGGCTCAGTCAGTTACACGTCCGACTCTTGATTTCAGCTCAGGTTATGATCTCACATTTGGTGAGATTGAGCCCCACCTCAGCTCTGCGCTGACAGTGCGGAGCCTGCTTGGGATTCTCTCTCCCTCTCTCTCTGCCCCTCCCCTACTCACATGCATGTTCACTCACTCACTTGCTCTCTCTCTCTCAAAAGAAATAGACATTAAAAAAAAAGTCATTTTTTTGTCCATGAGATGTATCAGAATTGCCTGGAAAAGACAGTATCTGTGGTTGGATCTGAGAACAATTTAGGAGACACTCAGTACAACTCAGAGGTTGATTAGATGTGAGGGTGGGTGACACACAGATGTTTAGCTTGGGCATGGAGGAAGATGGTGGTACCTGTAATGTCACAGGGAACCTGGGTTCAGATGAGACAATGAGCATAGATTGGGATGGGCTGAGTTTGAGTCGCTTGAGACTGGGATCCCTAAGTGGCAACTCCTAACAGGCAGTGACCTATATGGCGTCTGAGGCTTAGGAGTGAGACTGAGGCTGGAGTTTAAGATCTGGAAGTGAAACCAGCACTTCAGGGGTGGTTGGTGGAAGTCACGGAATCTGACGTGGTCACACGGAGGAAAAGTGCAGAGGGGGGAGGGGAGAGGGCCTGGACCAAGCTCTGGAGCACAGTTCACAAAATCTGCTTCTCATTCCCATATCACTGCTCTGCATGTTGAAATTCAGGCTTGGAAAGGGTCATTGTTTGCGTCAAGTGTTTCTGACACATTCGTTAGGATGAACCCTGGGGGGTTGGCATGGAATATGGAAATCACGTATTTTTAGAAAGCCCACTTGGAGATTACTTGCACTGAAGTTTATGTGTGTCAGGTCTGGAATTTGGGTCTAGTTAGGTGTATATTTATCGAGTTTGAATGGAGAATGTGCTTAGGTGCCTCAAAAATCTGTAATGTGCGAACAGGCACTCCCAGGAGCTGGAAGGAGCTGGGCCTGGCTCCATTCCCTTTCTTTCCTTGTTTAGCTTCTTACCATGAACGCTTGGACTGAGCCAGAAGCCAGGTGTCCAGCCTGGGTATCCTGAGGGCCGAGGCCCAGCGAGAGTTTGGGGACCTTGGAGTAATAGTTATGAAGGATGGAAAGATCCAGGGCACTGCCAGAACCCAGTGACCTCACCCTGCAAAACTGGATAAAGCCCAGTCACCAAATCTAAAGGGAAGAAAAGAAGAGGAGCATTCAGTGCACTTGTACTTAAGAATAATAGTTGAGAGTAGACAACCTTATGATATCCTTCCCAGGATTTGAAAAAGGTTGTGAGAGGCCCATGATACGTCAAATTTTTTGAGATCCTAAGTATAAAAAATCCCAACCAACAACAACTAAAAAGGGAAGAAATGTTGAAACAATATTACAGATATTACAAATATCTAGGCTCACATTTAACAAACAAATCATTTTAAACCCCTGAATTTTAAATTTTAAATTGTACTGTAATGCAGTACAATTGGGTTAGGCATGATATAGTCCAAGGTTTTATAAAAGTTAATTCACAGTGTATCAGGTGGTATGGTGTGGTGAGGCAACATGAGATCGAAGTCTGTTGATGGATGTCATTGTCTTTTGACCATGTGTGTTATCTATAGTTGTTATATATATTATATGTATATGTAATATATATAAAAAATATAAAATATACTTATAATATTTATAATATATATAAATATATATTAAATGTATATTAAATTATATATTATATATATATTAAAAATTAAAGTTAAAAATTGTGTCCCTGTGATTGTGAGGCCAAGGTCAAATGGCCCTTCAGTGATGGCTCTTAATACATTTTATCCGTTATTTAAAACCCAAATAAAATATTCTTCCCCTCCCTTCAACATTAATCAAGAGCCAATAAATGCCAGGAAATGGGCGGTGCCAGGTGCTGGGGGCACAAAGATGGATAAAATGCAGCTCTCTGCCGGGAAAGCTCATATGGCTGAGGAATCCACCCCAGCTCTCTCTAATTCAGCAGAATCTTTCTTGCTCTTGCTATCTTCTCTTGAGTCTGAAGACTTGAAGTTTGCCTCACTTCCTTTTGTTCTTCCTGTACTTAAATTCTCCACTACTTTTTGAACAAACGTGAAGCACATTCTGTTGCTATTTATTTTAAAATGAAAATAAATTTTATTGTATTTATATCACAAATAATTGTAAATTACAAGCAATTTTGATGCAAAATCTAATCATCAAGTGTCCTATCCTTTGGTGTAGACTCTGCAGCATGCAGCCCTATGCCTTGTGTGCTCAACAAATGCTGTTTTGCTAGTTGATGCTTTTGATGTTAGGGTCCCTTTTGGACTCCCACATAACAATGGCTTAAAATAACAGGTGCAGAAACTGCTAACTGTTGTCCAGTTGTCCTTCTCCCTGTCTTCCATTTACTAACGGAGACGCCACCATTTTAGAAAGTAATGGCTGCTCACCCAGAGACTACATTTCCCAGCCTCCTTTGCAGTTGGGTGTGGCAATCAGAGTAAGTTCAGGCCAATGGGATAGGAGAGAGACAGCCACTCCTGCAATTTCTGGGTTTTGCCCTCAAACAGAAGCTTCCAGTTAGCTCTGATAGCTGTTATTATCTCTACTTCTGGCACTCTGGGAGAAAAGTTTTTACCTCTCCCTGATTGTCAGGCCGCATGCACGTGTACATGTTATATCACTTCCCTTTGTTGTGAGAACCTTCTTTATCTGCCAGGCTCCCTGTGGAGCTCCCTGAACCCTGAGTCATAGTTACCTTTCCAGCCCTGAGTAGTAGTCCGGTGTTCTGCCACGTTAGAGGGTCCCCATCAGTGTTTGCTAAAAAAAGAAGGAATGAAGGAATACCCCTTGCATCGGGATTCCTATCAATTCGGCTCAGTCTACAAAACGATGCAAGGTGCACAGAAAGTATAGTGTGATGAGCATTTTTTGCTAGTCACCCAAAATAAGCAGGTGTAATTGTATTTCAGCAATGAACCCTTGCCCTTATCCCACCCTGTACACATTACAGAATGCACCCTTGCCTTCATGTTTCTACCATCCATAAAATGCCCAAATATCTAGCCAATGGTGACAACTTTTAATTTTCATTAAATTTTTCATTAAATTTTACCACATGATTCAGTCAAACGGTTAAATGTCACTTTCAGAGAATTCGGTAATACCTTATGGAATCTGAGCTTTTAAAAGATGCTGATCATCTATGTTCCTTTATACAAAGCTGGTTGGTTTGTAACTGGAGGAGGGGGCTTGCCTCCCTGCCATGACAATAACGTTACATTTTGGAGCATCTCTGGGTAACGTGACCTCACTGAGCCACCCTAGACACTGCCAGTGGCCATCAATGCCGTCAGCCAGTGCCTAAGCCACCCTGATTTCTTCTGCTTTGGGAATCCCAGGCTAGTTTTGCTTGGGCTCTGAATACCCTCCATCAATTGCTATTTGTAAGGCAAGCGGGTAAACAGCAAGGCAGGGTGGAAAAAAGAAACAAGTTTATTGTACTTCAGTGGTGCTAGCAACAGCAATCACTAATCATGGTGGCAAAATACATTTTATTTTCCTTCCCTCCTGTGCTTTTCTATAAACAGCAAAACACATTGAATCAATTTTTCAAACAAACTTGGAAAATCAGAAAATACAATGACCTTTAACAGTTGGTAGCATGAATTATCTTGGGCCACAAAGAGGTTTTTAACTATTGAGACACGTTGGCAGTGTGACAAGTGAGTTTTTCCCCCTTCCAAACCGTTAAAAATAGCTTTTATAAACTCTTAACTCCCTCTGATGGTGAGCTCACCATTAATCACCTTTATGACATCTTATATTTAGGCCACGGGTAAATCCATGGGTCCTAATCAACCACTTTCCTGAGGAAATTGGCCAAATCCCGACTTGGGGGAGATGAATCACAACAACTCCGCTATTCAGACAAATCTCTTTTCAAGTGCCCTTAAAGCTTTTTTTTCATACACCAGCGAAGACAGCCACACAGGAAACAATAATAGTTTAATCTCTTGAAAAATTTCCTTCCTGCATCGCCGCACTCTCAGACAGGTAGTCAGAGCCAGCCAAAGAAAATTAGCGGCAGCCCCTGCCAAGAGCAGGCTGCTACTTGAGCCTCTGAGCTCCCCCGCGCCTTCCTCCTCTTCCCGTCCCCAGTGGGGGGAGGGGGGCTGAAATGGGGCACTCTTCTGCCCCGGTGCAGCCCTTCCTGCCATTGGGAAGGAAAGAAAGAGGCACAGGAGGGCCACTGGTGACTCATTGTATGACGAGGCACTTTTAAAGCCTCCCCTCCCAGAATTCTCTCAAGCTTCTGGTCGGGAGGACGCACACGTTGTCTGGAGGAGCCTATTTGGTTCTCAGGAAACCAGTTGCTCTGAGATGGAAACATTGCACATGTGCATCCGCCCTTTGCTGGTCGCTCTCAGTGGGCTGTTCTAAGTGGGCTAGTTCTAAGCCCGCTGGGAACCGCTGTGGTTGTAACAGGGCTCCCATGAATCTGAGCTAGGTCTGAGATTTGTGGGGGGGAACAGGTCCTGCTCTCCGTAGGTTTGCCAGCTTCGCCCTCTGTGACCAGCAGCGTCTAGCAATCCCTCGTGCAGGTTGGTTTGGGCCATCGTGGATACCTTCCCTTAGGGATTTGGTCACAGTTCCCAAGAATGGCTTAGGCGGTACCTTCCCTCAAAGGAGCTGCTTCCAACCAGCAAGTTCACCGAACTGTGGACAAAAAGTGACCCCCTTCCCCCTTCCCCACTAACCCCTAAAGGCCATTGACCTGTGGCTCAAATCCCCGGATGACCTGTCCTCATGTGTTCCCTGGACCTGCTGGGTGCCCGTCCCCTGCACGCACGCCTCTGCCTGTGGCACCATCTCGCTCACTTGCCTCTTGGTGCTAGCTACTCACCCAACAGTCTTTTTGTTTTCCACCTTGGCCTGGCAATTTCACGAACATCCTGGACAGAATTAGTTGCATTTCCATCTCTTCTGCATTTCCCCTTCCCATGTTTGTGACTTCTATGAAGAAATAGGGGCACCTGGCTGGCTCAGTTGGTTGTGTCCAACTTTTGGTTTTGGCTCAAGTCATGATCTCACGGTTCCTGGGATCAAGCCCCACTTCGGCCTCTACGCTAGCAGTGTGGACCCTGCTTGGGATTCTTACTCTCCCTCTCTCCCTGCCCCTCCCCCACTCACACATGTGGGCTCTCTCTTTCAAAATAAATGATTAAACTTAAAAAAAAAGAGAGAGAGAGACTCTCTGTATAGACTAGAACATTGCCCAATCTCTCAGATTAGGAGAGAGGGGACAAAAGGATTAATTGGCCAAACTTCTGATTGGGACAAAAGAAAGCAGAATTAATGACTATAAAGATAGTCCCTCCAGGCCGCCCACAGTGTCTAAGAATTCTCTGGCCCTGTTCTCACACATTTTCTAGGCAAAGCAGAAAGTACTTGAAATAGGGCCTAATGGTTTTCTTATCTTCCTCCATTGTTCAAGGATAACCGAAGATGAGCTTTGTAGGATTTCCTTGAGACAGATGCACTGGCCAGCCAGGAATGTCGTCTCGGGGTCCACGTGAAAGTCAGCAATCCATGTCACCACGGTGGCTGTGGAGGGGGCCTCACTCACGCTGTTGTGAAGGAATGTCAGCAACTATGTGGCACCTTAAGATGTTCATCAGAGAGTTATTTGTGACATAAATTCTTGACATGTATTTCTGGCGGTAAGGGAATGCTTAAATCAGTTAGTACCATCCGTTCAACAGACCCTTGTCTCAGCAGCGAAAAGTCACGTTTTCAAAGAAAACTAAATGGGAACATGCTTGCACTATGTTCAGTGAAAAAAAAAGTAGAAGGCACTGTTTATACTGTTTGATTCCAATTTAAGTATATTTATTACAGAAAAAAGGTTTATTTTTGGTAAAAGGAATTATGAGTGGTTTAATTTCACTGTCACAAATTTCATTATATCTAAAATGTTTTTATTTTTTTTTTAATTTTTTTTCAACGTTTTTTATTTATTTTTGGGACGGAGAGAGACAGAGCATGAACGGGGGAGGGGCAGAGAGAGAGGGAGACACAGAATCGGAAACAGGCTCCAGGCTCCGAGCCATCAGCCCAGAGCCCGTCGCGGGGCTCGAACTCACGGACCGTGAGATCGTGACCTGGCTGAAGTCGGACGCTTAACCGACTGCGCCACCCAGGTGCCCCCCTAAAATGTTTTTAATGCAGCAATGTTGTTTTATAACCCCAAACCCATTGTCTTTCTTTCTTTTTTTTTTTTTTGTTTAATGTTTTTATTTATTTTTGAAGGAGAGAGAGAGGGCTAGAGCATGAGTGGGGGAGGAGCAGAGAGAGTGGGAGACACAGAATCCAAAGCAGGCTCCAGGCTCTAAGCTGTCAGCGCAGAGCCTGATGCAGGGCTCGAACTCACGAACTGTGAGATTAGGACCTGAGCTGAAGTCGGATGCTTAACTGGCTGAGCCACCGAGGTGCCGCTGTCATTATTTCTGATTGTATCACTACCCTTCATTTTACCTTAAGACTTTGAGTCTCTCGTGAATTGCCATTTTTTTTCCTCCCAAAGTCTTCGCCCATGGAATTCTACGTAATTATGTTCTGAGTTTTAAAAAAATTTTTTTGGTTTAGGATTTTTCAAATATATTCTTCTGCTTGGCTGTAAAACCCCAAGGGCATGCCATAATTCTCTTTGGGTACCTGTTCCTCATCTCCCAGACAGTTTATTTTGGTTAGTAAGAGTTCAGTGTTGGTGGGACTTCCCATTATTTTCTCTACAATCTGATAGATGTGAAATTGCCACTGAGGTAAATGAAGAGTGTATCAGATATGTTGTTCACTGTTCCCTCGAAGTGTCTACAGTGAGTTTCCTATTCCTTGCGTCTTGCTCAGCCTCTGAGCCAATAAAACCAGATTCGTCAACACTTTCCCCTGGTCTTTGACGTACTCTCACCATGACATCCCTTCTGCTCATCTTTTTTTTTTTTTCCTTCTTGTCCACATTGACATGCTCTTCACTCTGACTTATACTCTAGGGTTAGTGGGTTCCTCCCACATGCCTAGACCCTGTCTCTTTCCCTGAGACATGACTGAGGTCCAGTCTTCCTCCATTTCTTCCTCACCTCTGTTCATCTCCGGCATCACCTCTACTGCCATGTAGGGAATTATGTGTCTGTCTTCTTCCTTAGAGGTGGGGATCACTTCTTCTTTATCTGTCCAACCCCAGTGTGTAACAGGGTACCCCATTTTCATAGGTGTTCAGAATAATTATGTGAGGTAAATTATGCTGGTTTTATTATTTTATTTTTATTTTTTTGAAGTTTATTTATCTTGAGAGAGAAAAACACATGAATGGGTGAGGGGCAGAGAGAGAGAAAATGAATGAATGAATGAATGAATGAATGAATGAATCCTGAGCAGGCTCCATGCTGTCAGCACAGGGCCAGAAGTGGGGCTTGAACTCACAAATTGTGAGATCATGACCTGAGCCAAAGTCAAGAGCCGGATGCTTAACCGACTGAGCCACCCAGGCACCCCTGAATTATGCTGGTTTTAATTTCTATTTTCTAAGCTACAGGATCAGTTTATTTTAAACACTGTTACGTTTATGTTGTGATTCCTAGCACATCAAGTTTTCATTTTTTTTTTTTTTTTTCAAGTCCTTGCACTAAAATCTCACATTTTCTTTGTTTATCATCTCAACCAGCTATCTTGTTTTCTAGCTGGTCCTTTCTGGTTGTCTTCTCTGACTCTGTCAGGTCACACATACATGTTATACAGAACTGCATAGCTGTTCTGTCTTGAGAACTTGCCTGTTTAGTTTTATTTGGGGATTTTCCTCCTTTCTTAATTTGAATTTGAAAGCGCTGAGAAGGAGGAAGCCTAGAGGGAAGGAAGGGAGAAAAAGAGAACTCGAGAGGGAGTGGAATGATTATTTCTGTATTTTGTCTTTACAATTTTTGTTCTATATTTTGGTGAACATTTCAGTGGTTCTTAATTAAACACTGTATTTTTCCTGGAGTTTCGATACTAGGTAGAGGATAAAGATATTGAAATACCAACTGGGCAGGGAAAAATTATGTTGACTCATAAATTCCAAAGAAAATTTGAATCAGTAATGCTACATTATGATGTCTTTGGGTAGTGGCATTACTATATAAACAACCTCTGAAACAATAGCATTTGGCAAAGTAAAGATCTTTGATAGATATTTTTAAGGCAACCTTAAGTTTTATCTTCTGGGCCAGTGAAGGCCTACGAATGTCCAGAATTTGATGTAGGGTAGGAAATGTTCTTACTATATATAATTAAAAAGGAATCCCTTCAAAGATTGACTGATGAACCAAAATAAAATTCAGAATAAACAGGGCATAACTGAATGGCAAGAAGGGAGGTCATCAACCCTTGACAAGGATCTCTGCCTTATCACCACAGCCCTTCCTGGATGCCTGTAACTATAGCTGGCTAAGCCCTGATTTGTCTGACTTCACTTCATGAAATTTTTGTGACCTAATAAACAAATAAGGTGTGGTGGGAACCAGAATGAGATCCGGCCTGGCCAAGCCCAGACTAAGCACTCAGCAACAGGCTCATCCAAAGCAATGCCTTGCCCAGGTCAAGTGTGTTAACACTTTGCTCATTTCAGGCAAAAGTTTAGGTGGGTCAGAGAACATCCATATACCTCTGACCTCCACCCCATGTTGCCTCTTCTGTTTAGTTGTTGAGGGAGACACTGGCCCAGAAGATTCAAAGGACTGATTGCTCTCGAAAGCATAAGAAATCACAACGTGATTTCCTGACCTCATAAGACACGCGTGGATGCTGGCTCTCTGGGTGGGGCAAGGTGAGGGAAGGAGCGTGGCATGCCACACTGATAAGTGTGAAATTCTTCTCTTGCTCTCTCTCCTTTCCCCCCACCTACCCTATGCTTTTTGTGATCTTTCTAATTGAGCTAAGTGTGCACCGAGTTGCTCATTTTCCTCCTGCTCACGCAGGAGACCACATTCTAGGCCTCTTTATTGTCCACCAGCTGGATGTGTGTGGTCCAAGGAGAACTCCAAGGGCCAGATGATGGTGAGATCACCACAAGGGACAAGTCAGGGTCCCCAAATGCCCCTGTGGTAACCTGCTGCTGTATGTTTGATCAGACTGTGATATGAATGGGGCGCAAACATTGATTAGGGTGCATTGCTGAGATTTTGGGTTGTTTGTTATGGTAGGTAGGCTGACCAATACAAGGTGGTTGCAAAATCTAATTTTCCAATGGCCACGATACCTTCCTTGTTCTCTGCCTCAACTTCTGCATCTATAAAATGGGACACTGATAATACTTATAAGGACTTGGGGAGATAGAATCACAGACTAGTGCCTGGTACTCAATGAGATGCTAGCCACTGGTACCATTAGGTATCATGATTCCTACTACTCTTACCTCTGCTGGAATACCACTCCAGTTATTGCTGTGGAGCTTTCTTTTGGGAGGAGGGAGCCCATGAAGTAAGGGGTTGTCATCCCAAGAAATCCTACCACAGCTCTCATCCTTCCTGAGAGGAGAAAAATAGGTTTCTTGATGAGAATTCTTGTGAGGTACTAGCTAAACTAACAAGTCTTAGATCATGTTACTCAGGGATTTTGTGCGAGGAATGGATGCATTTTCTACTGTTACTGAAGCTGAATGCCACCTAATGGTCCACAATGGATTTAGAAGGGAGAGATCATTTTGGGTTATGAGAAAATCATTGAAGAGTTCACGGAAAGGCAGTTAATGATTTAATTTTCCTAGCTTATTCAGGAGTAGTGGTCTCACTTACTGAAAAGAACATACAGTGAATGTGGTGCTAGAAATTTAATAGTGGCCATAGAGTAAATTTGACATTTCAATGGGGATGTGCTTTATGAAACTTAGGTAATGGGGTTTTAAACAAAAACGATGTGGCATTAATAGTAATTTCCCAACCAGTCAATTAGGATAATTAAAATGGCTTTAATTGGCTAGTAGATGTCTGAGTCCTAGGAGGGTATAGTTGAGAAGTCAGGTGTGGTCATTGAAAATGTAAGCTTTGGAGTCAGACTGCCTGGGTTTAGATTTGTCAACTTACCAGCTGCGTGACCTTAGGCGAGTAACTTAGTCTCTCTGGGCTTTTGTTTCTTCACTTGTAGAATGAAAATTGTCATAATACCTTTCTTACAAGGTTATGATGATTAGATGAGTTAATACATATAAAAGGCTTAGAATAGAATGATAATAATAATTATCATCATCAGTATAATTATTATTATTATTATTATTAGAAAATATTATTTAGTAACTTGGCCTGGAACATATCCATCTGTTTCTTTCTTTCTTTTTTCTTCTAGATAATTTGTTGCCAAGTTAGCTAACATACAGTGTATACAGTCTGCTCATGGTTTTCGGGGTAGATTCCCGTGATTCATCGCTTACATACAACACCCAGTGCTCATCCCAACAAGTGCCCTCCTCAATGCCCATTACCGATTTTCCCTTCTCCCTCACCTTCCCCATCAACCCTTAGTTTGTTCTCTGTATTTAAGAGTCTCTAATGGGTTTGCCACTCTCTGTTTGAAACTGTTTTTTCCCCTTCCCTTCCCCATGGTCTTCTGTTAAGTTTCTCAGGTTCCACACATCAGTGAAAACATGTGGTATCTTTCTCTGACTGACTTATTTCACTTAGTATAATACCCTTGAGTTCCATCCACGTTGTTGCAAATGGCCGGATTTTATTCTTTCTCATTGCCAAGTAGTATTCCATTGTATTTATAAACCACATCTTCTTTATCTATTCATCAGTTGATGGCCATTTGGGCTCTTTCCATGATTTGGCTATTGGTGAAAGCACTGCTATAAACTTTTGGGTACAAGTGCCCCTATGAATCCGCACTCCTGTATCCTTTGGATAAATTCCTAGTAGTGCTATTGCTGGGCCATAGGGTAGTTCTATTTTTATTTTTTGAGGAACCTCCACACTCTTTTCCAGAGCGCATAGCCATCTGTTTCAAAGGTGTTTTGAGTTTTAGAGCTTTGAACTTCAATCTTAAGGAGCTCCCCCTAGGGGTTTATCACAGAACTACACTTGCCATATTTAATGGACATTAACATCAACAGCAGGAAGGACAGGGTTCAGAGCCAAGAAGGTGATACACATTGTTTGCACTAAGAGGCTCATTTTCATACTTTTTGTTTGAGGATATTTTTAGGCTGAATGCTTTTGAAAGCTGTTTACTGATGAGGAGGACTGGAAAGATAAGAATGAACCTGGTAGACAGAAGTACAAAGAGCATTTATGCTTCAACCCATCTCTGAAGATGAGAAGAAGTCGCTGTCTTCCCATCTTGTAGAGAATTATTTTCCAGGAACCTAATTTTTAACTTCATCTCTTCCCTTTTGTCTCTCGACTTTCCAACTCTTCAAAACTACTTTCAAACCATATGGCATCTATTTTTAAAACTTTTTGCTTGGAAATAATTTCAGACTTCTAGGAAAATTGCAATAAGAATATTTACAAGATCAATAAAAACCCTTACCAGGGTTCTCCTGTTGTGAACATTTTATTGGGTTTGCTTTATCATTTGTTCCCTCTCTTTTATGCATATACACACATGATAATTTTTGTTTTTGATCATTTGTAAGTAAGTTGCATACATCATGGGTTGTCATCCCTGAATACTTAGTGTTTATTTCCTAAAAGCAAGGATAATTATTCTCTTATATAACCACAACACACTTATCAGCTTTAGTAAATTTAACACCAGCATAATACTTTTATCTAATCTGCTGTCCATAATAGCCCTTATAACATTTTTTTCCTTCAATACAGTATCCAGCCTAAGACTGCATTAGTTGTATGTCTTTTTAGTCTCCAGAAGGCTTATTTTTAAAAAGAACACTTTTAAGTTCTAAAAGGTTAATCTAACTTTATTGCTGTTAATAACCTGATCAATTTATGATATTGATACTGTAATAAAGAAATAAAATGTTCATCTACTAGAATGGCGTACTTTTTCATGTGCCATTTAGAGAGAAGTGGTTAATTTTTCTAAGTTATTGCATGGTTCCTTTCTGGTGCTTCTGTTCCCATAAACTTCTCAAGGATAAGTATTCTCTGTCTTCCTCAAGTTTGATTTGATAAATGTATGGGCATCAACAAAATGAAATTCCAGGGAAATCTTGCAGTAAATAGCTGGGAAATGCATCTTTTTGGAATTCAAATTGAATCTGTACTTTTTCACGTTGAAGTTTGCTCAGACAAATGCAGCATATTATACAAGGAGAGTTCTATTGATATTTTTAGGTGCCTCTCAAGTTTCTGGGACAGTAGACACTTTACTGGGGTGGGGGTGGGGATGAACCAACCCATAAAACCTCTTGGAATGAATTGAACAAAGAAATGAGAAACAGCCTTCAGATTGGAGGTTTCCCTTTTCATTAGCATGGGTGATTACTTCTTTTGCCATTTCTTCTGCTCTTTGGACAGACCTCTGCAGGCAGAACCAGTGGCTTTTTTGAGGCAGTTTGCTACGCATCTTTATGGATTCCATGAAGAAAAACGGGTGTGTGTGGGGGTGGGTGGGGTGAAGTGAGGGGTGGAGGGAAGATACTTACTTGCTGTCCCATCCTTCAGAAGCCAGTATATGGTGAATTGGCTCAATCAAATCCAGTGGCTTGGAGAGAAGCAGTTGGGGAAGCAAGGAAAGTGCTAGACTGTGGAAAGTAGGGTTAATGGATAGATGGGAGAGGGCAGAAAGGGGGTTTCCTTTATAATCTTTCAAGTGGTAAATGTCATTATCAGTTCATTATTTATAAGATTGCTAGGGGAGGACCCAAACAAACAAACAAACAAACAAGCAAGAGGCCACGTGGAGAGGGAGCAACTTGTCTTCCTTTTCAGGCTGAATGTGATGAATGATTGGTTGAGTACTCGGGCAGAAAAGTGTGTTTCGGAGAATAAAGAAAAAGAAATGCACCAGGGAAACTGGTGTTTGAATTTTGGATCTAGATGAGAATAATATGAGAAATAAGGAAAGTTCTGGAACCTCAAATACAAGGGAGTAGAGAGTGAAAATGAAACCCTAGTCTAGGTGTAAAAAGAGACTCACTCTTCGCCGGGTGGGGAGGAGGTCAGGATGGAACAGAGGGAGCTGAAGCACAGCATTTTTGGACTCACTGAAAAATGCTGAGGTGTTCCATTCACTAGCTGTAGAATGTAGTCCACTAAGTGGTGAAATGGGCATGAATTCCTATCTTTGAGTGCATAAGCTCACTTCTATTAGGAAGAGTGGGTAGCTTGTAATTACTTCTGAAGAGTAGCCACTCTGTGTGCGTAGAAGGGCCCAACTCATAGATGACGGAGACCTTAAACATTTGCCTCAGAAAATGGCCGCAAAGGAAGGCAGGTATTGGAAAGCCTTTCAGCCCCATTTCAGGGGCTCACGGGCTGGTTTGGGAAAACCCTAAGTATGCTATTGCTGCAGCTTCTTAACCAACCACTCTTGGCAGCTGTTACCTGCTGTGAAAGTTAAGCATGACACTGAATAAATTAAGGGAGGTGTAACTATAGTTGTTCAATTGTCTTTCCTGCGTGACTTCTACAGATCAATCTGATTATTTTACAGACTGACTTTATAAGGAATAAGGATCTGGAACACAGTCCAAGTTTTTCTTAATAGATAATATAAGTGGGATTAAAGATTAAACTTTAAATGGTTTTGGTAAACACTGAAGACTTCAGTACCACATAACTAGTGATGCCTAGTGATCCCTGGCATTTTTTCAGTATGTACGTGGGAGGGAACAATGAATAGGAGAAGGGTAGATAAAATCTTCCTGTCGTATGATACCTGGCAGCATCCATCCCATTTCCAGAATGGCCACTTTTATGTCTTGATTTAAATAATCCATGAAGGAGAAAAGGGTGTAGTTCCTTCAAAGGCGGGTGAAGTGAGCCACTCTCTGTCTATCAAGTCTTTTTCCTGCTGTGACTCACAGATTGATGGCAAGGTGAAACTTCCTTAGTTTCACAAAATGTAGTTTGATGTTTAGATAATCATGCTTGTGGTTTTTGACCTTTTTCTTTAGAATTTTTGTATAACAAGTAGTGCCCATAGCAAATTAAAGTTAGATTAGCTGTGTGGTCTATCTCATAAGGATACGTTACATAGGAATACATATATTTAACTCTATAACACTGACCTTTTTTTTAGGTAAAAGTGGACAAATATTTCTAATTTCATGAGATTCAAATTAAAATATATACAGGCATATTGCATTTCTACTTATCAAACAATAATGGCTACAAACTACAACTCCAGTAAAAAATGTTGTGAATAATAACAACAATATTAAAATATTCAACAAACTAATTTGTTGTCAGTGGAAGTCTACTATTGGGTGCAGGTGGTGTGTTTCATTCTGTGAAGGAACTTGGGGTTCAGGTTAAGGATGAGGCAGTCAGAAAGATCTCAGAGGGTATAATATCTGAGCAAGCCTGTAAATAACTTTTCCTCTGATGAATAATGGGGGAAGGATGTTGTATGGGGGTGTGAGAATGTAGGGAAAAGATCTTCCTGCTGGGAGCATATATACAAAGGCAGGTGGGTATGGAGAACTATAAGCAGTCCACTACTGCCGTAAATAGCATTCAGCAGATGCCAGACCTTGGAAAGCCCTCTATGCCTCCCTAAGAGATGCAAAACAGCTTCTGCTGCTCTTCTAATACCTTCCATTAATGGAGTTGAGCAGAGGGCTGCACCGGTCTCTAGTGTGGAGGGTGAGCTAGAGAGCCAGCTGAGAAGGAACCCTGAGGGCTTGGCTCCGGTTGCCCCAAAGCCATCTGCCTGGCCCAGATGTCTTCACAAGTGTGTGGTGTAGACAACAGAGAAGTGGGGAAGGGTTTCAAACAATCCCTGGGTGCAGGTTAAAAGGTGGTCTGGACTGGGATACCATTTCTAGTTGTGAACTGGAGAAGGAATGATGGGGTTGGAGAGGAGATTACAGATTCAGGGGACTTTAGGTCAGCGGGATTTGGGTATGACTTGGAGAAGGCAGGGGATGGTGGAGGAGGAGAAGTCCAGGATAACTTGCTAATCCCTGTCTGGTTTCACCTGCAGAGGTGGCGAAGAAGTTGGCTTTAGTGGTGACGTTTGCCTCTTGGACACCCGAGTGCCTCTGAGACACCTCATAGGCAATTCAGTCTGGAACTCGTGGCATAGTCTGGGCTAGATGGACGGATTTGCGGGCAGCCAGCCCTTCTGTTCCCAGGGGTCCTTTTTAGCTTGCTCTCTAGTTCTCTAGCAGAATCTATGAGCAGAAGATGTTAGTATAACCAGCAGAAGCTCACTCTGTCTTGTCTACCAGGGTCACAGGAAACCACATTCTCTTTTCCTTAAAGCAAAACCAATGGCATATGGTAGAAAGGGGCTTGGGGTGGGGGAAGGGACTATTTACTCTCTTAGGAGCACATCCACCAAAAGTGGTGCTGTAGGGGGAGGAATTAAGATTGTGCTTGCCAAACTGAGAGGAACTTTCAGTACAAACGCTGAGCGCTCTTAGCTGCAATATAGCACCTTCTGTAGGCAAAGAATTTTGTGAGCTTGGAATGATTACAATTTAATATACATGTATAGAATTAGGATTTAATGCAAATGTAGTATAATTTATTATCCTCATAGCGCCACTGGGACTAACAGGAACTCCTGTTCTTAAGGTGCAGCACACAGCTCTATACCCCAAATCAGAACCAGCTCATTAAAGCTGGCCCTATTGCAATGCAGGTAGGTCAGGGAGGTTCCTAAATTGGAAAAGGAGCACCATGAACATTGACTGGCAATACTCTGGTGGCAGGAAGATGTTGTTAGGCTGGGTAGGACACAGCTGACACAGTGAGACGATTGGAAAGGTGGGGAAAGGGAGGGAGCTGGTGGTTTTGAAACGGAGCTATGGTTGGAGGAGGTTAGGGAAGCAGATATCAGGGATGGATAGTTTTTAACTGGGAGTTCTGGGCCCTGAAGAGGGGAAGGGAGTCACTGCTGATTACCTGGAGGGAAGCAACAGAGCAGAGAATGAGACCCTACCACCTCCAGTAAGTGGGGTTGGACATTCACACGAGGTGAGAGGTGAGAAAGCCTGCTGGAAAAGCATCTGAATATGTGATGGATGAGCCAAGTTAAAAATACATGAGATTGTAGATCAGGGGCAGAAAGCACAGGATATATTTACTTTCTCCTTGGGCAGGAAAAGAAGAAAAAATGTTGGCCTTAGAATTTGCACATGTTGGTTAAATGAAGTGATAAAGTGGCCTCTGGAAAGAAATCTTGGAGACACAGCAATTGAAAGCAGGGTGATGATGAGGCACTATTAGTACTTAAGGGCACCAGGAACCCATGAGAGATAAGATTGGGTTTGTCCTAGGGTGGAGGACAGCAAGTTAAAGGTCTGGGGACAGTGAGATAAATCCAACCATTTTTATGGAAGAGGAGGAAGAAGAGAAAGTGGGTCGTCAAAATAATAAAAAAGTAGGAGCCCAGAGAGGGAAAGAAAAGGCTACGATTCAGTGTAAAGTGAGCCATGAAGCCTGGCTTTGAATCCGGATTTGGCTGTTTCCATCTGTGTCCTCTGGGCAAGTGCTAGGCTCTCCGAGCCTGAATCGTCCTTTCTCTCATTCTGAAAGCAGGGCCTAACTCACATTCTCTGAAGGGTCATTGAACAAATGAAACAACCTGGTTTCTCATTTCTATTTTTATTTTTTTCTCCTATGTGGAACCTGTCTGGAGGTCCACGGAAACAACGTGGTCGCAGGCAGCGGGGAGGATTCAAGGCCTGGGTGTAGGACATTCACAGTGGAGGAGCCTCCAAGTCCATCTGGTTCAATAGGAAAAGTTCGAGAGCTCTCCTGGACTACAGTTATTGGGCTTGGAGGTGGGAACACATGTGGCCCCAGAGGAAACATTTTGCTTACCAACTTCCCACCTTTGCTGGAGTTCTGGCATTTCCACTGGTCAGTAAGCAGCAAAGATCCATGAAGCCTGATCTGAATCCAAGTCTCTGTATGAAGAGCATTCTTCTTCTGTCTTCCCATAGGAGGTACAGCTATTAATTACACTAAGTGACAAAGATTCTCCTTGTTGCTTGACAGACACAAGGATGAATCTTTGTTACTGACTGCAAATAATAGAAGTCTGGTGCTGATCAAGAGCCAGGCTGGGAAAACATGCTTGGAGACACGCGGGGGGCATATGGCACCTTCTTCTGAATCAACCCAAGAGGCTGCAGGGAAACAGAGTAGGTATTATTTGGTCAAGTTCCTCCTATGAAAATATAGCCTGCCTCATTTTTTTTTTTTGCTTGTTCAGTTCTGGCAGTGGAACAACCTGTCTCTTTACATTAGTTCAGTTCTGTAGAGAAACAGTCATTTAGAAGGAAATACTTGGAAAATCCAGGCACGGATCCATTTTTAAAGTCACAACTGAATGATTGCTTTCTTATTGTGCTACATGGGGCTGGAAAAATCATTCCTTTCTGTACATATTTTTCTTTTCTTTTTTTTTTGCTTTGTGTTTTCATTTTGCTTAAGACACGCATATGTGCCAGAAATGAAAACATTTTCAAAGGGCAAGTTTCAAGGACAACTAAAAATAGGACCTGTTGCCAAATATACATTTCCCCAGTATGTAAATGACTGGAAAGGAGTACAATGAAAAGCATATGCTATTCAAATTTTCTTTAGGAAAAAAAGAAAAAAAAGAGCTGGAGGGTTTGACTTCTGGCTCTGAAACTCTTTAAACTAGTGGTTTGCTCTTAAATTTTATCCTTAGTCTTCAGACATGATTCTCTGCATAGTCTATGTCTATCTTTTCATGAAAATGGGGGAAAAACCCCAAAGTAAGAACAATTTTGTTATCCAAATGGGAAAATGTTATTTCATTGCATCAGTCTGTGGCTTGACATGAAACATTCAAGTAATTATCGAGGCTAAAAAAGGTATGAAACACCCAGAACATCTAGGCCACTAGCAGCTGCTTCAAGACCCAAGGATGAATCAATGAGTTGAGAAGTAAATGCAAATTTATTGAGGGAAGAAACCTTTGGTTTCTTGTGTTACGTGGTCTGCAATCAGGAATTACCTCAAATTCTTTCTGGGGGATAAAACCAAAGACACAACTAAATACATTAATTAAAATCAAAGACATCAACGGTGACAGAGATTTCCTTGAGATTCTGGTGTGGTCGCCCTCTGTGAATGAATGCTCTCTGTGCTGTGCCTTGTAATTTAGCAGAATCATCATTCATTATGAAAAATCCCACTGGCGAGCCAGTCTTTTGAGTGCCTTATTTTATTGTCTGAAAAAAAAAATAGTTTGGTCAACGAGTCACACTTACAATTATTCTACAATGTCGTGTTGGAGAGTCGCACACTTGAGTTGATGCATCCTTCGCGAGGAGGATCCCATGGGGCTGGGGTCCCCTGAGTTCCCTGGAGCTCTCCTCTACCTCTGACAGGGCTGTGGAGGCAGTGCTGGCCCACGAATTGTGACTGAAGGTCTAGACCTTTATCCTTGGAATTATCTCACTTTCCCAGCCCTAGTTAAAATTTGCCTTCCATATCTTAATGTTTCCATGATAGAACATGGAAAAAGAAACTTAAAAAAGGTTTCATCTTTGCTGTGAAGAAGGTCTGACCTTTGCTCACATTTGCCAGAGAAAGTGGCTTACAGCACCAATTAACATGAATTATTAACTCCCAGATTAATAATTTATTAGAAGCCTAACGGCCCGAGGCACTGCCCGATCACACTATTGAAAGAAAAACGAAGAAAACAGCATAGCTCTAATTATAACAATTTATGGACGATGCTTAGAATAAGTAATGGCTTTTACACTTTCTAAAGGATTTTAAAATTTCTCCTTAATACCACACTGGCTGCAAAGACAGATGAATTAACTAATAATTCCTATAATGACTTGTGTGATGTTGACATGTTGACTTAAAATTATTTAACAAGTACTCACATAGCCTTTCCTTTGTGTCCACTTTTTTTTTTTTTAATTTATTTTAGAGAACGCAAGTTGGGGAGAGGGCCAGAGAGAGAGAGAGAGAGAGAGAGAGAGAGAGAGAGAGAGAATCTTAAGTAGGCTCCTTGCCGAGCCCATGAGGGGCTTGATCCCATGACCTTGGGGTGATGACCGGAGCTGAAATCCAGTCAGATGCTCAACCGACTGAGCCACCCAGGTACCCCTTTGCACCCACTTCTATTGAAAGCATTTGTGCATATTAATTCATATAATCCTCCTCACAGCCATCTGAGCTGGACACGGTATATCATTCACATGTTTCCTGGAGCGGCACCCAGAGTCACCCAGAGAGATGGTGATGTGGTGTTAGTTTGCCAGGACTGCTGTGACAAAGTACTGTAGACTGAGTGGGTTAAATAACAGAAACCTATTCTCTCATGGTTCTGGAGGCCAGAAGTCCAAGATCAAGGTGTCATCAGGTCTGGTTCCTTCTGAGGACCATGAAGGAGAATCTGCTCCAGGACTCTCTCCCAGTTCTGGTGGTTTCTGACAATTTGGGGGGTAGGGGTGAGGGACTCCTTGGCTTGTGGAAGCATCACCCTGATCTCTGCCTGCATCCTCACAAGGCATCTTCTTTGCGTGGGTGTCTGTGTCCATACGTCCCCTTTTCATAAGGACAGCAGTCATGTTGGATTAGGGGCCCACCCTAACAACCTCATTTTAACTTGATTACCTCTGTAAAGACCTGATCTCCAAATAAGGTCACATGCTGAGGTGTTGGGAGATAAGGACTCTGACATAATGACATCTGAATTTTGGGAGAGACGCAGGGGAGTGGACACAATTCAACCCATAACTCGTGTAGAGCTGGGATTCGATGCTGGGAAATCTGGCTTGGGTCTGTGCTCTTCACCATCAGGCTAGGCCACTTCCCATTTGTGGGTCTTTTTGAGGACAAAAAGCTCATTAAGGCAAATTCAACTTAGAGCATCTTATTGATTCCTGTCCAAGAATTGTCCTCAGCATGGCATCTCATGGGAACAGTGTCTCTGTGAGCTCAGGCAGGGATCTGGCTAATTTAGGGGATCAGACTGGTTTATAGCTGGAAGCTCTCTAAATTCCCTTCAAGGCCTAGGCCCACTGCGTTTTGAAATCAAAAAGCTCTTCCAGTTCTTTCGGTGTGACTCTGGAGCACATGTTTTCTTAAATCCACATTTTAAAGGCATTTTAGGAGGGAGAGACCTAATTACTCCTTTTTTTTCCTTCCAAATTCCTGTTCTTGGAGCCACGATTAGGTAATACAGCACCAGTCTACCTTGCAAATTGACCTGACCTCATCATCTTTTGAAATGGAAAGGGAGAAACCAAAGGGCCCTAGAGTTCTTATTCTTTGGCCTTCTGGCTTGACAAGTTAGCAGAGCTTGAAAATCCTTGTTCCCTAAGGGAGGAGAGAAAAGAAACCAAAAGAGCAAGGAAAAGGAGAATCAGGAAAAGAAAAGGAGCAGAGAAAATAATTTTGCAAATAAAAATAAAAATTGTATGTGGGATTTAGAAAATTATGCTTTGCTTTATCAAATGCCAATCTTCAAAGGAGAAGAGTGAGAGCTCACACATGGTTATTCCATGGGTGAAACCCAGGGTGGAGATTTACACGGGCCACTTCCTATCACCTCATTTCACTCCCCGCCGAGCTCCCTCCAAGGCCGTCTGGGAGATTCATTGCAAAGATCAGATTCCCAAGAACATATGCTACACTTGGCACTCAACCTCAATATTTTTAGGGTTTTCTTCTTTCCTTCTTTTTGTTTCTTTGTGAGTACAGACTTAATAGCATTTTAGTGCACTTTACGTGGCAGACCACTTCCTTGTTTCTCTTCTCTTTTGGGGCAAAGAATGTGATAACATCATGGAGGAGGATGCCAGGTAGATTATAGAAATTCATTCCTAAATTGTCCACTCCTTCCGGTATGCTTACAAATTTGGTCCATTTTGAAGACAGAAGTCATGGAATCCTTTCTAAGATGAGTCTGAAAGAGGCACAGGGAGTTCATTACAGAGGGTAGAGTGAGCCCAGGAAGGTCAGAGTTTCGAAAAGAGGGACATCAGATCTGTTTAGGAATTTCTGATTCTTGCCTTGAAATGACTGGCCTAGAAGTTTGATCAGGTCCCTACTTCCCTCCCTCCCTTGGGGGCTGCTCTTCTTTGGGACCCCTGACAACTGTTAATTCATACAGAATCTAGCAGGCTGGTAGAGTGCAAAACTGGCCACACTCCTTTACTTTTCCCTGTGTCTGTCCATGTTCACTGAAGTATGATTTTGCAACTGTCTCATCAAAGGGTGGGGTCAGAGTCTGTTTCCCCTATCTTTGAACCTGAACCGCCCTGTGAGTTGAACCTCAATAAGTTGGGCCATCCCTTTCTCCATGTTTTGAGGTGCCATCCTAACAGCTGGTGTGTGTAATCTCCTGGGATCCTACTGAAGAAGGTTAAATAGACTCTAAGCAAGGCCAGTCTGCTATGCCAAGGTCAGGGCCCTGGCTGGGAAAGAATGGGACCCTGACACCTGGATGCAGGTGATTAGGAAGACACAAAGGAGGCACTGGGGTGCTATCGAAGGAAGCACTCACTCTCAGGTCCATGCAAGTGCAGGGGTGAGCAGCTCTTGAAATTCAGTATCTTTTTGATGTTCTCAAAAGTCTCAAACCTCCAGATTCGCTTGTACCCACTGAGCCTGCAGAAGTAGCCTACACCTCCTCTGAAGAGCTGGCACTTCTCTCATGCTTGGTGGCAATGCAGAGGCATCTCCCTTCCTGGCCCCAAGGCCTATAACGAGGGTTTCATCAGGACATGCCTCAGCTGAAGATATGATAGCCCTGACCACTGAGGGAACGAGCTGCAAATTGTAGGTGGCAGGGACCAGCAGGACCAGCAGGACCTGAGAGCATCCACTGGCCTGGTTCCAAGGGCTCTGGGTCATGGAGCTTGGGACGCAAGGTTGGATAAGGGAGAGTTTGTTGATTTTTCCAAAGTCAGACCCACTAGCAAGGACCCCAGGATGTTGTTCAAGCTTGCTATGAGGGGCACCTGGGAAGCCCATCCCTGCCCCAGCACATCCTGGGCCAGTCCCTCCAGAAAGCTGACTGGTGAATGGACTGGGCTCAGGATCTATGGAATAAGGAACTTTGATTCCTTGCACTTTGGCATGAGGTCTCTAATTAAGACTTTATTATTAAAAATTTTTAATATTTATTTTTGAGAGAGAGAGAACGAGTGAGAGAGAGAGAGAGAGAGAGAGCAAGTGAGGTTGGGGCAGAGAGAGAGGGGGACAGAGGATTAGAAGCAGGGCTCCGTGCTGACAGCAGAGAGCCCAGTGTGGGACTCAAACCCATGAACCACAAGGTCACGACCTGAGCAGATGTCTGATGCTCAACCGACTGAGCCACCCAGGTGCCCCGTTTAATTAAGACTTCAAATCTGAATCTCTTACCCCATCCCTGGAGCTTGTTCTACTCGTTAATATCGATAGCTGTTTACTGGCCCCACATGCAGATGATATCCTTAGAAGTGTTGTCTGTACCGATTTTCTCATTCCCTGACCCCTCCTTCATGTTTCAGCCCCCTAAGCTCTGATCCTGCCCTCACTCAGAAGCTCTGGGAAAGAATCTGTTTCCCTGTTTTTTTCTGGCTTCTAGTGACTCTGCATTCCCTGGCTTATGGCCTCTTCCTCTGTCTTCATAGACATCAGTACAGCCTGTTCAAATCTCTCTTTCTGACTCTGACCTGTCCTCTTTCTGTTCAGAAGCCCAGTGGACCTGTTTTAGTGCTCATGTAAGGAGATAAAAGCCTTATTTTCATAAAACCTGTCATTGGAATTCTTCATAGGGATTTGTCTTTGCTTGGTATATTTGGCAAAATAATTCCATCACAGGCCACCCCCCCCCCCAAGTTATGCACATCCAATCTCAGAAACTGTGAATGTGTTATATTACATGGCAAGGGGGGAAGGAAGGTTGAAAATGGGAATTACGTTTGCTGATCATCTGACCTTGAGGTGGGGAGAATTTCCTGGGTTGTGTGAGTCGGCCCAGTGTTACAAGGTCACAGGTCCTTATAAGTGGAAGAAGGAGGTCAGAGTCAGAAAGAGATTTGAACAGGCTGTACTTCTGTCTTTGAAGATGGAGGAAGAGGCCATGAGCCAAGGAATGTGGACAGTCACTAGAAGCCAGAAAAAAACAGGGAAACAGATCTTTCCTAGAGCTTCTAGAAGGAATGCCATGCTGTCCGCATTTTAGCCCAGTGAGACCCATTTCAGACTTCTGGCCTCCAGAGTGATAATCAATTCATGTTAAGTCATGGAGGTTGTAGAAGGCAGCCATAGGAAACCAATATGTTTGAGAAAACACTTTGAGACACAGCTTGGGGCATAAGACAAGGCAGGATAGTAATTGTATGCAGAAGCAGAAGCCTTTGGGGAGAAGCGGGGGAGGTTCAGGGCCTGGTAGGCTTGTGGGGGATGTGAGCCTCTGGCCACCTCAGTCCTGGTCTTCACTGTTGTCCTAATGCTGTCCACTCTCTCCTTCTATATCCTCCTTTTCTCCTGGGCTTCATGTCACACTGTACCTGCAGGAGGACATATTGCTTCAGGGTTTGGCCAGGTAAAGCTGTCAGAACCACCTGGTAAGTCTAGGAGTCTTCTAACACCTTCCCCAATATCACCAGAATGATCCACATCTGAGTGCCCAGGAGCCCTCCATGACTGCATTTGTACTGGATTCCTGCTGTTCCTGACTTCCATGCTGCACCATGAGCCCCTTGAGATGGATCTTCATCAGTGTGGCTTCCAGACTGCAGCACAACACCTACACGTGGCAGATGTTGAGGAATTCTTTGTCGAATGAATGAATGAATGAATGAATGAATGAAGAAATGAAAGCTGAGTTTAACTTTGAAAAGTTCCCATTCCCGTGATCAAGGCCTGTTGTGAGAGAGCCTTTTCTGACGCCCAGCTCCTGTCCCCACAGGCTTGCCCCTGATGGTCCTGCAGGGGCCACCGTGGAGCATAGATAGCTTCTGCCAAAGTGAGGGGATGCCTGCTGGTGACTCTGTAGATCTTCTGTGGCAGAGGGCTGGGGCCAGGGTGGGAAACTGTGTGGGACACAGCGGATAGGCAGGAAATCTGCTGCTGCTAGTCACTTTTGACCAAAGCCAAATCTGCATTTGGAACCTGGGACAGCTTATTTGAGCTGTGTTATGGGTTGAATCGAATACCCTAAAATTTACATGTTAAGTCCTAACCCTTAGGACCCCAGAATGTGACCTTATTTGGGAAGTGAGTCTTTACAGAGGTGATCAAGTTAAAGTCACACCATTAGGGTGGCTCTGATCCAGTATGAGTGGTGCCTCCTTAACAGGGTAAATCGGGACCTAGAGACAGACATGCATAGAAGGAAGATAGATAGATAGACATAGGTATCAGCAGGGTGGCTCCTTGTGAGGGCCTTGAGATAAGGATCTGTTCCAGGCCTCTCTCCTTGGCTTGCTGATATGGTGATTTGGGGCTTCTGGCTCCAGAACTGTGAGACAGCACATTTGTTTTAGCCACCCAGCCCATGGTGCTTTGTTATGGCGGCCATAGCAAACAAAGACAAGCCAGCAACCTGCACTTATGTATTTGCTTCCAGGAACTTGTGTTCATTCCTACAAAAATGCTGATGGCTCTCAATCCCAAACCCTAAATGAGGAGGCGAGCCCTCTCGTCCCTTCCCTGTTTGTGATTAAGGTTTAGAATCAAAGATCCCACCTCTGTTGGTTGTGTTTACAGTGCCCAGGCCAAAAAGAACATGTAAAAATACGGTGCCCCCCCTCCCCGGGGGCTGGGGAGGTGGAAGGAGGTCAGCAAAGAGCAACCTATTACAATGTCGACCTTCTGAGAAGAAGAAATAAAGGCGTGTAATCTCGTTTTCTCCAAAGACAAGTAATGATTATAGGGCCCCAACTTCTGGAAAGTAAGATGCTTCTGCGGATATCTACAAGGATAAACAAAGTTACAGTACAGGTTATAAATGGGGCCTGTGCTTGGGGACTGTGACTCAGTGACACAGGTTGTGGCTCTAACTAGATTCCCCAGCCCTGCCTTCCCCCTTTGTGTGACTTCCGCTTATTCCCAGCAGTGCTCTGCCTCAACGGCTCCGAAAGGCAGAGCCCAGGAAAGGGAACGAAGATATTTGCTCCTTTTTGTTTCTGATACATTTTGGAAAGACTCATCTTAGTGGAAGAAAGTTTAAAAAATGCATGCTGAAGTGTTTGCAAGTGGTGATTTCTCCCTCTCTGGGGAATGATTTTGTTTATTTACTAGAGTCCTTGATTGATGCCTGATGCTGACGTGACCTAGGGAGTTTGACCTTGCGGTGACTTTCGGACCTGCCATCTGACCGTGATCCTTGATTAGGGAGAGTCAGTCAGTCCGAAGTGTCAAAGGGAAGTCCATTCATGAGAGCCCCCAGTTCTTCTCCTTAGGTCCATCACTGGGGACAAATAGCACTGTCTTAGTTAAGAGTATGGTGATGGTGCTGGGAAATACTGAATTATAGATGCTGAAATTAGGAGGCTGGATGTGTCTTCACAGAAGGTATCTTAGGCCCATTGGGTACAACTGTGGAGACCACGGGACAGGGCAGAAAGAAAGATTAGAATGGGGTCCAAGTGTATGTATTTGGAAGGGTTAGAAGTCACTGTGCTCCGCTGGTTTGCAGGGAACACGGATTACAGGTAGGGTGCTCCAGGGTTCCAGACCCGAGAGATCACACTGCGTAGCAATGGCCTTAGGGGAGTTAAGTTTAAAATAGTAGGATGCCCTGAAGGGAAGGGAGCAAGAAGCCAATACCGGAAGCCAAATATGTTTCCCAAGCACCGAGTTTAGGCTCACCTGTGCAGGTGATGATGTGAAGAGGCCTGATAAAGATGGAACTCCTAGACCTTAAGACAAGGGAAACCATTTACACATTCAGAGTGATAAAATACGCGTTTCTGAGTGATGTGACATTTGGAGAGGGACTCAAGCAGTGAGGGTGGACATAGATCTTTGCCTCATACACCTGGATGGGTGGCTCCATGCAGGAGTCAGTCTGTACTTTTAGGGTTACAGGACAGTGCTGTTAATGGTGTTACTGGCAGGTGGCAGGGCTCACTCCTTACAGAGACAGTGCTCACCTGGAGCTCTGAAGGTCCAACCTGTTTGCCTGAGAAGTTCGTTCGTTCACTCCAGAGTGTTGGAAAAGTCACCAAACCTCTCTGTTTTCATTTTACTCATCCGCAAATAAGGAAATAATGATGATACCCACTCCGCTTGTCTCCCAGCAGAAACACGAACACCACACTTTGAAGTGGTTTAAAGATGATCTTAAAAATTTGTTTTGGAGTTACAGGAAGAAGGAAGAAAGAAAGGAGGAAAGAAAAGAGGCAGGGTGGGGGGAAAGACAAATGGAAAGAAGGCAAGGGAGGAAAGGGGAAGGGTGCCTTAGTCTGTCCGGGTTGCTTTAACAAAAATGCTTATAAACCAGTTGCTTGTAAACAACAGATATGTATTTCTTACAGTTCTGGAGGCTGGACGTCCACAGTCATGGGTGACAGCAGATTCGTTGTTTGGTGGGAGCCTACTTTCAAGATGACTGTCTTTTTTCTATAACTTCACATGGTGGAAGGGGTGGCCAGCTTTCTGGAGTCTTTTTTGTAGGGGCACTGATCCCTTTAATGAGGGCCTCACCTTCATGACTTGATCACCTCCCAAAGGCCCCACAGCCTAACACTGTCACATTGGGAGTTAGGATTTCAGCATATGAATGTGGGAGTGGGACACAAATATGCAGACCATAGCAAAGGGGAAGAAACAAAGGAAGGAAAGGCAGGTAAGGAAAGAAAGAAGGTAGGAAGGAGGGGAAGGAGGAAAGGAAGAAATATGGGAAGGAAGCAGGGAGGGAGGGAGAGGAGAAGGAAGGAAGGAAAGTGGTTACTTGAGTCTCGTTTCCTCTGTGTTGAGATTTTTGAATTAGTTCTGTGAAAGTTGGGTGTTCTTGGGGAATAGATAACAGAAAACTCTCAAAATCAGTTTCTGGAATACTTAAGTTAGAAAAATGTTGAGAAGTACAGTCATCAAACTTATATCCTATATGAAAAACCTGAAATCCCAGTCTCTGGAAACTCAGTTGCTTTACACATCTTAACTTTTGTTGGCCGCAGCCACCCTTAAACTATGAGGATTGTCTTTAAAACTGCAGCACTGTGCAATATACTGGAAGCATCCAGTCCTGACCACAAAACCCATCACAAAGCGTGGCAGAGCAGATCAGCAGTAAGAGGGTATCTTTGAAAGACTAAGATGAACATTAATCAACCAATGCTCTGGGGGGAAATGGCCACTAATTTCAAATTTTTCATCTCTGGAAAATCAATTATTATTATGTTTATTGATGTTGTATTTGTCACTATTTTCAGCCATTTCCCCTGATGGCATGGGTTAAAATAAGAACATTGTTATAAAAGAGATTAGACATGTTCGATTTGGTTTCCGGACTTTCCACCTTTTAGCTACCTGGGGTTTGGGGGACAAATCAACTGCCACCCAGCAAAAGCTGAGCTTGCTTTTCTTTATTCCTTTCTATGGCAATCTCTTTTGCCTCTATGACATTTTAGATATTCAGTTAAACGTCATCTAAGGCTATGTACTCACTGGACAGGATTTTGGAAACATGAGTGTATACAGTGAGCACTCCCTTCCCAGCCAGGTTGGTTGGGTTTGGAATTTGTTTCTTTACTTCCTGAAGATTCTGAGGGTCTCCCATTGTCAGTTGCACAGAAAGGGGATTCCTGTTCATATGCTTGATCCCCCAAATGGTCCAGACACACGTGAGCCAGTTAATGGCAGCCTGTGGTCATTGGTGCAAACCCAATGATCCATTCTCTATTGAATGGTTCTTGTCCTTTTTGGAGCACATGGTCATTTGGAGTTGTCACCGTGGTGAGCAAGACAGGGTTGTCAGTGAAATAACAAAATGCAGTCATTCTCCCCTTCAGAGGGGGGCAGGGGATATATATTTGCATATAAAAATATGCAAAACCAGAGATATGTATGGCCTATATTGAGCTTTAGAAGAATGATTCCACAGTCTATGTTCCAACATGTTCCATTAATAGAGAATTGGTAGCGCGCGCTCTCTCTCTCTCTCTATATATCCACGCTCCATATATCCTCCGTGTGTATATATATGTATATATATCCTAATATATGTATATATATCTCCATCCATCCTCCTAATACAGGCCAGGCATTATGCAAAGCATTCTGGGAAAATAACAAAGATGAATTAGATCAGACTCTGCCTTTAAGGAGAACACAGTCTAGTGAGTACATTACATTGTTGAATTTTAGGTTTATACATATACATATGTTAATGTACTCCAAATTAGAATACTACAGGAACAATTTCTACATGAAACCCTCAGATAACAAGTGCATTTATAAACCCTATATTGGCTTTAGGTATTTAAAAATAACATCTGGTGCTGTAACACATTTAAATAACATGGGAGCTTATAAATTAATAAAATAAGAATAAAAGCTCACTTTATCCCCTAATATTTCTTTTTAGTGGCAGCTATAGGTTAACTGGTATGTGTTCCTCTTCAATTTTTTGTTTTGTTTTTGTTTGTAGATCATAAAATTAAGGCACACATATGGTGGATATCTTTGTATGCCACCGTCTCATTCTTTCAAAGGACTGCTTTTTATATATATTCCATATCTTGGATATACTAGAATGTCTTTAACATTCATTTGTTGGATACTTATTTTCTTGCCAGTTTTTTTTATTACTCTAAATGGGTTATGAATAAGTGAGAACTTGCTGTAGTAGGAATATTAGCATTATAAGTGGTATCTAAGGAATGTTTGTAGTTGACCACTGAAGCTTTCAATAGAGGAACAATATGATCAGGGTGTATATTAGAAGGATTCAAGGTGGGGGATGAATTGGATTGGAGAGACTCCAAGCAAGGAAGACCAGGAGGCTTCTTGTACATTAATATAGAGGTGAGATGCTGAAGATTTGAATGAAGGCTATAGTGAGTGATAAAGGAGGAGAATGATTCTAGAATTACAGTCTATATTCCATTAACTTGGAGAGATTGGTAGTGAAGAAGATATTTTTTTTTAATTTTTTTTAACGTTTTTATTTATTTTTGAGACAGAGAGAGACAGAGCATGAAGGGGGGAGGGGAAGAGGGAGAAGGAGACACAGAATCGGAAGCAGGCTCCAGGCCCTGAGCCATCAGCCCAGAGCCCGACGCGGGGCTCGAACTCACGGACCGTGAGATCGTGACCTGAGCTGAAGTCGGACGCTTAACCGACTGCGCCACCCAGGCGCCCCAGTGAAGAAGATATTAGTTCCTAATTACAATTAAATGAAAACTGTCAACCTTTGATTTTCTAGGGGTGGGAAGAGTATGGCTAACACATGGAAGACAGCTGGAACATGACTACAAGTCAACTGATGGATGCTGAGTGTCCACACTTCATGGTCTGGCAAGCCTTGGAGTGAATGCCATATGGGGTGGAGGCAGGGGGGTGAGACAGGAAGGCCAGATAGAGTTCTGGTCTTTCTTCCCTGCTGACATCAAAGGCTGCTCTTCTGCACTTTGGGTTCTTCCCTCCCAGCATGGCAGTTGGCCAACAAGGAGGGTTCTCATTCAGCTGGAGAGGTAAACGGGTCCCAGCCTACTGCTCAGCCTTAACCCTGGTTAATTCAACCTCAGTAATCAAATATGACCCTTTTTAGGCCCTAGAATTGACAGGAGCTGGTGACATATAAGATATAGGAATATAGGAAAGTTGAAGTGGTTCTGAGATTCCAAACCCAAAAGAATGGATATATTATTGTGATATCAATTGAGAGAACTCAGAAAAGGATCAGATTTTTTTTTTTTTTGGTGGAATCAGTGGGGAAAGGATGTATTTAAGTTGTTAGAATGCAAGATGGACAGTGTGCAATTGGCAACTGAAAATTTTGTGTTAGAATTCTGGAAAGAGTTCTATGAGAATCACCATGACCTGGGGGATGGTTAGTCCTGTGGAAGATGAACTTTCTCTGGAAAAGCCATGAAGAAAAGGCCAGTGAAAGCCCCTTGGTGAACAGCAGCGTTTGGTTATGAGTAGAGGAAAGAGTGGTCAGAAAGTGCGCTCCCCAAAGCCAGAGTAGGATGCAGTTGCAGGAAGGAGGTTGTGTTTTACATCAGTCAGTGCTCAGGGATGGACGGGACCACACTGAGAAGAGGCCATCAGATCTACAGGCTGTAGATGATCCATGCCATTTAGAGTGCTGTTCCAGGGCAGGCCAGAGTGGCAGCCCAGTATGTGTTTCTCCAATTTCTTCATTCTGGTTATAGAACTAAATTTTGTTACACATGCCGATGGCAATAATATGCTCATCCCTTTCCATTCCAAGAACTTTCCTTGCGGTTGTGTTTGAGTTGGGCTTTTGGCTCTATCCTTCTTGAGTTGTTCGTGGTAATGAAAAGCTGGAATGACCTAAGTACCCAACAACTAATAGTTGGTTTAATTAGATATGGCCAGTATTATACAATTATATGGTCACTGTTATAATATTTTTCTTTTCTTTTGTAGAAAAGAAATAATATATGGGTACATAGGAATGGCCAATCATTTGTTCAGTATACCCTGGGACACTGACCACATCCACAACTGGGAGCCTTGCGGGGTGGAAAAAGCCATATCCGTCTTGTCTGCAAACTGTAGTGTTAGAAAAAGAAAAGATTGGCTCTCCTGACTTTCCTCAGCCAGAGATGGAAAGTTTAGTCATGAGTGGGGATTTTTGCAGATGGGTCTGACTAATGATTAGAAGGCCCGAGGGAGGCTGTACCTGACTTGCGATGTAAGAAATGAGCATGATTTCTTGTATAGACCTGATGCAGTTCTCTGTGCACACAAGAGGGAAGGTTAGCCTGCAGACATGCTCCCACCTTTAGCTTGTATTTGGGCTGATAACAAACCTTGGAGCCTTCATAAAGTACTGTAATCATCACTGTCATGAACTAGCAATGTTATAAATGTCTAAAAACCATTAAAAAATTGAAGGATTCATCTGTTCTGAGTAGAACATACATGAGCCTTGTTAGGTCATAATGTGCACTTATTAGATTTTAAAACCACTTCAGCTGTTTACCAATTGATGGTATTTAAAGGACATATTTTAAAAGAACAATCAGAATTCACACATAAACATTTTCGCATAATAGTATATTTCAGTGAAATTCACTTGCTGGGTTCCAAATGTGTTTCTGAGGTAGTTTGGTACTATGTAATTCTCTAGGAATATAATCGTATATTTGAATCACAGGCAGTTAAATGCGAAGGGGTGTTAGAAACCACCTCGTAAGAGGAAATTGAGGCTCATAGAGGTGGGAGGTCATGTAGCTAGTGGCCAGTTTTCAGTTCTCTTGACTCTCCATCCAGTGCTCTTCTAGAAGCACCATAATTCCTCTTATATAAATACAACTGAACGATCACATGCACGTTAGGGCATTTCCAGGGTGTTTTAATAAAGTACCCGTGTAAACGTATATGGAGGCTGTAAGTAATTTGGACTTGTGAGTCAGTATGAAGGGCTATTTTTAAAATTCTTTTCTTGGGAGAAAGAGTATCATATTCACACACACATAAGTTGCTGTGGAATAACTTAAGGATATGCCTTTCTCTATTCAGGAAGAACACATGTGTCCTGGGGAAATGACAAGGGCTCAGCCCCTCCACAAACCTGCATCTCTAAGACCCTGGAGCCCCCTCTACTCCACAGTATGTCCATTTCTTTTCCTTCACCACCAGGACAATCAGCCCTCTGTTCCTGTCCATGGCCATCCCATCCTCATGGGTGGTATCATGGAGAGTGTCTAGGGTGACGTTCACCTCTGAGAACTCATTCTAAGATGCAGGCATGTAACGGAATTGATGTGGACTGGGGTGGAGAGCTGGGGTGGGTCTCTGGGTGAAGAGATCAGGGTCTGCTTGCAAAGGATTCATAACAATTTGGACTTTTTAAAAGCTTCACTGGAAAAGCAATTACACAACATCGAAAGTAATAAAAGAGAGCAAACATAAGAAGTAGCACTATAAAAATAAAAGAAAATATCTTTATGCCTTGGACGAAGGAGAAGCCTTCTTACACCAAACCTCAATATCACAACTGAAGGTAAAAACTTGGTAGATTTTATGACATGAAACTTGAGAATCCAATTCATTGTAGAATCTCCTATAGGCATAGTTACTGGGTAGAAGGCAGGCTAGGAGAAGATATTTATGACTCTAAAATTGAAAGGCTTGTAAAGGATAATCAAGGAATTCCTACATATTAGTATGAGAAAGTCAGAGAAACCAGGAAAAGTAGATTTCATAATTCAGAGGAGGCGATATCTGAGTAACTACCAAGTATATTAATAAATGTTCCAACTCATTAGGAAACAGAGAATGAAAGTCAAAAAAGCAATAAGATACTGTTTCCCATGTAGTAGACTTGCCAAATTAGAAAGTTGAGGGGTGCTATTGCAGGCTGGGCTCTGTAGGAACAGACCTTCAAGACAGAGCTTGGTTAAGATGTTTATTAGGGCTCACCGGAGACAGGAGTGGGGAGGATGCAGAATTGGGCAGAGAGAGAAGCTGAGATATGATGCAGGCAGGGCAAAGCCTTAGGCAGCCCAGCCAGGGGCTCTCGAGTGGAAATTGCCCTTCAGGGTTGCCAGCATCAGGTGAAATAGCTGGCCCTTCACACCCCCCCAGATGCGAGCTACCCTAGGAAGGGTGAGACCTGGGGCCGGGTCTTTATCTATCTTTGGCCTTGGTCAAATAATGAACTTCAGGAGGTTGGAGACCAAGTGTTCTGGGACCGAGGCAGACCCTGCAGGAGCTGACAGTGGGGGCTGACTGTTGATCTCACTCCCTGTAGCTGGGCAGCGGGTCCTTTCTTGGAGATCTGGGCAGTGCAGCTGTGTGTCTATCACAGGCGTGTGTGCGTGTGTGCGCATGCATGTGTGTGCATGTGTGTGAACATGCAGATGGGGGAAACTGCAGCCCTCCAGTATTGTTGATGGAAGTGAAGTCTTATGGAGCCATTTTTAAAAGCAAAGAGCAGTCCTTAGGTTAAGTAGGTGTGTCCATTGTAATGCAGAAATTCCTGTCCTGCTGATAAATACCAGAGGAATTCTCACAAGGGCCCATACTATGCAAAAGTATCCATTGCAGCAGTGTCTGCACTGGAGATGAACACATCTGAGGTGTTCATTACTTGGCGAATGTGTAAATAAATCAAGGAATACTATTCAGACACCAAACTAGGCGTACACACAATAGGGCGAATAGACTTTAAAAACAGAATGAAGAAAAATAAAAATAGAATGGTATCTTTAGGACATCACCATTTACGTAGATTAACACTATACTTTTTTAAAACAAGTTTTTAAATGTTTTATTTATTTTGAGAGAGAGGAGAGTGATCAGGGGAGGGGCAGAGAGAGAGGGAGACAGAGGATCTGAAGTGGGCTCAGGCTTCTCTCTGAGAGTGGAGAGCCTGATGTGGGGTTCAAACTCATAAACTGTGAGATCATGACCTGAGCCAAAGTCAGGCACTTAATGGACTGAGCCACCCAGATGCCCCATCACTATACTTCTTAAGAATACATTCAAACTCAACACTAGTCAAACACAATGAGGTGACCACCCATGGTAGGAGAGAGAGACATATGGGAAAGGGAATAAAAGGCAACCAATCAGTCATCAATCCAACACAAACCAATACTGGCATGCCACTAAATGATGGCTCACCATTAACTAGGAGGATGATTAACTCAACTCTGTGCATCTGAGGCTCGAAGGGGTAAACTAAACAAAGAGGTGAACTTTTTCTAGTCAAGGGTTTGTGCCAGCATCTGCTGCTGGTGCCACGGCCCTTTGGTCACTAGTGTCCTTACTTGGCTCTTTGTCTCAACTCTAGGCTGCTTCAGTCTTTTGGCCTGTTCCACTACTGAGGCTCATGGGAATTTCTGGATCTTTCCATGCTTTGCCGCTCAACCTAGAGATCTGGGATGGGAACTACTTCAGAGCCTCCAGCTCCCACTCTGCCATTTCAGTTTTTACTGGGACCACCTCATGTTGCCTTTGGGCATCCCACAAAGCGGTCTCCTCCCAGAATTCCAAATAGAAATTGGGATACAAGACCTTCTTCTTTTTGGATCCCCTCAAGCTAACTGGCATTTTTATTATTGCTCCTACCTCAAGGCCATCTAGGTAGGAGCCCGACCAATTCTGGGACCTGGGAAGTATCTTAATGTTGGCCTCATTCCCTGTGAATCTCTTCTGAGCTCCTTTCAACAAGCCTGGAATAAACACATTTATCCCTCTGGTGTAATGGGAGCTACTCTCACTTCTGGAATCGGCTCTCATCTTGGCTGTTCACATTTCCTGGTGCCTCCCAGCTCAGAGACCTTCTGGGATGAGCCTGTTCAGAAATGTTTCAAGAGTTCTATTTGCATTTAATTTTTTAAAATATTTTTGAGAGAGTGCACAAGCAAGCTGCGGAGGGCAGAGAGAGAGAGGGAGACACAGAATCTGAAACAGGCAGGCTCTGAGCTGTCAGCACAGAGCCCAACACAGAGGTCGAACTCAAGAGCCATGAGATCATGACCTGAGCTGAAGTTGGACACTCAACCAACTGAGCCACACAGGCACCCTGGATTGATTGATTGATATTTTTATTATTTTTTTAAATATTAAATTTATTGTCAAATTGGTTTCCATACAACACCTAGTGCTCATCCCAACAGGTGCCCTCTTCCATGCCCATCACCCATCCTCCCCTCCCTCCCACCCCCCATCAACCCTCAGTTTATTCTCAGTTTTTAAGAGTCTCTTATGGTTTGGCTCTCTGCCTCTCTAACTTTTTTTTTCCTTCCCCTCCCCCATGGTCTTCTGGTAAGTTTCTCAGGATCCACATAAGAGTGAAAACATATGGTATCTGTCTTTCTCTGTATGACTTATTTCACTTAGCATAACACTCTCCAGTTCCATCCACGTTGCTGCAAATGGCATGATTTCATTCTTTCTCATTGCCATGTAGTATTCCATTGTGTATATAAACCACAATTTCTTTATCCATTCATCAGTTGATGGATATTTAGGCTCTTTCCATAATTTGGCTATTGTTGAGAGTGCTGCTATCAACATTGGGGTCCAAGTGCCCCAATGCATCAGCCCTCTTGTATCCCTCGGGTAAATTCCTAGCAGTGCTATCACTGGGTCATAGGGTAGATCTGTTTTTAATTTTTTTGAGGAACCTCCACACTGTTTTCCAGAGTGGCTGCACCAGTTTGCATTCCCACCAACAGGCACCCTGGATTTAAAGGCAATACATGGTTGTTGAAACAGTTTTAAAAATACGGTAAAGAATATAGAAGAAAATGAACAGATACATCATGTCTCAACACCCACAAAACCACTGTCAAATTTTGGTGCCATTGTCTTTTAGTCTTTGTTTTGGGAACCTTGTTCATATACTTTCTGGGAACCGTGTTTATATATTTGGAAGCATAGTGCATACAGCATAATATACATGTAACATTCCATAAGCACTTCTTTCTGTGGCTGGGCCATAATTTATTAAATCAGAAAATTGGTGGGCTTTATTGTTTTTGGCCATTAGAAGCAACACAGTAATGGACATTCTTGAGTGCAAAGCCTTTTCTGCATTCTGGATAATTTCCCTAGACTGAGAAGTAGGATTATTTGGTCAAAGGATATAAACACTTTTTAGAGGCTTTTTATTTTTCTAAATTACTTTCCTGAAAGGGTAAGTCAGTTTATCCGAGTTATGTACGAGGTTTATAGAGGATAAGACCCTTTTAGCCCATCCTCACTAGCATTTGCCAAACAGCTTAGTTGCTACATGAAAGGATTATGGAAATGCCGAACTTGAAAGACTCCAGAATTAAGAAGTAAAAGTGTCCAAGTCACAACAGATTTGTCTCCTCCTAAGTTTATTATTTTGGGGGCAGTGACACTGTCTGAAGATTGACAGTCTTCTACATTCCATTTGCTCTGTGGCTGCGCATTGGTGACCAGCCAGCTTGGCAGTAAGTTGGCAATGTTTAATAAGATTGTCCTCCATGATTGAAACAAATGACCCTCTTTTTGTCATCAGAAATGGAACCTTTATGCATTTGTTTTAGTAATACAAGATCTGACATCATTAATAATCTGGGCTTGCAACTTGTGCTTGTTGAATACAATAGATGAATGAAAAATTAAATTTTTTAGTAGATCATAAAAAGATGTGCCAATAGATCAAAAATAATTTAGGCAGAGTACCTCTGATGCACAAGCCATTCCTTTGTTTCTACTTTTTGTTGCTAGCGTGTACATACTGATCTCATTCTTTGTGAGACCTCTAAATGCCATAGTGTAGTATCCAGAGACTTGTATTAGCTGGTCCTCTCTCCTGCTGTCTCTCCCCCATGACTTTCCACCCTATTTCACCAACAAAGTCTATCTGCTCGATGTTCCCCGAGGATGAGCTGCAAACCCCACCTTCATGTTTCTGTCCTTGATATACTTCATGTGAGGAGCACCTTCTTTTTTACGCCAGTCTGTATAATTCCTCTCTTTCCAAGACCCCATTGAAAGATAACTTCCTGGTTTCATTTCTCAGGTTGCTCCTTCAAACCTAGCATTTGTGTCGTGAGTCTACAGTGTTTTGTTTTCCATTTGATTCAGTGTGGCTTCTCCAGGATCTTTATTGATGCTTGGTATTGGACAGATAATCAGCTTCAGGAATTTAGAGGCCACAAGTTTGATTCTTTGCTTTTGGATCCCTACCAACCAGTAGAGTTTGAGCTTAATAGAGTCACTTAGGTATTTCTTCAACTTTCATTTCTCCGTCGTGCGCTTAAGAAGACGAGCTGGGTTGGTGTCTGTCTGAAGTGCAGTAGCAACCAGCATGGAAACGTCTGCCCAAGGACTATTTAAAAAACTTCCCAGTTCTGCTTTTGTTCACATGGGAGACGGAGCTTTGCAGGAATCTCAGTACCAACAATGGCTTTAGTGTCTCCTCAGCCAGGGACCTGCAGTGCTGTGACCAGTTTCTGTATGAGTTGTGTTTGGAGCCACACAGCCAGGATCTGGTGCTGAGGATGGGGAGAGTGGGGGAGGACAGGCAATACCTGGCAAGCAGTTGGGTTTTGCTTAAAAGAAAGATTCTAGAAAATGTATTGAAGCCTCACCTTTGCCCGTTGTTTCTGAAGAACAGATATTTCGTGGTGTCAGGATGAAAATGTAATTCAATAATTGTGAATAATGATAGCAGAAAGGTGGTCACATGACATCACCATGCTTCCTTTCATTACTTGTGGGTGAAATTTATTGGCCCCTGAGAATTTTTGTTTTTCTGAAATGTACAAGGGGTTAGAAGACAGTCTTAATGGATTTTTCTGTTTTATCTCTTGTAGATGTGTTGTTGGGTGCAATACAACATGTCTGTAGGGATTCAAGGAATAAACTCCTCCCAGGTTGCAATATCAGAACTTCAGTCTCTCCTCCCCACTTAAAAAAAAAAAATCTGTGGATACCATGAGCCTTGCAACTGATTCCTTCTGTGGCCAGTAGGAAACTTAGATGAAAGTGTAAGACCACTGCTCACAGCTGCAGAGGGTTGTGGGCTTGTGTTTCTCTGCTTTTTAATTACCCTTGGACTTACCATTTTACTGCCCACTTTCCCCCTTGCCATGATATGCTCAGTTCTTTGTTATTTTACCTTTTAGATTATATTTTTTTATATTGATATTAAACTTGTTCTTTTGAGATCATTGTTAAGTCATAGGCAGTTGTAAGAAATAATAGAGATCCAGTATCCCCTTTACCCAGTTGTCTCCAGTGATAACATCTTGCATAACGACTGTAAAAGTATCACCACCAGGAAATTGACACTGGTGCAATCCGGTAGGTGTGCTGTCCCCACCGGTCCATCAGTGATGGACAATGGACAATGGACAATGATGGATGAGCATTTTCCAGAAGAGGCATTACTTGGTGGTCTCAGGTGGATGGCACCTCTGTATCAAGAGAAAAGAAAGTACATATTCTGAGGCCTTTTCTTTTCTTTTCTCTTCTTTTCTTTTCAAGCATTTTGCTTTCTGTTTCCAGAATCTGGCCTCTGTTGGCTCCAATCTACCAAGTAGCTGTAGAGATTTCACAAAGAAAAGAAAGAAAAATTCATCCTGTTCTCATAGTGGCTCAGATGCTCTAGGTGCATGCGTCCTCACTTCGCCTGGTAGTGTGAGGCCGTAGTTAAAGACGGTGCTAGCTAAAGCCATGCAAAGGCACTTAATGATCAAAGAAAATGTTCAACAGAGAAAGGGAAGCATCAATACTCTAGAAGAAAGCTTTGAGATCTATTTAGTTTAAGAAATCATAGTATAAAGCAAATGACTTCTATTTAGTATATCTGGCACTCCCTTCATGTTTGTTTCGCGTACAAAAAAGTCTTCTGCTGTGGTACATGAATGAGAAAATCTGGGTCTTGGACTTAAGTATGTGACTACTGAAAAGGAGGGGCAGAGAGAGACAGAGAGAGATAGTCACAGAGACGGGCAGAATGAGGTAGGTAGAAGAGCAAATGTAAAGGGAATTGTCATAGATGTTCAGAAAGGGACATAATCAAAGAGTGACTAGCAACTTGCTGAGCTTGTTCTAGAAAAAGGACTCATGTTGGAGGAAGATAGAAGGAATTCTGAGATAAACAGTGCTGACATTTCTCTTAGGGCTTATGTGTTTTCCCATTCTTGACATTTTGTTTCTCTTAGATTCTGTTGGTGGCAAGGAGGCATGGAGAGGCATTTGGCAGGAGGTCTGCGCCTCCCTTAGGTGTTCAGGGGGTGGGGGACGAAGAACATAGGGGATGAGACGCCCCTGACAGGTGTTGTAGCTACAGGTGGAGGGGTGCAGCTATTGCAAAACTACAACGTGGAAGGAATAAATACCCTGGACTGGCTCCCAAACAACCTTTCCTCAGTCCCCCACTGGCACCTTCCATGGCACACAGGCTAAGAGAAAGTTGGGGTTGTATTGTGTTATATTTAAAAGAGATTCAGGGGCACCTGGGTGGCTCAGTCGGTTAAGCGTCCAACTTCAGCTCAGGTCACGATCTCGCGGTCCGTGAGTTCGAGCCCCGCGTCGGGCTCTGGGCTGATGGCTCGGAGCCTGGAGCCTGCTTCCGATTCTGTGTCTCCCTCTCTCTCTGCCCCTCCCCTGTTCATGCTCTGTCTCTGTCTCAAAAATAAATAAATGTTAAAAAAATAAATAAATAGATTCAGGTCAGGTCCATTGTGACAGTCATGTGGTTTTTCAGGCATTAGTAATTCATAAATACCTTCTTGATTTTCAAATAAGCAAATGTCTCAGCTATTCTTTCTGGAAGACTTTTACATTTTCCCTTTCTATAGACAGCCTCCTCGTATGACCACAAGCTCTGGAATACTTAGGAAATACGTACCTTCTCAGGCTGCTTGTCTCTCACTATCATTTAGTGCAGGCTCTTTACAAACAGGAAAAATAAATATGGACCTCTTCTTTCAGTCAAACATTTTAATATAGTTTAGCATACCGAGCTGTCAGGCTTTGATCTCCTGGGTCAGAGTTCAAAGTCCTTCTAACCCTAATGTCAATATTTCTAAATTTCTGGGGCAGTTTCAAGCACAAGCCAATTGGTGTTAATAAAGGCTAGTAGCAGGGTTGTACTTCGTGCAGAGCCTGACGAGTTTTTGGATGGTGTCCTCCAGTAGCATGAAGGTGTTTGTTTGTGTTGCTTCTTCCTTTTTTTTTTAAAGTTTATTTATTTATTTTGAGAGAAAGAGAGAGAGAGAGCGAGCGCACGAGAAAGTAGGGGAGGGGCAGAGAGAGAGACAAGGAGAGGGGGAGAATCCCAAGCAGGCTCCGCACTGACAGTGTGGAGCCCGATGTGGGGCTTGGGCCCAGGAACAGTGAGCTCATGACCTGAACCAAAGTTGGATGCTTAACCCACTGAGCCACCCAGGCGCCCCAGTCTTTGTTATTTCTTCAGGTGCTTCTTTGCCTTATCTCCTGGGGCAGAGAATAGAAGTGAGTACACATTGTTCTAAGCCCTTGTTCGCTTCTGAGGTGAAGAGGAACCTCCTTACCCAAAGTAAACGGAATCTATGTGGTAGATGGGTGTGATGGTTGATTTTATGTGTCATCTGGCTTGACTCTGGTGCACAGGTGTTTGGTCGCACCCTAGCTTGATGTGGCTGTGAATATATTTTCAGATGTGGACAGTGCCTAAAATCAGTTGACTTCAACGAAGCGTATTACTCTCTGTAACATGGATGGGCTTCATCCAATCAGTCAAAGGCCTTCAGAACAAAGACTGACGCTCCCCAGAGAAGAAGCAATCCTGTTTCTGGACTGAAATGTAGAAAAATTGAAATGGCAATGCCAACTCTGACCTGAATCTCTTGCCTGCCAGCTGGTCCTATGGATTTCAGCCTTGCCAGTCCCAACAATTGTATAAGCCAATTCTTTCAAATGTATCCTGTTGGCTCTGTTTCCCTGGAGAAACCTGACTGATACAGTGGAGGAAGGGTTTGGACATCAGGGTCGACCCCCAGAGAGATCTGTCTGCTCAGTGAGCACAAGTGCCAAGTATGACTGTCTGGAAGATTGTGCGGCTGTGGAGTCAGGCTCCTGGTGACATCAAGGAGGTCCTCCCCATCAGGTTCCTGGCAGGAAACCGATAGCACACTCCAGGGGTTCACTGGACCCTTTCAGAGGTAAAGGGAAAAGGAATCAAGAAGTGTGGTGCACCCAGGGGTAAGCATCAGTGGGACTCTGTTAGTGCCTGTAGGCTTGGGAGGTGCAGGGCAGAGAATGAGATCTGTGGGGGATGCTCCCCTGGCCGAGGCTGGGGCCATGGGCAGAGGAGTGCAGCCATCGGCAAGACTGAGGGTTGGCAGACAAGGCGTGGAGAGAACAAGGGCCCTGGCCTTTGTCTCCTCCAACCCCGGTCTCCTGCCAGGACCTGCCATTGTCAGAGCCCAAGCGGCAATCACAGGACAAGGAGAATCACTGGAAATGTTTGGTGGGTGGGCCACTTGGGTGCCAAACAGGGGAGCAAAGGGCAGAGAATGGATCTGGGGGAAGAAAGAGAATAACCAAATCACGTGGGGCTCCATCTCTGGAGAATTCATAATAACTTATTCACTTTCAATACATTATCAGCTTGATTAGCTTGATTATATATTCCATGATATGGTGGAGGAGGATTCTTAGCCTCCCTGAACTCTGGGGCTCAGGTGACCCCAATTCTCAAACACTTGGGGTGGGGACTCCTTGACTTAGATCCTGTTCTCTGCTCCCCCCCCCCCCCCCGCCCCCCACCACACACACATCTAAAAAGCCAGGCCTGGGATGCCTAGGTGGCTCAGTCAGTTAAGTGTCCAAATCTTGACTGGGACTCAGGTCAGGATCTCACAGTTCGTGAGATCGAGCCCCTGCTTTGGGTTCTGCGCTGACAGCATGGAGCCTGCTTGGGATTCTCTCTCTCCCTCTCTCTGCCCTCCCCTGCTTGTATTCTCTCTCTCTCTAAATAAATATACAAACTTAAAAAATAAATGAACAGCCCGGCCCCAGTTCCTGTCTGTCATTACATGGCTTTACAGTGCGAACAATTCCAGAGTCATGCCTTGGGATAAAGGCCTGTCATCTGTGGGTCAGCTCATGCATAGCTATCAGCCTCCGGTTTTCTGTGACAAGACAAGGGTTCAACCTTTTAAGTGAGCATTTGATTATATGCTTATGGCTTTCCTAAGTAATAGCTTTTGAGGGCTTGGGAGTAATTTATAATGCTAGCTGCACATGACTTGCTTTAAAGCAATTGAAATGGTAGCCTTTGAATAGGAAGATTTGTTTAGTTTATACTGAACAGTGTGCCCTTAGTGGGGTTCTAACAATCCTTAGCTGTTTTATTGATTTTCTATTAAATTCCAGCACACCATCTGTGGGCATATGAACAAGCTCTTGAGTCAGGATGTGTTGGGTGCTTATGGAGCTCTCACCCGATGCCAGGAGATGCGCTAAATCCTGGTTATGCAGAGATCCAAGTCTCTGCTTCCTGGGCACACACAGATGGGTCAGGGAGACAGACACACAAATGGTAGCAGCAATGTGATCAGAGCAGCGTTAGAGGTATTCATAGAGGGGCAGTGTTGTACTGGACCCAAGACCTGGAGGGCGGGGACCCCTCAGGAGGAATTGGTATCCATGTTACAGCCTGGACCTTAAGGTCAGTTCAAGGAATGACCCCAATGCCTTCTAAGTAGGGAGGTGGCACAATGGGATTTTTATTGTATTAAAAAAAAATGTGTGTAGAGATGGATGGAGACTGGACTGTGAGGGAGTGGGCCAAGACTGAGGATCCAGGCCTGTGAGGAAATGGTTACACCAAATCCAGTGAGAAATGCAAGAGCCTGGATGAAAGCCGTGTGTGGGGCATTGGAGGAGGGATAGAGTATAAAGATACTTGTGAGCTGTGGTCGCAGAACTTTGCCAGAAGCATGACTGTGTGTCCAGCTTACTTGGCAAGACAGAGAATCACCAATACAAACAGTGAAGGAGGAGAACAGACTGGTGGGTGGCTGAGAGGTCAGCGTGGTTGAGTTGCCTGGAGGGCATCCGGGTGGGGATGGCTGGAGGTGGGAGCAGACAGGCCCACAGAGCGGGACAAAATTGTGGAAAAGATTTTACAGTTAACACTGTTAAGGGGGAAGGGAGCATAGAATAATGGATGAAACCACCAAGATCAAGCATAGAGTGTGGGAAAGTAAGAGATTCCAAGATGAGCCTGCTAGACTCTGCACTTTTATGAGTGTTTGAAAGAGTTCATTGTTGAAAAAATAAAATTTAAAATTATAAAAAAGAACAGATGGAGGAAGAAGGACTTTCATGGATAAAGATGCAGTAACTATGGGTCTGGGAATTCATGAGTTCACAGAATGAGAAGGTTGGGAAAATGGCAGCTCCTGGCCACAGAGGATAGAGATAAATAAAGATGGAAATAATTCAGCTGTATTTGGAAGCTAATGGGGCATTAGGGACTTCAGCCCGAGCAGTGTCATGAGTGTTGGTAGTGGGATTGGGGAATGAGAAGGAGGAGTGGAAGCAGAGCGAGGTGTAAGCTATTCCTTCAAGAAATCTCACTTGGAAGAGAAGGAATGAAATAAGTAGCTAGAGAGGCAATTGGAGTGTAGGTGGGCAGAGCTAGGATATGACCAGGATGAGGGCAGAGTTAGAAGGGAGACAGTCTAGACACCCATGATGATGCAAATGTAAAGCCCCTGAAGAACTGGAGATACTGGACTGGCAGAGCAGGTGAGCTCAGGGGAGCAGAGGACATAAGCACAGAATCCCAGAGTTGCTGATTTCAGAGGCAGAGTGGTACCTTGTGAGGAGAGCCCCAGGTGTGATTTGGGGAAGAGCCTGGAGAAGCTCAAGGAACTGAGGTGTGCATATGGACCCTTAAAAAAGTCAAACATAGCAACCAAAGTCTCCAGTGAATGTGGGGAGGGGAGGGAGGGTGGAAACGGTGCAGGGCTGAGTTAGGGGGCAACATAGCTTGCAGGCTCAAGACTCCAGATACTTCGGAGACTGGGAAAGCAAAGCCAAGGCACAGCCAAGCCCTGCCCTTGTCCATTTAGACAGCCCCTTGAGGGGGGGTGGAAATGGATGCTACCAAATCCAGTAGGCTCATGGGGCACACAGGAAGCAGATAGATCCAGATTTCAGGTGAGAATTGTGAATTAGTGAAAGCAGGTTAGGGGAACTGCTTTTTTGGCATCATTTTCCTCTAAAGTTGAGGCTTGCAGACAAGGGAGCAAGAGGGGCACCGGTGAAAAGATGGAGAAATGAGGATTTGTTATGAATCCGTTTTAAACATGTTTTACCTAGGATGACCGTTTCTTTGTTGTGAAGAACTCTTTGCATTTTATGACCCTCTTCTGTCACTAGGGCACAGGTGTCATTCTTATGAGCCTTCTTCACGGTGAAAGTCTCACTAGCGGTAAAGCATATGAGCTTTGAAAAGAGGAGTGTAAATGGAATCATAATTCATGACCTTACTAATTTTGTATAGCTGATTTTACATCTGAGATGTCATCATAATGTTCGAAATGCAGAACTTTCTATTAAAATGAGCATTTAAAAACACTATGTGAGTTTAAATAACATAAAATTAAAACAATCATATTTAGGTATATGTATAAATAAATATATAGACTCTATTATACTACACCATACCACATTATATTTCATACGTGAAGTTAAGGGTAGCATTTCAGCAAAGTTCAATGCAGTCACATTGGTTGATGTGTGTATATAGTTATATATCTATACCTATACCTATCTATCTATTTCTACCTCTGTTATCTTCATTGTTTATACCCTAAATTGTGTATTGAAATATTCTGGGGTGACTCCTTTAGGACTTAGCAAAGGTAAATTATTTTGAATTCTGTAATTTTAAAATGGAAGTTTGGATAAAAGTTCATTTTTAGATAGTTGAGTGTAATAACTCAGAATTTTTGCCCAAATTATAAGACTATGTGCAAAGACCTTGAAAGACCAAGAAACGACATAAATTTATGATATAATTTTCTAAATGACCAGCCATCGCTTCTTTAAGAAATGCTATCTTCATTTGTAACTCTCAGGATACCCTGAAATTTATAATACAAATAAGATTTCTGTGGTATTGAGTCCGCAACCCACACATAACAGCCCAGTATATCTTCATTAACAAGAAACATTTCTATTGATTTCATTTTGCGATGTTTCATATTACATATAACAAATATGTATGGTCACCTAAATGAATTATTACAATCCAATTTGAAATGATTGCATAGGGTTATTGTATTATCTCTAGGATGCTTTAGTCTCTGGGTGTCAAAACTGTTTTTATTTAATGGAATAACATGGAAAAGTTAATCAGAGTAGGTTAACCTCTGTGGAACTGAAGGTCACACGCATTTACTCTCAGTTGGAAATGGAGGAGCTTTTGGTTTTGAACTCTCACTGGGGGTGGGTGAAGGTGGACGAGGGAATAACCAGGAGTGATTTAGTGCCTGTGTTTCCTCGCATCTTGCTACTATCAGTTGGCTTATGGGGCTTTTCGATAACTGGATTTTTGATTAAAAAATTTCCTGCAAGGGAAATAAAATTAAACAGGCAATACAAACATAATAAAAAATCAATACTGCAGTTAACATTTCTATTATATGTTATTGAACGGCTCTGCTTCAGGCTCATTCAGCTTTGCATATACGTGAAACAGCTCAGAGTTTCCAACCAGGGTTGGGGTGAGGAAGAGTTGCAAAGAAAGAATCTTCTTGTCAAAATTATATTTTCAAGATAAACGATGCTTCTTATGTGTCCTTTCACTTCTGAGCCAGGAACACAGAGGTAGAAACCTCCCTTTTGCTTCACTAACATCTTATATTTGTTGAGTACAGCAAATATACCAAGATGAGTGTTCACTGAGCATATTAAAACTCATTAATGCACATCATGCTTTCTCTTTCAGAAGAGAAAATGTGTAGGGATTTTTTTTTTGTCTTGCTATAAAGGCATTTGCTTGCTCTTGTAGGACTCAGATGTAGAGGTGGATGGCTGGAAAGACATCCAGTTAGGGGCTGAGGTAAAGCATTACCCACGAGGTAATTCCTCTAGAGTAGCAAAGGTCCTTTAAACTTATGGTCAAGATAGTCAAATGAGGTAATTGTGAAAGTCCCCCACTTCTACTCCAAAAATAACAACAACATGAAAATCCATAGGTGAATTCAAAAGCTGGAAAGGGAGATCTCCAGGTGCAAGAAACAGGAAGCCAGCGTTGGAGCAGAAGGTGGCCTGGAGACTCTGGATGTGGGTCACTACCATGAGCCTGGGTTGTAGTAGTGTACTGTGAGTGAGTTCAGGCGTCAGCATCCTTGGTGGATGAGATGAGACTGAACTCCAAGTGACAAGGACTGTCCTGTCATTGAAATAGGGATCAAAAGCTCCAACCACCAGTCCCAGATATGGACTTTATGTTCTGGACCTTGGGTAGAAAGAGTTGCTTGAGGGAAATCAGAAAGTACAAGCTGACACAGTGAGTGTGAGACTAAATGTACACAGCAGATCTCAAGCCAAGAAATCCCGTTAAAAACAAGTCTATGAATCAGCGCCCCTGTATTCTTTGGATAAATTCCTGGTAGTGTTATTGCTGGGTCATAGGGTAATTCTATTTTTAATTTTTTGAGGAACCTCCACATTGTTTTCCAGAGCGGCTGTACCAGTTTGCATTCCCACCAACAGTGCAAGACGGTTCCCATTTCTCCACATCCTCGCCAACATCTGTTGTTTCCTGAGTTGTTAATTTTAGCCACTGTGACCAGTGTGAGGTGGTATCTGCTTGTGGTTTTTATTTGTCTTCCCCTGATGATGAATGATGTTGAGCATCTTTTCATGTGTCTGTTGGCCATCTGGATGTCTTCTTTGGAAAAGTGTCTATTCATGTCTTCTGCCCATTTCTTCACTGGACTATTTGTTTTTTGGGTGTTGAGTTTTGTAAGTTCTTTATAGATTTTGGATACTAACCCTTTGTCTGGTACGTCATTTGAAAATATCTTCTCCCAATCTGTCGGTTGCCTTTTAGTTTTGTTGATTGTTTCCTTTGATGTGCAGCAGCTTTTTATCTTGATGAGGTCCCAGTGTTCATTTTTCACTTTTATTTCCCTTGCTTTCGGAGATGTGTTTATAGCAGTGCTATCACCAATAGCCAAATTATGGAAAAAGCCCAAATGTCCATCAACGGATGAATGGATAAGGAAGATATGGTTTATATATACAATGGAATACTACTTGGCAATGAGAAAGAATGAAATCTTGCCATTTGCAAAAATGTGGATGGAACCGGAGGGTATTATGCAAAGTGAAATAAGTCATCATAGAAAGACAGATATTGTATGTTTTCACCTATATGTGGAACTTGAGAAACTTAACAGAAGACCATGGGGGAAGGGAAGGGGAAGAAATAGTTTCAAACAGAGAGGGAGGCAAACCATAAGAGACTCTTAAATACAGAGAAGATTCATGGGAATCTACTGCTAAAACCAAGAGCACACTGTATGCACTGTATGTTAGCTAATTTGACAATGAATTACACTTAGAAAAAAAAATAATAAAAAAAAACAAGTCTAGCACAGAAACAAATATAAAAAGCAACCTGGAACTCCTCAGGGTCTGTAAGAGCCAAATTTTCACCTCCATGACTGGGGGCACACGGGTGGCATTCCTTTAGGGGCCAACATATGCCAAAGTCAAGCTTCCATCAGACACACCATGCAGGCTTGTGTGTTCTGATTTCCCTTGAGCACCTAAAAAGATTACAGAACACACAGAGACATTTATCCTTGGAGTGAGGGCCAACAGATGCAGCTAATGGAAGCACTCACAAAGAAAAGTGCAGACAAATGTCCAAAGAATTTGAAAATAAGCATGATTTTGATGCTCAAAGATAAAAGTGAGGAACCAATTTTATAATGCACGATGCAAGAAAAGTAGGTGGGTTTGAGAAAAAAAAAACTAGTCTGCTAATAAAACTGAAGGAATAAGTCTTTTTGAAGATCAAGACGGAAAAAAATGCTCAGAATATAGCTCAAAGAGATGGTAACTGAAGCAGAAATCGAGACAATAAACACAAAATGAGAAGCTCCAAATAGAGCTAATCGGAATTCCAGAAGGCAATTAGAGAAAGAATGGGGAGAGACAACAGTTAGAGAACTATTGGTGGAGAATTTTCTGTAACTAATAACTATTAGACCAGTTCGCAATAGCATCTTAAGCCTTGGGGAGGCCACATAACATAAATCCACATCTAACGCACTGCGGTGAAACTTGAGGATATGTAAGATGACGTGAAAATCTTCATAATGCACACCCTAAAATGGAGCAGCAGTCTGACTGACAGCAGACTTTTCACTGGCAACCACACACGTCTGAAGATGATCCAGTGCTGTGTCCTAACTGGTAAGGATAAGTAACTACCCGCTTCCAGCTCTACTCAGTTCAATGATTGTTCAGAGGGGAGGGAGCTTTCCAAGCAGCTACAAGCCTGGAATGTTGCCAGCGTCCTCAGGGTCCTCCTCCCCATTTCCTCTTTTCTCATTACCCCCCAGACTCTCTTGATATAAAGCAGGAAAGACTCTCCAATGGGAAAAAGACAGCCTCTTTAACAAATGATGTTGGGAAAACTGGACAGCTACACGTAAGAAAATGAAACTGGACCACTTTCTCACATGATAGCCAAAAATAAATTCAAAATGGATGAAAGATCTAAATGTGATACAGGAAACCATCAAAATCCTAGAGGAGAACACAGGCAATAACCTCTTCGATATCAGCTGCAGCAACTTTTTGCTAGATATACTCCTGAGGCAAGGGAAACAAAAGCGAAAATAAATGATTGGGATTTCATCAAGTTCAAAACCTCTGTACAGGAAAAGAAACCATCAACAAAACTACAAAGCAACCTTCAGAATGGGAGAAGATATTTGCAAAGGACACATCTGGTAAAGGGTTAGTATCCCAAATATAGAAAGAACTTATAAGACTGAATACACCAAAACCAAATAATCCAGTTCACAATGGGCAGAAGACATCAATAGACGTTTTCCTAAGAAGACGTCCAGATGGCCAACAAACACATGAAAAGATGCTCAGCATCTCTTATCATCAGGGAAATACAAATCAAAATTACAATGAGATACTACCTCATGCTTGTCAGAATGGCTAAAATTAACAACACAGCAAACAACAGATGTCGGCCAGAATGTGGAGTAAGGGGAACCCTCCTGCACTGGTGGTGGGAATGCAAACTGGTGCAGCCACTCTGGAAAATGGTATGGAGATTCGTTAAAAACAAAACAACCTTATGTTCTAGCAATTGCACTACTAGGTATTTACCCAAAGGATACAAAAAAACTGATTCAAAGGGCTATATGCACCCTGGTGTTTACAGCAGCCTTATCAACAATAGCCAAATTATGGAAAGAGCCCAAATGTCCATCGAATGATAAATGGAAAAAGAATATGTGGTATAGATATACAATGGAATATTGTTCAGCCATAGAAAAGAATGAAATCTTGCCATTTTGACATTTCAGTAACAGTGTGGATCGACCTAGAGAATATTATGCTAAGTGAAATAAGTCAGAGAATGACAAATACCATATGATTTCACTCATATGTGAAATTTAAGAAAACACAACAGATGAACATATGGGAAAAAAAGAGAGGCAAACCAGGAAACAGTCTCTTAACTATAGAGAACAAACTGAGGGTTATTGGAGGGGAGGTGGGTGGGGATGGGCTAAATGGGTGATGGACATTAAGGAAGGCATTTGTTGTGATGAGTACTGGGTGTTGCATGTAAGTGATGCATCACTGAACTCTACACCTGAAACTAATATTACACTGTATATTAACTGGAATTTAAATAAAAACTTGCAAAAGAAAAAAAAAACCTCTTTTAACATAATGGTTTCACTCCTTGCTGTATAAATGAGTGGAAGTAAAGTAAAGAAAGGTATTTTAAGACACAAAAAGACTAAGAAACCTGCTATCTGAAAGAGAAAATAAAACAATGCAGTACTGAAAACAAGAAAAGAAGCCGTAAAGAATCTGTAGGCAGCAAGAAGCAAGGGCAAGTTAAGAATCTGGTAAAAACAGATTCTGGTAGGTTGCAAATCTACCATAAATATAATATGAATGATATTTGAGAGGCTATTTACAATGAGAAGGAGTTGAAATACTGGACAACAATATGACGTATGAGAGAAGGACAGAATTTGGGGATATATTAAAGAGTTGTAAGAGCCTTATCGGTGGGTGTTGGTTCGCATCACAACCTGAAAAAAAAAGAGAGCCCAGTTCACTTAATACTGTATTAATATGAGTATAGAAATATGGGTGCATAATTCCAAAAGAACAGAAAGAAAAAAGGGTAAAAAGAAACAAAACCAGAGCAGAAGGCAGGAGAAAGGGGAGAAAGGAAAAACACAGCTGGCGAAGTGATAGAGAAAGTAGATGCAAATGAATGATCAGCCATTAAAATAAATAAAAATGGATTAAACTCTTTTCTTAAAATAGCAGAGCCTGAGATTGGACAAAGCTCCCTCATTCCTTGGATACTCTGAGAGAACCCTGGGTTATCCTGTTCTCCAGCATCAGCATGGAGATGACAAGAGCACTTCTTCATGACAAGAGCACTTCATCTCATGTTTTGGAAATGAAGTGTTACCTGTCGTGTCTTTCTGCAGATGTGATCAGGTCCCAGACCAAGAGTCTCCTCTAGTATCATGACAGTGTGCCTCCAGGGAGTAGGGGTAGAGCAGTTGATTGGGGTCACTCTACCCAGATCAAGTGAACAGAGAAAGTCTGATGAAGCGATAAGCCTCCTCCCGCATGGAGCAGATGGAGAGATGTGGAAATGCAGGCTGCGTAGATTCTGATTCACAACGTGGTTGAATAGCTTTACTCAGAGGGTGCTGATAACTGGATCAATGGCCACACACAGAGAGGTTCCCAGTGAAAAAAGACTTTGGAGTTTTAATTGAGTTTTGGCTCAATAGGATGTGGCTACTATGATCAGCTAATGTGATTTCAGAAGGCAATAATGGAGGTAGAGTGTCCATAATAAAGGGTGTGATAGAGCCTCTCTCCTTGTTCTTATCAGACCACAGCGGGAAGGCTGAATTCAAAGGCAGGTCCAGAGGGCATCACCTAGGTGTTAAAAGTTATCATATCCTATCACATGGACACTTAAGGAGGAAAAGTGATGCTTATCTCAGAGCAGACATTCCATTTGTCCCTAAATATTCCATGAGCTGTCATGGTGCACAACAGTTGGACCTAATTTTTGTGGTCTCAGTAAACACAACTGGAACCACTAAGAACTTTGTAGACAAACTGTAAAGGAATAAATGGACAATTTCGGGAGGTAGATGCCTCCTATTACAGGAAGTGTTCAAGCCAAAGATAGACCAGTTTCTGTTGGCAACATTATCAGGTATTGATATTACTGGGTTTGGGGTTGAATTCTCTGGTTCCTAATCTCTTCCACCCCAAAATCTTGATTCTGTGTTTTTCCCTGCCACTTGCAGTGAGTACCCAGGGTGGGAGTATTGTCTTTTTCATCCCACTTCTGACTCCCTCTACAAGTCATGTGTGTATTTGTGAAGCTGGCACTTCAAGGCAAACCCTGACAATAGACTAAAGGAATTCCTAGAAAAGGTCTAGGTCTCTGTGAAGGGCGTCCCTTCATTCCACTCTAATCCAGGACATCGCAAACCTGTGATGTCTTGAGAACTACCTGAGGATATTACATGATTCTGGATTCTTACCAACTTAAAATCTTGGATTTATAGCAGGAAATCAGCATTTTTAACAAGCTTGATAAACAATCCTGTTTTTGTTCTCACTTAGGCATAGGAACCACTGCTTCCGGTGCAAGGTTCGTTTCATCCCAGCTTCTGGTGAATGATTGAAAGTTGTTTATCTCAAACTTTTCCCCCTGATATTCCCAATAGATGACATTCTCATAGACATCCTCTCAGATGTCTTTGGTGCAGGGACAGAAAATAGTCAGTAGGTTGTATGCAAATCACATTTAGTTAATTGTAACTCCGCCCTTGTTCTTGCTCAGGATGCAAGAGATTCAGGCATTCATTGTGGACTGTTAATGGCTATATACCCATTCATCCAAGCCAGCCAGCCAGCCAGCCAGCCATCCCTCCACCCATGTATCTGTCCATCCACCCATCCATCATCTATCTACCATGTATTTACTAAACACCTACGACTGTTTGTATCATGTACCAGCAGATGATGGGGGAAGGCTTGTTGGGATGGGGAGGAACTGATTCACCCCAAACGTTACTGATTCACCCCAAAGGTTTGGTGAACTCAGTGAACTCTTTGGAAGTCTGTCCTTGGTTGTCTCCTCCACTGGGGCAACACTGTGCCATGGAAAAACCAAAGGCATTGGAAACAACTAGAAGTGCTGTTGAATGCAATATTTGACTCTGGGTGATCTATCAGCCTCTCTAGACTCCGTTTCCTAATTTCTAAAATGAAAGAATGCTAACAACACTGATGTGAGAAACAAATAATATAATATAACCAGAGGGTTGTACAATTTAAACCCTTCTATGAATAGTAGTGTGTGTGTGTGTGTGCGTGTGTGTGTGTGTGTGTGTGTGTGTGTGTGTGTGTGTAATATACATCCAAGTGTAGGTTTCCCTAGAAGCAGGTTGTGAGAAAAGGATTCAAGGTCAGCAAGTTATTTTTGTGGAAAACGAGGGCCTAACACCTTGGGGGAACTCTAGGAAACAGTGTTGCACATCAGAATTTTCCCACTTAGTGACACCCATCAGTCACTGCGTGAGAACTGCTCCTGGTGGCATTAATTTTCTGCCCATTCCAGCCTGTGATGTCTACGGGCAGGGGGCAGACTCCGGTGGCCAGAGAAAGCCTTCGGGCAAGTAAGTGAAGGTGCTGGGAGTTGGCAGCTGGGCTGGAGAGCACTGAGAGGGAGGGGCAGGGGGCTAGTGCGGGGCACTGGATCGTCCACCACAGTGCGTGTGTCGGCATTGGCACGTGCCAGCTTTACTTGCACCAGATGGCCTCTAACCTCAGAGTCCACTGCACTAGACAACAGTTGGGCACCAGGCAGGATGCAAGCAAAGCACTGACTGAGAGGCGGACCAGTTTGCAACTCTGCACCCAGAGCCTGCTTTCCCTCCCTAGGGTTTCTAGGCATTTTTGCCACCACTTATGCAGCCTTATCCTGCTTCCTAACCCTATGTTTGCAACTTAGCTTTTCTTCCTAGACGATTAGGGTTCTGTCGCGTCTGCCACATCTCCTCTCCTCTCTCTTTTCTCCTTGAGAGCCTTGTTTCGTGTGGGTCTGAGGGCCGTTTCCAGACAGTGCTGACATAGAGACACATCCCTGAGTGGTTCAGATACATTTCTGATATTAATAATCTGGTGCAGACACAGAGCCCCAGATCAGAACCACAAGATGTCTAAGCCCCTTTGCATGTATGCCGTCCTGGTATGAGTCCTGGAGTGAGCTTCGTCTCAGGGTGCAGGGCTGACAGCCATCGGACTCCATACATGACACTTGTACCCGCCCCCGCCAGCAGCGAGTGGCCTGTTCATTGCAGACCCTTGATTCTGCTGGCAAGCCTCTGTCCCCACACCCCAGTGTTTGGGGTTAGAACCGAATTCTGTCCCATGAGCAAATCTCACTCGAGGCCTCCAGAATTCAGTGAAGGAAGGAGTGGGCCTATGTCACTGTCACAGTGTAAAGGATTTCCATTGACCCAAAGACTTGATGGAATTTCAATCCCGGGCTCAGAGTCCATTTTGTGTGCCTCTGCCTCCCCGAGGGACAGGCACTGTGTCCATGGTCAGCAGAACAAAGGCCAGCCAGCGCCATTAATATTTCAAAAAGGTGAACACGGAAATGGCATTGCGGATGGCGCATTGGCCCTCCAGGGCAGTTCTTGCGAGACTGTGGGTGAAGGGTCCGTCAGGAAGTTCCTGTGGCAACTTGGTATCTGATTCTTTCAGCCTGTTCTAGAAATCAGCCCGGGGTGTCCTGACTCCTTGGACCAATTATGTCCTAACTTCCCCAAGGAGCTGTGGTCCTCCTCTGGTGCCAGTCCTGGTTCACCATGCTGCCAGTCCTGGGAAGCCCTGGCTGCCTCTGTCCCTTTCCCACATCCTATCAGCTAAATCAATAGATGACGTTAGATGGGATGCGACGTGTGTGTGATGCTTTGATGGTGACAGTATTTGCTGAACCAGACTGTGTGCTCCAGCAGGGAAATGCCAGGATAGAGGAAGATACCGTCTCTGATGTCAGAGGCCAATCATGTACTTGGGGAGAGGAGAGGATTCATAAAAGTGACAGCAACTCCAGACCCTGTCACCAGCACACGAGCCCCGGGGTTAGAGTGCGTGCAGAAGGAGGAGTGATGGCTGCTGGCACCAAGACTCAGAAAGGCTCAGGAAGGAGAAGACAATGACTGTCTTCTTGAAGGACTAGCCAAGGGACTATTTTAGTGATGTCCCAGAGGCCAATGATCACTGGGTTCGATACACATTGAGTCCTAGGGGAAGCACATTAAGTATTCCTTAATGAACTTAATGAACTTGAATGGGGTGGTACCAGGTAATGTTTAGGAAGACAGGCTCTGGAGCCAGGTGCTGATTCCACCACTTACCAGCAGTGTGGGCGGGGTGGGGGGGCATGCCTCAGTTTCCCCAGCTGCGGAATGGAGATGTCGAGAGTGCTACCTCATGAGGACGGAAGGGATGGGTAATTTCAGAGCACTCCATCTCATGCCTGGTACACATTAGGGGTGAGGTCACTATTGCTGTTACTATGAACTCTATAACCCCATAGGGGGACCCGTTCTCCCTGCCCAGATGGGAGAGCCCCAGCCTTTTGTGGGCAAAGTGATTAAAAAAAATATTTTATTTATTTATGGGAGAGAGTACAAATGGGGGTGGGCAGAGAGAGAGGGGGGCAGAGGATCCCAAGCTGGCTCTGTACGACAGCGGTGAGTCTTATGTGGGGCTTGAACTCACGAACTGCGAGATCATGACCCGAGTCAGGTGCTCAACTGACTGAGCCACCCAGGTGCCCCAAGGTGATTTATTTTTAAAGACCCCTGGGATGAGGCCCACAGAGGTAGAACCAGAACTGGGCTCCTGGGTCCCAACTGATAATTCTATGGGTCAGGCCTGGGAAGCTGTGACCCTTTACGTCATCTTTGTAGGAGAAAACAAAATTTGGTCTGAAAGTATCTAATATGTAACCATATTGTTCCCAGAAACCAAGATCAATAATTCTCAACTGTATCAAAATGCCACAAGAAAGTAAATGATTCCACAACTTTGACCACAACCCTCCAAGCATCTAGCTTCTGTTGAGCACCACACGGAGGGCTTGGGGAATAAGAATCGTTGGGTGTTTTCATTTGGTGTGTGTTTGTTTGATTGTTTTTTTCCCCCTGTTCTTCAGAAACTTAAAATTGAGAGAGAAAAGACAAGGCATAAAGAGCTACAATAAAATCAGGACTGCAAAACTTGTGCGTTTTTCAGATGAAAAAAAACCTTTTTATTGTTTATTTATTCTTGAGAGAGAGAGTGAGACAGAGTGTGAGCAGAGGAGGGCCAGAGAGAGAGAGACACAGAATCCGAAGCAGGCTCCAGGCTCTGAGCTGTCAGCCCTATGCAGGGCTCGAACTCACGAACTGCGAGATCATGACCTGAGCCAAAGTTGGAGGCTTGCCCGACTGAGCCACCCAGGGGCCCCAATGTTTTTCAGATTTCAGACCCTCTTCTTGGTGCTTCTCAGGAACACACTCAGTGACTCTCACCTAGCCCTTTGAGGTAGGTTGTATTATTAAGCACATTTTTCCAGATGGAAACACTGAGGCTCACAGGGATGGTTATTTTGCCAAAGTAACATGGTTAGAAAAGGGGGAAGCTGAGATAGAGCCCAGGCTTTTGCCTGGAGTCTTTGCTCTTGACCCCAACATGGCAGCATTTTCAGCTAGAGGAGCCAGAACGCTGGACTGTAGTTTACTGGGTGTCGGTAAATGCTTTTTGATGAAGTCTGTCTTCCATACGTATGATCAGGTGTGCAGGTCTCCAGCCCACAGCGCCTGGATTGGGTTTTTTTTTTTGTTTTTGTTTTTTTAAACAAAGTGAACACATCCATGTAACCAGCAGCTGGGACAAAACATGGAATACTATTAGTGTTCTGACTGTGAACTGTTATTGCATAGATCAGTGTTTCCCCACCTTGTCTTTTCATTATCTACTCCCTGTGGAGATTGTTAAGATATTGTTTTCCTATTTGTCTTCTGGCAAATGATAGTGCCACAGAGGGTCTGTAAATCTGTATATGTACTGGATGTATATCTGTACCTTATGCCTTAAAAAAGTAAGTGTTTTTTTTTTGTCCCCCAAGAACCACTTTATATCCAGAAACAGCATGTGCCATCAGAAATGTGTGTCCTAGAGCAGGGGTTCCTGGGTATAAATGCAGAGGACACAAGGGGGACACTTCAGGGGCCTCAGTGCCTGCCCAAGGTGTGTACAATGTTGTCTACAAGTGCATTTTTCTGGAGTGATCCCTAGTGTAAAGGCTAAAGTCATCAAGGTTCCCAGCATGATGGCGGCCAGATCAGATCAGTCACCAAGGCTCGGTTAGCTACACAACGAGCCCCTTGATGGGACATTCCATTGTGGTGGACACCTCCTTCCTCCGGAAGTACCCCACAGGAATGGTCCTTCTGTCGGGGCCACCCCTGATTCATGCAGTCCCTGTTACTGTTGGGGTCTACATTAGGTTTCCAGGCTATGTTACAAATTGCCCAAACTTAGTGGCTTCAAACACATACTTGTGGTCTCATGGTTTCTGTTGGTTAGGAGTCTGGACATAGTTTACCGAGTTCTCTGCTCAGGGTCTCCTAGGCTATCCTCAAGGCATCACTGGCTGGGGTACCACCTTCCCTGAGGCTTGAGCCTCTCCCAAGCTCTCTGGTAGTTGGTGGAATTCAGTGTATCCTGGTATAGGTCTGAGACCCTGAACTGCAGAGACGCCCATAGCTCCCTGGGGCACGGTGCTGTCCACAGGCAGTTCACTGCATGATAGGTAAGCTCCTCTAAGGCCAGCAGGACTCTCTCTGGCTCCTGGAGTCTTATACATATTTAGGTAACAGGTTATATATGTATATGTATGATGTATACACACACACACACACACACACACACACACACACACACATACATACAGTTATAAGTCAAGAGGAGGTGGTTGTATGATGCACAATTCCAGAGGTGGGGATCACAGACACCATTTGGAATTCTGCCCCCACAGCGTCTCTATCTCCTGGCCTTAACCAATGGGAGGTCTTCCTCCGAGAGAATCTCTCAGGGGAGATACATCTGAAGCTTCAGGGGGTTACTCAGTTGGCTGGGAAATCAGTAGACCGAGGTTCCCCAGCACCTACAGGTGTGGCCCGCTGTTAGCAAAACAAGTTCTAGAGATGAACTGGATGGAGTAGAATCTGAGCTTGGCTCCCCAGCAGTGAGCAAGTTACTCTGTGCCTGAGTTTCCTCATTTGCAAATAAGTTACTTCATGAGTTTTGGTTTGCAATGAGTGTAACAAGCACAGAAGAATAGAAGGGTTAGCACTGCCAGTGTCAACAATAATAATGGCAACATCATTATTAGTCTCCACATCCATCCTCTGCGGGAGTGCACCCTGAGGCAGCACCTGTTTGACCTTGCCGACAAATGATTTGGGCTCATTCTTCTAGCACCTTCATCTAGGGACAATGTGAGTTGTGCATGTTGAGACTTCTTCCTTGAGCTCCTTCTTCCTGGGAAGTGGACATGTGACCCTGTTGTAGCTGAAAGTCTGGCTCTCTCAAGACAGACGGCCTATTGGAGCCGTGCCGTCTTACCTCTGTGCCTGAGAGAACGTTCCAGGGCTTCCCCTTGGGTATCAGGGCTGTACCAGAACCTGTCTTTTCAGGCTCCTTGCGCATCCCCCCGATTCTATGTGTCCCTTCCAGTTTCCTTTTACAGAATCCCGCACTGTGTTGGAGTCAGGCAGAGTTCCTACCAGGCACAGGCCATACTGACCAGATGGAGAGACGGTGGTCAGCTGTCCAGCCTGGTTTGTCCTAAAGGGAAGACCCAAGTGTGTCAGTGAGTTCAGAAGAGCTCTCTACACAGCTGTGCAACCGGGGGAGCAAATATTTCTGCCTTTATTCATTTCACCCAACCTTGGGAATTTCTTAATGAATTAGTTGGAACGTGGATTATTTTAGGCCCCCAGCATTTAAACTAGTCTTGTATGATGATTGATGGTCACATATATAAGGTATCAATAAGCCTTGATGTATTCATTTTTGAAAGTTGAAAAACTTAATGAGGCACTAAAATATAAAAGCAACCCTGAGTTCCCATCAGAAATATTGATTATATACTTTGTCAGATAGGTTTCTTTTAAATGCCCAAACTCAGATGCTCAGATTAAAGAGATGTCTACCATTCCTGGCCAAATGTTTTCAACTCTAATGTATCTTGAGGACCTACTCTATGCCTGTCACTCTGCTGAGTGGTGCATATTAGGGATTAAAACACCATGCGCTTCTTGCCATTAGGGACCTTACAGTTGGATGATGAAGGTATTTTGAAAGTCTGCAAACAATTTAAAAAAAATTTTTGTGGGAACATTAAAAACATTTTTTTAAGGGGCACCTGGGTGGCTCAGTTGGTGAAGTGTCCAACTTCAGCTCAGGTCATGATCTTGCAGCTTGTGAGTTCGAGCCCTGCATTAGGGCTCTGTGCTGACAGCTCAGAGCCTAGAGCCTGCTTTGGATTCTGTGTCTCTCTTGCTCTCTGCCCCTTCCCCGCTTGTGTGCTGTCTCTCTCTCCCAAAAATAAATAAACATTAAAAAAATTTTGTGGGTATTTTTCATCTCCTGAGGCCATACTTTTCATTCTCTAATAGCCAATGACTAGCTATTTTCAGTAGTATTTCTGAGTAATGTATGACCAAATGTTATAGGATGAATGAGGTGATGTCAACATACTATGGTGCCTGAAGGTTCATCTGCTATGTTTCTATTCTGTTTACTTAAAAAAAATTTCCTCATGTCTATTTATTAAAAATCAGTATTTGCTAATAATATACAAAATTCATAGTAAATTATCTAATGTAAGTAGAGTTGGGCTTTAATGATAATTTCCCCAAGACATCAAAACTATTAAATGTAATTTCCATTTTTAATCTTTAATATGATGCACTATTTATTTTGAATAATTAATTTTAGTAGCAACTGACACGTATAAGGAATTTTGTATCAGTTTTGGGGGAAACATATGAACTAAGTTTCAAAAATACTTCTAATGAGAATTTTTTATCCTAACTAAGGATAGTTAGGGTTTTCCTGTGCTAGGAAATTTTGGGGGAGACAAAATGAGAAATTGGACTTGAAGTGCTACATCCCCCCGAAAAATCGTATTGTGGAGCTGCAATTATTTTTAAACTGGCAGAGAGAAAATTGTCCATCTCCAAAATATGCAGAGTATCCAACTTGCAACTAATCCTGAATTTCAAATCAATAAGGTTTAATATTTCACCAGCAATCATAGGTTGAAATCAATGCTGTCATGGCTCTTTGGAAGAAAGAAGCTTATGAAACAAAGAATTGAAGGCAATCATCCAAGGGTAAAATAAAGAAATATGCTTTGCAAGGGCTTTTGTGAAAGGAAAACATATGGCAGCTCAACCCTTCCCCTCGCCAAGGTTTTTTGTTTCATTTCAATGTTAGATCCTGGTGGCCCACGAAAATGGTTCCAAAAGACCCTGTGGCAGATGGAGCAGGGATACCACCAGCTGACTATTTGAGAATGATTCAGGGGGTGGGTTCTTTCAAACTGGGAACCCTGATGTTTTTGCTGATAAACTATGGAGCCTGTATCAGTTAGCATTTACTGCATAACAAACTACCCCCAAATGACGTAGATAAAAACAGCCACCATTTGTTTCACACATGTGTCTGTGGGTTGGTCCGGGCTCTCAGCTGGGCAGTTTTTCTGGTCTCTGCTGGGTTTACTCAGTCGATAGTCAGTGGCTGGGTCGGCCGGGACCTGGCTAGTCCAGGATGGCATCAGACAGATAGCAAGCTTCTCCTGAATGTTGTCTCTCCTCCTCTAGCAGGCTGGCCTGGGCTTACTCTTTGCAGGATTCTGAGGTGGGGAAATTAATGCAAAGCCTCTTGATGCCTGGGCCCCAGATTATCAGATGGTCACTTCCACCTCATTCTTTTGCCTTAATTAAGTTCGAACAATGACTCAAATTCACAGTATGGAGAAAGAGTGTGTTTCTTGATGGGAGGCATCACCAAGTCGCATGCAAAGGGTGTGACTCTCTCAAAGATGGAAGGATTGTAGCCATTTTTCAGTCTACCACAGAGCCATTCTTAGTATTCAAGTCCCCAAAGATCATCAGACTTGTGGCAGTTATGCACTGGAAACACTGTCTCCCCAAGGAGGGCACCATGTCTGGATAGAGCTTGGACTAGAAGAACTTTGTGATATTCTCCTGTGCAGTTTTCCCACCACTTTACAGAAGGAGAAAATAACAAATTAGTCTTCCCCTGAGATCTCCAGGGGAAAGCCTTGTTTTAGAAAGAGAGAGAGAGTGTGTGTGCAAGCAGGGGAGGGGCAGAGATCGAGAATCTTAAACATGCTCGGCATAGAGTCCGATGCAGGGCTCGATCCCACCACTCTGGGATCATGACCTGAGCCAAAATCAAGAGTCAGACACTTAACCGGCTGAGCCACCCAGGTGCCCCTCCAGGGGCGGGTCTTAAGAAGAGGAAATAAAGAGAACAAGATCTTCACTGTAGAATGAAACATCATAGTGATTAATTTCTCAGTGGTCAGTTCTCAGGGGAGGTGATGGATGACATCTTGCATTATAAGAAAGCTGAGGGGATGGCTCCAGCAACAGCCTCTGAGTGCTCCATGGAGTTGACACTGCTGGAAAGAAAATGTTCCTTTTAGGCAGCTGGTAAAGTCTGGGAATTCCCAGCCACAAGTGAAAACGTGGCTTGGGGGATCGTGTCACTTAGGCATGAGCTAGGGGCCTGTGTGATAGTCCAGTCTTCAGAGGTGACTCCAGAAGTGACCTAGTGCCTACATTGCCCCTTGTTACATTCGTAGGCTAACAAGCCAACTGTCTGTGCAACAGCAGAGAGAATGTAAGGGCACGATGCCTGAAGACGTCCCCAGGGCCAGGAACCTGGCTCTGAACTGCCCGTCCAGCTTCCCCCTTGCCTTGTCATTCCATTTCCTTTCTCCAGGTGACTATTGACTCTTGCTCAGCACCTGCAGCAGACAGACCTTCAGGTGGCCCTCATATGCCCACCCAGTGTAATTGCCTCTTCTAGAATGTGGGTGACACCTCTGACTTGCTTCTGAGCAACAGAATATGGCAAAGGTCAACTGATGCTCCTGGGATCAGGCTACTTTTTAGGCAAAAGTGACGGAATGCGGCTCCTGATCCAGGACTCTGTCAGCTGTGAGAGTGGACAGGGCTGGATCACAGAAGCGTCGGAGGCAGGTCCCTCATAACAGGGAGGATGATGAGGAAGGCAACAAATCAAGGAGATCTAAACTTCAAAGTTGCCACGTGTGGGCAGACAACATCTTGTCAAAGGAACTGCATAGAGAAGCTGTAATTCCCAAATGGTAAATATGGGGAAAGTTTCAGGAGTGGGAACTTTTGGGACGTCACGGGCATTGTGGCTGTGCTTCCAGGAGGCCTTAGCTGGAGCTCCAGCATCTGCCGAGGTCAAATGCTACCTGTTCCGTGAAGCTTTCTTTGAATGGCTCCAACCCAACTTAAAGTTAACTGTCACCTTCTCTCCATCCTGCAGCTCTTTCTTTTTGCCTCTATTATAATGAATTTCATGTGCCTTTTACTTGCTAATTACTTACTTTAGATTTTAAGCTCCTCCAGGGAAAGCCATATGTCATGCTCATTTTTATTTTCATCACACCTTCGCTCTGTACACAGTTCCTTGAGGCAATATGTGGCTAGAGCTTATGTAATGGATCTAACCAGCAGGCTATGTTGATGGCAATTCGATTGTCAACACATCTCCACACACCCCGAATTTAGCCCTGCAGAACCACACAGAGCAATTTCTCACACCAGAAAGGAATAGTTGGTTCCTCCAGCATCCCAGCCTATAAACCAAGCCCTGTGAATTCCATCCCTCATGGGGCAACATGAGCCCTGAGTTTCAGGAATCCCTGAAACTCTCTGAGCTCCTGTAACTCCCTCTGTCCTCACGGAGCAGTGGAGATCATGTTTTCCCATTCTTCCTATGTCACACTCCAGCTATTAGAAGACTGCCATCCTTGCCTTTCCTTGGGTAAATATACCCAACTATGTCAATGATTTGTCACCTAGTGTGGCAGCCACATCCTTCACTGGTATTGTCCCCCTCTACTGAATTCTCTCTTATCTGTCCTAGAATGCAGTGCCTGACCTGAACCTGGGTATCTCCCAGCCCACCACATAGCAGGATCATAACTACTTTTGGGGGGGCACCCAGAGTGTCTACCAAGGCAATCTAAAATCCCTTGGGTCTGTTGTTGGCTACAACAAATCACTGAAGCACGTCATGCATGGGGCCAGGTCTTCTCTCCCTGAACTGCTCCTGAGCCAAGATTCTCACACCCTCCATTGTGCTATTGACTTTGGAATACATTAAAGGACTTTATCTTCATTCCTATTACATTTCTTCTTGATGGTTTGGGGGCCATTGGACTAGCAGGCTAGCATTTTGGATCCTGATTATTTTGTTTAATGTGTTAACATCCCCCCCTACATTCCTGTCCGTCAACATTCTAATAAGCATGCCTCCTACAGTGCTGTTCAAGACACTGATGAGCTCGCTGAACACAAGACCGAAAACAGAACCCTGGCTCTGGTCTCCTTTCCAAGTTGACATCACTCTATTAATCAACACTTGGGATACGCTTGTCTGACCAGCTACAAATTCACTTAACTGTACTCTAGTCCCACCCCCATTTCTCCCTCTTGTCTACAAGAATATCCTGAGCAACTCTGTCAAGTGCCTTGCTGAAATCCAGATCCACTGATCAACCAGCCTAATAACCCTATCAGGAGAGGAAACAAGATTAGATTGGGGTGATTGTCTAAGAGCAGTCAGCCTCTTGGCAGTCACTGTTTGTCCCCGAGCACACAGATCAACCCATAATGATTAGTTCTCGTGTTCTGCCAGGGATCAATATTAAGCTCCCTGGTCTGTATTTCACACGATATCCTTTCCTCTCCACTCTCTACCTCCTTATCTTCAAGCCCTCCTCCAGCCCTTTTGAAAATGGAACGCTTTGCCTGCCTCAACTCTGCAGGAATCTTTCCTTTTCTTCTCAATTTCTTGAATAATTTTTGCATCTTCTGTCACTTTCATGTCTCCCGATAATTTCCTGGGCATCTTTGCCTCCCCACCCTCGGTTTCCTCCCTGCGGGAAAATAATGCGAATCTTATCTACCCCTGATAAAGAAATATGCATGAAAGCTCCTTACACAAGTCCAACATAGATAGAATGAAAAATTGTTAATTGAATAAACTACAAAGAAGCATATAAATGCAGAATTTTATTATAATTGCATGAGATACTCACAGATACCCACAGAATACTTTTCTAGAAAGCCTAATAAATTACGCTTTGAATTTCACTGTGTGCTGTCATAATTTCAGCAAGGTATTTCTCAAAGAATCTAAAAATCTTTGGCCCAATTGTCTATTTGAAATTAGCATACCCTAAAATTGGATTTAATAGAAGAAACCCAAGGTTTTGTTATACCCCAATTGATTAGTTCTAGTTAAGGAAATTTAAGATTGGTGACATAGTTTGCACGAGTGTTTTTTGCTGGTTGAAGTGGGTAAATCAAATGATGGGGTTTTGGATCAAATAGTATCATATTTGAAACCTGGGAAAAAATAGAGTATTGAAAGGGTGAGGGAGATCTATTGGAAAAGAATATCTTAAAAAAAATTTTTTTTAAACATTTACTTACTTTTGCGAGACAGAGATAGGGCATGAGTGGGGGAGGGGCAGAGAGAAAGGGAGACACAGAAACAAAGCAGGCCCCAGGCTCCGAGCTGTCAGCACAGAGCCTGACACGGGAATCAAACCCACGAACTGCGAGATCATTACCTGAGTTGAAGTTGGATGCTTAACCGACTGAGCCACCCAGGTGCCCCTTGGAAAAGCATTTCTTAATAGAAATAGAATTTGTGTAATAAGGTATTAATTACAATGCTGCTGCTGTTAATTGGCAAATTTCCCAGAAGTACCAACAATGTCTGTTATTTCAATCAAACTGACGGTCTTCCTCCTTGCTACACAGAGTATGATTTTTACTCTCTAGAAGTAAAATAATAATTAGGGTGGAAGGGCCCTTTAAACTCAACCTAAGTTAATACCCTTCTTTTACAGAACAGGAAACTGAGGCACCTAGAAGCTAGGCGACTTGCTCAAGCTGATCCGCTGGGCGATGGCTGAGCTGGAGCTCTCAGCGGGGTCTTCTGACTCCAGGTCTATGCAATTTGCAATGACTTGTAGCTGCACTGACAGGTCTGGGATCTCTGGGGCGATCCGTTGTAGGTCCTTTGCTTCTGATTCCATTGGATGGTGGGCAGAAAAAAAAATACTATGTATGGTTGTCATCTTTCTGCCATTGAACTTAGTTCTTGGAAACACGAAGCTTTCAACTCTGGCCTGTCTGGTGCCCAAGGCAACGCAGATGTGAAGATGACAACGTGCATCTCTGTGATGCACGTATTAAAGCTGATTGATAGAAGGCCACAGATAAGATGTCACTTCTTATAGATGTGGATGGGCCATGGGGCCAGTGATAAAGCGAGACTGGTGCGCTCTGACATCCACACAGCCTGGCCTTATTATTGACAGTGGGAGATAGTATTGATCCAGCTGCCAAGATGATCCTATTATGCAATTAGAATATTAGATTTGCATTTTTAATTCCTTTAGAAGAGATTGGCCTGAGGCAATTATGGCAGGAAAATATTAAGATGGATCCAGCTTCTTTGAAAATAACTCAGAAGAAGCTTTTAGGAAGATGGCGGTCATTATCAGAGAAAAGTTTTGCTTCTAAAAAGGGGTAATAAGGAAGCGATAAAAACACAAGGCTAGGCAAGTTGGAAGGGTTCATGGATACCAAGCTTTCCCCTGTGGAAAAGAATAAAACTGCCCGACCGTAGGACGCTGTCCAGACCAGTTTGGGCATCGCTTCCGTTCCGTGTGCAATCCCCAGCAGGCTGCATTTTGGGCTTCTCATTTGGGCAGATTTTGTCCCAAAGTGTTTGTTTGGGCAGGATCGTGTTCCAGTGCTCCTGCCGCAGACGATTTTCCTCTACCGGCTTAGCCTGCTTGTTAGTTGTGTTTTTGTTTTTGTTTTTGTTTTTGTTTTTTTTGTTTTGTTTTTGTGGTGTGTTTTTGCGGTGGCTTGGCTCCATAGCCAACTGAAGTCAATCCTCCCTCCCTTGAGATAATAATATATTTTTTTTAATTGTAGACTTAATTTATAATAGCTTATGGAGAAATCTGTAGAACCCAAGGTGGTAGCAGGTGCTTCTAAAACTCTAAATTGCCTCCTTCTAAAGTGTGGATGGCCTTGGTTCCATTAGGGCTGTCTGGGCCCGATCTGCGGTCCCAACTGTTCCTGAGCCCTTGGGAAAATTTCTGGGTAAAGCTGGAGTGAGGTCATCCTAGAAGAAAATGAAGGCACAGCTAGATGATGTCTGCATGCTCAGTGTGGGAGACAGTAAACTTCTTCTATAAAGGACCAGATAGTAAATATTTTAGGCTTGGGGGTGAGGGGCACTTACAGACTCTGTCTCATGTCCTTCTCATCCGTTCAGGTCACTTGAAAAAAATCTGGCCACAGGCTGGATTTGACCTGCAGGCCAGTTTGCTGACCCCTGGTTTCGTGGGCAGTACACGTAGACCAAATAATTCCCTTGGGATTATTGATTGAATGCCTTCTACATGGCAGATACTCACTTTCAAGAGGAAAAGGCTTGGCTTCTGTCCCCTGGAGCTTCTGGTAGAGCGGGAGAGGAAATCATGCAAGACGTTACAATAAACAGGATAATCGGTATGAGGACGAAGAGAGGGATACCCGGGAGAGGGCGAACCGTATGGATACCACCACCTCCTTCACTGACACCAGAAAACACAGCAGCAATTGAAAGCTACTAGATAACTACGAGGGTTTCCATAAGCAATGGAGGAGGAAGGTAAAAGCTGTTTAGAGAAATCCAGAACAGCTTTTCAGAGGTCCCTGCGTTTGAGTTGAGCTTTTAAGGAACGGGAATTTGAACAAGGAAGGAACAGCAGTACAAGGGCAATGAGTAGAGGAGAACACAGTGTGTTTGCTGCCTCTGCACAGCAGCTAAGGGTCTACATGATGAAGCCCGTCAGCCAGAGTGGGCGAGGGAGCAGGTCCGACGCACAGAGGCCATAACAACCGCGACAAAGCTCACCCAGCAGAGGTATTGGTGGAAACAGCTAGGATGGAGACACAGGTGTTTGGGGGAGGTTGATTTATGCTCAATACGAAGAGGGCATTTTTAGTCGCAGGTTGGTTCCGTTTGTCCACTCAGCAGACATGTATCAAGTTCCTGTTTGCATTGGACATGGCTTTGGATGCTGGGGCCCTAAGGAGCTTGGGGACACACCCTGCCCTCCAGAGGCTTACAGGGGGATGCCTTGGTAGGAGGAGGTGATCTCCTGACAGAGATATGGCTGCAAACAGGGAAGGTGATATCATGGATATATATGAATAATGTATTTCGGATACAAGTGCTGACTTTGAGAGGCTCTGAGAAACTTTAGTCTCATGGAAAACAAACCATATTGCAGAGCTTATGTTCTTCATAGACTTGGCAGAGGGAAACTTGCCCCCTGCCTCTCTGCAAGCTGTCAGATTCATTTAGTCCCTGGGTTCTGCTGAGAATTTTCCCTGATGTATTCATTTCCTGGGGCTGCTGTAACAAATTGCCACGAGTCAAGTGGCTTAAAGCAACAGAAATGGATTCTCTGACAGTTTTGAAGGCTAGAAGTTCAAGACAAAGATGTCAGTAGGGTTGTTCCTCTGGAAGTTCGTGAGGAGGGAAAGAATCTATTCCATGCCTCTCTCCCAGCTTCTGGTGGCTGTTCTGCCATCCGTGGTATTCTGTGGCTTGTGGCTGCATCCCTCCAATCTCTGCCTCCACCTCACATGCCTTTTTCCCTGTACTTCCTGTGCCTTTCTCTTTTTATTAAAACAATTTTTTAATGCTTATTTTTTTTTGAGAGACAGAGCATGAGCGGCAGAGGGGCAGAGAGTGAGGCGAGATACAGAATCCAAAGCAGGCTCCAGGCTCTGAGTTGTCAGCACAGAGCCCGACGTGGGGCTTGAACTCATGCATCATGAGATCATGACCTGAGCCGAAATCTGATGCTTAGCTGACTGAGCCACCCAGGTGCACCTGCCTTTCTCTTATAAGGACAATTGGAATTAGGCAGGATCACACTAAATCCAGGATGATGTCATCTTGAGATCCTGAGCTTAATTATATCTTTAAGACCTTTTTTCCAAATCAGATCACATTCACAGGTTCTGGAGGTTAGGACTTAGACATATCTTTTGGGGTCCCTTAAGTGTAGCCCTATTCAACCCCCTATACCTGATAAATAGCCCTTGTGAGTTATTTTTTAAACTTTTTAAATGTTTATTTATTTTGAGAGAGAGAGAGAGAGAGAGAGCGAGCAGAAGGGCAGAGAGAGAGGGAGACCCAGAATCCGAAACAGGCTCCAGGCTCTGAGCCATCAGCACAGAGCCCAACGCGGGGCTTGAACTCATGAACCGCGAGATCGTGACCTGAGCCCGATGTCAGATGCTTTACTGACTGAGTCACCCAGGCGCCCTGCCCTTGTGACTTTTAAAGACCATACTGGTTGCATCCGGGTTGCCTACTACGTGATGGGGAGACAGGAAAATCTCCAAGACTTGGGGTTCGTCGCTGTAACACCCCGGCAAGAACGAGAGCACTTCCGTGGGGCGAAGCTTCAGAACGACTTCAGGGCGAGGGACTAGCATTGTGAACGCAGGGGCTCCTGAGAATCGAGGCTTGGCGGTGTTTTCCCCGGAGGCCAGCTGCTTCAAGCAAGGCCGCTCATGGAGCTCAAAGTTGTACTGTCGGCAATGTCACCCTGCAGTCCAAAAGACAAAGATGAATGGAGTAAAAATGTAGTACTCTTGATTTATCAAATGATTCCACCTAATGAATCCATCACATTCAATAGAAACCACATTAGCAATTCCTGTTATTGGTCTTACCCTCCCGAAAGCCCCTGAGGTCCACCCCAGTGCCCACATGATCCGCTCAGGGGAAAAAGAATGCAAAGTTTAAATAGATTTTTCTGTGAATGTAAACTGCTTGGACGAAACAATGCAAAGCCCGGCGCGGGGGTGGCCAAGATACCTGGCTTCCTTTTGCTATTATGGAGCTAGCCGGGTGATTATCACGCAACCCCGTAGAAAAGCTGAGACCTTTCCATCAGTTCATTGGAGCAACGATACGGTGTTCTGGAAAAGTTTGATTCAGTTTCTCATGGTTGTAATAGCTGTGGCATGTTCTTGGGGGTTTCTGTAACTGTGTTTGTCAGTTTCTGGAGCCGCGTTTTTGTTTCCTTGCTTTAAACAGCTGACTGGATCCCAGCTTTCACTTATTGTGGTGCTTAAGTTGCTTAGCTCAGTTCAGCAAACATCCTTAAGCATGCACTGTATACCTGGCTCCATGCCACGGCCAGTTGTTCGGATGCTGAATAAAACTGTTTTAGATGTAAGGTGGGAAATGTGGGATCCTTTCCTTTGAATATCCTAATGCTTTAAAGTCGCCTGTATATTTGTAAGATTTATTTTTCGATGTGTGTTTTTGAATGGTAATGAAATGGAGGGACTGTAAGGTGGAGTCAATCCTCTGCAATTTTAGCTCGGGATCCTCACTTCCTTCAGCTTTGAGTCAACGATGAATAAATACCTTAAGCCCTCCTCTCTCTGGGTCTTTTGAAAGAAGCACAAGATGTTAACACGATGATGCTGTTTCCAGAGAACAGCACCATTAATTGGGTCTTGGCTATTTTCTGTATAGACTGAAGCTTGATTTGGGTGTCAGCAAGTTGAAACTCCAGCACATCTATCTTTCCTGTAAATTCGGCTGTTCCCCACCCCCATCCCCATCGATTGCAGTCAATATTCTCTGCTTTTCATCAAGATTCTCCTGTAAGAAAGGGAAACGTGGAAGCAGTGTCTTTGCATTTCCTTTAACTTCTAGAATCAGTGCTGCCCAGTAGAAATATGAAGCAATGTAATTTAAAATTGTCTAATGAAAAGAGACAGATGAAATTCGTTTTAATGGTCTATTTTACTTAACACAATATCCAGAATATTATAATGTCAACATGCAATCGATATAAACATTACTGAGATATTTTATGCCCTTTTTTCATACTGAGGTTTCCAAATCTGGGGTGTTCTTTGCATGTGTGGCACAAATTGATTTGGACCAGCCACATGTCAGGTGCTCAATATCCACATGTGTTTAGCGGTTATCATACTGGAAATTGTACTTACAGGGGAATTTATCAGTATTAGCTTTTGATAAGAAGGATATGTCAATCTTTTTAAAGAAGCACTGAGAAGTTAAAATGGATTACTTTGTGTGAAGTTTAGGACTATGTTTCCCGAGAAGAAAAATTTATGAGAGTTTTTACTGTAAAAATATCTTTAAGGTTGAGGGTATGTGTGTGATGTGTGTAAACGCACTTGTATACACAGAGCCTCATATTTTAATGTTTTATCAATAAAGAACATGAAATGATAACTGGCTTCAGAATGTACTGATTGCAACTCCAGCCGGAAGCCAATTAAAGGCTACCAGGGCATGTGTTATAGGCACTGGTATCCAATAAGAATTGTTGCATAATGATTAGACAAAAAGGGTCAGACACACACTGGAAGTTTTGCATGGCTATGCTCATATGTGGCCCATACACTGTCATGTTGTTGTGAGGGAAAAAATCTAGAACTTCCAGTTTGGAGAAGAGAAAGAAAACAAAACTCTGCTTGCTGAGGCTACCAATTCGTCATCTAATCATGGTTAGTATCTAGTAGCTTTATATTAATTTGGATGGAGTATTAATTTGAATGGTATCACCATCACCAACCCTCGCCTTGTGATATGATGTTAAAGTGCTAAATTCTTTATAATTCTATTTTTTTTCTTTATAATTTGAAATGGAAAAGATAAAGGGTGGGAACAACAAATGAAGACTTATGTAGCAATGAGTTTCCTAGGGAATCACTCGCTCGTGTAAGACATACAAGCACTCGTGTGTCCACCCTCCACACACACAGCCCACCCACCCAACCCTCCCTGATTCCTTCTCTCACCTGTGAAACAGACTGGACCACCTCGATTGAACTCAGCTGCTAATATAAAATGACTTGCTAGCAAATGTGCTTGAACCAACTCAGGGGGCAAGTCCATGCCACCAATCCCCACCCCTACCACATTCTCAAGGGCAGGTGACATCGGTGCCAGGTGAGATTGGTCAGAATGTCTAGTCCCAGAACATTATAGCTGAAAGTGATCTTAGAGGTCCTCCAGTCCATTCTTCTTATCTATTAGGAAACTGAGGCACCAAGAAGAATGCCCATGGTTGTGTAGCCAATTAGTGGCAGAGCTGGGACCAGAACTCAGGGCTCCTGATTCCTGATTCCTATTCAGTACTTTTCACACTGAGAATTATCAGAAGGGAAAGTTATATAAATGAGGCAGTTTATCAGTCAGAGTCCCTTCATTCCTAAATTCCAGTCTAGGTATTGCAGACAGAGGGAATTTAATAAAGGGAATTAGATACACACATTATATAACAGCTAAGAAGCCACCAGAAAGCCAATAGGCAATCAGTGATCAGTTCTAAGAATATCCCATTGCTATCCCTTGGGCTGGAAGGACATTGGGAGGATATGGTATCAAACTGGGGCCCCTAGGAGGGACTGCCTGACTGCAGCTGAGAACCCAACATGGAGGGCTATCAGGTAGAACACTCAGGGACTGTTGGAAGCCTTGTTACAGGAAGAGTAAGAGAGACTCTCAAGTCTTACCACTGGCTCCTATTTGACAAGCCTGGTAGAAGCCAGTTGGCAAGGAGCCTGGGAAATGCAGACTCCTGTGGCATAGAGCAGAACAAGGCTAGGTTGGGAGGGCATGTGAGAACAGATAGACACCTGCCGCCACAGATGGATAGCCTTAAAAAAGCTGTATGGCTTTACAACAGCTTTATCATCTACTTATGTTTTAAAGCTAATCTTAGAAATGATTTGTGTACCAAGTTCGCAATAACTAAGGTGGAGTGGAGATGCCAGTTGAGAAGCAAACCTTGGCCATGAACGTTCACAATGAAGAGCTGGCTATACCCAGCATCCCTTTGGCCTTACTTTGATCCATCCTCATTCGTTTGTCTCGAGGTGTTGGACTTCCCAGTTTCTTGTCTGAATCTATAGTCTTATTCTTCTTGGACAATGCGCAATTTCTGCTCACGGCTTCCTGGAGATTTTTTCTACTTGTTTCATAATTCGGAGCTTCTGAATGTGGTTCCTCAGGTACAGGATGAAACCAGAATTCATGACTGAAGTGGCACTCTTACATAGGAGGGTTTTTGTTTGTTTGGTTTTTTTTTTTTGGTTTATCAGTACAAAACATTTTTTTAAGTCCATCCATTTATTTTGAGGGAGAGAGAGAGTACAAATGGAGGAAAGGCAGAGAGAGACAGAGAGAGAGAGAGAGAGAGAGAGAGAGAGAGAGAGAGAGAGAATATGAATGAATGAATGAATGAATGAATCCCAAACAGGCTCCATGCTCCACACTGAGTCCCACACAGCACTCCATCTCACAATGGCGAGATCGTGACCTGAGCCGAAATCAAGAGTTGGTGGCCCAACTGACTGAGCCACCCAGGCACCCCAGCAGTACAATACATTTTAAATTATTTTTTTAGCATTGAATGGTGCATGGCATGAAACAGTTAATGTGCCTAACCCCCCAGAGGAGAAGTAGCTGAAGCACTGAAACATTAGCCATCTTTGAGGATTTTCTATGTTCTAAGAGCTCTCTTAAATGGTTTGCATCTATTAACTCAGGTAAGCCTCACACTCACCACACTATGTGTTAGAAACAAGTGGTTCCCCCCAGTTTTCAGGTGAGGACACCAAGGACCAGAAACATAACTTGGCCAAGCTGGAAGGTTGATAAGTGGCGGGGCTGTGTTTGGACCCCACACAGTTTGGCTGAAGTGTTCATTTGTCAACCACTCATTTGTGTCTCGCTCCTGTCCGTGTAGGCTTGTTGCAGGTCCTCCCCAGGCTCCTCCCCAGGCTCCTCCCCCTGGCGCATGGGGCTCTGATACCCAGAGGGCCATTGGGTTGGCGGGGAAGCTGCCGATGCTGTCATGAGGTGGTGAGTGCCCCATTATCGCAGGGCACTTAGTTGCTAATTGCCATTTAATCACAAGATGAATATAGTTATTTCTTTTCTCTCCCTACCGAGTGCCAGTGAGATGGTAATTACTGCTGAACCAAGTGCTGAAGATGTGGCTTTGCACGGAGCTGGCGCTAAATGCCACATCCTTTGAGCCACCACATTCCTGGCAGCACTCGTTTCCCCACGTGGCTAATTAAACACATCACTTTGAGAACAGATGCTCCTTCCAAGCTTCCCATTTCCCTTACATGAGGACTTCCTCCCACCGCACCTAGGGAGATTTGATTTAAAAAGAAAAAAAAAGTTTGGATTTTATATTTGGTAAATTAACTCACAT